>NC_051250.2:40997615-42221115 GCF_015237465.2 Chelonia mydas | reverse complement strand
ATGTCCCCATTCAGGACGTTTGCAGGGATGCCACATGGTCTTCAGTTCACACATTCACCTCACATTGTGTGATTGTCTCCCAGACTCTGGGTTCGGCAGGGCTGTGCTCTGTCCCGAGAGTTTGTGAACTCCTGCCCACCTCCAACAGATATAGCTTGGAATCACCTATTGTGGAATAAACATGAGCAATCACACGAAGAAGACAGTTACCTTTTCTGTAACTGATGTTCTTCGAGATGTGTTGCTCATGTCTGTTCCACATCCTGCCTTCCTTCCCCTCTGTTGGAGTTGTCTGGCAAGAAGGAACTGAGGGTGGGGGGAACGCGCGGCTCTCCTTATACCACATCATGGAGGTGCCACTCCAGGGGTGGATAGGGGCACTCCCATACAGGTACTGCTAAGGGAAAGGCTTCCGGCACCAGTGCACGTGGCGAGCATGCACATCTATTGTGGAATAGACATGAGCAACACATCTTGAACACCAGTTACGGAAAAGGTAACTGTCTTTTCCTTGCTGACTGTTGTTGGTGTTAATTTTGTACCCTTCACAAACTTTATTAAGAGCAAAGCCTCATACTCCCCTGAGATTACACAAGGTCACTTCTGACAGAACTGGGAAGAGACCCGTTATCTCCTACATAGTTGAACACAGTCTCACTTGCTTAACCATGCTGCCTCCCAGAAGCTGCCATATCTGCACTTGGCTGTGCTGTCTGTAAAATGGGGCAGCTCTTGCATGTATAACCCACTGCCTTCAATGTGGTGGTCATTGTCCTTCAGTGGCTGTTCCATAGAGGTTAACAACCTACTCCTGCTGACAGCTACTGAAGTTACTCTATTAGCCCAGATGCAGAAGGTCCAGAGTTCAAACCTTGTTGATAATTGGGCTAGGGTGTTAGTTGCGCAAAATAGAATGTTTTTTTCTTTTTAAAAACCTACAAAAATCTACATTGGATTGTTAAAGCAAAATCAAGCACTCAGCAGTTAGTAAATGTCAGAATTAAACCTGCTATTGTGCATATGCAGTAGCACATTCCTCCATGCTCTCCTCTCTTCTCCCTGCCTCATTCAGTGCTTGGCATGACAACCCAGGTGTGCCTGTGTACTGTAAATGGATTGTATTTTAGAAGTGTGGTTTAATTATTCTTCTAGATGCCATGGGTTGGGATTTCCTCCTGCAGTGCTAACGCCCTCTTTGACCTGGTTTTCCCCAGAGGGTGTGGACCTGCTTACTTAGACCTGCGCAATGACTGGGTGTGTTTCAGTGGTGCCAGGGTCCCATCTGAGCCTGATCTATTGAAAGGCGCAAAAACATCTTCCGAAGGGAAACTCTGTTCTGTTGGTCAGAGTTGAATTCCTTCAGACTATTTGTTCTCTCCTAGTTTTCAGCCATTACTTTGTTGTAACTATTTATTTTATTTTCCCTAATGGGAATTAACACAGCGATCCAGAGCAGCCCTGCAGAGGTACCTGTTCTACTGCAACCGCTATATGAACCACATGCAGAGCCTGCGCTTTGAGCACAAACTCTATGCTCAGGTGAAGCAGAAAATGGAGGAGATGCAGCAGCACAACATGTCGTGGATCGAGGTGCAGTTCCTGAAGAAAGCAGTTGACGTCCTCTGCCAGTGTCGTGCCACACTCATGTACACTTATGTCTTTGCCTTCTACCTCAAAAAGAATAATCAGTCCATTATCTTCGAGGTAGGGAAAATACACTTTGTACTCCCTACTCCCAGCAAGCAACACTACTGGGTACCATGGGGGGACTTGATCCGTGGAAAGGAGTTACTCAGAGGCCATACAGATGTGGGTTTATTGAGTATTCTTGAGTGCTGGTGAGGCTGTAATAATCAGAGGTCATCTAGTATCACATGAAGCATTCCCTGCTGAGGAAAGGGGAAAGTAAAGTAAACTGGCACTGTAAATCATTGTCTAACTGCTGTCTCATGCTATAAAATAATCACTGTATTATGAGACATACAAAAAGCAAGTTATAGGTTTGATCTGTTGAAAGTGTCACCTAGATCTTCGCTTTAACATTGTTTATCTATCCAATATTGCTTGGTTTCAGGGCAGTAGCAGTAAAATAGTGGTCAAAAGCCAAAACAGTCCCTGAGTCTATGCTACATAGAAGCCGTGGTGGCTGTTAACTTAAAACCATACACCATTATTCATGCAGGACCTAAGCAAAATGCTGTATGGCCCTACAGTCCGTGGAAGGAGCGTAGAGTAAAAGACCAATATTCAAAGCTGTGCTTTGTTATTGATTATGGACATATCAGCAAAGATGATGTTAGTGTTGAGCGGAATTAGATGTACAAAGGATGGGATGGGGGAGGATTCTGCTTGCCCTGCAAGAAAAACCAAACCAGGAAACAAGCATTATGTCAAAAAATGTAAAGGAAATTTTGAATATCTGTAGTAACTTTTGGTTGAATTGTGAAATGAATTCTCCTTCTCACCTCTGATCTGTAGAGGGGCACTCTCTGAAGTGTTATCCAACCTAATTGTCCCCACCTGTTTCTCGTTTAGGTCAGGATTTCTAGACTATTTGAGGAAGTGTCTACAAAAAACTGGTCTCTTTGTCTTTGCAGAATAACCAAGCAGACTTAGAGAATGCTACGGAGGTGCTTTCTGGGTACCTGGAGCGAGATATATCCCAAGATTCGCTGCAAGACATAAAGCAGAAAGTACAAGATAAGTACAGGTACACTTTGAAATGAGTGTATGTCATATATTGCACAGACCCTGACATCACCCTCTGTAGGTCACTTTTGATTTGGTAGGTAAGAGCCTGTGGAGAGTGCATGTGTAACAGCCAGGCCGCAAGTTTCTCCCGGACCTTATCCCTTCCGAGAGTCTCACTCATTGTTGGCTTTCTGCCCTGTTTCTTGATCAGCAGCCAATCTCTGACCAGCAGCTAATCAAGCAGCAGAAGGCTGATCTCTTGCGCACACACACAAACCAAGCAAGTATTAGCAATGCGGGATTCCTAGTGAAGACAGGCTGCGAGCACAGTTTACAGCATAGTCATCTAGCCCTCTTGGGAGCAAGTTGAACTGACTGTGGTGCTGGAGGGAAGCCCACAGCAGGACTCTCAGCACTGTTAACTCCTCTTCTGTTGAGCAGTGGTGGGAAACTTTCAGAGTGTTCCTAGTGTAGATAAGGCTCCTCTGTAAAGTGTGGTTGCCTTTGGACCATGCAGTTTGTGCAGGGAAGGAGGCTCTGAAAAAGATCAAGGAAGATTCATATGTAGTGAAGGGAGAGGGATGAGTTGGTTTAATGTTGTTTTCCAATAATTTTGCCCTGAGATGAGTCAACCAAAATGTTTTTGTAGTTGGGCAGCTAGACTCCATTGCATCTTTGCTCTCCCTGACTGTAAGCTAACCAATGAATAGAATCATAGAATACCAGGTTTGGAAGGGACCTCAGGAGGTCATCTAATCCAGCCCCCTGCTCAAAGCAGGACCAATCCCCAATTTTTGCCCCAGATTCCTAAATGGCCCCCTCAAGGATTGAACTCAGAACCCTGGGTTTAGCAGGCCAATGCTCAAACCACTGAGCTATCCCTCCACCTCAAGGCTATAGTGAGAGAAGAGCAACATGCAAGAAAAGGGGGAGAGTCATGTACTCCCTCACTACTGCCTCTTAGAGAGATGGGGCTTAAAGGGCACATTATCCCATTGCTCCTGAAAGTCCTTGGGAAGTGCTCCTACAATATGGAAATATAAAAACTGTAAACATAGATGGGTTACAGTATTATGGGCTTCAGTTCTAAGGCAATAGGCCAGAGTTACTAAATGTCTGATATGTCTAGCAGGAAAAGCAAGCCACTGCACAAGTAAAAGGAGTTCTACTGACTAGGAAGTTTCCCCTGTGAATATAAACACTAATGATCGTATGATCGAGGTTCTGCCTATTCCTGTAGTGGCTGGCACACTACTTAGAATGGAACATTTCCGTTAGACTCTGGTTTTGAGTAGTTTTTAACTTGTTCTGTCATTAGGCTGTTTACTTTGGCTCTGATGAAGTTGCTCTTAAAATTTATTCTGTTATCAACTATCCAAAACAGACAGACAAATTAAGACTAAACATGGTCTGGATTGCCTGAAAACACAGCATCCAAACCCGCCTGTATATTTCTGGGGAGACCGTGTGGCCTTCCAAGCATGCACAGGTCCTTGATTAACCAGATACTACCTTAATCATGCAGCTTTAAAGAATTCTTTGGGGAATTCCAATGAATGTCCACCTTGTTCATTCAGCTCTAGCTGGTTTTGGCCTATCAGCTTGTGATGCCCATGACATTTCTGGAAAACAGGAGTTAGAAAAAGCCAGCAAAATAACCGAAGATTGGAAAGCAATTACTGTGCATGTTCCATTATCACATGTTCCATTAAATCAGTGGGACTTTGTGCTATGATTTACATTCCAACAGCTGATACCAATGGGAAGAACTAGAATAGGTTCATTCAAATAAATCTGTCAGCTGGATCAGATGCTGAGTGTTAATGTTAAGGCTGTAATTTAAAGCAAGACAATTCTGAGTGCTGCTACTCTGTGGCTTTCCCTCTTGTTCCTAGATACGGTAGCATATGTAATCAAGGATTGTTGGCTGTTTGAAGATTCCTGCAATAGACCTACGAGACAACTTTTTTCCCCTCTGCTAATGTGTATCTTGCCTTAGCTAGGGCGAGAGGTATTTTGCTTTTGTGGAGCAGAAGACTCAGCTGTGAGAGCCCTTCAGATGACACTGACAGACAAATGTGCCTGGAAACTGAACTTACAGCCCTTGTCACATGCCTCTCTACCCTCAGTGGGAGCCTTAACTCATGAGTTAGTTCCTAAATTCTAGCTTTTCATACTGCAGCTCAACATTTTTGTGCAGCTGAGTGGATTTGGCTCAGCTAATTGTTTTTCTGCTGGTGGTATTCCACCTGTGCTGTCAAGCTGCACTGATTAGCCATGGAATTAGTGACATGGTCATACCTGCTGTACTGGGAAGCAATTAATGGAGTAAAGGTTTTTTTGTCCCTAACATGCAAGTGCGAGGGGGCAGAGGGCAGAACTTGGCATAGCCAGTGAACAGGGATTATCTCCAGAAATGTGTCAATAAGTAGCATTAAAGGGACACTGAAGACTTATTTCTTATCTTTCTAGTTGGCTACTACATCTGAAATGAACATGATTCCTTTTGATTCATTGCTTTGCCCCAATGCCATTGATATTGATAGGAGTGTACCTAGCTCTGGGATCGGTGTTAACTGCTGCTTCACCAACAGGGAAAACATTCTGTTTTGAATGTGTGCAGATTGGAGAGGCTTTTTAAGACATAGTGGGTAAACTTTTCAGGCACATGCGGTTGTGATTCCTAGGACAGACTCTTGGTCCAGCTAGAGTAACCAGCCATTGCTTTGTCTTTATTGCTTCCATCTTTACTGTTTTGGAGCTGAACAAAATTGGACCCTGTCTTTGTGTTATATTGGCTTTTCTCGTCTGTCATTGTAACGTGGTCCAGTGGCTAGGGCACCATGCTGAGTCAGCAGAACTTGGCTTCTGTTTCCAGCTCTGCCACTAACCTGTGCTGTGCTTGTAGGTATGACACAACCCCTCCATGTGTCCATCTTTCAGCTTGTAAAATAGGGATAATGCTGAGCTAGCTTTGCAAATGACTTCCTTCTCTGCAGATCAAAGCACTATATTACGCATGTTTATAATGTGTACCTCACAGACATCTTGATTGACTCCCAGGCCTTGTCAAACCATGTCAAAGCATGACAGTCACTTGTGTACATGCAATTCCTAACCAGCATCTCAATGTGCTCTCCCCCTTTGCTGCAGATACTGCGAGAGTCGACGAAGGGTTTTGTTGCAGCATGTGCATGAAGGTTATGAGAAGGACCTGTGGGAGTACATTGAGGACTGAGACTGGCCCTGCATAAAATGAACTCTGAAAACTTTACCATCTAGAGTGCTCATGCAATTAAAACAAAACACACACAAAAAGAGGCACTATGCCTATTACACCGCTGGGTCTGTAGTACCGGGATTCTGTTTTGCTAACAGAAAATTTAAGTAAATTATATTGTAATAAAAAAGGTAGATAAACCATTGTACAACAGTATTCTAGGCGGCCAATAAGAGTGTGACAGACGCACTAAAAAAACCCTCCAACTTTAACTTGTAACGTAGCTTCATTCTCCAAGCCGACTCCTTTTTTCTTTTTCTTTTTTTCCTGTGTGTAGTACAGATGAAATTTAAACCAGTTTCTTGACACCGCTTTTCATGTCCAAACCAGCCATTTTGATGTACTTTGGTAAGGGGTTCTCCCTCTCCCTCCTCCTCTCACACACCCAAGTTCATGAATGAATGTTGATTGGCTCATTGTAAAGATGATTCTCGGGGAGGGGAGGAGGGGGGTACACAGCAAGGAAAAAACTTTGTATATGACTTTTAAAACAAAAAGAGGACAACACAGTATTTTTCAAAATTGTATATAGCGCATATGCATGGACAAAGAGCAAGCGTGGCACGTGTTTGCATAATGTTTAATTACAAAAAATATTTATTCTTTAAAAATCTTCAAGATTATGTCTATTTGCTGTGCATTTTCTTTGTTTGCTTTTTTTTAGCCCTGGGATTGGGGTGGGGGAAGCGTGTGCTGGTGTAGTGACTCTTTTGAAGGTTTTTACCTGAGAAATTGAGTTTTTCCTCTTCCTGCATCTTTGATTCCCTGGCCTCCATGGTTTGTGTGTCCATTGCTGGCAACGGAACCACCCCTTCAAATTTCCAGCTCCTAATGCAAACTGATTAACTTGGTGTGCATTTCATTAGAGATGAATGTATGTTATGATTCAGGATGCTGTGTCTTTTTCACCCAGAATGTTACCAAAATCAGACCTAGCCATTCCCATGCACCCAGGACATGCGCTCTGAACCTGGCTGATGTTCAAATCTATGGGAAGTGTGTGTTAGGAATTTTTCTTTTGATGGAGGAAAAGGGGGATTCTCTCTTACGCCACTTCTTAAAGAGCATTGAAAGAATTCAACTGTGGATCTTTTCTCCCTCCCCCTTTAGCTATCAAATGGAACATTCCTTGCTGTTTTTAAGTTTCACTTACATTATTACAAATCGTGACGTTGAAAAGGAAGATGGTGGAATTGTCTTTGTTTGTTTTGGGCTCAGTTATTGGGCAAACTGTCCTGGCAAGTATTAAACACTCCATCTAGTGCAGTAGCAATTGAAATCATTGGGATATTTTTTCAATTAAAAGGGGTAAGAACTAATGAGTTTTAGCTACTGAGTCCATTTTTATTATTTCTGTAACAAGAGCTATGTTAAAGTACACAATTGGTGGTGGTTTTATTAAATTTACTTCTGTATAGGAATCCCTTCTGTGGTATTTTTCACCAGGCCAGTGTTCTAAAAGCTTGCTGATAACCTACCAAGTGAAGGGGGAAGGAATAAAGAGGGGTAGCTGAGGCAGTCTACAGAGAGGTCCCTAATATAAAACACCAGTTTCTGCTGAGGTGGTGTTAGCCATTTCCTTCAGCTTTCTTGCCCCTGGAGAGGATGCTGCTAAATGCTGACACCTACAGCAGGTTAGCTTTGCACTTCCACTCCTGCTGTGCATCAGCTTCCCCTGAAAGGGCTTGTTTTCCTCAAGCCCTCTTACAGAATTGCACTGAAGCAGAATGACCACATGCACCCTCACAACTTGTGTCCTGTACCCTTTTCTTTAGAAGGCTGCTCTGAGGGAAATTAATCCAAGGGTGTATGTCTGTACAGTGAAGAGCTCTGTTCTGACAGGCTGGGCACACAACAACGAGGACATCACTAAAGGACATCATCTGGCCTCACTTCTCATTAAAACTGCTCTATCCTTGCAGCTCTCTGCCACCCAAACTTTATTGATTGGCTCTTGAAAACATCAGACCCAAAATCTATATTTCAGGTTAAAAATGTAAATCAAAATGCTTCCTAAAATAGCATCTCCACCTGGAGCTAACTGAGGGGCACAGCTAGCTGTGCTGGGTGGGTGGATGGGGGGGTCCCCTGAAAAGAAATGTTCCTCAGTTAGCTGTTGAAATTTCCAGGGGTCAGGTTTTATCCTATTTGCTTACTGTCCCATCACCTGAAACCTAATGTACACATAAGAACTTCAGCTCCTAAAGATGAAGGGATTTGTGTTCTTAAATCTTGATCTCTGTAGACCTCATTTAAGACAACTGATTAAAACCACCATCTCCCATGTAGTGTTTAAGTTCTGCATAGGCTGTCTGTCACTGTTCACTTGCTGACCCTTTATCCCAGCTTTCAATACTCTAATTCTCCATATTTATTGAAAATTATCTTTTTCAGTAATGCCAGCTGGGCAGAGGCCCTTGCCCAGTCTGAGACTGATCATTCACATCAGCTGGCAGGCCCTTCCCTTCTTTTAAGGGCAAATATTTGCAATTAGGATGCATGGACTGGATGCTTGACAGCAGCAATACGCAAAATTGTGAATGGGCCTCAATAAATTACACTGGGCTAACTTCATGACAGGGTCCTACAAACAGAAAGCAGAACAGCAACACTAGTAGCTTGCCTTCAGAACCCTAAATCCCCTGTAACTCACTGCCGCTCTGGTGGTTTCTATACTATCTGGATCAATGACTGTTTTAGTACAACTGTTGCATTAGAAGTTAGTTAAGAGTGCTGTAGAGCCACCCCCACAAAACACACATACACTCTATCTTAACTGAGCTCTCAGCCGACCGGGCCCTATTAAGCACTTGCGTATGGTGAGACAATCAGATTGGTGGGTGGATTGATCCAGGACTCCTAACCTCCAGTTTTCCATAGAGAGAGCACCTCATGCTGTGGAAATAACAGTTAGGCAATTTCATTGTAACTGCTGGGCTGTTCCATGTTAAGGTTACAGAGGGAGAGAAAGCATTCCTAATGCTAATAAACTTTTATTTTGTTATTTCATTAGTTATTTTTGTGTTTGTCATAAATTCCTCAGGTACCTTGAGTGGTGGTGTAGGTAGGGTGCCCTATTCGTAGTTTGCCTGGGTGAGCTACTGAATGACACATCTCTATCTAAAATAGTGACCTTGACATCACAGTATATGTGTCTGGATTTTTCTTATTAAAGTGTTGTCACAGAGATCCCGGGCAATGCTCCGGAACTACTCCATATGAAGACAGGACTCTGGGGGAGCCTCCTCTCTGAGAGCAGACTGTCTCCAGGGCAAGAAGCTTACATAGCTTCGACCTTCCTGCGTCTGACCTTGGAGCATTCAGCATCCCCTTCCACACCGTGCGCTTCCCACAGCGAGTCTGCCCACGTGGGGCTCCTGGGGAAGCCAGTGGGTCCTGCACCCCAATTCTGCAGTCAGACGTGACTCTCAGCCAGCCAGTAAAACAGAAGGTTTGTTAGACAACAGGAACATGGTCTAAAACAGAGCTTGTAGGTACAGAGAACAGGACCCCTCAATCAGGTCTATCTTGGGGGGCAGGGAGGCCAGAGCCCCATCTGGGCCTCCCTCCATTTCCCCAGCCAGCTCCAAACTGAAACTCTCCCGCCCCTCCTCTGGCCTTTGTCTCTTTCCTGGGCCAGGAGGCCACCTGATCTTTGTTCTCCGACACCTTCAGTTGGCACCTTTGCAGAGGAGGGGCCCAGGCCATTAGTTGCCAGGAGACAGGGTGTCGGCCATTCTCTGTGCAGACAGCATCACACTGGCCCTCTAGGGCTCTGCAACAATCACACCCCCTTATCTCACCACCTAGATACTTAAGAAATGCCTAGGGGAAACTGAGGCACCCACATAGTATTCAGAGAAAACATTAAGAACATTCCCACTTCATCACAAGTGTCCACTCAGATACTGTCCCATGGCTGAGTTGTCCAGGACAATTAAGTTCCTTAACCTCCATATATTATAAACATATTACCAGTCACAGAGATGGTGGCAGCCCATAAAATCAGTAGTGCTGGTCTCCTTGAAACCCGCATGTGCGGAAAGAGGCATGTGTGTGTCAGAGCTGGGTGGCTTCCTCCAACAGTTAGAGCAAAACAGGAACAAATTGCACTGTCATTCTAGAAACGGGCCTTTTTTAGCCTCCAGTAGTTGGAGAAGTTTGCAGTTGATTAGCTTTCCTGGTGATTGATGTTTGACATCTGGCTGCAAAGAGCCATGTCATTCATACTACAGATTTCAATAATAATGCTGTTTAGCCTCTGCTTCCAAAGCTGGACTTCTTGTATTTACATGAAATGCCAGTGTCCGGGTATCATCCTCCCCTCTTATGAATTGACTACTGATTTTTCATTTGTCACTACTTTACTTGGGGTAGGGGAAATGGTGTAATGACTTCTCTGTTCAAAAGAATACACAATTAGATGGGGGAATGGGATTCATTCTTTTATAAGAGCTTAAAGCAATGAAAACTTCGGGGTGAGGTAATTAACCCTTTTTTCAAAAATGTTTTAAATTGAGAAAATTTGAATGTTAAATGTCATCACTTCAGAATTTAAAAATCCTATGTCCCTAGTTGGTTGAAAACATCACAAAAATTCCCTGTGTGCTTTTGTGATATACTGTTCTCTGTCTAAAAGACCCACCTTCCGTAAGCTCCAAAAGGAGAGAGCAATGGAATCACTGCCCTGGGTGCCAGAACATGTGAACCCTTCTCTCCCAAGGTAAACCATACAATAAGAATACACAAGCCATTTAAACGAGCTTGCTGGGGTCACTTAGCTTTTAACACTACTAGAGTATCACTAGTTAGCCAACTTGAGCCCACTCACTGTGGGTTTTTGGTTTTAATGGCTTTCAATTTTGTCTCAGTCCAAGTCTAGCCTGTAAAGGAATCTTTGACAAGAAGTCACAAGCATGTTTTCAGTTGTCTATACTGCCACTGATTTAGTTTGTTTGACTAGCCACTTTTTCTTTCTAATTAGGCCTGGATCCTCAAAGGTATTTACATGCCTGAATGAATTTCAATAGGAGTTAAGTGCCAAATACCTTTTGACAATCTGGCCCTTAGTGACTGCGTGCCCTTATGGGGTTCTAGGTTTGTGTCTGATACCAGCTTGAACTTGCTCATTTTATAAGTGAAAAGATTTTCCAACTGCTAGCCCAGCAATCCCAGCTTGGGGATGCATGAGTCAAGATGGTTTATCTTCTAATACAGGGGTGGCCAACCTGAGCCTGAGGAGGAGCCAGAATTTACCAATGTACATTGCCAAAGAGCCACAGTAATACATCAGCAGCCCCCATCAGCTCCCCCAGCACCTCCTGTGTGCTGGGAGCCCTGCTGATCAGCACCTCCCTCTCCTTCCCCATGCCTCCTGCCCCCTGCGATCAGCAGTTTTGCAGTGTACAGGAGGCTCTGGGATGGAGTGGGGAGGAGTAAGGGTAGAACAGGCTCAGGGGAGGGGGCAGGAAGGGGCAGGAGCCTTGGGGTAAGGGGTGGCAGGGCCTGGGGTTGAGCAGTGGAAAGTTGGCACCTGTAGCTCCAGCCCCAGAGTCAGTACCTATGCAAGGAGCCGCATATTAACTTCTGAAGAGCCACATGCGGCTCCAGAGCCACAGGTTGGCCACCCCTGTTCTAATACATCCCCACCTGCAAGAGGTTGTTCAGGTCACTCTGCATATAGTGCAGCCAATTGAGCCCATTGCTTTCAGCAGCATTATGTAGTGTAACTGAGGTCAGACTTTGGGCCTGTAGTTAAAACTTGGTAAGCAATTCTGAAAGCATAAACAGGACTAGAATCCAGCCACTTTTAGGGTTGTCGAGGGTGCTAAGGAAGGCTACGCAGGCCTAAAAAGGGTGTGGGAGGAGGCATTTTAGAAGTCATGGTTGCACATAGGAGGCAACTGTTAAGGAAGGTGCCATTTTCACATAGCCACTTTTCAGAGCAGAACAACAAATTTCCTTGTATTATGCTGGCCTCTCCAAACTTGCATATTGATAGTGCTTTCTGTTTCTTACTAGTCTGGCTGGTTTTACTGGTGAGTGTGAAAAGTAGCCATACTTCATACATAAACAATAACTTACTATATAGCTTGCCAGTAATTCATGGCTGATTGTACCAGGTATTGGTACTCTCTCCACTTTGTTTAGGATATGTGCCTTCAGCCACCTTGGGATTGCTGGTGTGCCAGGTAACTAGCCTCCTATGAAGGAAACCTAGGGTAGCTCTACTAAAACCTCATTCCTTTCAGCTGCTTGAATATTTTTTGTGAACTCTCCTCCCTTAAGTTCTAACAGCATGGTGGGTGTTAGGGGTTAGGTAGAGAGAGGCATTTTCCTGTAAACCAGCAGCTGATCCTGGCAACAGATTCTAACTCAGCTGGTGGCTGCGGTTTCCATGGCAATGCTACCTTTTCTTCACAGAGCTGATACCCAGTTCGGTGAATAGAAAGGCAGCCAACAGCAGAGGTGTTAAGACTTTCACAGCCATTTCTGCCAAGGTCTGTAGGTGTTCTCTTCTAACTAGCACCTGCAAGCTATAGGATACACCTGGCTCCTACAGGCTGTTATAAACTGTTTACAAACTTAGTTTTCCTGCTGTTTAATGGTAGAGTTTGGGCATCTCTATGCTACAGCTACTACAACGGCACTGCAGCACAGTAGTATAGACACTTCCTACATGGAGGGAAGGTTTTTTCTGTGTGTCAATGCAATTAATCCATTTCAAGATATGGTAGCTAGGTGGGGGAAGAATTATTCTGTCAACTTTCTCTATGACAGCGGTTAGGTCCACATAACTATAAATTTTTCATAACATGGAATACCATAGCTAGCTCAAGCTAATTTTTAAGGATCAGGCCTCAGTTGAAGTCAGGGCTGGATCAACTTTTTGTGGGCCTGGCACCAAACTTATTTGTGGGCCCCTATGTGGTTGTGATCAGCCCCTTCCAAGTGTGGGCCCAGCATGACAGCACCATTGATGCCATAGTAAATGTGGTATTGCTGGGATGGGAATGAAAACATTTATTCAAAAACAAGATATTTTAAGACAAACTGAGACCTCCACTCAGCCCATAGAGAACAAACTTGGCTAACATCAATGTACCCAGAACACCACTGAATTTGGTTTGTGTGGGAGGGGGATTGTTTGTTAGTTCTTTCTTTTTTCTTTAAACACTCAGGACCCGCTTGGGGCCCTGAACACAAGTGCTTAATTAGCACACTTATGAGCCACGTTAAGCCTGGATGTAGCAGTCAGTGGTGTCGCACCTGCATCTCCCCATCACCACCTGCTCCACCCAAAGTTATGTTTCGTAAATACATTTTTTGAAAGCTGCATTTTCTATTTTGGTACAATAATGTTTACAAAACTTTGGGGCAGAGTGTGAGAAGGTAAATTGCTGGTGCCCATCTTTTGCAGGGAGAAAGGGCCACTGAGAGACACACACTTTATCACAAAGAATACCACAATCCAGCCTCAAGCTCCTACCCCAATCTTCACACCTGGGCTCTCCTGCCCCTCCCGGTCCCTCCTACTGTTCCCATCCCACACAACTACCCCCTAACAAAGGCTCTCAATCTCCCTGCTACTGCCCACCTCCCCACACACACTTTCACCCCAGGGCTGTCACCTCCTTTTCTTCTGCTACCTCCCCCACACTGAGCCAACCCCCACCTTCAACCCAGACTTTCCCCTCCCTCCATCTGCCACGCCAACCCCCACCTTAACACCCTTCTTCTCCTACAGCCCCCACACAGAGTCACTGCCAACTCCCCCATCACACCCTAACTTGCCCCTTTCCCCCAAAACTGGGCTGTGCTCCCTCCCCTCCCCAGTGTGCAGGGGGGCAGTTTCTGGGCATTCCCACTGGCAGGGGGTGCAGCAGGCAGCACTGACAAGCCCCCCTATCACAACCCCCCCTCCTCCCAGAGACCACAGACAACCACCACCACCCTGAAGTGCAGGGTCGAGACAGTGCCCAGGAGACCCCAGGCATCACGTTCGCTGGGGGCCTGCCCCCAGCTCCCCACCGCCCCAGGATAGTGGGGGGAGCCAGGAGCTTCAAGGGGGAGGGGAGCACAGCGGGATTAGCGCCAGGAACCTCTCCCTGCACCAGACCATTTCCTTGCTTGGGGTTTCTTTTTGGTCCGGTGTGACCACTTCAGCTGGGGTGGCTGGTAGCATGACACGTGACATTCTGGAATTAGTAGTGCACCTCCAGCGCTGGTCCCAGAGTCCCGGCGGCGTGCAAACTACAACTCCCAGCAAACCCTGCAACACCCAGTCCCTTTTGCACCTGCGCACTGCGCTCCCTAGGCTGCTGAGTGTTTCAGCTGCCGCAGGGAAGTTGTTGACTCTTCACATTGCTGGGCTGTGGCCCAGGCTGGATTAACCCTTTGTGGGCCTCTTCCAAGTGTGAACCTGCGCCATTGTAAACCCGGTACTGGTTGAAGCGACTGTCTCAGAGTCCTATCTATGCTGTTCAGTTTACTCAGTTTAAGTATGAAGATTCGGTTTTAATTAGTTTTTTATTCAGACTTGCTCGTGCAAAATCAGAAGCAAGGAAAATTACTACTCTAGCCTTAATTCTAGCCAATGATGTGGCTCCATTGAGTATAATGAGCTGATCCTGCATTCCCTGAAGTTCATGGAAATTTTTGTATCATCATTATTGGAAATGGGTCCACAGAAGGTAGAATAATTAAAGCTTTTACTGTTATCAGCTTTGGTTTAAGTTCACCCAGGCTTTACCACTGCCATAGGATCACCCATTGACTAGAATACTTTACATTTTAAATTCTGTTGCCCTACCCATTCTTTTATGCTGCTATTCTAAATAATGTAGTCTCCACTAGCTAAGTCAAAACAAGGTAGATGCAGATCCTCAGAAAGAAAAGGAGGACTTGTAGCACCTTAAGAGACTAACAAATTTACTGGAGCATAAGCTTTCGTGAGCTACAGCTCACTTCCTCAGAGGGCTCTAGGACCCTCACCTTCATTCAAATCAGTGGGCTAGAAGTGCTGCCTTCGTGCTCTGAGGCCTTAGCCCCTACAACCCGCTGAATGCAAACAGCGGGAAAGCACTGATCTAGGCTTTACATAACAAACTACACAGGAATAATCAACCCTGCAGTGAACTGTAAGTGAAAACTGATAACGATCGCCACGCCTGCCCCAACCGCACTGACAGGCAGGGCCGCGGGCCCCGTGCCACAGCCGGGTTACCTGCGCCCTCTACCCGCCCATTCCCCCTGGGAGGGACAGCTGAGCAAAGTCCTCGGCTCACTTCCGCTCCCCCAGGCAGCCCGGGCTTCTCCCTCCCCCCCGGCCAACCTGGGGATCCGTCCCGCAATCAGCTCCGGATTCACTTCACCTCTCGCCCCGCCCGCCCGCCCCCAGCCGGGGATTCCCCGTGACTGGCTCCCGGCGGACGCGCTCTCAGGACACGCTCTGCCCTGGCGAGCACTCGGCGGCGCTGGGCTGGGCCCATTGTCACCCCCGAGCCCCCTAGTGCCCGCGAGCTCTGGTGTCTGCTGGCGGCTCCCAGCCAGCCGGGCCGAGCACCAGCCGCAGCACCCAGTAGGGGACTGTTGCCAGGGCAGCCCCCAGGGGTGGCTCAGCGATTGGCTGGACGCAGCGGTGAAGTCCCTATCGGCCCCGCCCCTAGAGGCCAGTGTGGGTAGGGGCGGGGCTCCCCGGCCTGAGGCGGAGAGACGCGGCCTCCGCAAGGAGCGGGGCTTTCTCTGGGGCTCCTTCCTGCGGCCGCTGCGGATTGTCGGGCCAGCGATTCACTCCTCTCTATAAAGAAAAGGAGTACTTGTGGCACCTTAGAGACTAACCAGTTTATTTGAGCATGAGCTCACGAAAGCTCATGCTCAAATAAATTGGTTAGTCTCTAAGGTGCCTCAAGTCCTCCTTTTCTTTTTACGAATACAGACTAACACGGCTGTTACTCTGAAACTCCTCTCTATGGTTCTTCCTCTAAGCTCTTCCGGGGCAGCTAGTAACCTTGGTAACTGACAACTTCCGACGCGCGGGATCCTGGGATAGAGCGATGGCGGAGCCGAGACTCGGAGCCGAGCCGGTGAGGGGGGCCGGGGACCCTCAGGAACCCCTTTCCCTGCTGGGAGCTTGCTGCCGGGGCCCTCTTTCCTCTTCCCCACTCCTTGAGGCGCAGCCCTGCATCCAGCTCCCCGCCGAGCCCCGAAGTCCCGTTAGCGCCGCTCCGGCAGCAGGGGCCTTGGTTCCCGGGGCTCTGCTGTGCACGAGGCTCTCGGCGCTCAGCGGTGTGGAGCTGAAAAGACCAGGCAAACCTCGTATGTAAGGAGGCTCCCCCTCCCCCCGGCGTTAGCCGTCGTAGGGCCCCGCTCGGCCTGGCTGCGCCTGGAAATTAGATTTCATACCCAATCGAAGCGCCCTCATGGGGGAGCCAGCCCGAGGGGTGGGAGGCGCCAAATGAGGGACCCTTACAAGGGGGGACGGGGTGGGGATAGGGGTGCAGATGCAACATTAGTACCTGTGATGCAACAACAGGGCAGCTGCACCGGTACTAATGCTGGTGTAAGCTCTGCTGGAGACACAGGGTGCTGGCATTCTCCCACCACATTATCTAGATGATTGCCTAACCCAGTGCTGAAAACGGCCCAGGTGCACTATTGCTCTGATAGGGACAGTGACCTAAGCCTTGAGGTAAATGTGGAAGTAGGATACCGGGAGGAAACACAAGGAGGAGGGTGCAACAGAGGGGGCCTCCTGATTCATACTGAGAAAGTAGGGCAATCGGCTAGTTACCTTAGGGGCATGAACATGAACGCAAGAAACCTGGGAAACAAGCAGGAAGAATTGGAAGTCCTAGCACAGTCAAAGAACTATGATTGGAATAACAAAGACTTGGTGGAGTAGCTCACATGAATGTCGCACTGTCATGGATGGGTATAAACTGTTCAGGAAGCACAGGCAGGGGAGGAAAGGTGGAGGAGTTGCACTGTATGTAGGAGAGCGATATGATTGCTCAGAGCACCAGTATGAAACTGGAGAAAAGCCTGTTGAGAGTCTCTGGGTTACATTTCGAAGTGAGAGGAACAAGGGTGATGTCGTGATGGGCGTGTGCTACAGACCATCGGGACCAGGAGGATGAGGTAGACGAGGCTTTCTTTGAACAATTAACTGAAGTTTCCAGAACATAGGCCCTGGTTCTAACGGGAGACTTTAGTCACCCTGACATCTGCTGGGAGAGCAATACAGCAGTGCACAGACAATCCAGGAAGTTTTTGGAGAGTTTTGGGGACAACTTCCTGATGCAACTACTGGAGGAACCAACCAGGGGACATTCTCCTCTTGACCTGCTGCTTACAAACAGGGAAGAATTGGTAGGGGAAGTAGAAGAGGGTGACAGCCTGGGCAGCAGTGACCATGAGATGGTTATGTTCAGGATCCTCACAAAAGGAAGAAAGGAGAGTAGCAAAATATGGACCCTGGACTTCAGAAAAGCAGACTTGGATTCCCTTAGGGAACTGATGGGCAGGATCCCCTGGGAGGCTAATATGAGGGAGGAAAGGAGTCCAGGAAAGCTGGCTTTATTTTAAAGAAGACTTATTGAGGATGCACGAACAAACCATCCCAATGTGCAGAAAGAATAGCAAATATGGCAGGTGACCAGTTTGGCTTAACAGTGAAATCTTCAGTGAGCTTAAACACAAAAAGGAAGCTTACAAGAAGTGGAAACTTGGACAGATGACTAGAGAAGAGTATAAAAATATTGCTCAAGCATGCAGGGGTTAATCAGGAAGGCCAAAACACAACTGGAGTTGCAGCTAGCAGGAGATGTGAAGGGTAACAAGAAGGGTTTCTACAGGTATGTTAGCAACAAGAAAATGGTCAGGGAAAGTACAATACCCACTTGGGGAAGTGAGGAAACAGACTGAGACGGGTACCCAGAAATCACCTACTATAGGACAGGCCCAATAAGGAAAATAACACAACACCACTGGACATCACGTACAGCCCCCAGCTAAAACCTCTCCAGCACATCATCAACAATCTACAACCTATCCTGGAAAACGAACCCCCCCTCTCTCAAGCCTTGGGAGGCAGGCCAGCCAATCCTCGCGTACAGACAGCCCTCCAGCCTGAAGCAAATACTCACCAGCAACTACACACCATACCACAAAAACACTAACCCAGGAACCAATCCCTTTAACAAAACCTGTTGCCTTCTCTGTCCTGATATCTACACTAGCAACACCATCATAGGACCCAACCACACCATCAGAGGCTCATTGATTTGCACATCTACTCATGTGATATATGCCATTATGTGCCAGCAATGCCCCTCTGCCATTTACATTGGCCAAACCGGACAGTCTCTACATAAAAGAATAACTGGACACAAATCAGACATCAGGACTGGTAACACACAAAAGCCAGTAGGAGAACGCTTCAATCTCCATGGACACTCAATAACAGATTTAAAAGTAGCCATACTTCAACAAAAAAACTTCAAAAACAGACTTTAAAGAGAAACTGCTGAGCAAAAATTCATTTGCAAATTTAACACCATCAATTTGGGCTTGAATAGGGACTGGGAGTGGCTGGCTCGCTACAAATGCAATTTTCCCTTTCTTGGTATTGACACCTCCTCATCAATTATTGGGAGTGGCTACATCCGCCCTGACTAAATTGGCCTTCAACATTGGTTCTCCACTTGTAAGGTAACTCCCTTCTCTTCATGTGCCAATATATATATTCACTCCATGCATCTGAAGAAGTGAGTTTTTTACCCATGAAATCTTATGCCCAAATAAATCTGTTAGTCTTTAAGGTGCCACTGGACTCCTCGTTGTTTTTATTAATAATCTGGATGATGGGCTAGATTGCACCCTTAGCAAGTTCATGGATGACACTAAGCTGGGAGGACAGGTAGATACGCTGGAGGGTAGGGATAGGGTCCAGAGTGACCTAGACAAATTGGAGGATTGGGCCAAAAGAAATCTGATGAGGTTCAACAAGGACAAGTGCAGAATCCTGCACTTGGGATGGAAGAATCTCATGCACCTCTATAGGCTGGAGGCCGACTGGCTAAGCAGCAGTTCTGCAGAAAAGGACGTAGGGATTACAGTGGATGAGAAGCTGGATATGAGTCAACAGCATGCCCTTGTTGTCAAGAAGGCTAACGGCATATTGGACTGCATTAGTCTGAGCATTGCCAGCAGATCGAGGGAAGTGATTATTCCCCTCTATTTGGCACTGGTGAGGCCACATCTGGAGTACTGTGTCCAGTTTTGGGCCCCCCACTACAGAAAGGGTGTGGACAAATTGGAGAAAGTCCAGTGGAGGGCAACGAAAATGATCAGGGGGCTGGGGCACATGACTTACAAGGAGCGGCTGAGGGAACTGGGGTTATTTAGGCTGCAGAAGAGAAGAGTGGGGGGGGATTTGATAGCAGCCTTCAACTACCTGAAGGAGGGTTCCAAAGAGGATGGAACTAGGCTGTTCTCAGTGGTGACAGAACAAAATGGTCTCAAGTTGCAGTGCGGGAGGTCTAGGTTGGATATTAGGAAACACTGTTTCACTAGGAGGGTGGTGAAGCACTGGAATGGGTTACCTTGGGAGGTGGTGGAATCTCCATCCTTAGAGGCTTTTAAGGCCCGGCTTGACAAAGCCCTGGCTGGGATGATTTAGTTGGTATTGTTCCTGTTTTGAGCAGGGGGTTGGACCTTCTGAAGTCTCTTCCAAACCTAATCTTCTATGATTCTGTGATATAGGTAATAATTTTTTTAGTGTGGATAGGTTTTAATTCTGTCTGGTGACTGGTTGGTAGCTCTGTAGATCAAAACACTCCTTATCCACAAAACCTAAATAGACACCTTTAATACAAGCTTCCACGCTACCGTATTAATGTTCCTCAGCTTTGACCTGGAGGGACCATGTTTAGGAGTGAGGGAATAGTTCAGTCTCCAAGACCCATTCAGTTCTTTACCTCTCTAGTGGAACAGTCAACATGGGGGACAATTACTGCTATGTGAACATTTGCTCACTAGGAACTAGATGGAGATCATCCAGTTTGTTTCACATGGGCCACCAAACAGTCATCAAATAACAGCTACTTTAATCTGAGTCAAATTTACATTGGTGAATTGGATGTGAAAGGCTTCTCCTTATTCCATTATTAATTTCCTAACTAGCCAAAGTCTCTCACTGAGGCATCCAGTTACCCACATTCCTTTCCATTTCTACTTTCTCCCAAGAATGGACAGAGGGGAACTCTGTGCTGATAGCGGTGAAAGCAGAAGAAAGGCTATGAAAGGTGCAGCTTATCAGCTGCAGCCAATACAGTTTCTGTTTTGAGAACGTATGTAAATGGGGTTTGCAAGCTTTCTTTTTTTTATTTGTTTTTAAAATAATAAAAGGGTAATAACTGTTTCTTTCCGAAGTTAGTCTACATTTTAGCTTCTCAACCTTGCTGTTATCACTTAACTTCCCATACAGAATCTTGTTCATGAGTAGCTTTTGCACTGACATGTAAAACAGTGGGTACATTACAGAACTAAATAGATGATCCTGAAAATACAGTAATCTCTCATTAAAGGGTGATTCTGCTCTGAAAACACATTTTCAGACATAAAACATAAAACTCTATGTTTTAATCTCTAGATTAAGTAAACACAATTTACTAGTAAAATTTTATTTGATTTTTTTTTTTCTTGTTAGTTTGTTCTGGCAGTACTTCATTCTCGGCCTCAGCTCTGAAAGTCAAGGTGGGCTCATTCGGTTCACACTGTTATGAACAAGCAAAATGTTATCCTGAGATGTATTAACAGGAGTGTTGTATGTAAGACACAGGAGGTAATTGTTCCACTCTACTTGGCAGTTTTGGGCACCAGGCTTTAAGAAAGATGTGAACAAGTTGAAGAGAGTCCAGAAGAGATCTACATATATGATAAGAGGTTTAGAAAGCCTGTCCTATGAGAAAAAGGTGAAAGAATTGGGCACATTTAGATTAGAAAAGAGAAGTCTCGGGGGGAGGAGTTGGGGACATAACAATCTTCAAATATGTAAAAGGTTGTTTGGAAGAGGACCATGATCAGATGTCCTCCCCCACTGAGGGTAGGACAAGAAGTAATCAGCTTAGTTTGGAGCAAGGGAGATTTAGGTTAGGTATTAGGAAAAACTTTCTAGCTATAAGCAGAGGTAAGCACTGGAATAGGTCATGTAGGGAGGTTGTGGAATCCCCGTCATTGGAGGTTTTCAAGAATAGGTTAGACAAACACCTGTCAGTGATGATCTAGGATTACTTGGTCCTGCCTCAGATCAAGGGGCTCTGGACTAGATGACCTCTTGAGATCCTTTCCAGGCCTGTATTTCTATGAAGTCCGTTAACAATTCTGTTCATGATAAGTGATTTAGAACAGAATCTAGCTTGCTCACTCAGGGCTCTGCCAGGCTATTGTAAATAAAATGTAGTCACTGGAATGAGCAGGTTCTGAGTACACCTGGGGGATATTGGTGGAGTAAGGTATTGGTCAATAGAGTAGTACTGTGCTGTAGCAGTTGGTTTGTAAGGAGGGCATCCATCCCCACTTCCTTTCAGAGGTGGAGTGAACCACTGATCTTAAACGTTATAGACATTTTGGTAACCACAGCTGCAGAGTTTGTCTAGAAACTTGGCTCTCAGAGAATTCATCCCAAGATTGATTTTCATCGGAAAATCAATTTAATTTTGAGTCTTTAATCTTTTGATTGCTGTGTTTCAGCTCAGCATGACACACCTGGTAAAAGGATTATGCTCTGAGAGTGACCTAGTTTTATTTAAATCACTTGAGCATGTCGTTAAAAATGTTTGAGTTTGGCATTACAGTCTGAAACTACTGACATTTTGGTCTATGAAAAGTACAATGCTTATCACAAAGTAGCATCAAAACTTAAATATGTCGCTTCACTGCTTGTGCTAGATCTGTTCTCCCACGTTATTTATTTAAATGTCCCAAAAAGATTTATTTTCTTTGTGCTATTTTTGTGGACAGTAATATTCACAATATAATAGGCATTCAATCTTACTCTAGCTTTCAACAGGGGCAAGGGTATTCTCCTTTATCTGGAGAATTTTCCTTTGCCTTGACACCCGACAGGAGTCCAACTCCGTCACCCTCTGCTGTCAGTGTAATCAGCTTATGCTTTAATCTTTGGAGACCTGAAAGAGATTTATGAACTGATTAGAATAGAAATTTAGTCACCATAATTAGTTTCCTCACTGAATCTAAGACTTTCCCCGAAGATAGAATCTGTCAGCCTTGCCCCAGGGAGGTGGAGAAGATCTCTTAATAGCACCTGACAAGTAGGCTGCATCATTGGAATTCTGAGTTTTTATCACCTCAGGGGGAACACAAAGCTTCAGCAGTATTGCTTGTTCTCCACTGAGTTGCTTCCAGTGTAAAAGAGAAGAATAGCCATACTCCAATCTAAATGGATTCAGCACTTCCAACAAGTGTGCTGGGGAGTAGTAACGTGACATAAACATGAGATTCAGACGCTTTAAGCCCAGACTCCCCAAACCAGTAGAAAATGTACTGTAGGGATTGATCTTATACTGGGCCATGGGAAGTGGCAGGACATGGCACAGTAAATCACTTTCTTCACCCACCTTTGTGAGTCTATAAGAAAATGCCTAATAGGAAAGACTGGTGTGTGGATTTTTGTGCATTACTGAATGTCTGAACTATGGAAGTGAAAGGAGTTGCTAGTCAATTGAGAGAGAGCGAGCAAGCTTTTCTACTTTTATATCTATACTTCTGTTTAACTCTTTCCTGAGTGTCTGATTAACAATTTGTAGACCTGCCATCCCAAGACAGCTAGGCACTGGCATGCCAAAGGGAGATTTACAAAAGAGCTGCCACAGTCTCCAGTGTTGTAAGTGGCAAAAATTTGTCCTAGATTGAGGCCTGGTCTATGCTTACAAGTTAGGTTGACATAGCTACGGTGCAAAGGAGTGTGAAAAATTCACTCCTCTGAGCATCATAGTTAAATGAACCTGATCCCTGGTGTAGACATGGCTAGGTCAGTGAAAGAATTCTCCCATCGACCTAGCTACTGCCAGTTGCTGTGGAAGACGCATTCCACTGCAGGGAGAGCAGCTCAGACGCTACCAGAGAGGCAAGTGCAGATATGGTGCTCGGGGCAGGGGCAGTGTGCGGAGCCCTGTGGCCCCCCTGTCTAGGAGTCGGACCTGCTGCTGTCCGCTTCCGGGGTGCAGTGAGGTGTAACAGGTAAGAACTAGCCTGCCTTAGCTGGGCAGCACCGCCACCAGAACTTTTAATGGCCTAGTCGGCGGTGCTGACCAGAGCTGCCGTGACCCAGTGCCTTACATTCAGCGACCCAGTACTGGATCACAACCCGCAGTTTGAAAACCACTGATCTATTACGCACATGAGCCTTAGAACTGCGTGTTATGCACCTAACTGGAGAAGCAAATTCTTCGAATAATGTTTGAATTTGATTTCTCCCAAAAGGCTGGTGGGTGCCAGGCACTGTATTAGAGGAAGGGTGCGTGATCTCAGCCCTGGTTTAATCCCTATGGCAGCTGTTCTTCTGAGGCTGTTCAAAAAACATTGCCAGAATGAAGAAGAGGTCAGTGTAGCCGGAAAACTTGTCTCTCACCAACAGATATTAGTCCAATAAAAATGACCTCACCCACCTTGTTGCTTTAATATCCTGGAACCAACACTTCAAATGGCTACAACAACACTTCAAATTGTCAGAATGTGTCAACTTTAAGAAAAGCAGGTTTTTTCCAGGGGCTATATTTTGAGAACCTCTTGATCAAATGATTCCAAAATTTGATCACTAACAGAACCCTGAGACATCTAATTTCACAGCAATCAAAGTAAACAGGCAGATTTTAGAGCACTTAGAGTCAAGCTTTAAAGAGAAAGCTGGTCTTAACCTTAACTGTTGGTGATGTATGAGATGGAATAGAATCATAGAATATCAGGGTTGGAAGGGACCTCAGGAGGTCATCTAGTCCAACCCCCTGCTCAAAGCAGGACCAATCCCCAATTTTTGCCCCAGATCCCTAAATGACTCCCTCAAGGATTGAGCTCACAACCCTGGGTTTAGCAGGCCAATGCTCAAACCACTGAGCTATGCCTCCTCCCCGTCTAGCTCAGTTTTATTGGCTTGTAGGTTTGATTGCTTTTTTACTCCTAACTTTGATTACTAAAAATAGCAGATCTGATCCTAGATGCAAACAGTAAGTAGATCTGTTCAATGTTTTGAGTGTAGAAACCTACTTTGAGTCAGTTATGCTTTTTGTTGTCTAAAGGATGTTTCCCTTTTGTCAATGGCTGCCTTAACTTCCTAAGTGTCTGCCTTAACTCCATGGTGAGAGTCAAATGTAAGAACAGCAAAAGGATTTTTGTGATCTTTATATGAATAATTATCTCCTCTTTGCTGTCCACAGGATACCTACATTATCTGTGAGGTCTGCTACAAACAGCACTCTTCTGCTTGAGATTTTGACGTGTTTAGAATCAAACATTGGTGTACTCTCTTTTGTGCAGGGCTTTGGCATTTCTCTGAAGCATTTACCGTTTGGCACAGTCAGAGGCAGAAGTCTGGGCTCGGTGTGCCTTTAATCTGCTCCAGTGCATTGCTATGATCCTAGTGTATATTCTCTCAATGTAGAAAAGATCTCATCTTCACTAAGGCTCAATAATTTCACAATTAGCTTTGCATCAAAAGCAGTGGGAGTGGATGTCTCTAAATGGCTAGGGATGCTAAGAATGTATCCTCCATCTGCCAATGCCAAGAATAGAAAGGGGGTTACTAGATCTCCCCACCAGATCACAGCAGAGTAGTTCCCACAGCTTACCTTTCCTGATCCAGAAAATGCTAGGTATGCTAGGGTACAAGAATGAGACCACCCTATTCCAGCACCAGACCCTACTAATGATGTCTTCAAAACAGCACAGAGAGCCTTTTGAAATACCCTGTTAATCAAATGCCTCTCACAGTTGATGTTAGGACTGCTTTCCTTAGGGCCCAATCCTGCAAACCCTTGCACATGTGAGTAGTTCCAGTGAGTCTCATGGAACTACTCATTACTACAGAGAACCTTCTATTCTCCTTCCCCAAATCACTTCATATCCACAGTGCTGTAATTAGCTGTGTAAGCAGCTGTTGTTCTTGTGTAGTGGGTTTCTGCCATTCCCTCTTTGATTTTAAGGAGCTTTTTATATGGTTGTATTTTCAATAAGCAAAATATGCCCTTATAATTCTCACTTCCCAAACCCTAATAAATGTAGGTCCACTAACTATATTAATGTTAGCCAGCAGTAAACACACTTGTACTTATTAAAATCAGAGATTTTTCTCAATCTACACAAATAGCAAAAATCCGATTGAGCTTCCAACAGAAATGACTAGCATCTGGCTGGTACAGTAGATTCTGTTTAGCAGAGATGCTGCTATTTTTGCTTTGACATTTGCCAAATGTCCTTTTGGGGGGTTTTGTGGGGGAATTCCTTGAAGAAGCCTTGCCATTTTAACACTGTCCTTTTCTATCATTTCAGGCTTCACCATTCCCAATAGCTACAGAACCTCAGAAACCCCGCCCAAGAAAAGGTTTGTTTAAGGATGTGCTTACAATAGTATTACTTAGGTAGGACAACATAAAAAGATTGCTCCATAATGTGTGAACCTGTCTGAGAAGCACACAACCAATCTGTATATGAATCATTTGTTTCCAGAGGTGAAAAGCAAGTATACTCATTTACTGCACCATCTGGTCTTTAATCACTTGTGTGTATGGCAGTGGTGGCCAAACTTACTGACCCTCTGTAGTTCAAGAGCTGGGGTTCGCCTGCCAGTTGCTTGGGTCTTCAGCCTTGTGGCAGGGTGGTGGGGCTAGGGGTTTCTGCCCTGCAGGGAGGGGGATCTCAGGACTTCAGCCCTGCTTCTGCTGAATCCCTGAGCCCTGGCAGGCATGTCCCATGTGGTTGAAGCCCTGAGACCCCCACATCCCTGCTGGGCAGAAGCCAGAGGCGACATGAGGGGTCACATTGCCCCCCAGATTTTTGCCAGGATTTGCTGGCCACACTTGGTCACATGGTGCCACTGGGCCCCCTTCCTGCACAGTGGCTGCTGGAGCTGGCAAGCTGGAAGCTGCGGTCATGGGGAGAGGCAGCGGCAAACACCTGGGAGTTGCAGGGAGAACTGCTGAGGGTAAGAGACTACTCTGTGTCAAACTGAGAGCCTACCTCTCAGTCCCAGAAGACCCAACATCATTCAGTCTGCTATATGAACTTAAAGTGGAATTGGAAATGAGCTTTTTAATAATTAAGGGATTTTCTGAAAACTTAGTGAAAATTCAAATGAGGGAAGCACTTGGAGCAGTGATAGTGAAAGAAATGTAGGGGTGACAGTAGCCAAATACTCAGATAGGACTTTACAATAAATTGTTTGGGCAGCAGGTAGGTGGATAGTCGATGTGGTTCTGGTCAGAACACACCTGAAACCGGGGTGGATTTGATTTAAATCACTAGTCAGGAAGACTTGATTTAATCATGGATTTCTACATGAAAGTGCATTCTTGTTGGTTGTTATAACCTTAATACATATTATTCACAACTCAGAGATAGATGTACGTTTCATTTTTAGAAGATACACACTATACATTTTTAAAGTGATTTATTTTGAAAACTTTTCAGATTAGTATTACAGCTATATCAGAAAATGAATGATTGTTTGGTTATTTCATTTACCAGAGGTAATTGAAGCAGATATTTATGAAGTTATTGAGAGATGAACTATCTCCAATTCAACAGGTTAATCATTATATTTAGAGGATTTTCTTGCCATGCTGTTTTAGGAGGAAAACATCACCAGACAGACATTTAAATTGTTTTATTTAACTAAAACAACGTTATGTATTCTGGATTTTTTCTTCAACAGCAAACATATAATAATTTAACAAAACAAGCATATGAATTTTTGAATTTAGTTAAACATTCAAGTTTTTTAAAATCAGGTTTGTTTTTGTTAAACTTGTTTTAAACTAAAATAGTTAAATGAAATATTAAAAAAAAAAATTAAATTGACTCTGTCAGTCAGGTCAACGTGAGAAACTTAAAATATTGGCTTCTGCAGCTAACTCAGTCGTCTTCACCTTCATTTTCCTGTTTGTTCATAATCTGGAAAAGAAGAACAAGCTTTCCTGCTTTTTCAGGTCCTAAAAGATTTCTCAATTTGGAATGAATTAGTCCAAAGGAAGAAAATATTCTTTCTACAGCGGAAGAAGCAGCTACTGCTGTTAAAAGTGAGATTATCACTTCAACAGTCTCTGAATCCAAGTGCTTAAGTGACTTCCTCCAGTTGACTGGTGTGACTTTCTTTAAAACATCAGCAGCAGACATATATTTCTTGAATGGTTTATTCTTAGCGCTGAAGTTTATTATAGTTGGCATTATGGAGGGATGATTGCTGGATGTCCATGTCATAGCTAACTCCTCTTCTTCAGCAGTTAAAGTTTGACCCCGGTACCGAGTATTGAGAATATTTGCAAGAAAATGAGCTAGAGATAGTGCTTGTCCCATTCATTTTTTTAATGCTTGTAATTTAACTCTATCATCGCATATTTCTCTTTTTAAGATCTCACCCAGTTCCTTCCAAATTTCAACAGCATCAGCAATAAAACAGCTGTTTCCCTGCATTTTGTTCATGGCTACAGAAATAGGCTTCAGGGTGCTCAGCATGTGTTCAACATTTCTCTTAAGCCCAATGTTGAGAACTTTGGCTGTGACTGTGCCATCAATTTTTTCACAATTTTGTTCGCAAACTGTCATCAGCTTAGACCAGTTCTCGATATAGTGCTCAAAACACTCCATTACTGAGTTCCGTCGCACGTCTTGTGGGGGAGTTAGCTTGGTTCCTCCCACTTTTTTCAGAGCAGCTACTGCAAAGTGGTTGTTACGGAAGTATTTTGCAATTTCAACAACATTAGCCTTTATTTCTGGAACACTGAAGTCTTTGGCTAGGAGGTGCATCAAATGAGCACTGCAGCCGTATATTGTTAGCTTGGGACTCTCTTCGCTGCCTTCTAAATAATTTCTTCTCATCTTGGATACATTTGCAGCATTCTGTGACCAACCTGCATACTAGACATTTGATTTTTTTTTCCACAGTTAGTTATAGCTTTTCTGTTACTTCTTGTAAGTATTCTGCTGTGTGTGCATTTCCTGATGTATCAATTGTTTCTGTAAGGAAGACATTCCCTCCTTCTGTTGTCACACAGGCACATACAACAGGATCATTGTGGACATTGCTCCACCCAATCAAGACTCAGGTTAATAATTTCACCCTCTAGACCAGTGGTTCCCAAACTAGGGGCGCTGCTTGTTCATGGAAAGCCCCTGGCGGGCTGGGCCGGTTTGTTTACCTGCTGCATCCGCAGGTTCGGCCGATCGCAGCTCCCACTGGCCGCAGTTAGCCGTTCTTGGCCAATTGGGGCTGTGGAAAGCGGTGCAGGCCGAGGGACGTGCTGGCCGCCCTTCCCGCAGCCCCCATTGGCCAGTGGGAGCCGCGATCAGTCAAACCTGTGGACGCGGCAGGTAAACAAACCAGCCCAGCCCACCGGGACTTTCCTTGAACAAGCAGCGCCCCTAGTTTGGGAACCACTGCTCTAGACCTTTTGCACACTGCTCAATTTCTCTTTCAGACACTTTATCCAGCAATTTGCCTGCGACATCTGCTCTGTTGGGTGGACTCTATCCTGGTCTTAATGACTGAACCATGCTAATGAAGTGTGGGTTCTCAATCATATGGAAAGGAGAGTTTGTTGCATAAACAAGCTGGGCAATTTTTTCATCAATTACCTCTTTTTGTAATCTGCTGGTTCTTATCACAAATGTATTTATGGTTGTTTCTGGATGATGGAAATTTTTCTTCTTTTTGCTACAGGTGATGATATACTGTGGCTATGTGACATACATGATGTGACTGAAACACTATCATTGGCAGATAACTCTGAAACTATAGAAAATGATGGTGATCTTGAAGGTAGATAGTCTTCAGAATCCTGTATGTTGAGGATGGATTCTCCTAAACAAAATAAGTCAATGCAGTTATTTAATTATTTAATTATTATTACCATACTGCTCATGTAGTATTACTCATTGCACTCACTAACACTCAGTACTACTTTAAAGGTGAAATTGTAAAAGGAAGATCTGCCTGTTTCAGCTATTTATTTTTTACCACAACTACATCTAAAATGACAGTACCATAGAGTAACAACTATATTTTTTGCTCAAACGTGAGAATTCAAGAATAGTCCAGAAGAAAGACAGGCAGTCCTTGAGAAAGAAGTATGAAATAAAAAATTTACCAACCTGAAGATCTTGCGTGTTCAGACATATTCCTTTCATCATCTTCAATGCAGCTTCCTCCTGAGAAGGAACACTTCCCATGATGTTGTTTCATTCAGTCAACCAGGCCTTGCATTTCTTTTTTGCACTGTTTGCATTTTGCATGCATGCCTGTCTTACCCACAGGTAGAGGAACTTCATTAAAAATATTCCCAAACTGGGTCTCTTTTACGGCCTGCTGCCATTATAGGTTTTCCCTTCTAGTGAGAGAATGGTATGGTAGATCTCAAATCAATGAAGGTTACACGCAGAAAGACCTCAAGATTTCTGGAATATGCTGCTCAAACAGTTTCACTTTTGTTTCTACTGTCTGTCCCTCCTTCTCACATTTATCTCCAGACTACTTCTCCTTGTCCAGCTCTATTCCGCCCCCAACAATCTTCTGTTCATTGAACTTTTTGAAACTTTGCACTTTTAGAGAGAGGTAAGGGATTGGCTCTGTGTACACAAATTTGCAGAGGGACAATAGGGTTGAGGTCTGTTATTTCTCACCTCTATATATTTATTTATTTAAAACATTTTTGCTGTTAACAAGCATGTTACCTCTGGAGACATAAATCCACAGTTTGAGAACTGCAAAACTAAATATCTCTGATGGTATCTTCTAGACTGATCATTGAGTCCCATTGGATAGATAGAAAGATTAACCTAAATAATCTATACAGAAGTGGCTGGAACCCCATAAGATTGGGTCCCTAATCCATGAACTATTGGAACTCATTTACAAAACTTTTCTTAGACATTACAAGAATATATTGCCTCATACTATAGAATTAGAATTTATAATCCCTATTCCAGGATGAGATATCTTTGAGCTATAATGTATCTTAATTAAAACTATCTTTAGATAGGTTTTTCCCTCAAAAAACATTTTATCAGAAAAATCTGATTTAAATTAAAAAAACCAATTTTTTTTTTTTAAATCATTGATTTTTATCCACCCTGCCTGAAACATTGTGTTCAGTTCTGGGCACCTCATTGTCAGGAAGATCTTGAGAAATGAGGGGGAATTTACTTTTGTTGCTTATCTCTGATTAGAGGGCTGGATCAATGGAATTGGGAGGAAAGATTCGATATCAACATACATGTAGCTTGGCTAAGTGACAACTAAAGAAAAACAGGAACATTCTCCTCTCGTTTATAGGCCTGATTCTCCTTTCCACACCAGGGTAACTCTGACTTCAGCAGTTATGCAGAATGTATGCTGCTGGGAGAGGAGAATCAGGCCTGTGCCTCTTTTTTTCATCATGGCAGTGTCCCTTGCACTGAAGGTGGGCATCCTCTCTGCAATACCGGGTGTGGCTCAGGTAGCGTTTGAGGGGAAAGCTTTGGAAGGCTCCATGTTTGCCAGATACTGTTTGCCTGCATTGCTTTTAGTGCGGTGAGCAAAAGCCTATTTGATCAGCCTGTTTGTTAATCTCTGGAAAATGAGGGCAAGAGCAAGATTTGTAATGAGAATTAACGTAACAGTGTGTACTCTGCGTGTGTGTGTGAGAGAGAGAGAGAGAGAGTGATTGTGGCGGCGGGTAAGGATGGGAAGGGAGAGTGGTATATGGTGTGTACTTTTATGGAGAGGAGTTATGGGAGGGGAAGCACAGCAATATTACTTTTCAGTGATTCATTCTAGTACTTTATTAGTCTCTTGATGAGGCTCCTGCATTAACCAAGAAACCTATTCTAATTCAGCTGAAGAGATGATGATTTAAATTCAGGGGCTAGAGAAATCTGCATAAGCTTTGCTCTATAAAGAGGTGTGTTTGCACTTGTTTTAAAGGAGCACTGCTGTCAAGATACACAAGCCTGAAAAGGTGGCATTACCTTGTGGCAGTTTCCCAATCAAATCAACATCAGTACAAGCAGAGTTACAAATTGATGGAGACCAGTTAATTTGTTAATCACAGACCCAGCCCCGCAAGCTGCTGACTGAGTGAACTTCTGTACGCACATGGAGCCTCACTGACTTCAGTAGGGCTCTGATATCCACCTGCACACAGCAGCTTGCGGGATCAGGGCCTTGGAATGTCAGCTGTTTGTTCAGCACTTGGTACACTGGGGCCCTGATTTTGGTTTAGGGCCTCAGGGCGTTAACAGTTGTACAGTGCCCATCAGGAAGTTTTCTCTGGGTTGGCCAGATATGGTAATCACGTAACTGGATTTATCACGTGGTTGTAGCTGAGCCTGGCTATGTCACCTCAGTGAATGTGAATTATTTTGTATTATGGGGAAAGTATTTTGCAAGGATGAGGAGTGACCTTACTTTCTACTCTGTTGCCCTAAGATAACCCTACTGTAGTAGGTATTCTCATTCAAGTCATCTAGTCCTGCATTGAGGCAGGACTGAGGGCTTGTCTATACTTATGGCTAAATCTGCGCTGCTGTGATTGATGCAGTGGTGTCGATTTAGCGGGTCTGGTGAAGATACCCTAAGTTGATGGAAGAGCACTCTCCCGTCAACATCTGTACTCCACCTCCCCTGGAGGCGGAAGATAAGTAGTTGGGAGAGCATCTCCCGTCGACATATTGCAGTGTAGACACAACTGTAAGTCGACCTAAGTTACGTTGCCTTACATCTTTAGTGTAGACCAGCCCTAAGTATTAGTGTCTGTATAATCTGTTCTTAAAAACCTTAAGTGACAGAGATTCCACAACCTCCTTAGGTAATATGTTCTAGTGCTTAACTACACTTATAATCAGGAAGCTTTTCTTAATGTCTAGCCTAAATCTCCCTTGCTGAAATTTAAGCCCATTGCTTCTTGTCCTGTCCTCAGTGGTAAGGAGAACAATTTATCGCCCTCCTCTTTATAATAACCTTTTACATACTTGCTCTTCTCTTCTCCAGACTAAACACACCCGATTTTTTCAATCTTTCCTTTTTTGTCATGTTTGCTAGACTTTTAATAATTTTCATTGCTCTCCTCTGAACTTTCTCCAATTTGTAGACATCTGTCCCTCCCAGTCTTTTTTTTTCTTTTCTTCCTCTTAAGGCTGCTGCTCCTCAGGTATGGTGCAGTTCTTGGAAAGTTTCAGGGAACGGCACTATCAAAAACATTGCACTTTTTTTAATGAGGCACTCCTAGTATCTGAGCGGAACTTGGCTGAGCAAATCCACTTCTCCAGAAGAGCAGAGGCAGGGAATGGGTTTCAGAGCACAGTCCCCTCTCCTCTGCCTGCACAATAATGGTTGCTGGCTGCATCCATTTGGGACTAAAGATACACAAAGGAAGAACTGAAATAATGTGTTCTCTGAGCAGACTTTTACATACCAATATATGCAGTCTGACTATCAATGCCTAATAAAAGCAGTGTTGCTTGATGGGCAGAGCACTGGACTTTGACTCAGGAAACCTGGGTTCTATTCCTATTTCTGCCACTGTCCTGCTATGGCACCTTTGGTGAGTCCTTTCCCTTCTGTGTCTCAGTTTCCCCATCTGTAAAATGGGGATCTCCCCTTTGAGATCTACTTATGAAAAGTTCAACATAAGAGCTTAGTATTATTATTATTTATTATGCTGAATTGACATCATAAGATTGCTTTTGTTTGTGCTGGGTAGAAGACTGCTATTAAACTTCTTTTCCAGACTGTGGATCATATTTGTGAAACAATTTAAAAGCTGGTTATAAATTAGCTATTTCTACATACAGTGTGCAAGTGACCTGGTGCTAAATCAGTGGTTTTCAAACTTTTTTTCTGGCGACCCAGTTGAAGAAAATTGTTGATGCCCGTGACGCAACGGAGCTGGGGATGAGGGGTTTGGGGTGTGGGAAGGGCTCAGGGTGGGGCAGAGTGTTGGTGTGTCGGAGGGGGTCAGGGTTCTGGGGTGGGGGTGCAGGCTCTGAGGTGGGCTGGGCCAGGGATGAGGGGTTTGGCGTGTAGGACGGGGATCTAGGTTTGGGGAGGGCTTAGGGCTGGGGCAGAGGTTTGGGGTTCAGGAGGGGGTCAGGGCTCTGGGATGGGGGTGCAGGCTCTGGAGTGGGGCTGGGTATGAGGGTTTTGGGGTTCAGGAAGGGACTCCGGGTTTGGGGCGGGGCTCAGGGCTGGGGCAGGGGATTGGCTTACCTTGGGCAGCTCCCGCTCAGCAGCGGTGCTAAGGTAGGCTTCCTGCCTGTCCTGCCACTGCGGGCCATGCTGCGCCCTGGAAGCGGCCAACAGCACTTCTGGCTCCTGCAGGCACCGCCCCCTGGGAACCGGCCAATGGGAGTGTGGAGCCAGTGTTCTGGGCGTGGGCATTGCATGGAGCCCCGCAGGCCCCCCTCCCCCCAGTAGCCGGACCTGTTGCTGGCTGCTTCCGGGGCTCAGCGCAGTGTCGGAACAGGCAGGGACTAGCCTGCCATAGCCAGGCAGCACCGCCAATGGGACTTCTAACAACCATGACAAAGTTCCTCCTCTACCTTGGTGGGTTTTGCGCTTACTGGCGGATTTGCTCGCCTCGGAGATTAACGGCAGCCCTCAGTTTGGCTGATTTCTTGAACCCATGGTCCAGCTCAACTCCTCCTGTGTCTGATCAGGAGTTGGGAGGTTTGGGGGGAACCCAGGCCCGCCCTCTACTTCGGGTTCCAGCCCAGGGCCCTGTGGAATGCAGCTGTCTAGAGTGCCTCCTGGAACGGCTGTGCGACAGCTGCAACTCCCTGGGCTACTTCCCCATGGCCTCCTCCCAACACCTTCTTTATCCTCACCGTAGGACCTTCCTCCTGATGTCTGATAATGCTTGTACTCCTCAGTTCTCCAGCAGTATGCCTTCTCACTCCTTTTTAAACCCAGGTGCCCTGATTAGCCTACCTTAATTGATTCTAGCCTTAATTGTTTCCAGAAAATTCCTGATTGTTCTGGAACCTTCCCTGTTACCTTATCCAGGGAAAAGGGACCTATTTAACCTGGGGCTAATATATCTGCCTTCTATCACTCTCCTGTAGCCATCTGGCCCGAACCTGTCACACAGCCCAGTCGGCGGTGCTGGCCAGAGCTGTGGTGACCCAGTACCTTATGTTCCATGACCCAGTACTGGATGGCGACCCGCAGTTTGAAAACTACTATCCTAGATAAAGCTCCATTGAATACTGTTACTACAGATCTTTAGAATCCAGAGACTTCCCCCTGGTGTTTTTGCGATGGCTTCCTCATTTTGATGCAAAGTTTAAAGTTTGCTCCTGTCTTTGCAAACTTGTGCTACAAGACAGTAGCAGTAAGAAACTTGGAACCAACATCTTCCAACCTGCTTTTAGGTTCCTTTTACAAAAGATTTACCCTGGGCTGAAAGAATTGTGGTTTGAATTATCTGCCTGTCAGGGCTAACCTGTCACATGGCTCTTCGACAGCTGAAGACTTGAAGGTTGAGATTAAAGGGTCTCTCTTTTACAGACAGTTCAATCTAAAAAGGAAATGATGAGATCATTCTGTGAGTGTATAAATAAATGGTGTGGGGCAGGTTTTGGGGTTGGGAGCTGTTGCTGGAATCAGGTTAGAAATCTCTAAATCTAACCCTAAAGAGACTGGTGGGAAGTGAACAACTCAGAGCAGTGTTCTGTGGCAACCATTATTCAGGAACTGACGTGTTAGTAGTTAAAACCATTCATTATTTTGTCCTTTATCCCCCATGGGGAGAGTTGCTCTGAAAATCAATTCCCTTTGTTGCCACATCAAGATCTATAACTCTCTGTGTTGTTTATTTTTCCCAAGCAAATGGTGGTAGAATAAAGGGAGCTCTGCTCCTCAAATCAGGATGGAGTTAATATCAGCCTGCTGAGACAGGATTTTAATCTCCCTGCTGCATTTTAAGTTAATCAGATATTTTCTGAAATGCTTTACTGGTTTTGAATTGAAATTGACTGGCTCCCATCTTTCCAATTTCCTTTCCTCAAGCAGTCCAATCAAATCATTTTACAGTAACTGATAATACTATATGGGAGAAGGCACTTTTCCAAGTGTGTATTGTTGATCTTACGGAACATAACTCCAATTTATTTCCTTTTGTCATGGAAAAGGTTATTTAGAAAATGAAGTTTGGCCTCTCCTGTTAGTCTAGTCACGGCTGATAGGTTTGTGGACTAACTTTAAATACATTTTGAGTCATACAACAATGTTTGATCCAGGCTTTGGCTCATATATATCAATGGCATTTTACAGCAGGATAGAAAAGCTTTAAACGGGAACCTGAATGAATGTGTTTCTGAATGCAGTAGATACAGTATACGTCCAGTAACGTTACAGTGAATATTGAGCATACATTTCTTGCATAGATACCCTCCTTGAGCTGTGCTTACTCAAAATGGATTCCTGTAGATCATTTTCTAAGTGACCATCTTCTATTATGAATTTCATGGAAGCAGTGGATATAAAAGCTGAAGTGTTCCCCCAATTTCTAGCCTTTCCGATATTTTATGGAAGTGTTTTCTAGTGGTTAGAGCAAGGGATTTGGTTCTGTTCCTAATTCTGCTTCTGATTTCCTGTGACCTTGGGCAAATCACTTCACCTCTTATTTTCCCCATCTACAGAATAGGTATAATATTTAGTTACCACACAAAAATGAGGTAGGGTTTCACTAATGCTAGCGAAGCACTTTGATACTGTAGATTAAGGATGCTATATAATGTAAGTATTATAATCTAGAACTAAGTCCTATACAGTTGCTGCTAACGGAGTAGCATATGGTATTGCAGGGTGGAGGCAAGTTTAATGGGCATAGCAATGTAGGGGAGTTTCAATCTGATACGATGCAATAAAATCTAGCTAGCTAGGCATTTATACCATGCTCATCACAGCAGGGAATCACAATTTAGAGCTCTCTCAACATCCTTTTTTCACAAGGACTCCAACCCAATAAAAAAAAATCCAGCACCCAAAAATATACAGAGAGAAATAACTGTATTAACCCTTTCGATTCAGGGAAATTGGTAACTCCTGGATTGTTACTTAGCGTCCTTAACTAACATTAAGATTTTTCCAAACATCACATGTAGGGACCTGGACATTCACTAAGTCCCCAATTCAGCAAAACACTAAGCATAGGCTAAACTTTGCTGAATGGCTTTGCTGTGAATTGGGGCCTAATTTTATTTATAGGCCTTGGATATTGGTTTGTTTCTTTAGAATAAAGGGTGTGTCTAGATATTTCAGGTCCTGTAAATCGTTATCATTAGATAAATTTTGCTTCTGTTCTATATGGCTTACATGGCAGCTAGTCAAAACACCTCATTGAGCCACTAGTGCTTGAACTGAATTTCGTTCTGCCTTAATGTATTCTCCATCGCTGAGACAAAGCAAGTTATTGCACTATGTTTAAAACAATCGATGAAACAGGTTTATCAGTGTCCTATGTGTAAGTAATAACACTGTATAGTAGGAACTAGCGGTTGCGGATAAATTTAATGGGAATATAGGAAGCATGTAATGTAAAAATGTCTTAAAACTGTAGTTTTAATCTACTTGTACACTAACTGGTACTTTAACTGTCCTTATGTATAGCTTAAAACTGTTACTTGTTCAGCATGTAGAGATATGATTCACACGTGGATGACCTCTATAAAGTTTTCATAGCTAATGCTAACATGCCAGAATATAGTTTGCTTTTTAGACTCTGGTGTTGAAATCTTCTCAAGCAATTTGTTGTTTTTTGTCCAGCTAAATTGTCTGTGTCAGCGTTTAACACACAGCAGTATTAATAGTCTATTATTTTTTGGACAGGCATAGAGCTGGTCTTTGAAGGGGAGTGTGACAGGGTCGGGCCAGATGGCTACAGGAGAGTGATAGAAGGCAGATATATTAGCCCCAGGTTAAGTAGGTCCCTTTTCCCTGAATAAGGTAACAGGGAAGGTTCCAGAACAGTCAGGAACCTTCTGGAGACAATTAAGACAGACAGGCTGATTAGAACACCTGCAGCCAATCAAGAAACTGCTAGAATCAATTAAGGCAGGCTAATCAGGGCACCTGAGTTTAAAAAAGGAGCTCACTTCAGTTTGTAGTGCGCGTATAAGGAGCCGGGAGCAAGAGGCGCTAGGAGCTGAGAGTGAGAACGCAGACTGTTGGAGGACTGAGGAGTACAAGCATTATTAGACACCAGGAGGAAGGTCCTATGGTGAGGATAAAGAAGGTGTTGGGAGGAGGCCATGGGGAAGTAGCCCAGGGAGTTGTAGTTGTCGCACAGCTGTTCCAGGAGGCACTCTAGACAGCTGCATTCCACAGGGCCCTGGGCTGGAACCCAGAGTAGAGGGCGGGCCTGGGTTCCCCCCAAACCTCCCAACTCCTGATCAGACACAGGAGGAGTTGATATGGACCGTGGGTTCACGAAAACGGCCAAACTGAGGGCTGCCGTGAATCTCCAAGGCGAGCAAATCCGCCAATAAGCGCAAGACCCACCAAGGTAGAGAAGGAACTTTGTCACAACTGGTGTTAGCAATGGGATCTGGTGTGTACAGCACAGCGGAAGAAGGAGGGTGTTGGGTGGGGGGAAAGGGAGAGGGTTTTTTTTTTTTTTTTTTCACCACAATGGAGGACGTAGTGCGGGCACTGATACAAGCCACAGCTGCCCAGCAGGAGGCTACCCATGTCCAGGCAGCCGCCCAACAGGAGGCAGGGCGGCTGCAGCAAGAGACTAATCGCCTGCTGATGGACCAGGCTGCTCAAGACCGGGCTATGTTGCGGGAACTGGTAAACCAGGTAAAGGCCCTTACAGAGCTGAACCGCAGCCATGATGGGACGCAGCTCATGTGGGCCAGCAATTGGCTTCAGAAAATGACGTGGGAGGATGATGATGAGGCATACCTCCTGGTCTTTGAGAGGACAGCCCTGCAGGAGGCTTGGCCCCGAGAACAGTGGTCTGGCATCCTCGCTCCATTCCTGTGTGGGGAGGCCCAGAACCCTACTATGATTTGCCTGAAGAGGCTGCGGCAGACTACCCCCAGCTGAAAGCAGAGATCCTGGCCAGATCTGGGGTAACGACTGCAGTGCGGGCCCAGCGATGTCATGAGTGGAGGTACCAGGAAAAAAAAACCCCGCGGTCCCAATTGTATGATCTCATCCATCTAGCACGAAAGTGGTTACGAACTGAGTCCCGGAATCCAGAGGAGATACTAGAGATTCTTGTAATCGACCGGTACGTGAGAGGACTACCGCCAGATCTTCGCACCAGGATAAGCCAGAACGAACCCTCCACCTACGATGAGGTTGTCGCGCTGGTAGAAAGGCGAAAGACGGCGAGGGAGCTGACCCAACCAGTTAAGGAAGAAGCACCCCGGGTTAAACTAGCAGCACCAAGCCCTAGAGCTCGGGTGACTGGGCCACCAGGAGAGCCCAGGTGGAAAAAGAGAGGGGTTGAGGGGGAAGAGGATCGTGATGTTAGACTGCCCAGACCAAGAGACCGGGGAATGCCTAGGGCTCCATACAGATGTTATGCCTGCAGGGAGTGGGGACACATAGCTGCACACTGTCCCAATGCCGAGGAGCCTATGCAGTGTAACCTGGGGAACTGGGCAGACCCATGCTCCCTAATCCACCTTGTGGGGGTCTCACTAACCCCACATATATACACCAGACCAGTGAAGCTAAATGGGATAGAGACCATGGCATTGGTTGATTCGGGGAGTGCTATCACACTTGTCTCGGGGAAGCTTGTGAAGCATAGTCAGCTGCTGTGGGCTAAGCGTACGGGGATAACATGCGTCCATGGGACAGTTGGTTATTACCCCACCATCCCAGTAAAAATCGAGATTCAGGGGAACGCTACTGAGGTAGCAGCAGGGGTAGTCCCTAAACTCCCATACCCGGTGCTCATAGGGAGGGACTTCCCAGGGTTTAGAGACTAACTCCCGGTAGGGGAATTGGAGAAAGGGGGAAGCCCTGAAGTTAGTGAGGCATCCACAGTAGACTGTCAACCCCCGATCTTCTCTGAAATATCCCCAGATTTGTTCTCCACTGCCAGACAGGGTAGAAAGACGAAAAGGGAAAGAAGGGCAGTTAAGGCCTTGGGAACCTGAACACTGGCCCAAAGCCAGAGGGTCGCTCTCGTAGTTAGGCGGACCGGAGCAGCTGAAAAGGAGGGCACCCAGGAAGGAGAAGCACCCGAGTCTGACCCACACCCTAACGCTTCTGAACCAGTAGAGGCAACAGAGACTGGCCCCCAGATCTCGGGCAGATTAGCCCCGGGAGAGGAAATTTTGGATGGGACCAGGCTGAAGACCCAAGGTACGACAACATTAGGAAAGAGGTGACCGAAATAGATGGGGTCCCCATGGAAGGGAAAACCCAGGGACCAGGACCCTACTTCATTATGAAGAAGAATCTCTTATACCGGGTTGCACCAATACAGGGGCAGAAGGTACAGAAGGTACAACAGATCCTAGTACCTCAAAAACACCAGAATGCTGTATTAAGTCTGGCCCATAGTTATCTTTTTGGGGGGCATTTGGGGGTAGAGAAGACCCTGGCACTGGTCCTGCGACGATTCTTCTGGCTCGGAGTACATGAAGAAGTACGGAGGTACTGTGCGTCCTGCCCGGAGTGTCAGCCACACATTCCCAGTCCCCATTTGAGGGCACCTTTAGTACCCCTTCCCATCATAGAGGTCCCCTTTGAGCGAATAGTCATGGACCTAGTGGGACCCCTGGAGAAGACAACCCGGGGCCACCAATATATACTTATCGTTCTGGATTATGCTACTCACTACCCAGAAGCCATCCCCCTCCGGAACACGGCCTCTAAAACGAAAGCTAAAGAGTTGTTGGGGATCTTTGCCCGAGTGGGGCTACCAAAAGGGATATTAACAGACCAACGTACCCCACTTATGTCGAAGCTAATGAAGGACCTGTATACGCTGCTCCATATACGTACCCTTAAGAACTTCAGTCTATCATCCGCAGACCGATGGGCTGGTAGAAAGGTTTAACCGAACCCTCAAGGCAATGATAAGGAAAGTGGTAAGTCGGGACGGGAAGGATTGGGACACCCTACTACCCTAACTTATGTTTGCAATCTGGGAACATTGCAATCCTCAGGCCTCAAGTGGGTTTTCCCCCTTTGAATTATTATATGGACGTCACCCCTGTGGCATACTAGATATCGCAAAAGAAATCTGGGAAGAGGAACCAATGAGGGGAGAAATATAATTGACAATGTGTTGCAGATGCGACAATGGATAGCCCGGGTCACCCCTATTGTATGGGAACATTTGGAAAAGGCACAGGAGGCCCAGCAAACCCACTATAATCGCCAGGCAAAAGTCTGACAGTTCCAACCAGGGATCGGGTGATGGTGTTGGTACCCACGGCAGAAAGCAAGCTTTTGGCCCAATGACAGGGGCCCTATGAGGTGGTTGAACCCGTGGGGGAAGTAACCTACAAGGTGCGGCAGCCGGATGCCGGAAACAAGAACAAATTTATCACATTAACCTCTTAAAGCCTTGGCACCAACGAGAGGTGTGTGTAGTGGCCCAAGAGACCCCGATCCAGGGAAATAACATGCAGGAGCAGATCAGGATATCCACTGATCTGACACCAAACCAGAAGAAGGAGGTAACTGAGATGATCAACCGATACCAGGATGTGTTTTCAACCACCAGGTCGGACCACCAAAGCATATCACCACATTATCACAGACCCTGGGGCAAAGGTAACTTTAAGGCAAAAAGGGAGGAGATCAAGGCAGAGGTAAAAAGGATGTTGGAGCTGGGAGTCATCGAAGAGTCCCACAGTCAGGGATCAAGCCCGATTGTGTTGGTGCCCAAACCCGATGGCACCACTAGGTTTTGTAATGACTTTCGCCGGCTGAATGAGATATCCAAATTCGATGCATACCCCATACCCCGTATCGATGAGTTAGTTGACCGCCTGGGCAATGCCCAATTTTTGACCACCCTTGATTTAACAAAGGGATACTGGCAGATTCGCCTTGCCAAAGATGTGAAAGAAAAGATGGCATTCTCTACACTAGAGGGTCTGTTTCAATATTCTGGTTTTCCTTTTGGACTGCATGGGGCACCTGCCACCTTCCAGCATCTTATGGACAAGCTCCTATGGCCCCATACCAGTTATGCTGCGGCATACCTGGATGATGTGATTATTCACAGCCCCTACTGGGAAACCCACTTAGGAAAGGTGGAAGCGATTCTGGACACACTACGACGGGCTGGCCTCACAGCCAACCCAGCCAAGGGTGCTATAGGGCTAGCCGAGGCTAAATACCTTGGCTACATTGTAGGAAGGGGCATGGTCAAGCCCCAACTAGACAAACCAGAGGCTATCCAAAATTGCCCCCGGCCAAATCAGAAAAAGCAAGTCCGGGCATTCCTGGGTGTGGTGGGGTACTATTGAAGATTTATTCCCCATTTTGCTACCAGCGCGAGTCACCTGACAGACCTGAGAAAAGCCTGGGGTCCAGACATGGTGAAGTGGACAGATGCTGTAGAGAAAGCATTCATGGATCTACGGACAGCCCTCTGCAGTAACCCCTTGCTTATAGCCCCAGACTTCAACAAAGAATTCATTTTACAAACAGATGCATCTGAAGTAGGATTGGGAGCTGTCCTGTCGCAGATGGTCAGAGCTGAAGAACACCCAATCCTCTACCTCAGCAGGAAACTCCTCCCGAGAGAGCAGAAGTATGCCGTGGTTGAAAGAGAGTGCCTAGCTATGAAATGAGCCATGGAAACACTATGTTATTACCTTCTGGGATGACGGTTTACCCTTGTGACTGACCATGCACCCCTCCAGTGGATGCAGCGAAATAAAGAGAAGAATGCAAGGGTAACTAGATGGTTCCTGTCCCTACAATCTTTCCAATTCACCATACAACACCGGGCTGGAAGCCACCATAGCAATGCAGATGGCTTGTCACGAGTACACTGGCTAACGTCCCTGTCAAGGTTCCTCCCCCACTCTGAACTCTAGGGTACAGATGTGGGGACCTGCATGAAAACCTCCTAAGCTTACTTTCACCAGCTTAGGTTAAAACTTCCCCAAGGTACAAATTAATTTTATCCTTTGTCCCTGGATCTCCACTGCCACCACCAAACTCTAACTGGGTTTACTGGGAAACGTAGTTTGGAGACGTCTTTCCCCCCAAAATCCTCCCAACCCTTGCACCCCACTTCCTGGGGAAGGTTTGGTAAAAATCCTCACCAATTTGCATAGGTGACCACAGACCCAAACCCTTGGATCTGAGAACAATGAAAAGGCATTCAGTTTTCTTACAAGAAGACTTTTAATAGAAGTAAAGAAATCAGCTCTGTAAAATCAGGATGGTAGATACCTTACAGGGTAATTAGATTCAAAACATAGAGAATCCCTCTAGGCAAAACCTTAAGTTACAAAAAGGACACACAGACAGGAATAGTCATTCTATTCAGCACAGTTCTTTTCTCAGTCATTTAAAGAAATCATAATCTAACACATACCTAGCTAGATTACTTACTAAAGTTCTAAGACTCCATTCCTGGTCTATCCCCAGCAAAAGCAGCATACAGACAGAGACAGACCCTTTGTTTCTCTCCCTCCTCCCAGCTTTTGAAAGTATCTTGTCTCCTCATTGTTCATTTTGGTCAGGTGCCAGTGAGGTTACCTTTAGCTTCTTAACCCTTTACAGGTGAGAGGATTTTTCCTCTGGCCAGGAGGGATTTTAAAGGGGTTTACCCTTCCCTTTATATTTATGACAGTCCCAAGTTGCCCAACCCCATCGTGTTGAGCAGAGGGCGGGGGATATGTGACAGGGTCGGGCCAGATGGCTACAGGAGAGTGATAGAAGGCAGATATATTAGCCCCAGGTTAAGTAGGTCCCTTTTCCCTGAATAAGGTAACTGGGAAGGGTTTTTTTGTTTTTTTTTTTTTTTTGAAACAGAAAAAAATTTTTATTGTGACAATTACAAGAATTACCAAAGAACCAAATCAAAGTATGCAACAAAACAACGCAAACAGAAGGTATAACACAGCAGCTTTCAGGAGGGAGAAGTGTTCAGGCTAGCCTGGGCCCAGAGCGGGGGGGCTTCCTCGACACTTGTGGTCTTCCACCCCCTCGAGTTACCTAGTGCCACGCCCGGTATCACCGATTATCCCCCCCCTGAGAGTGCCCGGCAAGATGGGCACGGCTGCGGGGTGGGTGGTTTGGGGGGGGGGACGGGACACCCACGTATTATAGGACCCCTCCTAGATGACAGTGACGATGGTGTCCACAGCGGCAATGGCTGGGGCTGGTGTCTCTCGCTCTTCCCCTCAATCAAAGGGTCAGACGAAGGGAACCGGACGGGGTCACCGAGCAGAGAGCCCCGGACAGCGCCCACCGCTCTTCGAAGGTGTCAAGGGAGTCAGTGGACGCCGCCCAGAGAAACTCCGCTCGGATACGTGAATGTACTGAGGATCGGAAAAAGGCCCTACAATCGCAGGACGTTTCATGGGCCAACCTCTTCTCTCTGGTTTTGTAAATGGCTGTTTTAGCCAAGGCTAGGAGGAGGTTAACCAGGAGATCCCGCGATTTTGTGGGGCCACGGATGGGGAGTATATAGATAAAGAGGTGGGGAGAAAAATGAAGCCAGAAGCGCAAGAGAAGATTTGTGAGGAGCCGAAAAAGGGGCTGCAATCTGGCACACTCTAAATAGACATGTGCCAGGGTTTCCCTCACATTACAAAAAGGGCAAGTATCCGGGCTGGAAGTAAACCGTGTCAAAAACACACCTGTGCTCACAGCTCCATGAAGGAGCCGCCAACTGATGTCCCCGACGGGCCTCGGGACCAAGGTGGAGTACAGGCTGGCCCACCGAGGTTGCTCACCCTCCAAAGGTAGCAGGAGGTCTCGCCACTTTGTGTCGGGACGGGACACCAGGGTGTGGGCGTGAAGGGTGTGAAGCGTGAGTGTATACAAATATTTCCGTGATGCAAGTTGAAAACTGACCGGCTGCAGTTCATGCAGCCGGCTCGCTGTGAAAGGGTGAGGGGTTTGTCGGGATCGGCAGGGTAGGGGCCCAATGGAAAGGTCCGGTGGGCCTGGGGTAGAGGATGGGTGGGGTGCGCCCTCGCACAAGGCGCGGTTAACATAAGCCCGAGCAGCGGGGGTCAAGGCAGCCCTCACCTCCTGAAGTACGCACCGGGGAGTACGGGGGCTGGAGAGCCCCATGCGCCGAGCGAGCGTCAGGGGATCCAGCCAGTCTCTCCGGTCGTAGTCCAGGAGGTCTCCGACCCTCGTGACTTCCGCCAGGACCAGCCTCTGGCGCACCGAGCGGGACTCCGCCACCTGCACTCAGAGTTGGGGGTTGTGTAGCAGGGGCTCCGTGAGGAGATCTGCTCCCACGGTGGCCGCCACGGACCTGGTCGTGAGAAACAGTTTCCAGGTCCGGAGGAGGTCCTGGTAGAAGACTGGCAGCTCGGAGAGGTCTCGCGGAAAACCTCTCGGACAAAGATAAAAGAGCTGCCGGTCGTATCGGAGCCCGTGGAAGCGGCGCAGGAAGGCGTGCGCCAATATGCTCCACGTCGAACTACCTGCACTGTAAAGGAGCCTCTGCAGGGCCTGGAGGCGGAAAACGCGGACCTGAGTGTACAGACATTTCAGGCCCTGCCCTCCTTCCTTCAGGGGTAAATGAAGAACTCCGAGAGGGGCCCAGTGCATTCATGACCAAAAGAACTCTAGAATCAATCTCCGGAGGTGGGACAGGAAACCCGGGGCCGGAGCCAGGGTGTTGAGCCGGTACCAGAGTGTGGACAGGACTAGTTGGTTAAGCACCAGTGCTCTCCCTCGGAGGGAGAGACATCGGAGTAGCCTCGTCCATTTCCGGATCCGCTCTATCACCCCGCCCTCTAAATTTTGCCAGTTCTCCGGCGGGGAAGGGTGCGTGGCGGAAAGGTAAACGCCGAGATAGAGCAAAGGACCCTCGCTCCACCGGATGGTCTGAAGCACGGGTGGGAGGGAGCTTGCCTGCCGCCAGTCCCCTACCGCCAAGCCAGAGCTCTTGACCCAGTTGACTCGGGCGGAGGAGGCTGCCGAATAGATGGCCTGGCATGCCTCCACTCGCGCCAGGTCGCCCGGGTCCTGGACCACGAGAAGCACGTCATCGGCGTACGCCGACAGGACCAGCCGCAGCTCCGGCTCCCGCAGCACCAACCCCGTCAACCTCCTGCGGAGGAGACAGAGGAAAGGTTCGATCGCAAGAGCGTACAGCTGGCCTGAGAGGGGGCACCCCTGTCGCACTCCTCGCCCGAAGCTGACCGGTTTGGTCAGGGTCCAGTTGAGCCTAACCAAACACTCCGCGGAGGCATACAGCACCCGGAGAAAACTCACAAACCGAGGTCCGAATCCAAACGCCTGCAGAGTGCTCAGGAGGTACCCGTGGTCTACTCTATCAAATGCCTTCTCCTGATCAAGAGACAGGAGGGCGTCTCTCCGCCCGAGTTCCAAAAGGTCTCGGACTAGAAATAGGTTGTCAAAAATGCAGCGACCTGGGACAGTATAGGTCTGGTCTGGGTGGATCACGTCCGCCATCACGGACCCTAGCCGCAGCGAAATTGCTTTCGCTACGATTTTGTAATCCGTGCTAAGGAGTGAGACGGGACGCCAGTTTCGTAAATTGCGGAGGTCCCCCTTCTTCGGCAGCAAGGCGAGCACCGCTCGCCTGCACGACAGAGGGAGGACCCCGCCCTGCAAAGACTCAGCCCAGACAGTGACTAGGTCTGGGCCAAGGATGTCCCAGAACGCGCGGTAAAACTCCACGGTCAGCCCGTCCATGCCTGGAGATTTATTGGTGGGCATGCGGCGGAGGGCTTCCGAGAACTCGGCCAGGGTGAGAGGCAGCTCCAGCCGGTCTCGGTCGCCTACGCTGACCGTGGGGAGTTCCTCCCAGAGCACCCCGCAAGCGTCAGGATCGGTCGGATCCGGGGAGAAAAGGCTTGTGTAGAAGTCGCGGGCCCTCCCACACATCTCCTCCGGATCCGTGAGGGGGGTGCCGTCTTCCGCTAGAAGGCAGGTGACGTGTTTCTTGGCCTCCCTCGTTTTCTCCAGGGCATAGAAGAAGCGGGAGCCGCGGTCCATCTCCCGAAGGAGGCGGATGCGGGACCGGACGAAGGCACCTCGGGCCCGGTGGTCCTCGAGGGCCCGAAGCTCCTCCCGCTTCTCCCGGCACGCTCCGCAGAGGGACGGATCCTTGGGGTCGGCGGCCAGGCGCCTCTCCAGCTCCAAGACCTCCCGTTCCAACTGCTCCATCGCCGCATTTCTCCGCCGGCTGGTGCCCCGAGTGTAGTCGCGGCAGAAGAGCCTGGCGCGTACCTTCCCCAGATCCCACCATCGCCGCATCGAGGGAAAGGCACGCCACTGCTCTCGCCAGGCCAGCCAAAACTCCCGGAAGGACGTCAGAAAGCTCTCGTCCTCCAACAGGCTATTATTAAAGTGCCAATAGGCCGGCCCCGGTCTCTCTGCACGGAGGGAGACCGTTATAGTAACTAAATGATGGTCGGAAAAAGGGGCCGGCCGAATGGTGGAGGAGTGAGCCTGTGAAAGATGGAAACGGGATAAATAAATACGGTCCAACCGAGAGTGGTGTGACCGATGGGCCTCCACCCGGACAAAAGTGAACGTGGATGTGTCATCTGGGTGATGGTCACGCCAGACGTCCACTAGTGAGTGATATTCAACTATTTCCCGGAGGATGTTCGCGGCAGTTGGGCTCGGCTCGGCCCCTGAGCGGTCCTGTTCCTCGAGGGTGGTGTTAAAGTCCCCTCCCAGGACCAGGCACTCGTGCGAATCTAGGGTGCCGAGAAAGTCGGACACCCGCTGGTAAAATTGTGGCCGCTTTGGGCTCATTTGCGGGGCATAAATATTAACAAGGTTGACCACGAGTCCCTCCATACGGACTCGAAGGTGCAACAGGTGGCCCGGCACGACCTCAGTGACCCCTAGCACCTCGGGCCGTAGGGTGGGGGAGAACAGGGTCGCCACTCCAGCTTGCCAAGTCGTGAAGTGGCTAAAGTAGACCCCGTCCCCCCACTCCAGCCGCCACCTGTCCTCGACGGTCGGGTCCGTATGGGTCTCCTGCAGGAAAACTACAGAGTACCCCCCTTCCCGAAGGTAAGAGAGCACCTGGGACCTGCGGAGAGCCATCCTACAGCCTCTAGTATTCAAGGTTGCAATAAGAAGAGGCATCATGCGGAGGGCTGGTGGGGTGGGGGTTTCTCACTGGCGGGCGTGTTCGTGGCCCCCGGCGGGTTGCGCAGCAACCCGTGACCCATCTCGTAGATGAGTAAATCGCTTTGGAAGTTGCGGGCCCGCTCGTAGGCCGCAGCACCGCGCCTGCCTTGCCCTCTGCCCTCCTTTATAAGGGCCCTTGTGGTCTGAAAAAGTTGCTCAAAGTCCCCCCAGAGCTGAAGAGCTAGCTGTACCTTATTGCGGGCACCACGGGTGTGTTCTAAGAACTTCCGTAGTGCATGCCGCAGCTCATGGGGGGATGGGGTTACGGTTCCCGGGGTATTCCCCGGTGGGATTCTTAATACAGCCTCGAGGTCCGCTAAGGCGGGTAGGCAGGGTGCGGACCACCGACGGGGCGTCTGACAGGCTAGGGTTATTAAATCCATTTCATGCCTTGGGGTGGAAGGGGATGGCGGGGGAAAAATTGCAACTCCTAATGGGTCGCGACTAAAAAGTGCAGAGACTGCTCCCTGGGGGGAATCTGCGACCCCAGGGGCGGCAGGAGCATTGCAGGAGGGGGTAAACTGGGTGGGGGCAGGGGAGGGGGCAGGGGCAGAGGTAAGGCTCTGAAATTCAGGAGGCAAGCAGCTAAAGGAAGGTGCCTCCTGAGCAGAGTCGAGGGTTAAGGGGTAAGGGGGGGGGCTCCCAGTAGTGCTAGGCGCTGGCTCCGCGGTGGTCTTGGCGGCCATGGCATCAGGCGGTGGACCACCTTCTGCAGGGTGCTCGCCCGGGAAGGCAATCAGGGGGAGGGAGCATGGGGAAAAGGGGGCTGGGGTGAGGTTGCCCAGCTCGAGGCCAGCCGGGAGTAGGTCATCCTCTCCCTGGGTGACCGGGGTCAAATCTAGGGCCTCAATCTCCGCGTACACGGAGGAGAGGCCAACATCTGCCACCCCGGGGGCCTCTCCTCTAGGGCCCGCCTCAGCGGTTGCCTCGGGGTTCGCGGGGGGTTCGGATGGCATCCGGGCAGAAGGGGCATCCTCAGGGGCCTCGGAGGGGAGGGTCTCCCGTGGAGGGGGGGTTCTGCCCTCCAAAGCCAGTCTGTCTTCCCCTCCCGACACCAGCGGATGGATCTCACTCGTGGTCGCAGCGGAGGGCTCGATGTCAGTGCCTCCCTTCCTGGTCTTCCGGGGGGCTTTCGCGTCGGATGGATGCAGCGGAGCCCGAGCCTTCCGCTTGCTCCGTTTCCCCTGGACTAGGTTCCAGCCCTCCATAGCGTCGTCTGGGGGCTGGTTAGCAGGGGTCGTGTCGGGGGGCGGAGGCGATGGTTCAGGGGTTCGGGGGGGCAGCGGTGAGGCAGCATGAGGAGGGGGAGGGGGTTCTCCTTGGGGTGGGCCCTCTCCTATGCCTGATAATATCTTTGTCGCATCCTCCTCCATAGGTTCTGCTGAAGTGGAAATGGCAAGGGTGGGACTCTCTTGCTCGCCCGGGCGTAGTAGGGAAGAAGTCTCCTGGGCCTGGGCGGGAGCAGCTATGGATTGAGTAGGAGGAGGGTTGGTTTCAGGTGCTGGGCAGCCAGGGGCGTCGGCAACAACGGGGCCGATATCCTGCCGGGTCTCGGGGGTCTCAGGTGCCCCTCCCTTCCGGGCCAAAGGGCAGTCTCTGCGGACATGCCCGGCCGAGCGGCAGAGGTAGCACCGGGCCTCTCCGGTGGAGTAAAAGACCCGATAGCGGGCTCCCTGGTAGGGGACTAGGAAGGACCCCTCGAGCGCCTCCCCGTCACGCACCCCCGCCGGCGGTAGAAGCTGTACTTGCCGGCGGAAAGAAAGGACGTGACGGAGGGTGCGGTCCTTGCAGCCCAACGGGAGAGGGCTGATGACAGAGGTAAGTTTCCCCAGGGCGGAGAGAGCGGGTAATAGGGCAGCATTGGGTAAAAAGGGGGGAACGGAGGTGAGGACGAGGCGAACGCCCAGGTCTTCTAGCGGCTCCAGGGGGACAAAAACCCCTCCCACCGCCAGGCCCCTCTCCAACGCCTCTTGGGCGGCAGTCTCCGTAGCTAAGAAAAAAACGACCTTCCCATACATCTTGGAGGCCGCCACAATAGCCGTGGGTCCTACCACCTTCGCCAACGCCTGCACGTATGCCTCCACATGGGGCAAGGTGGGCACCAGGAGGCAACGGACACCGTGCTTCCTGGTCAAGGCGGAAAAAGGGCCCCGGCTGCTGGTGATGGTAGCGGAGGCAGTGGGTGGGCGAGATGACGAGGCGGCAGGCAGGGGGGAGCCTGCCACCGCCCGGGCATACGTCCTGGGGGCGGGGGGGGGGGAACATATACAGAGCTGGTGGAGGGAATTGCGGGGAGGGGCGCCGCGGTCGATGACGAGGCCACGGCTGTGGGGGCCGCCCCTGCCATGGAGGGCCCAGATGTTTTGGCGGGGCGCTTTCCTTTCGGCCCACCCTGGCTTTTGCGGCCAGCTGGCAGGGGGTTCCTACAACCTGAGGAGGCAGGGGGCGTAGCAGCAGCAGTAATCACTCCGGTACTTCCTGCTGCCGGTGCCCCAGCGGGGGCGGTGGCAAGTATTTTAACAATCGTGGTGGGGGGGGGGGGGAGGTTGGGGGTTGGGCGGGGGGAGTGGGGGAGAAACAACTAAATTTGCTAAAGGGGCCTCGCCCCTCTCATTCCCCGCCATTGTGAGCAGGGAGAGACGGGGAGACACCGGAAGGAGGAAGGGGGAGGGGAAAAGGAATTAACCACTCCCCCCTGCTAAACTGCAGGCGGGGGGAAGGGGGGGAAAAACCAAATGGGGTGGACGGGGGGGGGAAATCTAGTAATAGGGGCAGGCTGTAAAATAAGCAGTCCGGGGGGGGGGGGGGTGTAAACCCACGCACGTTTGTCCAAAGAGTCTCGTTTGGTCGGCTGTTATGTCCGGTCCGAAAGGCAAAGTTCAAAGCAAACAGCTGGATCTGAAGGCAGATGGCAGATAGCCAGCAGGGACAAAGCGGCGGGGGCCGTGGCAGTTGTAGTAATGGTGGGGGGGGGTGAGGGGGGCACCGATGGATCAGGGGGCAGCTTGTTGCCACACCCCCTGTGCCGCCACAAACGCAAGTAAAACACAGTCAAACTCCCCCCACGAGAGTAAAATTCGAAAAATTACTCAGTCTTACGGCCCCCTTCACGATGATTTGTAGCTTCTTAAATTATTTCTCCTGTCTTCTGGAGTCCTTCTTCTCCGGCCGTGTTGGCTGTGTTCCAAGGCTTCCGGCATGCTAAGAATGTTGTAGAGATAGTCCGAGCTGCCAGCAAAGCGGCTGGGTCTGGGGGCTTCCACTCCCCCCTCCGGATAGCAGAAACAGCAATCTTCCCCCCCTCCTCCGGGGGTCTCAGCTAAAACAAATAGCTGCGCCTAAAAGCAGGCGAGGGGGGGGAGTGGTGCTGGCTGCAAGATGGCAGCCTGTCAGCACTCAGAAAAGCACAAAAAAGAGCAAAACCGACAAAAAAATCAAACCAAATCAAAAAGCGTCCGGCCCGTTCGGGGGGGGGTAAACTAAGGCAGGGTCCAAAAGTAAGAAAAATCCAGGCCAGGGGGCTTTAGGAAAGAATAGAAAGCAGATAGCTGAAGAGCAAGCGAGGGACGGTCCCATCCTCCAACAGGGAAGGTTCCAGAACAATCAGGAACCTTCTGGAGACAATTAAGACAGGCTGATTAGAACACCTACAGCCAATCAAGAAACTGCTAGAATCAATTAAGGCAGGCTAATCAGGGCACCTGAGTTTAAAAAAAGGAGCTCACTTCAGTTTGTGGTGTACGTGTGAGGAGCTGGGAGCAAGAGGCGCTAGGGGCTGAGAGTGAGAACGCGGACAGTTGGAGGACTGAGGAGTACAAACATTATCAGACACCAGGAGGAAGGTCCTATGGTGAGGATAAAGAAGGTGTTGGGAGGAGGCCATGGGGAAGTAGCCCAGGGAGTTGTAGTTGTCGCACAGCTGTTCCAGGAGGCACTCTAGACAGCTGCATTCCACAGGGCCCTGGGCTGGAACCCGGAGTAGAGGGCAAGCCCAGGCTCCCCCAAAACCTCCCAACTCCTGATCAGACACAGAAGGAGTTGACCTGGACTGTGGGTTCACAAAACTGAGGGCCGCCGTGAAGCTCCAAGGTGAGCAAATCCACCAGTAAGCGCAAGACCCACCAACACACTGAATATCACTAATGGTTTAATACGCTGATAAGTTTACTTTGTGCATTGCAGAGCTGGTCATTTTTGAACTCCTAATACTTTCAAATTAATATAAATCCATTCTTTGAATCAAATTCAAAGCTGCCTTTGAAGTTCTGAGAGTGAAACTCTGCCTGAAAAATCCAGATAAAAATGACCACCCTGAATTAAATTAATTAATGCTTGTAAAGTGTGCTAAATAGAAAAGAACTTATTAGAAGAAATATCAAAAAGAAATGTGACTGCAAAACACAGTATCTTGGGCTAGGGAATAGGGAAACTCAGGAGACCTGGGTTCTATTCCTGGTTCTGCCACTGGCCAGCTGAGTAATTTTGGACAAGTCACGTTACTGCTCGTTGCTTCAGTTTCCCAATCAGTAAAATGGGGATAATGATACTGACCTTTTGAAAGGCACTTTGATATCTGGTGATGAAAAGTGCTCTATAAGAGCTCACTATTATCATCATCCAAATTATTATCCAACTTTTTGTGAGTTACAAACTGAAATAAGATTTTGGCTGATCCGGACCTCATAATCCTGGAGGGGGAAATAATTTAAAATATGAGTAAATGCTTCTTGTATAATATATATGAAATATTCTTTTAACCTTATTGAAATTGTGCACTTTGATTCCACATCTGATGTAAATGTTACCATGTGGAATAGAGATTTAAATTCGGTGTTTTTTTTCCTGGTAGAATATTTCTTATCTAGAGTATTTTCATTGCATTTTCCTGACTACAGTAAATCTGTAGGTTTTATCATAGATTTAAATGCAGAAAAAGTCATGGTTGTAACATAAACTACTCAAAAGTCAGGGAATGTCGAAGTGAAGGTTCATTGTGCCAATATACCTGTGCGCTCTTGTGCGAGTACATTAAAATCTGTAATTACATGATCAAGCACTGTTTCTCAAATAATACAGCATCATTTTTTTTTCTGCTGAGGTTGGTGTTGCTTTGTGATTTCAGCACAGGATTGGAAATCAGGAAGTTCAGAGTTGTAATCCTGACTCTGCAGCTGTTGGCAACTCAGTTAGCCATTCTGCTTCAGTTTCCCAACTTGTAAAAATGAAGATCCGTATCTACATCGCAGGTCTGTTATGAGGTATACTTAGATAATGATTGAGGCTTCCTACTTTTACAACTTTAGATAAACACTGAATCTCAGATAACATCTTATCATATAATCAAAGAGTATATGGTAATATATAAGCAGCAGGTGGCAGAGTTAAGGATGATTTCCTGGCTTTTAATTGTTTAAGTGTGCAACTTTGCCATTGCTGAATTCATAAAAGGTTTTATTTATTTATTTTATGTAATTTCCTAAGTTGTTTTGTTTTATTTGTTTTTTGTTATAGGAATGAGAAAAGTGAGGGGGTACAAAGAAGGAGCCTTAGTCTCCCAGGTTTTCAATCTCCTTGAAAAATCCTTAATCCCAAGAAAATTCCCTTGTGTAATTTACAAACCCTACCAGCTTTACATCTACCTTTATGTGCACCATTTAAAAGTAAACAATATTTCCCAATCTGCATTCTCAAGCCTGCATTTTCAAACATTCACAACTTTATTTTAATTACATACAAAGTTAAACAAAAAACCCTATGTTGAGAGAACATTAACATTGCAAACTCAGAAGTTAGGAAGTGCCAGAATTAAGATTGCACTGCAACCGTAGTTCACCACTCTTGTACATATGCGTTATGCTACAGTCTTCAATGACGTGCTCATATTCAGTTTTTTGGCCATGTCCACAACCTCAATCAGTGCACAGACACAAAGGTGCTCCCTGAATGGGTAATTATTCAATATTTTATCCTCATCATTCAGGGTGTGGCCTAAGCCTTATTTACCTTATACTATCCAAATCCTGTGTTGATTATAGAATTATTAATTTCTTCATGGGCTTTTCTATGGCTCTCATCAGTGAGGTGTCTGAGAGCATTACAAACATTAAAGAATTTATCTTCTTTACCCTGTTAGGTAGAGTGGTGTTATCTTCAGTTTACAAGGGGGTTCTATGGTACAGAGAGATGAATGGCAAAATTGTCAAGTGTCCTTGAATTTGGGTGCTCAACTTAAGATACCTACGGTCTGATTTTTCAGAGAACTTAGTATTTTTATAGCGCTTTATATGTTCACAGGAGAGCTCCCTTGCCCAGCAGCACATAAAAATTCTGTGGCAGAGTCAGGGATAGTATCCAGTTCTCTAGGGTAGCACTGGACTGTCTTAAAAGAAACCACCCTTTCTCTTCCTGCAATTTCCTGCATCATTCAGTGTATGCCTTCCAATTTCTGCAACCCGTGAGGCAGGGGTCCTGTAAACAGCTTTATTCACTGCACAGTTGTGATTCATTTGCCTGAGCCCAGTCTATCTTGTGCACTGAATGGGGCAGATTTCCGGTGGGGGTAGGATGGGACGTATGTAATCATGCAATTAAAGACTGTATCATAATGCATACACACAAGGGGGAGGAAAAAAGGTTGCACAGGCAAAAGTTCAGCCTGAGACAGACATGTGACGTGGAACATTTTAGCTGGAATGATTAAAGTTTGGCACAGTGATAAACAACTGAAAACTGGGTTTTATAATGGAAAGTGTTAGACACCTTAAACTATAGGCACTGCTGCCAGACCTGACTGTTACACATTCTTTTTTTTTACATTTAGCAAAGCAAGTATAGTTTACTGGGGATTATTTACATATCAGATGTGACTTTCAAAGAAGTCATTATTGAATGACCACACCTCTTCCTTCTCTGTATTTTCTTCAATATTTCTTTTATCATAACTGGAAAATGGCTTAATGGCATTAGCTCGGTCCACTACACAAAAAAGACCTTTCAGCAGAGACCCAGCACAGAAGAATGCAGGCCAAAGGATGAATCTTTCCGAGAGGGAACAGAGAATTAGACTGGACACTTCTGCAACACTGACTAAATCCAGTACTCCGGCTACTATAAATAATAAGCCGGTTATGCCCATTACAATAGTAATATCTATTCAGGGTTACAGGTGTTTCTTTCAAGAGGGAGATAGTCCCCTTTATGGGCTGTGGGGTTTATATGGTAATCATCTATTGATATTAATGTCCAAAACTGCACCACTTAGACCTTACTGCTGACCTCATTGCACAGCCTGTGCTGCTTCCGTTATCACACAAAGCTGCCCTTTTCACAGTAAGTGTCTCACTGTAAGGTGGTAGTAAAGACTGCCAGCTTTGAACAGGCAAGATGTCTCCCTTTGCTGGTGTGGTTCCATATGGTGATCTCCATTTCAAACCACTCTTCAAGCAGGATTTTATGACCAATGAGTTTTGGAATCAGTATTGCAAAAATAATCCTGAAAAGGAATATGCAGCTCCTTGGGACAGTGCTTAGCTGTCCATTTCCATCTCCCTACCTGTGATTTACAGACCATGCAGATTTTATGCCCCACCAATTTGTCCTCTCTTCTTTCACTCTCCCATTTTCTTTGTCAAAAAACACTACACTTTTTCTCACATTGCCTCCCATAATCCACGGCTCATCGAACTGTTGACTCAGGTTCCCTTCTCCACCTCCATCTTGGATCCTCTCCAATCTGCCTATCACCCTTTCTACTCTGTTGAAACTGCTCTCATCTAAATTTCTTATAACTCCTTCCTGGCCACATCACAGGGCCTCTTCTCTATCCTCATCCTTGACCTCTCTGCTGCTTTCAGCACTATTGATCATACCTTCCTTCTTGCTAGCTTGTTCTGCTTTGACTTCTCTGCTGCTTTCCTTTCCTGGTTCTCCCCTTGCATAGCTATACCTTCAGTGTCTTTATAGTATAGGCGCTGTTCTCCTCTTCCACTTTCCATAGGGATGTCACAGGGTTGTCATTGTCCTTCTTTGGGCGATCGCATCTCACAGCTGCAGCTAATGATTCAGAAATCTCCCGTTCACTCTTCACCTATCTCTCTCTAGCCAGTCCTGGATCTCATCTTATTTCTCCGACATCTCCTCGTGAATGTCACATCACCAAATTAAACTAAACATGGTGTGACGTTGCACTCCATATGTTTTATGGAAATATGTTAATGAGTGTGAATATAATGTAACTGGAATATGCTTTATGCAAAAAGGTCTCTCGTAAGGTGTCATTACAAAGCTTATAATCTACTGAGTATGTTCATCCTATTTGTATGAATGTATCATTCTTGTATCTGAAACTAGGAACATGAAGTATACCTCTGGGGTCCTATTGTAATTATGCAAAGTGTGGGCCATTAATGGTGGTTTGGAAGCTTGATGGCTCCCATTGACTAGGACAATTGGTTGTAAATGGTCTGTTTACTTGCAAACCTTCCTGGGTGCATGCGGTCTCACAGGACATGTGACCATGTCACGTGATACTGGAATCCATCTTAAATCTGGTGCTTTTCCATTTAGAAGGGGTGGTGGGGACCCAGAGAGACGAAAGATTTCCGCCTTGTGCCAAAGCTATAAAAGGGAGTGGAACAGAACAAAGGGGGCTGCAGTCATGAGAAAAGCCCTAGTTTCCACCAAAGATGTCTGTTAACAAGGACTGTACCAGGGGAAAGGATTGGGCCCAGACTAGGAAGGAGTCTAGTCTATGAAAGAAGCTTATTGGAACATCTCTGAGGGTGAGATTTGACATTAAGAAACTGTTTACAGGTATTAGGCTTAGACTTGCATGTTTTTGCTTTATTTTGCTTGGTGACTTTTGTTGTTCTGTCTGTTATTGAAACCACTTAAATCCTACTTTTTATACTTAATAAAATCACTTTTGTTTATTAATTAACTCAGAGTAAGTGATTAATACCTGGGGGAGCAAACAGCTGTGCATATCTCTCTATCAGTGTTATAGAGGGCAGACAATTTATGAGTTTACCTTGTATAAGCTTTATACACAGTAAAACAGATTTATTTGGGGTTAGGATCCCATTGGGAGCTGGGTATCTGGGTGCTGGAGATAGGTGACCTGCTGAGCAGTTTTTGCTTAAAGTCTGCAGCTTTGGGCTCGTGGCCCAAACCTGGGTCTGTGTTGCAGCAGACTAGCATGTCTGGCTCAACAAGGCAGAGTTCTGGAGTCCCAAGCTGACAGGGAAAATGGGCTCAGAGGTAAATTCAGCACGTAGGTGACAGTCCCAAGGGGGTCCCTGTGACCAAATCCATCACACATGGCCATACTGAACTCCTTATTTTTTCCTCCAAATCTCTCCCCATCCCTCTTTCTCTAACACTACTGACAACACCACCACCATCCTCCTGTCACTGAACCCCACAACCAGGAAGGCATTTTTGACTGCTCCCTCCCTCACATCCAGACTGTGTCTAAATCCTGCCATTTTTGCTTCACAGCATCTCTAATATCTGACTTTTCCTCTCTGTTCAGACAGTCAAAGCTTTCTTCCAAGCCCTATTAAACCTTCCACATGGATAACTGCAACCTCCTCCTCTCTGGTCTCCCTAACACCAGTTAGCCCCCACTTCAGTCCATTCAAACCACAGCTGCCAAGATCATCCTCCTTGCTCAGTGCTCTGGCAATGTCAACCGACTCTTAAACTCTCTCTTCTAACTTCACCACCACCACCACATCAAGCTTCTTGTTCTTACCATCAGTACACAGTGTAACTCCACCCCTCTTTGCTTACCTGAGCCTGTCTTTTTTTGTATCTCTGTTCAGACCTCCACTTTGCCAGTGATGCTGATCTTGTTGCCCCGTTCATCCATTTCTCCCACAGCCACGTTTTGTGTCTTGTACTCTACCCCCATGCTTGGAATACTCTGTCTGAGTTAATGCACCAGGCAACTTACCCTCTGATAATTCAAAACCCTCCTCAAGAACCTTTTCTGCTGGGAAACCTACAATAAATAAGCCAGCTAATAATCGATGCGTTGGAGGGCAATTGGGATAGTTTATGCAAGTAAATACAAAAATAATGATGCGTCCATTGCAGAGGTGTTAACAGGCCATTCTACCTTGATCAGTCCCTTACAGTATATGCCAGCTACATATGCTACACAATCTGTTCCACCTTGCATTTTGCTGTGATACTGAGAGTTCCTTTCCCAGACCTGAAGAAGAGCTCTGTGTAGCTCGAAAGTCTGTCTTTCACCAACAAAAGTTGATACAATAAAAGTTATTACCTCATCCGCCTTGTCTCTCTAATATCCTGGGACCAACATGGTTACAACTACACAGCATCCAACCACATTCTGTCCATTCTACATGCATATTTCATCTCCTTCCCTCCACCTTTGTCCAGTTATTTTGTCTTTAAGAGTCTAAGCTCTTTGAGATAGGTACTGTGTCTTTTTTTGTGTCTCAGAAAACACATAGCATAGTATAGGTACTATCACAGTCTAAGGCTAAGGCTACACTAGAGTGTATGGCTGCACTGTTGTAAGCTCTCTGTGTAGCCGCTCTCCTATTAATTACTCCAGCCCACACGAGCAGTGGTAGCTGTGTCGGTGGGAGAAGCTCTCCTGCTGACATAGCACTATCCACACTGGTGTTTAAATCGGCATAAATTATGTCGCTCAAGGGGTAGCTAGTTCACACCCCTGAACAACATAACTTATTTCAACTTAAACTGTAGTATAGCCATAGCCTAAGGAAATAATAAAGAAAAGACATAAGCAAGATATACTTTGATGCTTGGTAACATTAAAAGTACCATCACCTTGTGTTTATTCTTAATGAAATAAATAGAAACTGAGTACTCAGCAGTGACCCCTCTTCTCTGTCCAATTTAGGAGTACCATTGACCAAAAGGGAAGCCCAACGGGAGCTCCACCCATTTCTTGAGCATGAGACAGGATCTGAGGATAGAATTCTTTAAATAGGAGGAGATGTTTTCAAGGCTGAGCTCAGGATTTAGAGGACCCTCAAGAATGGTGGGAGCTAACTGTCATGGTAAAGACCGTTCTCCTTCCAGATGAACTTGACGTTTAAAAAAAAAATGCCAGTGCTTGTTTTAGATTCTTATTTTTCTTACTGATAATGCTCAAGTTCATTGTTTCTGTGTTACGAATGCAACTCCCTGCACTGCAGTTTTGTTGTTTATCTCATTGGCTCGGGCAGGGAAACACAGAATTATGAGCTCAGGTTCTGGCAGGAAAGTGAAAAAGCAAATACTTTTCAAATTTTTTATTTTAAGATGCATATGTTTGTAATTTAGTTTCACCCATGTTAATGTTTTTGAATCTGAAATAGTATTTTGTATTGTAATACACAGGGAAGTGCATGTGTGCCACTGACTTTTGTTGAATGATATCAGAACTTGTCCAGCCCTATGCTGCTAACAACTAGTGGAGATTCTTCAGTAACTCCAATGGTTCTATTTTCACTGAGTTCTAATGTGAATTTCCAAATGGCTGTGGCAACTGTGAAGGGCTAGGTGGCCAAAGGTTTTTTATTTTCAGATCCTCCCTATTCCCCTTTAATGGGTGAAATGTAAGCAGTATTTGTTGCCAGAATGTTCCTTTTAAAATAATTAATGGAGCTATTTGCAAATTACAAATAAAAACACTTTTATTTGGAGTAAATCAGAGTTGTAATTGTCTTAGATGAGCCACAGACTATTTAACTTTGAGCTAATATCTTGTTAGTTATGAAAAGTAGCCTAACAATAGAAATTCTGCAATTTTTCCCTTTAGCTTACTGAGGGAGTCTGAAGATACTATTTTACAGCAACAGAAAGCTCTTGTATTTAACTATGGCTTATTTTCCACTAGGGGGAGGTGTAGAGTCAGGAATGTTTGCTTTTTGTTTAAAACTGTTTTTTTAAATTATTTTTTAGTTTCATTCCAGTTTTCTGTGTAAAGTGTAGCTATTAATATATGATAGTGAGATCACAGCTCTGAATCATGGCTTTCTTGCCAGCATCAGAATTGCGTATGACAAGTTTTATTAACCCCATCTGACTGTAAATAACTAAACACCATACAGGTTTATTGTTTGATTTAAAGCTGCTCTGGCTTCAGTTTGCAAAATAGAAAGAAGGGGGAAGTGAACAAAGAGAGGATGGCTACAGGTCGAGGAGCAGAAAGGTTTAAAAGAGATTTCTCGTCTTTTCATGTGTATGCAATTGTATATGCATTGTGTGTGTAATTTTATATGCAAATATACTCAGTGTGTGGAGTGCAGTATCTAAAATGTCCTGTTTAGTGTTTTTATATTTTGAGATATTTTTCTGATCGCATTAATGAGTTTCTAAAGACAGTTTGCCCTTGAATATGAGGTCCTCAACCCCCAAAGATGGGTCTGTGTATATCATGGGCTGTGTTTTTGTATTGGTTTTCTTTTAAAGCTTTTACTATATTGTTATAGCCTGATTATAAACCTTTGGGAGAGAAACTGAATCTCTGAGTTAAGTCCATCTGCTTACCTGCCCAGCAAGGGATTCCCAAAACATTCACCACCTGCAAAGCAGTAGGTTTGTTTCTAAATCTAAAAATCTCAGTATTAGAGTTAAAAAATATTTTCTATCCACCGTCTGTACTTTACTGATGAGAAAGCAATCCACTGGATGTTTTGAGGAGTTCATTGTATCTCTTTGCGTTTGTGCCTTATTATTTTGTTATGTTAAAGTTCTTTAAAAGATCCTTGTTACCATTATTACCACTGTTTTAAAATTGTATTTTAATTCACTGCACTGGCAGATTTGGAAGATGAAGCAAGAAGGAGAAATGCACAGATGTTTGCAACCCTCTTTCCCTCCAGGATTTAAATAAACATGGCAATGAAAGCAAGAGGCTTGAATCTGGAATGTTATTAACAGTCCTGCCCAGTACTTAACCATCCCCAAACTACATGACAATTCTGAAAAAAATGTAAGCTGCAGTTGTCTTGCTCCAGTAGATTAAGAAATTACAATCATTGCTATAAGGCATTAGAGCATCTCTCGAATTTCAGAGTGCTTATGGAATTACTGCAACATTCCAAACTTAGTTTAAAATAATTAAGGTTCTAAATGAGCATGTATAGGATTTCTTTCCCCACCATGTTTGATCCCTGGAGGGGGTATCTGTATAAATAGAAGCTTTTAAATTGGTCAATATGACACAAACACTGGATTATGGCATCCCTTTTTATTACTGACGTGTAATATGTCAACATCACCACTACACTAGTTCCCCCCCGCCCTTTGTGGGCAGTGTCAACAGAGAGACCACAAGCTTAATGGGCCACAATGATGGAACTCCTGTGCCATCCCTGAGCTGGTCCATCCACTCAACTCTGGAGATGGTCAGATTAAGGTATAGCACTTACCTTTTTAACAGAGCCTTCCCATACCATCAATGCTCCAATTTATTTAAAAAACCCTACACAAAGTTTGCCCTAAAGGAGCAGAGAGAGAAAACCACCTCTTTGTTCAGGTTTTTGTTGTCATTAATTTTGTGCAGCACTTGGCTACCATGGTGAGAAGTGGTATATAAAAGCTGCAGATAACTCTAAGGTCAGCTTGGATTCTTGTTCACCCTGCTACAAGTGGCATTAATTTTAACCCCTGCAGTAAAGTCTGGACCAAATGGGTGGTGGAGACTGAATTTTCCTTTCTCTGCTAATATTTGCTGCAGAACTGGTTTGAGGCATGTTGATGCAAAGCAGTATGTGAAAAGCTTTTACTGTCACTATCCATTGTGTAAATCCCCAATAGCTACACTGAGGTCTTCAGGTTCAAGAACTGTCAGGCCAGCACCTTCCACCAGCACTAATTTTTGCCACTTTTTGATTTTTAATTTTTGCCCCTTAGAGTAATGTGACTTCTGTTACTACTTTGATATCTCAACATAGCCTCCATGGACTCCTATTGATATCACAATGTACTCTCCATGCACTTGCCCATACACTGGCATGAGTTCATTGTAAAGTCAGTTGGCAGCTAGGATTTTAGAAATAAAAAAAATCTCTGACAAAAGAACTATTCAGTACATTCAGGGTGCAATCTTGGCCCCACTGAAGTCAGTGGCAAAACTCCATTGACATCAATGGGGCTAGAATTTCAAGCTAAAATACACTGGGGACAAATTCATCCTTATTATAATCCCATTAATTAAAAAAAAAACACGTAGTTACAAGAGGGATGGACTTGGCCAGTTATGTCAATTTCTCTTAATTTTAAAAACACCTAAAAGCCCACGCTCCTACTAGGGATTGATTGTGTGATTTATTTTAAAATGTAGCCTTTTTAGTTAGAACTTGGCAAAAAGCAGTTGAATCCATTTCCAAATTCAATGTTTCCTATTCTCTCTAATAGTACAACAGATCCATCGTTTTCAATTATTTTTTCTCTTGCTAAAAAAAAAAATTTGGGTACCAAAGTGTATACCCAATGTTAGCCCATCTGGATTTATCCAAGATCTCTAATGGAGTTGCCAAGTTTCATTCCATTACAGAGATGCTATTAGAGACAGTACAATAAGTAATGTACAGAGGGCTTTAATTTCAAGGCAGAGTCACATGCACAAACCCACCCTTAAATGAGAGGATTCAAAAATTTAATGGAGTGGTTTTATTTCTGAATTTCTTCTGGCTACTGGCCTAGTTTATTGCAATAAGTAGTTAAATCAGAAGCTGAGAGAAACTCAGGTAAAATCCCCTATTGATGATGGCTGGAAGTGAGCGTACTAAGACTGCTGCTCATTATAAATAAATTGGATGGCTTCCCTGTTATCTTGTCCTCCTCCTCATTTATCTTCACTGGCTGTGTCTCTTCATACGTCTAGACTGTAAACTGTCGGTAAAGGATGATCTTTTCTTTATACGTGTGTACCATGTCCAGCACAATGGGGCTCTGATTAGGGTCTCTGGGTGCTACTGCGTACAAATAATACATTTAATAAGGAATCCTGATTCTGAAATGAAATTCTTCTCCTCTGTTTGTACTGTCTCTCTCTCCCCAGTGTCCACGTTCTGGGATTTTATGAGATTTTGGATTTTGGTCCCCATCTTTTAACATGTCCTCTGAGTGGTGGTTCTCTCTTCCTCTTTACCCTATCTCCTTGTGACTCCTGTTTACTTGCCTCTTGTCGTGGTTGGTGGCCTTCCTCCCAGTTTCACCTCAGTCCACTAAAGCTTGGCTTTTAAAGCTCATTTGCGGGGGAAGGTGAAATAGAGCAGGGCTCAAAGTATCTCAAATAAACAGAGGTGCTAGGAGAGATGAGCATACTGAATGGGGCTATGACTCTGCCCCAGTTCAGTTCTTCAGCTAGTGAGACCAGCAGCTGAGAGCCTGGGTGCAGGAGGCATCTGTGAATCTCTTCTCCACCCCAAGAGGAATGTCTGGCCATCCATTGATCAAAGCTCTGAGCTGGAGCAATGCTAAGGTCCCCCACTCAGCTGGCGCAACTGAGAAAATGTAGGGACAAATGAAAAGTCAATTTGAAGGCCTGTGTACTTTAGCCATGATCACAGTATAAAGGCAGTCCTTTTTGGCACCTGGCATCCTCTTCTTCTAGAGAATGATTGCTGCTCTTGGAATCATTTCTTCTGATATCTCATTCCCTGTATTTGGGCCTTTCAAGATATTTCTAACACTCCAGTGGCTTCATAAGCCTTTAATTAAAATTGAAGAGTGCTGTTTAATGGCTTGTGTATATATATATGCTGCAATTACACAATATGAAGAATCACAGATTAATTAATTTCATGTGGATGTTTTCACAGAAGGTATGAATTCTGAGTTTCAGTCCTTGGAGAAAAATCTATAATAGGGCAAGCAAAATAAAGAGAGATGACAGTGCTGCAAAGACACACAGTCCTGGACATCTTATACTGTTCTGTCTGTGTTTTCCACTACAATTAGTTCCTTAAAGAGGCACTGTCAGAAAGAAAAATCACATAGGTGGAACTGGGATGTGCAATCAATCACTGGCCACCAGGAAAGCAGTGAGTCTGGACGGATTCCCCTTTGGATTCCATCAAACCACATCGGAGAATCTGGCATCTGTGTTGACTGAAGTATTCAAGCATACGTTGATGCCAAACTCGCTGCCTGATTCGCTGAATGAGACTTGCACTATTGTAATCCCATAAGAGAGAAGATTAGGGTGAAAGTCACAGAGCAGTCTCCCTCCTTAACACAGAGGTAAAAATTCAGGCCAACTCTGACCTGAGTCTTGGACAAACTGCTTCACAGATAAGTCTGTTTTATGTCTGGCTGGAATGGTGTAGAACCTGCATGAGTAGCTTGATAAATGTACTCCCCTGAACCTGGCAAGGGCCCAGCCACATTCAATAGTGTCTGTCAGTGCTGAGAATACCATAAGATCAAGTCAAATGAGAGTATATGTTTCGGTCTCTAATTAGGATGGGATTCCAAATACATAGTATGCCATGTAGAGGTCTTCAGTGTGCTGCTATAATAAATAGTTCCAGATCATCTTTTTTCAAACTCATTAGAGGGTTGAGACATGGTGCCCTCATGCATCTCTGCTCTTTGACCTCTCACTGCAACCCCCAGGAGTTGGTCTGGTCAAACCGTGCTTTTTAGGCTATTACAAAGTCTCTGTATGTGAGATGACACACTGCTGTTGCTTGCCAGCCCAGCTCTCTCTAGTTCAGATGTTCTGTGGGTAATCATCAATGTAGAAAAATACCTGGCTATTGAACCAGTAATCCTTGAGGCATAGAAAAAAAAAAACAATTGCTGTATGCCCTTTCTTTGTAGTTAGGGACACTGAAACAGTTAGGAATTCATATCCTTTTCTCTTGTATCTGTAAATTATCTCCCTTTCCTTCAGAAAATGCCCACTGACCCCTTGCACTGGAAAGATCTCTGTTAGCTGTAATCAAGATAGTTACTCTTCCTTGTTTTATCTATCGTACTACTATGCTCTTTATCAAAATATCTTTTTTGAGAAAATTAGCTCTCATCTGTTTGGAAAGGTGGGAAACCTAACTTAAAGTGGTCTGTCTTTTGTGGCCTTGGAGAGATGGGAGGACTAGAATGCTCTAATTTTAAACTGTATTACTAGGCTTTCTTGCTCAGTGCAGTACAACACTAGCAAAGTATATTACAGTTTTGACTATGGCTGAAATATTGATGATCCATATCAGTCTAATATGTATAGGGATTTAGAACTGGGTAGTGGCCAATTTACTACACTTTTTGTGATTTACAATATCTTAGTTTATAACCTTGCCAACAATGTCCTATAAGGAGAAAGTTTTGTTGGACTGTTGCAGCCTAGGTAACTTGCACATGAAGGACATTATAGAACTGTAGGCACCCTGCATAACTGAAGAGGATTGCAAAGTGAAAGCTGTATCCTGCCAGACCTCCTGATGAATCTACAACTTTGAACAAATCAAGAACTATTTAAGCAAGAACCTTAACTCTGCCCTTGTAGTGACCCAAAGGAGAAGAAAAAGGAAACACTTCAAAACTTAGGCTCATCTAATCCTGTACCACAAATGCTAAAATGCCTTAAACATAATTAAGGATATGATTTAACATGGCGGTCACAGAAATAATAAATTCTGTGACTTTACCGGACCTCTGTGACTTTTTGGCTTCAGTTATCAGTGGCTGTGCGCCTGCATGGCTACGCTCAGGTTTTGGGCTGGGGCTGTGCACGGCTGCGCTGGAGCTGCAGCTGTGCACCTGCAGCTGGAGCCGGGGCTGTGTGCCCGTGGCTGGGGCTGGAACCAGGGCTGGGCGCCCCTGCAGCTGGGGCTTGGGCTGTCACTTCCCCCACCTCCCATGACAGGACTTGGGCTGTCAGTCCCCCCTCCCACCATGGGGCTTCATGGAATCATAGAATATCAGAGTTGGAAGGGACCTCAGGAGGTCATCTAGTCCAACCCCCTGCTCAAAGCAGGACCAATCCCCAACTAAATCATCCCAGCCAGGGCTTTGTCAAGCCTGACCTTAAAAAACTCTAAGGAAGGAGATTCCACTACCTCCCCAGGTAACCTATTCCAGTGCTTCACCACCCTCCTAGTGAAAAAGTTTTTCCTAATATCCAACCTAAACCTCCCCCACTGCAACTTGAGACCATTACTCCTTGTTCTGTCATCTGGTACCACTGAGAACAGTCTAGATCCATCCTCTTTGGAACTCCCTTTCAGGCAGTTGAAAGCAGCTATCAAATCCCCCCTCATTCTTGTCTTCTGCAGACTAAATAATCCCAGTTCCCTCAGCCTCTCCTCATATGTCATATTCTCCAACCCCCTAATCATTTTTGTTGCCCTCCACTGGACTCTTTCCAATTTTTCCACATCCTTCTTGTAGTGTGGGGCCCCAAACTGGACATGGTACTCCAGATGAGGCTTCACCAATGTCGAATAGAGGGGAATGATCACATCCCTCGATCTGCTGGCAATGCTCCTACTTATACAGCCCAAAATGCCGTTACCCTTCTTGGCAACAAGGGAACGCTGTTGACTCATATCCAGCTTCTTGTCCACTGTAACCCCTAGGTCCTTTTCTGCAGAACTGCTGCCTAGCCACTCGGTCCCTAGTCTGTAGCAGCGCATGGGATTCTTCCGTCCTAAGTGCAGGACTCTGCACTTGTCCTTGTTGAACCTCATCAGATTTCTTTTGGCCCAATCCTGTAATTTGTCTAGGTCCCTCTGTATCCTATCCTATCCCTACCCTCCAGCATATCTACCACTCCTCCCAGTTTAGTGTCATCTGCAAACTTGCTGAGGGTGCAATCCACGCCATCCTCCAGATCATTAATGTCAAGTATCAGTGGGTAGCTGTGTTAATCTGTATCCACAAAAACAACAAGGAGTCCAGTGGCACCTTAAAGACTAACAGATTTATTTGAGCATAAGCTTTCGTGGGTAAAAACCCCACTTCTTCAGATGCATGGAGTGAAATTACAGATGCAGGCATAAATATACTGACACATGAAGAGAAGGGAGTTACCTTCCAGTAGGAGGAGTCCACACAGAATTCTTCTTCTTGTAGTGTTGGTAGGTCTCCAGTTTTGAGAGCTCATTCTTGATCTTCTGTCTGCGGTACAGGGTGCTGATCAGATGGTTCTTCAGTTTCCTTGAGAGTGTGTGGCACAGTCTCTCACCATAGTCTGTGTAGTATGACGATTGCAATGGATTTTTTACCTTCAGTCCATTTGGTATGATGTCTATCTGTTTGTACTTGGAGAGGAAGATGATGTTTGTCTGTATATGTGCGAGTTTTTTGTTGAGATTGATGGATTTCCACGCCATACAGCTAAATTTAGTGCCTTGCATGGTATCAACTATCAGGGGGTAGCCATGTTACTGTATCGAGGGACATACTCTCATACAAAACCAATCTTCCACACAAACTTCCACATGGCTGGACTTTACAAAAACGACACAAGCCATTTACAATACACACTCACTTCTCTACAGAGGAAAAAGGACAGTAAACTATCTAAACTCCTACATGCCACACAGGGCTACAACAGTGGTACGCTCAACTCACCTAACAATATTGTTAATCTATCCAACCACACACTTATCCTGGCGGAAGAGTCTGTCCTATCTCGGGGACTCTCTGCCCCACCACCCCCATGAACATGATACAGTTCTGCGGTGATCTGGAAGCCTTTCGTCGTCTCCAACTTAAGGAATATTTTCAACACACCATTGAACAGTGCACTGACCCACAGGAGCCCTCCTACCAACACTACAAGAAGAAGAATTCTGTGTGGACTCCTCCTGACGGTCAAAATGACAGACTGGACTTCTACACAGAGTGCTTCCGCAGACGTGCACTGGCTGAAATTGTGAACAAACAGCATCACTTGCCCCATAACCTCAGCCGTATAGAACGCAACGCCATCCACAGCCTCAGAAACAACTTTGACATTATAATCAAAGGGGCTGACAAAGGAGGTGCTGTAGTCATAATGAACAGGTCGGATTATGAACAGAAGGCTGCCAGGCAACTCTCCAACATCACATTCTACAGGCCACTATCCTCTGACCCCACTGAGGCATACCAAAAGAAACTACACCATCTGCTCAAGAAACTCCCTGCTACAGCACGGGAACAAATCTACATGGACACACTCCCAGAGCCCCGACCAGGGGTATTCTATCTGCTACCCAAGATCCATAAACCTGGAAACCCTGGACGCCCCATCATCTCAGGCATCGGCACACTTACAGCAGGATTATCTGGCTATTTGGACTCTCTCCTCAGACCCTACGCTACCAGCACTCCTAGCTGTCTTCGAGACACCACCGACTTTCTGAGGAAACTGCAATGCATTGGTGATCTTCCTGAAAACACTATCCTGGCCACCATGGATGTAGAAGCTCTTTATACCAATATTCCACATGAGGATGGACTACAAGCTGTCAAGAACAGTATTCCTGATGAGGCCACGGCACACCTGGTGGCTGAGCTTTGTGACTTTGTCCTCACCGACAACCATTTCAGATTTGGGGACAACTTATATCTTCAAGTCAGTGGCACTGCTATGGGTACCCACATGGCCCCACAGTATGCCAACATTTTTATAGCTGACTTAGAACAACGCTTCCTCAGCTCTCGTCCCCTAGTGCCCCTCCTCTACTTGCACTACATTGATGACATCTTCAACATATGGACTCACGGGAAGGAGGCCCTTGAAGAATTCCACCTGGATTTCAACAATTTCCACCCCACCATCAACCTCAGCCTGGACCAGTCCACACGAGAGATCCACTTCCTGGACACTACAGTGCAAATAAGTGATGGTCACATAAACACAACCCTATACCGGAAACCTACTGACCGCTATACTTACCTACATGCCTCCAGCTTCCATCCAGGACACACCACACGATCCATTGTCTACAGCCAAGCCCTAAGATACAACCGCATTTGCTCCAATCCCTCAGACGGAGACAAACACCTCTAAGATCTTTATCAAGCATTCTTAAAACTGCAGTATGCACTTGGGGAAGTGAGGAAACAGATTGACAGAGCGAGACGGGTACCCAGAAATCACCTGTTACAGGACACGCCAACAAGGAAAATAACAGAACACCACTGGCCATCACGTACAGCCCCTATCTAAAACCTCTCCAGCACATTATCAACGATCTACAACCTATCCTGGAAAACAATCCCTCACTGTCCCAGACCTTGGGAGGCAGGCCAGTCCTCGCTTACAGACAGCCCCCCAGTCTGAACAACTATACACCACACCACACCACAGAAACACTAACCCAGGAACCAATCCCTGTAGCAAACCTTGTTGCCTACTCTGTCCCAATATCTACTCTAGCGACACCATCAGAGGACCCAGCCACATCAGCCACACCATCAGGGGCTCATTCACCTGCATGTCTACTAATGTTATGTATGCCATCATGTGCCAGCAATGCCCCTCTGCCATGTACATTGGCCAAACCGGACAGTCCCTACGTAAAAGAATAAATGGACACAAATCGGACATCAAGAATGGTAACATACAAAAGCCAGTAGGAGAACACTTCAATCTTCCTGGACATTCTATAACAGATTTAAAAGTAGCTATACTTGAACAAAAAAACTTCAGAAACAGACTTCAAAGAGAAACAGCAGAACGAAAATTCATTTGCAAATTTAACACCATTAATTTGGGCTTGAATAGGGACTGGAAGTGGCTGTCTCATTACAAAAGCAGCTTTGCCTCTCCTGGAATTGACACCTTCTCATCTGTTATTGGGAGTGGACTACATCCACCCTGATCGAATTGGCCTGTCAACACTGGTTCTCCACTTGTGGGGTAACTCCCTTCTCTTCATGTGTCAGTATATTTATGCCTGCATCTGTAATTTTCACTCCAGGCATCTGAAGAAATGGGGTTTTTACCCACAAAAGCTTATGCTCAAGTAAATCTGTTAGTTTTTAAGGTGCCACCAGTCTCCTTTTTGTTTTTGCAGATCATTAATGAAGATATTGAACAAAACTGGCCCCAGGACCAACCCTTGGGGCACTCTGCTTGATACCGGCTGCCAACTAGACATGGAGCCATTGATCATTACCTGTTGAGCCCGATGATCTAGTCAGCTTTCTGTCCCCCTTATAGTCCATTCATCCAGCCCATACTTCTTTAACTTGCTGTCAAGAATACTGTGGGAGATCATATCAAAAGCTTTGCTAAAGTCAAGGAATAACACGTCCACTGCTTTCCCCTCATCCACAGTCAGTTATCTCGTCTGTGGCAAATTGCCAGTACGATTAAGATGGGTCCTGCACTTCCTCTTCTTGGGGGGGTGGGTTCAGGGCACAGTTTCCTGCCCCAGAACTAGGGTATCTACTGTCCCACTAGTAACACAGAGAAGGGTAGTGGAGAGGGAGGGACTCAGGCCCGCCCTCTACTCCGGGTCTCAGCCCAGGGGCCCTAGGGATAGTGGTAAACCACTTGAACTAGTGCTTCCTTCCCCTGGCCTACTTCCCTCTCCTGCTCTTCAGCTTGTGGGGTTTCCTGCTCTCTCTCTCTCTCTCTCTCTGCACAAGCCGGATGTCTCTTTACCTAGGGTCTTGGTCTTCTAGCCAGCCACGGCACTTCTCCAAACTGCTCTCTGCTCCAACTCCTCCTGGTCTGATTGAAACAGGGGGTTTTTATCATGTGACTGGCTTCAGGTGCTCTAATTAGTCTATAGCAAACTTTCTTCCCTCTACAGGGAATAAGGCTCCCTTCTAGTACTCTCCTGTTGCCCTCTGGCCATGCTATATCACACGTCATAGAAGGCAATTAGGTTAGTCAGGCATGACTTGCCCTTGGTGAATCCATGATGACTGTTCCTGATCACTTTCCTCTCATTGAAGTGCTTCAAAATTGATTCCTTGAGGACCTGCTCCATGATTTTTCCAGGGACTGAGGTGAGGCCGACTGGCCTCTAGTTCCCCAGATCCTCCTTCTTCCCTTTTTTAAAGATGGGCACTACATTAGCCTTTTTCAAGTCATCCAGGACCTCCCCCGATCACCATGAGTTTTTAAAGATAATGGCCTTTGGCTCTGCAATCAGCTGTCATTCTCCCCTCTTATCCCCAGCCCTCCCCCCGTTTATTTTTAGTAAAAGTTACAGATAGGTCCTGGGCTCCCATGAATTTTTGTTTTATTCTCCGCAACCTGTCCGTGATTTTTACTAAAAATAACAGTGAAAAAACCTTAATCTTAAACATAATTATAGGGTCATTGCATAGTGCCACAACAGGGCAGAGTTAAGGTTGTTTGGGTGCCCAACTGTGCATTTCCACACCTTAACATATTTTGATTTCTTTTAAGTCTAACTCTGAATTTCCTGGGCCTTAAAATGCTGGTTTTTTGCCATAATTAAATCATCCCTGTAGTGTGTGTTGTTATAAATTACTGATGTGTGCTGTTCTTAACTGTACTGCCATCTTAACATAGATTTGTCTGGGAATGCAGTGTGAAAAACAAATTGGCTTTTAAAAATTCTTTCCATTTCAATTATTCAAAGTGGTGTTTGTAACACAGCTGGAGAAACTTGTCAGGTAAAGTTGGAGGGGGTAGGGAAGGTGGGTGATGGTGCTGTTTTCCTTGTTTTTAACCTGCATTCTTTAAGTACTCTCTGCTTCTCACACGTTGAAGCAATGAGCTGTGAGAGACCGCCACAGTGGTAGTACAGAATGCATGTTTCCTATTCGCTGCAAATCATGAAGTTAAAAGTAAATTAGTAAATTATATTAGTTAAGTTAAAAGTTTCTAAAAGATGATAATACTTGGATCTCCTGCCTTGACTCACTCTGGATTTCTGAAATCTGCTGGATTTCCTTTTTCTCCTAGCTGATCTTGACCTGTGCTGAAAGCTGGTGGCAGTTGCTATGGAAAATTTAAAGTGGTATTCCTGTCTGTCTGTGCTGTTATTATGAAAGCCAAGTGCACACCTCAGTTTGACAGCTGTATAGATGGGTCTGCATTCCACGGGGTGGGGACAGGGAGGAAGGTGTCCTAGTGCTCTATCATCCTTCCTGCTGCTGCAACAATCTTTGTCTTGCTTTGCTTCTACTCTTCTGTCATTATACTGACTTGCAAGCATTTACCTTTTTTGCCAGTTGCTATGGTTACTTCTGGGCTACCAGCATCTGAACTGCAGAAATGACAAACAAATAATATATTTCAAGTCTTAAAGAAATGCACAGGAATGGGTTAAAATTTTAAACCCAACATGAGCATTACCAGCCAAGCAATACCCATTTGTGACTTGCCATGACTGCTGCAGGCTCCTTAGAATTGATGTAATGGAGCATATTTCTCTTTCTTCTTCACTACATCAAAGAGATTTTTCATCAGTGGCTTCACCATATCCCACAAAGGTGTGACATTTTGTAATCTTGCACAGTTTCAAAGAAGTAAATTTGGCTTCTTTAAATTATTATCAGCTTCCCTAGCATGTCCATTCCCAAAGCTCTTTCTGCATCTGTGGAAGCCCAAAACCCAAGAAACCATTGTTGGCATTAGACCAGCATTTCTCAAACTGGGGTCCACGAGGGTATTCCAGGGGTCTGCGGGCCCTGCTGATCAGCTCCTCTCCTTCCCTTCCTCATCTCCTCTCCCTCCCTCCCATCACCTTCTGCTCGCCGGGGAACAGCTGGGGGAAATGTTGCAGTAGGGGCAGGGTCTGGGGCTGAGCGGGGGTTTCAGGGTCCGCAAAAAAATTTTGAATCAAAATGGGGGTCCTCGGATTGCTAAAGTTGGAGAACTGCTGCATTAGACTATAATGTATGCAAAGGCAGGGTGTTAGCATTGTTTGCTCCAGCAAGCTGTGCTGGAAGGAGCAGATGTCTCACATCTTATGAAGTGCTGTTGTTCGGATTTTCAGTGAAAGAGGCTTATTTAGACTATTTATTGAACAGTATTTTCTATCCATCAGTTTGGAACTCCTTTTGCTTTCTAACACTGAAGGGCAGACTCCAGGTTTTGAGTCAAGAGACTAATAGCGCTCCCTGGTGCAGTTCTAGTTTAGGTTGTCCTGCATGTGGAGACTTTCCCTACCAAAGAGACATTTTTCTGGCCTGATGTGTGTAGGGTGACCAAATAACAAGTGTGAAATATCGGGACACTTTTTTGGGGGGATGGGAGATAGTTGCGTATATAAGGCACAGTCACTAAAATCGGGATTGTCCTGATAATATTGGGGCATCTGGTTACCCTACATGCATGAGTGTTCTCTGCCGGATCATTTCTCAATGTTATGTGTGTTCTGCTAATGTTTTCCACACAGTGCCAGAGCTGCCAATCTTGGAGAGAAGGAACTGGCTGATACACCTGCACTATATCTGCAAAGATTATGATGCGTGTAAGGTAAGAGCTGGTCAGTGGGGAATGGTTTACTGGTTTCATTGTTTAGTTCCTTAGCCAGATCTGTATTTTCTATAGGAAGTCTGAGTTGTGGTAAACGTGTTCGGCTAGAGTCTCAGCTGGTGTTAATATGTGTCGCTCTTATCGACCTCAATGGAGCTACGACAATTTATAGTACTTAAGGATCTAGACATCTGGTTAGCATTTCTAGGTATAAAACGTAAGGGGAAAAAATGGTATTTGCCGAATTAGTCTTCTTAGGTAGAGAGTAGTATGGGTCCTAACTACATTCTTTCCTGAATTGACAGAGAGAAAATATAGGTAAAGCAAATGTGAAAACTACTTTGTCTATATTTAGCCTTGTTTACAAATCTGTACACTTTTAAGTTCTTCTTCAAGTGCTTGCGTATGTGCATTCACAGTAGGTATGGGCACACCTTGTGCACCAGTGCCAGAGAGTTTACCCTAGCAGTAACCATAGGGACGGCCCCATCCCTGGCCACACGCCTCTTTACCGTTGGTGGTCAGATCATTGGTGCTCTTTGTGAACTACTACTCGATCTAACTAGTAAAAACAACGAGGCACCTTAGAGACTAACAAATTTATTTGGGCATAATCTTTCGTGGACTAAAAGCCACTTCATCAGATGCATGGAGTGAAAAATACACTTGCTATTCACCCCTTCTTGTCAACTGTTGAGAATAGGCCACTTTCACCTTAATTGAATTGGCACGTGAGCATTGACCCCCCACTTGGTAAGGCAACTCCCATCTTTTCATCTGCTATAATGTATATTCTGCTTACTGTATTTTTCACTCCATGCATCTGATGAAGTGGGTGTTAGCGCACAAAAGCTTATGCCCAAATAAATTTGTTAGTCTCTAAGGTGCCACAAGGACTCCTTGTTGTTTTTGCTGATACAGACTAACACGGCTACCACTCTGAGATCTAACTAGTGTTTCTCAAAAGTCTTTGGATTTCTTTTCTTTTCTTTTATTCCTTTATAATTTTAAGTTTATTTCATTTGATTTAGCCCTACTTTTGGGATTTTTCCAGCTGGTGGGTCCCTGGGATTCAAACCTTGCCTAGAATTCAAGAAGTTTATGCCTGTTAATGACCCTCACTCCTACTGCCTCAAGTATTTGGGTGAGGGCCACATCGGAGATGGGTGCTTTATCTTTCATGGCTTAAAGACTAGAACTAAGACACTAAAGCCACCTTGATCATCTAAAGGAAGCTCTTTGAAGTGCTCTCCTGGTCATATCAGCTGAAAGAGGTCTCAGAAGATCCCCATCTCTGGGTCCGTCCTTTTCATGGCCTAGAGAGTCTCAAAAGCCCAAGCAGAAGTCTGCATCCGGCTTCTCGACATCTAGGGTGCAGGATTCTTCCACAGGGTGTCAGTCAGGTACCAAAGGTAGAGGATGCCCTGTGGCTTGCTACTCCCCGGTACCGGGTCACTCAGAGACCTAGGTCGTCAGCTGCGGTGCCCTCTCAGGGACCATCAAGACGGCTACTTCGATGGTTACAGAACAGTCTTCCCTGATCACTACAGATCAGCAGCTCATGTTGGTATCAACTATGAAGGAGGCTTACATCATGGCTAGAGACTTACATGCCTGTCAGTGCTGCCATTGCCTTTGCTTCAAAGCGAAGACCTTGTGCAGTACCAATGTAGCCTTCTAGAATAGATCATTGACACCATGTCATTCATCCATGGCACTGTCTGCCTTAGGCTCGATACTGCCCACTAGTGTGGGACCGGCTCTGGATTCCTTACACCACATATTAACAGCAGCCAGGAAGCCATCCATGCTGCCACTGGTACCATGCTCCTGACATAGGTCCTGATTAAGATTGCCAATGACTCCTTCAGGCACCACGCCACCCTGGTTATCCAAGTCGTCATCAGACTCTGAAGTCAACTCTCAGGTGTCCTGGTACCCAGAGTCTAAAGCTTACTCCCGTCATTGCTATCATTATTGTGGCTTTGAGAAGAGATTGTCCAAGAATTGGGACACTTGGGCCAGACAAGCCTGGGGCCTGATATTGTACCGGGGTTGGCCTTAATAGTTGCCTTGGGGGCAAACACCTCACGCCTCTTCCTCATCACATGATGAGGTCCTGGCACAGGAGGCATCATCCCCAGTACTGGATGACTAAAGTATACCAGGAGTTACTCAGGAGAATGGCAGCCTCTCTGGAACCTGTAGAGGAGAATACACACACACTCATTGACATTCTCCATCTCTCTGCGGCAGGGAAGGTAGCCCTGCCTGTGAACAATGCCATCATACAGCCAGCTGAAACGATATGCCAGACCTCTTTCTCCATTTCTCTGGTGGCCAAATGAATGGATCGTAAATACCAGGCTCCATCCCTGGGATTTGAGTAGTTCTAGCTACATCCTAACAATGGCCACAGTGAATCAGAGAAGTCGTTAGGTCCAGGCTAAGGCTACCTCCAGGACAAAAAAGACTAAAAAAGCTTGAGCTCTTTTGCCATAGAATAATTTTTTCCTCCAGTCTACAACTCTAGATTGCCAACTGTCATGCCTTTTGGTTGTGCTATGGCTTGTCCAACTGGGAAGCTATATCCCACTTTGTCACCAAGCTGCCTGAAGATTCAAGGGAGCAGTTTGAATTAGTCATGGCTGAGGATTGCTTCATCACTCATTCATCTCTGCAGGCTTTCCTGGATGTGGTAGACTGCAGCCGAGATCATGGTGACAACTTTAAGAATGCACCAGTCCTCCTGATTGCATCTCTGAAGGATTGCAATAGACAACTGAGGACTTCCCCTTCAAAGGGTATTCCTTGTTCTCATCCAAAACAGATCAGGCTTTGCATACTCTGAAGGACTCGAGAATAGTTCTGAAATCCTTGAATCTCTACTGGCAATGACGAGGACAAAATATTATTCTCCATACCAGTCTAGACAGCAATGCTACCTCTTCCGTCAGGCTGACCAATCTAAAAGACAGCAAAGATTGCAGAGGACATAGATGCCTTCCACTTCTTTCAGGTTCGAGGCATCCCAAGGGCTTGAACCAGTAGATTTGACTCTTTTATGTTGAGGACAGCATGTCACCCAACCTAGATCTCTCTGGCCCTTCCCTGCATTTCCAGGTCAGGTTATCTAATTTCCTACATGCCTGGTGCAGTCCATCAACTTGGACAAATGGGTAATAAGCATGGGGGAATCAGGATACACCTTGCATTTCCTTGCTATTCCCACCCCTTTTCCCAGTCTCTCTTCAGGGATCCCTCTGACAAGTCTGTGCTAAGGCAAGAAGTGCAGATTCTACATTCTTTGGGAGCTATCGAAGACATGCCCCCTCTTCAGTGGTCAGGGGTTTTTGTTCCCAACACTTTCTCATTCTCAAAGCCAGAGGAGGTCTAATATCAATCCTAAATCTTTGGAACCTGAACAGGTATGTCAAGAAGACATTCTGGATGTTTTCCCTGGCCACGATTATCTTTTCTCTAGGTCCAGGAGACTGGTATACTACCCTTAACTTACAGTATACCTATTTCAACATCTGCCAGGGCATTTCTTCCTCTCTCCAGGTTTCAAACTCTGCAGGACCTATGTGTTTTCCTCAAGGAGCATCCCCAGACCACTGTAAGGGATTGCCTCAGGATTCTAGGTCATGAGGCGGCATGTATATACTTCACCCCACACACCAGACTTCAGACTGCTGCAGGCATGGCTCAGCTTGGTCTACCATCCTCAGATTCACCATTGAGACGAGCTGGTTTGTGTTTCAGACACCGTGTTGTCTTCTCTGAACTGGTGGATGAGCCAATCCAATGAGTGCAAAGGAGTTCCCTTCTCTCCCCCTCTCCCATCCATGACTATGTTAACAGACGCCTTAGCCATGGGATGGGGAGCACATCTGTGATAAATGAAGTGGGGGAGATAGCTCCCTTTTATGGACACCCAACCAGCCAGTTAGCTACAAAATCCCTGTTAATAGCTGTTCTCTACATGCTTTACCTGTAAAGAGTTAAAAAAGCCCATAGGTAAAAGGAAGGGAGTGGGCACCTGACCAAAAGAGTCAATGGGAGTGGTAGAATTTTTTAAATTGGGAAAAACTTTCCCTTTGTCTGTCTGTGGTTGTTCTCCCAGAGAGGAGACACAGAGCAGCAATGCAGTAAGACACTTTAAGCCAGGTATGGAAAACCATCAGGTCATACCTAGAAACTCCTCATTTGAAACCACAGTTATATAAGTAGACCAAGAAATGTCTAGGAAGACGCGATTAGGTTTATCTCTTTTATTTCTATATGGTTTGTGGACTCCTCTGTGCTAACCCCAGGTGCTTTTGTTTTGCTTGTAACCTTTAAGCTGGATCTCAAGAAAACCATTTGTGATGTTTAATTATTATATTTGCTTTTTTTAAATCTAGCAAGAGCCTAAGTTCCAGATGTATTTTTTTCTTTTTGTTTTTAATAAAATTTACCTTTTTTAAGAACAGGATTGGGTTTTTGTGTCCTAAGAGGTTTGTGCATATGTTGTTTAATTAGCTGGTGGCAACAGCTGATTTCCTTTTTCTTTCTCCGCTCTTCCTCAAAGGGAGGGTGAAAGGGCTTGAGGGTACCCCACAGGAAGGAATTCCCAAGTGCTCCTTCCTGGGTTCTCAAAAAGGCCAGGGCGGGGGGTAAGGGGGGTTTGCACTTGGGTAGTGGCAGCATTTACCCATCCAAGGTCAGAGAGAAGCTGTAACCTTGGGAGTTTAATACCAGCCTGGAGTGGCCAGTATAAATTGTTAGAGTCCTTGTGGGCCCCCACCTTCTTCACTCAAAGTGCCAGAGTGGGGAATCAGCCATGACAACATCCAAGCCCCGTCCAGGCCCAGGGGTTGTGGACTGCTCACTAAGCCACGCTCCACATAAATGTTTTAGAGTTGCAAGTGATATTTTATCCATGTTAGTAGTTCCAGTCTCACATCCAAGGCAAGACTGTCCAGGTTCTCACCGACAACACCACAGTAGTGTTTTTATGAGAACAAGCAAGGTTGTGCCAGGTCCAACAGCCTTTGCCAGGAGGCAGTCAAGTTATGGAACCTGTTTATTTGGAACTCGGTCACTCTCAAGGCATCTCACCTACTAGGAGTTCAAAATGACCTGGTGCATTGTCTGTGCAGATCCTTCAACTTGGATCACAAACGTCTCTCAACACGAACGTTCTAGTTTTGGGTGTTTCACACAGGGGGCCTTCTGTCCATGGGACTATTTATGACTCCGTCAAACAGGAGGTGTCCCCATTTCTCTTCTAAGGCAAGTCACAGCCGTCGGTCAGTATTGAAACCTTTCCTGTTTCTGGAGGAAGAGGACCTCCTCTATGTGTTCTCACTAGTGCTCCGATTCCCAAGGTATTCATCAAACTCAAGCAAGATCACAGGAGAATGATCCTTATTTCTCCAGCTTGTCCAAGACAGACGCGGTATTCAGACCTCCACAAACTGTCCTCTCAGGAACCCTTACCACTGCCAGTGACCAAAGACTTCCTAATGCAGAACATGCATCCATGCTGCACCTGAATCCTCTGGTACTGCACCTCACAGCATGGTTCATCAGTGGTTGAGTGCAGAGGAAGTGCATTGGTCAGTGGCTGTCCAGAATGATGTTCTTAATAGCAGAAAACCTTCCCCCAGAGCTGCCTACCTAAGTGAAAACATTTCTCCATGTGGGGAGCCTCCCAGAATGTGTGTCCAACTCAGGCCAGCATTCAGACAATCCTAGATTGTCTTTTGAAACTTAGAGTTCAATCTAGCATTCAGCTCTGTTAGGGTACATTTGGTGGCCATTTCAGCTTTCCATCCTCTAATAAATGGCAAGACTGTCTTCGCTCACCTCATCACTACCAGATTCTTGAATGGTCTGGAAAGATTATTCCCACCGGTCTGAGAACCAACACCTTCCAGGGATTTGAATTTGGTGTCGTCTGCACTTATGGAACCTCTCATCAAGTCTTTGGTGTTATGCTTTTTTTTACACCTATCAACAAAGGTGTCATTTTTAGTGGCCATCACTTCTGTCAGGAGTGTAGGTGAACTGAATGAATTGGTCACTGATTTACTGTATGCTGTTTTCTACAAGGTCCAACTTAGATCACACCCTCAGTTCCTCTCCAAGGTGATCTATGAATTCCACATGAACCGATTTATATATCTGCCAGTTTTCTTTCCAAAGCTGCATGTGCATAGGGTGAGAGAAGGCTCACCACTCTCAATGTTCGTCGCTTGTTGGTTTTTTACCTGCATAGGAAAAGCCCTCTTGGGCCTCTTCCCAGCTCTTTGTGCCATACACAGAACATATGAGGCGTCATCCAGTCACAACTTAGAGACTTTCTAAATGGATCACCAGCTGCATCGTGGTGACTTATGCTGCTAAAGGAGTAATGCTTCCTGATAGACTCACAGCGCACTCAACCAGAGCACATGCAACCTCAATGGCGTTTCTGGCACATGTCCCAATCGTGGACATCAGTACAGCAACAACGTGGTCCTCAGTTCATGCTTTCATCAGACATTATGCGTTCCCTGCCGCTTCAAGGTAAGATGCAAATGTAGCAAGGTGGTCCTACAGTCTCTCTTCCAATGAGGCTCTGAGCTCTACCTCCTGAGGTAACAGCATGGTAGTCACCTACAGTGTAATGGACATATGCAAGCACTCAAATAACTAAAAAACAGTTACTTACCTGTTCTTCAAAATGTGTTGCATATGTCCATTACATGACCCACTCTCCTTCCCTGATGCATCAGAGCCTACTAACAGGTTCTAGTGTGAAGAAACTGAAGGTGGAGCAACTCCGCCCTTTTTACCCTTGCTCATAGCACAAAGAGCTAGATAGTGAGCAGGTACCACATGTACCACTAAGGAAAACTCTCTGGCACCGCTGCACAAGGCATATACACACCTGTAGTGTAACTGACATGCAACACATCTTGAAGAACAACAGTTACTTTTAACTGTGTTTTTTCCCAGTTGATTCTCCTTACTGCCTTTTAAAACTCAAATATCAAAATGAATACAGGCTTCCCTTTTTCTCTAGTGACAAATAGGTTTTCCCAGATGATTATAACTCTATTGCATAGTGCAGAGTCTCTCAAAGGTACTGCAGAGGCAACAGAAAGACATTGTATTGAGCAAACATCTCCCATAAGAGAGTGAGAGGAAAGGTCTTGACTTTGCTTGATTGCAGGTCATTCATTTTACACATATGTTGCACTTTTTGATATGTCTTCAGTTTGGTGAATAGGTTGGAACTGTTCAGTGGTGCGGAACTGTTCAGTGGTGCAGAACTGTAATGCAGAGCAGACAAAGAGTATAGTAAAGATTAAGTGTAAATAGTCTCTTGGCCTATCAAAGGCTGTGATCAAGTGTCTTGATGTTTTTGGTCTTTTGGCCTCGAGATGAAAACCTTGTCTGTGTCTCTTGGACCTTGAAGTGAAAAAAAATTATCTAAGTCATTTAAACAGTATGTTCTCTAGGCAAGACTAACACAGTTCATTAAAGGGGACCTGCAAAAGGCTAGGAGGAGGGGAATTGGCAGTTGGATTGGTTTTTGCTACTCCTGCTTGTTTTCCCCCCTTCTCCACCTCTTTAGAAATGTCAGGGATGTCAGGTCTTGGCTTCCCTTATCTTTGTTGGAGAACTTCTCGGTTGACTGGGCGCTCACTCAGCTACTAATTGAAGGTGCGCTTTGAATCCTTAACACCGAAAGCTTTTCTCTCAAATCTTGGAGATAAATGGGTATAAACAAAATCAGTGCTGACAGTCTGAATAAAAATCACTTCCCCTCTCTATTAATCTGGTTGCATTTAAAGAGGAACCTAACTTCCTTTTCCTTTGTAGATCAGCTGTGAAGCAGTAGCTCTCACGCTGGTCTGTGAGGCTCCAATAGTCTGTAAAGTCCTTCCTGGTGGCTCCCAAAATGAAACATTGAGAACAAAGTCAGAAGGGTTGGTCAGGGCCACAGCATAGAAAAGGATACCCCTTTCTGTCTTGCTCATGTATGTGCTCATGTGCACACACTTGTGAGTACACACTCACAAAGCAGACTCCAGAAGGAAGTATATGAAGGTCTAGCATCTTAAAGAATGAGGAAATAAGTGGATCAGCCCCTCCCATTGTCATGGGCCCTTGTGATCTAGTCCACTGCAGAGCATGCGGTTTAAATATAGTTTGGGTTATTCCTTAAAAATTCATTATTGCTCCAATGTTTATTGAATGAACAGTTGCCCTGTCAAGGGTTAGCTAAGAAGTGACTCTGATCTGTAACACTAGAGTAAACTCTGATGGCAAGTCATTCCTTTAATCAGCTCTCAGAGAGAGGCATCCTCCTGTGCATTAGTTCTTGATTTTCATAACTTTGACCTGAATTCTGCCTGACTTTCCCCCCGACTTCTGTCTATTAAAGAGTTTTTTAAATCCCCGTATTTACCAATGATGCTAATCATCAATGCAGAATGACTTGTTCCGCCACCCACACCTTCCAGAAATGAAAGGGTTAACTTAATTAGTACTTTTACACTTCCATTCCCTCCAATTTTGTTTTGGTGTTTCTGAGTTTTTTGGCAAATTTTACTGCTTGTTGAAATAAGAGACTGATGATACTGGCTGTTAAATCCTGATGCCTTTGAAGCTGGCCAGATGCAAGACAAACTTCTGTACACAGCCCTAGGCTGCGTCACCCTCTGCTGTTCCTATACAGTCAGTAGCATAGGCATTGGTGCCAGACTATGTGCAGTAGTTTTGTGATGCAGATACACACTTACCCGAGAATAAACAGAGATTGTCAAAGACTTCACTTTGAAATCCTGCTCTTCATGTGTGCATCTTCATAGATTATTTTGCAGCTTCAAATCCAGTTTCTTCCCCCTTCATCCATTTTTAAAATCCCCTCCATTTTCTGTTACACACAAGGAAGGAATAATTAAAATAATCACACGTTTTTAATTCATTAAATTCACCCTATTGTTTGATCTTCTACCAAGATTCCTAAATTCTGTCAGCAAGTTAAGGAAAATTGGGGAGGAAAAACTGGGATTATAGTTCATTGTCTTTAGCACAAGCAGTTTTGCTACATGATTTTTCAGGGCTTAAAGAATTAATCAGATGTCTCTAAAAGAGACCTATCTGTTGCTCTCTCTTGATCTGAGACTGATACTGTGTGGATGGAAAAATGTGCTTTCCATAATCAAAGAGGGTGTTACCCAGGGCTTTCTGAACCCAAAGCAGTGGTAACTTAACTGTTTCTCTTCAGGAATAAATCCATGGAGACACAGCTCCTCTGTCTGATAAAGGATTGGTACAAATGAGTTCTTTTACCCAAAACTACTTTTTTATTAGCTTTCAAGCACATACATACACGCATGCTGTAGCAGTAGGTTTTAGAGCATTACAAAACTTCATAGTTACCCAAAGTTTGAGATGGCTTGAGTAATCAACAGCCAGACTTTTGGGGGCCCTCCTTCCGTCCAGCTGCTGGGGAGTTTAGGTGTCCTTGCCCAAAGAGACGCTCCCTCGGGCTACTCCGAGATGTTTACTTTTACTTTTTTTTATAGCTAACTTTTACAAAACAAATAACTTATAGTAACCCCTAGTGCGTTACCAGTTTTTCTAGTTTTAGCAAATTGCTTATTATTTTTATTAATAAAAAAATCCTAATATTTCTAGTCATAATAAACTTATATATTAGAGGCACCCAAATACAAGATCGCTATTCATTTACTTTTTTTTTACTTTTATGGTTGGTTAACATTTTCCCTTCCTCCCATTTTAATTAGCAAAACTACAAACATGCAACTATTTGGCCTTGTCTCTTAGAGTCCTAAAAATTATTCCTAGCTATGTGGGTTTTGGTTTTCAGCTAGCAGTGACTGGACACACAAAATGGCTGACTACAGTTATGTTAAGTTCTAGTGTTACAATGGGGTATCTAGAAATTGCTGAGAGATCTGTTTATGAACATCTAATACTTATCTAATCTGTAAATGCAACATTGCAGATTTGTGGGAGGAGTCTGTTAGTTAAAAGATCAGCAGATACAAATCTGAGGGGAAGGGCAGCCTGGGGTTTCTTTTTTCTTGTATTGTCTTGTTCTCTCACCCCTGGTTTTCTTTCCCCTTGGATCTTAGCATATGCATCTTCCATCCACACCTGCTAAAGTGAGAGTGTCCTCCTTTTCACAAAACATTTCACAGTGATAAGGTTTCACTGTAATAACCTTCCCACTCATGCACACCCTCAAACTCCTTATGAGCTAGATTTTAGGTCAATTTCCCCCTTATTTCCATTCCCTTCATTCAGCTCCTTGCTTGAGGTGGGGGTTGCTGGTGCTGATAACATTCTGGCAGGAGTATCAGAGCAGCACCAAGTTATTGCTAGACTGGAATGAGACAAAGTCCCCTTTCCACCTCTCCCACTCCAATCTTCTCCATTCCTAAGGAGCCAATTTGTGGCTGAGGGAGAAACCTCAGAGCCCTTCCTCTGTGACAGACCAGTGCAATCTTCTTAGTCATACTCCTTGTCGTCTCAAAGGTCCAATCTGGTTTTTGAAATGTTTTCATTCTGTTACATGACCAGAGTATAGTAGAATTAACTCTTCAGCTAGCACTGTGGAGTATCTCCAGCCTGATCCCGGACCCATCAGTCACATGAACAGAGCCAGTAAGGGTTTGACACTTTTATCAGTTCCTTCCTCCCCTTACTCCAAGAAGTATCACTTTTTCATTCTGCTTTTGTTGACTCAATTGCAGCTGCTCCGATTTTATTCATTTCTTCACAAAGCGCCTCCAGTGGAAGCCTCTCTTAGCCCGGGATGTTTTTATGAATTCCATGTGGGATTTTCTCTGGGGAATATCTAATTATCTTTGGCAATAGGAATGTAGGGAGCAATAGTAAAAGGACCACAGTGCTCCCAGTGCAGTTCTCCCATATAGACCGTAATGGGCTTCTACTGAAACTTTCCCTGATAGAGTGTTTCTGTCTTGGATTTCTTCTCCCCAACCTTCTTCTCCCCGTTCTTCTGTTGTATGGTTACCATCTTTATCGTGAACAACCTTCCCTCACACCCGGAAGAGTGATCAAAAATATTCCTTTAAAAAAATCACACATCCATACACACTGCCTACAGTTTCTCAGTTCCAGTCTGTGCAGTGTGATGGAAGTAAACATTCTTGGAAAGCTGAGCTCTGCAAATTATAAGTATTGAGTATTTCAGTTATGGTTCTTGATAGCAACTTTGTTAAAATTCTGGAAGTCTACAACATTAATAGAACTGGAGTTTATCCCCAGGAATTTGCTACAGCTGACGGGTGAAGTGGAAACATTTATTTTCAGAAGTCATTTTACAGGGTAGCTCAGAGCACAAACTCTGATTGCATGAACATTATTGTTGTTATATCGCATGCGGAAGTTACCTAGTGTCACGTTTGCCAGATAAGTGGAAGGAAATCAGCAAGTGCAGTGCAGTAAGGCATTGTATGGTGTTTGTTTTCAAATTCAGTTTGTTAAATTCAGGGTAAATGAAAGACTGAAGATATTGTGCCTTTGTGTTATGAGCGCTGGTGTAGTGTAGTTGAGTTAATCACAGTACATAGAAAACATGCTTTCCAACTAGATTAGGGGTGGATATTTAGCCAGGCTGAAATAAATATCACCTTAAATGTAGTTTCTCTACTGAAATACTGGTATCTGAAAGATTTTTATAGAGTTTTTTGTAAACTATTATATTATTGGATTGCCTGTTTCTTTAATATAAGGGAATAATGTTCAACTGTCCAAGAGATGCTCTTGTGACAGGAATTCTGTTTTTTATATAATTTTCACTTCATTGTTTCAGATTGCTATCAAAGAGCAACTCCACGAGACTCAGGGAATGTGTGAATATGCAGTCTATGTTCAAGGTATGCCAGATGAAGACTATGAAAATAAGTTACTGAGTTACTTCTGGTTTGAAATGCAATTCCCTGTTTTAAAAAAAACAATCCACAAATATAAATACCATATGTGAACTCTATCAGGACTTATGAAAATGTGCTTGAGTGCATAGACATGCTATAACTTCTGAAATGTTTCTACTTGCCTGGTTTAATTTTCAAATCCATGGTTATCACTTTAATGAACAGATGAGGATTGGTTCTTCTTGTGAGTACATGGGTTTTTCTTGGTAACCCGATATCTTCAGATCTTCCTGGAACTGCTGATGCTTGGCTCTGGTTGTAATTGGCCCTGTGCATTTGACTGTGTCATGTGAAATGTGTTTTTTGTTAGAGCCATGTTCTTTAAGGTAATTGTTTGGTTATGGTTTCCTTTAAGGATGCATTAATGTTCAGTATATAGTGGCTGCTGTGTTTGCTTACACAGTCAGAACATGACCAGTGCCAATTCATTGCCTTGGAATGTTATGAAAATGAAAAGCATTATCTCAAACCACCCTCGATTCTTTAGAGTACCACAATCTGTTCTCGAGATGAAAAGAAAGAGATTTATTTTGTAAAGGAACATGGCCCTGAAGGCTGAAGTTCCCTGTGTCATGTTGGAGAATGTAGGCAGGGGGATGATCTGAAGGTCATTGGTGAGCATCAGTGCTGCAGTTCAAATTGCAGTACACTGGAACATTTCAGGGGCTAAGAGAATTTCAGACTTTCTGTTACTGAAGACTTAGGGCTCCCTCCCCTCTAAAGTGGTTTTCAGCCTCGAAGCAAACACAGTCTTGTGTTCACCCTAGCTCAGTCAGTGCTGGCACCTCAGCCCACTCAAATATGGTTTCTGGTTATGTTGCTGTAATACAGGGAGCATCTGAATGGAAACTGTTACAGTCCATCTGTCCTCCCTGTACAGTCCAGGCCTGCCAGTGATGCAGCTTGTCTTCCCTACAGAGTAATGAACTAATTTGCCTTGTGTGTGTTGCTTTGCAGCTTTGATATTTCGCTTAGAAGGGAAGATTCAAGAATCCCTAGAACTTTTTCAGACATGTTCCATTCTAAATCCTCAGAGTGCTGACAACCTCAAACAGGTGGCGCGATCATTGTGAGTGTCATTTTATTCCTACACTCTGAAGTGTCACACAGGACATGGCAAGCTTTGTTCCAGATGCAAAGTTAATACCATTTAGATCCCAAGTATGTTTCTTCACCATCAGCACTTGGATTGGTTTCCATAGACGAGAACTCCCTATTAAATTAGGATCTCTAGCACAGTGCATCTGTCTAGTTGTAAACATTGATGCTCTTTCATGACTTTTTTTTTCATTGTATTTTAATGCTTGGGGACAAGTAATACTGATGATTAGATCAAGAGCTGTTAATGCAGGTATGTGCTGTGCAGGTTTGTACCACCAAGCCCTGCCTGTGTGCATGTGATTGTGTGTTGGGCACCTGTCTCTTTGGGAGTTAGGCCCAGATCTGCAAAGATAGTTAGGCGCCTTTCTCCCTTGGTCAAAGGGAGCATTGCAGAAGCAGTGCATTCATGCCCATGAAGGGAGCACTCACTTCTCTCAGCAGTGATCCTCTGGCTTGCTAGAGATCAGCATTGACTCACTACAAAGAGATCTTCTTCCTACTTAGATTGTAGATGTCTTAGGACAGAGATATGTCATTGGTAGACTGCAAAGCAGTGTGCAGACCTATGGGGTATGTAAATAATAATATTCTCCTTGGCTGGTAGGTTGGTGGCTGCACAGTGTGGCCTCATGCTTAAATGGCAGAGAAAAGTAAAAATTGAAATTCTTTCACAGGTTTCTGTTGGGGAAACACAAAGCAGCTATTGAAGTATACAATGAAGCCGCTAAACTCAACCAGAAGGATTGGGTAAGTACAGAGCCTTTTGCCATACGTAGTTCACTAGAATCTTTCTTGGGGCACAGTCAAACATAGACCCATGCAGCATGTTTGTATTCTGCCGGAAAAAAGCCTTCCTGTCAAACCCTGCATAGCCATGTTCAGTACACACTGAGCTAGATTACTTTAAGGATAGATATGGGAAGCAACTGTCCAGCCCAGAAACCCTCCAGTACCACTGACATCCTATGGGTAATTGGGTAACTTGTTCCAGTGGTACCCAAAGTAGTGCAAAACCACCCCCAAATAACCAATGGGCTGCACTGAGTGTTGTCTGTCTTTGCAAAATTCAGGACCACTGTTACAGGACTAATAATAAATAAAACACTCCCAACTAGGAGAAGAGCTGAAAGAAGAGATCTGCAAAGAGCAATGAGTGTAAAGTGAGCTGGTGGGAGGTAAGGAAAGAGAGAGGTTGTGGTTCACAGCTCCTTGAGAAAGAGTCTCCAAGGGAAGTGCTGTGTTTCTGCACATGGGCTCTCATGCTGCAAGCCATTGATCATATGCATGCTTAAAACAAAGTGTATTGGGCCTGATTCCCAGAGGCTCAAGCACCATTGACTTCATCTGTGCCTTTAGGTGCTCAGCACTTCTATAAATTAGGCCCAATATGTGTGGGTATTTGGTACCACTCTCTCTTCTTCCACCCACTCTGTGCTGAACAGCAAGTACAACTTTCACCTGGAGCTGTGCAAATGATGGACGTTTCAGGTCACTGGCAATTCTGAAAAATCTAAAAATAGTTTCAGGTCAAACCAAAACGAAAGTGTTTTTTAAAAATTTTTGATGAATCGAAGAGTGTTTTAAAAAAGTAAATGAATAATTTGGGGTTGAACAAGATGTTTCATTTTGACAAAATTGCAATGTTTCAGCGTAAACAAAAGATTTTGACTTAGACCAATATTAAACCTTTTTGATAGTTTGTTTTAAAATAAAAGTAAAGGAAATTTTTACATGCAAGTTGTTTCTAACTGAAAAATCAAAACGTTTTGTTTTGTTTTTTTTAAATTTTGTTTGTTTTTTTCCCACCAAAGCAATTTGGCAAAACCAGCAGTAATTTGGGAAACATTTTGGGGTCTTCGAATCTGCATTTTTACCTGGAAAATGTTTCGGCCAAAAATTGTCACCCAGCTCTGCTTTTATCAAATGGATTGCCTTTCAACCCCATTCTTTCCTACGGGTAGGTCTGCACTGTAGTTGGGAGATGTGATTGCAGCATGTGTAGATCCACCCCAGCTATCTTTGACCTAGCTAGCTCGAGTAGCAATAGCAGTGATGCCACAGCAGTAGGAACAGCAGCTGCATCCTAGGCGGGTGGCGCTAGCTCATGCGTCTGCCCATGCTGCTGCAGCTTCACTGCTGTCGCTCCTTGAGCTGGCTTTGATCTAGCTAAATTAAAACTAGTTTGAGTATGTCTCCAAGTACTGCAGATATACCTCCTGATTGCAGTGTAGTCCTGCCCTAAGTAAACAAACTATCTGTGGCATGTGCTGGGCATGGCTTTAAACCTATGGTTTACTACCCCGTCTGGCAGGCATCGACAGGTTTCTCCATAACATGCTCAGTGCTGGAGTCAGAGTTGATACTTCCACTTTCCTTGTATGGAAGCACCCTACCAACTTAACCCAGCCTTGAGTTGTGCTTTGTGTCTTTACCATTCTTCACAACTGGAGGGGTTGTATGTAGGAGAGGGCCATTCTGTTGTGATAGGAGGGTAAAATATTTCATAGACTGCATTCTCCCTGCTAGAGATCTACCTAGTGCACGTAGAGAATTTCTACACTGGTAAAGTGGGGTACATTATTAGCAGAGGAAGAAGGGAAACTTGTGGGGGTGCTCTGCTGCTTGGCATAGCTCCTCCCATCCCCCAGAATGGGAAAAGACAGCATGTAGCTTGTCTGTTAACAAATTCTTAGCCATGAACTGGATGGGTGTAAATGTTTCCTATGGTGCCACCAGCATAGTTAGGATGCTGAAAGGATCCCAGCCTCTCTGGTATAGGACCTGTATTCTGGTCAGCTAGGCCCACTTTCCAATTGTGTCCAGTTGGGCCAAAATTTCACACACATCCCCTGAATCATGGGGTTTATCATAGGCTAGGGATGTTTTGAGAACGCCTCTTGGTATAATAGAGGTCACATGTGATAGGTTCATATCTCCCCACTGGGAATCCAGTGCAGTCTCAGCCACGTATATATCCCTTTGCACAGGCCTTCCCTCTTTTGTCCTCACTGCTCTCTTGCTGTCACCTCCCCTGGGATGCTCACTTCTTTATGCTGAGGATAAAGCCAAATAGATTATCAAAATGGTTCAGGTGTAGTGAGTTCTCTGAACTACAAAGTCCATGGAGGTTCCCATCCAAACCAATAACTGTTACTAGTCTCTTTCTGATTATCCAGTGCCAAGTTCACCCTTATGCAGCTTTTTCCTTTATATGTAGGAGATCTGCCACAACTTGGGCGTGTGCTACATGTACCTGAAGCATTTCAACAAGGTAACTCGAGTTCTTGTCTTGTCCAAACAAATCACTGAGAGCCTGTCTACATGGTGTGGCAATGCGCACCAGATGGGTGTGAATTCTAATGCGTACCAACATGTGCACTAACTAGTCCATGTAGACCCTGCTGGTGTGCGCTAAAACTTCTCACATTAAGAAAGTTTTAGCACCAGCAGGGTTTACACAGGCCAGATAGTGTGCAACAGAATTCACGTGCTGTAGAATTCACACCCCTCTAGTGCACATTATCCCACCATATAGACAAGCCTTAAGACATCACTAGAGACCTGATTCTCTTTTCAGTAGTTTTACTGATAAAGGGATCACGTACAGTCAGGTTAGTTTCTTAGCTGTTTCAAATGTTTGATCTGTTGTGATAATCGGGTCTACAAATTTACCCTAATTGGAGCTCAACTATAAGAAGTGAGTGAAAGTTTTATAAAATGTCACAATACCAATAAATGTTGATGGGAAAAGGTACAAAATGGAGAAACAAATCTGAATTAGTCCACACAAAATGGCCTACTGACATACCTCAAGGATTGTTGAGATCATGCCTAGTAAACAAGAGAAGTGTGGGACTGGAAATCCGTGAACCAAAATAGGTCTGTCGGAAATTAGGCCTAATTGGTGTACAAAATAATAACGGGCTAATCTGCCCATCACTTGACTTTTGGGTTTCTCAAAAAGAGACTTTGAGAGATGAAAATGAGCAGAGTGGCTACCACAATGCTGACTGACAGACTGGGAAGGAGCAAGCTTCACTATCATGGCTGCCATCCCCACTGTCTCCGGGGTCCCCAGACTTTCTTCATCCTAATCCTGAGAGATGGCCTTACCAGACCGAGCCAGAAAGAGGGAGCCGGATGACACTGCCACCTCCATCGGCTCGACTAAATCTCTACCTGGAATGTGAGACTTCATCTGCCCCACACCCTTTCTTGTGTGTTCTTTTCCTGACCCACCTTATTTCTTCTCTTTCCTATCTTTCTCTTTTTGCTTTATGTCGAATAAGAGTCTGGCTCAACTGGCCAAAACTGCATATTTTGCAACACTGCTGTAAATCTGTGACCACAAAGAGGCAGGTAAAAGCAGTGCCCTAAATACTCTGATGCTGGTGCAAGTTTGCCAACTCTCTCAGTGGCTGATAAGACTGCGTGCTGGGCTTGCGTTTTTCCAGCAGTGAGGTTGTAAGTGAGAGTCAACACCAGAGACAGAAATTGTATTTCCTATCTTTGCTGTTTTTTTCTTTCCCCTTCTATGTGTTTGTCTTGTTTTGCCTTCTAGGAAACAAGATCAGACTTTAATGACAACTCCAGTCCATCTCAACAAACTTGTCTTTTCCCCCAAAGGACAGTTATTACCATCTTTAATACCATCTAGGCAACTGTCAAACAAAGCAGAGTTTTCTTCTAAAGACTCTCTACAGCTAAAGGGAAAGGGAACAAGAGATGTTAAAATGAAAGCTTCACTTAATACTTTTCATTTCTAATGCTTTAGCTGTTTTTTTCTCCTCTTTGTACCTGTACTGAAAGGTTACAAAGGATTTTTAATGGTGTGTTTACCGTGGCACTAAGCAGGCTCCATGCCAAACCCCAAACCTTGTTTAAAACCGTTAAATGTTGCACAGTTAGGGTATATTTTTCTGTAGTATCTGGCTGATGAATCTTGCCCATATGCTCAGGGTTTAGCTGATCGCCATATTTGGGGTCGGGAAGGAATTTTCCTCCAGGGCAGATTGGAAGAGGCCCTGGAGGTTTTTCGCCTTCCTCTGTAGCATGGGGCACATGTCACTTGCTGGAGGATTCTCTGCTCCTTGAAGTCTTTAAACCACGATTTGAGGACTTCAATAGCACAGACATAGGTGAGAGGTTTTTTGCAGGAGTGGTGGGTGAAATTCTGTGGCCTGCGTTGTGCAGGAGGTCAGACTAGATGATCATAATGGTCCCTTCTGACCTAAATATCTATGAATCTATATTTACACTCCATTTAAACACCCACAGCTGGCCCATGCAAGCTGGCCCAGGCTGCGGAGCTGTAAAATTGCAGTGTGGACATTTAGGCTTGGGCTGAAGCCTGAGCTCTGGGACCCTGCGAGTGGGGAGGGTGTTTAATTGCAGTGTAGACATACTCTGAAGGTCATGTTAACACTTTTAATTCTTTGGGCCTATTTATTCCACCTATGTTAATCCAACAGAGCTCTCTGTTTACAAACTCACAAGAGCAGCTACATCAGTAAAATTCTGGCATTCAGCCCTTTACAAATCAGCCACTAATGAGTCCGTAACTAACAGATGTATCCCCTGGCAGTGTGCAGAGTGAAGTGAAGTTTGGAGGTGGCTAAAAGGGGATGGTGTAAGCCTGCCAGACCCTGTCTAAACTAGACTTCTTGGTCATGCTGTAACTCAAGATTGACACTTCACTCAAGTTAACCAACAGGACTATAAATGAAAATGTGGACATCTTCCCAAATGTTGGTGGCTCACTCTAGGCTAAGCCATAGAATAAACTTCATTTCCTGTTTAAAAGCAATGTGGGGTGTTTATATTTGCCATTGCAGTTGTGGGAATTAACTTGAGTAAACTGGCAACCAGTGAATTTGGGTTACAAAGCGACCAAGAACTCTAGTCTAGACAGGATCTGACAGGCCTTGTCTGAACTAGGATTTTCCAGAGAGTATTTCCATTTTTCAAAGAAGTCTTCTAGCCATTCTGAGATGACCCCTAGAGTTTGCCTGTCTAGCTGGATAACAAACCACGCTCTGACACCAGGGGATGCTCCTCCTGTCTTGGAGCCTTTTACAAAGGTGTAGATGAGTTTCTAGCCTCATGGAGGTGGTTATAACTCATGGGATGTACCTTCCTGAAGATGGAAATGGTGTAAGGCCCAAATCCTGGCCCCAGCATATGGTCCAAGCAGCTGGGCTCAGTGGTGGGAAGTTCTCAGGGGCTGAGAAAGGGCTCTGCACAGGGCTGAGGGCAGGATTTGGAGATTCCATGTTGGAGGTAGCAAGGGGTCCTGTGCACTGCAGAGCAGCTGAGCTGGAGGGGCTCACCTTTTTCCCTGCCTCCATGGCAGGCTTGCTAGTGGTGCAGAAGCTACTCCCACAGGAAGCCTGGAGCAGAGGTCACAGAGCAGCCCTGCTGCTGTGGAGTGGCTGGATGGGGGTGGATGCATTGGCAGTGCTTTTGGGGCTTAGCAACTAATAAAAGAACACCTAGGAAATTTGAAATTGGACTCTTGATCCCCTTGCACTCCCTCCAAATATGTCAGTTCATGCTACTCACTTAGGTGTCACTGCATGGCTTCCCCTGATGAGAACTGAGCTGCTGGTGTTGATTTTGTGAGGTGTCTGTTTTAGATGGAAAACACAGAATTTCAAGGAACGATTGGTTCCCAATTTGATCTTCCCACTCCCTGCCTCTAAAAATGTAAAAATTCCCTTACTAATCAATCCCTGGCAGAGAGAAAATATTGTCTGCTGCCTCAAGTGGGAGCTGTATTCGTCTTAAAATCAGTATTGAATTACACAATCTAAGTGCACCATCAAGCAGGGTGGTGGACTCACTGTATCTGTTACAGTCCGCATCACAGCAAGGTTGTAGTTAGGTCAGGCCTCCTTTAAAACTGCTTCTGTTAAGAATACTGCAGTCTTTGTATTGAGCTCATATTTAGAGCCCTGCATGGATACAAAATTTGTATCTGCATCCGATCCACGATCTGCAAATATGGTCCGTGGATATCCGCATCCACAGATTTGCAGGGCTCTACTCATACTCCTTTCCCTATCATTGCAAAGCAACAGCGAGATGTTTAGAAGGTAGGTCCATATCTGTGACCTGCCATCTGTGATGATGTCCCTTCATTCATTTGGCTTATGGGGAAAATATAAGTATATCAGAATACTTTTGAAAGAAAAAGGTATCTCAAATTTGGGATCTGTTAGCCTATAAAGTGTCCCATTCGTCTGACAGCCTTACCTCTGGGGAGTGCATACTTTTTACATAACATCACATGGACCTATAAAAAAAATGAAGCCTGTGGAGACGGCTGGCTGTTTAACATTTGCTGATAATGAATATCCAGTACTGCACAAATCCTTTTCTGTCTTTTACCTTGTCAGCATCTCTTCTTTTAATGTGCGATGTGATAGAAAGCTGCAAACTTTTATTGCCCTCCCACTGGCTCAGCTTGGGAGGAAGAGGAAGATGTTACAGTAACAAGAGTTTGGAAGTGTTCCCATTGGAGGGGATTTACGTGTGCCTGGCTAGAGCTGCTGAATTCTTCCTGCATTTACATGGCAATCCTGGCTCATTGCTAGCGTGAGCATTTTGCAGTGAAGTGAACTGTAAACGCATATTTTAAGGGAACAAACTTAGCAGCCGGTCTCGGATACTGTACAGGAACAAATGGGCCTCTGTATCTCTCTTGGCAGATCAATACGTTTTGCTTTGACTTGAAGTGCTCAGCTTTGAAGTGCTCTCCCTAAAATCCCATGACTCCTGTTGCAGAGCTCATTTCAACAACCACCTCATAGGTTGGGCCTTTATAATAAGATCCTTCGAACTTGGCTGGAGCCTTTGATCCCTTTTCCCTCCATATAGTAACACGAGGGTTGGTTCTCACAGCTGACAGCTTTTGGGTCATTGCTTCACTGTCAACTCTGCAACCACATTGATTTTACTCTCTCTGTTCTGTGTGTGGTTTTGTGTGTAGGCAAAAGACCAGCTGAACGATGCCTTGCAGCTCAACAGGCATGATCTGACATACATGATGCTGGGAAAAATTCACCTGCTGCAAGGGGAGACCGACAAAGCCATCGAAGTCTATAAGAAAGCAGTGGAGTAAGAATTTCATCCCCCCACCCCTTTAGGAGAATTTTGATTGGTGAATTCAGGAATGTGTCTGATGATTTTAAAATGACAATGCTCCTGGGCAGATCTGGAATTTCCCAGCTGTGTGACCATCTCTGATCTTGGCTGCAGTACTCTTACTCCAGCTGACAATGTGTCAGGGATAGAGGTACCTCTTTGAAGCCCTTGCCAAGAGAAGAGTGGAGCCCTTGCCAAGAAATGAATGGAGGTGCTGGGAGCAAATGTATACAAAATCCACTTCTCCAGTCCCATGATTCATGTGCTAAGCCTGAAACACAGAGCTGAATGATTGCTGCTCACGACTGTCACAGCTTTACTGTTGGCAAGAGCAGTGAGCAATCAACAGCCATTTTGAACTTACTGGATTGTTATATACTTCACTGGGTGAATTTTTGGTGCATGAAAGTGAGGATCTAATAGCCTAGCTAGAGCCAGGCTGGTGCTGTAAGTTTTCCAGCCCAGTCCCTCAATCCTGATCTGCATTGTCCCACACCAGCTAAATTAGCAGTGGTTTTGCATGGTGGACAGATGTCCAAGAAAGAAAACTGGCAGTTACTGCTGCCCATTGGAACTGTGCATACAGCTAGTCTGAGCTAAAGCATCCTATTAGTTTTGTTACCCCATCCTCTCCTGTTTCTCATCCCCGTCAGCGGTGGTGTAATTTATTATTTGTATTATCATAACCAAACAAAGAACAAAAGACGTTACAACCTAATATGCCTTGCCTGTTGTAGATTCCAAACTTTGAGGAAGGGACAGTCCTTGCTTTATCCTTGTACAGCACTTTGTACAACGGGATTTCAACCTGGTTGAGACCTCTAGGTGTTAGCACAATGCACCTTCCAAACTGGGGTGTGGAACCTAACTCGCTGTATAAGCAGCTAGTTCATTAGTATGTGGTGTCCCCAATCTGCTTTTTCTCTCTTTGCTGCTCATTATTTATTATTTGCTTGAAAGGCCTTGAAAATGTGGAGGCTTTTTAAAGAGCCTACAAAACTGTACATGAGGTAGAGTTAGAGATGAAGGCTTGGGAATCACAAACTGCAATTGAAAATACATGACACATTCATTGTAAGTGTCCATTTGGGGTGAGTCTGTCTTGTTCTCAGTTCAGCTGAATGGGGTAGTGTATGTTACCCATCAACCACAAAGCTATCACCTGCATTCTGCCTTGGGAAAGGTGACCTTGTGGTTAAAACAGATCTGTTTCCAGCTCTGACAGTGACTTTGAGATCTTAAGCAAGTCATTTAACCTCCTGCACTTCAGTTTACCCACATAAAATATTACCTGCTTTCCAGAGGGGCATGAGGAGTGATTAATTTTTGTAAAACATTTTGAGGTGCTCAGATATAACATGTGGTGGTGAAGGTGATATTATTAGTTGGTTATATTAGCAGTAGTAACAGGGATATTTCTTACATTGAGTGGAGTCTCAGGGGTTCCATACTTCACCTTGTATTAGTACTGCCAAGAATTGTAAAACTTTGGGTTTTGTATTTCAGGTTTTCTCCAGAAAACACAGAGCTCCTTACGACCCTGGGTTTACTCTATTTGCAGGTACGAAACACTGCTGGCTACTATGTGGACCTAATTATATTTTAAATGGCTTGGCAGTTGCATATGGAGTAAATTTCTATTCATCTCCATGTAAGTTTGACATATTTCTCAAAAGGGCACATCAGACAAGATGGAGCTTGCTCCTCTGTCTCTTCTTTTCTCATTTGGCTCCTGAAGGGAAGTAACTTGATTTCCTGGTTCTGAGCCAGAGCAGGAATTCTATTTGGCTATTGCCCTAATTGTGTTACTCACTCTTCCAAGTACAGTAAAACATGACTAGTCATTACCTTGTTTCTGGGGAAGGAGCTTAGTGAGTTATTCTCTTAGAAAAACAGCCATGAAATTGTTTAACACTAATGCACCTTGGAGAAAATTGGAATTGATTTAAATAACACAGGCACGTTTATCATTAGGGACTTGGGTCATGAGCAAAAGATCATCTGTCTCCCAAATTACCTCCTCATTGCAGTATTTGGTACAGCTGTCATCCTTTGCTGAAGGGGGCTGCAGGCCAAGATTGAAGGACATCAGTAGAGCTGTGGAGGGAGCAGGAGAGGCAGAGCAAAGTATGGTGCCTGGGCAGAGTAGCATGGGCAGAAACTTGCACAACTGTCCACACTGTGACTTCACTTGTTTGTGGTGTATCACATCCCTGGACTCCAAAATTCATTCCAAATACCTTGCCAGTCTTGATTGTCTTCATGAGTCACAGCAGGGGTTAGATGCCTTCTGTTAATAGGCACTGGTGCAGTTGTGGGGGAGGGGGAAGGTAATGGAGTTTGAATAAATTCATGGACCAACACGAGACACCATGGGTTGAATTTATATCTTAATTATACCAGTGTAATTCCTGAGTATCTCCATTGAAGCCAGTGGGACTTAAGCATGTGATCAGGGTTAGCCTCACTTCTGTATGGGCCTGCAATGCTGCTGAGCACTCTCAAGTCCCATTTACTTCAGTTGTTGAGGGCAGTCTAAGAAGATAGACTTTGGGGCATTTCTGTCCAGGGAAGGGTGCTGTGGAGGGCATGGGGAGGGAGGAAAAGTGGTCAGGGAATCTGTGCTGTGGCTTATGGTGCTCAGGAAGTCAGTCCCTGCTCCTTTGTAGAAAGAACTCTCCAGATAGTTCTTATTCCCCAACACAAACTATATAGAAATCTAGTTTCTGGGCTAGACAGTCTGCGTCGGGTTGAGTTGTGTTCCCTCTGTTATCAGAGGAATCCATTTTGTTCCAGCTGGTTGTGGATTGTGAAGTAAAAACACTGCACATGTGAGAGTGTAACTGCAACAGAATAAAGCTAACTCTTATGAATCCCTTACTTTAAGTGATAACCAAAAGCACTGTTTGTTATCTGCACATTTAACTCTTCTGGGCCTGCATTTCTGACACTTCTTTGTTTTTTCCCAGCTTGGGGTTTATCAGAAGGCATTTGAACATCTTGGAAATGCACTTACATATGATCCCACCAATTATAAGGTACCATGAGGAATATATACTAGCCAATTTAGTGATGACATTAGGCCTGTAAAAACTAATTCTTGTGTAAAATATCCCCAGTACCAGAGCATGGGCTGAAAAGGAGGGCATGCTCCTAAAAAGCTTGTTCCAAAATGCATTTCTGTGACCTCCATCTGATGGGGATAGAGGATATTATCTATGGGGCCTGTTTGCTTTTAATGGAAAGTTTCATATATTTTCCATAGAAGAATTTTTAACAAATGGAAATTACTTTTCTCTAACTTATTACTTCAAACTGTTGCAATTCATCACGAGAGCTGTGCACCACATTCCTGGGAATTCAGTATACCTCTGTGACTTTCTGGAGCAGAGCACAGACACAAGTGAATAAGGATGGTGTGGTGGAACATCACTCCTTTGCTAGTCTGCAAAGATCGTAATTCATACATGGTCTCTCTCCCAGCTATAATGGAGGGTAACTTTGGTCTAGCAAGTTGAGGATGAGATCTGAATAATGGGGATAATGTAAATCATTTTGAGATCTATGGATGGAAAAGCAATGAATAAATACAAACCAAGTATTATTATGATGAAGACTACATTACTTTTCCAGACTCTACGCTAGCTCACTGTGAAGTATTACAAATAATTTATTGGACAAATGTAGTTTAGTTTAAACTAAGTTAATTTTGGTGAAGTATCTTTGATTTTCTTTTTAATCACATATGTTCAGTAGTTTGCAGTGTCACCCTCATCCAGTAGTGTGAACTGTCCAGGGTTTGCAGTACATGCCTTGGAGTTAAGGAATGTTTTCATCTCCCCTTAAGTTGCCCTGGGAAGGTTTCTGTTCCAGTTTGTCATATGAAAGAAATGATTAGTATCTGGACCTTTTCAGAACCCAGAATTCTGGAAGCTTTTATTGTGAATCACTGAAAGAGAATTAGCTAGTCAGGATGCAACGTTTATTAGCCACCTTGATCTGGAAAGAGGATGTGGAAAGCATGGGACCCTTTCCCAATGCCCTGCCCTCTCCCAGCCAGGATGTAGATTTCCCAGTTGTTCTCACTTTGAAAGCCTCTAGCAGAGAGTTCCCCAAAGAGAATCTCCACTCAGACCATTGGTCTTGTTTTTAGTTTAATAACTTTGTAGCATTTTCTCCTCACCATGTTTGGGGAAGCCCAGTGCCTCAACCACTCACTATCAAGCTCTTTTGAAGGCTATCTTGGCAGCTGGCAGTATGATGCAGACTCACGGAGATTTTGATGTAGCCCTCACCAAGTACAGGGTAGTAGCCTACACCATGCCTGAAAGCCCCCCATTATGGAACAACATTGGAATGTGCTTCTTCGGCAAGAAGAAATACGTGGCAGTAAGTGCCTGGTTCCCTTCCATTTCCATCTATATTTAATTTGATTTGTGTAAGAACAAATATAAAACAAGGATCCTCCCTCTGTGGCGGAGACTGGAGAAAGTCTTGTCCACTCAGGGCATGTTACTAGCAGTGTTGTTCCTCTTTGCAGGCTATCAGTTGCCTGAAGCGAGCCAACTACTTAGCTCCCTTTGACTGGAAGATTCTGTACAATTTGGGGCTAGTCCACCTGACAATGCAGCAGTATGCATCTGCTTTCCACTTTCTCAGCGCCGCTGTCAATTTCCAGCCCCGGATGGGAGATCTCTACATGCTCCTGGCAGGTAAATGACCCTTCCCTCCTGCCCTCTCCCCTTCCTCCTACCCCACAGAGCTGCATGAATATCATCTTTGGGAAATATCAGATTTTAAGGTGGGAAAGCAAGAGGTGGTGCAAGTTGTTATCTGAGACTGGATAACTCAGCATTCTGGTATTCAGAAGTTTTTCACCAGCTGGTCATGGACTGGTTTGAAATCAGATCTTCAGTGACCGAAAGTCAACGCCTTCTCACTCCCTGAAATACAGTTCTTGCTATAGACTAGTGACTACGTCCTCCAAACCACCATGGCTGGTCCCAGCTTTTATGGGAGGACCATTGTGGGGTGATGCAGAGAAGCTTGCACTGGTGCTGCTCATGCAATGACTTCTGTGGTTAGAGCACTGGGGTTTCTGTGGTATCCTCAGTCTGGCACTCCTCACCAGCACTAAATCCAAGGTTAGAAAAACTAGAAACTAGGCTTTGCAACTCCAGTGGTAAGGGGATTGTGTACATTCAAGAGGGGGATTCACCTTGTTCTCCTCCCTACTCTGGCAGAGGCACTGGGAGATTAAATGACCTAGGTAACCTGCATAGAAGCCCTGACTTTGAGCAGGTACCTTAATTGCAGGATGCCTAAAATCCAGACAGATCACTAATGTCTCTCTTCTTTCTGGGACTGGGACTCAACTTCTGGTCTCATACACTTTAAGATCAGAAGGAACCATTGTGATCATCTAATCTGACCTCCTGCACATTGCAGGCCACAGAACCTCAAACCCCTCCCCCCACACTCCTGAAATAGATCCATATCCTCTGACTGAGTTACTGAAGTCCTCAAATCATAGTTTAAAGACTTCAAGTTACAGAGAATTCACCATTTACTTTCTTTACTGCAGTTGGCTGGGTGTGGGAAGTGTTCATAGTGGTGTTGATTTCTGCATACAAGCAAGGCATGCTGTGGAGTGGGCATAGCTGGCTACAAAAATCTTGATTGACAGGTTTAAGAGGAACCTTCTAACTCAAGAATGTTTGTCCCATGCTAGCTAAACAGTTTAAAATCAGTTCCTGTGAAGGTGTCATTGCTGTTCCTGATTCTGATGTAGGGGCTCCAAGAGCAGTGGAATAAAGCATTGACATTCAGAACTATCCTTTGCAAATAGGCTCTATGCCTGGGAAATCTATTTCAGAGGAGTGAATTGGAGGTTTTGCATTGCTAGCGAGCTTATTTGTGTTCCTGTGTTTCTTCGGACAGTGGCTCTGACAAACCTCGAAGATGCTGAGAATGCAAAACGATCCTATGAGCAAGCTGTAGCACTGGACCAGTAAGTCTTAATCCTGATGGTCATTTGGGCAAGCCGTTTCCCCCCCCACTGCTCATCTGTTTCCCTTTTTGTCCCTCTGGTCTCTTTCGATTGTAAGTTCTTCAGGGCAGGGGCCATTTCTCATTAGGTCTACGTACAGCACCTAGTGCAATGGAGCCCTGATCTTGGTTGGGGCTTCTAGACATTATGATAATACTGATAATAGGGCTATAACGAGAGCCTTCACTAATGGTAAACATTTAATCTGTAATGGCCACAAGGTGAACCACACAGCACCAGTCTTTTAGTCTCTTCTCTCTACAGCCGGATGGCAGTGGTGACGGGTAGTTTTCCTCTGTGGAGCCTTAGAAATGATGGAAGTTCCAAAGCCTATAAAAAGAACAGCAGGTTTTTAAACACGTTTGATATTTTAGTGCAGTTGTGCTTTGCAAAGTGACCGTGGAAACAGCCCCTCACTCAGCACATATGTATTGAGAGTTGACCTGCTCGCTTTAGTAGCAAAGTTCTTACTCCTGTTAGCCCTACACAGCACTGGGAGAGAGAGCTGGAGTCTCTTCCCACTCATGCATCAGCAGAATTGTTAACTGTGGTCAAATCATGTGGACAAATCCTGCCCTCAGTTTCCACTACAACCATGCAATCTCGTTGAAGAAATGGGGCCTGCATAAGGTTACTTGTGAAAAGGTGTAGGGAGGAAAATCTCAGGCTGACTTAGGGAACCCCAGACTGTTTGAAAGCTCATAAACTGAGCACGTTTAGACAGGAGTTATTGAGAGACAAGATACACAGTTCCCCACTGTGCTCTTTTTACTGAGTTGCTTTTCAGAGTAGAACTGCACCTTTGCCAATAACATGTCATTGGTAACTTGTGAACATCCCTACAATAAGGGAGCATGCTGCATCTATGAAACAAGCATTCACACCAAATTCACTGCCCACCAAGTCCTTTTTTCTTTCTCCTAGCTTTCAGATGAGTTAAGAAGCGCATTCAGGCTGCTTGGTAGTGTGTTTTGTGGGTAGATCAAAGCGCATGAATTAGAATTCAGCTTTACAAATGCTGCCTAACTACCTGGCACTCTTATGATGCCGCAGCCATGTAGAATTAGCAGAAAAACAAAACCGCATCAAAGCTGACATTCAAGCCAACGGCCATTGATTGCTGGGAGGCAAACTCAGGCTGTTTAAACCTTGGATCTCTGTGGTTTGTTCAGTTCACATCCCTTGTACTTTCTCCAGTTATCCCATTCCCATGGGTATTCTCTTCTGGCATATCTCACACAGTTTGGCTGGGGAGATGACTACAGTTTCTGTTTCCATCTCCATAAATAATTTTTATAGCAGCAGCAGCAGCAGCAGCAGTGTGATATTTCCTCTGGGTGCCAGACTGAAGTCTGGAAAGAAAAGGACCTTGTGGGTGTCTTTATAAAAGAGGTCTCCTCTTTCTGGCAATGGCTAATATACGGGTCTCCTTTCTCCCATTGCTTCCTTAAGTAATGATTGTCCTACCTGTCCACTTCCTTCTCTGCTCTTTGGGGACAGCTCTTCTAAATCAGCTCTTGCCTACCCCCACCCCAGTGTTTTTTGCATAAAGGTTGTTCTCCAGGGTGTATCTATTTCCTGGGCTCTGACAGAGGCAGTGAGGTTTTTAGATGTGGGATCAGTGCTTTAGAAATAGTTTCTGTGTTAAAGGAAATTAATAAGTTAGGTCCTAAACGCAATCAGATCACCTTTTTAACAGTCTCCTTCGCTACAGCATTGTCACATTGCTTACCCATGACCCATAGTCATGGCCTACGTTCCCTCTAAGCTGCGCGGATGCGCAGCTGCCTATTAAGTGACGTGCTGGCGCTCAGGGCTGCGGCAGGGAGAGATGCCTCTCCCCAAGCCCCGCCCCTGCCGCGGCGCCCCTCCTCCTTCCCCTACCCAGCCCAGCCCTGGACCTTCTGCAGCTGGGGGACAGGCGCCTCAGCCCCGACCCAGCCTGGCCCTGAACCTGCCGTGGCCAGGAGACGTGCCCTTCCCCCAGCCCTGAGCAAGCCCAGACCTGCCGTGGCCGGGGGAGAGGCGCCTCTCCCCGCCATCCCAGGTGCTGCTGCAAGGAGAGAGAGCTGAGGGGAGTCCTCTTTCTCCACTGTAGCTCTGGGGAGCCCTAGTGCACCCCCAAACCTCTCATCCCCAGACCCACCTCAGAGTCTACACCCCCAGTCAGAGCCCTCAGCCCCACACCTGTGCCCCAGCCGAGAGCTCCTCATCCCCGGCTACACCCCAGAGCCTGCACCCCCAGCCAGAGCCTTCACACACCCCAACCCACACCCCCACCCCAACCGTCTGCCCCAGCCATGAGCCTCCTCCAACACTCCAAAACCCTCGACCCCACCCGACCACATGAATTTTGTTATGCGCACCAATAGGAAGGTGATGTGTCACACATCACCTCCCTCTTGGTGCACATAACAAAATTTATTCTGCACATGGGTGGGAAAAATTAGAGGGAACACTGGTCATGGTCAGCACACAGTCTGATTTGCTGCTTATCAGACAATCTTCAAAGCTTCAGTCTCCAGCACTTGAACCTTTCACAAAGAGCGCGGCCTCTGTCTTGTAGAAGAGAGTAAAGGTACTGGTCTCCTTGGCCGGCACCAACAGCCTCTTTTTACACCAGGAATGGGTGCCAGCTTCCTCACATGACTTTATTGATCAGTGTTCAGAAGCACTGCACACTTGCTCTGCATCTGTTGCAATAGGTGCAGATGGTTCATCCTTGCTCTTACATGCAAGGTCATCCTCCCTGGAGGAGAAGTACAACTATAAATTGTGCCTCTAATCCACTCGCTTATTAGTGTTCCTCCCCTTGGAAGGTGATTCTGATTCTAAAGAAGGCCTGGCCAAATACAGCCCATGGCCCTCTACCTCTCAGCCTGCAAGTCAGAATGAACTGCAAGCATCAGACCACTTGGATCAAGACAGAGCATTGCCTGCTGGGACCTGTTGTCTCAGTGGATCACCTGTTTGTATCCAAGAGGAGGCAGACACACTTTACTCAGTTTTCTACAAAGATAGTGCCGTGTTCAGACTCCTAGTGAGTTGTCAGTGCAGCCCTCAGGCAAAATGTGGGAATCTCAGTTAGAATGTAAGCCATGTTGTCTATTCAGGGAAGAAAGGGGACCCGGCCACTGATGTCCATACACCAACAGAGAGCAGAGGAAGTCAACTGTCTTGCTCATTTAGCTTGCCCACACAACTGGCACTGTCAGAGCACTGCAGGGACTGCCAGAGGGAAAGCTACTGCATGGGGTTTCTGTGCATTACCTAAGAGCCTGGAAGCTTTGGAAAATGAGAATTCTGGAAGCCAAACTGCATTTCTGAAATAAACACTCAGCATTGCATCCAGAGAGTGGTAGGACCGCACAGCACAGCACTCCAACATCGGGGAATGCCACATTCTTAATATAGTCCTTGCATGGAACTTCAACTTTTTGGGTAGAAGGGAAGGAAGATGGGGAAAAGGGATGAGAGAGCTTTGTTCTGCAGCATCCTGAGACTCTGCTGGCTTGTCAGACACTGTCAGTGGCATGTGTCTATTCCAGAACCTGCAACTGTGCGGCTTCACGCCACCAGCTTGTCTTGTCCCACAGTTGTGAGGAGAGAGCCCTTCTCCTGCAGATCTTCAGAGCGGCAGAAGCCTTATATGGATCAGAGTAGGGCTCTCCCAGCACAGTGTAAAGACCCGCCCACCACTGAACCACTGTGCACGTTAAGATTTGTGGGTGCTCAGACAAGGGGTCCATAGGATGCTTTCTACCTCCCCCTGTTGACAAGCAGACTGACTTCACAGCTGCCAATTCACCCAGCTCCCCCAGGGGCAGGGGATGGGAGGCAGGGAGGAGATTTGTGCAGAGGTGCCGCACAGTGCAGCTCCAAGTGCCACTTACAGGCACTTACTCCAGCTGCAGATCTGGACACACAAACACTTGGCCAACCAGGTTTAGGTTGGCGAGAGGGACTTTAGCAGGAGGCTAAGCAGTCGGAGGAGCCATTAACATTGAAACCAGGTTTACATGCAATACTTCACTCGCTCTGTACACAAAGTTCACTGAGCACAAATTTCCCCACCAAACTGGTGGGTGCTGCTGCCATTTTAGAGCAAGTTGTATACAACTGTGCACACAAACCCAGTTTGTGTTCATGGCTCCCCTGTCAGCCAGGCTTCCCCAGCTGCTTCCATAGCTACACACCTGCCAAGAAGCACAGAAGCTCACCCTGCCCTGGTTTTCTCTAGCAGCTCTACAGCAAACCCCCTCTTAGCCAAAACACACTCATGCATGGCATCTCATTGGGGCCATTCCTGCACTCCACTGTAAGTGACTGCCCCAGCTGTTTGGCCTGTTGAGCTGGTCCCAAATGTTGCACAATTTTTTTGTGGGTGGGGAAAGTGTATTGTTTTTCCTACTTCAGTATTGCTGAACCAAATGTGCTCGGTCTTTCAAAAACAACTTGCTTTCCAGCAGAGATCAAGCATGGAGCATGTCAGCCTGAAAGGTTAGGAGCAGCGGAAACCAGGGGCTTCAACTAGGAACAGCTGAACAACCTTGACAGTAACACTAGAGCAATCTCACTGCATCGCTCTGAGCACTTGCTTCCCAGGAAGGTTGCCATGGTTATATGTGGAGTACCTGGAGGCTGTTTGGTAGCATGGGATCTCCAGCTTTGCTGGGTGTAGCCAACTCGGCACAGTGCTAGTATCAGAATCAGTTCTCACCTGAGATTTAAGAATGTTACTCTTGGCAATGTATGTTACTGATCCTGTGGGCTGTCTGCTGCAGGTGCAATCCCCTGGTCAATCTGAACTACGCTGTGCTGCTCTACAACCAAGGGGATAAGAAGGGAGCACTATGCCAATACCACGAGATGGAGAAGAAGGTCAACTCCCTGAAGGAGAACAGCGCTCTCGACTTTGACCCTGAAGTATGTTAATAAGAACAGCCAGCTGGAAGCAAGTAGCTGGTGATCCCGTGCTGTAAGAGGACTTGTCCGCCTGGTGGAGTAATGTGCTGTATGGGGATGGAGTGCACTGATGTGTGGCACATTAATTGGTCTGTGTAGACCCTGCTGGGGCACACTGAAGGGTCCCTAAAGGTTCTGGAGTGCACCCTAGCTGGGTCAGAACCGTTAGGGAACCTTCACTGTGCCTCAGGAGGGTCTGCATGGCCCAATTAATGTGAACCTTTCAGTGCTCTTCAGAAACCACGCCTCCGTACAGCATGTTAACCCACCACGTAAACAAGCCCTGAGTGGCATCCAGTGAGCAGGAGCGTCCCTATACCTTCTGGGACCTGAGTCCAGTTAATAGAGACTGGATCAGTTATCTAGACACACCTAGCTGGACCAGGTACCCAGTGAAAGCTACTTGCTTCATCTCTGCTATTAAAATAGGCTTTTCAATCTATGAACAAAAAGTCAGGATTCTTTCTGAAACAAATAGATTATCAGAGCTGTGCTTCACTACAGCACTGTGGCTGCGCTCGCCAGTTATGTGTAACTCTGCAATGTATTGTGACACTGGAATCTGAGCTCGTAGCTCCTGATAAGAAACAAAATGCAGTGTCTACTTCCAGCTCCCATCCTCTGAGTTTGTGAGATTTGGGGAAGAGGTCAGTGACTTCATCTGAAAACTTCACAATCGGCTCCTCCTCACCCAGGTTTCTCAGGGCTGAGTGTAGAGCTGTGGTGTAGTGCATTCTTTTTCAAGAAAGGCAGGCTGTGCACCTTCAGCGAGGGGCATCATTGACTCCTCTGCCCACCATCAGAGTGGAGGCCACTGTGAGTTGCCATCTCCTGTTGGGAAACCCTTACACTGTGTGTCATGTTCCCTTCGAGCTGACCACGGCCCTTGCTGTAAGCTCAGCTCTAGGGTGAAGCTGCTGCTAAAACCCACAGATGGAAGCTGAGGCATAGTGGTCCCTGCTTGGACAGGCGCTGCAGCCCTGGCTCCTGCCGAAAGTGTTCCTGGTGGTGATTTTCTCCTCTCTTTCTTTCTGTTGCACGAGAAGATGGTGGATGTGGCCCAGAAGTTGGGAGCTGCCCTTCAGGCAGGGGAGAGTCTAGTCTGGACTAAACCTGTCAGAGATTCCAAATCAAAGCAGCGAGCCACTACATCCAGCAAACCCTCCAGCACTCAGCAACCTCTGGGCTCTAACCAAGCCCTGGGTCAGGCCATGTCTTCAGCAGCTGGGTATGGGAAGACTATGCAGCTTTCTACAGGTAGGTCTCTTTTGCATCTCTGTATGGCATGAGAGGAGAGGGTGTTGGGATTAGAGGAAGAATTCACTGCCAAGTGGGCACATCTGTCCCACTCCCTGTACCCTGGATTATGGAGTATATTTAGCAAGACACTTACATGGTGGCACATATAGGCACAAGAACTTAGCATGTGAGAAGACCAACTCCATGAGTTAAGTGTGTGTGGAACAAAAGTGTTCTTCGTATGGAGTACGAGCACTGCGTTATAGTGTAGTGCTCCCGTAAGGTTGCTGAAATCTAAGCGTTTCTCTTCCTGCCCCAGCCATGCTGGCCAGTGTGTTACCATGAGATCAGTTTCCTCCCTTGACTCTGGGAAGGAGGTGGTGTCAACACTGGGATCCCTTGTCTTCATTCATTAGAAAACAGATGGCTGAGATTGGAGGGGGCAGAAGAGAGAGGCAGGCTCCTGGTAGAGGGGAGAAGAAGATGAAGGGCCATCCTCTCATTCACAAAACAAACACTGGGCTGTTCCAGGTGACACTAGCAGCAGCCAGACCCCTCCCTTTTAGTGAGTTCCATCCTACTGCAGATAGAAAATAGAATAAAATCATCATCAGTCAACAGGCAACAGCGAGCCAGGCTACTCCTTGTTGAAGCTGTTGGGGCGTGTTATGTTAATGTGGATGGAACAGTTGGTCCTGAAATAGCGTACACTCGCCTCTCACAAGCACCCCTGCTCGAGTGTGTGTGTGCCTGCAGTGTTCTCAATTTCTTCTGCTCACAGTGCCCCCTGTTGGCTGCTCTGCTCCTCAGGCCCTCTGGCCGAGTCTCACACTGTCCATGTGTGCAACAAAACCCCTTCCAGGGTACACAATCCCCAGTGTCCTGCAGCCCTCCCTGGGATTAGTCTTCTAAAACAGTCCAGCAGGGCCCATTGTGTTACCCTCAGTTGGTGTGTCCTCTGCGGCCCTTCCTGGGCTCAGTCATTAACCAGTCCAGCAGGGCTCATCACAGTACCCTCGCTTGGTCCGGCTAGGTTGCAAGGTTCCTACTCTGGAACTGAGCAATGCCCCAAGGGCTTCTTCCCTGGGGACTTCTTGCCCCTACTTGAGTCCTCAGTGACCCCAGCTTCCTGCTGAGCCACCCCTCTTGGGCTCAGTTCACTGACCACAGCTCCCTTCCCTGGGGTGCCACAGTTCTAATTCCCTTCCTTATGGTGTAGCCACTTTCCTCAGTGGCTGGTGGGGGGAACCCAGTCCCACCCACCGTCCAGGTCCCAACCGAGGGAACCTGTTAAGTATAGCAGCCCCATGCTGCATCTCTTTAGTAATTGCTGCTCTATTTCCCTGGGCCACTTCCCCGTGGCCCATATTAGTTGAATCCCAGCAGCCAGCCAGAAGCTACTCCTTCCTCACTCCCCCAGTCCCTGTCAGCAGACTGATCTATCCAGCCTGCTGCCACTCTAGGCAGCTTGGAGGACCTTTCTGTTGCTCTTTTCTGGGGGACAGGGCCACAAGGCCTCCAGCAGGGGGCCTCAGGGTCTACCTGGTCACTGGTCCCAAAGAGTCAAAGGTGTGAACATGACTCTGAAACTGTCCAACATGAAACAGCGTTAAACACGGTTCAGTGTTTGACACACAGAGACCTCAGCCTGCCCAGTACCATGGCAAACACACCGTTAAATGGCTTTGTAACCTTTCAGTAAAGATACAGAAAAAGAAGGAAAAACAGTTAAAGCCTTTGAAATGTAAAGCATTAAGCAAGGCTTTCACTTTAACAACAGCCCTTTCCCTTTATCTAGAGAGCATTTTTAGAAGAGTTATCAACATGGTACTAACTGTCTTTTGGGGAGAAAAGAGAAGTTAGTTGAGCTGGGCTGCAGCTGCTGCTGTTGCTAAAGTCCAACCTCGTTTCCTAAGAAGACAAAACAGGACAAACACAGACAAAAGGAGACAGAAAAGAACAGCAAAGATAAAAATGCAACTTCTGTCTCTGGTGTTGACTTTCACTTGCAAACTCACTGCTGGAAAAACACAGGCCCAGCACACGAGCCCATCAGACACTCTGATACCTGGCAAACTTGTACCAGCCTCGGGCTGTTCAGGGCATTGCTTTTCATTGCCTCTCTGGGCACAGGCTCACAGCAGTGTTGCAAAATATGCAGTCTTGGTCAGCTAGGCCAAACTCTTATTAGACAGAAGGGAAAAGGAGAGGAATAGGAAAGAGAAGAAATAATGTGAAGAAGGAAGAGAACACACAAGAGGTGACATGTAACATTTGAGCACAAGTGAAAGGTTGCGGGGGCACGTGACCACTCCATGCATTGCCTCTGGCCTTTCCCACTCCCCCCATGCCTCCCAAACCCGCTCTAAGCCAGCACCACCTTGCCCCCGCTCCCCTTACAGCTCCTTCCCCGCTTACTGTTGAAAGGGTGCTTGTTAAGAACAGAAGATGCAGAGCCGGAAATTAATGAACCACAACTGATGTGCCGGATACTAGGCCTAACTGGTGGACACAATAATGTGGGGCTGGGCTGGGGTATTCCACCCACTCCTCCCTTTCGGAGTCCTTAAAAGAAAGATTTTGTGGGAAAAGTATGAAGGAACAAAAAGAAGCAGGGAAGAACAATCAGAGGCTCCTGGAGCGAGCTCCACCATCATGGGACCCCGGGCCTTCTTCATCCTGCTCCTGAGAGAAGGCCAGAGAGAGGGACCCAGACAATATTACCACCTCTGCCAGCTCCAGCTGAAACCCAGCCACCACCAGGGACGAGAGGACTTTACCAACAGCAGCAATAACAACAGGTCCAGCTCACCTCAACTAACTTCTCTGTTCCCAAAAAGGAGTTATCATCATCTGTGATACCATCAAAGAGACTGTCAAACAAAGGAGGAGTCCTTTTAAACCTCCCTCCAGCTGAAGAGAAAGGGAACAAGGGATGTTAATGAAAGCCTCACTTAACGCTTTACATTTCCAAGGCTTTCACTGTTTTTCCTTCTTTTACTGTCTCTGTACTGAAAGGGTACAAAGGGTTTTTAATGGTGTTTGCCATGGTACTGAGCAGGCTGAGGTCTCTGTGTGCCAAGCCTTGTTTAACACTGGCCAGTGTTGGACAGTGACTGGGCTGTGTTAATGCCTTTAGTCCATATAATCCATCCAAATTCAGACAACATGCCTAGGTCCAGCACAGGCACAGCCTGTTGCTTCAAAAATTAGATGCCATTTCCTGTGGCATAAAGAGGAGTGTATGGGACTGTGGCTGTAACCCTGTGTTGTATCAACAGGTGCTGGAGCATCGGCTCCCCTTGCAAAGCCCCCGTCGCTGCCTCTGGAACCTGAACCGGCCTCAGAAACAGGCCCCGAAGAGACCACAGTCCCTGCAGAGCCCCAAGAACGGAGAAAAGAGAAGCGCAAAAGCAGGCTGACCACAGAATAGAACAGCCGCACTGGATGGGCTGGGCAGGCATGGGGGCCTGCTGGGCCGTTGGGAGCAAAAATCTTTGCTGCCACCCCTTAACTCAAGCATACCGTGAGCTTAGGCAAAATGCAGCTGGATGCCGATACGGTGACATTACCACCTGGCCTCATCCTTGTCTCAGTGATTCTTTGCTCCGTGGCACCCAGAAGAGGTTCTGATGAGCTGCCCACTCATGCTGCTGTGCTACTGCATGGGAGAACAGAGGTGCAATCCCTTACTTCCTTGAGGGAGGGGCTGCTGTAGCATTGCACACAGCGCTTAGGTGCTGAATCACTGAGATGGGCTGAGTCAATAGGATGGTTTAGCGAGGGCCAACTACGGTGACTGTGCAGCTTTTAAAGCAGTAGCTTGGACCAGTTCTCTAATTAGAACCCAGAGAGGATCATGCCCCTTTAGCAAGTGAGCCTTTTAGCTGGCTCAAAGGAAGCTCTACCAGCCCCTTGTAGTAAGGTAGTGGAAGAACTGGAGGAGGGGAGAAGCTAGAAAAATTAACAGGACAAGTGAGTGGAAGCCAGATCAGTCCAAGGAGTGAAACAACTCTGAACGCAGGCCTGGAGAGGCTACTCTCCATTACTCAAAGGGAGATGTGTGCAACCTGTATGCCTGTTTACCAAAGCCCAACCTCTCGTCGGGGTTGTCCATAAACCTGGGGAAAGCATTTCCAGCCCCCTTTTCTCAGGCAGCTAGCTGCAAGGCCACCTGCCCGGTACGTTGGGAGAGGAGCTCCCTCCGTCAGAGCTGTTCACAGTGCTGTCAGTCCTGCAAGGTAGAGGTGACAGGGACTGGGAGGGAGCAGACTTCTCTGTAATAGACTCACCCGTTAGCAAATGAAAGGAGACTGGACTTTCATCCACAATGTAAGTCTCTTGCTGGATTCACTCCAGGGCGCTCTGGCTGACAGCAGGCAGGGGGCACTTTGATACCCTACTAACATACTGCCTCAGTTTGGTGGGAGTTTTAAAGAGCATGGAGTAATTTGCCTTCAACACCCAGCTCTCCTGGAAGTTACTAGCACCTTGAGCAGGTTGATTTCTCTGTTTGTTCTGCTGATGACGGGCTGGAACCAATTCCATTCCCACAGTCACTAAGTGATAAGGGACAGGCTGACAGAGCCAAACAGAATTGGAAAGAGTGGCTGCTTTAATTTCTGCCTTTTCCAGCATCCCTGGGGCAGTTACAGTTATAACCTCTTTTGGGAACTTACACCAGTGGAGAGTTCTCTTCCTGAAAAGTAGATTCATGGCCTCAGGAAAGCTGGGTGGTAGCAGGCATGAGGATGTGTTGGAACTGAGAATTAGCCTGTTTCCTTAGAGTCACTTACCTTCTGATACCCTCCCTCCAGCCCTCCCACATAAGTTAAATCCTGTTGACACTAACTGGCCTAATTTTAATAAAGCCATTGAGGTTGGACAACCTCGGTAGTGACCATCTCTACCGTTCCATCAGTTCCAACCCTTTCCAGACTCAACTGCAGTCCACAACGGAGAACTGGCATCTTTGTTTGTTTTTTAAACTTCAATCCATTCAGCCCTGTACGTGCTGGGAGGGGAAAGATTATTACCACTAAAGAAATGGCTGTAATCCAAAGCGCCTGTGCACTTGGGCTGTGTTGTTCTCCAGAAGTGATGGAGAGGAGGGGACCATAGTAAGAGCTTTTCAGATACAGCTCTTTGTGGTAATCACTAGTGCCCAAGAAAGTAGCATAGTTGGCCTGACCCACGGCTGTTGCTGGGACAACCTGTCTGAGGAAGATTATTTGGCAAAAACAACACAGCAAGATCTTCCGTTTGCTCCCTTCCCCACAAGGGCGAGAGCAGGGTTTAGGCTTTGCATTTCATAACTTGCTGCTAGTTATACCAATTAGGTCATTTAAAGTGTTCTGTTGCTAAGATAGCTCTCACCTTTTGAACAATTTAGCTATTGTCAGCTTTACCCCAGCTGGCAAGGGAAACTCTTCCCCAGCAGCTGCAGCCAGGCTAAGCACCTCACACCTGAATGGAGCCATATGAGACTATAAATGTTACATACAGGCTGTTTTCCTTCTGAGTTAAGAGACTAGTTAAACTAAAGGTGAGGCCAGTTTCTCTGCCCTTAATTCACTAACAGTTTGTATCTCCTAGCTGCCCTGCCCTGCCCTGGCCCCAGTTCCACAGAACACTCCAGCCAAAAAAAGCTGCTTTTGCAACATAAAGCAGAACCACCATCATCGACATAAAATGTCAGTAACTCTTACTGGTGTAGCCCTTGTCCGCCTTGCCCCACAGTGATTGTGATTGCTGCCAATCACATCTCAAGCCCCTAACACACCTACAGACGCTAAATTAATAACTTGTGCAAGGAACCCTTCATTAGTGTTGTAGGAACCTACAGTGTGTTTCACAGGTTTTCTGTACCTACAGCTCCCACTGCTGTCAGGATATCCGGTGCTCAGACCTCTGAAAGCTAGCCTAGGCATGATTTACAAGTCCTGAATTTAGCTGTATTATGGGATAACAACCTTAAAGTTTCATCAGTGTTATTTTGCATAATCAACAGTAACTAATCAGAATGTACAAGGGAGGGCAGTTAACGTTACCAGATCCTTAGCTTGGTCACCAAATGCCTGGTGCAACATGGGCCAGGTTCTGGGAATAACAACAGCCCTGCTGTACATTCCGATTAGCTACTATCGTGCAAAATGACGCTAATGCAACTTTAAGGTTATTAAAGCGCGATCAGGAACCAAAGTTAATGTATTTTGGGGGGTTAGCTGACAAATGGCTGATGAGCTCTTGATCTATTAAACACACTAAATGAACAGCAACAGTTCACAATTTTTGGTTTGTAACCAAAGTGCCCTGTTTAAACCAGGTTTGACTTCCTCACAACCCATTTAACTGGTGTTGCAGTTATTTTGTATTACAAATACTAGAGGCCTCCCCCTGGGTTAGGGGCTGTACAAAACAGAGTTCTTTCCCTGGAGAGCTTACAATTTAAGTAGACAAGACAAACGGTAGTTGAAATGGGAAGCAACTTACCGAAATCATAACTGATCATTCTAGTATCCTGTTAGTTGCAGTTTTATATTGAAATAGTCATGCTGAATGTCACTGTCATTTCCATGGGGTGCATGTGAGAGGATTGATTTTTACTGGAAGAGCACAAAGCTGGGGCAAGGAGTTTTCTTCACTTCTAAAGTATGGAGAGAAATTTTTTTTTTTAAATAAACAGTTTGCTTCAGCATCAGCATCCCCCTTCAAACCTCTCTGTGCAGTTTCTTCAGCATTTAGGTGCAATAGTTAAACGTGGGCAGAGGAAGACTTGATAAGCAAAACAAAGTTGCTTTAATCCCTCTTGTTGATGTACTGCTTTGTACCTTACATTAAAACCCCTTTCAGACTAGGGAGGGAACAGCCCCTTCTTTTAGTATATAAAATAGGTGACCAGACCATGGAATGGTGACTGCCTATGCCCATGGGAAGGTGATCCACTGAAGCAGGAAGACTGGGGCTTCTCCCCCTGTCCCAAATACTAGTCTTATTGGTAGTGAACTGTTTGGTTGAACTTTTAATCTTACTCTGAACAGTGCCTGTGGAAGCAGAGGAAGGAAACGGGTGGGGAAAGGCCTGTTTCTAGCAGGTAATGAAATACATTTGCTACACTTAATTGATTCAAGCAGCTGCTGCCCCACTGACAGTTTCACAATGTAGTGTGACTCATGAGGAGCCATACACCTTGATCTTCAGGAGAGAGGAGATACTTGAAGAGCTACGCCCTACTTGCCCTGTCCCCAGAAGTGTGTAGCCCCCTTTTTTAGGCTCCTGGATGCTAAGATCGTCTAATGCTTTTACAACGAGGATTTCATGTTTACAGAGTACACACATGGATGGTAGAAGTGTTTTAAATAACCTTTGGGGACAGCATTCTCCTTCTGTGGAATCAGACTGTGGGACCTTGTTAGTCTCTAGACTTGGGCTAGGGGAAGAGGGAATTTAACTTCGGGGGGCATTTTTAAATGTGTAAATAGAGACCGTAGATGATGAGGATAATAAATGGAATTGGAGCGCAGCACGTGGTTTTATATACAATGGATTCACAGCAGTCGCTTCCCTGTACTCTCCAACTTTGACCTGGCTGATGGAGAGTGAGGCTAGACTGGTAATGAAAGAAAGGTAAGTGTAGGGATTTTTCAGTGGAATTTATGCTGTTTTTGTTCTCCTTCCCTCCCAAACAAGCTGCTTGGCTGAAACATAATATTGAAGTGACAGTTTTCCTTCTCTTTCCATAAATAGGTACGTAAGAGGGAAACAACAGCAGGTCAGAAAGAGCTGAGAGTTGGATTTCTAGAGCCATTGGTGCCCCTGGCTTTTTTTGAGCACATCCACACCACAGACCAGCTTACCTTGTCCCGTCTAGTTTCCGCGTAGGCAAAAGCTAGGCGTGCTAAGCCACCTCATAAGAGCACGTGCTATAATACGTAGAGCCTTGCAAATCTGCAGATAACCAGTTTATTTCCACCCGTGAGGATATCCATGGACCATGTCTGCAGAGTGGCTGCAGATACAAATTTTGTGCCCACATAGGGCTCTAATAATAGGCTCTAAGGGAAAGGACATGCAGGAAAGGCTGTCATTTCAGCCAAGAGGAGCCTAGAACTAAGTCAGACACATGCTGTTCCAAACTAGGAAGATGGATTTGCACTTGGCAGAGCCCTTTCTATGAAGACAGACAACTTTGTAAGCTGATTGGAAAAAAAGCTTTACTGAAATAGTGTGACAAACTATATACAGAAATGCACTAAAAAAATCAAAGCATAGCATATAAAAAGTCCCAGGATGCTTACAATAGAAAAGACACATTAATTTTACCTCAAGGAAGGTTCCCCCGTGTGTTTCTCCCCTCCCCCAAGTCAAACTGCACAGAAACAGAATTTCCTGTGCCATGCTTCACAGATATTGTACAGTGGAAAAAAGATAGGCTCAGACACTAGTTTGTATTGTTGAACAGCAGCTTTCCTGAGAAGTTCTTAAGGAAGCTTTTTGGCTCTTGCATTTTAACAAGATCATTCATCTCTAGGTGCCATGGCTTGTGTTCTTCAGCTGCCACTCCCGAAGCAGGATGACCCCAGATTAAGTTTTAAAAAATCACAGCTAGTTTCATATATGCCTTTCCCATTGCTTCTGAGATAGCAGATGCTGTGTCCACAATGGCCAACCTGCGTTTGTTCCTTTTGCTTGGGGAAACCCAACAGACAGAAGTCTGACATCCCACAATTCCCTGAGATTTCAGTCTGGTCAAGGGTTATATCTCGAGCTATTATGCAAGAAACTTCATTAGAACATAAAACTGGGTGACGGGACCACAAAATGGTAGATGAAATTCAATGTTGATAAATGCAAAGTAATGCACATTGGAAAACATAATCCCAACTATACAAAATGATGGGGGTCTAAATTGGCTGTTACCACTCAAGAAAGAGATCTTGGAGTCATTGAGGCTAGTTCTCTGAAAACATCCACTCAATCTGCAGCGACAGTCAAAAAGGTGAACAGAATGTTGGGAATCATTAAGAACGGGATAGATAATAAGATAGAAAATACCATATTGCTTCTATATAAATCCATGGTACGCTCACATCTTGAATGCCGCGTGCAGATGTGGTCGCCCCATCTCAAAAAAGATATATTGGACTTGGAAAAGGTTCAGAAAAAGGCAACAAAAATGATCAGGGGTATAGAACGGCTGCCATATGAGGAGAGATTAATAAGACTGGGATTTTTCAGCTTGGAAGTGAGATGACTAAGGGGGGATATGATAAAGGTCTATAAAATCATGACTAGTGTGGAGAAAGTAAATAAGGAAGTGTTATTTACTCCTCATAACACAAGAACTAGGGGTCACCAAATGAAATTAGTAAGCAGCGGGTTTTAAACAAAAAAGAGGAAGCATTTATTCGCACAACGCACAGTCAACCTGTGCAGCTCCTTGCCAAAGGATGTTGTGAAGACCAAGACTATATAACAGGGTTAAAAAAAGAACTAGATAAGTTCATGGAGAACAGGTCCGTCAACTGCTATTTGCCAGGATGGGCAGCGATGCAACACCATGCTCTGAGTGTCCCTAGCCTCACTTCACCAGAAGCTGGGAGTGGATGACAGTGGATCAATTGCTCAACAATTGCCTGTTCTGTTCATTCCCTCTGGGGCACCTGGCACTGGCTCCTGCCAGAAGATAGGATACTGGGCTAGATGGATGTTTGGTCTGATCCACGATGGCTGTTCTTATGTAGTTTGGTTATATTTTAATTTGAGAACATTCCTGTTATAAACCCAATGTAGATGGCACCAGCCCCAGGTATGTATTTAGGCCTGGAAGGATTAGTCTTATCTGTACATGTCAGTAAACACTGATCTCCCTGTACACACACAAACCCATGAAAAAGTAATTCTAGCTATGATGATCGATATTTAGATAGCCCAAGTAAAACTAATGTTGCCTGAGAATTACTTAAAGTTCCACCTTAATGTGTATAAAACATATCGTATTGTTTGCATTGGTGCCATTTAGGTAACTAACTTTTTGAATCTCAATATTAACTAATATTAATATTGTCATTAAATTATTACTCTGACCCACCCGCCCAGTAATTTCCCACAACCATGAAAATTTAAATTGATAATCTAAAAAAAAAAAAGCTTTAAGAATCAGTATCTGTCAAAAATAAAAATAAAAAATCAAATTCAGCCAAGCCCCTGTGTGGGTGTATATTCTATTAAGAAAAGAGAGAGAGAGAGAAGGCAGCAAGAAGGGATCCAACACCATTCATATATCCTGTTTAGACTTCCCAAGCCCACTCAGAGCTGGAAGGGGGCTTGTCTCATCTATTTAGTAATCTCTCTGCTGTAGTCTCACATCTGTCATTCAAACACAGTACTTTGTTGTAGCCTCTGCTTTAGTTGGCTGGTGAAAGACAAAGGGCTGTAAACAGTAAGTCTCACCCAGTGCAAAGGAAAATAAAGGAGGTGGATCTGCTTTGAGAAGCACCAGTTCCTGTCTTGCTCAGCCATTTTTTATTGCTGATAACTGCTTGGTGCAGTATCCAGACTGAGTACAGCTGCTGCATGTGTGCTTTTCATGCTCTTCAGTAGACTACGGTCTGATAGCACTGTATTGTGTTTGTTAGCTAGTGAGTAGATACCTATATTCTCAAAACGGAAGCACCACCACTGCCACCCTCCTCCAATAGCTGGGTTTTGAGGCAGAAGTACTTGACAGCACCACTTCAAAAGAATTTGCTCTATGCATGTATACCAGCACCTATGCCAGATATCTCAAGATTAATGCAAAGAACCAATGGGATATCTACAAATGAAGTGTTCTCTTCCCCACCAAGCAATAAGCTCTGAGAAAAAAATATGCAGAAATTGGTAGAGATTACTCATGTAATCAGGCTGGCTTATGCTATGCTTTTGCCATTCTCTCGAGAGTCTGTTCCCAATTGCCACTTCACCATATTTCAGAAAATGATTAGAAAACTGCCTGTGGCACATAATTACTCAGTTGTTCCTGAAAGTTCAACACATAATTACAACAAATAAATCAGCAAGGCAGAGCACAGCCATTGCCAATGGATTTCACAGTCTAACACAGGACATGCCTTTTATTTCGCTTATAATCCCTTGTATTGCAGTGCTGCACATGCCAGAAGCAGCAGCCTATACCTTAAGCAAACCGTTCTTAAAATAACTTTCTTGAGAGAAAGACAAAAAGACAAACCCATACACTGCAGGTTGCACCACAGGTGTCTGCAGATACACAGAATTGGCATCTCCACAACTGCGGCTAAGTGAAATCAGCAGACTAGGTTCCATCAGCTGATGCAGTCTCTACTGAGAGGTACTAAAGGCTAAGGTAAATGACAGGACAATTTCAGGAACTGCTTCCCCCTCCCCCCCTTCCTTTTAAAAGAAAGGCCTAGCAAGTAAAGAGTGGACTTAGCCAGCTTTCCCATACTGCACAGGGAAAGATCTGAGACACAGGAAGAAAAGTAAGTAGTTTAGTGACACTTCTAGGTATCTTCATGTGGCAAGAAAACAGCCCTTAAAAATGGAGCTCTAGAATTTAAATGGCCGAGTCTGGAATCGGCTCTATCCTTGCAGGGGAGGCATCACAGCACCAAGGACACTGCGAAGCAACTTCAAGGGCTATCTGCCCTGCACTGATCCACAAGCTATTTTTGCCAGACTTTATTTTTAACAATTTAAAGCAAGGTTTAAATGACTGTTTTGATCAAACTTAGGAAAGGATAAGGGTAAATATTGCAGCTGTATAGCTAAGCAAGTTCTGTGCTGGATACTGATAGAAATGAACACATCACAAATGCAGCTGCCCTTAATGAGCAACTAGCAGCCACAGGCCTGCTGGCTTAATACCATGCTGTTGAGCTCAAGTATTGTGTCAGCAGCAGTTGGAAGGTAAGACACTCCCTAGCCTACAGAATAGCTGGGAAAGTCCTGCTCAGGAGCCTAACGCTAATCAAGGTTTGGATCCTCTACCTATGTGGGTTTCATAGTATGATTCATAGTAATATAGAGAAGAGAGAGAAATGCCGGTGAGAACAGTTTCAAAATTATTTTAAAGCATATTTGATACTTTAGCGTTCCCTTCACAAAAGTGAAACAAGTACTGGATATTCTTACAGCCCATTGGGCTAAGAAATTCATTTACATGCCCACAATACAGGGCTTAATCTTCTACAAAAATCAAGCTATGGTTTGGGGGGATTTTTTTTTAATGCTCATAAAAAATTTTTTAAAAACCCCAGCTTTTAACTCTGCTGATTCATTTTCTAGCTCAAAGTTTCATAGCAATAAGACAGCTTTGAGTATAATTTAGAGCTGGCAACAATGGCATTGCAGCTGGGATAACTGAAATAGCACTGGGAATAGTGAGAGTAATTTTTCCACTTCTATTACTCAACAAAGGCAGTTCAAAATACCAAGTAGCAGTGAAGAGCTAGCACTATTGCATCAGATATAGGAAGGAGACGCTCGTGGACATACAGTGCCCTAAAAGTGAATGAGAAATGTTCTGGCTGAAACTCATGTTTTGTGCATTCCATTGTTTGGCCTGGAAAGGCACATTTGAGTTAAGTGGAGCTGGTTTGGGGCACAGAAAGCATGGAGTGAAGAACTGCAGGATGCTGCCTTCCAGTTTCAGCTGGTTACTGTGTGGGCTCTTTCAACAGGTAGCCAGGAAGATAGTGGCAACATTTGTCAACCATTAAGTCCTACTGATTAAGGATTATTCTCACTAAGGAAATTTGGTAACTTTGAACCAGTGAGATTAAGTTAAGCTGCCTAACCTTAAAGTATCATGTGCCTGCTTCATAATATGGCAAGAGCACCATCGGTTCCATCATAAGCTGCTCTAATTCAAAGCACATATTAAAGTGGAAACACAATACAACACAGTTATGCCAGGTCACAAGAAAGCCCAGGAAGAAATATTAGTGGGTCAGAAAGAATCTTACTATCAAAAAACAAGGGAGTAAAAAGTAGTTTATCATTTTCCAGGGTTTTGTTTCTAAATTCAAACGCACTCAAGTTCAGACCCTACTGGGTGTAAGTCGGTCGTGTCTCTATGGAATGACCTGAGTGCCGAACTCCTCTACATGGAAAGAAACTCAGGTTCTGGGTCTTTAAGATGGGTAGAATTTTAAGTGTTCGTTTTGGTCTATGGGATCTGCCTATTTAATGAGGTTAGTCAAAATAGTTAAAACATATTTTCAAAAAATAAATCTTAAAACTCCAGGATTTTCATGTACACTTTCTGAGCCAGAATCTGCCCTATGCCCATGCAATCTTGGGTTTTGTCCTGAAAATCTAAGGTCTTAACACTAGTTTTTTGAAGAAACATGTAAAATATCACAGCGGTCAGGTTTGCTCTGTAACCAACAGCCTGTACATATTTTTCTTTTGTCTCTAAGTCAAAAATCCATATAGCTTTGCTGGCTTTGAATAAATTTGCACCTGCCAAAGCAAAGGATTAATTCCTAAATTGGCAGGATGCATGGTCTTTGGTAGTGCTAGTGCTTCTGTGCCCACAGTCTATGTTCACAAAGGTTGCACAATAATGTACATTTCTCCTAATGGCAGGTGCCTCAGACCTGTTAGTCAAAGAAGCAAATTGGCCTTTTTTATAAAAATAGTAAAGCGCTGTCCTTCAAAACTGAAGACACAATTTACTGAAGGAGGAGGAGTTTGGATATCAATGAACTCTTATTCAAGTTCCATGACTGAAATGAATGTCAAACCGCAAGGTGAAGCTAGAATGAGACACCAACTGTAGGATGTGCACTACAGAGCTGGTTCCTTCCTCTTGCCCTGGTGATGCAGAAGAGACTCTGTCATAAATATAAAAGGGAAGGGTAAACACCTTTAAATCCCTCTTGGCCAGAGGAAAAACCCTTTCACCTGTAAAGGGGTTAAGAAGCTAAGATAACCTCGCTGAAACCTGACCAAAAGGACCAATGAGGAGACAAGATACTTTCAAAGCACGGGGGAGGACAACAAAGTTTCTCTCTGTCTGTGTGTTGCTTTCGCTGGGACCAGAGCAGGAATGCAGGTCAGAACTCCTGTAAAGGGCTAATAAGCAATCTAGTTAGATATGCGTTAGATTCTGTTTTGTTTAAATGGCCGATAAAATAAGTTGTGCTGAATGGCATGTATATTCCTGTTTTTGTGTCTTAAGGTTTTGCCTAGAGGGATTGTCTATGTTTTGAATCTGATTACCCTGTAAGGTATTTACCATCCTGATTTTACAGAGGTGATTTTTACTTTTTCTTCAATTAAAATTCTTCTTTTAAGAACCTGATTGCTTTTTTCATTGTTCTTAAGATCCAAGGGTTTGGGTCTGTGTTCACCTATGCAAATTGTTGAGGATTTTTATCAAGCCTTCCCCAGGAAAGGGGGTGTAGCGCCTGGGAGGATTTTGGGGGGAAAGAAGTTTCCAAGTGTGCTCTTTCCCTGTTATATATTTGTTAGACGCTTGGTGGTGGCAGCAATAAAGTCCAAGGGCAAAAGGTAAAATAGTTTGTATCTTGGGGAAGTTTTAACCTAAGCTGGTAAAAATAAGCTTAGGGGGTTTTCCATGCAGGTCCCCACATCTGTACCCTAGAGTTCAGAGTGGGGAAGGAACCTTGACAGACTCAGACTTTAAAGCCAGTAGGGACCATCATGATCATCTTGTCTCACCTTTTGCAGACTCTTTCCTCAGAGAATTTTCCACCATTCTGGGTTTTCTCTGAATCCCCAAGCCAACAGTAGTTACAAGTGGACTGGACACCATTTTGTGTGGTGTCAGGAAGGCATGCAACAGCTCCTAATTTATACCCTCACACAGCACCCTTTGGGGCTTATCTGATTTTAAATGTGTGTGAGCCACAAGTCCACATTACATCAGTCCTCTGGTTTTCCCTACAGGAAAACTCCACAGACAGCAATACCAATATGAGGAGAGAATGCCATTAGCCACATCCTGCTAGTTTTACAATATATGGGGAGAGGTTTGTGCTGCCAGACTCAACCAACCATGACTGCAGGCAACTATATCAGATCAATTCACTCTGAGAAATTCAATCTGGTCCCCTTACAGGACAGGGATGCTTTTACAGACTTGGCCCGAATAGGTGCGCTGCTGACTTATACAATTCCCACAGGGCTACATGACTCTAGGGTCCCTGCTACAAAACTTAGATCTACTGTGCTACACAGGAGACATGGCTTGGAGGGTAACTGTTACGGATGGAAGATTTTTAATCATTCAATTGTACCAAGCTTTATGCTGCAGGGATGAAAGATTCAAGTCCTAACCTGTCTCCATTAGATACTACAGATATTCTGGTTTTCTTGATGATGTTTGTGGTAGGCCTAAATAGCTGAGACGAATGCACGGCCAGGCTGAACAGGTTGTGGTTTGTAAGAGCAGAACTCTGTCCAATGATTGAGACACATTAAGGACAGAGAGACACACCTTTTTCCCTTTAAAAAAAAAAAAAAAAAAAGTCTCATTAAAGCTGCTTCTGACTGCAGCAATCTGTTTCACTTTTCATTCATATGGCAACTAAAAACATCCTCTCCCTAGCATAGTCTCTTCAGACTCCACACACAGCAAATCTCGCAGCTACTTGGTATAATCATTGTTTGTACCTTTACCAAAATTTTTGGAGTCCAGCATTTTTAAACTTAACAAAGCAGTTCCTGAATGCAGAGGGTCTGCAGTTGTTAATCTTACATACCTGTAGCAGGGGAAAGAAACTGGATTACATAGACATGCCAGTCATATTGAGTTTTCAATCAGCACTGAAGTAGACTTGTATTTTGCTTCTGTGCAACTGTAGGCTTACAGTTTCAGCTAATTCTCAAAGGGAAGCAGGCAACAGAGAACGCCTTAGCACAATACTATAGAGACAAGTGCTACCAAGAGAAAAATGGTCCTCTGAGCAACATGTTTAATAAAAAAAAAAAATGCTAAGCTAAATATATGCTACAATACAAGGCAATTTTCTTGTGGTGCTGACAGTAAGACGCCCATGCTCTGTTCCTGTGATTTCTGAGGTTGCCCAAAGCAGTGGAATTATATGCAGATAGGCAATTCATAATAAACAAACTGTGCTACACACCCCAAAAATACTTCTAATCTCTACTGGAAGTCTTCTTCCTAGCATTTCTCACTTGTACCCGAGGAGGATTTCTAGCATGTGAAGGACAGGTCAGTTCAGCTACCTTAAAACCAGTAATGACTTACCTATCCAGAAACCACCCGAAAGAACAAGACCCCTCCAAATCAAAGATATGCGTGTCCAAGAAAATTATGCAACAGCACTAGCATAAAAATAAATCCAGTCATCATCAGCAATAGCCTATCCATAAACTGGAGGATGAGGCTGACATGAACATACACCACAAAAGAAAGCATAAATGGTGAGCCTCGCTAGCTGAAACACAGGGCGATTTCTGTGCAACTAAGCCACACTTATATTTGAGGCTCATTGTAAGATAAACAAGCACCTAAGCTATCTCCCAAAAGACAGGTCTTCAATATCTTACTCTGACCTACCCAGAAATTAAAAAGGAGCTTGTGTGTGTTCAGTCTAGCATCCCCACCTGCACAGATACCCAAAACAATTTACAGAGCTTCCAGTAAAGCACTCTCCAGCTCTGTGCATTTAGGGAATATGTACAGGACGTATCACATTTCAGCACTGTTTACTCTGCTCCCTCCTACGCTTCGGGTGCTGAGGTTGAGAGGTAATTTTGTCAATAAGCGATATGATCACAACACTGAGCAAGTGGAAGGGTTGCTCTTGCCATGTAGCAATATGCTGCTAGGAGATAATGCAAGAGCCTTTTATTTTTGCTTTATCAGAAGCAAGACAGGGCTGAGGACTGCTGTGTACTCCCTGGGATTCATAAGCATGAAATTCTGTCTGGCTGCCTTGCTTTCAAGCACTATAGACAAGACTGTCTTAAATTAACAATCAGCAACTCTGCTCCAAAGAGGGATTTTGGTATCAGTTTCCTCCTCCTGACATGCTTAAGACAAAGACAAAAAGCCATGCTCTGAATTAAAATACTACAACTTTTACATTAACATGAGAAACACTCTCAAGTCACTGCCAAGTGGCTGGAATGTATTCTTTGGTTCTTCTCAGATAATATCCAGAGACTGTTTAATATCCCAAATTCCACCCACCACCACACTGTCTGAAATCCCCTGAAGAACACCATATTTCCTCAGACACTATATTCTTGGAGAAAAAGGCGTCTCGTTTCCATAGGCTACTGAGGGTATAGTTCTGAATATAGGAGTCCTTCAGCTGAAATAGCATCTCCAAGTCCCACGGTCCGGATGGGATCTTTACACACCAAAACAGGGGTGAAATGGAATGAAATTCCCTCTCTGTGCCATTGTGCCACTGGATCACCTGGATTTAAAGAGATTTTGGAGGGTGCCTCTGTGTGGGAGGTCACAAACTCCAAGGGAGCTTTAAGAAAGACTCTGTCAGTATCAATGGTTTCAGTTGCACAAGCCTGTGTCCCTGCCACTCTGGCTCCAGCAGCCACAGCTGCTATCTGGTTGCCCCAATACCCATCCACTGTAGCCAGAACATGATATGCCAGTGTGTGGAAGTGGATCCGGGTAAGATCAGATGCCTTGTCCATGGTCCTTCCATGCTTCTTCAGGATCCAGAAAAGGATGTCACTGACAATGCCCACATCTGGAACTCCATTCCAGGAAGCAAGGGAGGCATGAGGACCAGAGGCCGACTGGGTGAGGAACAGCAGCTCCTGTTCATTTAGCCCGACAGAGTTCACCAGGGGGAAGACCTGCTAACAGAAACAGAGTGAACTACATGGTTTTTTTTAGGCTTAGAGGTAGACTCAGATTTCCCATCTTCCTAATTTTAAAAATATTATGTTGTCACTGGCCACAGATTGCGTGCACATGGGGAGAAAATAAATTTGGTTTCTTGGGAAGGTTGAAGCATATTTCTCTGCACAAGCAACCTATCCAACTGATTTATGCTAAGGCAACAGAAGAAGGCAGGCATTCTACTTTCCAACTGAATACATGTGGAGAAAGAAGGGGAAAGGTTCCAGTGACAACAGAGGCTGTGAACGGGACAGAAATCATGTCTAAACTGGGATGAGTTAGCTTTGCCCTCATCTAAGAGGAGCAAAAACAGAATACAACTAAAAAACATCCACCCAAAACTCTACTCACTTCTACTACATGAATACAAAAAAAATTCAAATTCACTCCTCTTAATACAGCTGTGCAGCAGTTTGGAAGAGATGGATCAATCTGCCAAGGCCCAAATGTGGGACACAACCTCTGACAAAGAACCAAAATAAGGGACACAAAATAATTATTCATGCAAGAAATGTAACATGCTGTGGAATTCATTCCTTCAGCGTAGATAACTTTCTGTAGCCTCAATTTCGTCATTTTATTTCCAATATAAATAACTTTCAACAATGAAAGTAACAGAATACGAAATCCATATGAAACATAGGTAGGCTTGGCAGAATTCAGTTTTTTCCCTATAATTTTGACAGATAATCTCAATGTTTATTTTTAAGCTTTTTTAGATTTTTATCTATTTAGATGTTCACAATTGTGCAAAATTATGGGTTTTAAACATTTATTTTTACCTTCAGCGATTTAAATCTTCACAGTTGTACAAAATTACGGGGGGGGGGCTCAAACAATTATTTAATCACAGCAGATGTTGAGATTCAAAAAAGTTAAAGCATTATAACCATTAAAACACAAACTGTCAACATCACATGTTCAAATATACAAAGTAAACAGCCTTAAATCAAACTAATAATTTCTCAAGCAGCATTTTTCTTATTTTGCCTGTCTGTAAATTTTGATGGTCATTGATGGAAGTATGTCGGTTTGTGCATGCACAGTCAAATTTATGTTTATTGACATTTAAAAATAAAAATCTAATCCTTCCAAGCTAAAACATACGTAATTTGGGGACTAAAAGGCGTGACATCCCTCTAAATGAGGGAGCATTGAGTGGTATGTATGCAACAACATATGAAGGAAGCTTCAGAAGCCTGAGTATTTTTTTAAAACCAGTTCCAGTTCAAATAATGGTTCTATCAGAAAGCTATGGGGCTGCTAAATCTGAAACAACTGTCTGAGATTACTCATGTCAAATCATCTGAATCTACAGAGAGTTCTTGGGTGCATTTGAATTATCATGACTTGGGTCATTTCCCTACAGCAGTTGCAAAGGAGGTTTATGGCTGTGAGCAACAAGGCAGGAGAATCAAAGTGTTTCCCTACAGTAAATCATGCAACTTCAGCTGCTGAGCACATTCATTTTTGCATACATCACATAACGCTGACCTCAGCACATTTAGGAAAACAGAGAGTTGACTGGCTGAGACCATCGGTTGATACCCTCTCAGTGGGATATTCCATTAAGGTGTTTCCAAGACAGATATTCCCTTTATACTAAAGAAAACACTCTGGTCTACTACCAATTATGAAATCATAGATCGTTACACTTCTCCTGTTAATGCACTGTTGAGTGTGGGAACCTCAGCAGAGCAGTGACTTCGGCCAGAATACAAGTACAAAATGGCTCTGCAGGCTTTATACCTAAGATACTCATTGCTCTCAGAAGAGGCAACCCCAATCCTAAATTTCCACTTATGATCACCCACCAGTTAGTCTGTGTGCTGCACCAGTGATGGAGTACAGACAGGGAGTGAAGTGGGCATGTCCTGTCATTTTTGTTACCTGATGCATAATCTTGCTCATGAGATCCTGGTCAGTCATACTGGCCAATTCCAGGTGTATGGGGATATCAGTGGGGATATCAGAGATGGAAGTCACAGCCTGCAGAAGGAAAGGCAAGACATCTTTAAGAAACAGAAGAATAAAGGCTTTTGGGCTCAAATATAGGCACCCTAACCTGCTCATGTCTGGATGTAGTCAGATTTCTAAATGATCTAGCTGGCAAAAGGATCAGAGGAAGAAATAGGAGTAGCCTCTAGCCTTCTGAATCTTAAAGCACAACAGCATCAGACTGTAATCTAGATCCAATCCCACATTCGTCTAACTGCCCAATGCACAAGACTTTCCTGACATGAAGGAGCCCCAAATGCTTGTTCCTGAAGCACAAGAGAACACACTGAATCAGGAGGCAGTCAGCTGTAAGATAAACAAAGAGCAACTTCCACACAAGAGAGGCTCAGTGCAACTCCTTCTGCTTCAAGCGGGAAAGAATCCCTTTTGGATTACCTGACACTGCTACTGCCTACAGACTACAAGGGTCTCAGCTGCAGCCTTGACTATGCTAACGTGGGATGGAACACAGTGCATTCAGCCACTGGATGAGGCTCCAATAACGAGATAAATCCACCACAGTCTACCCACCAGTGTGGCAGCTTCTTCTCTGAAGACTCCACTGGATCCAACAAACAGTAATGTCAGTGTTAGAAGATCTCAACCAACCCATAAGACTATAGCTCATGATATTAGTTGTATGGTTTTAGAGTATAAGCCTTTGGCCCACAATAGCAGGAAGAACAGCCGGCGAAACGAGCAAAGACATCCTGTAACTGCATGCTGAAATCTCAGGAAGTCAACACTTTGTGCTACAGTGTTTACTGGGGCTGGAATTAAGGAGATGGTACAGTGCTCAGGTTCTTACCTCCAGAAGTCTCTTCTCACGCACTTCCCTGCTCTGCCCTTCCATCATGTGAAGCCCTGAGAGCACTACAAGGTCTGGCTTAAACTCATCCAGGCTGGACACAAACACCTCCAGCATGTTCATGGCTCCATTTGATAGGTCATGGGAGAATATAAAGCGGTTGGCATTGGGAGCTCTCAACTGTCCCCATTCTTCACCTAGGACGAAATCCCCAATCAACAACAAAACAATTAAGCCAAATAACTAGAGGATAGTTTCTGGATCCCCACTGGAATCCCATCACGAATCAGAGCTGTCATGGCTCCCTAGAGGCCTAGCTAAGCAGAGTTTAACCACCTGATCAATACTTGACACTTGAGCTGTGCATCATATTTAGGCCTGAATATATACAAAATGGTTCCACCCATCTCCACTGGGTACCTCTGGACGCTGAGGAAAAGTTAAAAATTAGGTAAATTTTTGTGAGAGTCTAACAGGGACACAGATTATACAAACCACAGTCTAACTGGTCAGCTGTGCACTAACTCCCAGCTGTCTACAGATATAACCTCAACACTGGAGTACACACAAAAAATCCATACACCAGCTATGGTAAATGGGTTGTGGCAGGGTGGGGGTGGGGCAGCCTGAAAGGGATGGAGAATGTAGGGATAGAGCTGGGCGGAAGGACCAAAAAGCATTACTTGTATTGCTACCTGCAATTTGAAGGGAGAAAAGGTCGTGAAACTGAAAGTTGCCCAAGCAGGAGCATTTATGAGGTAATCAGGGAGCGAACCTCAAGGCCTGAGAGCCAGTGAGTGAGTTTGTTCGCTCAGATCTTACAGACTGACGGAGAATGAAATCAGAGTCTGGTTAGACTGTTTTCATGCTGACGTCTAGTCAACAACACTGGATTTAACTCAAGTTGCCCATCAGGAAAATGTTATAAAGAGCTTCACAGTGCAGTATGTTAAGGTCTACGGAGGACACAACATCCATAGCTCAACTGGTTCACACAAGGGAACTACAAAGCAGTGCATTTCACACCAAAGCAGCGTCTAGGAGAAGACAAAGGTGCCCATCATCCACATGGAATGTGTACTTCATACATGCTACCCGGAACAGAGGAAGAACAAGATCTACACAAAGCAAGCAGCATGTTTTCCACTGGCTATGAGACAAAGACATGTCAACTTTGGTTAGTTGGCCCATATCGAGAGTTCTGGAGGAAGAAAAAAAACTTTGAGGAAGAAAGCTCTGAGTTCATACAAACAGGATGCAATAAAAAGGGAAGTACTAGAGAGTTTAATTAGCCTAGGCTTTTGTAAGTGTTGGGGTCATTCTGGAACCTGCTGCTATGACAAAGTAAACTTTTTAACCATACATACAGCATTTCGGATACCTATGAAAGTCCTGCTCAGCTTTTGTTTGGAAAAGACAGCTGTCACTCTTCTTGTTCACTGCCACTATGCAAAAGAAAGCCAAATATTCTTAGTCCTTGGGTTACAGTTAGCCACCTGCAGAAAGAGTTCAGACTATATGGTGCCTCTTTTTGAATTTAGGGAAGGCTATCAGACTATTTTAATGTTATCATAGAAGTCCAGGTGTTTTGTAATTATACCCATAGACATTGCTTAGGATACACACTTTTAATCAAACCTTCTAAGCTAATACTGTTTTAGGGCAATGGTGAGACTATTTACATTCCTCAGCTTACAGCAAACAGAAGTACATAGCTCATGGTGAAATCTGATAGGATAGCAATACTGCAGCACTGGAGCAGGATACAGCATTTGTACGGACCACAGTTCAAAGGAAAAGAGAGTTTCAAAACAGTTTAAGATGTTTGTTCACCTAGCAGGCTACCACTGCTCACAGAATGGATGGAGCTAACAGATTAGCTCCGACACTGACAGCTGCTAATCCTGATAATTTAGACAGTTCTTAAATTTAGTGACGTGCAGAAAGCTTAAAAACAAATTATAAAACCAGAAAAAGGTTTGAGTTTTGAATAAGATATCTATCACCTTGACACTTCACCACCACAGTGCACAGGTTTTGTTTTTTTAAATCTCTGAAAGTTTGGTAAAAACCAGGACAATCATTTCACCTGTAAATTGGTGTCCTACAACAGACTTCTAAGTCAGATCTACTACTGTAAAGCCAAAGCCACTTCAACTTGAGAGGCAGGTTTATGCCAGTATATTTTTCATTACGGCTAAATCTGACAGGCTATGGTACAGCATTAGTTCCTGAAAATATTTCCAAAGCTAAAGACAATCTAAAAGACAAGTAAGGAAGCTCTGGATTGGTGATCTCCTCTGTCAGAAGACCCATTCACAGGTAGCTAGATGTCCGGTTCTATGCAAGTGGCCATCACCTACCAATACAGACTTACTACTGGGACATACAAAGAGCTAGAAAGGGAGGAAAACATAATGAGAACAGATAACGTTAATAACTAGGTGCAATCAAGTATTCTTTGCATAGCCCCCTTCATCCAGAAAGATCCTAAAACAATTTATAGACTACAGCGGGATCTGATGCAACAACATTAGGAATGGACTATGGCAGCTATTCTGAATCAGCAAAAATACACAACAGGTTTTAGGAAGGAAAGTGAAGAATAGCTATGAAACCATAGGTGGAAGTTTAAGAGGCACGATGTAATTCCTCCAGGTTAGGATCTGATCAGCATATTTAACAGATGATACAGTGACCACAAAGGGTCAATAGTTTGGTTTTACACTGCATTCCAAAGATGGCACTCTCTAGAACACAGTGCCCAAGGCATGACTCTGGGGCATCTGGTTCAGGGACACAGTGCCACTTAGTGAATTGTCCGTGCTACTTACTGCCATGGCCAGGTTTTCCTCAGAGGTCTCCCAAATGACTAAATACAATCTTCCAATTTATGGGGGATCACCATGCAACGGGAAAGATACAGTTACTGCAGTGGTTTTCATGCTCTGTGTGAACTATTTAATAAGGAAATCATCTTATAGCAGATGTACAACTTGATTGTATGAAAAGATAAAATTAAGATAGTATGAAAAGACAAGATGACTCGCCTGCTTTGATGCAATGAATATGGTTCCATTCCCACCATTTCCTCAGTGTACAGTAGGACTTTTAGAATGGGACCATTTTTCCTTGCCTTCTCTACTCTAGCTCACTCTACAGTTTGGTTCTCTCCTCTTGTCACCACCACTCCAATTCTGGAATCTGTATATCTGGGGTTGAATTTACACCAGAAAGAAATCCCAAAGATTAATGAAACAGCTACACAGAGTTTTGGCGGGGGTGGGGGTTTTTTTAAGTTGTTTTTTTGAGTTGATGAGTCAAACAAACCTCTGGAAATCCTTGATTGGGCGGCAGTGGAAAATATTTGGCAATGAACTAGACCTAATAAGTCTTTTACCCCTTTAATGTTCAATGTGCTGCAATATTCAAAGTACCTGCTTGATACTCCAAGATAAGGTGGAATTCATCTGTTTCCTGCATAGATTCTGGTGGGACAATTACATTATCATCAAGTAGTTCATGGAGTTTAGGACCAACTGGACCACAAAGAAGGATCTAGAAACAAAACAATCACAATCTAAATAAGGATGCAGTGGCATGTCCTTGATGAGCAAAATCTGCAAGCATCTTCTCTGTACTTGTGTTAAGTAGCACTCTTCATATTTTTCTGAAGATAACAAAGTCACTCCATGGACGGCTCCCAGATTGACTCACCTGTCTGGTTAGCAGTAATGGTGGAGGGCAGGAGGGGCATGTATGCACACAGTGCACTATGCTTTCTCAAGGCTTGTTTTTTAATTTTTTAATATATTTTTTTGAAGATTTGAATAATGAAACTGGTAGCCATGAAAGCGAGGGGCTGATGATCAATTGCTGTACAAGCTTCTCAAGACTATTCCAATAATGCACATCTGTTCCTACTTGCAGCACCCTTAATATTCCAATACAGTCTAGGGGTATGGTCTTCACTACCCCTCTGATCGCAGGCAGTGATCAATCCAGAAGGGATCGATTTATCGTGTCTAGTCTAGACGCGATAAATTGACCCCCGAGCGCTCTCCCATCGACTCCTGTACTCCAGCGCCATGAGAGGCGCAGGCAGAATCGACGGGGGAGCGGCAGCAATCAACTCACCGCGGTGAAGACACCACAGTAAGTCACTCTAAGTACATCGACTTCAGCTATGTTATTCACGTAGCTGAAGTTGCTTAACTTAGATCAATTCCCCCCCTCAGTGTAGACCAGGGCTAAGAAAGAAGGTGGGGGAGGGGCACTCTCCAAAGACTGCTAAACTGTGCAATAACTGTGACAAGAAAAAATGCCTATTAGAAATACCTTCTAAAGTTGAAGTGTTTCCTTAGATGAGACTTGAAACCATGGTGAATTGCTAGTACATTCACCCAGTGACTTGATTTGCTTATTAATATAGCTAAATTTCTATATGAAACAATATTGCCTAGAATGAATATCTGTATTTTGTATTGTATGGAAACCCCACCTTCAGGCATCACAGGATTAAAACAGGAAGTGTGGCAGTTGCTCCACAGTACCATACCGAGAGCCATCAAATACACCCATGGGTGAATTTGTTTCAGACAAACAATCTGACTCCCACTCACTGCACCATAAAGAGTTCTCGAATTTCACAGAATTTCATACAGGACAGCAGAAATTAAAGGAGGACCAAGACCACCCAATCATGCATATTTGGTCTATTAAAGATCACATCAATATATAATCAGTGGTGATAGAAAGACTAACTCATGGGATGCAGCAAAAACAATGTTATAATTAAGACAAAATATACTGGATATAGAGAAGCTTACAAACCAGATACATTTCCTCTCTGTGTAGCGTAACAAGCAGTTGTTCTGGGTCAGACTCGGCTTCCACTAAGGAACATAATCTAGTGGTGTGATCCCCAGAATATACTTACAAGTGGTTTAGAGCCTGATTACAAAAATTAAATAAAACCAAGTTTTTGAGACACTTACCTTCAGGTCTGGATTTGTTGCAAGTTTCTGACCAATTAGGGCAGCATTTCCTCCCACATAGAGCTGTAAGAGATAAAGCATATGAATGTAATCCTTTTTATTAACAGTTTTATAGATGGAGTTCTACATATCTGCAATAACTTTGTCAGAACAAATGAAGTTAACCATGTGCTTTGATGGGACTGCATCAGAATAATTCCACAGTTCACTGTCCAACACAGTTTTCTCCAATTTAACAATTTTTGTCCCAGGATGTTGTTATTTAGCCAGTATTAGCCTTCTGATAGACCACTGGACTTAAACATTTCAATTTGTTCACCCCCTAAGCATTCCCAAATGCTGTCCATTTAATTTGTTATTTTTATTTGGGGGAAGGGGGGTATGTTCTATCTTATTAGTGAGCTGTGCAAAGAATCATTTTAAGATATAAAAAAGATTTATCGAGCTCAAGGCCAATGTACACAAATGAGAGAGACTCTGACAGACATCATAAGTCAAGCTGGTGCCAGAATTCCAAGTAATTGAAAAATAAAGCAAGATTTACTGAGCTATTGTGTTTAACTGTTTCTATTGATACCATTTTGCTAGATATGGAGCTCTTCAGATAAATTTATTACCACTGGCACCACAAGACAAAAGTTGTGAAATTCATAATCCAGTCACTGTGAACATGTACAAAACCAGATCCACAAAGCACCAAAACCACAATATGAGCTTGTTTTTTATCGTCAACTTCTCCCTACCTTGCAGTGTAGAAATCGGGGAGTTCATCAAAAGCTATAGGAATTATGAGAACTAGTTTTAAGAGAAAAACAGGTGGAAAGCCAGAGACTAGAGGAAAATGAAATAAAGAGGATTGAACCATCTAGATAAAGGATCACTTGAAAGTCTAGTGAACCCATCAACTCCCTCCACACAAATGGGCCCTATGGAGACAAATAGCTTGGCTTCTACTTGGACTCCATCTGAACATTCCTGAGCCTGCTACCTATGCTCGATAGACTCTATATATAGGAAGCAAAGCCTGTAAAGCTTCTTGAGATGAGCAAATCCAAAATGGTGCTCTGGGTTTCACAGCTCATGCTAGACCGGAACAATATGTACTACCCATGGTATCACAATACTGTTCAAACAATGGTTGGGAAAGATTGGAGAATGTAATGCATTTGACAGGGAGAAATGACTGGAGTTAACAATTTAAAGGAGTGACAGAAAATGAAAAACAGAAGGGAAAGAGGGAGTGATGACAAAGGAAAACTTCAGTTATAAATCAAACCCTGGGCACGAAAGTCAAGGTGCAAAACAGGCAACAGAAAGACAAAGTTGCAAAAAGGTCAGAAGACCATGGAAACCTAGAATAAGTCAGCTGCAAAAGAATTTAGAGCTTTTCCTGGCTCGGAAGAGCATTTGTAAAACTCTACATAAACAATCTGCAGAAATTATCTACCTTAACACTAAGTGCCAAATGGACACATGGCAAAAAACTCCAGAAGTCTTAATGTACATCAGAGCAGATGAACCAACTAGGAGACGGGTGTTTTACAAAGACTGCCTCCTCTCTTTAGCTCTAATGCCAGAGAGATGTGCATTTCCAAGCCTTATATCGTGGAGCTTCTGAAATTTATGGAAATGTTTTCAGTTCTTTATTCTTGGATCCACCCCCTCACCACCTGCACCATTTAAAACAGTTAGAGCCTTCTTTGTGGTATCAACCTTGCCCCTCTGTCATAAAACAGACATTTCATTTGTTGCCTAGGTTATATTGAACAGCATTCTTGTGAATGCCATTTAAACTATCAGAGCCAAAGTATATGCTATGCAGATTTTGGCAGGCTGGGATGTGCAGAAAGAAAAGACAACGCAGCATTCTGCGATTTAGGATCCGACCAGATAGGCAGAGTTAGAGAAGAATTACATTTTCAAAGGAAGAATTTGTACATTAGCAGAGTGTTTAGATTCTCAGCAGCTTCACATAAAGTGATCAAGTTTTTTTAAGGCCAACTAATATAGTAAAGCAGCAGTGTAAACTTTTGTTTCCTGAACATCTTGCACTATCATTTTGACGGATGAAAAGGGCCATGAAAGCTGCTATACAATTTGTCAATGTACAAAGGATAAGTCTTCTCAGACTAGCCCTAAAATAGAGAACACACCTGTGCCCCTGGGTACTCTGAGGCTGCTCGTGCAATGTGATTGAAGGTCTCCGCATCACTGAAGAAGCGCTCAGCAGCTGCCCCCTTCTGCATGAAATGGATGAAGGCTTCTTTCAGGTCCTTCCTGGAATTCAAGACAGCATGATCTTTCCCGTCCCCAGGATCAAGACCAAGTGCCTGCAACAGCCTCACACCGGAGAGGATTACATCTACACAGGCATTGACTCTGGGGAAAGAGGACAGAAAAGAAAAGTGAGCTGGGAAAACAGAGAAAGAAAGACTTGGGGGGGACTTCTAAAAGTTTTGGGAGAAAGTTGCTGTGTTTTGGCTTATTGAATTTGTTAGCACTTGGATTCCGGAGAATTTTACAAGCAGCTTCAAGAAATGCATCAAGCATTGCTTTAACTGACAAAATGGCCTGCTTTTGACCCATTTTTATTCAACTAAAAGACTGTGGACTAGGGACAGATTTTCAACTCTGTGTTCAAATTAAAACAGGGACTGGAGTAACACTCCTTGTTTTAGGTACTTGTGTGCAACAAAGCTGTTGCCTCTAATAATGCCATGTTGTGTATTTTATTCAATCCCCACACAGGCGTGAAACACAAAATGGGCAAAATAGCAGCGCTTATTACCTGCTAATGGATGCAGGGTGGGAAAAGAAACAAGACTGGACCGGATTGGAACTGGGTTCTGTCTGATAAAGACTTTCCCTCTTTATCACATTCCAGTGTGGAATAAAGGAATGTTTCTTACTTCTCAGGAGTGTTGAGGACACTCGTCTTCCATTCTGACCCTGGTTTTACCATTTTATATTTGCTCACCGTTCCAACCCCCAAAGAAGTCAGTCAACTCTCTGCTACACGTGAGAAAATCTATTTGGGATATGAAGATCTCAATGGTGCATCCAGATGGACGAGCATACGTATGCAAAATGTCTGACATATAAGCATGGAGTAGGCACTTGTTTATAGTCCCAGAGAATTCTGCCGTTCTAAAAGGCACTCTGATACTGTGGCGATGATGGTGCAAGAGCCTGAACAGAATCAGTAACAGTGCTTATACTTATGTATACTCATACCTAAAAATACAAAACCTTCATTTTAAAAATGAGTATTCCAAAATACATCTGTAAGGGGGACTAGATGGCTCAGGAGATCAGCAGTAACACCCAGCCCTGGTCTATACTACGAATTTAGGTCGAATTTAGCAGCATTAGATCGATTTAACCCTATACCCGTCCACACGACGAAGCCATTTTTGTCATAGAATCATAGAATATCAGGGTTGGAAGGGACTTCAGGAGGTCATCTAGTCCAACCCCCTGCTCAAAGCAGGACCAATCCCCAATCAAATCATCCCAGCCAAGGCTCTGTCAAGCCTGACCTTAAAAACTTCCAAGGAAGGAGATTCTACCACCTCCCTAGGTAACGCATTCCAGTGTTTCACCACTCTCCTAGTGAAAAAGTTTTTCCTAATATCCAACCTAAACCTCCCCCACTGCAACTTGAGACCATTACTCCTTGTCCTGTCCTCTTCTACCACTGAGAACAGTCTAGAACCATCCTCTCTGGAACCACCTCTCAGGTAGTTGAAAGCAGCTATCAAATCCCCCCTCATTCTTCTCTTCCGCAGACTAAACAATCCCAGTTCCCTCAGCCTCTCCTCAGAAGTCATGTGTTCCAGACCCCTAATCATTTTTGTTGCCCTTCGCTGGACTCTCTCCAATTTATCCACATCCTTCTTGTAGTGTGGGGCCCAAAACTGGACACAGTACTCCAGATGAGGCCTCACCAATGTCGAATAGAGGGGAACAATCACGTCCCTCGATCTGCTCGCTATGCCCCTACTTATACATCCCAAAATGCCATTGGCCTTCTTGGCAACAAGGGCACACTGCTGACTCATATCCAGCTTCTCGTCCACTGTAACCGCTAGGTCCTTTTCCGCAGAACTGCTGCCTAGCCATTCGGTCCCTAGTCTGTAGCTGTGCATTGGGTTCTTCCGTCCTAAGTGCAGGACTCTGCACTTATCCTTATTGAACCGCATCAGGTTTCTTTTGGCCCAATCCTCCAATTTGTCTAGGTCCCTCTGTATCCTATCCCTGCCCTCCAGCGTATCTACCACTCCTCCCAGTTTAGTATCATCTGCAAATTTGCTGAGAGTGCAATCCACACCATCCTCCAGATCATTTATGAAGATATTGAACAAAACCGGCCCCAGGACCGACCCCTGGGGCACTCCACTTGACACCGGCTGCCAACTAGACATGGAGCCATTGATCACTACCCGTTGAGCCCAACAATCTAGCCAACTTTCTACCCACCTTATAGTGCATTCATCCAGCCCATACTTCTTTAACTTGCTGACAAGAATACTGTGGGAAACCGTGTCAAAAGCTTTGCTAAAGTCAAGAAACAATACATCCACTGCTTTCCCTTCATCCACAGAATCAGTAATCTCATCATAGAAGGCTATTAGATTAGTCAGGCATGACCTACCCTTGGTGAATCCATGCTGACTGTTCCTGATCACTTTCCTCTCGTGTAAGTGCTTCAGGATTGATTCCTTGAGGACCTGCTCCATGATTTTTCCGGGGACTGAGGTGAGGCTGACTGGCCTGTAGTTCCCAGGATCCTCCTTCTTCCCTTTTTTTAAAGATTGGCACTACATTAGCCTTTTTCCAGTCATCTGGGACTTCCCCCGTTCGCCACGAGTTTTCAAAGATAATGGCTCTGCAATCACATCCGCCAATTCCTTTAGCACTCTCGGATGCAACTCGTCCGGCCCCATAGACTTGCGCACATTCAGCTTTTCTAAATAGTCCCTAACCACCTCTTTCTCCACAGAGGGCTGGCCATCTACTCCCCATGTTGTGATGCCCAGCGCAGCAGTCTGGGAGCTGTCCTTGTTAGTGAAGACAGAGGCAAAAAAGCATTAAGCACATTAGCTTTTTCCACATCCTCTGTCACTAGGTTGCCTCCCTCATTCAGTAAGGGGCCCACACTTTCCTTGGCTTTCTTCTTGTTGCCAACATACCTGAAGAAACCCTTCTTGTTACTCTTGAAGAAATCCTTCTTGTCGACTTAGTGGGCTCTTAAAATCAATTTCTGTACTCCTTCCCGAGGGGATTAGCGCTTAAATCGACATCGCTGGATCGAATCTGGGGTAGCGTGGACGCAATTTGACGGTATTGGCCGCTGGGAGCTATCCCAGAGAGCTCCACTGGACAGCACTCTCAACTCCGATGCACTGGCCAGGTAGAAGGAAAAGCCCCGCGAACTTTTGAATTTCATCTCCTGTTTGGCCAGCGTGGCAAGCTGATCAGCACAGGTGACCGTGCAGATCTCATCAGCAGAGGTGACTATGGGGTCCCAGAATTGCAAAAGAGCACCAGCATGGACTGAATGGGAGATACTGGACCTGATCACTGTATGGGGAGAAGAATCCGTGCTATCAGAACTCTGTTTCAAAAGACGAAATGCCAAAATATTTGAAAAAAAAATCTTCAAGGGCATGAAGGACAGAGGCTATAACAGGGACCCGCAGCAGTGCCACATGAAACTTACGGAGCTCAGGCAAGCCTACCAAAAAAACCAGAGACAAATGCCCGCTCGGGGTCAGACCCGCAGACATGCCACTTCTATGATGAGCTGCACGCAATTCTAAGGGGTGCCCCTACAACTACCCCACCCCTGTTCGTGGACTCCTGCAAGGGAGTCTCACGCCACAGGGATGAGGATTTTGGGCATGAGGAAGATGAGGAGGAGGAGGAGGCTGAAAATAGCGCATACCAGGCAAGCGGAGAAACCATTCTCCCCGACAGCCAGGAACTGTTGATCACCCTGGAGACAGTACCCTCCCAACTCGGGCTCCAGGACCTTGAAGGCAGAAAAGGCACCTCTGGTGAGTGTACCTTTGTAAATATAATACACGGTTTAAAAGCAAGCATGTTTAATGATTAATTTGCCCTGAAGACTTGGAATGCATTCACGGCCAGTACACCTACTGGAAAAGTCTGTTAACATGTCTGGGGATGGAGCGGAAATCCTCCAGGGACATCTCAATGAAGCTCTCCTGGAGGTACTCCCAAAGCCTTTGCAAAAGGTTTCTGGGGAGGGTAGCCTTATTCCGTCCTCCATTGTAGGACACTTTACCATGGCAGGCCAGTAGCATGTAGTCTGGAATCATTGCATAAGAAAGCATAGCAGCGTATGATCCTGGTGTTTGCTGGCATTCAAGCAAGATCTGTTCTTTATCTCTCTGTGTTATCTTCAGGAGAGTGGTATCATTCATGGTCACCTGGTTGAAATAGGGGAATTTTATTAAGGGGACATTCAGAGGTGGCCGTTCCTGCTGGGCTATTTGCCTGTGGCTGAAAAGAAATCACCTCCGCTGTTAGCCACGTGGTGGGGGGAGGGGTGAAGCGATCATCCCAGAGAATTGGGTGTGTGTGTTGGGGGGAGGGTGTAGTTGGGTTTGTGCTACAACCTTAACCCGAAAACATCAGCACCTCGTTTTAAATGGCCAATGTGTCTTTTTAAATACTACTCTCCCTTTTTTCCTCCCTCAGCTGCAAATGTTTCAATGCTGCCGTTATCATCTCCACCCCAGAGGCTAGCACAGATAAGAAGGTGAAAAAAAACGCACTCGCAATGAAATGTTCTCTGAGCTCATGCAGTCCTCCCGCACTGAAAGAGCCCAGCAGAATGCATAGAGGCAGACGTCAGAGTCCAGGAAAGCACAAAATGAACGCAAGGACAGGAGGGACGTGCGAGAGGATAGATGGCTGAAGCAACAGGAGAGGTGGCGGCAGCGTGATGAGAGGAGGCAGAATGCAATGCTGAGGCTACTGGAGGATCAAACTGATATGCTCCGGCGTATGGCTGAGATGCAGGAAAGGCACAGACCGCCACTGCAGCCCCTGTGTAACCAACCGCCCCCCTCCCCAAGTTCCATAGCCTCCTCACCCAGATGCCCAAGAACATGGGGTTGGGGGCTCCGAGCACCCAACCACTCCACCCCAGAGGACTGCCCAAGCAACAGACGGCTGGCATTCAATAAGTTTTGAAGTGCAATGTGGCCTTGTCCTTCCCTCCTTCCCCACCCCACCTGGTGCTTCCCTCCTTCCCCACCCCTCCCGGGCTACCTTGGCAGTTATCCCCCTATTTGTGTGACGAATTAATAAAGAACGAATGAATTTGAAACAACAATGACTTTATTGCCTCTGCAAGTGGTGATCGAAGGGGGGAGGGGAGGGGAGGGGAGGGCGGTTGACTTACAGCGAAGTAGAATGAACCAAGGGGGTGGGTTTTCATCAAGGAGAAACAAACAGAACTGTGACACCGTAGCCTGGCCAGCCATGAAACTGGTTTTCAAAGCTTCCCTAATGCACAGCGCGCCCTGCCGTGCTCTTCTAACCACCCTGGTGTCTGGCTGTGCGTAATCAGCAGCCAGGCGATTTGCCTCAACCTCCCACCCCACCATAATTGTCTCCCCCTTACTCTCACAGATATTGTGGAGCACACAGCAAGCAGTAATAACAATGGGAATATTGGTTTCGCTGAGGTCTAACCAAGTCAGTAAACTGCGCCAGCGCCCTTTTAAATGTCCAAATGCACATTCTACCACCATTCTGCACTTGCTCAGCCTACAGTTGAACAGCTCCTGACTACTGTCAAGGATGCCTGTGTATGGCTTCATGAGCCATGGCATTAAGGGGTAGGCTGGGTCCCCAAGGATAACTACAGGCATTTCAACATCCCCAACGGTTATTTTCTGGTCTAGAAAGTAAGTCCCTTGTTGCAGCTCTTCAGACAGACCAGAGTTCCTGAAGATGCGAGGGTCATCTACCTTTCACGGCCATCCCATGTTGATGTTGGTGAAACATCCTTTGTGATCCACCAGTGCTTGCACCACCACTGAAAAGTACCCCTTTTGGTTTATGTACTGGCTGCCTTGGTCCTCTGGTCCCAAGATAGGGATATGCGTTCCGTCTATTGCCCCACCACAGTTAGGGAATCCCATCCACTATGACTTGCACATTTTCCAGAGTCACTAACCTTAATAGCAGCAGCTCAGTGATTGCATTGGCTACTTGGATCACAGCAGCCCCCACAGTAGATTTGCCCACTCCAAATTGATTCCCGACTGACCGGTAGCTGTCTGGTGTTGCAACCTTCCAGAGGGCTCTCGCCACTCACTTCTGAACTGTGAGGGCTGCTCTCATCTTGGTATTCTTGCACTTCAGGGCAGGGGAAAACAAAGTCACAAAGTTCCATGAAAGTTCCCTTACGCATGCGAAAGTTTCGCTGCCACCGGGAATCATCCCAGACCTGCAACACTATGCGGTCCCACCAGTTTGTGCTTGTTTCCCAGGCCCAGAATTGGCATTCCACGGCATGAACCTGCCCCATTACCACCATGATGTCCAAATTGTCAGGGCCCGTGCTTTGAGAGAAGTCTGTGTCCATGTCCTCATCACTCTCGTCACCACGCTGCCATTGCCTCCTTCTGCAGGTTCTGGTTCTGCATATACTTCATGATAATGCACGAGGTGTTTACAATGCTCATAACTGCCTTGGTGATCTGAGTGGGCTCCATGCTTGTCATGGTATGGCAGCGGCAGGACAGTAGGAGAGCAGAGTTGCAGCGGAAGCGGAGGTTGGATGACCAGTTTTGCACACCTATTGCGCTGTCTGCTGCCAGGACACAACAGCTGAGCAGGCCGCACGCTTACCGTGGTATGGCGAGACAAGAGCAGGAGAGCAGAGTTGCAGCAGAAGCGGCGGATGACGACGGTCAGATAGAGGACCTGCAAGACCACCAGGAGAGCAGAGTGGCAGCAGATGCGGTGGTCGGAAGACCAGTTTTTCCGACCTACTGCACTGTCTGCTACCAGAGCAGGAGAGCAGAGTGACAGCGGAAGCGGTTGTTTGATGACGACAGTTAGCAGTCCTACTGCACCATCTGCTGAAAGCAGTATGGCACCCGCACAGAAAAAAGGCGCGAAACGATTGTCTGCTGTTGCTTTCATGGAGGGAGGGGCGACTGACGACATGTACCCAAAACCACTTGCGACAATGTTTTTGCCCCATCAGGCATTAGGCGCTCAACCCAGAATTCCAGTGGACGGTGGAGACTGCGGGAACTGTGGGATAGCTACCCACAGTGCAACGCTCCGAAAGTCGACACTAGCCTCGGTATTGTGGATGCACTCCACCGACTTAATGCGGCAGTGCTTTAACATGGCTGCGTAGTTGTGGCACCAGCGGTGGGAGAGAGCTCTCCCAGCGCTATAAAAAACCACCTCCACGAGGGGAGTAGCTCCCAGCGGTGGTGCACTGTCTACACTGGCACTTTACAGCACTGAAACTTGCAGCGCTATGGGGGGTGTTTTTTCACACCCCTGAGCAAGAAAGTTGCAGAGCTGTAAAGTGGCAGTGTAGACAAGGCCTAAGTCCCCGTGTAGAGAGCATTCAGTCAACAGAAGAATTCCCTCCCATTGGCATAGAAAGTGTCAACACTGAAGCACTACAGCAGTGCAGCTGTGCTGTTGTAGCATTTTAAGTGTAGACAACCATAAGATTCGTAGTTACAAATCTGTCACTCTTGGTGAGACAGTGCATGGTACCACCAAAGATTAACACCCAAATTCAAGGATAGTTGCCACTCTGGGATTTGTTTTTCGTTGTTTTCTATAGGGTGGGGAAGGTGAAAAAGAAAAATCCAGACGCACCCATGGTCACACTTTTCAAGGGAATGGGGGGTGGGGGGAGGTTTACAGGGAACTGGAGAAGTACCATTAAACTGATTATTAACTGACAGTCATGCAAATACAATCTCCACCCTAAAATTAAACAATTTGCTTCCCATTCCCCAAGGTCTCTCTCCTGAACTTTTGGTTCTGTTGACTCCTCTATCAGCCCCACAACCTTAGGTTTCTTTTTTTTTTTCACTCTTTCCCATTCGTTTGAGGTTCTCCTGCCCCCGTTGCCCAGCTTCATCTCAAAGGCCTGGAAAAATACGGAAAACAAAAAACTACACAACACAGTGCCCACTTCTCCAGACAGCTGCCAGCATGATCAGTGTTACACCTCTGACTGGCCAGAATGGGTTGTTGGGCTGAGGGAACACACATTCTTCCCCCACGATGGTTCCAGCCCTTGAGAAGAGCCTTGCATAGATCACTGACATATTTTAAGGAATGTTTATGTGAACATTTTTATTCATTATGTTTGTCAGCATTTCTCAGATACCAAGGAAGGACATAATTACTGGGGCAAGTTCAACAATTACTATACTAGCATCTCTCTGAACGCAGCTTTCAATCACATCATTTCCCCATACCAGAAATTCTAGCCATCCACACAGCTAGTGCAGCACATCCAGTTTACACTATGTTCTTACATGGCCCTAATTACCTGGATACCTGAGCTCCTACACATGCACCTTCAGTCAAGAATGAGAAGGATAAAAGTGGTAGGCAGACTCACTAAGCACTGCGCCATATCAGTGACCTTTCTTGCCTGATTTGCACTGCCCACAAGTGAATGCAGCAAGACACAAACTAAAGGACATTAAAGGCCTGGCGAGTTCTCAGAGTATGAGCTGAAATACTTTGTGAACTATCAGAAACCTTTCCTCTGTATCCTGCAATGAGCTTATATACGATAGAAGCTACAGTCCTCACACATAATGGGGGGGTGGAAATGAAGAAACAGTAAGATCAACCAACATTTCTACGTCAAAGCCACCGGAGCAAAGGTCAGCAGCCTGGTGTTTTACTATACCATTAACAATGCTATAAGGACATGAACCAGTTATGTTGTTTGAAGTGAGAGCTGCTCCTACACCTCTAATAATTTTCCAGATATCTTCCTTCTGTCTCCCCCCCATTTCTCTACCACACCCTCCATGCTGTTAATGTACTCCCCTAACATTAATGCCTCTGTATAGTCTGAGCACTATTAAATTTTGAGGCCACAGGTGTTCAGTGTGTGCATCAATAGATCAGCCTCTTTAAAGCAGACTCAAACTGAGAACTAAGTGGTTTATAAAATGATGTTTTCTTCCACTCTAAGCCTGGCAAAAAAAAAAAAAAAAAAAATCAGACACCAAAAATAACCTCACACTGTATTTGTCAACGTCAACTATTTTACTATTTTTTAGGGAATATCTGCATCGTTGTGAAAAATTTCATTCTGATACAATTTCAAATCACCAAGCTATACCCTGCCCAACTGTTTTAACACCAGCCACAAAATAATAATTAAGGGTTAGAAAAGAAATTACTTCACACTTGAGGATTAGTCAACTAGCCAAGGTCTAATTGTGCTGTCATGCCCTGAAATGTAAAGGAAGTAGAATCAAGTATTGATTTGGGACATGGATACACTGGAAACTCTCCCAGCGCTCCTGGTAATCCACCTCCACGAGGAGATTAGCTCAGAGCGCTGGGAGCACGACTCCCAGCGCTCAGAGCCTGTCTACACTAGCGCTTTAAAGCGCTCAGACTTGCTGCGGTCAGGGTGGTGATTTTTAACACCCCAAGCCAGCAAGTCTGAGTGCTTTAAAGCGCTAGTGTAGACAAGCCCTGAGTTGCAACTTCATCAGTCAGTCTGATGGGGCATACCAAACCCACCTATTGATTTCTGGAAGGAGTTAATGAGAGCCTGTGGGCTCAATCAGCCACATCACCCTGCTGCTACACCTCCAGTAGGTATCAAGCCTGGAGGGAGGACTTAAAAGAGCTGAACAACCCAGCTCAGCTGGGGGCTGATGAGAAGGACAGCAGGTTGCTGGCTCTCAGTGATAGAAGGCTGGCTACAATCATGAAGCTGAGTTGGACTGCTAGCATACAGAGCCTCCTGGAAGGCAGACAGGCTGGCCAGGAACAGGAAGCCCCACGTAGTTGGGAAGGGAAGTGAGTCTGCCAAGAATTCTCTGTACTGATGGTGGTGGAGGTCTGAAAGGGCCCTGTGGAGCCAGGGCCTGCCCTTCTAGGGGAGTAAAAACTCTCCAGCAGCAGCAGAACCAGCTAGGTGGAATAAAGTACTAAGAAGCTCTGCAGTGAGCCTGTGGAAGAAGCTTACAGTGGAGCTGATACACTCGGAGCCCTGGAAGAGGCTCTGACAAAAGCCTAAGACAGGCAAGATAGGAAGTGATCCAGGGAGCCAGCAAGGGAATCTATTTTGTCTAGCTTTGATTGCTTATTAAAGGGTCCCTAGACTGGAATCCAGGGGAGAGAAGACCTGGGATCCTCTACCAGCCCTCTGAGGAAGGTGGAGCAGAAAAACACTGACAAGGGGTATGGACTACTAAAACTCTGTTTTGTATATGGGGTAAGGACTAGTGAGTCCACAGTTGGACTAAAGGCCCAACACAAGGTGGATGGACTACTGTTTGCTGGACTACTGGTATACCCCAGAAGGGGTGGGACTCTGTGTGACCAGGCCAAAGGGCTGAGTCACATGAAGAAGCTAACCACTATGTGGCCAAAGCGGCTGTCAACAGGGGGTGCCTAAGGAGGACAGTATGCTATGCCACACCCAGCAACAAGGGGGTTCACGGTCTCGTGAGTCAAACACATACTGTACAGTGAGCTTTTAACTTGATTATTTAAACTAGAGCTGTCAATTAATCGCAGATAACTCATGTGATTAACTGAAAAAAATTAATCACAATTCATCGCAGTTTTAATCTCATTGTTAAACGATAGAATACCAATTGAAATTTATTAAATATTTTTGGATGATTTCAAATATATTGATTTCAATTACAACACAGAATACAAAGTGTATACTACTCATTTTATATTTTTATTACAAATATTTGCTCTGTAAAAATGATAACAGTATTTTTAATTCACCTCATAAGTACAGTAGTGCAATCTCTTTATTGTGAAAGTGCAACTTACAAATGTAGAAATTTTTTTTGTTATATAACTGCACTCATAAACAAAACTATGCAAAACTTTAGAGCCTACAAGTCCACTCAGTCCTACTTCTCGTTCAGCCAATTGCTCAGATGAACAAGTTTGTTTACATTTAGGGGAGATACAGCTTCCCATTGCATTTACAATGTCACCAGAAAGTGAGAACAGGCATTTGCATGTAACTTTTGCAGCCGGCATTGATAGGTACAGTATTTACATGCCAGATATGCTAAACATTCGTATGCCCCTTCATGTTTCAGCCACCATTCCAGAGGACATGCTTCCATGCTGATGACACTCATTGAAAAAATAGGGCGTTAATTAAATTTGTGACTGAACTCCTAGGGGGAGAATTGTATGTCTCCGGCTTTATTTTACCCGCATTCTGCCATATATTTAATCTTATAGTAGTCTCAGATGATGACTTGGCACATGTTGTTCATTTTAAGAACACTTTCACTGCAGATTTGACAAAATGCAAAGGAGGTACCAAAGTGAGATTTCTAAAGATAGCTACAGCACTCTACCCAAGATTTAAGAATCTGAAGTGCCTTCCAAAATCTGAGAGGGATGAGGTGTGGAGCATGCTTTCAGAAGAACACCACAAGGATCCGGAAACTACAGAACCCGAACCACCAAAAAAGAAAATCAACCTTCTGCTAGTGGCATCTGACTCAGATGATGAAAATGAATATGCATTTGGTCCACACTACTTTGGATTGTTGTTGAGCAGAACCCATCATCAGCATGGACACGTCCTCTGGAATAGTGGTTGAAGCACGAAGGGGCATACAAATCTTTAGCGCATCAGGCATGTAAATATCTTGCGAGGTTGGCTACAAAAGTGCCATGTAAACACCTGTTAATTTCAGTGACACTGTGAACAAGAAGTTGGCCACATTATCTCCTGCAAATGTAAACTGACTTGTTTGTCTGAGCAACTGGCTGAACAAGAAATAGGACTGAGTGGACTTGTAGGCTCTACAGTTTTATATTTTATTTACAAAAAATAACTGCATTCAAAAATAATTCTACATTTGTAAGTTCAACTTTCATAGTTAAGAGATTGCATTACAGTACTTAAGTGAATTGAAAAATACTATTTTGTTTTTTACAGTGCAAATATTTGTAATAAAAAAATAACATGAGCACTGTACATTTTGTATTGTTATAATTGAAATCAATATTTGAAAATGTAAAAAACATCCAAAAATATTTAAATAAATGGTATTCTATTATTGTTTTAAATCTTGATTAATTGCACCATTAATCACTTGAAAGCCCTAATTTAAACATAATTTAATACCTCTGTAGTTGTTATACCCTCTCTTGTCTTTATTAGCGGGGAGTTTTCTTGCATTTTCTTGCATCTTTATCCATTTCCTTTTGCTTTCTCCCTCCATCCCTTATTTTCCTTTTTCCTGCTCTACACCAAGTTCTCTACCTCCATCTCTGAACTTCTTTCCTTCCTGCTTCCACAAAAATCCCACTCAGTGCTCTACTTTGTCATCCTACTCCCCACATGTTCCTTACTCTCTGCTCTCACCTCCTACCTCCAGGGAATGAGCCTGTAGCTCCCCAACCAGCCATTCAGCCAACTAATATGTCCAAGTTTTGCACTCACTTTCAGCGAGAGGGGTTTTCAACCCCTGATAAATATGATTCTGCAGATCCTTTTATCTAATGATCTCTCAGTAGTCCTGTGACTTTTATAATCCTTTTACAGGAAAGTAAACCGATGGCTTATCCGCCTGCACAATACCCAAGATATACTCTCAAATATGATCAAAAATAGAAAAGCCATGAAGCTTTCTGCACAAGTGGTCTCTAAAAGCAGAAAGACACTAGTCTGTACAGTCTTGGCCTCTCACACAGCTCTGCCAACACACCTAACCAAGAGTTACAGCCTACTTGTCTATTCCCTTTCAGATCTCTTGTGCAGAGTTTAATACTGATGTAAATTTGTGAGATCAGGATGAAAACAAACAACTTTCACTTCTGACAAACAAATTCAGTAAAGCTCTCCAAAAAAACACCCATAATCAGGAGAATCCTGATTATAAATGTTATACCCTATGCTCTTCACATTTACTTTCTAATACAGTACTCCCCAGGGATGGACACTGGTCCCAGTGTTACTTCTAGCTTTATTTTCTACTTTTAGCTTGCATTTTGAGATAACCTCTTAACAAGTCTGCAGTCCTGCAACGCAGCAGCTGTGAGCGGTGATAGAGGAATTAGGCCCCACACGCTGACAAAGCACAAACTAGGACACGACGCAGCAGCCCTGCGTCTGTTTCACAGCGGCTGCCTGGCCTCTGGGCTGGCTCCCCGCCAGAGTCCGGCGGCAGGGCTCTGCCCTGATGGGCAAAGCTCGCCCGGCACGAGTGTCTCCGCCTCGGCGCTAGCCCTGACCACGGCCCTGCCGCCAACAGCTGGGCGCCGGGGGGCGCGGCACTAGGTGCGGGGTGACGCCGGCAGGGCCTAGCCCCAGAGACCGGGGCCCAGCTCAGGACCCCGCCCGTGAACGGAACCGCGCCGTCCGGCGTGACTCACCCCACGGCCACTCTGCTCCACGGCCGGGCGGGCCGCGTGATGAGCGCCTCCCAGGCCGCCGCCATGCTGCTCTCGGCCGGCTCGGCCCACAGGCGGCCGGCCAGGTAGCGCAGCGCCGCGCCGGGCAGCTCCGGCTCCCGCACGAAGAGGTAGCCCGCGGCCAGGGCCAGCAGGGCCACGCACACCGCCCGGGGCCACATGGCGGGGTTCCGAGCCCGGCCCGGGGGCAGCGGCCGGGGTCGGTGGCTCTAGCTGTCCGGCTCGGGGCGCGGCGGCCCCCGGCAGGCGGGTCTGGCCCCAGCCCAGCTGCCCGGCGTCTCCTCAGGCGGCGACCTGCCTTCTCGTTCAGGCGACTCTGCCTGGGACTCGCCACGTCCTAGGAGCAGGAATCAATGGACGGCCAGCGGGGCCTCCCTACGCTATTTCCGTAACGCCACTCCGGCACGCGCCCCGACCTGCCTTAAACAGTTTAGGGAATAGCGACCAGCTCTATAGAAACAGCGCAACCCGTCCCACCGGTATGTACGTAACTTCCCAGTCACCCCAGAGGGGCTCCGGCTGCGCACCCGCGCATCCAGAATACGGCAGTGGCCGCGGAATACGGCAACCAGCATGCATGTACCAATAGGGGAATAGAGAGAGGGGGAACAAGAATGTACCACCAGGGGGGCCGCGGAGAAATCTCCTTTGGAGATGAGGGACAGTCCAAGACGTGCACATGGATCAGGCCTCTAGTAGCAGCCTGGCTCTGTGCCCCCGGGGCTGGCTTTAGGGGCAGGTGACCACGTGGGGTGCCAGGTTTGGGAGGGTGCCAGGCTCGGGTTGCTGTGCCAGTCAGTCAATGAGATCTAAAGAATGAAGTGAGATGACTCACGCCCAGCTGCAGTATTGTGAACTTTGTTTTATTGTGTAATTATGAAAGTGTACTTGTGTTTTAAGATTTGAAGAGTATAAGTAGCGAATAATAAAGGACATATTTAATGAGATGACAGAGATATCCATTAAACCACTATCTATGCTGTAAGAAAAGGAGTACTTGTGGCACCTTAGAGACCACAAGTACTCCTTTTCTTTTTGCGAATACAGACTAACACGCCTGTTACTCTGAAACCTATCTATGCTGTGCTTCAGTTCGCGAGGACAAAGGTGAGAAAAGCGACCTTTTGAACGGAAGGACTAAGGTTAACAGTCTCAGGCTATCACTTATTGTAACAGTAATACTGATCCACCCAAAGTTGGTGCACAGTTCAGTTTCTTGATGTTAGTACATTTCAGTTATTCGTAAAATTAAAAAGTTTTTATAAGCTTAAAGAAAACGAATTTTTTTTATTTGCTTATATGTGGCATGACTAAATACAGATTTACAGATGCTAGCATGCAAATTTATCATCTTATATGACAGGGATAAATCACACATGCAAATCATGCATCAAAGTCGTGAAATGGGATACAAATGCAATAAAAAATAACATACTCAAAAGTTTAACAAATGGCGAGGGGGTGCCAGAGACACTCCTTACCTGGTGCCATTTGGTCTAGGGCTAGTCTTTTGTGCTCTTGTGTAATGTCTCACGGGCATCAGGGCAGGCCACAATGCCTCAAACCACAGTGAACCCCTGCCCACCCCAAACCACTCATTCACATGATAACCAACTGCACACCTGCAAAGATCATGAGTCCAACCCCCCAAAGTCATGAGACTGGCTTAAAAATAGATTTAAGAATAATTTGTGTGTTTTTACCAAGAAGTGGCTGTTGTAACAAAGGGCAAAATTCACAAGTCATGTCAGAAATGATGGGAAATGTAAAAAACATGGACTAACTTGATACTTGTGATGACAAATTGCAAGTGGGCGACTGTCAGTGGCTGGCTAGTGTGTGGAAGAGAGGAAGTTATACCTAGGCTTGGAAAGACTATTTTTTTACTGGTAAATATAGGTGTAACCCTTCTGCCAGTCAGAGCTGGCAGCAACAAGGGCCAGGTTCAGTATCTAGCAGTTCCTCTTCAACAGTACAACACAAAACCAGCTTGAGCCCCCACCCCCTCTGGGACAATTACACACCACCCTCTGGGAGCCTCTAAGGCCTGGTCTACACTGAGGGGAGGGGAGGGGCGAGCTAAGTTGGTCCAAGTTACACAACTTCAGCTACAAAAATAGCATAGCTGAAGTCGACATACTTAGAGCTATTTACTGCAATGTCTTAACTGCAGTAGGTCAACTGCTGATGCTCCCCCGTCGACTCCGCCTACGCTTCTTGCTCCAGTGCAGTACTGGAGTCGACAGGAGAGTGCACGGCTGTCGATTTATCGCATCTAATGAAGACGTGATAAATCGACCCGTGCTGGATCGATCGCTCCGGAGGTAAGTATAGACATGTCTTAAGAGGCAATACTTCCGCTCTTGCAAGCGCAGAGTCTGAGTGTATTATTTAATAAAAGGAGGGAAGTAGCCCAGCATTAATTTGGGGAAACACTGCAACCAGGGCTCATAAACATAAACTATGAGCAAAAGACCCACCCTTCAGGTTCTTAAGTCCTGCAACCCAAAAGTCACTTTAACATGTCCGTCCCTTCTCTGCACCCTACTCACAGTTGTTGTCCTTGGACAGTGCAGACCCAGAGTTCAGAGGTGCATCTGCAAAGTTCACCTCCCACCTGGGTGGAGGGAGGAGTAAGGAGGCACCTTACATGCTCCGCTGCTTGGGCACTCGCTTGCTGCCGCCTGTCTCTGCGGGACTCTGCTCTGTAGGGTGACCAGGTGTCTGGTTTTCGACCAGAACACCTGGTTGAAAATGGATCCTGGCAGCTGTGGTCAGCACCCCTGACCGGGCCATTGACTGTCCGGTTGGTGGCGCCACACAGCAGGGCTGGCAGCCTCCCTGCTAGCCTCTGCGCCCCATGGCTCCCAGGAAGCAACTGGCATGTCCCCCATCCGGGTCCTACGCGTAGGGGTAGCCAGGGGGCTCCGCATGCAGCCCCTGCCCGAAGTGCCGCCCCCGCAACTCCCATTGGCCAGGAACCGTGGCCAATGGGAGGTGCGGGAGCAGCGTTTGCGGATGGGACAGCGTGCAGAGCCGCCTGGCAGCCCCTCCATGTAGGAGCTGGAGGAGGGACATGCCAGCTGCCTCCAGGAACTGCTTGAGGTAAGCACCGCCCAGAGCCTGCACCCCTGGTCCCCTCCCAGGCCCCATCCCCTGCCCCAGCCCTGATCCCTCTCCTGCCCTCTGAACCCCTCAATCCCAGCCTAGAGCACCCTCCTGCACCCCAAACCCCTCATCCCCAGCCCCACCCCAGAGCCTGCACTGCCAGCCAGAGCCCTCACTCCCCCCGCACCCTAACCCCGTGCCCCAGCCCTGATCCCCCTTCCACCCACGAACCCCTCAATCCCAGCCCAGAGCACCCACTTGAACCCCAAACCCCTCATTCCCAGCCCCATCCCAGAGCCCACACCCCAACCCCCTGCCCTAGCCCAGAGCCCCCTCCTGCACCTGAAACCCCTCATCCCTGGCCCCACCCCAGAACCCGCACCCCCAGCCAGAGCCCTCACTCTCCCGCATCATGCCCCAGCCCCGTCACCCCTTCCACCCTCCAAACCTCTCAGTCCCAGCCTGGAGCACCCTCCTACACCCTCAAACCCCTCATCTCCAGCCCCACCCCATAGTCTGTATCCCCAACCAGAGCCCTCACACACACACCCCAACCCCCTGCCCTAGCCCAGAGCCCCCTCCTGCACCTGAAACCCCTCATCCCTTGACCCACCCCAGAACCTGCACCCCCAGCCAGAGCCCTCACCCCCTTTGCATCCCAACCCACTCTCTCAGCCTGGAGACCCCTCCTACACTCTGAACTCATTTCTGGCCCCAGCTGGAGCCCTCACCCCCTCACACACCCCAGCCCCCGAGCCAGCCCAGTGAAAATGAGCGAGTGAGTGAGGGTGGGGAGGTAAGCGACAGAGGGAAGGGAGATGGAGGGAGCAGGGCCTCAGAGAAGGGGCAGGGCAGGGGGCGGCACCAGGGTGTTTAGTTTTGTGCAAGTAGAAAGTTGGCAACCCTACTGCTCTGGCCCTCTCTATCAGCCGCCCTGCTGACCAATTGCCACACCCTCCACCAGCCACACTGCTGGCCACTCACTGCACCTCTCTGCCAACCACCCTGCTGGCTGCTTACCAAACTGTCTTCAGGGCCCGCCACTTAACACAGCTCTCAGTGATTTCAGCTGTTAGTGCAGGAGCCTCACTGCTGGTGCACCCTGGGTAATCTCTGAAATCAGAGACACTACCCCAAAGCAGCATTAATACTTAGACCTAGGTATCATTGATTTCAGCTCTGTAGTACGTAACAAAACTCTCAATTAACTCTGTTATTATACAGCAGATAAAGAAAGGATTAAGTACTACCTACAGCCTTTAAAAAGCCTCCACATCACCAAACACATTGAAATACCTGTTTCTACTCACTAGGCTTTGGAACGCCTGTCCCCTGCCTAGTGAGTGCCATTTAGTTGAGGGTGAGTCCCTCAATTGGGAAATGCCAAGTACGTGCTGCTGCCCTCAATTCATTCAACAAGGATAACAACCCTAGTCCTGCCCCAATAAGCAGGAGACTGGGGATCCCACACCAGCCAAAAGTGACCATTTGGGCAAGCAGCCAATCATGCTGAGTGCCTAGGCAAGGTGGGTGTGCCTATGCAAACGAGATCACCTCCTTGAAGTCCTCCTCCACAGCTCATCCATCACTTGATGTCAGGGGAGAGCTCATTCAGACTCTGCTACATAGGTAAATGCCAATTTCACTGTATACACACAAACCAATGAAAATATATTTCCATTGATGACCAAAATTTATAGATAGGCAAAGTAAGAAAAATGCTGCTTGAGATCTTAGAGTTTGATTTACGGATATTTCCTTTGTATGATTTGACATGATGCTAACAATTTGTATTTTAACAGTTATGAAGCTTTAATTTTTTGAATCTCAACGTCTATTGTCATTAAGTAATTATATGAACCCCCCATAATTTCCCACAATTGTGAAAATTTAAATGGATAAAAATCAAATAAAAATTCTTAAACCCCTTAATTTTACATGCTTCTTGTATAGCAGTAGCACATCTTCCCTCCCTCTCTCCTTCTTCTGCCCACATGTGACAATGTCAGCGAGGTTGGGGATGGAAGACATGAAGAGACATGAAATTTGAGAGTACAAGTTATTATAATTTACTATTCACTGAAAGCCTGTGTAATTCATAATGGGTGTAATTTGTAGAGTCATCTGTGTACAAAAAATGAAAATGGGGGCTCTTCTTTTCCATGTGCTGTGTTGTCATGAGCAGTGTTGCTGTTTGTAAACATTCTCCATAGTTTGTGCATGAAGCTGGCCCCTGGCTGGCGGCACAACCATTGCATGACTGTTACTCCCACCTTCTCTGATCAGTGGTCACATTCCAAGTGCCACAGACACTTTGGACTCCAGCATTCCCACTGATGATTGAACCCTAGTCCTGTTCTAAACAAAAAAAGCCCACAGCCATGCTTGTAGCTGTTTCCTTTGCTTCACACTGACTCAAGTTTGTCTCATTGCAGCATCTGGTCTTCAGAGCCAATCAGTTGCTGGTATCCATGTTCCCTCAGTGATAAGTGTACATTGTGAGGAGGCATCAGCATTACAGGAGTTCATATAAGGTGGGGAGGGTCCTCCAATTCAACCCGTTGTTCCCTGCTATGTGAGTATCACAGAAATACCTGCTAAAACCATTCAGTGCAATCACGTTTCAACCTGGGGAAGCATGTTTATTTATAGCCCTGCCATAGAACATCATAAGGAGACATGCCCATAAGACAGTTGCAACTCATTATATTGGTACAGTTCTGGGATTTCATTGTTAGCACTATTTCACCTGAGACAGATTTCCTACATTATGACATTAGATGGGTGGTTAGCCAGAATCCCAATTTGGGAAGATTATTTTTTAAATCTGGTGCTGCTGAAATGTGCTGGATTGTCAGCCGTGGAAACTAAAGTCTTCCTTTCCCCACAGAACAAGTACCACACAGGCAGCTTTCAAACCATGTTCTTCGGGAACCACCTCTAGGGACAACTGGAGTTCAGTCTCTATGGCCCATTCCACCACTAATGATACTACCAGTTAGAGACAACTGAACAGTTAGTTTTATGATATTGACTCCTGCCTGCAAAAATACAAAACAAAAACAAAACTACAACACACTTGCCCCTGCAAAGTCATTTCACTTAAGGAGCCAAACGTCAAGCCAGAACAGGGCTGAGATTGATTCAAGCTACCAAATGAGAGGTGAAACAGTCAGTTTAGAAGTGAAAGTCTGTCCCTTATTCCCAACCCCCTGAGCCATCTGGCTTTCCATGTATTTTTGTATTGGGGTGGGGGTGTATAAATGTGGGTTGGATTGATGAAGAAGTGTGGCTCAGGCCCAAGAAGAGATAAAATGTTAATAAAAAACTTGTTTACTTTTACAAACATTACAAAGTTGGGATTCAACATTGTGTGACATGTTAGCAATAGCTTACCCCATTGTAAGAACCACCATAACCTTTTCTTAAACATGCAGAAAGAGGCGGGGGTGGGAAAAGAGTTAATGCATGTGAAACTTAAAAAGTTAAATAAAAACTCCATTTTAACAATTTCCCCTAGTCCCTTCTGTGTAGTTATTCTTTTATATGAAACCCCTCTCATTGGCAGTTTTGATGGTATTAACTGTTCTCGTTGGCGGAGGAAATAAAAAAGAGAAAGCCAGTTTAGATGGTCTTGAGTTATTGAAGGCGGCTGAGCCTGTTCCGACAAGCTCACACAAAATGGGAGAAAAGAGTGTAGTAGGGAACAGACAAAAGATACATTTTCCTCTTTGCTTGCAAACTAGCTGTGGGAAATTACAGGCACAGCACATAGTTTTTAGCCACTCAGAGCTGGCACACTTTTACCGGTGTTGAGCGTTTAAAGGCCTTTCTCTGAGCTTGCCTTTCTGATCACAGGCTCACAGAAGGTTTGCAAAAGGTGGATTTGTCTTAGCCAGCTAAGCTAGATACATATTAGACAGCTGAGCAAGCCAGAGGAAAGAGAAAGAATAAGAGGAGGGGATGCAGCAGGGATGGGAAGATGGCAGAAATTTCAAACTTTCAGTGGAACCATAAAGACCCTAATCATGCTTTTTAGCTTGAATACATCCAGTTTGTACCAGTCTGTCTCAATTTTTGTTCATTTGCACACTTTTATGTAAGAGGCAAAACATGACCGGTTACCTTTTACACACTTTGGACAACTTTAAATACAGCCTTCTGCCCCACATTGGGAGGAAAGGAGATGTATGAAACCATTGAGTTGATTATTTTTGTTGTTAACCTCCATCACCTCCATCCTAAATCTCTGGGATTGAATCCTCCACTATAACCAGTAAGTACAGGCACAGCACACGGTTCTTAGCCACTCTGAGCTGGCATGCTTTTACCAGTGTTGAACATTTAAAGGCCTTACTTTGAGCTTGCCTTTCTGATCACAGGCTCACAGAAGGTGGCCAAGCAAGTACTGGGTGCAGCTAAGGGAACGAGATGCTTTGGAAACGTTTGCAATTCCCTGATCCCAAAACTGTCCATGGCATAGGAGACCTCAGCTCTTCAGTCCTAGTACTGAAGTGGTATAAAGAGTGCAAAGGGGAGAGGTGAGCCCTGATCTCATTTCCACCTATTCCCCATTTTGCACCCTACATTCCTCTCACTTTACTCCTTCTTTTGTTTTATGCACACTTGGCTTCATGCCTTTTATCATGCTGGCCCCATCCACCTGAAGCTACATCCCACTTGTCTGCCTAACACCCTCTCTGCTCTATCAAACCAATCCCTTCACACCTACTTCCTACCTTCTCCTCTTCTCCAATAACATTTCTACAACCTTCACTTTGAGTCCATGCTTTGTTTAATTTGGGTTGTAAATGCTTTGGGGCAGGGACCATGTCTTGGTTCCTTTTTATGAAATGCTATGTGAATTTCTGGCACTTTTTATGTGATGTTTCATAATAGCCAGTGGTTATGGAGTGGGATTTGTCTGTTAGCCAGTGGTATCTGTTCTAGATAATAGAACATGTCACAGGAGTATGAGCTTTTGGGTAGGATGCTAACAAACATTCTGAAAGAAACAGTTTGTGTGGAACTGTGCAGAAGAACAGGTAAACACTGATTAAAACAGGAGCTTTGCGTTGTTCTCAGAAACTGGGCAAGGTTCCCCACCTTTGCTTTGCCAACGTACCTCAATCCTGAAATGCAGCACCCCCTGCTAGTCTGCCCCATAAGACACACAGTGCTGCTAATGCATCTCACTTTTGATCTGCAGTACCCCCTGCTATTCCCATCCTACCAACAGTACTAAATTGTGCCAAGTTGTTTGGTTTTGGCCACAAAACTCATTTTCACTTGTCTCCTAACAAGACACCGAGTGACTTTCATCCAAGCACTGTCAGCAACAGAGAAAAGGAAGAACATGTGAACACCCAGCCTCCTGCTAAATTCCCTAATTATATAGTGATGTGTTAATAACAAACACTTTCAAGACTTGGCAATCACCAAATGCATGTCAGCACTGTAATCTGTCAAAAGAAGGATCACACAGGAAAGGTGTATGTCTGGTTTTAAATCACTTCATTAAGTATCTTAACAGTCTGGACCCAGAATTTAAATTCCGAATAGACATCTAATGTAAAGCCCTGAAATGTCAGTTGTTTAAATGTTCTACAGAATCTGGGATCATCATGTTAAATGCATGTACTTTTGCAGAAGTGAACAACTCTGGGCAGATAGTTTCTCTCCCGCACTCCCTTTAACTTTAAATGCTGTTGGTTTTAGAAGATGAATCATTTAAAATAGGGGCATCATTTCAGAAAAATTCTTGGGGGGAGGGGCAATGTTGTGACAGCATATAGAATATCATATGGGATTATATTATGTCCTGCAAAGTCTGGGGTGGGGTGGGGAAGGGAGGCAAGAAGTAGAAAATATCACAGAGCACATGGACCTATGAAAAGTCTGGGGGGAGGTAACTGTCCCATAGCAAATTATGCTGCTAATTTAAGTCCTGTTCTTTTAAGAACTCTGCAGTGCTGGTGTGATGGCTGCCAGCGTGGCTAAAATGCAGGACTGAACTGGGGACCTTTAGAGCTGAAAGCATGAGCAGCTACAGGTTAGCTAAAGAGCTGCACTCTGTAGGGGGGGCTGTAACAGAGTCACACCCTCTGTGGATCAGGCAGCAAAGGGAACACAACACGCACTGCAACTGAAGTAAGAATGAATTTGAGATGATGGCAAAAAACCCTTAGCAATCAGAATTAATGCCAGTGACAGGACCTCACTTTACAGAGCAAAGGGTTAAGATCAACAAAGCTAAAAGAATTTAAAATCTTATCAGAAGAGGGAGGTAAGGAAATTGCGTCAGTAATCTCGAGAAAGGTGTGGAGAAGCTTGGGAATAAAGGTCACTTGGCTCTGTCTCCAGTCCTGTCATATTTGGCTCCAAACTAGTGCGGAACCCATCAGATGGACTAGATGAAGGCCACTGCTTCCCTTTCAAGCCATCTGAAAAAAACTCAGTGAAAAAGATTAGTAAGGCCCAGAGCCTCAAAGGCAATCAGACACCTAACTCCCTGTGACTCCAATGTGCGTTCTTCCTCCAAGGACCTGCGCCTGCCACTCGCTCCTCGCCCTCTCCCGCTCCCATCGCTCTCTGGATCGTCTCCACCTCCCTCTCCCATCCCCTCCCAGCTGGGCTCCCTCTGCTCCAGGGCTGGGATGGGAGCTGCTGCAGCCTGACAAGGAGCCTGTCTGCAAGTAGGAGGTGGCCCCGACTGAGCAGGGTCTGGCACAGGTTAATGACCCAGCGCCTATTCCTGCCCTGTGGTAACTGGACTTTTGGTGTCCAGTCAGTACATCTGACAGGACACTGCCTGGTCCCCTTTTCAACCAGACTATCCAGTTGAAAACCAGGTACCTGCAATCCTAAATGGCACCTGGACATAGAAGCCAAAAAATGGACTGTCCAGGTAATACCCTGACAGGTGGCAACCTTAAGTTAGACGCCTAAATATCTTTGAAGATCTTGGCCCAGAGCCTACAACCAACATGCTCCAGGGAAAATAAGTAGAAGGGAAAGAACAGAACAGGACAAGAGACAAGGAAAAGGAGGCAGGGACAAATGTGAGTAGTTAGGTAAAGACTCATTAGAAAGAAGGGAGGGGAAGGAAATGCCATTTGTGACAGAACATCAGCCCCAGTTAAGGCGGAAGAGGGTGGAATAAGCATGGGGGGGAGGGGGGATTTAGGAGCCCAACCAGAATATTGCTAAGAAGAGGACCCAGCTGACCCAGATTTGAATGGTGTTGTGACTCCATTCACCAGGCCCCAAGGCCACTTGTTCAAATTTGTCATCCCAGCAGGGAAGGGGCTCTGCTGTTATTCCACCCAGCTCCAGTCAGGAGCCAAGTCATTGTGCCACTACGAGTATGGAAAAGATGGAGCGGGGGATGGACAGAGGATCTGAAGCACTTAGAGGAGAGGAAAGTGATCAGAAACAGTTAGCATGGATTCACCAAGGGCAAGTCGTGCCTGACTAATCTAATTGCCCTCTATGAAGAGATAACTGGCTCTGTGGATGCGGGGAAAGCAGTGGACGTGTTGTTCCTTGACTTTAGCAAAGCTTTTGACATGGTCTCCCACAGTATTCTTGCCAGTAAGTTAAAGAAGTATGGGCTGGATGAATGGACGATAAGGTGGATAGAAAGCTGGTTAGATTGTCGGGCTCAACGGGTAGTGATCAATGGCTCCATGTCTAGTTGGCAGCTGGGTTGGTCCTCGGGCCGGTTTTGTTCAATATCTTCATTAATGATCTGGAAGATGGTGAGGATTGCACCCTCAGCAAGTTTGCAGATGACATTAAACTGGGAGGAGAGGTAGATATGTTGGAGGGTAGGGATAGGATACAGAGGGCCCTAGACAAATTAGAGGATTGGGCCAAAAGAAATCTGATGAGGTTCAACAAGGACAAGTGCAGAGTCCTGCACTTAGGGCGGAAGAATCCCATGCACCGCTCCAGACTAGGGACCGAATGGCTAGGCAGCAGTTCTGCAGAAAAGGACCTAGGGGTTACAGTGGACGAGAAGCTGGATATGAGTCAACAGAGTGCCGTTGTTGCCAAGAAGGCCAGTGGCATTTTGGGATGTATAAGTAGGGGCATTGCCAGCAGATCGAGGGACGTGATCGTTCCCCTCTATTCGACATTGGTGGGGCCTCATCTGGAGTACTGTGTCCAGTTTTGGTCCCCACACTACAAGAAGGATGTGGAAAAATTGGAAAGCGACCAGCGGAGGGCAACTAAAATGATTAGGGGACTGGAACACATGACTTATGAGGAGAGGCTGAGGGAACTGGGATTGTTTAGTCTGCGGAAGAGAAGAATGAGACGGGATTTGATAGCTGCTTTCAACTACCTGAAAGGGGGTTCCAAAGGGGATGGATCTAGACTGTTCTCAGTGGTAGCAGATGACAGAACGAGGATTAATGGTCTCAAGTTGCAGTGGGGGAGGTTTAGGTTGGATATTAGGAAAAACTTTTTCACTAGGAGGGTGGTGAAGCGCTGGAATGGGTTACCTAGGGAGATGGTGGAATCTCCTTCCTTAGAAGTTTTTAAGGTCAGGCTTGACAAAGCCCTGGCTGGGATGATTTATTTGGGGCTTGGTCCTGCTTTGAGCAGGGGGTTGGACTAGATGACCTCCTGAGGTCCCTTCCAACCCTGATATTCTATGATTCTAATGATCTCCTGCTTGCAGAGGGGAGGCTACATAAGGGCCTGTTGAGGTTACTCATCCACTGCGCTTGTGTAGCCTTAATGGCCCTCTCACTGCACAACTGTTCAGTGTATGGCTTGAACAACCAAGCTGGACACTAGCCCTAGGATTGGGGTTGGCAGTTCTGGCCTCCTGTCCTAGGCCAATTCCAGCAGCATATGGGAGCTGTCATGGGCAGGGAGAGAATTGCCCTGGTGGAGGAGCAACATAGGGCTACTGACATGAGCCCCATGCTGCTCTGCTTCTCACAGATCCCACAACAGAGGGCATTCCTGGGGTGTGCCCTTGCCCTGCGAGGAGTCCCACTGCCACCTTTGCCCCCTTCACTGTGCCTCTGAGGCAACTGAGCACAGAAACTGTGCCAGGGACTGAAACAACAGCAACTGGAAACAGTAACAATCAGGTCCCAGGGCCAGCTTCCAGCACACAGACAGGATCTTGTGACTGACATAATCTGACTTTTGCAATATTTTTCGTCAGGCGCATTTCAACACCCTCCCTGAAAAACAAAGTAGGATTTTGCCATGAGCCTATGCAGTGTTCAGCTGACAGACGGCTGGTTCAGAAACTTCACTGGGGAGATCCCCAAAATTATTGGTATGTTGCATAGTCCATATTACAAACTACTCACACACATCGCGGTTAATATATATTAACTGACACTATTAAGAGAAACTGGTGCATAACAAAGATTTCTTCCTAATTTCTATTTACTGCAGATTGAATAGATTCATCTTTCTTTAGTACAGCATTCTCTGGCATTTGTCACCGAGATGAGCAACAGCATGTAGTGGCAGAGAATTTGGTAAAAGTATAAGGGGAACCAATGACAGTAATTGTGGCTGCATGTGAAAACAGATCTTAATCTGCCAGTGAAAGGTGTCTCCAGACAGATGACTGCTTTCTCACACAAGTAACCTGCAAAGAACTAGATAGCTTCATTTCTCCTTGAGAAGAATAGAGAGTGATTCTGAAGAAAAAATATCAGAGAACTCCAACACAGAGAGGAAGAAACCAAACGTAATCAGGCAATGGAGGAGCTAAAAAATAAAGCAAAGGGAAAATACCTTCCTTATTCTCAGAGAGCAAAATTGACCCCAGTGTAAAGGACTAGCACAAAACTGATACATCACTGAAGTCCTTCTTAAGCACTATTCTGGATACTTCAGTGATGCATAGGCTTTATGCAGGTTCTCTGAACAGGGATGAATTTGAGTCTGCTTTTGTTATTTCAAAATACCAGTAAAGTTTTCCACACACTTAATATTTCCCATTGCCTTTCCTTTGCTGAGGGCATGCGAAGGTGGTGTCCTGTATACAATTCAAGTATCATGCATATTCCACACTACCTGAAGCAGCTGCACAGAATGAAAAAGCTGGAGCCCAGTAGCTGTCATCCAGACTAAAGTGGGTGAACCCATTCAGAGCTAAACGCTGCCAAAAAGGGTATCAACCTGTGGAAGGCAGCCACACAATTAAATCCTCTGACCAAAAATGAGACACACCAGAAGACGAACACTATGAGCAGCAGGAAGAGAGAACAGGAGGAATAGCTGCAAAAATACAAAGACTGACTCCAGACTGTACGAGGAGTAAGATGGGCAACACTGCTAGGCAGCATGTAGTCCAGGCTTGAAAAACATGGATGATAATTCACCCTAAATCAGCCCTCCCATTAACAGTGCAGCCTGTAGTTTGGAGGGCTTTGTTCCAGAAATGACAAGAGATAAAAGAAGCCTATTATTATCCTTGGCATCCCTGGGGTTCTGAGGGAATTTCGTTGCTTTCCTCTCCATCAAGAGATAATGCCCCAGTAAAGAGCTTGAGCTAAGAGACTACATGGAAGCAAACCTCCACTTCAAGTGGGAAGCCAGACCATGGGAAATACTATACAAGGTTAATAACCATGAAACACTTACGTGTCTGTGGAACACTGGAAAACAGGCAAAGACAACCTGAGAGCTCTGGATAAGAGTGAAACATGAGCTGAAAAGCTCCACCAGAACACCAGCAACTTCCTAATGATGGAATTGGCTAGCAGGTGTCAAAGAATATGAAAGAATATACAAAAGGTGCCAAAAGAAGAGCCACATCTAATGCACCACCCTGTACGCTCAGAGCAGAGAGACATAAAGCTGCCATGTGTGATCTGGCTGTGGTAACTGTGTCAATGAGGCTCTGCAAGTGCACTAAAGAATTCCAACCAGCCTGCCTATTGATGCACCCATACCAATTCTATATATTAGACAATTACTATGGCAACAGAGATACCTCCAGTAACCAGGCCCAGATTGGCTGTATCCAAAATTATCGATTCGCTTTTCTCACGGTAAGTGTTGTGACAATAGTCAGTTTCCCCTTAACCATTAGAAACAGTCAGGCAGGGGCTGATGGCCCACTGCGGACAATCTAACCTCTCCTTTTACAGCCACGTGGACAAACATCCCAAGAAGGGGGCCATCTGGGCCCAACACATGACTTCCCCAGGAGGTCTACGTCACATGCATCTTACAAGCTCAGAGAGAGCGAAGGTGACGCTGCAGAGGTCTATGTCCTTATGCAAAATCTTCAGGCTAAGGGATTACGCACTCTGTTGAGTTACATTATTTCACATTATTAGTTTACATTATTTGATTTAGAGTGGTAGCTAAAGGTCCTGACAAGTTCAGGGCCACATTGTGCTAGGTGCTGTACAAACACAGAGTTAAAAACAGTCCCTGTTCTGAAAAGCTTACAATCAAAATAGAAAAGATGGATAATGAGTGGGAGGGGAAACAGAAGCCTGGAAAGATGATGAGATTTGCCCAAGATCACATGGCAAGTCAGTGACAGGGTGGGAATAGACCCCAAGTTTCCTCATTCCCAGTCCAATGTCCTAATAACCAATGGAGCACATGCTTTTCATAATGGCGCTCTACACAGGTGCAGGGGTCCACTTGACAGATCCAACTGCAAAATCAGCACCTTTCAGTTTCCAGGACCTCTGTTTTTTCTTGAAGAGCCTGGGGAGGATGTGAATTCCAGTGTATCATTCAGTGCAATCTCGCACGTGAGTAAAACCTTTATTTTTAAATGTATTTTTATTGGATTTTAGGTATAGAGAAGAAATAATAGTAATAAAACCAATAATACAATAATATTAATACTAATACCTAGCTCTTATATAACTTTGTTTTAATCCAAAGATCTCAGAGCACTTTACAAAGGAGTTCAGTATCATTATCCCTATTTTTATAGAATAATAGTAACGTAGGACTGGAAAGGACCTCGAGAGGGCATCAAGTCTAGCCCCCTGGGCTTAGGAAGGACCAAGTAAACCTAGACCATCCCTGACAGGTGTTTGTCTAACCTGTTCTTTAATACCTCCAGTGATGGGGATTCCACAAACCCCTGTGGAAGATGGAGAAACTGAGGCACAGGAGGAAGAAGTGGCTTGCCAAAGGTCACCCAACAGGCCAGTGACAGAGCTAGGAATAGAACCAAGGTCTCCTGAGTTTCAGACTAGTGCTCTACCCAGTAGGCATGTGCTATAAAAAGAAAGCACTGTACAGCAAGGGAAAAAAAGAATACAGAAATCATGATACTCTATGTACCCTCCAAGCAATGACAGTACTTGTTAATCAAATTTAGACCCACAAGATTAAACAGAAATTTCAACATCATGGGCCTATTTTATAATGGAACCCTAGGAACACAACACAACAGGCCTGAAAGTTGGATTGCAATAGCTTGGTAGTCATTTTCATTGGTGCGGAATAGACTATTTAAAAGTTATGGATGATTTAAACTTACAAAGCCTAGATTAACAATAAAGAAAAAGAGCACACAACAATGTGGCAACAATTCAGAATGGGTAGTGTGATGGGGTGTATACCCCCACACTAGCAGAGAAACAGTTAACTGGAGCCAGGAGCAATTAGTGCACCCAGTTGCATTTGAAGGGTGGGCCAGGCCCAATTTAGAATAAGGCCCATGTGGGGAGGAGCTGGGTTACTGAGTCCCAGGTGAGAGGAGTGGGGGTAACTAATAAAGGACCTTAGGGCAGAAGAAAAGAGGTAGGAGTTCAAGGGGGAGAATAGGTCTTGGGATCTTCTCCTGAGAAGGGAGCTCTGGTAAAGGGGCCAGGAGAGAGAGAGACACGCAGAGAGCCTGGGGACAGGCAGACAAGAAGCTGGACCCCTGGAGATAAAGCTCTGGGAAGTGTTGCTCTATGCAAGATCAGGAAAGAATGCTACAGAGCCAGGGAAGAGGCAAGGGCCTGGATCCACAAATGTGAGTAGGCATCACAATACTGAGCACCACAACACCTGACTCTGAGGCCCCTAGAAAATCACTGGAATGCACAAACCCTAACTTAGGTGCTTAGATTTCCTATACAATGCTTGGGGAGCAACAGGTGCCTGAGAGCAGGATCCAGAAAAGCCAGTATGCTAGATGGGGAGTCCCCTTAAACATCCACTGGGTGATGCTGCTGAGAGCAGTGTGCGCCAAGCCCTACCTCTCTGACGGAGAGAGGTGCTGAAATCCAAGCTGCACCTATCTCTGCTTGTGATCCACAGCTAGGAGCCTTTCTCCAGGAATCACAGGGCCTAGACACCTGGTAAGAACGGCTTAGTTGTCTGCCTAACCCCACATAAAACAAGCTGCGAGGGAGGCAGAGGCCTCCCTTGTGACCTTTAGCCCAGTAATTAGGGGAGGGCCCTGTTCAAATCCCTTCTCATCAGGCCGAGGAGGAACTGAACTGGGGGGGAACTGAACCCACGTTCTGGGTAAGCACCCTACTGACTAAGCTAAAGGTTATAAGGGAGGCCTTGGCACCAGCTGTTTTATGTGATGTTAGGTGGACTGAGGATCGTGCTGGGGATCAGCCCAGGATAGGTGTCCTGAGGCAGCCAGGCATGTGACCCTCACAGAGGCGGGATCTGAGGTACACTGGAAACTGTTACGCAGGTTGGCATATGTTTTCACAATGCATGAATGAGTTTGGGTGCCTCAGTTCTTGGGTCCAACCCGAGGCACTTTAAAGGGAGCTGTATCTCAGAGCACACATACTCAGCCCTTTTTGAACAGCAGGCCCCTTTAAGGCACCTCAAGTTGGGCTCTCCAAAACTGAGGCACCGAGAATCACTCCTCACGATTGAAACTTTAGGCGGGAGAGTCCTAACTATTTGCTACTTAAACTGACCTATTCTGAGGTAACAATTTTCAGAAGATCAAGGGGAAGCATTTCCGTAATCCAGGGTACAGGAACCAAATGCTCTGGAAAGCCCAGAATCTGGACACTTTGAGCCCTCCCTTAGCTTTCCATCATTGCTGGTGAAGAATATTTTTTACTGGACATATTGCCAGTTTAGAGTCCCAGAGTTTTTTATGGTCTTAATCTCAGTCTTAACCTGGCTCAGTCTCTGCTCAGGACGGTAAGGCAAGCCCTAAAAGAGTAATAGATTTATATATTTTAAGACTAGAAGAGACTGTAGTGACTACCTAGTCTGACCTGGAGCCCATTCCCCAGTGATTCCTGCATCCACCCTTAACTTCTGTTTGAGCTAGAGTGTGTCTTTTAGAAAGACAACCAATCTCGATTTAAAAACTTCATGGGATAAAGAATCCACCATATCCCTCGTTAAAGTGTCCCAATAGTTAACTGCCCTCTCACTGTTAAAAGTTTACCCTGTATTTCTGGTCTGAATTTGTCTAGTTTGAGCTTCCAAACATTGGATTTTTTATACCTTTTTCTGCTAGATTGAAGAGCTGTTGACTATCAGAAATCTCTTTCCCATGCAGATTGTGATCAAATCACCTCTCAGCCTCCTCTTGGATAAACTAAATAGACTGAATTTTTTTTAGTCTCTCACTATAAGGTAGGTTTTTCCAGACCTTGAATTACATGTGTAGTTATTTTCTGAACCTTTCCAATTTGTGAACAATTGGATAAGTCCCACATGGATTCCATCCTTCCTTCTATAGAAGACACTGATTATTATAAAATATCCAATTTAACCTCTAGGGCAGTGATCAGTTCTTGAGGGACTGGCCTTCCTCCTCTCCTGCACCTCCTAAGGCATACAATGGTGCCAATGCCCTCCACCCCAGGAGTTAGTGGACTGGAGAAGTTAGCCCAACCTCTCAGGGTTGGCCTTACTTTCCCCATTTCCTTTGTGATCTCTTACTGGTAGGACAGAGAGGAGATCGGACACCCTCAGAAGAAACATGTTGAATTGTTTTTTCCACAGGGAATTGGGGAAAACATTGTTCCCCATTGCTGGAATCGCTCTGCTGTACAGCTGTGGCTGTTGGTGCCAGGCTCTGGCCTTCAGTGAAGCCTTGGGTAACACCATTTATGCTTCTCTGAATTGCTGCAACTATTGGTAGAAAGAGAGGGGACAGGACATGTTGCGGGAAATGAGGCCTGAGATTAGGAGGAGGGATTCAGCTGCCTGCAGGAGTTGAAAGGCCACTTGATTTGGCCCAGAGTTTTGGGATATAGTGCTTGGGAGTCACCTGCTACCTTTTCCCTTCAATGGGAGCTGCAGGAGCTCAGCACCTCTGAAAGCAACTAAGCCAGGCTCTGTGGAGTAATGGGGGGAAATAGGGATGGATGGAAATTGCAGATCTGGCAGATGAGGGAATTCTCATAGAGTCACAAACAAGCAGAACAGGCAGCACTGTGCGTGCGTGTGTGTGCATACTAGTTGTGGATCTTGTATGTAGTAGTTGTGCCCTGTGGGCTGCTGAAGCTGGAGTGTGGCCAGAATGCACTAGAGGGCGCTGTGCGCTTTCCATTCTGTTCCCTCCCTGCATCACAGCATGGCAAATCCTATTTTTTTTTTTTTTACCAGTTTTATTGCAATAGTACATATTCCATGGCTTAGGGACAATATGCTGGATAAAACAGACAATAACAGGAAGAAAATAGGAGTTGAAGATTCACCTTGAAGCCCAGTGATTCCAGAATTTAGTGGGGAAAAAATAAAATACTAGAAACCTTAGATTTGTCCAGCCCAAAGGGAAGAGTGGACAGAAAAACAATTTGGTTTCAAACCACGATTGTTAGTGAATTTTGTTACAATTCCATCAGCTAGTTATCTAGACACTGCCAGTCACAGTCACAGGCTGAACGGGAGAGGGGTCTAATGCCTCTGCAGTTTGTTCTCCGCCCATTTCCATGGAAACATCTTTTGGATCTTTAGGAAACGGGCTTTGGATACGTTATAAACCACCCTGGAGAAAGTGGCCCTGCAGCTCTTCTGGGGCCCTGCCTAGCTCCCCCATCCAGGATGGGGTCCCGGGGACAACACATGTCACCAGAGTGCATTTTGGCATCACCAGAGTTGCGAGGTGCCTGGCTAGCCCCTAAGCAGTGCCTAATTTGTTAGTTTTAAAAATAATAAAGAGATGAGATTTGTGATACCTCTTCCTACCCTGGTTTAGCCCTCCCATCCCCCCATCTTTCCCAGGGCCTGGGCCCATCCCACTGTGAACAAACTGTACACCACAGGGTAACATTTTTAATTTCCTGGGGGGAGCACATCTCATGCCAACTGACAGGCTTTTTTGTTCTGCATCAGGCCTTTTATTAACCCCCTGCTAGATTGTGCGCTCTCTCTCTGCCTATCTACACCCGCTGCGTTAGTGATGAGAGTCTTTGTAACAGCAGGCCTGCCTTGGGAGATTATGGAGTCCTGCGGGCAGGGAGCAGTGGGTTGGCCGGCCTGTGTATACACAGATTGCTAGCTGGAGCTTTCGCTCCATCTGCCCTCTCTGCTGTGTGTGTGTGGGGGGCACCTTTCATTCTTCCTGCAGCTCCAGCAGTTTCATGTCAAATTCCCACCAGAGCTGCCCCAAATCTCCTCACTTGCAGATTTGGTGTCACACCTGTGAGGTTGGCTGGATCCTGGCAGAGGGGTGGATGCTGAGAGGCATATGGGAGGTGATGTGTTGCTGAGGGATGACGAGAGGGTTAGCTAATGCAAAGACATCTGCCATTTTCCTAAGCACTCTGCTATCCTTCGCCTTCTAGTAACCGACATCATTTATCTTGCATCTCAAGCAAAACCTGAGCGTTTCCGATCAATAACCTCATCCATTTCCCCTCACATATTTAGGGCCACAGTTCCATAAAAACATTTCTTACACAGAAACAAAGAATTTATGGGGAAGACGTAGGACTTCTGGGTAGTTGTTGAGGCTGGATTATTCAGACAAATGGATTTAGGACACACATGTGCACACACACACACCTCCATGTTTCCCTCCCACAACATTGCCATTTCCAAATATCGTCCTACCAAAACATTTAAGATACCTGCCCTGCAATAATTATCCTCCAGGCCAATACAGCACCTCTCAGTCTGAGATCAATACCATCATTTGACAGTAACGATTAATTAAACTAAATACCACATTCAGCACTTTGATTCATATCATCCTAGAACAGCCTTCTATGTATTATAATCCATACATGGGTCTAATAATGCCTCAAGTGAAAGGGAGGGAAAGATTGACACATCAAAAACAACTTAATTAAAAATCTGAATGATATAGGAAATCTCAGTCTAAGACAAGTGGTAAACAGATGAGCCAGATCCTTCTCTACTGCTTATATGGTTCACACCATGAGCAAAATCCTACATCCAGTGAGTAAGAGTAGCAGAATTAGGCCTATGCTGATTATTCTGATCCCCAGCCAGTTGCTGAGGCTGTATTTTATCTCCTATTTTGTTCTCATTTTTGCCAGTGAAGTTTTAAAATTGGAGATGGGCCTGAACCAGAATTTTGAATCCAAACCCTCTTCCCCTGAGCTATGGGGGAATTCACATGCAGATCTGAGTTTCCCAGCTCAGGGCTGTCTCTGTGACAGACTGAGACAAAACATCAAATAATAACAGCAAAGCTTTTTACTTCTAGAGCATTTTTAGCTGGGCACTTCAAAGTGCTTTGTAATAAGCTCTGATTTTACAGATGGGGAAACTGAGGCAGATAGTGCTGTTGAGCCAGCTGACACAGTGAGTCAGTGGCAAAGGCAGGAATAAAATCCAGGAGTTGGATCCCCCCTCCATTCTGCTGCCTTCCTCAAACTGGGCAAAGTCTCAGATGTAGATCTGGGTCTGGATCCAAAAGCTGTGATCTGAGCCCAGCCCTAGTTTAACCTCAAAGCGGCCAGCCAGGTCTCCTCCTCGCACGTGCTGCTCATGTGTATGGTTAGAAAGAGCCTCTCTGAGAAACCCTGGTTTCAAATTCTTTTTAGATTGTGCCCTCCACTCAGCCTCTCACAGATGCTCCTCCTCAGATGTGACGCAGAGTCCTTTGCACTTGCTCCCATGGAATTTTAAATGACATGCCTGGGAACTGGGGTGCAGTGGTTTGTGGGAAGCTCCTGGTGTCCGTGTGGAGCCTGTGACTCAGCAAATCTACTTCAACAGAAGTGCTGGGAACCTCACTGTCTGTAACATGGTTATACTACAGAGACTATACCGGCATAGCAGGCATAAACCCGTAGTATAGATCCCTTCCACGGGTGTTGGTGGTGTTTTTCTATCAGACTAGGAACACCACCTCCTGGTAGGCTTGCCTACACTACAGACCCTACAGTGGTCCAGCTACAGCACTGGCTGCTTTAGCACCGTAGTGTAGACACTTGCTACGGTGATGATTAGTTTTTCCATCGCTCCCACAGCTGCTGACTTTCTAATGTGCCAGGGGGTACTTGACCCCTGGCTCTGTCCCAGGCCCTTCCCACACTCCACCCCTTCCTCCAAGGCCCCGCCCCCACCCTGCCTCTTCCCGCCCCGTTCCGCCCCCTTCCCCAGCGTGCCACGCCCTCGCCCTTCCCTCCCAAAGCCTCCTGCATGCCATGAAACAGCTGACCACAGCAGGCGCGGAGAGGGAGTGGGAGGCAATGATCAGCAGGGCCGGTGGCTAGGGTGACCAGATGTCCTGATTTTTTAGGGACCATCCTGATAGTCGGGGCTTTTTCTTATATACGTGCTTATTACTGCCCCCTCCCCCACCCCCGTCCCAATTTTTCACACTTTCTATCTGGTTATCCTACCACTGGCGGGCGGGAGGCACGGGGAGGGAGCGGGAGGCACTGATCAGTGGGGCCTGCCGGCGGGCGGCAAACACTGATAGGGGTGGGGGGCAGCAGACAGAGGGGCTGCCAGTGGGTGCTCAGCACCCACCATTTTTTCCCCATGGGTGCTGCGCCTATGGTCACTCCAGTAGCTAGGTAAACAGAAGAATTCTTCCGTCAACTTAGGGGTGTTTACACTGGGGTTTAGGTTTGCTTATGTCTCCAGGTGTGTGAATTTCTCACATCCCTGAACAATATAGCCAGGTCAGCCTCAGTTTTGGGGTAGGCCAGGCTTCAGTGACAGTAGCTACGTTAACGGACACATTTGTCTGTCAACATAGCTGCATCTATACTGCATCAGATGTCAGTCGAGGTGTGGGTTTTTTCATACCCCTCACAGATGTAGATAGATCGACCTAACTTTTAAGGGTAGACCTGGCATGAGAGTCCTGATCCACAAGACTAAGAATGGCAGGTCTAAGCACTCTGATAGGTCTGACATCTGATTTCTCCAGTGCAGCCATCTGGGAGATCCACAAAGCATGCAGCATCTTCCAAATGATACATGTGTTTCCTTTCTGCCCTTGTTGGACAAATCACCATGTATAGTCATTGAAGGGAAAAGCTCAAGCTTCTAGGTCGACTCCAGATCCATGTTTCCTCATTAGAAAGAGGCTATGCTTTTCTAAAGAGCACACAAACAGGAACGTGCCCCTGACGCTGCCAAGGAATGACATGCTAGACTAGGGCTGGCTGATAATATTTACACTACAGTGTCCATAATGGTTGGAGAAAACAACAGAGATGTGCCAGGGCTCAGAGCCTTATTCACAGTTATAACAGCTTCAGGGAGCTTCAAAACCTGAACGTAACAAAGAGGAAAAATGTGTGCATGTCCATTTGAATTTGAAAGTGCATTCCAATTCAACCCTATTAGTAGTGCTTTCAGGTTTGCTTTCTGCAGACATTCTAGCAATCAACCTCTACCAGCATGAATACTTGCAACAAGCAAAGGTGAAAGCTTGAATGTTTGTCAAAAGCAAATTTCATGTCACATATCTGATGACACATCTAATGAGGGAAGAGAAATGATAGCATGTGATGTATGTAAGTGACCTGGCGAGCATGAACATTCCCTGCTAGTAGAGAATTGTTCTTTGTAAAAATTTGCAAATTATTTTGTGCTCAGCTGAGAATTTTGCAAATCAACTGACAGAGAAGAAAAATGGTGAATTCTTCAAAATAAATTATTTATTGGGAATTCTCTTCTCCGCTCTATTTAAACCCCTGCTTGCACCCTCATGTTGGAACACAGGATGGATCCCTTGCTGTTACTTGCACTTGTTGTTAAGCGTCAGTTCATAAATAACAAATCCTGTGTTTGCCATCAGGCTGATTCTCAGTACGAATGAGCCAAAAAAATACAGCTCTCTATCCCTCCTTCCTGAGGAAACTGGGGTTGTGGATGGAGCAATACAACACTATGCGTTTCTGGATTAAAACTGCTAGCCTTAGGTTCATTGCACAACTGAGTAACAAAGGCCACTGTGCTTTCATCAGCCGCACAGTGCAATTCCCCCTCCCCCAGCCACAGTGAAAGGCACTGCCAGTATAAAATGAAAATTATATACAAAATAAAGAGGAGAAAATTCTTATCTCTGCATTGTATGATTGTTCAGGGTATGACATCACTGGGAGCCAATCAGCAAGCACCTTTTGTGCCTGGACTTCTAATAAAACTCACTTCGTCAGAATAATTTACAGTAATAATTTATTCATCTTCCATGGAGTGATACTGCCCAGTCCTCGCCCTGCCACAGAGAAAGCTGAGCACCTCACATTGGAGGACTGTATTGCCAGGCTTGCATCCAGCTAGAGATTTTATTATTAATAATAACTGTTTGTATTGCTGTAGCACTTAGAACCCCCAGTCAGGAACCATGACCTTGTTGTGTTAGGTGCTGTACAAACACAAAATAATGCCGATCCCTGTAGCAGCAGGAACTGGTATAGAGTGGTGGTATTGGAAAGGCAGCATAATAGAGCCAGCTGCTGAACTATGGGGTTCACTGCCACCCCAAAACTCAATCAAGGATCATTGGGGTTTCAGAACCACTTGGTGAACCTGGGCTGTGGCAGGTGAACACCTCACTCTCCTTGGGCATGGGAGAGGAGCAGTTTTTTTTTTTTTTTTGGTGGGAACCAGGAAAAATTCAACACTTTTGGCTGAGATTCATTTTGAATTTGGGGGGTTGTCTGAATGCAGAAAAAGTGTGACCCCAAACTGCAGAGAGGCTCGGCAGCGCCTGCGACCCAGGTGTGTGCAGCTCGGCTTGCTGGGCTGCAGCTGCACAGAGAGCATACTAATACACAAGGTAGTCCTGAGTATAGCCATGACTAGTCAGGTAGCTGGATTAGTCTCAGATCGTCCCCTTGGAGTCTCCTTCCAACCTGTAATGTTCTCCTGAACAATCCTGAGGCTGTTGGATGTGGCAACCAGTCTGCTCTTCCCAGCTAGGTGCAATAGCCCTGCAAACAAACTTGCAGCCTTCTGTATCCGCATGCTCAGGAAAAACGTGTAGGGGAAATTCAGGAGTAGGTAAAAGCGAGACGCAGAGTCCCGGGGATTCCTCAATCTGCTACACCAAGAGGTTGCTTTGAGCTGCAGACATGGTTCCATGGTAATTTGGAGAGGAAAACTCACTGGAAGTGCAGTGGCAGCCGACACATTGCATTGCTCTAAAGCCATTTGGGACTCCCATTCGATGTCTCTGCGAAGGAGCTTTGCCATCTCCAACTTCCTTGTCCTGGTGTCTGTGATTGAAAATTCTTGAGGCAATATTCAGTGGGCTTGAGTGTGCTCCAAGGCTCATTGCACCTGACAGACTGGCACCAAATACCTGAGTAACCAGATAGCATGTGTGAAAAGTTGGGCTGGAGTGGGGGTAATAGATGCCTATATAAGATAAAGCCCCAAATATCAGGACTGTGCCTATAAAACGGGGACATCTGGTCACCCTAGCTCCAAGCAGTGGCCAGGCTTTCCCTGCCCTTTTGGAGAGATGCACTTTGGAGAGCAGCACTTAAGTAGGTCTTAAAAATCCAAATAATTCTTTATTGCAGCCAGCTCCCTCCAGCAGCAGGATTTGTCTCCTCTACAGCTCCCAGCAGTGCAACCCCCTGAAAAGAGCACATGGTTGTTCTGTCCATTCCCCCTGCCTCTCTCCAGTCTGTAACCCAGCCAGTGTGGGAGTGCACGCCAACTGCAATACTATACACTCATACCACCTTCCAATACACTTGCCAGATGTTAATGACTTGACCCGCACAACCCCCTCCAGCAGGTATTACACCCATTCCACAGAGGGAAGAAGAAAACTGAAAAGTATAGGCTCAGATTTTCAGTGGCCTCTTATTTTGGGTGCCTTTAATTTTTGGGGCTAAGCTGAGATGGTTTGAGCCTGTTTTTTAGAGGTGCTGGTCTCCCATGGGCTTCATTTGGACTTGTGCTCTGCACCTCTGAAAGGCAACGGCAGACCCAGGAACAGAATCCCAGCGTCCTGAATTCCCACGCTGACTGCTAGAAAATAATTCCAGGTATTGTCACTGATCTGTTGAGAGTGCTCATGAATACATCTTTCTGGAACACAGTTGGGTTAAAAATGTTTGTTTTTAAGTGGAAGGAGTTTGGCACAGCGCAGACGGATGAGTCAGTTACGAGGGTAGCAAGCAATGAGAATGCAGGACTTGTATGTGTTCCAGTGACTGACACCAGTGTTAGTAGCAAGTCAGAATGCAGGGATTTGTATAATATGGTACAGTTAGTGAAAACTGCAAAATTGTCATGTGTCCATAATTGGATAACATCCCTCCTCTCTGATTGGCCGAGACAATGCCATTTTAGCATAATGGGCCACCACAGGGACTAAATCACTTTTGCTCTTTTGAAATTCAAAACAAACAAACAAACTCAATGAGCTAAGTTAATTTGCTTTCGAAATCCTTTTGCAAACACACCCAGCCAGGCTTTCTGCTGGATGTTTCTTAAGTAATTTTAGCCCCTCAACTTAATGTGCTGCATTGATCCCAGTGAGCAGAACAACCCCACAGGATAAATAATCTGTCTCTCAACAATTCCTTAATGAAGTGTTTAGCCAACAGTCCACAAAACTCTGAAGGAGTCTAGCGTAGCAGTCTGGTAGGAGCCCACCTGGGCTATAATCTTGCTGCACTGAAAAATTATTTTTAGGACTGGATTCTGGCCTTCATACAAGTGCATAGAGGGGCAAGAGGAACGTGCACAAAGCTACCCTGAGACAGAATAGCAGCAAGAGCTTCCCTTAGGGTTACGTTGTTCATCCCACCCCTAACTATGGGCTGTGCCTGACCCCCTCGATGGGTTCTGCTCTGCATTGTTACCTTCCATATGACAGGAACTGAGGGCCTGATTCTGACAGGTACTGAACACCCTAATTGCAAACAACTTCAGCAGGAGTGCCTGGTGCTCAGCACTTTTCAGGATCAGATTGTTGGGCTGAGCCCTGAGATCTCTGTTCAGTGTCTAGTCAATCCTTATCACTCAGGCAAACACCCTTCGGGCCATGTCAAATTTCAGGGTAACTAACTGTGCCTTGTCTCCCCTCCATGGTCCCTTGAGGGAACCCACAAAAGGTTTCAGGCTCCCAGCCATCACTTCTCTTGTGTGGAGGCCTGCATCTCTCCCTCCTGACCAGCTCCTTGCCTTACTCTGTCCCCAGCAAGCCAGCCTGCCTACAGGCGAGCACCTGTGGGTTACTTTCTCACCAATAGCTACAATCAGCGTATGTCCAGAAGTTACTAGGTACCACCAGCTCTTTCTAAGCAAGCACCTTTCTTCTTAGGGTAAAAGCATTGTGGAGAAAACATAAAAAACAATACAAGTTATTATGTGCAGGCTAGAGGCTCACCAGAGCTCACCCCTCAGTCTTATGGGGCCCTTCTAGGCCAAAATCTTTCCAACCCTTATGCAAGGGTTGGGCCCCTGCTTAGGGAGAAGGTGTTGTCTGTTTGACTCAGGGCCTTCACTCTGATCCAGCAGTTTAAAGCCAGCCTTTTTATATCAAAAGCCCTTTCTTTGTCTGTTGGTCTCTGGGAAAAAAACAGTTTGAACCATTCTATGGTAGGGGCATTGCCAGCAGATCGAGGGATGTGATCGTTCCCCTCTATTCGACATTGGTGGGGCCTCATCGGGAGTACTGTGTCCAGTTTTGGGCCCCACACTACAAGAAAAATGTGGAAAAATTGGAAAGCGACCAGCGGAGGGCAACAAAAATGATTAGGGGACTGGAACACATGACTTATGAGGAGAGGCTGAGGGAACTGGGATTGTTTAGTCTGCGGAAGAGAAGAACGAGGGGGGGGGATCTGATAGCTTTCAACTACCTGAAAGGGGGTTCCAAAGAGGATGGATCTAGACTGTTTTCAACGATAGCAGATGACAGAACAAGGAGTAGTGGTCTCAAGTTGCAGTGGGGGAGGTTTAGGTTGGATATTAGGAAAAACTTTTTCACTAGGAGGGTGGTGAAGCACTGGAATGCGTTACCTAGGGAGGTGGTGGAATCTCCTTCCTTAGAAGTTTTTAAGGTCAGGCTTGACAAAATCCTGGCTGGGATGATTTAGTTGGGGATTGGTCCTGCTTTGAGCAGGGGGTTGGACTAGATGACCTCCTGAGGTCCCTTCTAACCCTGATATTCTATGATTCTATGCAAAGCCCCCCCCCCCCCCCGGGGGAGGGGGGGAGTGTACCTCTTTGGAGGTGTTTATAACCTAAGCAGTTCACCTTAATATCACACACACACACACACACACACACACCTTTTGGTTCCTGGAGGAATGTGGTGACCCTCCCTGCCTTGGAGGTACATACACTCCCTGGTCCACAGTCAGACATGCATTTAATGCAATAAGGACCCCAATGATATCACCTGGGATTGAAATATCTGTCACATCGCAGAGTCCTTGAGCTGCTTTTACTTAGTTCTTGCTCAGGCAAAAAAAAACATCTGTGAGAGTGTCATCGGGTGGCCACCTCCTGGTGGCATTAGGTCAGCTGTGTGAGCAGCTCCTGCCTCAGTTTCCCACTACAAGGGGCTTTTTCAATAACTCCCAAACTCTTTTGTCCATTCACAGCCTATTCAGGTTCTGGTTTATTAAATTAACAAAACAGTAAAAATAAAGTCCTCCAGTCCCCCCTCAGCCCATCCATTTCTCTTCTCAGCAGGTCCCCCCATGGCCTTTCCTGCCTGAATCTGCAAGTCCAAGGTTTCTCTGCTGGAGCCTACTCACTCCCTGAAGCCTCTATCCTCCCTAAGAACTCTCTTCCTCTGCAGCTACCAGCTACCCTTTCTGGGGGAATCAGATGATCCCTGCTGAGGTGTGCCTCCTTTGTAATCAGGGTTGGGTGGCCCCAGGCCTCTAGTCCTTAAAGGACAAGCCACCCTGTTACAGGGAGTTTTGCCCGAGTGAGGACTGACCATGGCTGTCAGGCATCCAAGAGAGAGGTCTGCTTCCTCCTCAACACCCTCCGTGTCTAGTTATGTTACTTTGACAGGTGCTAGGCTGGACTTTAAGTCATTAGTCACCCAGGGTAAAATCCTAGCTCTGTTGAAGTCAATGGGAATTTTGCCATTGAAACAGTTAAATGGAGTCAGGATTTCATGCCAGGCATTTCAGCCCAGACTCCTTAGCTTGTTGGACTACAGATATGCCTGTAAGCAATATTCTGACGAAAGCAGTGCCCTGGGGTGCAAGAGGAAGACGCAAGAAATGGATGGGGCAGGAACTTGGGAGGGAGGATGACTGAGGCATTCCATCTCCCTTGTTACCTGCAGGACCCCTTTAAGAGTTGTGTATTGATTTACTTGAAACTATGTCCCTGGCCTCACATGAGCGCAATCAGAGGAAATGGCAGGACAGCTTTGAGGAGTTTATTGCACATTTTCCAAGAATTGCTTGCCATATTTGAAGATAAAATGAGAGGATAATCTACCCGCACACAGAGACTGAGGCTGAAGGCTGTTAGAGTACACAGAAATCAGTTTCAGAGCATGGGGGTGATCTGATGAAATCCTATAATAGGAATGAGGATAAAGCTGTGCTTGATAGACTTAATGCTCTTGTAAATGGAGCCGTGTTGAAAGTTTCAAAATTACTGGAGCAGTTAAGCAGGCAGAATCTGGAGACACTAGGCCAAATTATCCCTTTTGTCACGCCATTATTTACTGGCCAGTAGCTGTCAGGCGAACTTTGGAGCACTCAGCCCCGTGGAACCAATTCACTTTAGCTCTGTCTAGGGATGATGTGTCAGAATTAACTCCTTATACCCCAGGACAATATTGTGATGTGTGTGTCAGTTGACTAAGGAACAAAATCTTTATGTTGATGAGCTCTAGTGGCTGTACTGGAATTTTTCCAGGTTGGTGGAGAGAAGGCAGCACTTAGGTATGGTTCAAAATTGACTCTAATCTCTCATCCTCCACTAGGGGCTGACACCTGAAGAGTAAGAGAAGATTACAGTTGTCACATTTGCATTTTTGAGGAATGAAAACAGGGTGGGGATCAAGGAAGTCTTGAGTTCTAATCTTGGCGCTAGCTCAGTGCACTCGTAAGCAGAGATAGAAAACACATGTATTTATCAGTCACCCTGATGGCAAACTGAAGGTAGTTTTTCCTAGTTGAGTTTTTTGCATCAAGTACATATCTGTGATGCTTAGGTTTCTGGATCATTCTCCCTCTGGAGTTCTGATGACAGGAAGAATCAGTCACTGGGCTCTCTCTGCTGATTAGGGTAATTAGGCACATCTGTCTGAATTGCTGTTTCTGTTTGTGGTTCCTCTGTAACAGCACTAGACACGTCCACATCCCTGGTAACTCAAGGGCCACATCCTCAGGACCAGGCATTTGGGGCCTCATTGAGCTCAAGGAGAGAGCCACTTTGTGGTTTCCTGTCCCTCGTATCTGTTCAGTCCTGAGGATCAACTCTGAGCTGCCTCAGGGCTGCTTTAAGCTGCTCCACCTGCAACAGCTCCCAAAACAGGTTCCAAAAGCCAAGGATCTCTGGAGGTCACCAGGAATTGTTGGCAGACACCAGTGCCCCAGACACACTCCTTCCTCCAGCCAGAGCCAGCAATGCTGACTCTATGCTGCAGCCTATAGGTGCAGGTATTTACTAGGTAAAGCGTGGGTATAAGCTAAGGCAGTAATTCTTGTAAGACAATAGCTTAGCTAAACTAATCAAGGCCTAAGGCCCCAAAAGCCTTAGCATAAGCAGCTAACCAGGAGTCACCCTAGACCCTAAGAGCTCACAAGACAGATTGCTCTAATGACTAAACTGCTGACAGTGACTACAAGATGCTAATTGATATCAGCTTTGGATATTTATAAGTTAGAAACATCCACAGATGTCTGACCACAGGGTACCATGGTAGCTAATTGACATCTGTGCTAATAAGTTTGAGGTAAACAGCCTCATAACCTATGGGAGAAAGACACCCCTATGTAGTAGGGTGAGGAAATTCAAATAAGGACAAGGGATGAAACCCGTACTGAATACGCATAGTGGCATCAGTGTAACACATTATAAAAGTTGTATCCCAGCCTGTGTGCCTTGGGAGATGTAACATTTGGGAGATGCCAGGAAGGTGATTCCTGGTGATGGTGATGAGGAAAATGATAAGGAGGAGGAAGACAATGACTGACACTTCAGATTGTTCTGTGAGGGTTAGTGTGAGTATACGAATGCTCAGACCTCATCCTGTATTATCTACCTTGCTAGCTTGGAGTGTTAGTAACTTTGCTGACTGTGTTCAGAAAACTGTTCCAGACACAGAAGGTTTTTTCCTAAGTGTGAGTGTTGGCATCTCACATTGGCACTGTTGGCATTCCCACTGGACAGTCATTCTAACAGTACTGGGCCTGATCTTGGGACAAGAACCTACCAAACCTCAGTGTTAATGGGGACTTCTTAAATAATCAATCAATAGATCAGGCAACAATGCCATTAGGGATTCACCTACACTCGAGAAATTCCGCAAGAAGTCAGCTAAGCCAAATGTAAGGCTGGAGTGGCACAGAGCAGCCTTAGCAGGGGCTGAGTGCTAAGTGTGGAATGGTAAACGGTGAACTCATAGAATCATAGAATATCAGGGTTGGAAGGGACCTCAGGAGGTCATCTAGTCCAATTCCCTGCTCAAAGCAGGACCAATCCCAAACTAAATCTACCAGCTTCTTGGCTGTGTGAGGAATTGCAAACATCTCATTTGTCTTGAATGCACCTGTCTTGTAGGGCCAAGGAGTCCGTCATTGATCTTGCTCAATGGCAGAGGTCCAACCTTTCCCACTGTGATGCAGTGTATAAACTCTTGAATGTGCTGTGGCAGGAAGGGATTAAAATAGAACCAGAGGGAACCTGCGTACTCCAGCTGAACCCAAGTGCAGCTGAGGATATGAAAAGACCTGTCTCTCAGTAGTGGGGTGGTCTGGGTAGAGCAGGACACTTACACTGAGAAGCTGAGCAGCAGGGCTTGCTCTTGCATGGAGTGAAAGAATTTGTGTAGGTCTGAGCCAGAAAGTGCTCCTGTACCCAGTGGAGAGAAGAAGCCTCCTGTGGGAATGGACTGAATGTATTAGGGGGTAGCTGGAGCAAGCAGTCACCTGAATGTGACTGTGGGGCTGGGCTGTTAAAGTGGATGGTCTAACTCTTGCAATAATTAGAGAGCAAATGCAGGGAGTTACTGGGGTGTTATGAATCCAATTCAAGGATCATGTAGGGTTTAAAATAATCTCCAAACAGTTAGGCCTCTTAAAAGGTCAGTTCCATCTAAAGGGAGAGTTGGTGGTGAGACAGAACCACTCTCACTTCCCATCTAAACTCTCTCTCTCTCTCCTCAGCACCTGATTGCAACTCAGTAACACCCTTACAGCATTTTTTGGTCACATTGAAATGTTACGCACCCTTTGTCAGGTTGTTTGACCTGCTATAGATTTGGCCATTAAGGACAAAGTTGGTCCTTTATCCTGGGAATGTATGCCCTCAGCTGTCTCCCCAACTCCAGCTGAACTGGGCTACTCTGTGAGCCATTTAGTGAAGTTGCTCAGAGCCTGACTAAGGCTAGAAAGAAACAGATCCTCTTTTTCAAAATTTGTTTGTACCCCTGAGCCTCGCCTTTACTGCAGGGATAATATGGGCTAACTATAACCTGGCAAAAAGTCATACATGATGGTAAATGACATGAATTCTTTCCTGACATATTGTGGGCCGGGGTCTGTGACAAGTTGATCTGGACTTATCTCCGCATGCAGACTCAGTCTCCAGGTGGTTTATGACACACCAGCTTGTAAGATCATGTAAATGGGGGATTTGAATATACACCTTCTGGACAGGCTGCTATCTAATCCACTGCCAACTGCTCCTTTTAGCACCACATTACTCCTGTCCCTGTAAATCACAAATGTTACCCCTCCTCTTTTCCACAGTCTGGCTGGCTGCTGAGTAACTGTTATGTTCAGTAGTCTTAGTTTCCTACCAAAACTCTCCTTTGGGTACAATCATTTGAACATCTTTGCCAATCCCCTAGCTATCACATAGGTATTTTATCTAACTCACTATTGCTAATGTTTTAAACTTCCCAGCAAACTCCTTCATGTGTCTCAGGGTAAGTGTCCTGCTCTACCCAGACCACCCCACTACTGAGAGACAGGTCTTTTCATATCCTCAGCTGCACTTGGGTTCAGCTGCAGTACCAGGTTCCCTCTGGTTCTTATTCTCCCCACAAGGCAAAATCACCCCCTTTATTGCCTTTCCTTCATTACAGCCTTCTAGACTCGTGAGTTAGTGTCATGTACATGTCCTGTGCTGTTGAACTCTGAGTTGTTTGTCATGCTGTAATTTGTCTCTATTGCCTTCATGGAAGAACTCAAGTTTCCATGCTGCAACATCTTGTCCTTTCATGGCTCTCTGATCCAGAAGCGGATTAGGGGTTTTGAGGCTGTGGGCCAGAGCAAGTGAGGGCCCCTCCCCACCCCTTCTGCCTGCAGTCCCCCCGTCTCCCCATTGCACCTGCCAGAGAGTGGAGCGGGGCGCAGGGCAGGGCACGGGGACTTGCCCTGGTCCCCGGCAGGAGCGCCAGACAGGCAGGTCTGGGGAGCGGGGCAAGCCCCCGTGCCCTGACCCCACTCTCAGGCAGGAAAACCAGGTGGGCAGAGCACATTGGGGCATGGGGGCACCCATTTTTCCGGGGCTCCCCAATTGGCCGGGGCCACTGGGCACGGGCCCCATTGGCCCAGTGGCTAATCTGTCACTGCTCTGATCACTGTTTTGCTTCTCTTACATTCAGAATTAAGGTTCACCTGTAAGATTTTCTCCAAAGTCAGATCTGACTCTAAGCGCTGTTTCTGGGGAAGTACTTTATCTAAGATTCTGGTGACATGTTTGTTTCCTACAGCTCCCACTCAGCCTCCTCCCAGACTGACAATTAACTGGCAATTTAGATGAACTCATAAATGTTTCTTGTTTCTCTGGTAGTAATGTGCTCTCTCTCATGAATTAGGTATATCTAGAAATAAAAAATGTAGGCCATACTTTCAGGATGGGGGACTCTGTCCTTGGAAGCAGAGACTCTGAAAAAGAATTGAGAGTCAAAAAGGATAATCAGTTGATGAGCTCCTAGTATGATGCTGTGGCCAAAAACTCTAATGCGATTCATGGATACATAAAAAGGGGATCTGAAGTAGGAGTAGAGAAATTATATTACCTCTGTGTTTGGCACTGGTGGAACTGCTGCTGGAAAACTGTGTCCAGTTCTGGTGTCCTCAATTCAAGTAGATTTGATAAATTGGTGAGGGTTCAAGAGAAGAGCCACAAGAATAATTAAAGGATTAGAAGACATGGTAGACTCAAGGAGCTTAACAAAGAGAAGGTTAAGGGGTGACTTGATTGCAGTCTATAAGCACCCACATGGGGAACAAATACTGGATAATGGGCTCTTCAGTTTAGCAGGCAAAGGTATAACAGACTCCAATGGCTGGAAATTGAAGCTAGACAAAGTCAGACTGGAAATTTTTAACAGTGAGTTTAATTAAACACTGGAACAACTGGCCAAGGGGTGTGGTGGATTCTCCATCACTGGCAAGTTTTTTGGTTGTTTTTCTAAAAGATCTGCTCTAGTTCAAACAAAAATTAATTCAGGGCAGTTCTATGGCCTGGGCTACACAAGAGGTCAGACAAGATGATCCCTCCAGCCTTAGAATGTGTGAAAACAGGTAGAATCCAACAACACAGCTCCTGGCCCAGCCAGACACTGAAGTGCCTTCAAGGAGCCTGCTGCAACCACAGCCTGCTTTTAGCAGTGTTCAAGCCTTAAAGAGACAGAGCATAGGAAATATAGCTCCGGCACGCCAGCAAGCTCTGAGGAAAACAAAAATATTATTCTGCTTCATCCCTCAACCCTCCCACCCCCCAACGAGGCACCACTGCAATGTACAGTTACTGTCAAGTGCTGCACAATCAGACAAGCTTCAAAATTGTGTCCAGTCAGACCTTTGCAGTTTAATATTCCTCTCTTTTCTTAGTGCTAATGATGCAGTGTGTACTTCCTCTGCAATAGAAAACAAAAACAGGATATCTAAATTAGCTGCCAGCAGCCAACCTATACTCATTCCCAACACCTCCAGATCTGAGATGACATTACAGGCAATGCCCATACTGTGCTGGATGTGGAGCTGCTATGTACTAATCTAGACATACTGCTCTGTAACCATGGGATGAATACTGGGGGTGACCTGGTGAAGGAGACAGTCACTGTATAGCTATACTGTGGTGTTGTGCTTTCCTCTATGAATGTATTGGTTTAGTTTATTAGGGGGCTCTTGGAAAAACAAACAGGAAGGCAACACAACAGCTCTAGATAAGCGGCCTCCCAAGTAACACTTGGGAACAATTCCAAGATCTTAGCAATGAAAATGTTACTTCCAGGCTCCAGTCCAGAGTTACACAGCTGCTTGCCAAGGCTGGGAGCCCAGAGATCAAAGGCACACTAAGCAGTTAAAAAGTCTCTGAGGAGAGACAGAAGAGGAATGGTCAGTGAGTGTGGGGAGATGGACATGGACACAGACTGCCTTAGACTAGTCCTGTGTCTGAAGCAGTTGGAACCTTCTCTGGCTCCCTGCGGGATGGTGAATCTTAGGGGGAGACAGACAGGCATGCATGGAGATGGTTTGTTGTTTTAAGATCTCAGTAAATAATACTTTGCTTTAAGGAGGCTGCTTGATATCTGGATACCATGGTCATTTCTCCTGGAGGGAACAGAACAGCAGAGTCTGAGCCTAAGTTAGACCTTCTGTGGTGACCACGGTTAGCACCAGGGGAAGGGACTTCAGCCCAAGGCCCAGTCTGAGGTGAGAGAATCACATGATTCCACCCCGAGAGAGGTGATGGCCTGAGACCTGAGGTGCAGGTAGCCTGGGAACTCTGACAAACCCATCCTCACTAAAGGCCCCTCCTGTTTACAGATGACTGCTACTTAGTAGCACACAAGGCTGACATTTCAGGTTTATTCCCCTCACCACCACACACACTATAGTCAGAGCACTATCTGATGCCAAGGACTGAATGTTACATCTGCATTTTGTTACATGTCCATTCCAGTGTCTCTCTGGAAGAGAGGAAAAACCCATGGGAGTGAACATACAAAGATTGCCCAGAAACCATTGACCATCACAAGATCACTGTCTGAAACTGTCAAACTTGAATGAGGACAACCAAATCCAGCTCTTAGCCAATCATGTGAGCATGTATGTGATTTGAGCCTGCACCTATTAAAGTGCCCTTGTTGGAGAGCTGGGCGCACGATCCCAGGAGCTGTTCAGTTTTCAACTTTCCAGTACTTGAGATGGAGCTATGCCAAATCCTGCAATCAAGCGTGGCCGATACTTTGAAGGAATTAGGATCCAGTTGATCTGGATCTGTACTCCACATGCACGAAGGAAACAACTTCCATTTTTCTGTTTTAATATCTTCCCGTGTTGTAATAGCAATAATGACCTCCCAGTCAGACATTTCCGGACATTTAATGACAATCTACGATAAGGTTTCTTTGCTTCACCTCAGATCCTCCAACCGATCATAAACTGCCAGGAAATGTCTGACCCCAAAATTATTACTGGTGAGCACAGAAGCACTAATGTTACCTGGGGTTTAGCCAGGTAAAGGCTTTCAGCATCATTCCTTTTATTACTGCCTGAATTCTGGGCTAACTGGGTTCACAAATATGTATTTATACAAGAAGAAAATGTCATTATTCTGTCCAATTATAATCACAAACTTAAAAAATTAATTGAAGCATGGTTTGAGTAAGCAAGATATTGAATTGAGCAGGTTTTGCCTAAGTAAATATTTTCCATTTTGAAACCTAATCTATTCACTTAATAAACTAAAGCTCAGTTTTACTAATTTATCCTTCCCCCCCCCCTTTTTTTTTTTTTTTTTTGGTTTGCAGAAAAAAAAGTTTATTCCATTAGGAACTGTCAATGGCTTAAGAGGATTTTACTCCACATTTTATAGTTTGACTCAAAGAAAATTTATTCTTGCAATAGGTTTTACAATTCTTAGCTAAAATCATCTTTCCTGCTGCAATAAAAAAAAAAAAAGCTTTGGCTTTTGTTAGACTTGCACATTCTTGTCTGCCAACAATGATTAATCTTTCCCCTGTTCAAGTTCAGCTCATTACTTTGGTTTGACTTAGGAGTGCCTATCCCCTCTAGAGCTTGAGTCAGGCTTTCTCGCAAGGCTCCACCAATGTGCTGCAGGTATGACCATGTGTCCCCAATTGTCCTCCCTTCTTTCCAGGCTGCCTTTGCACAATAACACCAATCTTCAACACCCTCCATTAGAAATGTCCAAAGCTAATTTGGATTAAGCTAATTTAAAAGAAAAGGCACTTTCTTTCCAGAATAAGAGTGTCCAGACATGGAATTATTCAGAAATTTATTCTGGTACAGCTGTTCTTGAATAGCTATTCTGGAATATTTTCATGTGTAGACAAACCCTAAAAGGCCTACGGCTCTTCTGGAGAGAGAAGCCTGGCCAGCAGGAAGGATAGTCCAGTCGTTATGGAAAGAGGAAGACTGTTGCAGAGAACACAGGTAGCCCAGTGGTTAGGATGCTAAGCTGCAATCAGGAAGATCTGGATTTAAGTCTTTGCTCTCCTACAGCCTGCCTGTGTGATTGTGAGCTAGGTACCCCAGTGCTGGTTTTGGCACCACTGCAATGCACAAAACTCTCCTGCACTCTGTAAACACATAAAGCACTGAGGCTTTCAGGGTAAAAGCTCCCTCGGAGCCTACGTTCCTGCATGTGCACAGCTGCCTCCCTGTAGGTTTTCAGGTGCCCATTTCCTGCTGAATCCCCAAGACAATTCACAAAGCAGGGGAAGGTAAGTGTTCAGCCACCTAAGTCATATATGGGGCCTGATCCAACAGGTGCGCTCAGAGGCCACCAGCAGAATGGGTCCTGTTCAAAGCAGGGGTGCCACTTACAACTTTTAGCCTAGTGCTTAGAAAACTCACCTGCAACATGGGAGAGCCAGATTCAGTTCCCCCCTGCTCTGCGGGGGATCTGAACCAGGGTCTCCTACCTCTCCCATGGGTGCTCTGAAGGCTGAGCTATGGGATACATTGGTGGAGAGCAGGGACTTAGTCTCTTCTATTGGAGCTATTCCACTGTGGATAACTAAGGAAAGCATGAACTGGAGCAGGGGGAGTGGACTTGGAGCTGCCCATCTCCCAGGTGGGTGCTCTAACTAGCAGACTACAGCAGTTCCCATTTATGGATAGCTAAAGAGAGACAGGCACCTCCTTGCACCTGAACTAAGGTGTCTACCTGTCATCGGTATCTCCCATTGGCTGCCTTTAATGAATCACATTAGAAGGCACTGATCTCTCCCCATTCATGGTATAGGGAGCCTGGGCACCTCACTCCAGCTTTGTGGATCATGGAGTTGTTCCTGTGACTTTCTAGCTGCCTAAAAGTTGGGCACTGTGATGCTCAGTGCTGCAAAGCAGAAGTCCCTTCATGGATGCCACCCTTAGTCTCTCTGTGCCTCAGTCCTCCATCTATAAAATGGGGATAACAGAGCTGCCCTATCTCACAAGGGTGTTGTGCAGCACTCAGATGCTAAGGCAACAAGAGCTGGTCACAGGGTGGGTGGCTGGCCCCTTTTAGGGGAGTCAAGGCCCAGTCTACCCAGGAAGGACTTATTTAAGGGGAACAAGCCCATCTGCAAGTAATTCAGTGCCTAGGTGGCTGGTTGGCAGCTAATTGACTAATGAGCACCTGGACCAGAAAAGGCTACCAGAGCTCAAGGAGGAGATGCTAAGGAGAGGAGCTCCAAGGGAAACAGAGCAGGAGAAGTCCCAGGGAAATGAATGTAGGGTGGAACCTCCCCAGGTAGTTGCAGGAGGCCCAGACTGCAAGGATCTGTGGACTGCCAGGATGCCTGAAGGGGACTCTGCATCAGCCAGCATAAGGAGCTAGCACCTCCGAAGAGAAAGCACTAGAAGGAGCTGCTCTGCAAAAGGGGCCTGAAAGTAGGAAATGGCCTAGGGAAACAGCAGCAAGTCTGAGGGCATAGGCCTTAGCTGCTTAGTGTGGGGCCCCTTGGCCGACACCCAGAGTAGAGGCGAGGGCTGGGTTTTCCTACTGACCTCAAAGGAAGGAGATGTAAAAGCCCCCTGAGGCAAAGTTGGACAAGGACTATCAAATGCAGGGTGGGGCTGAGATCATTAGACTTCTGTTTGTTAGACTCTTTGTGTCCCTGGAAAGGGTGAGGACGAGGCGTGGCTGGGCTGTAAGGCTGAGTCTGAGAAGGGGAAAATCACTGCAGGCTCAGAGGGGCTGTCAACAGGAGGCACCAGAGTTGAAAAGGTTGCTGCACCATGCCCAGCAAAGAGGGGGTGTGCTGGCTGGTGTGTGACCTCCTCGACTTTAGCTAGACAGCATGTCAGTGCTTTACAGTGCGTGGATTTGTGGTGTGGCCAAATAGTTGTGACATGAAACCCTGTGTTAACAAAACTCATATTTTAATTCATGGCCAATTCTGGTAAACAAATGCAGCCCTTTAATGACTTTTATAGATTAAAGAAAAAACATGGGAGGGAAACTGAGGTACTCCACCTGCTTCCCAAGAGAGATCTTTGGCATTACAAGGACACACTTTTTATGAGCACTTTGATTCACATTAGAAGTGAATTAGTTAGCTATGAATCTGCTACTCTCCCTCTCTCTCTCAACACCTGTATCCTTTCAGCTTGGAGGGTTGTAAAACACTCTGCATAAAGAGATAATTTCACCCATGTCTGAAAAGCAGCCACCTCTGGGGTGGAACATGGCAGCTGTTTAGCAGTACCGCACAACACTTTGTAAGAAGGGAAGCGAAAGTGGAATAGGAAATGTACGAGACACCTGAGCTAGCATCTGTATGCTTTCAGAAAGGGTTTGTTAATGAGCACAAGGGATCAGGACCATTGTTTTACATCTCTTCAGAGGCCTGCTCCATGCTAGAAAATATCCCTGTGCTGACAATGGCTGCCAGCAATAGGAGCTGCTAAGCCAGTGCTAACACTGTTTAGCTCCAAGCACAGGGAAAGACAAGCTGCGTTCAGGGCCAGCTGAGAAAACAAAATTAAGTGCCAGGCTGGTCTGAGCAGGTTTTATAAGCAGCCCTAAAACAACAAGCCCGTGTGAGCACAAGGAAAAGGCACCAGGGCTTTTTGGAAGGGAAACGTGACGTTTCTAAGTGTTTATGATAAATTATAAATTCATTCTCACAAGAAACACTTTGGACACCTAAGCCACCTCCAAGCGGCAGGTTCCTGTTCACAGATTGCAAAGCTTAGATAGGCACCTCCCTGCAGTCCAGACTTACCCACCTGGTTCTGGGAAAGGGGTGGGGCTTAGCACATACCCCTCTGCTCGGCACCTCCCACTGGCTAGTTTAGGCAGCTCCCTGCATTGCCTGCTGGCTTTTGTAGCTTGTAGTCTAAGGTAGCATTCTCCTCCCATACCTTCTATGGGGAACCTAGGTGCCTAACTCGGCTTTGTGGATCACAGTGTTTGTTCCTGTGACTTTTCTAGATGCCTAAAAGCTGGGCACCATGATGTTCAGTGTTGCAACACCTAGATCCCTTTCTGGATCTGCCTGGGTGTCCATGAGATAATTCACTTTGATAAGAGACATGCAGTGTGCGCTGGTGTCATAGGGTGGCTGGCAACTAGAAATGAAGCAGCTCCAATGTGCCTGAATAGATACTTCCAGACTGGCCAATTAAGACAGCAAGGCAACTCCTGGGACCATGAAGAGTTAGGCTGTCAGTAAGGAAGGGGGAGATAGAGCAGCCAGGAATTCCCTTGGAGATGCTGCCAAGGGAGGCCATGGGAACCTACTGGTGAAAGCCCCCAGGCAGAAAGCCCTGGGTGGCAGTGCTCAGTTAAAAGAGCACTAAAGAAGCATGAAGCTGGCTATGAAGCAGGCGGGCGTGAGAGAGGCTGTCATAAATATAAAGGGAAGGGTAACAACCTTTATGTATGCAGTAACATCAAATCTCTCCTGGCCAGAGGTACAGAATCACTTATCTCTAAGGGGTTAATCAGTTCAAATAACCTAGTTGGCAGCCAGACCAGAAGGACCAATGGGGAAAGAAGATACTTTCAAATCTGGGGAGGTTTTGTTTGTGCTCTTTTGTGTGTGTTCCCTCTTGAGACAAAGAGAGAGACCAAGCAGGTAATCCAGCTCCTACTGAAATGATACATCTAAAATTACAGAAATTGTAAGTAATAGCAAGGAAATGAGTTAGATTATCTTTTGTTTTAGCTTGTTAATTTTCTCTAAGCTGTTTTGTAACTTTGAAGTTGAGCTGAGAGGGGAAATCCTCTGTGTTTTAAATCTTATTACCCTGTAAAATTACCTTCCATCCTGATTTTACAGAGGTGCTTCCTTTACTTTTTTTTTTTTTTTATAAAGTTTTTCTTTTAAGAACCTGATTGGTTTTTAGTGTCCTAAAAACCCAAGGGTCTGGTCTGTGCTCACCTTGTTAACCTATTTGTTTGGTATATTATTCTCAAGCCTCCCCAGGAAAGGGGGTGAAGGGGCTTGGGGGGATATTTTGGGAGGGGGATAGGGCTCCAAGTGGCCCCTCCCTGAATGTTTGTTTAAATCACTTGGTGGTGGCAGCAATACTGTCCAAGGACAAGGAAAGGAATTTGTGTCTTGGGGAAGTTTTTAACCTAAGCTGTTGGAATATAAGCTTAGGGGGTCTTTTATGCGGGTCCCCACATCGGTACCCCAGAGTTCAGAGTGGGGAGGGAACCCTAACAGAGGCAAAGGGGCAAATCCCCTGGGAGCTGTAGCCCAAGGTGAGCTGAGGACCTGTCTGGAGTTTTTACTTATGTTCGGAAAATAAACTGCCCAGAAAGAGAGACTGGATGTGGCAGCATGTCCTTCATGGGCTGGGGACAAGCAAGTGCCTTACAACTGCTTTGAGCAATGGGTCATGGAAGGGGTAAAATATAATGATGTAGCATGGATTCCACACACCGTACACGACTACTGTCAAAGGAGGTTGGTTAGGGCTTAGCAGCCCTCACAGTGTCCCTTAAATCTCAGGAAAGTCTTGAATGTGAGCAGTGCCTTATTACCCATTGACGTCAGCAGGAGTTGGGAGTCAGGACAAATGTGGCGGGGAAGCATATAGTGTCCGTGCCCATGCTGTCTATCTGTCTGATCCAATACACATCCCTCTTTTCATCCATCTAGCCCTCCTTTCTATAACTACTTAGCCCTCCTCACCATAATCGCCAGGTGCCTCCCATTTCTTAAGGGGTGACTATGTTTTCTCTCTCTTCCTTCTCCTTTTGTTTTTCTCATGAACGAATCAATGAGAATACTCTCCGGGAGAGGGTGCTCACAGGTGTATTTTATATATGGCTCTGAGAGTGGCAAGTTCAATGGCCAGTTTCATTTCCTCCAGCAACGAGTTCCATATTCTTGGTCTGGCTCCCACGGAAGTTATGTCACCTGCGGTCACAAGCCTACTGGCCAATAGCATCATTGTGCCAGTGGAAGGCAGCTGTCAGGTAGCCAAGACCAATTCCATTTGCCTGCTCTGGGGAAGTTTCCATGGCTGTCAATCTCTCACTGTTCTCTAGCATGGAATTGACTGACTGGTCCTGAAGACTCCTCTATGTACTTTCCTCATTTGTGCCCATTCTGAGTGCGTCAGCTTTATTCCCAGACGAGACCTGGGAAGAACATGGCCCCATCTGTTGCTCCTCCATCGTTCCTCATCAGGCAAGTAAACAATTTACAACGGGTTTATACACAGCCTGGTTTGTTTAGGATATCGTCTGCGTGTCAGCCTCAACAGATCCTCATCCTGCAGGGCAGCGGGAACTCTATACTGACGCCTGCATGTCTGTGGCTGATCTAGTCGGAGGAGGCAAAGGGTGCAGCGAGGAACAGCTGGGACCTAGCAGCTTGTCACAGGAGTTGGGATCGCTTTGGCTGAGCCTTGGGCAGAACAGTCGAGGTGTGTGTGTGTGTGGGGGGGGGGCAGTGCATGTGGATAGCATGTGCCGAGCGGAAGTTTCTAGGAGAGGAAGGAGTTGTGTACACCCATGAATTAGCTGGGCGCCTGAGGGATTTAGAGGATCACGCTAGGGTCACACGCACACACCATGGATGGAGTGGAGCTTCTCTGTGTTGAGATGAAGAGGAAAGTTGGCTTGTTACGCTGTGCCCTTTGCTGGACATGGTTACATGGGAGAATGGAACAAATCCGAGTGGAAAGTCATTAGTTGTACACCACGTGGGTGCTACTAGAAGTAGTACAGGAACCTCCAACGTCTGGAGCTGCATTTGAGAGAAGCAATGACTACTTGGGCATTATCGGAACTTGTTCTGAATATCTCTGCCCATAGCCCATTCAGGAAAATAAAGCAGTTAAATCAAAAACTCCTGCATCCCAGGAGGTTACGGTTCTAAAATGCCCATTCTACATGCAGTCCATTCACAGCTACTAATTCAGTAACCAAGGGGCAATTTTCCACTGTGCCATGTCATCTCTTATTACACCTACTTGGCACAGGTATATGCCACCAAATCAGAATAACTTTACACCACTTTGCACCCCCCTGCACCAGTGTAAATGAGGCCGTGGTCACATGGCAATGGAGAATGACGTGGATAGGGTAGTTGCCGAGGCATGCCAGGTAGCAAAGCTCATCCCAGGTAGCAAAGCGCCGTGCTGAAGTGGGCAATCTCTAAAGCAGCAGCAGGACATCAGGAAGGGCTCTCAACAGAAAAACCCACAAAGGCACTTTGGGGTGCCCCTTTCTGAGTGCATATGTGGCTAAGGAGGATTACAGTGCCCTGTCCTGATGTCAGTTGTGGGGCGAGGGGGATTCCTACCATGCCTGAGAAAAGAGCAAAGCGTGTTTGCCAGCTCCCCCAAGCTGTGTCTCATCCATCTGAATAGGGACTTATGCCATGCACATCAGCAGGATCTTTGATCACTTTATAAACAAGCATCAAGGTGCAAGAGTAGGCTGGGTAAGAAGATGCATGCGCCTACCCCTCTTCCTAGCAGAACTGTACCCAGCACTGCCACAAGGAGCTTTTCACACTGGAGCAGCATTTATCTCTGGCCAGAGACTAAACTTCAAATGTAGAGACAACATTTTAAAAAAAAACCCAGTGAAATCAACAGGGGCAGATTTCAGAGTCAGAGCATGGCCAGCAAACATGCAGTATGGAGCCCAATGATCATGTCACCTTAGGCTTTTTTAAATATAAAAAGTTTAAAACAAAGCGCCGCCCTAAATAAAAGTGGTGTCTTCCTGCCAAGATTGTGTATTTCCAATTATTGCAACCTTGCACCATGGGGACACTCTTCCTTGGCACATTGTTCTGTGGTGCTGTCCAGCTCCCACCTTGCAGTCTCATCTTTCTCAACTGCAAGGGGAGCAGGGTCGCTCCACCATGTCTGTGAGAGTGTCAAACACATGTAGCTTTTGACACGTCTTCATGGGCTCATTGTGTGTTCAGCACTAACCATTCCATGGCTAGTGGTGAGAAACAGTCGAGACACAACATTTCCATTTCTGGTAAAACGTTATCAAGAGGACTTGACACTGTGAAATTCAAAAAAAGAACAGGAGTACTTGTGGCACCTTAGAGACTAACAAATTTATTAGAGCATAAGCTTTTGTGGGCTACAGCTCACTTCATTGGATGCATAGAATGGAACATGTAGTAAGAATATATATGTGTGTGTGTATATATATAAAAATATACACACATACAGAGAGGGTGGAAGTTGCCATACAAACTGTAAGAGGCTAGTTCATTAAGATGAGCTATTATCAGCAGGAGAAAAAAAACTTTTGTAGTGATAATCAAGATGGCCCATTTATACAGTTGACAAGAAGGTGTGAGGATACTTAACATGGGGAAATAGATTCAATATGTGTAATGACCCAGCCACTCCCAGTCTCTAGTCAAACCCAAGTTAATGGTATCTAGTTTGCATATTGCTCAGCAGTTTCTTGTTGGAGTCTGTTTTTGAAGCTTTTCTGTTGTAGAATTGCCACCCTTAAGTCTTGTACTGAGTGGCCAGAGAGGTTGAAGTGTTCTCCTACCGGTTTTTGAATGTTATGATTCCTGATGTCAGATTTGTGTCCATTTATTCTTTTGCATAGACGCTGTCCGGTTTGGCCAATGTACATGGCACAGGGGCATTTCTGGCACATAATGGCATATATCACATTGGTAGATGTGCAGGTGAACGAGCCCCTTATGGTGTGGCTAATGTGATTAGGTCCTGTGATGGTGTCACTTGAATAAATATGTGGACAGAGTTGGCATTGGACTTTGTTGCAAGGGTAGGTTCCTGGGTTAGTGTTTTTGTTGTGTGGTGTGTGGTTGCTGGAGGGTATTTGCTTCAGGTTGGGGGGGGGCTGTCTGTAAGCGAGGACTGGTCTGTCTCCCAAGATCTGTGAGAGTGAGGGATCATTTTTCAGGATAGGTTGTAGATCTCTGATGATGCACTGGAGAGGTTTTAGTTGGGGGCTGAAGGTGACAGCTAGTGGCATTCTGTTACTTTCTTTTTGGGCCTGTCCTGTAGTAAGTGACTTCTGCGTACTCTTCTGGCTCTGTCAATCTGTTTCTTGACTTCAGCAGGTGGGTATTGTAGTTGTAAGAATGCTTGATAGAGATCTTGTAGGTGTTTGTCTCTTTCTGAGGGATTGGAGCAAATGTGGTTGTATCTTAGAGCTTGGCTGTAGACAATGGATTGTGTGGTGTGTCCTGGATGGAAGCTGGAAGCATGTAGGTAAGTATAGCGGTCAGTAGGTTTCCGATATAGGGTGGTGTTTATGTGACCATCGCTTATTAGCACAGTAGTGTCCAGGAAATGGACCGTTTGTGTGGATTGGTCTAGGCTGAGGTTGATGATGGGATGGAAATTGTTGAAATCATGGTGGAGTTCCTCAAGGGCTTCTTTTCCATGGGTCCAGATGATTAAGATGTCATCAGTGTAGCGCAAGTAGAGTAGGGGCGTTAGGGGACGAGAGCTAAGGAAGCGTTGTTCTAAGTCAGCCATAAAAATGTTGGCATACTGTGGGCATGCGGTACCCATAGCAGTGCCGCTGACTTGAAGGTATACATTGTCCCCAAATGTGAAACAGTTGTGGGTGAGGACAAAATCGCAAAGGTCAGCCACCAGGTTTGCTGTGACATTATCGGGGATACTGTTCCTGACAGCTTGTAGTCCATCTTTGTGTGGAATGTTGGTGTAGCGGATTTCTACATCCATAGTGGCCAGGATGGTGTGTTCTGGAAGATCACCGATGGACTGTAGTTTCCTCAGGAAGTTAGTGGTGTCTCAAAGATAGCTGGGAGTGCTGGTAGTGTAGGGCCTGAGGAGAGAGTCCACATAGCCAGACAATCCTGCTGTTAGGGTGCCAATGCCTGAGATGATGGGGTGTCCAGGATTTCCAGGTTTATGGATCTTGGGTAGCAAACAGAATACCCCCGTCGGGGTTCTAGGCACAGATCTGTTCCTGTGCTTTTTCAGGGAGTTTCTTGAGCAGATGGTGTAGTTTCTTTTTGTAATCCTCAGTGGGATCACAGGATAATGACCTGTAGAATGTGGAGTTAGAGAGCTGCCTAGCAGCCTCTTGTTCATATTGCAACATATTCATGATGACATCAGCTCCTCCTTTGTCAGTCTTTTTGATTATAATGTCAGAGTTGTTCCTGAGGTTGTTGATGGCATTGTGTTCAGCAAGGCTGAGGTTATGGGGCAAGTGATGCTGCTTTTCCACAATTTCAGCCCGTGCACGTTGATGGAAGCAATCTATGTAGAAGTCCATTCTGTTGTTTCAACCTTCAGGTAGCTCTGGACTCCAGGGGACAAATTGATCACCCTGATATCTTTTGTAAAATAATACATCTTGAAAGACATAATCTCGTGAACTGAGTCTAAAGGAAAAATATTCATATTTTCCCATACTAACAAAGCAAAATGGCTATTTGATCAACATGGCTAATATCCATGGTTGCATCTGCAATGGCAGTAAAAGCTTAGCTTTATGTGCAGCTATTAACTATGTGCCTCCTGGTTTCAGATGCTAAAAGACCCATAGTTCATCAGTAATTGTCTTGCTCAAGTATTTGATTCTCTTAGTGTCACTGATCTGTTGGGCAAAAATTGGATTATGTCTGGCAAGTAGCTTAATGATGCTCAAGTAAATACCACAATTGTTTGTTGCTCTCTAACATTTCACGCTGATCATGAAAAGGGAGACCTAAATTAGCGAAAGTTTTTTGACTGTGTCAAGCAATATTTTTATTACTTCTTGCCTCTTCCTAATATTTTCAGATTCTTGTGTATCAAAACACGGACTGATACTATGGTCCTTCGTGAATTGTGACTGCATACGTTTTTTGCTCCTCCCATGAACAGACATTGACTTTAGCATATTCTTCCAATCTTTGAAACCCGTAACAAAATCTCAAAGATCAATGGGGGTATCTCCAAACAACCAACAAATGTGACAGCATGCATAATCTGAAAGATAGGAGTATGCTAGCCACTTGACATGCAAATTTTCATGCAGTGCATTTTTCATTCTGTAAAATGAAGATGGAAAAAGGAGACTGTTCATCTGGCACATCACTTTCAGTGGACTGGCAAGGCCCAATCTGTACAAGCATACACAATTGCTCTGGTGATAAAACAGAATCTTGAAAGCAGATGTTACCAGATGGGAACGTCAAACCTATTTCAGCAGGAAGACTGCTTTGACCGGCTTCATTGTTGACCTACAGGGCCTTTGGCTTTGCTCGTTTCAAGTTCATCTCCAGGGTCTTTGAGTCTTTTGGTTTTAAGATAGTCTATTGGATTGTTGGTTGTAGCTCATCTCAGGGTCTTCAGTTGTGCTGGTTTCAAGCAAATTTTTTTCAAGAAATATCATCAGTTACTATTATAGGTGCAACTTCAGTGCTACTGCATGAATTATTTTCCTGACTTAAACCTTGGCACGACCGATCCATGCGTGCTGAATTGAGAGAGAGCCCTGGACTTTCTATTTCATACTGTGGGGTTGACCAGGAAGTTTACAAAACAATAGTTGCTGCTTGTTAGGGTTTTTGGAGGCGGTTCAGAAGAGCAAAATCTTTCTTCCCATTTTCTGAACTGGTATTTTATTGATGGTTTTCACTTTCAGAGAGTTATTCTCCGACTGGAACATAAGCTGGAACTATAGGCCTGAATAAAGTGTATTTTTATGCTGCTTAATTTATCCTTCAGTTACGGGGATAAATCACAGGATTTATTTTCGACGCAGAGGCTCGCAGATTCTATCAGCAGACCTAGAGCGGAGCAGGGGTTGGGAGAGGCCAGAGAAGGCACACATACCTCCGTGTCCCATGGCAAGAGGAGGATATGGAAAGAAATTGCATTCTCCAACTGCAGCCCCTTCAGCACTGTAGCGTGGCCAGTGGCTGCAACCCATGCAGGATGGGTAAGAAACTCCTCCTACTACTGGGCATGCTCAAGTGCTGTGGGATTTTGCAAAGGCATTGCAGGACAGGTGGGTGGGGTCCCCTGTGGCCCCTATAAAAATGGGGGCTGATGGCCAGGGATGGTAAGACACATACAACTCATGCAATTGCATTAGCCCTGAAGCTGGGAGGGGGCCCCTTGGAAAGGTTACTGACTCAGCTACTTGTGAAGGTGGGGCCTCCGAATCAAGGGGGGCAGATGGCAGTGACAGATGAATAGCAGGTGCAGCTAGGGTTCCCAACTTTCTAATTGCACAGAACCAAACACCCTTGCCCCACCCCTTCCCCAAGGCCCCTCCCCACACTCACTCCATCCCCCCTCCCTCTGTTGCTTGCTCTCCTCTACCCTTACTCTCATTCACTGGGCTGGAGCAGGGGGATGGGGTGTGAGAGAGGGCTCTGGCTGGGGATGAGGGGTTTGGGGTGCAGGAGAGGGCTCAGGGCTGGGGTAGGAGGTTGGGGTGCACAAGGGAGTGAGGGATGTGTGCTCTGGCAGGACAGCGCTTAACTCAGGTGGCTCCCAAAAGTGGCTGGCATGTATGGCTCCTAAGCAGATGGGTGGCCAGGGGGCTATGTGTGCTGGCAGGCGCCATCCCCACTGTTCCCATTGGCCTCAGTTCCTGGCCAATGGGAGGTGTGGCGGAGCCCCCCTGGCTGCCCCTGTGCCTAGGAGCTGGACAGGTCAGACGCTTCCAGGAGCTGTGCAGAACCAGGGCAGGCAGGGAGCCTGCTTTAGCCCTGCTGCATTGCCGACCAGACTTTTAGCAGCCTGGTCAACGGGGCTGACCAGAGCTGCCAGGGTCCCTTTTTGACCAGCTGTTCTGGTCAAAAAACAGGTGCCCGCAACCTTAAGTGCAGCTGCTGAGGGCCCCTGCACTTGGAGGAGCCCTGCAGGCTCAGGGCTGCTCAGCCGCACATACATGCCTGGTCCAAGCTGCTGCCAGTGTTTGCGGCCTGCTGGAACATCTTGGGAGTGCAATGCGCCAGTCCCCACTGCCATGTTTGAATTCGTGCCTTCAAAATGGTGGCTCTGCCATGAATTGTGATGAGCGGGGCTGCCAATGGCAGAGCTTCCAGCTTGGTCGGAAGCCCCTCCTCTCCTCCTACTGCCCAGGAAATTCAAATGGAGAGCAGGACCCAGCACACTGCTCTTCCCAGGCACTCTGACTCTAGCTCTGGTGGGAACAGCTGCTTTGGCTCCTGCAGCAGCAGTTCTGGCTCTGGCGGGAACAATGGTGATGGCTCTAGTGGTGCAGGGCCCGGGCTGGAGGGAGTGCATGGCATGGGGCTGGGCAGGGATGAGGATGGGGATGCAGAGGCAGGGATGAGTGTGGGAGATGGGGGCAGTGAGAAGTTATTTAAATGTGGGACATGTGGTGGCAGGTGGGACCCCCAATAAAAACCTCTTGTTCCTCTGCCCCTGGCAGATGGGGGGGCTGGATCACGTGAGGCTTGTCAGCATTTGCTTACACTGTTAAATTTGCCATTGGAATTCAGCCTTCCCTCTGCAGGTAAAATAAGTTACTTTCCCATAGTGCTGCAGCCACAGGTAGGGTGCACTGTAGTATGCTTAGGTATAAAGTGATAGCTAGGAATTTATGTCTACACTGCAAGGTGTGATTGCAGCTCAGATAGCCATACCTGCACTAGCTTTGATCTGCCGACCTAGAATAGGTAAAAGTAGCAGCGGGCATGTGGTGGTGTGGGCTGCAGCCCAGGTAGCAACCCAGGTATGTACCCAGGGTCACTGGTGAGCTTCTACAGCCCACACTGAAGTTTGTGCCACTGCGTCTTCGCCGCTGGTTTTACCGTGCTAGCTAGATTAAAGCTAGCGCAGGTATACCAGCCCATGCTGTAATCATAACTCTGATTGCAGGGTAGACATCCCCTTAGAGAACACTGCTGTCAGAAAGTGCTTGATGGGAAAGGAGAGCATACGCTGAGGAAGAAATAAAGCCTGAATGTTGCACTGTCTTGGCTGCCTGGTTTTATGCTTGTACAATAGCCATTAAGCTCTCTGTTTCTCATCATTCTTAACACTCAGCTCTTCTGAGCATCAATATATCACGGGCCCCTCCACACCACAAAATGTGGATCTAAACTTCTCCCAAAACTCTGGGGCTGGGGGTTGCTTTGAGGCCCCACCCTATACGATGATGGCGATCTGTCTGAAACCAATCATGTATTATTATGCAATTCCTTTTCTCAGTGCCCCCGCAGCCAACAAATGGTTTGAAGTTTGAATCTAAAAATCCTGATTTAAAAAGGAAGAGATTCCAGAATTGCATTTCTAATCCATAGCTGAGTGATCTAGCTTCCAGAAGAAGCAAATAGATGGACAAAGCCAAACACCATTAGAAGCCAGATCCGACCACGTTTTCTATCTACAGTATCATGTTTTCCAAATATTTCATTCAGTGTGGTCACCAGCAGCGATTCCAGAGGTAATCCGGTGTCTCCTGTTACAATTTCCTCCATGACTGGGGCTCAGCACTACTGTGCCCTTATTCATTTGCTTCAACATCATCCTTAAAGAAAGGTCAGCTAATTCTTCCTCCCGCTTGTGTCTGCACGTCTCTCTTAATACATGGGATGGCCCTGGAGTGACCTGAGAAGAATTTTGGAGGGCTGCGGTCTGGACATTTCTGTGGATTTTTAAAATATTCAATTAAAAACATATTTTCCATTGAGGGAGAGTGGCTATTTGACTGCTGTCCAGCAGGAGTCCAGCTTTACGCCGGGCGCTCACTGTAAATATTTAAACAAAAAATAATCTTGGCTAGCTAAATTAAATCTGGTTTAGGTCACATGCGGAAATGAATCTGTTAGTTTCAGCCTAGTCCCTTGTGGCTGTTTGGTTGCTTCATCGCAGAAACCACCAAATAGTTTGTCACAGTTGGTAGTCTGTGCTCCAGCAAGAGCAGTAGGGGCTGCAAGTCAGGACTGAGGTGCATTGACTGAGCTGTTGGAGGCCCAGGAGTGCAATAGCAGGGTGGCTCCAGGCCACCATGGATGTGCATTGGCAGACTTGCATGGTGCTGAGGGCTGGCATATTGGGGGGAGCTGCATGTCAGGTACGAGGGGGCTGCCAGTTAGGAATGAAGTGCATCACCTGAGCAACATGGGCACCAGAGCTGAAATAGCAGGGGGACTGCAGGTCAGGAATGGGACTCTGGTGGAAAGTCACTCCGATATGGTGACAAAAATATATTTCAAACAATGACGTTTTTGCACCATCAATAATAATCTGTGATAGGCAGCTGCACTCACAGCGCTCCAGGTATCTTGAAAAAGCCACTGTCATTTATGCACCCAAGTGAGTTGCCTGATTGGATTCCTTGAGTGGAATCTGGAAAGCCCAAATGTACCCTACAAAAGGAAACCACTTGAGAAGGTTGAACATGGCCACTGCCTCTGCCCTTCTGCAAATGGATTCAGCGATATAGTTGCTTTCCCAGGGCGGAATTAGGGTGACCAGGTGTCCCAATTTTATAGGGACAGTCCTGATATTTGGGGCTTTGTCTTATACAGGCGCCTATTACCTCCCACCCTGTCCCGATTTTTCACAAGGGCGATCTGGTCACCCTGGGTGGAGTAACCACTGCAAAGGAGCTGTTGTAGTCTAATGATGCAGCCAGTGGGGCAAAGTTTCAGTAACATTATGGGCAGTAAGGCCTGATTCTCTGCTTCCTTGCCCCTTGTGTTATCTGTGTCTGTGCAAAGTGAGCGTGAGATGCTACCACAGCAGAGTGGCACATTCCATGCCTACTTGGCACAGATGTAAATGACAATACAGGGGAGCAAGGAAATTGAGAATCAAGCCCAGTGTGGATTTTATCCAGAAGATGGCAGGGAATGAGTTAAACCTCTCTCCCTGCCTCCCTTCCTCTGTGGGGCTTGGCTAAAGTTAGCCACACATTTGACCTTTGCTGTAGGCCTTGGCGGCATCCAGTGTGCCTCACCCTCTTACTCTGCACTTGGGCTGAGGGAAGCCCTGTTGTATGCGCATTTGGCCCTTAAAGAGGCAGGATATTCTTTCCAGCTATGTCTGTGTTGTACAGTAAAGCTTGCCACGCATCTGTCCAAGCCCCTCCTAGGCCCACAGTGTCCTTTACTGCTGTAGCTGACCTTATGGCCTTATCTTGTATGTCACCCAGCAGGCAACTGGTGACTGCACCAGCCTGAGAAATCTAATAGTTCACTGAAGTTATCAGACTGCTGGTTAAGACATTGCCAGCAGCCTGAGATTTTTGAACGAACTCATCATACCGTCTGCTGTGAGAGGGAGGGGCGAAGGGGCAGTGATGGGAAGCTCAGTATGAGCTGTTGCAGGAAGCGAAGGAAAGTCAGAAGACCCCCTCCACAATCAGTCTGCCTTCAGTGCCCTACGTGGAGACAGGTGGAAAGAGGATGAGCCAACATCTCAGTGACTGAGTCCCTTCCACCACAAAGATGGACTTGGAGTTCAGCTCTCAGTCTGCCAGCACTTCCTTGACAGAGACGGTGCCCCTCATGCCTGGAAAGCCCATAATCAGCATGCAGCCAGTGGGGAGGGCAGACACAGGCCAAGGGGCAAAGCCCAGAAGGTGCATTAATAAAAACAACTGGGTTTGAAAAGTGATAGTAATAAAATGATGCTGTTGGGTCAAAGCACTGCCCTGGATTACAACAGGACCATCCCTGGCCTATGGTGTCAGGCAAGAGAGCCCCACGGCAGAAGTAGTTCGGCCCTCTGGCCATGTTTTACTGTTCTTGCCTTTCAGAGCTCAGCCAGTGTGTGTGTTACGGGGTCATAGCTGAGATGGTAACCTATTGGTGGGGAGCAGTGTGGTGAGCGGTTGGAGCACACAACTGGGAGTCAAGCCCTTTCTTTTCCAGGCTCTGCAACCGCTTCCCAGCTAGGAATGATGAGTTAGCACTGGTAACATGCCTGGAAGATGGAAAGCACAATGTAATTGATAGGGATGATGATTAATAACAATGTGGGTAGCAAAGGCTGATTAATGTTTTGCAAATCCACTTTAGGAGCCCGTAAATTCCCTGAATCTTACGAATATACACTTACTATATTGGGACTATTGTGTGCAAATTCTGTTCTCTCACACACTGAGCCGTGCGTGTATATGTTTCAGCCCTGGCATGCTGGGCCTGGCTCCAGAGGTGTGTACTCTACTTGCATACAAACTGCTTTGTGTTTGGATGCGTAAGAAGCTGTAATGATTCCCATTTGGGTTTGACCTTTTGCTCGATATTAAGCCTCACTGAGATGAACACTGCAGTGAGTGCAATTCCTCACGATGAAATATCTCTCCAGTGGGTAATTCCAGCCTCATCTGAGCTATGTTTTCTCCCACTGAATCATTTATTCCTGGTGTCAGGAAAGTGCAGAACGACTCTCCCCATCGGCTCTCTGTGCTCAGAGCCTCATTGATTCCTCAACTCCTACGCCTACAAATCTGCTACCTCAGCAGCCTCCTCCCACCTAGATTTTTTCCCAGGGGATACTGGGGCAAGGGGAGGATCCCAGAAAGAGGAAAGCTTCTCTAACAAGCCCATTCACAATCAAGGGGAGATGTGGTTTATTTAAGCTTCCTGATCCTCAGTCCGTGTCTTTCTGTTTGGAAGCTTTTCACACTAGTCCTGATGCTGTGAAATACCCTTCTCAGTACATTAGAGAGGCAACATGGGTGAGGTTTCAGAGTAACAGCCGTATTAGTCTGTATTCGCAAAAAGAAAAGGAGTACTTGTGGCACCTTAGAGACTAACCAATTTATTTGAGCATAAGCTTTCGTGAGCTACAGCTCACTTCATCGGATGCATACTGTGGAAAGTGTAGAAGATCTTTTATACACACAAAGCATGAAAAAATGCCTCCCCCCGCCCTACTCTCCTGCTGGCAATAGCTTATCTAAAGTGATCACTCTCCTTACAATGTGTATGATAATCAAGTTGGGCCATTTCCAGCACAAATCCAGGTTTTCTCACCCCCCCCCCCACACAAACCCACTCTCCTGCTGGTAATAGCTTATCTAAAGTGACCGCTCTCCTTACAATGTGTATGATAATCAAGGTGGGCCATTTCCAGCACAAATCCAGGGTTTAACAAGAACATCTCCCGGGAGCGGGGGGGGGCGCTTAGGAAAAAACAAGGGGAAATAGGTTACCTTACATAATGACTTAGCCACTCCCGGTCTCTATTCAAGCCTAAGTTAATTGTATCCAATTTGCAAATGAATTCCAATTCAACAGTTTCTCTCTGGAGTCTGGATTTGAAGTTTTTTGTTGAAGAATTGCAACTTTCATGTCTGTAATCGCGTGACCAGAGAGATTGAAGTGTTCTCCGACTGGTTTATGAATGTTATAATTCTTGACATCTGATTTGTGTCCATTTATTCTTTTACGTAGAGACTGTCCAGTTTGACCAATGTACATGGCAGAGGGGCATTGCTGGCACATGATGGCATATATCACATTGGTGGATGTGCAGGTGAACGAGCCTCTGATAGTGTGGTTGATGTTATTAGGCCCTGTGATGGTATCCCCTGAATAGATATGTGGGCACAGTTGGCAACGGGCTTTGTTGCAAGGATAGGTTCCTGGGTTAGTGGTTCTGTTGTGTGGTATGTGGTTGTTGGTGAGTATTTGCTTCAGGTTGGGGGGCTGTCTGTAGGCAAGGACTGGCCTGTCTCCCAGGATTTGTGAGAGTGTTGGGTCATCCTTCAGGATAGGTTGTAGATCCTTAATAATGCGTTGGAGGGGTTTTAGTTGGGGGCTGAAGGTGATGGCTAGTGGCGTCCAGTCGGAGAACACTTCAATCTCTCTGGTCACGCGATTACAGACATGAAAGAGACAAGATTTTGAGATTACACAAAATTGTTCTCCAGGTCTCGGAAAGGTACTCTGAGTGTCACAGCTAAATAAAAGGTGGAATAGACTGTTTAGCATAAGGAATTAATGTTGTAAGAGACCATTCAAGGTGAAGTGGGCAGCTAACACCTCTGCAGTCATAGGATAACGGAGGGTTAGTGGGTTATAGATTGCTGTAATCAGCCATAAATCCAGCATCTTTTATGATTTTTGGTGTCTAAAAATTATGAATTTAAGCTTCTAGGCTTGTTTTATGAAGGTGTTGTGTAGATTTCCTTTGAGCATAAGGATTGAGAGATCAGATGTGGAGTGAGCATTTTGTGAAAAGTGTTCACCCCCGGGAGATACGGTGTTTTTTCTGTGAGAGTTCATTTGAGAGTGTAGTGATTGTCTGTCTGGTTTCACCCACAAACATAGGTGCCAACTTCTGTTGGCGCCGACGGGTGCTCGACACCCCTCTGCCCCTGGCCCCACCCTGACTCCACCCCTGCCCCACCCCCTTTCCAGCCTCTTCCCCGCCTCCTCCCCGAGCGCGCTGCATTCCCGCTCCTCCCCCTCCCTTCGAGAGCTTGTTACGCTGCGAAACAGCTGTTTTGTGATGGCACGTGCTGGGAGGAGAAGCAGGGATGCGGCACACTCAGGGGAGGAGGCGGAGGCAAGGTGGGGCAGGGGGGCAGAGCAGAGTGGGGAGAGAAGCTTGGCTGCTGGTGGGTGGAGACCACCCACCAATTTTTCAGCCCTGTGTTGGTGCCTATGCTATTGGGACATTTAGGGCACTGGATGAGATACCTTTCACAGCATGTGTAGGACCCATGGTTCTTGAAAGGTGTGTTGGGGGGGGATCTTGATCATTGTAGCAGTGGAGATATGTCTGCAGGTTTTGCATCTGTTGTTCTGGGGGGGGTCTGGTGTCACTTTGAGTTGTGGGTCCTGGTCTGTGGGGAGCTTGCTTCTGAGGGTGAGCTTGGCGAGGTTGGGGGGGTGGGGTTGAAGGCCAGAAGAGGGTCTTTCAGAATGTGGTCCTTATTGATTGTGGGTTGTCATTGTTTAATGATACCCCCTACAGGTTCCAATGTGGGGTGGTAGGTGACAACAAAGAAAGTGACATCAGAGGGTTTTTTCCATATTGAAGCAGGGTCTGTCGGGTATTTGGGTGGCCCATTCCAAGATGCGATCTGCTTCTCTCATGGAATGATCTTGTTTGGTGAAGGCGGTTTTAAGTGTGTTAATGTGCATATCCCAGACTTTCTTCTCAGAGCATATTCTGTGGTATCTGAGTACCTGGCTGTAGAAAACAGATTTCTTGGTGTGTTTGGGGTCACCACTGGAGCTGTGAAGAGAAGTTTGGTGATCCGTGGGTTTCTTTCTATATAGCTGACTGTAGGGTTTCATTGGGGAAGTTGATTGTGGTGTCCAGGAAGCTGATGCTGGTGCAGGAGTGTTCCAGAGAGAGTTTGATGGATGGATGGTGGTTGTTGAAGTTGTGATGGAAGTCTGAGGGAGTTTAGGTTGCCTGTCCAGAGGATGAAAATGTCATAGATGTATCTGAGGTGTATAATTGGTTTTGTGCTGTATTTGTCCAGAAATTCTTCCTCAAGGTGGTCCATGAAGAGGTTGGTATATTGAGGAACTATTTTGGTACCAAGCCTGTTCCCATGGTTTGCCCAAAGTGTTTTTTTTTAATATAAAGTTGTTGCATATGAGGATGAAATAGATGAGTTTGGCAATGTGCTTTGGGTAGATCTCTGAGGGTTGGCCATTGTCTTGTAGATATTTGAGGCAGGCAGTGATGCTGTCTTCATGAGGAATGTTGGTATACAGGGAGATTACATGTATGGTGGCAAGGATGGTGTTCTGATGGAGGTTGTTAATCTTGTGGAGTTTCTGGAGGAAGTTGGTTGTGTCCTGGAGGAAACTGGCCCTCTGTATGGTGAGTGGTTTGAGGATGGCTTCTGTGAGTCCTGATACCCCTTCATTAAAGAGTGCTGTGGCCAGATATGATGAATCTGCCTCGGTTCCCTTATTTATGTATCTTGAGACACATGTGGAAGGTTCCTGGGATGGATTTGTGGGGGATGAGATTGTAGAGTTTCTCTGGCAGTTGTTTGGGGAAAGTTTTAATGATATCCTTAAATCTCTTTCAACATATAAACTCCTTCTGCTAAACAATCTGTTCCACCTTGTGACACACACAGTTCCTTTCCCAGACCTGAAGAAGAGCTCTGTGTAAGCTTGAAAGCTTGTCTCTCTCACCAACAGAAGTTGGTCTGATAAGAGATTTCTTCACCCACCCTCCCACTCTAATATTTTGGGACCAACACTGCAAACAGTGGAAGATATTGAATTTTCTCAGTACATGGCTCCCATTGTGGGCTTGAGACAGGGCTTTTCAGAGCTTCTCTGTAAAGCACGTTATGCTGGAAGGTCACATTTTCAGGAATATGAACCGTATTCCTCAGTCCCAGGCTAATAGGCCCAGTATTAGGTATCACGCAGAAACTGATACAGTTCAAGGAAGGCAGGGGCAATTACTCAGACATAAGTGGGTATAAATAGGCTGAGATGTATAGGCACAGGGTTACACAGAAGGCCAGATGTGTGTGTGTGGGGGGGGGCACGTTGCACTCCTCCCTCTGGAGCACTAAGCACTGAGGATCAGGCTGTGTGTGTGTGTATCACACACAATGGAATTCCTGGGATTGCAAAGAGCCCTGCAGGACCTTGGCCTTTCCTGGCTTGTAGTCTCATGCTTAACTGGCTAACTCCATTGCTCACAGCAGGGATGAATCTGAGCCACTCTGCTCAGGGGCAGAGAGAGCAGCTCCTTTCTATGGTAGTGAGCAAATGCAATCATTCACACACCCTCCATGCAGGAATGAGAGCATGGGGACCTCTGGACCTGCCATGGTCAATCTGTTTTAGGCACTTTGTCTGGCCCCAATCACCATAGTACCTGAGCACCTCCCCCTCTTTAATGCATTTACCCTCCCAGTACCCCAGGCGGTAGGGGAGTGCTACTATCCCCATTGTACAAGTGGGGGAACTGAGACACAGAGACTAGATGACTTGCCAAAGGTCACACAGGGAGTCTCTGGTAGAGCAAGGAACTGAATTCAGGTCTCCTGAATCCCAGCCTAGTACCATATTCATGGGACCAAACTTCCAACCTGTCAAGAGCCTGCATGGTGCTCTCAAATAAGAGTGACATGACTCTGATACATTCTTTTGCTCCTCTGGAACCATAAGTTGTTCTTTCCTAATTCTCCATTGGACACTGGGACTCCACCATCCTTCCCCCTCATGCTTTCATTTCAAAGAATAATACACTTAGGTTAGTGAAATCCTCCTTGGCGTTGGTCAGTGGAGTGAAGTTCTAGAACAATTGCACAATGAGTCCTGTCTCCTAAACCCCAGTGCAACTTCCATGATACTTACCTCTCTGCACCCTGTGGGTGTCATTATCCAGTAAACTGCAGGAACTTGTCATTAGTTACGGAGTGTTTATTAGGGACGGGCAAAATTGTTTGGATAAAGTAAGAGCTGAACTGCCATCCAAACAGGAATCTGAACCCCAGAAGTTTCTGAAGTTCAGTGCAGCTGGGCTAAGTTTGCTTCTCATCACTCTGCCTTCCCTGGATGTCACTGACACCAGAGATGGGGCTGGGGAGGAGAAGGTGCTGGTGTGCTCTGGGGCCCAACTGGCAGCAGGAATCATCTCTTCTGCTGAGATTCCCAGCTGTGGTTTACAGGTACAGAGCCACTTGATTTACTCAGCACTAGATTTACTTTGTATTTAAAGAAAGCTTTCGTAATTTCCTGGGGATACCCCCATTGGATTCCTGACCGGGATTTTGGAATAACCAGAGAAGATCTTACGCTCTGGAGGATCCAGCTATTCTCCTCTGTCTTGCACCTTGTCACTTACACATGCGTGATGTGAGAGTCCACCAGTCTTTGGGAGATTAGTCAGGACTGTCTGGGTGCCCATGCAGTGCCGATATGATCACAGAAGGTCACAGTCAGGCACTTCACTACTGAGTCTCAGTGCTTTAATTAAAAAAGTTCCAAGCAGCCTGGCCCTGGACATAAAGGCTGACTTGATTTCCGTGCCCAGGAACATTGTGTTCCCATTATTTCTATTCTTAACCATACTTTTCCAGTTTATTATCTACAGCATGCCCACGATGTGACCCTGCTTTTCCCCAGCACGTCTTCTAACATGGCTCAGCCTCTTCCACCCTTTTCCTGAGTGTCTGAAGACAAACACCAAAGGATGTGTGAAAAGGGCAATCTCCTTAGCCGTCTCAGCTACCCCCATGTTGTGGGACGTCCAAATGCACCAGTGCCTCATCATGACACAGGACATGGGCTCCACCTGTTCAAAGGGGTTGTGCAATGCTGTAGACACCATAGTGTCATGGTACTCATTGGGTTAATGCAAGAACAATAGCAAGTGCAGAAATGTACTGTCTAGTGATTGTTTGGGAGATGGGGCTAAAATTAGAAAGCTGATGCATATCAGAAGCTATGGAGGCTGCTCAGCTTTGGCAGATACTTAAGTCACTGTTTATTGCAGTGCGGCATGGGAACAGAAAAGATCAATATTTATTAGTCACAGAAAGCAGAATTTTGCATGAAAAGCATTGATTGACCTGCCAGCTGAAACAATGGCCTTATATCATAGAATACCAGGGTTGGAAGGGACCTCAGGAGGTCATCTAGTCTAACCCCCTGTTCAAAGCAGGACCAATCCTCAATTTTTGCCCTGGATCCCTAAATGGCCCCTCAAGGATTGAACTCACAAGCCTGGGTTTAGCAGGCCAATGCGCAAACCACTGAGCTATCCTTTCCCCCTTCTCTGAATATCTTCTTTGTTATTTGGGGTGGATTCCCTTTAAGTTAGAGTACTGCCCTCTTGACAGAGAAAGACCAGAAAGGAAAGCAGGACTGGGGGAAACATACAGTGAGGGCTTGCTCTAGGGGGGACCAACAACCTGCCTGAATTTAGGGTGGCTGTATTGCTGTTGGCAATGGAAATTGGAAAAGGAGTCCTGGCAAGGAGCTGAGGTGGCACATTTATGACTCGTTCCAAGGTCTCGTCTTTGGAAATAGGGGGCAAAGTTCTGGGATCAGGTCAGGCATCCCAGCCTATAACAAGGAAGTGTACACTAGTGGTTAGGGCAGGAAACCTTGTCTTTCGGGTTCCATTCCTGTCTCTGCTTCTAACTCACCTCTGCAGGTCACTTTCAGAGCATATGCACGATGCTGGATTTGAACATAAATGAATCACCATTTTGGTCACCAGTACTCTTTGTATATTAAGTTTTCATTGTTGTAGGTCCAACAACAAAACAGAAAACCCACACTCCTCCTTGTGCCTGTGCAGAAGCAGTGAAACTGCCATTTCCAGAACCATGCTGGCATCACTAGAGACGCTGGTGCGCAAATAAAGGTGGTTTTACAGGACGTTGAATCAGGACTTCTGGGTTCTGTTCCCAGGCCTGCCACTGACTCACTGTGACACTTGGAGCAAGCCATAAGGTAACCTTTGTGGGCTACACTTTCAAGAGGGCTCAGTACTGACAGTCAGGGCCAGATTCCAAAAGAGCCCCATTCCCATTTAGGCAACAAGCTGTGTCCTGCTTATCAAAAGAGCTGAGCGTGTTGTGTACCGAGATTTCTTGAAACCCCAGCCCTGACTGTGGGTGCTGAGCCCTTGGAAATCTGGCCCTAAATTTCTGATTTTTCTGTCTGTGAAATGAGGATGATAATCCCCTCCTATCCAGCAGTGAGATTGAATAGATGTATCTGGGAAGATCCCTAGATACAAGGTGCTGTCACACAAAGTTGAGTGGTTCTGCCTGGTTATCCGAACGATGAATGTGGTGTCCTTTCATTCAAACAGGAGTGAACTTCTGCACCGGTTATGAAACAAAATTTTTGAAATACACTCTTTCCTCGCCTTCATGGAACCGCCCGTTGTCACCTGAAACACTAAACGCACTCGAGGAAAGTCTGGCACACTTAGATTAGGAAAAATACCTGAGAGCCTGACTATATTACAGCTTCCACCGTTGCTACCACCACAGCAGAGGAATTGTGTCATTTTTGCTAGTGTCGATACAGTCTAAGTGGCTGGACTCATGCTCCCTATGAGGGCTGAACTGTGCCAGGGCTCCTGAGACCCTAAAGCCAAAGACAAAGGGCGTAAGGAGGAGGAAAGTCACTCCCAGGCCAGATTAAACCCCAGCCCAGCTCTGTGGCTCCCAGGAATCAGTCAGGCAAAGGAAATGTTCTGGTAACACTTCTCACTCCAGTGCAGTCTGAAGCAGACCATTTAGCAATAATCTGATTTACGTATGGCTAATTCTTCCATGCGTCCTACATCAGCTGAGGGTGGCAGCACAGTTTAGGAGACTGAGACCAGCACAGGGATTTCAGGAGTTACTACTAACTTGCTCAGGGGCGGCAAGTTATATACACTTGTGGTGCCCAGGCTCCAGCAATATTCAGGGCCCGGGGGCCCGGCTCCACCAATCTTTGGGGTCGGGTCTCTCCCCAGCCCTGGAGCCTGCAGCTCACACTGACTCTGCTCTGCCAGCTCCCTGCATCAATCGCTGCCGCAGGGTCCAAGTGCCCCCCATTCACTAATGGCAGGGCAGGCTGGCCCTACCCTGCCCTTCCCCCCTAGCCCTGAGCCTCTCCAACGCCCCAAACCCCTGAACTCCAGCCCCAGACAAAACCCTCATCCCCCTGCACCCTAATCCTCTGTCCCAGCCCTGAGCCCCTCCCACACCCCAAACCTCTCATCCTCAACCCCACAGCCCTCACCCCTGCATCCCCTCCTATCCCCAACCTCCCTCCCAGAGCCTGCACCCCCTCCCTCTTCCCACACACGCCCTCCCACCCCCAAACTCCGTCCCAGAGCCCGCACCCCTCACCCCCTCCTACACCCACATCCCAGAGCCTGCACCCCAGACCCCCTCCCCCACCCAAATTCCCTCCCAGAGCCTGCACCCTAATCCCCAGCCCAGGGCCTACACGCCAGACCTCCTCCCCGCACCCAAACTCCCTCCCAGAGCCTTAGGCAGGTGGGGGGCAGAGTTTGGGGGGGGCAGGTTCTGGCTACCACCAAAATTTCTACAAACCTGCCACCCCTGAACTTGCTGGGTAACTTTTCAGCAAATCTCTTCTCCACTCTGCCTCAGTTTCCCCCTCTAGAAAAGGGGAAGAGTAACTGACCCACTCCATGGGCTGAGGATTTATTCATGTCTGTAAAGCATTTTGACACAATGTCATCCTGGCATTGCTGCTTCTGGCTGCTGTAGCCAACTCTTCTACGTCATTCTCCAAACTCTTCCTAAGGAATGCAAGCGTTCAAGTCACTCCTTGTACGTTTTCCCTCAGAGACTGAAGCCAAAGGATATTTCAGGGTGGGCTGTCTAATTACACCACTGCCTGGCAAAGAGGTACAGCGAGATGTGAGGCAAACACACAACTTCGCTGCATGGAGTCTTGTTGAGAGAGCTATAAATTTTGAATTAGGATATAAAAACTGCCTGAGCTGAACAGACCAATATTCCATCTAGCTGGTATCCTGTCTCCAACAGCGGCCCATGCCGGATGCCTCAGAGGAAGGCATAAAACCCCCATAATGCACCTAATTGTGCAATACTAGCCTTTGGGGGGAGATTTTGAGCTGACCCCAGCTGATGAGCAGCTCTTGCCCTGAAGCAGAAGAATCAATAGCTGTTATGATATTCATCTTAGCTAGTGTCACTGTGGATGCTGTTCTTACTCACATAAATGTCCGATCCTGTTGAGAAACTTACTAATGCTATTTGTTCTATTGCTCTTTCAATAGCCTGCTGTGGAGCTAGTATTCTCATACTCAGGGACGTGCTCAGGCTAAATCCTAGGTAAACTGCTGCTGTTTGCTGTTGGACCCAGAAAGGGGTTTAATCCCCACTTTCCTTCCTCCTGTTGATTAGCTATTAACCTCCCACATGTTCCCTCTATAGAGCACTCCTTAAAGAGATAGAAACAGGCGATCTGATTCCTTATTGGCAGGGTGTAACCCCCTCACTCCTCAGACCTGCTTGGGGTCATGGCTTACATTTAGAAAGCATTTCCACTCTCTGGCAGCAGCCTCGTCTTGTTACCCCTTTGTTGACAGGTGTTCCAGCCAAACCCTGCTGTCTGCTGGGCTGCAGGGGAGAGACGCCTCAGCCCTTCAGCCAGCATCAGCAATCTGAAAGCAAAGGCCTCTTGTGACACATCTTGCCCCTGAGTGGGGCTGCCCATGCCAGGGCTGGACTCAGTAGCTGGTGGTTTGATGGGTGGACTCATTGCACTGTCATGCAGGAGGCACGGGTGTGGTGGAAACCCCAAGGGACTTCTGCAAAGGGAACAGGTTTGATTCTGCAGTCACGTGAGGGAAAACTTCCTGTTCAAGGAGCCCTGTCAGCATCCCTTACAGAGGAGGCTGCTCTCGCTTATCCTCCCCTGCACCTCCCCTTCTGTTTCTGGGCACACACAGGCCTGAAAGGATTCAGTGAGGGCAGTGGGTGGAAATTAGAGCTAAAAGTGGCTCGTCAGGGGTCCAGTCAGTGAAGGTCTGCGCTGCCAAGTGGGCAACCTGCATTCTGCTCTCTGCGGGGGTCTCTTGCTCTCCATCGGGGAGTGCTGGGGGAGGGAACTCAGCCCCTGGATGAAGGTGGGGGGTGCCTCAGAGACCACCACCAGCAGGGAGCACTCAGGCCAATGTCGTGGTAAGGTGATGAACTTCAACAACAGCCTCATCTGCTCCTCAGGAGTCCTGAGTTGGGAGCAGCCTGGAGCATGGGACAGAGTAGAGAAAAGGGGAAGTACAGGAAACCGAAACCCAGGAGCGGTGGAGTTGTGCTTGCCTGCTAGCAAAAACAGCAGAGCAGAACTGAGGGAGGAGAGCATGTCTCAGCATGGGTACCAGGTAGGGAGCTGACTGAGTCCACACTAATTAGACCATTAAATCTGGCAAAGGCACAGACACTCACGCAGCATGGCTCAGAGAAATGAGGGTCCGTTGGTAACAATAACTCCCCAATAATAAATGTCTCCAGGAATTGTTCTGTTCAGCCAGTACTGGCTATTGTTGGTTACGTTCCTGGCCAGATCCTCCTCTCACCTCCAGGCAAACCCCATTGATGCTTGCGGAGATGCACAGGTGTAACTGGCTCTGTAATTCAATTCACATGCCTCACATTCCTCCCACATGTTCCCATTGTTTTTTTCTCCTATTAAGGGCTTCATGCCTTCTGTTGTACAGCACTTCCATACACTCTCATGTACCATGGAATAGCTGACCCCTTCCCAGGCACCAAGTAACCTTCTCTCCTCCTTAAATCCCGTGCTTCCCATGAAGAATTCCAATATTGCATGTGACAGGCCTCAGAAAATCATGAGATTTGCTTAAAAATTATGAGAGTTTTAAAGATAATATTTTTAGGTTCTTTTTATTTGCCTTCTAGTTTGAGAGTTAGAGGGTGTTACCTTCTCAGACCTTTCCCTGCAACCATGAGAACTAGCAACAAACTTTTTTATTAATGCAGGCTGAGAGTCTCAACTGACCACATGACTCCAGGAGCTAAGGCTTTAATAAGAATGCCAAGTATCACAAGACACAATAAAATGATAAGAGCTGGCAATATTGGAATTCCAGGGGAGATCTGCCTGGGGGTGGCATCATTACAGATTCTCAGCATGAACTGTTACATTTGTCTGTCAGGGTTTGATTGTTGCTCGATTTGCAAAATTTGCATCCAGGTTTTGAACACCCCAAACTGCAGGGGTGTTCAGAGCTCAGGTTAGTTTCAGGCTGCTATAAAACTAGGGGCTTGGTCAGATGACAGATGCAGATCCAGATCTCTGGGTTCAGAGTGCAAACACCCACAAAGTCCAGTGGTGTTTCGATGCAGGCAGGTACTCTGGAGCTATCACTAGCTGGCAAGTCCCCAGGGCAGAGACTGTATCTGTCTGCATGTCTGTACAAGCACTAAATAGGCTACTCCTGGGGGGCATTCTGCACCAAAAAAATAAAAATTCTGCACACAATATTTTAAAATTCCCCAATATTCTGCAAATTGTATTTGTCAAAATAACACTACATAATCATACCAGTTTCAAATATTTTGGTAATTTATTTGAAAATACCTGTCAGCAAGTATGTCTGTAACAGTACAGACACACACAAAAATTCCCCCAGGAGTAGAGAGTTAAAGATACCTCTATGACAACCCAGTTCCTGTTTCTCTGCCCCCTTCCCACTCAGAGCCCAGCCAGGGGGCCAGATACTCACAACACCCCACCTCCCCCCAAGCCCAGCTGCGATACCCCCCCCAAACCCTCTCCCCTTCCAGAGCCCAGTCATGGGGCCCCCATGGCCCAGATACCTGCACCCCCTCCCCCAAAAGCCCAGACACCCACTCCTCTCCCCCCCAGAGTCCAGCCATGGCCCCTCCCCAGCCCAAACAGCCACTCCCCTCCCCTCCCCAGCCCAGGGATCCAGGGGGAGAAACAACTTGATGCTTGGTCCCAGGCTTATGTGGAGTTTCCTGCGGCCGGCCGCTGTCTCCTTCCCTCAGGGCATGCGGGGAACTGCAACTACTGGGAATCCTCTAGCTCCCTCCCTCCTTCACACCCTCCCCCGCCATGTCTTCTGTTTGTGAGCTCAGTCCAGCGGCCCCTAGAGGTGGCCAGCAGCACTGCAGCCCATTTCTGTGGGGGAAAGGAAATTTTGTGCACACAACATTAATTTCTACAAAATTCTGCATTGTGCAGTGGCACAGAATTCCCCCAGGAGTAATAGGCTTAGGGCATGTCTACACTGCATTTTAAAACCTGCGGTAGCAAGTCTCAGAGCCCAGATCTACAGACTTGAGCTTGCAGTACTTGCGCTGCAGCACTAAAAACAGCTGTGTAGATGTTCAGGCTTGGGCTTTGAACCCAGGGGATGAGAGGTGGGCTTCAGAACCCAAGCTCCAGCCCAAGCTATAACCTCTACACAGCTGTTCTTAGTGCTGTAGTGGGAGCCCAAGTCTATAGATCTGGATTCTTGGACTTATTGCTGTGGCTTTTAAAATGCATTAGAGACATATCTTCAATGGGTGAGATTGTCACCCCTGCTCTGCTCTTTATGTTGGGCAAAGGGCCTGGAGTGCCATAAAGGGGCTTTAAAAGCCCTGGATCCGGCTCGGGGAGAACTCATGTAGCCCCCCAGAGATTCTGACCTACCCTGCTGTAACGTAGACAGCCTCCTGGTTGACTGGATTACATCAGAGTCACTTTGGACTTGGGAGCAGCCTAGAAGTAGGAGGGTGCAAGTGTGGCTTAACAAAAACCTTAGTCTCTGCTTCCCAGTGGGTGCAGCATAGACCCTCACCCAGTGACTCCATAACCAAAGCATCGGAACACCACTGGTACTGAATTGCAGCAGCCAAGGAGAGTGACTTTTTTCCTAAGAACAAATATTCTTGTCTTTAGTGTTGCTAGTTTCAAAGCATGCATTGCAATCCATGGCTGAAGCCGTCATACGTGGGAATACTCCAGCCTTCCTGAATTCTAATGAATGAGCCTGGTTTCTGAGAAAAGCTACTGTGTTTGCATGACCAGCTAGTCCTTGTCTGAATGGCATTTAGAATCATTCTTCAATGAAGAGCAATTTCTTTTTGTGTTTCTTTTCGAGCTGACATTTTGCCAGTCAGGTACTGCTTTAATTAGTGTGGCTTTCTCATTGAGGTACGTGCTCCCACTGGCAGCAACCAGCACGTCCTACAAATTGGAAAAATTAATGAATCAAAGAGCCACCACCAACTTGAAAAATCATATTTCTGCCTGAAAAACATGGTACCATTGCATCAAACTCCTAATGTGACTAATACTGAAAGAATTCGCAGATATTTTCTGTTTGTTTCCTCTTGTTCGTTGGACAGCATTTTGGATATAGTCTGTTTCACTGTTTCCCCTGTATAATTGGCTCGGCCGCAATCCTACAACCATTAACGCAAGTGAGTAGTCATGTTGTATAGATACCCAAGAGTGCATAGGCATTTGCGGGATCCAAGCCTTTGAGAGTCAGTTTTTTTCCCTTGCTAAATTGTGAAAAATCAACAGGGGATTAGAAAAACCCTTACATTTTTGTAAAGCATTTTTATTTAAAATTTTGCTCCCAGGTGTAGAATCTTAAAAAAAATTAGTCGATTTAAAAAACATCAAGTTCAGTGTCCCTTTTTTTAGCCATATTAGCAAATATTGATCCTGCACTTTTTACTTGGGCAAAATTCTCCCTGGGATCTGGAATGCGAGGCTGGTAGAATGGCAAGGGGGTTGGGAGGCACTACAAGGTTTCAAAGTTTTGGGGACCAGCTATCTAGGAACATCATGGTTTGGGGTGTGTCTGGATGCAAGCCATGACCTAAGGGTGGCATGATGTCTTTACGGGGGGTGGGGAGGGGGAGCAGGGGGAAGGTTGAGGGTTGTAGGAGGGATTGTTTATTTGCCCACATGAATGACATCTCTTTCCAGAGTGAGTCGCTTCCTTCACATTCAGCTTCAGGTGTGATTTAAATCTAAATAAACTGGGCCTATTTAATTTGCTCTCTGAAAATATCAGAAACTCACCACCACCACCACCACCTATGATGTGGTGTAATTAGGGATTCCACTTTGAACAAATTGGCCATGTTGCATCATTGTCATGGTTACAAAGCTGGATGCACTTCCAACCCCTCTCTGAGTGCACCCGCATAGGAGACAGGCCTGGTGTAGTTAGCTCTCCTGGGGTGGAATTAGGTGACTCTCCGTCACATACAGTGCTGGCTGTAAGACCATGGTCACTTAGGTAATTTTGTAATAGAGAAGATTACAGGCTCAGCTGGAATCAATTCACCTGTTAGGTGAGGATTGTTGACACTTGTGGGCAATGACTGGGCTAATGAGGTAATTAGTTCAATAATGGAGCTATATGATTGGCAGGAACAGGAAGTAAGGGAGAGTGAGCTGGGTGTGGTAGAAGGTTCTTCCTGATGGGTCTGTGCTCTGCTCTGCAGTGTTTGGAATCTGATTAAAGGTGCACCTGGGGAAAGGAAATGTATTCTGTAGGTCATGAAGAAGAGACTATGTAAATGGGCTAGGTAGTACCTTGTGGCACTCCCACTCCTAGACTGGGGCCTGGGTTGCAGTGTCCTGTGGGTTAACCATGCTTACCTAGCTGGTGTGACTGGGTTCAATGTTTGCTGGCCTTCCTTTTGGGAGTCTATGACCAGTGGAGAATAGAGTTGAGATGCTGGCAGACTAGGTATCAGCTTATGCCAAGATCCGCATGTCTCACCTGAGCACTGACAAATATCCAGCTGGAATTGGTCTGGCTCAGCTGTGTGCTAGTGTTGTTAAAATAGGGATTGGAATGATAAGAATGTGTTTAGATTTTATTGAATGCTTGTGAGTTGCTGCAGCATTAATCTCATTACATCTATATCCATATTGTAAGGTAACACTTGAGCGCTTGTATTGTCAGCCTCTATAAAACTGTGACTGTGTAAATCACAAGCCAGGAAGGAGAAGGCTTCTTGTAACACTGTCTGAAGTAACTTGAGCATGAATACCAACCTCAGGGAACATAATACAGTTAGGAGCCAGAGCACAAACTCCAAATTGGCTGTGAGTTCTCTACTTAGATGTCACCAACCAATTATCCATATGCTTGGTTAAAAGGTTAATCTGTACATTAGCAACAGAATGCTTAACCCTTCTTTAACTATGCCATGGTGGTTGGCTGTAACTAGAGCCACGAGCCAACGTAAATTGCTTCTGTCAATGTTTTATTGGACTGTGTCAAAGTAAAATCGATGAAGCGTTAACTAAAATAAACCAACTGATTTGCTAGACCAGACTAAGTCATAAACAGACTAGCGTGCTGTGGAGGGCTGGCTCCAGTATGCATATGTGAGCAAGTCTGGCTTCTAGGGTGACTTCCCTTCCATCAGGCTGATGGAGGTGAAGGAATTCATAAAAAGGTAATCAGTGAGTAGCCATAAGGGGATGTGGGTTCATAATGTCTCTAAATTTGCTATTGCCCTTGATGTCATAAGGTATCAATGATCTATCTACAGTTAAGATAGAGGCAAACTAGCATACAATTATTGTGTTGTAGGTTTGCTGGAACTTTAATTTGTCTGAATTTATTATCAATTAATTTCTAAACTGTAGCTTATTTGCAATGGCTTTTTTGGGCATGCTTTACAGGTGCATGTGTGAAAGCGATTTTCTTCACCATCTTATAACAAAAAAGCTGAACTGGCTTTGTGCACTTTGCAAGAAAAACAGCTGCTCCCTGGCAGAGAAATTACACAGTGAGGTTTAGCCCCAAAATGAATTCAAATATCTGCAATATAAATCTCAGGAAAAAATGGGATTTATAATGGAAATCTTCCCTCATTTTAAATTATAGTGACACATGTGTGAACATGAAATTCATCCTGCAGTATCCAAGCAGCTCCCCACACTGGCCACATGTCCCCACAAATAAAGAGAATAGCACAGACTACCTGCAAAATGACCTTTCTTCTAACAGCTCCAATGCTTTTGTGCTGTAAGAGCAGGATAAGATTGCTACTTATCCTGTAAGGCTATTTCAGCTGTATTTCTCTACAGCCACAAGGATATATCCAGGGGTTTGTTAGGAGAACAGCAGTACCTACCAATAATCAGATGGTCTAAGCCCTAGAGATAAGCTGATCATAATATATTTGCTATTTTTGTGAATTACTATCTATAAAATCAATAGATATACATGTGTATAAATGTGTAGGTAATGTATTTATGTGTATATACATCATAGGCAGGGTTGAAAGCACTGCCTTTATTAAGATTGTCCAACAATTCCCATTTTAAGACCTTTGCTCAGTTGCTTAACTTTGCCAAATCTTAACTGTTTGGGCTGAATTTTCCCATGCTAGGTGTCTGCCTCAGGCTGAAATTTTCCAGAAAGTTTCTGTGGAAATGGCTCAGATGTTTCTGAGGATAAGGATGGGGCAAACACATAGTTTTGCCATTTAAAAAAAAAATTTGCTAACTTGTTTTTTCTTTGCAAAGCTGTAGAATAGGGATTTGAAATTTGGCACAGTGGTGGCCTTTAAGTGAGGGTCGCGCATTTGGCTAGTCCTGTGCAAATTTTGCTAACTTATAAGTCCAGAAAAATTTCAGTTCATACATGCTCAGTGGAGATGTCTTAGAGTTGAGTAGCTAAGATCGCAAATGATTCAGCCCTCGCTGAACATGCGCCATCCCTTCACAGCTCCTATATGTGATTGGACAACACGTGTGCAATTGAGCACACTCATCTCCATGCTGCTACTCTGGACTGGGGTGCAGTCAGGCACTGGAGCGGAGAGCAGGTGGCCTCTCCTTCCTGTGCTCTCATAGACCCACCCTGCTGCACCCAGGCAGTATGGTGGAAGAAGGCACCTGACTCAAATGCAAAGGGGGCAAGAGCTGGACAGGGGAAGGAATAGATCAGGTCAAGGAGCCTGATGAGACAGGGACGAAGAGAAGAGAAAATGGGACTAGGAGCTAGGGAGTTGGGGTGAGAGACTGATGCTTGTTGGGCAAGGAGACTGGGACTGGGAAACAGTAAGTGGGGAAAATGGGGTGGAGGTGACAGATCTGACAAGGAGCTGGGGTATGTGGGGAAGACTGGGACTGGAGTAAGGAACTGGAGTGGGTGGGAAGAATGAGATTAGATGAGAACCCTGGAGAGGGAGCCTGGGATTTGGGAGCCTGCGGAGCGGGGGAGAACATCTGCAGACCAGAGGAATGGAAGAAACAGATTAGACAAAGAGTTGGAAGGGACGAGAAGTCTGAGGAGTGGAGACTGGCATTGGGTAGGCAAAGAGAATGTGACCAGGACAAGGAGCCAGGAATGGGGAAGAGACAGGACTGGGAAGGGAACAGTTGGCAGAGATGGGCAAGAAGGGGTCCTGTTTGTGGGCCATAGACAGAAGAGTCTATACCCATTATAGCTCGCTCTGGACCAGAGCATGGAATGGAACTCAAGAATCCTTAGTCTCCTCATTCCTCTGCCATGACCAAATATCCATGTATGTCCCATTCCAGCCTACTATTGTTATCAGCACCAGTGGCAGAGGTCTGTGCGGTGGATTTAAAGGTTCCAGCCCTGCTAATGAACCATGTGGGTGTCAATATAATGCCACATGATGGAATTTCAGATTATTTTTTGGTTTGCTTTTTAAAAAAGCCTAGGCAATTGCGTGCATGTGCACACACACACCTGTGTTAAAAGAACATTCAGGTTGCAAAGTCTCGCTGCTAGAAATGAGACCCACCAAACTCCTCTCACATAGGGGCCTCTAAAAATCCGTTAGATGGGAAATATTTTCAATCTCTGCTGAGCTGAGCTATATTCAAACTGGCAACCTACTGATGAAAGGCTCCATAATCTATTAGCAATGCCCTGAGACATCAAGTCCCCCAGTAAGTGCTAACTTAACAGGAGGGCCTGTATGAATGGGGATGAAGAGATAGGCATGATCTATCATACATTCAGTGTCTATGCATTTTATATGTAATATTAAAGGAGAATTAAAATTGCAAAAGTTAGAAAATCCAAATTAAGCTGAATGAGGCAACCTTAACTCTGCCCTCTTGCATAGGTGCAACTACAAAAAAGTGGGGGGATGGGGAAGGGATGAGTGGAGTAATTTCTTTAACCCAAAAGTTGCAGGGACAAGGTGCATGCTTCACAGATGTGCTTGTCCGTCACCTCTCCCCCGCCAATACCATAAGTGTGAATGTTCCAATGTCTGTGCACATGTGCAGGGCTCTGTGTTCCTCTGTCTTCTCTCTCTCTCTCCTGCCTCCCACGAGGAGGAAGTCCTGCTGTATCTGGGTTTCCTCCTCCCCTTGCATGCAGCGCTGCCTGTGGTCACTTGGAATCCAACTGACATCACAGGAATGAGCCTAGGGTAAACTACAAACATTTATAGCCTGGTACAAAAGCAGTGTGGAGTGTCCAGACCAGCTTGAACAAACGCGTTTACTTCCTTGAGTTAACTGGCAATCAATTAACTGGAGGTAAGTCTCTAGTGTAGACACAGCCTTAGTTAGCATTAGTAAAATTTTATGTTTGGAGTAAAATTTTCAAGAAATGTCACTTTGAAGCCTCCATAATTGAAACGGTTTAGGCAATTGCCATCAAACTTCCAAAATCAAAACATTTCTAATGTGCACTGAACATAAATCACAGTCACACTTTCCCTGTGTAACATTGTAAGGGGGAATGATTATGGGGGTTATAATAGAGCGTGGGTTACATCCTAACAGTGGAGCTGTTGCTGAGCAGTTTATAGCCAGTGATGGGGTTTTTTTAATGGGCTGTAACTCACAAACTGCTCAGCAATTTTCTCTAAACTTGAAAAAATAAATGTAAAAAATCCTTTTCCTTTAGAAAAGCCTGGGTATATTCAGACCAAATCAATTTTGCCAACCAAAATTTGGGGGCTGCTGGGTGCTAAATATTTGGCTTATAATGGAATCTGGCAGCAACCTTTACTACGGAGAGACTGTTGTTTCTCCATAATAATTCAGCTTCCTATAAGGAAATCAACACACACAAACCTCCCTCTGTTGACATTTGCCTCTGGAGAGATTTATATCTGTAATAAGTTCTTTGCAGCAAGACTTAAACTTTCCCCTTTGTTTTTTTATTATTAATTATATCTTTTACAGCTAATGAAACATAATATTCAACTGAAATAATTTCAGGCATCTACTGTGATAGCATGATCCATTTTCAAAAATAAATGGTTTGTGGTTTCCTCTGTTGGCCTGCTGGATCGATCTGTTATAATGACAAATGTGCCCCTTTCCCCATATTTTGGTTCAAAAAGAGATGAAACCTTCTCCTACTCTGCCCACAAAAAAGAGGCTGGAGCCAAACTGCTAACTTTTGAATACTCAAGAAGTCCCAAAGAAATCAGTGCTCTTTGTTTAATGTTCTGGTGAAATTGGTACACATGAAATATTGCACCAGTATCAGGGTGAGAGAGGGGAGGTAGGTGTGCTATTCACACACTGCTCTGCCTTTGCACCACAGGCCTGGCCTAGGCCACTGCATACTGCCCCATCCCTGGCAACCCCAGGACCACACTTCCAATGTAGCTCTACAGCACCTCCTGCTATTGCAGCCCTGGAGCCTCTTCTAAGCAAGGAATGTCGGCTTGTACTGAAATACCATGCAGGAATGAGGCTCATCAAACTCACTTCAGCTTGCTTGCAAACCCCCTTCACCAGAGGTGACAGGTCAGTGCATTAGATGCCCCTGGAGTAACTCAGCGAGTAACTGAAGTAGCTCATGTTCAGTATCTGATGTAAATGATGGATGTAAGCCATCTCTTATACTCTGACATTTGTTGCCCATGAGGGCCAGGAAGTTCCTCCTTTAATATTGCTCTGATACTTTGCTACATTGCTGCCTCCTTCCTGCCAGGATGGGGGCCTGTACATCATATACTAGCCCTGCCGCTTGAGCCAAAAACAGAATCCGTTTGCAGCATAGGGCCTATGTCACACACTTGAGTAATTCTGATTCTATCCGCTTTGGGGCAGTTGCTTACAACGTACTACACTGCCATAGTCCATTACACTTCACTTATCACTGAAGTGCGGCCACTTCTAGGGTAGAACATATTTTTAACATCATGCAACAAAGCTACAGAACACTTCAGGACAGGAAGTGAGGAAGAAATCTATATCAGACTTGTAACCACACAGATATTTTAATCACACAGAATTAACATATATCCCCGCTAAATGCAAATACAAATCCTATGTGACATTCACTCTCATTTTTACTTTATAAACTATCAGTACAGTTGGTGGTTTTCCCCCAGGGGTTTCACTGCAAATAAACTGTGACAGGTGAAGTCATTAGCTCTAATGGCTATTCACATCTCAAGACAACAGTCCTTCATGCATAAGAGATTGTTTGAAGCTTCTAAAAGAGGTGTTTATACAATGGCATGCCAAAGGGATTGGTGTTCAGTCTGATTTTATGTAATATCTTCATTAATGAGCCGGGCGAGGGAGTAAACAGCATATTAATGGCATTTTGCACATGACACTATATTAGGAGGTGAAGACACAAATAATGCAAAGGTAGGTTAGAAACAGAAGCAGGCCTGGAAATAAGGAGATCTGGGTCCTATCTGCTGCTGGCTTTCTGATTGGGTCAACACCAGTCTTTATTCTGACAAAGAAGGGTGGAGCCTAATGCCGAACATGACCATTGGGCATATTAAAACATGGTGTATTTTTTTCAAGCTAGACGTACTCTTTGTGACTCTGATCATGCAAATGTGTAAGCACACAAGTAAGTTTGCTCAGGTGAGTAATCCCAATGGAGTGTCCTTGTTCTACCCCGTTGGTGTGTCTGTAGCCATCTGCTGTCTCTTGTTTTACACTGTAGGTTGTAGTTCTTTGGGGCAGGGATGTCTTTTTGGGGGATGTGTGTGTACAGCATCTAGCACACTGTGGTCCTGGTCCATGTCTGAGACTCCTAGGCTCTATGGTAATATTGCTGCTACTACAATAACAATGAGCTGTGATAGTCGTGGGAGCCAGTTCTGGGGTGGCACAGAGGAGGGGATGACAGGGTGTTTGTCTTGCTCACCCCCCGCCCCCAACTAGAATGCTTTCTAGAACCTCTTTTGTCAAAAGATCTCAAAGCAACTTTCCCAGCATTACTCAGATGAGCCTCCCAATCCCCCTGAGAGGCTGGGAACTGTTCTCAGCCTATCAGCTGTTGGGAGGGGGAGTGCTGGGCTATGTCCTGTTTTTGGATAGGATTTAGCTCATTGTACCTAGCACATACTTATTGCTATATGTATTTTTGGATCATCCCCACCTTAGAGGGGCAAGCAGAGGGCTAGTTAGTCCTGTAAGTATGCACTCACTCGTGTGAGCGAGGGCTCCATGTGCGAGTTTATCCTTCAATGCTTGCCCAGCAGTAGGGGCCAGGGGCCCTCACCTCCTGCTTCAACCACTAGCAAACGTTTCCTCCCCCTCCGCAGAACCACCCGCACAAGGATGGCTTTGCCCTTTGGCAGTGGGATGGGCACCGCTGGAGTGAATGGCCAGGTCCATTTTTGGGGTTGTGTGTTGACTGAAAACTTGGCTGTGCTAGGCCGGGGAGAACAAAGGGTTGTTGTTCGGCCGCCAGGAACTGGCGTCTCACTGCCTGTCTGCGTACATAAATCTGTAGATTTAGGCTGGGCTGTGTGGAACAGCCGTGGGGCAGCAGCCTGTTTGTATTAGCAGCCGTGACTCTCCACCATGATAAACGCATCCCTTGTTACCTGTCCATGCTGACTCTACCCTGGCTTCTCAGGCCCTGTGCAGTGACCTACTTGTCCAGGGTGCCGCTGGGCTCTTGCTATTGCTGAGGCATGTTTTTTAATAGCAACTCTTAAAGAACTGGCTCCTTCACAAGTGACTCACTCCTGGGACTGGTTGTCTCCTAGGAGACAGGTAGGGGTGAAAGTCTGGAGATCACAGTGGGGTAACTGGGGTGGGGCAGGGCTGTCTGGAGTGAGCCCCACCTCCAGCTCATCAGGAACGTTAATTGATTTCCAGCCTGCACCTTCTGTGTAACCCCCCTTTACCCCCCGGGCAAAGTGCGTTCCTGCTCCCAGTCCTTCACCTGACCCCAGGACCCAGCAAAGGGAGCCAAATGGGGCAAGAGTGCATATCCTAGGGGGAGGAATGGACCCGAGCTGGGAGGGAAGTTACCAGCGGAAGGGGTGTAGTGGGGGGAGCAGGAAAGGAATCTTCTTAGGGAGGGGGCTGCACGTGGGGCGCTCAGCAGGAGGTTGCTGGAGAGACAAGTGGTGGCTGAAGCCTGGCTCTGTTGGGAAGAGAGAGAGAGGCCAGGAGATGGGGGCGTGGGGGGGGGGGGGCGGGGAAGATTAAGCACGTTTTATTCTTCATAAATTTCAGCTCCTCGGCATGGTGTGGGAAGGGCAGATTAGCTCCTCAGCACTGCAAGGTTTAACGAGACTGTTAGTTAATAAAAGCAGATGGGAGGCATTTCCACTGTGTAACTGGCTGGCTGTCAACTGAGGGATCGGCTAATGGGATATGTTTTTTTAAGTCACACAGCCCAATCCGGAGTCCCAACCTGGGGCCGGGCACCACGGGAACCTGGCTGGCCCAGAGGGACGTGCTCCCCTGGCACTCTAGCCCAGCCGGAACAGGCATTTTGCTTCTTTAAAGTATCTGATTTTATTCGACCTCTGAAAATATCTCTGGGTTCTGCTGTGTCTGTGGACACGGGACACTCAATGATCTGAGCAGAAGTCCATCAAATCGTTCTGTATCTCAGATCTGGAGAGAGAGAACTAGCCACTTGTCCTCCCACTATTTTCATCTCTTTTTTGGAGGGCTTAAGCACATCAGAGGGATCTGATGACTGAAGATGGAGGCCTGTCTCTTCCCCACCCGAAGAGGAGCATGGGAGCTGTGCTCTTCAGAGGGTTGGGTTTGAGATGTGCATTCCAGGGTAATTTCCCTTTAGGACATTGCCCCTTTTGCTAGGGAGGAGTGTTGTCCAATGGAGTGTGCATCTGCATGGTGCCTTTGCCAGCAGTTTTCAGCACCATCAGTAGGGTTGCCAACTTTCTAATCATATAAAACTGACTCCATTGCCCCGCCCCTTCTCTGAGGCCCCACTCCCGCTCACTCCATCCCCCCCTCCCTCCATCGCTTGCCCTCCCCCAGCCTCACTCACTTTCACTGGGCAGGGGGTTGGGGTGTAGGAGGGGGTGAGGGCTCTGGCTGGGGGTACAGGCTCTGGGGTGGGCCATAAATGAGGGGCTCAGGGTGCAGGAGGGGGCTCAGGGCTGGGGCAGAGGTGTTCGAAGTGTGGGAGAGGGCTCAGGGCTGGGGCTGGGGTGTGGGAGGGGGTGCGGGCTCCGGCTGGGGGTATGGGCTCTGGGGTGGGGCTGGGGATGAGGTGTTTGGGGTGCAGGAAGGGTTTCAGGGGTGGGGGGTGGTGGGGTGTGGGCTCTAGGAGGGAGTTTAGGTGCAGGGCTCAGGGCTGGGTCAGGGGACTGGGAGGTGGGCTCTGGGAGGGAGTTTGGGTGCAGGAGGAGGTTCCAACCTGCAGGAGGGGGTTTGGGGTGTAGAGTCAGGCTTGGCGGTGCTGATCTCAGGCGGCTCCCGGAAGTGGCCGGTGTGTCTGGCTCCTAGGCGGAGGGGTCAAGGTGCCCGCAAGCACTGCCCCCACAAGCTCCCATTGGCTGTGGTTTCTGGCCAATGGGAGCTGCAGAGCCGGCACTCCGCATGGGGGCAGTGCGTGGAGCCCCCGTGGCTGCCCCTGTGCCTAGGCCGGACATGCTGGCCACTTCTGGGAGCCGCACAGAGCCAGGGCAGGCAGGAAGCCTGCCTTAGCCCCGCTGCACTGCCAACCGGACTTCTAGCAGCCCGGTCAGCTGTGCTGATTGGAGACCTCAGGGTCCCTTTTCGGCTGGGTGTTCTGGTCGAAAACCAGATGCCTGGCAACCCTAACCATCAGTATTGTGCCTTTGGCCCTTTCCACAACCATAATTGTATGAAAAAATCACTGGGGCAAGGTGGGGTCAAAATAAGTGTTTATAAATTTACCCAGCATGCAAGGCCTAGTTACACATACACACCACTGCTCTGGCTGGCTTCTAAAACTGAATACAGTGATCACCACTAACTGGCTCACTGATTTTCTAAAGGGGTATTACCCAGGTCCTGTACACTACATTCAGGGAATCAGGGCTGACAGGATACTTTGAATCCTGAGGCCTGTTGTGTGTTGTGCATGGGAAAACAAGGGTGTGTCAGGAGCTGAACCCTTCTGTGCGTGCATCCACTTTGGAGAGGGAGGGTTTGTGCAGGTGTTGGGGAGAGAGAGGTCCCAGAGGGAGCCCTGCTACGCCTGAGGGGGAAAGTATTCCTGCAGAGGGGCCAGATCATGCCTGGGATGCCACTTCCCTTCCCTAATGACTACCAGGATTTGGAAGTTGTGCACCCTGCCTGCTCTGCAGCACCCCAAGCCCCTCCCCACTCAACGGATTATTTGGAGGAAACTTGGAGATGCGTTCCCTGGCCCTCTGTGTGTTCCTCCATCTGTTTCACAGCAGGAGAGAAGGCTGTGGCTGGAGTGAGGACTTCAGGAGTGGAGCTCTGCAGAATCCAGGGGAGAGGAAACTCTTGCCCCAAATTAGTTAAGGGTCTTTTCCTTTTAACCCTTTGGTGGAAGGTCCTTGTAAGAATCTGGAAGAGAGAATCGTGTGCAGTAAACGTTAAAAACAGATGGTTTATGTGTGCGTGCATTGGAAAAAATAATCCCAACTAGACATACAAAATGATGGGGTCTGAATTAGCTGCTACCACTCAAAAAGGAGACCTTAGAGTCATTGTTGCTAGTTCTATGAAAACCTGAGCTTTTTTGACTGCTGCTGTATATTCAGCAAACTGTTCGGAGGCATTAGGAAAGGGATAGATATTAAGACAGAAAATATCATAATGCCACTCTATGAATCCATGAGATGCCCACACCTTGAATACTGTGTGCAGTTCTGGTCACCCCATCTCAATAAAGAAATATTAGAATTGGAAAAGGTACAAAGAAGGGCACTGAAAGTGAATGGGGTATGGAACGGCTTCCATATGAGGAGATCTTTAAACTACTTGACTGTTTAGCTTGGAAAGGAGATGATAGAGGTCTATAGATTTATAAAGGGTGTGGAGAAAGCAAATAGGGAAGTGTTATTTATCACTTCATGTAACCCAAGAACCAAGGGGTCACCCGATGAAATTAATATGCAGCACATTTAGGAAGTATTTCTTCATACAACACACAGTCAACCTGTGAAATTTGTTGCCATGGGATGTTGTGAAAGCCAAAAGTATAATGGGGTTCAAAAAAAGAATTAGACAAGTTCATGGAGGAATCATAGAATCATAGAATATCAGGGTTGGAAGGGACCTCAGGAGGTCATCTAGTCCAACCCCCTGCTCAAAGCAGGACCAATCCCCAATTCAATCATCCCAGCCAGGGCTTTGTCAAGCCTGACCTTAAAAACTTCTAAGGAAGGAGATTCTACCACCTCCCTAGGTAACGCATTCCAGTGTTTCACCACCCTCCTAGTGAAAAAGTTTTTCCTAATATCCAACCTAAACCTCCCCCACTGCAACTTGAGACCATTACTCCTTGTCCTGTCCTCTTCTACCACTGAGAATCGTCTAGAACCATCCTCTCTGGAACCACCTCTCAGGTAGTTGAAAGCAGCTATCAAATCCCGCCTCATTCTTCTCTTCCGCAGACTAAACAATCCCAGTTCCGTCAGCCTCTCCTCATAAGTCATGTGTTCCAGACCCCTAATCATTTTTGTTGCCCTTCGCTGGACTCTCTCCAATTTATCCACATCCTTCTTGTAGTGTGGGGCCCAAAACTGGACACAGTACTCCAGATGAGGCCTCACCAGTGTCGAATAGAGGGGAATGATCACGTCCCTCGATCTGCTCGCTACGCCCCTACTTATACATCCCAAAATGCCATTGGCCTTCTTGGCTGACTCATATCCAGCTTCTCGTCCACTGTAACCCCTAGGTCCTTTTCTGCAGAACTGCTGCCTAGCCATTCGGTCCCTAGTCTGTAGCGGTGCATTGGGTTCTTCCGTCCTAAGTGCAGGACCCTGCACTCATCCTTATTGAACCTCATCAGATTTCTTTTGCCCCAATCCTCCAATTTGTCAAGGTCCCTCTGTATCCTATCCCTGCCCTCCAGCGTATCTACCACTTCTCCTAGTTTAGTATCATCCGCAAATTTGCTGAGAGTGCAATCCACACCATCCTCCAGATCATTTATGAAGATATTGAACAAAACCGGCCCCAGGACCGACCCCTGGGGCACTCCACTTGACACCGGCTGCCAACTAGACATGGAGCCATTGATCACTACCCGTTGAGCCCGACAATCTCGCCAACTTTCTACCCACCTTATAGTGCATTCATCCAGCCCATACTTCTTTAACTTGCTGACAAGAATACTGTGGGAGACCGTGTCAAAAGCTTTGCTAAAGTCAAGAAACAATACATCCACTGCTTTCCCTTCATCCACAGAACCAGTAATCTCATCATAGAAGGCGATTAGATTAGTCAGGCATGACCTTCCCTTGGTGAATCCATGCTGACTGTTCCTGATCACTTTCCTCTCATGTAAGTGCTTCAGGACTGATTCTTTGAGGACCTGCTCCATGATTTTTCCAGGGACTGAGGTGAGACTGACTGGCCTGTAGTTCCCAGGATCCTCCTCCTTCCCTTTTTTAAAGATTGGCACTACATTAGCCTTTTTCCAGTCATCTGGGACTTCCCCCGTTCGCCACGAGTTTTCAAAGATAATGGCCAATGGCTCTGCAATCACAGCCGCCAATTCCTTCCTCAGGAAAGATCCACCAATGGCCATTAGCCAAGACGATCAGGGACACAACCTCAAGCTCTGGGTGTCCCTAAACTTCTGACTGCCAGAAGCTGGAACTGGATGACAGGGGATGGATCACTCAAAATTGCCCAGTTCTGTTCATTCCCTCTGAGGTCTCTGTCACCGGCCACTGTCAGAAGACAGGATACTGGGCTAGAGGGAACATTGGTCTGAACCAGTATGGCCGTTCTTATGTTCTTTTGTGGGTGGATGTGGTAGCTGACTGGAGAATTTGCTTGGACTCTTTCAAAAACCTGTGGTGCTTCTTTGAGCGAACCATTGGAGACTTCAACTTCGCATGTTTCCTTTTTTTGATACTGAGGATTACACAGTGTCTTTATAAAGACACCGTTTTCCCTAACGATTTTCAGACAAGGCTGTAAAAATTCTTCTTGTCATGTTAGAGGAGGCTAACCCTGAGGGGCATGCTTGTATGTAAAAGATTTTTCTCCTACTTGGAATATCTTTTTGTGGAAGACTACATGTTTCTTCTGCAGATACCACATCTTCGGCAAGACCCCCACCCCGTTGAGAATGTTACCATGATGCTCTCAAATCTGTGAGGTTCCTTTATAGCCAAATGTTGTTCTGACTGGATTTTTTATTTTAAAAGAAAAAAAAAAGATACAGTGAATGGTTGTTTTGTTTGGTGACACTTCAGTTTACCTGCATATTATATTTTCAGGAGTTTCCTCTCCCGATGGCTTGAAGACAGGCCAGCAGGAGTGATGTCAAATCATGTACACAAGGGGCAACATGTTGGCTGCCTGGGTGAAATCCCGCTGGCCTCAGTAGGTAGCACTAGCATCCCTGGGATCGGCTCAGTGGTGTGATTAGCCACTGGCTGGAACATTTCCGTTTCTAACAGAGGGATGGATTCTCAGTTAAACTGATGTAAATCTGGAGTCAATTCAGTGGGGTTATTCTGGAATTAAACCAGTGTAACTGCGAACAGAGTCTCATCCAGAATTTTTGCCCCCTTTGTTGTGTCCTCCAGTACTGCAGCTCAGAAAAGCAGGGGCAACCAGAATTCCCTGAAACCAGCTGTGCATTCCTGTTTCTCTCATTTAATAACCTTATTTGATCAGCCTAGATGGGCAGAAGCAGGATTTTCTTAAAGATCCAGGTCCCATTTCCTGGTTTATCCCAACCTTCCCCATCAGTTGTAGTTCCTGTCCTAAAGAGGAAATGCCCCAGCTGCTCTCTACAGGTCTGCACCCTTATTGGGTGGGTGGGTGTGCTGTGGGGGGACATCTGAGTAGAAGAGCGTGGGACACCACGGATTTTCTGCATCCTACTCTAGCATCCTTGCTGTCTTTGTGTAGCGCAGCTTCAGCTATTCCTTGCTGCAATGAAATGTGGCGTGCAAAGCAGCTTTCTCACTGAGAGAAAAGCTGCCAGGCTCCTGGTAGGAGACCAGCACTTCTGAAACTCTTCTGGCTTCCTTCTCTGGCAATGTCAAGTGTAAGAATTGCAGTGGTGCTCAGGCTCTCTTCCCACTATGCCTCCCACACTGTATCTTGGCCTGATGTTCTGGCTCCCCAGTTTCCCTGAGCACTGTCACGGGTGGACCAACGCTACCTTTCCATAGTACATTCCCCCTGCTCCCCCTAATCCATTGATCCAGCTCCTCTGTCAAGGTGTACAAGATGTCTCACCCCTCTGTCCCCTTCAGTTTCACACACCTCACTGCATGTCATGGAGGGCCCACTGACTTCCAGGCCCGCATCTCTCCTGGTCCAAAAATGCCTCATTTGCTGCAATGAAATGTGGCGTGCAAAGCAGCTTTCTCACTGAGAGAAAAGCTGCCAGGCTCCTGGTAGGAGACCAGCACTTCTGAAGCTCTTCTGGCTTCCTTCTCTGGCAATGTCAAGTGTAAGAATTGCAGTGGTGCTCAGGCTCTCTTCCCACTATGCCTCCCACACTGTATCTTGGCCTGATGTTCTGGCTCCCCAGTTTCCCTGAGCACTGTCACGGGTGGACCAACGCTACCTTTCCATAGTACATTCCCTCTGCTCCCCCTAATCCATTGATCCAGCTCCTCTCTCAAGGTGTACAAGATGTCTCACTCCTCTGTCCCCTTCAGTTTCACACACCTCACTGCATGTCATGGAGGGCCCGCTGACTTCCAGGCCCGCATCTCTCCTGGTCCAAAAATGCCTCATTTTCTGCAAGATGCCATCCCTGTCTATAATTCTGTTCCATTGATGCCCATCACCAGCTGCCTTCTCATCTCGCCTTTCATGCTTCCCTTGGGAATATCCCAGAATTCCTTGATGTTGTTTCCTGATGTCCTCCCTGATTTCCCTCCTGGGCTCTGGCAGATCATTGTGTTGAGCTCTCTCTCCTAGTGCCGCTGCCTCCCCTGGATCTTCTCTGCTTGCCCATCCTGTCAGCTGATTTTCTTGCTCTCTCACTGGAGGCTTTGCTTACTGCCTCTGCTCACTATTTTGATACCTTTCACCTTGCACCTCATATCTATGGGGAGGACATACTTTGGGTGTTTACCAGAAAAGCAACCTGTTTGGTAGCCAAAAAGCATGCACTGGGTCTACCCGAAGATCCAGACCTAATTCTCATTAACAATGAAAACTCCACAAAGCCCATCAGCACTGGGCTGAAGCTTGTTAGACACAAGAATAAAATGAGGCACAGAGGCAAAGTGACTTGGCTAATATCATACAGTGAGACACTGGCAAAGCTAGGAGTAGAATCCAGTGTAAACCACACTCCCTCCACAGGGCCTGCGATAGACCGATAGTCCCACTTGCGAGACTTCATGAACATAAAATTCCTCACTGGAAACTGATATCCCTCCTGTTATGCAGTATGCAGGCTATTCCTGAGCATGGGCTTTCATTCAGGGAGCTGTCTGTAGCTCATCTCACATCTCCTTCACCAAATCTCAGCCCCCTCTTTATTTTGCCATCCCAGCATTACTCAGCACACTTGACAAGCCTTCCGTGAGCCAGGCCTGCTGAATGGCTGGCCTTGCTGAGTTTCAGGGCATCTTAGGCCACAATCACCCAGGGATGGTAGGAATCTACTTTGGGTTTGGTTCTTGCTCTTACATTTTTAAGGCTAGAGTGCATTTCTCTTTGTCTGTCTTGGCTGCATTGTCTGGGTTGTGAGTTGTTCTAGCTGTGGAGACTTTTGCTCTCTACACAACACTAATAATGGGAAGAAAGTACCCAGGCATGGCTGGTTCCCAATAACTGTACACAAACATGGAAGGCGTAGCTACACACATCCAGCTACTCTTGTGTTTTAGAAACCCAAAAAAGATTGTGAGGGTCACTGGTGGGGTCACAATGTATTTAAAGGGATACTGCTCTATTCCTATACACAGGGTACACTTCCTTTATCAGAATAATCAAACACCTCTGCCGGCAAGGGCTGGGACCAATCATTCAGTGGTTCAGAAATGCATCACTTAGCCTTCTGGGGGAACCTAAAGCAAGGTTCCCTCAAAGAAAAAGCCAGTCACATTCCACCGAGGGCCAGAAAGGGAAACTGCTTTATTTCCATCAGATGCTTAGACAAAGAAAATTCTAGCATTCGGCTCCATGAGGAAGGGGCAGAGACCTGAGAGCTGTATGCAGCCCCCAGTTATGTCCCATGAGTTAATTATACAACCCACCATTCCTTAATGCACTCTGTCTGGTACGAGCGTATGTTCTGGCTCCCCCAGTGGTAGCTCTTTAGAGCAGCAGCCAAAGACCAGCTCCATTTCAATTATGATTTGTTAATGTTCCCTCTGGCTTTATTCCTAGCAGACATGTCTTGGCATTGTGAAGGGAAGCTGATATTGAACATATGGCTTACTGTAGAGCACTAATCTTCCCAGAACTCTTGCACTTTGAGGCAAAGCAGATTGTAGGATAGAAGTTGGCATGTCCGTCAAGTGTCTCTTTAAAGCATACTTGATAGTGTGGAAAGCCATTGCACCCATTTAGGAAAATTAAACCTTTGCATGTGAAGTGCACTTGAGGTTGTCAAGTTAGTCCTAGCTATAAAGCTGTGTAGCCCTTTAAGGGTTTCACACACCCCTTTTATAATCAGTAATGCTATGTTTTTGGGCCTCTCTTGTAGGGTTCAGTGACTGACAGATAAGCAGCCCCCCTTCCCTCTGGAGAATGGCTTCTAAGGATTAGAAAAAAGAAAGGGAGTACTTGTGGCACCTTAGAGACTAACCAATTTATTTGAGCATAAGCTTTCGTGAGCTACAGCTCACTTCGTCGGATGCATACTGTGGAAAGTGTAGAAGATCTTATTATATACACACAAAGCATGAAAAAATACCTCCTCCCACCCCACTCTCCTGCTGGTAATAGCTTATCTAAAGTGATCACTCTCCTTACACATTGTACAAATAAATTGGTTAGTCTCTAAGGTGCCACAAGTACTCCTTTTCTTTTTATATTGTCTGCAAACTTTGCAACCTCGCTGTTTACCCCCTTTTCCAGATCTTCTGTGAGTATGTTGAACAGCATTGGTCCCAGTACAGATCCTTGGGGGACCCTGCTATTTACCTCTCTTCAGTGTGAAAACTGACCGTTCATTTCTATTCTTTGTTTCCTATCTTTTTAACCAGTTACCAGTCCATGAGAGGATCTCCGCACTTATCCCATGGCTGCCTACTTTGCTTAAGAGCCTTTGGTGTGGGACCTTGTCAAAGGCTTTCTGGAAGTCCTCTGGATTCCCCCTTGTCTCCATGCTTGTTGACACCTTCAAAAAATTCTAATAGACTGATGAGGCATGATTTCTCAGAGCTGATTTAAACTATAGTTTTAATGGAGAGGGAACCATAGCACATACATGCATTTGTGGGGTGCCCTAGTCTCAGTGCATTTGTCCCCCTTGTTCTTCATTTGCATGCTGCATAAGCAGTGAGACACGCTGAGGTGTTATTTTAAAGACACACCTATTTTGTTAGCATGGGAGGCAGCAAAACTCTTGCATAAGAGGACGACACTCCACAGATGTCAATAGCTGAACATAGCCCAAAGCTTTGGAATGATTCTCAGATTTTTAGACTTATTCCTCTTTAAAATCAATGATCTTTGCCATCTAGCATCATTAGAGTCATCTGACCGGTGCTTTCATCAAGGAGGGAGAAAGTCTGAAGTAGCAGAGTTGAACGAACTGTTAAGTTAAACAGTAATAAGTCACTAGGACCAGATGGTATTCACCCAAGAGTTCTAAGGGAACTCAAATATGAAATTGCAGAGCTACTAACTATAGTTTAAATCAGCTCTGTACCAGATGACTGGCGGATGTGTAATGTAACGCTGATTTTTAGAAAGGGCTCCTGAGGCGATCCTGGCAATTACAGGCCTGTAAGCCTAACTTCAGGCAAATTGGTTGAAACTATAGTGAAGAACAGAATTATCAGACACATAGATGAACATGATTTCTTGGGGAAGAGTCAACACAGCTTTTGAAGAAATGCTGGGCTGTGCTCGCTGGCATGTCAAAAGGGGACATGCCATGCTTTCTTGTTCTCGCCTAATTACCAATGCTGGGTGCAGATTACACACAGCAAGACATAAGGCATGGTTAAATGCCAACAATGTCCAGACTGCACATCAGTGGCACCGGAACAGGGGTGTTCAGGGGGCCATACTCCTCCCACTTTTTGAAAGTGGAAAGGCCTGGCCCATCCATTTTGCACCACGGCAGACCCTGTCCTCTTCCCCACCCCCCAGCCAGGCCAGCAGCTGGTGGAACCTAGCCAGTAGTGGAAGCTGCATGGACCCTCCACTTGCCCGCAGTGAAAGGGGGCTGAAAGGAGGTGGAGGGTCCACAACTCCACACTGGCTCACCACAGCTGCCCATGTGGCTCTCCCCAACCTGGCTCTGGCTGGGGGTGGGGTCTCAGAGCTGTAGCCTGGCCATGATAAGAGCCGCACAGGCAGCTGTGGGGAGCTACAGACCCTCCACCTGTCCTGGGCATGGGGCCCAGGGCATGGGGACGCGGGCCAGGGCTGCTTTTCTTGGCACCCTGCACCACAGCCAGGTGGAGGGTCCACTGCAGCTCCTGACGGCTTCCCAGGTGGCTCTTATCATGGCCAGGCTGAGACTCCAAGGCCCCGTCCCCCGGCCAGAGAGAGTTGTGTGGGCAACTGTGGGGAGCCTGGGTCCCTCCACCTGCTCTGGGCAGCAACACAGGCAGGGGGCTGCTTTTGGCCCCTACCCTGAGTGGGGGGGGGGAAGGGAGGAGGGAGGGCTCCACGGTCCCACTCCAGCTTCTGGCTTTACCAGAGGCGGGGTCTCTGGGGGAAGAGGAGGGGCAAGGCAGGGCCTTGGGGAGAGAAGGAGGGGCCTCAGGGGGTGGGGGTCCCCCACTTTTGGGAAGGCTCTGATGCCCTTGCTGCACATTCACACACACACAGGTGCATACATCACGCCCCCCTCCCCCACCCCACAGGCTGTATATAAAGTAAAGCAGCCTTGCATACCGGCACACAGATCAGCACGTGGCACTGTGACTGTGGGGAATGCAGTAGCACAGGGTCCGAGAACAAGCAATGAGCAGTGAGTATTCTGAGTGGCAGACATGTAGGATCACGCTCAATGAGGAGGACAAAAGGCAGGAATCTACAGTGATGGTGAAGGAGGTAAGACGAGTCCCAGGATTGCAGCAGGGGAAGCAAGAAAAGTGTGTGTTCTCAATGGACCAAATCCCCTTGGGCATCGGCAGGGACTTGGCCCACTCTGAGGAAGGAGTGTGCTGCACCCTGGGCAATATCACTGAGATATTAGCATAGGGCCTGTTAGCACAGCCACACTTGCTGGGGTAAAGGAGGGACTGAGATGCCATCTGCCCTATGGAGTCATCACCACAACTCCTTGCAGTACGTGCACTCACTTGGACTGGCCCAGGCAGAGAATACAGGTCTCCTTAGGCAGTGTTATCTTGACTCTCACTGAGGGGTTGGCAACTGAACCACTGGAACAACTGTACTAACCATTAGACCATGACCAAGGGCTGTGGGGAGTTCTCCATCACTGACCATCAAGCCTGGATGTTTTTCTAAGAGAGCTGCTCTAGGCATTATTTTGGAGAAGTGGTCTGTGTTACACAGGCGGTCAGACTAGATGGTCACAGTGGTCCCTTCGGGCCTTGGAAGCTATGAATGTAAAACCTCCATCACATGATATACGTGGTTGGTCCTCTCCCCATGTGCAGTTTTGCTGTTCTAGCTTTGTGGCAAACAGCCATATGCCTCCTTCAGCAACAGAGCCCCCCTCTTGCTTCCCCCCCAACAGCTTTTTGTGCACTCCTCAGTGGGGCACCTCTGGGTGCCCAGTGTTTGTGGTTGGGCCTGGGCACCAGCTGGTACATTCATTCACTTAGCAGGTCTGTTTCTGCACTGCTTGAAAGAGAGTGGGCCCCCTGGAAGGGAAGAGGAATGATGGAAGAAGGAGAGAGGGCAAAAGAAAAGGAGAGAGAAAGAAGCAGAGATGGGGAATGGAGCAAAAGCGGGGAGGAATGGTGAATGGATTGGAGAAATAGAGATAGAGGGCGGAAAGGGCTGCCTTGTCTTGTGTATTTGCCATACTCAGGGGTGTCTCTGATTTACCACTGAGTTCTCCCTTCTGTCTGCTTGTTTCCTAATTGCTGGTCTTGTAAACTGTTTGATTTATGGCTCCGTTCATCGGTTCTGGCCCTTGGGTATAACAAGCTTTTCTGTCTAGGTTGGGAAGTGAATAACGAATTAACAGCCTTGTCTTAGGTTCAATAAGGCGCTGAGCGTTTAGGGATCTTTATTGTTTTGCATGTGCCAAGTCTAACTGCTTAATTTTTACTTCCAATTCATTGAGTTTATGCGGTGGATCCTTCTGAGCAGCAGCTGCATCATGGATGCTGGATCATCAAGGCAGCCATTGAAGTGTCCCACTAGAGGAGCCTCCAAGGAACAGTGTCATTATTAGTTTGCACAGAGAACTCAATCTATTTCCTTGCAGAGGGTTGGAATCCAATGTTCTGTGTAATGCACATTTGTCTGGGGACAGTTGGGTCCCTTACCTCCTCCAACTGCAGAACAGGGGTGAACATCAATCTGCTGAGGAAAAATCATCCTGACAAAAGCTGGAGGCAGAATTAGTAAAGTGTGAAGGTGCCACTGTGAGGAGCACGGTATCCATAACTAAGTCAGCACTTAACCCCTGGAACAGATTACCAAGGGCTGGAGTGGATTCTCCATGACTTGGGAGACCTTCAAACAAGAATATATTGGTCGTTCTAAAAGATACTCAAGTTCCACGGAAAGTCCAGTTGCAGGAATCGCTGAGTGAAATTCTCTGACCTGTGCTATGCAGGAGGTCAGGTGAGATGGTCAGAAAGGTTCCTGTGACCTAAACCAATTACCTCAGTGGGTCAGGAGCCAAATTAGCGACAACATTACCCAAAAGAGCTACAGTAGTGTGAATTCATGGTTTTATTTACTATATTTATATTATTCTCACAGAAAAATGACACAGTAAAAGCATCCTGATTGATTAATAACTTAGATTTGATTGTCAAGTATCTGGGGGTAGCCGTGTTAGTCTATATCCATAAAAACAACAAAGAGTCCAGTGGCACCTTAAAGACTAACAGATTTATTTGGGCATAAGCTTTTGTGGATAAAAAACCACTTCTTCAGATGCATGGAGGGAAAATTACGGATGTAGGTATTAAATACTGATACATGAAGAGAAGGGAGTTACCTCACAAGTGGAGAACCAGTGACCTACTGGTGAACTACTGACTGCTATACTGACCGCTATCCTTACCTACGTGCCTCCAGCTTCCATCCAGGACACATCACATGATCCATTGTCTACAGCCAAGCCCTAAAATACAACAAAATTTGCTCTAATCCCTCAGACAGAGACAAACACCTACAAGATCTTTTTATCAAGCATTCTTAAAACTACACTACCCACCTGAGGACATGAGGAAACATATTGACAGAATGAGATGGGTACCCAGAAGTCACCTACTACAGGACAGGCCCAACAAGAAAAATAACAGAATGCTACTGGCCATCACGTACAGCCCCCAACTAAGACCCCTCCAGCACATTATCAGTGATCTACAACTTATCCTGGAAAACTATCCCTCACTCTCCCAGACCTTGGGGGGCAGGCCAGTCCTCGCTTACAGACAGCCCCCCAACCTGAAGCAAATACTCACCAGCAACTACACACCACACCACAGAAACAGAAACACTAACCCACGAAAGCTCACACCCAAATAAATCTGTTTGTTTTTAAGGTGACACCGGACTCCTTGTTGTTTTAGATTTTGATTATTAACCAATTACACAGTGTTTTAATATCGTGTGCTGTAAAGAGCCTCAGGAGACACATGAAAGAACCACTTGGGGCTCGTGAGCCTCAGTATGAGTATTACTGACCTAAACACATCAAATTATTGGTTTGCAGGGGGAATTGATGGGCTGGAATTTCCAAAGGAGCTTTAGGGAATTAGGTGCAGGCTGAAATTCACTGGGCTCTAGGTGCCTAACTGCAGTTAGACTCTTCCAAAAACTTCGATCTCACAAAGTTACATAGTGAGGGGGAGACTTCTGCTATACAGGTGAGCCTCTAATTTACTGTGGGACTGTATGCTGTGTGAATCCTTAAAAACAGAAGTGCTGGAACACAGTTCCGATACTCCCAGAACTATCCCTCATCATTCTGGAAGTACCAGAATGTCCCCAAAAATGCTGGAATGGCCTTCTGGAATCTCCTGGCACAACTTCAACCCTGGGAGAGCAGGGTCTGAGCACATCACTGCGGGTTCTGTTAGCTGCAAACAAAGCTCTTCAAGGGCTTGGCCAGCTTCTTCTCTGCACCCCCAGGTCGGATGAAAAAATGTGTCTACCTCAGCCACCCAAGGGGGGAGGGAAGAAGGCCATGGTGGGGGGATGGCAGAAGAGTAAATAAAAGAGATATTGTGGGAATGAGGAGCACATCCTGCACAGTAGTGTAAGAGTAGCAATGGGGGACAATCATGCCCTTGGGCCATTGACCTTTGGCACCCTAAATGACAGCGTGTGTGTGGGGTGGAATCTCTAAATCCTGGCCTGAGTGGATGATAAAGGTCCAGCTGAGAAACAAGGTCCAGATCCCATAACACGTACCAACCATGAGAGGAAAGAGCATATTTATTCTTCTGAAGATGTACAAAGTACATTAGCCCTAAGGGAGCTGTTCAGCAGAAATGTTATTTTCAGAGGTCCTAGGTCCAGGCATCCAGGGCTCTGGCAGCTGCTAGAGGATGGTGTCTCTAGGAGGGTTTCAGCTTTCTTGACCACAGGACGCTGCTCGGGGAAGAAGGACTGCTACGCAGAGATGGGGTTCACCTATCAAGGAAGGATTTGAGCATATTTAGATACAGACTGGCTAACCTAGCGAGGAGGGCTTCAAATTAGGTTCAATGGGGGCAGGTGACAAAAGCCCACAGGTTAGTCCAAAACATGGAGACCTGGGAGAAGGGTCGAATCTGGAGGGAGCATGGGCCATTATAACAAAGATAAGGGAGAGGTAAGAGAGAACAAAGTGGGGAAATCAAATTAGTATCTTAGATGTCTGAATACTAATGTGAGAAGTATGGGGAATAGGCAGGAAGAACTTGAAATGGTAGTTAATAAAAACAACTCTGACATAGCTGGCATCACAGAGACTTGGTGAGATAATACACATGACTGGAATATTGGTATAGAAGAATACAGCTTACTCAGGCAGGAAACAAAGGGAAGAGGTGTTGCTTTATCTATATTAAGAATGCATACACTTGGACCAAGGTTGAGATGGAAATAGGAGACAGACTTGTTGAAAGTCTCTGGGTAAGGATAAAAGGGGTAAAAACTAAGGATGATCACAGGTGCTGACTCCGGGGGTGCTCTGGAGCACGCATGGAAAAAAAAATAGTGGGTGCTCAGCACCCACCAGGCATCCGCTGATCAGCTGTTCAGCCACGGGCAAGGGGCACTCAGGGAAGGGTGCAGAACAGGGGCTAGGCCTCAAGGGAAGGGGTGGAGTGGGATGGGAAGAGGAAGAATGAGGGTGGAGTTTTGAGGGGAGGGGTGGAGTGGGGGCAGGGGCTCGGTGCAGAGCAAAGGTGGAGTACCCACCTGGAAAAATTAAAGTCTGTGCCTGTGAGGGTGATGTCATGGTAGGGGTCTACTACAGAGCACCTAACCAGGAAGAAGAGGTAGATGAGGCCCTTTTAAAACTAACAAAATCATCCAAAGTACAGGACTTGGTGGTGATGGGGGACTTCAACTACTCAGACATCTGTTGAGAAAATAACACAGCAGGGCACAGATTATCCAACAAGTTTTTGGAATGTATTGGAGACAATTTTTTATTTCAGAAGGTGGAGAAAGCTACTAGGGGAGAGACTCTTCTAGATTTCATTTTGATAAATAGGGAGGAACTAGTTGAGAATTTGAAGTGGAAGGCAGCTTAGGTGAAAGTGATCATGAAATGATAGCGTTCCTGATTCTAAGGAATGGTAAGAGGGAAAACAGCACAATAAAGATAATGGATTTCAAGAAGGCAGACTTTAGCAAACTCAGGGAGTTGGTAGGTAAGATCCCATGGGAAGCAAGCAGGGCCAGATTTCCAATTAGGCACAGTAGACACATGCCCAGGGGCGCCGGCGTTCTAGGGGCACCTTACCTCTCTAAAACTGTGTGCAACACTGAGCTCAGCTATAGGCAGGGTGGGGCACTGAAGATGCTGTGCCTAGGGGTGCGTAAGGTGTAAATACAGCCCTGGATGCAAATCTAAGGGGAAAAACAGTTCAAGAGATTTGGCAGTTTTTCAAAGAGACATTAGTAAGGGCACAAGACCATATGATCCCACTGCATAGGAAGTATGGCAAGAGACCACCCTGGCTTAACTAGGAGATCTTCAATGACCCGAAACTCAAAAAAGAGTCCTGCAAAAAGTGGTAACTAGGTTAAATTACAAAGGATGAATTGTTACCAGATGTGCCCGTTACTTTGGGGTATGCTCATTTATTAGAGTTATTCTTCTGAGTTGGGGATTTGTGTCCTGTAATTCTAATAATGTACTGCATATGTCACTTGTGTGTTCATATGGAGCTCTACTCCTTCCTTCTGCAAGTCCCCTCCCAATGGAGCTATCCTGCAGTACCTAGGTTCCCCAGGACTGGGTTCCTCCAGCCCTAGAACTAGATGAACACACACACACACACACAGAGCAAGTCTGAGCAGACTGGGTCAACCAGCACCCTCAAGCTCATCCCCTTATATGTCCCTGTACTCAATGGTCTGGGTTAAGCAGCACTTTCAAGCTGTCACCCTCATGTGCCCCTGCTCTCAACAGGCTGGGCCGAGCAGCACTTTCAGCTGCCTCCCCTTTATATACCACAGGTTTAACACATCCCTATCCCACTTTCATGTCACAATTGTACTGGTAGTACCTCACTTGGTGAGCAAACCCCACAGTATTTTTGGGTGCTACAGGGATCTTTAGCTTAGGTAAAAGAAGCATTGCTGCAGAGTAAATGGGGGAGGCTAAAAACACAAAAGAGTAAAGTTCAGAGAGAGAGCGCGAGAGAGAGAGAAGCAACCAGCTTAACCATAAAAGTTATTTATTGAATAATAGTGATGATTACGCAAGGAGAGCCTAAACCACAATAACATACATTATTAAAGGTTAATACCTGAGGCAGAAAGGAAAACAGAGAGAGAGAGAGAGAGAGAGGGAGAGAGAAAAGGATCTCACCACTCCTTGAAGCATGAACGGGTTGGGGTTCCCAGGTGACGGTGGTAGCTCAGGGTCCTGAGGGCAGGAGACAGGTAGAGCCCCCAGCACGATCAGTCAGGAGATGGAGTCCCAGTGGAACTGATGCACAGTTTGGGTCTATGCATCAGAACACTGACTGGAGGGTGAGTAGGGATTTTTGTAGAGAAAATACAATGGTTCAAGGGAGAACACTAGATTTCTTTATGAGTAAATGAATAACTTAAGGGTTTTCTTTAGGCTAGACAATAGGAGCTGATCACTCTTGCTATGGGTGGTGTTTTCTTGCAGGGAGGTCACAATGCAATTAGGCTGCTTCAGTATTTTGGATATCAATCAAGGATTTATTATTAGAATTGGTCTGATAACTGCTGAACTGGGTGTGGGCAGACATAGGTTCATTAACATCTGGAGCAGAGATTCCCATGATGCAGTGCTTCCCTGCTTTTCTGGTCCCAGAGTTCAGTGCAGTTCTCTGTTCTTCATTCTTTATGCTAATCCCTCTCCCATCTTTCATGCAGATGAGGCTAGGGGTGTTGTCTCTGTTCTTCATTCTGTATGCTAATGGAGATGTCTTAATCTTGTCACCCTTGTCAGGAGAGGTTTAGGTGTGTCTCCCAATGTCTTTCACTGCTCTCTGCAAGCCTTTTCTCTGATTGGTTTTGGGTCAAGCAGAGATGGCGGGTGGGTCTTTCATGAGTCAGACAGCTAGATACTGCACCCTGGTTCCCCAAAAACACAGAGCTGACTGGTATCAGAATATAAACAAATAACACAAGTATGCAGGAACAAAATTAGAAAGGCCGATGCTTCAAACGAGATCAAACTAGCGAGAGACATAAAGGGTAATGAGAAAACATTCTACAAATACATTAGAAGCAAGAGGAAGACCAAGGACAGGGTAGGCCCATTACTCAATGGGGGGAGGAGGGAACAATAACAGAAAATGTGGAAATGGCAGAAGTGCTAAATGACTTTTTTGTTTCAGTTTTCACCAAAAAGGTGAGTAGCGATTGGGCATTTAACATAGTGAATGCCAATGCCAATGAGATAGTATCAGAGGCTAAATAGGTGTAACCCTTCTGCCAGGTGGAGCCATCAGCAACCAGGGCTGGGTTCAATATCAAGGGGTTCCTTTCCATTGATACAACACAGAACCAGCTCGAGCCCCCACCCACTAACCTGGGAAATTTACACACCGCTCCTGGGCACCTCTGAGAGGCAATACTTCCCCACTCACAAGCACAGAGTCTGAGTGTAGAAAAGAAACTTTTAATAAAAGGAGGAAAGTAACTTGGTGTTAATTTGAGAAAACACTCCAAACAGAGTTCATAAACATAAACCATGAGTAAGAGACCCACCCCCTAGTAAGTTTGGCAGTGTCCTTTTCCCCTCCGGTTCTTAAGTCCAGCAACCCAAAAGTCTGTTTTACGTGCCCGACCCTTCTCTGCACTCCACTCTCAGTTGTTGTCCTTGGTCAGTGCAGCCCCAGAGGTGCACTTGCAGAGTTCGCCCCCCCGGGTGGGGTAAAGAGGTACCTTACTCGCTTGCTGCCCCTCTCTGCCAGCCCCCCTGCTGGCCGCTCCTGCTCGCTGCTTCCACCGGCCACCCTGCTAGCTGCTCATTGCACCTCTCCGCCGCACCAGATACTCATTCACCAGCTGATTGTCAGTCACCTTCTGCTGCCATCTGCCTCCCTGCTGTGACATTTGTACATCAATCTCTCAGTAATTTTCAGCTCTTTGCAGGCTGGGCAGAAAGGCTACCCCACCTCAAGTGACTTCAGCTCTCAGTAATTTTTAGTTCTTAGCCAGTAGGGCAGAAACACAGTCCTACCACAACTGAGTTCAGCTCTGATTAGGTATTTAACATAACAAAGAGGTTTCTAAGGAAGCCTATTTAGCTCTATTGTTTGAACAGTGGGAGGAACAGGTTAAATCAGTCAAGGGAGGACCCTTAATGAAGATGTGCAACCTCCTGGTTTGGGATTCCTATCCCTCTTACTTTCACAAGGCTCTGGCATTTGAGCCCCTGGCTTAATGATGTCCTTTCAGCTGAAGGTGATCCCCCTCATTTGGGACAGGCTAAGCACAGTCCCGCTACCCTGTATTCCCACAATAATTACAACATTTTGGTAACAGCATTTCACTACACCTGTATTCAGTACTAAAGTGATTTGTACCCAACACCAGCCAAAATTGATTACTTTGACACTGCTCTATGTGCTGAATATCTAAGCAGAGCAGGAGCAAATGGTATTTACATAAACACACCCAAGTCTCTCTCCCTCCCAGCTGCACAAACCTCCCCTGCCCTTAGCTAGAGGACTTCTCCATTGGGCTGCCACTGGGTGTGATGGCATGTCCCTGTCTCACCCCCCAGCCATGAAAGGCTTTTCCTATGGCTGCTGTGGGAAGGTCTGAGCTGAGCATGCTCTGAGCACCATGTGAAAGGGAACAAAGAGAATGAGTGAGTTTCTGCCTTGGGCCAGGATTTCTTCAAGGCAAACACATGCCTTGCTGATCAACACCAGTGGCATGACACACATGTCTTACTGATGGTTTTAATAATGAAACTTTCCCTCTTAATATGTTTGAATGTGTTTGTTTATTCCCTATTTTTGCACTGTGAATAGAGTTGCCAGGCATCCGGTTTTTGACCAAAACACCCAGTCAAAAAGGGACTCTGGTGGCTCCGTCCGACACCACCAACCAGGATGTTAAAAGTTTGGTTGGTGGCGCAGCGGGGGCCCGGGGCTAAAGTGTGCCGCGAGTTTCCCAGAAGTGGCCACCAGGTCCCTGCAGCCCCTAGACACATGGGTGGCCAAGGAGGCTTTGTGCACGGCCTCTGCCCTGAGGGCCAGCTCTGCAGCTCCCATTGGCCGGGAACCATGACCAATGGGAGCTGTGGAAGTGTCACCTGTGGGTGCGAGGGCAGCCCATGGAGCCTCCCTGGCTGCCCATTTGTCTAGGGGCTTCAGGGACCTGCTGGCCGCTTCCCAGGAGCCACCGTAAGTGCCGCTGGGACCCCACACTCCGAACCTGCTTCTGCACCCCAACTCCCTGCCCCAGCCCGGAGTCCCCTCCCGTACCCAAACTCCCTCCTGGAGTCTGCACCCCCCAACACCCCAACTGCCTGCCCCAGGCCCCTCCTGAACCCCAAACCCCTCATTCCCAGCCCCACCTGAGAGCCCACACCCCCAGCCAGAGCCCTCTTGCACCCCAACCCCCTGTCCCAGCCTGGAGCCCCCTTCTGCACCCCAAACCCCTCAGCCCTGGACCCACCCGAGAGCCCATACCCCCAGCCAGAGCCCGCACCTCCTCCCACACTCTGAACTCCTCATCTCCAGCCCAGACCCCCCTCCTGCACCCCAAACTCCTCATCCCTGGCCCCTCCTCAGAGCCCACATCCCAGCTGGAGCCCTCACCCCCAGAGGTAAAGTAAGCCGGTATGCCCCAGTACGGCACACTGGCAAGAGCTGGTGCACTGTACCGGGTGGATCGGCTTCCCCAGGTGCAATTTAAAGGGCCTGCGGCTGGAGTCCTGCTGCCGGAGCCCTGGGGTAGCAGTGGTGGGGCTGGGGCGGCGATTTAAAGGGCTCGGGGTGGTAGCGGCAGCCGAGCCCTGGGCCCTTTAAATCATCCCCGGAGCCCCACCGCCGCTTCCCCAGGGCTCCAGCAGGCTCTGGGGATGATTTAAAGGGCCCGGGGTGGTAGTGGTGGCTGGAGCCCCGTCCCCAGAGCCCTGCTGCCGGAGCCCTGGGGAAGAGGTGGCGGGGCTCCGGGGATGATTTAAAGGGCCCAGGGCTCCAGCCGCCACTACCGCCCAGGGCCCTTTAAACCGCTGCCAGAGCCCCCGGCTGCCGCTGTTACCCCGGGGAGGGGGAAGGAGGCACTTGCTGGTACAGGGTGGGCCGGGGCTGGCTCTGACCTCCCCCAGCTCTGCCCCTTCCGCCAGAGGCCCCACCCCTTCCGGGGGCCAGAGCCAACCCCAGCCCCAGCCCAGCCCCGTACTGGTAAGTCCCTAGACTTACTTTCACCTCTGCTCACCCCGCTCCCGCACCCCAACCCCCTGCCCCACCCCGGTGGCAGTGAGTGAGGGTGGGGAGAGTGAGCGCCAGAGGGAGGGGGAGAATGGAGCGAGCGGGGGCAGGGCCTTGGAGAAGGGGCATGGCAGGGGCATGGCCTCAGGGAAAGGGGGCAGGGGCAGGGTAGAGGTGTTTGGTTTTGTGCTATTAGAAAGTTGGCAACCCTAACTGTGCAGTGCCTACGTTATTTTTCCAGGAGATTGGTATTATATAAATGTTGCCATTGATAATGTCCAGGCTCTGAGAAGAGGCATTTCTGGGTTATGTACCATGCTTATCCTCAACCAGGCAGAGCTGAAACACCTAGGTACCATAGGCACCAACTTTCCCCAGTGCTGATGGGTGCTTGCGCCCCTCCACCCCTGGCCTGCCCCGACTCCACCCTTTCCTGCCTCTGCCCCACCCCCATTCCAGCCCCTTCCCCAAAGTCCCCGCCCAACTCCACCCCCTCCCTGCCCCTATTGGACTCCTTCCAGAAATCCCCACCCTGGTCCCCCCCCTTTCGCTGAGTGCACCACGTTCCCCCTCCTCCTCCCCGCTCCCTCCCAGCGCTTGCTGCACAAAACAGCTGTTTCATGGCACAAGCGCTGGGAGCTAGAGGGGAAAAGCGGGCACATGGCATGCTCAGGGGAGGAGGCAGAGGTGAGCTGGGGTGGGGCGGGGAGATGCCGGTGGCTGCAGAGCACCCACCAATTTTTCCCTGTCGTGCTCCAGAGTCTGTGGGAGCACCCACAGAGTCGGCGCCTATGCTAGGTACATGTTTGAGGAGTGTGCTTAACACATCCTGGGGCTGTCCATGTAGGCCCTGCCTCTTGTCATGGTGGACCTGTCCTGAGCAGTGACTCTGTTAAATGCTCATGGATCAGGTGTCACTTTTCCTGAACCTCTCCCAGTGGCATGACATGGCCTGAGGTACAGTCTCCATGAGCCTTTGAGTGGGGTGGAGTCCAATGGAGTGAGGTAACCAGGTAACATATCCAGCTGGGGTCACAATCTAGCCCTTAATGTCAGCACAGTGCTTTGAAATCTTGGAGGGAAGATGCAAAGTATTATGATTAAATAATAATGCAACGAATTGCAAAATAATGCAAAGTATTATGATTAAATGAGCTGTCGGCATTCTCTCCTTCCAAATACCTTGATGAGCCTGCAACAGGATAACACCTCTCGAAATGCCAGGCACGTGCATTTGACTTCTGAGACCCTTGCAGCACGAGCAACAGTACTACGTTAACGTGCATTTGGCAACTTTTGTTGCATGCCAGCAGGGGCCACACGGGCCAGTTAATGCGTAACACACTGGTGCTCATCAGAACTTACATCCTTCTGGAGTATATTTGCGCTTAGATATTTGGATCTAAATGCCTCACAGTCTGGGATGCAAAAGCGCAATGAAAGGCGATCAGAAGAGCACTCTGCACACCTTCTGCCTTCCAGTTCATTAATTAGGAATTACTAAATGAGTCTAAACACCCATACAAAGTTCAGGCATTATCACTTTTTAAGGGCAAAATGCTGTGGGGGGTGAGGGGATTGGAGCAGTAGCATCCATGCAGGGGGTCTGTAATATTTCCTGAGGTGCATGGCATGCAGGATGGCTCAGAGAGAATGCACGCAGGGGGCTCAAGGGTTAAGACATACCTTGAAGCTGGCTGACCATTGGGCTGCTAGCGGGGCCCCATCAAAGCTCAAGAAAGCAGTAGCTTGGAATCCTGACTGTGTATTTGGGGAGGGGGCAGAAGAAACTCCCTGCACCCTCTTCTCTCTCATCCCCATGCACCCACACTTGAGAGGGTGCCCAGTGATCACCGTCTCTAGTTCGTGCTGTGCTTTCCCCATCACAATGTTTGTACCACCTTGCCCAGCAATGGAGGTGTTTGTGGGAGCCGGCTGTTATAATTCCATCACCGAACTGAAGGGAGGGTTGGGGTAATTTATCTTCCTAGCACAGTCCCCCACCTCTCTGGGTACTGCTAAACCCTTACTGCCATGGACAGCTCCTCCATGGGGATTACAACAAGGAGAATTTAAATTGGAGCCAATGGTGAATATTAAAAAAAATTAAATTTCACCTGGACTGATCCCCTTTGCCCATGGCTCCCACCAAACTCTGCTCTCTCACTGCGAACATGGACGTAATCACCAGGTAATTGTACAGTCACAATTGTAAAAGTAAGCTCTGTCTCCCTCTGTCTGGAGGGAATCTTGAAGAGGCAGTGGTAGCACACTTAGCGATGAATTTATTTAACTGGATATGGTTGCCTGTGTACAGATATGTGAAGAGCTGTTGAGGGGAAGCGAAGAGTCACAGCAAGTGTTGCATGTAGTTCTGAGCACAGCACAGTCCCTCATTTCTTGCAGGAGTCAGCTCCACAGTGTAGGTCCAGCTCTCATGAAGTTCTGTCTCCTGCCCTCAGTAGCTTCCATCTATTAACGGTTTCATTGTTCCAGTGGCCTGAAGCTGTCACAGGAGGTTGTGATCGCAGGAGAGGTGATCTCGCTGGTAGCTGGGCTGTCCTCACAATGGAAATCTTGAGCTGGACTCTCTCTTGGTGGCAACCAGTGCAGAGGGCAGGGGGATGTGTTGCTCAGTAGAGAGGCTGCTGTGTTTTTTTACCAGTTGGAGCTTTGGATGGATGAGTGGCTCTATTCCTAGGCGGCCCAGAGGATTTGACGAAAATCCCCCCATCACTGGAGAGCGAGCTGCACCTTATTACGGGAGCCATGGATGTCTTCTAGAAACTCTCGCAGCTCTTCTCGCAGCTGATGGAGGGATGGGGTCACTGGCCCCCGGTCATCCTCAGTTGGGGCCCCTGGCACAGCCCCATGGCCCACCGAGACGGGCAGGCAAGGGGCGGACCCTCGACGTGGCACCCGATGGACCGGTGCCACGTGGGCCACCTCAGACCCCGGCTCAATGGGAGGCGGCGGAGGGAAGATAGCAGCCCCTAGTGGGTCGGAACAGGGAAACACAAAGGCCGCTCCCTGAGGGTCACCCTCCGGGAAAGGGAAGGAGATGGCCCCAGGGGCAGCAATGGCATCGTGGGAGGTGGAAGGGATAGGGGCGGGGTCAGGAGTAGGGTTGGGGAGAGGGACAGAGGCAGGATCCTGGGCCCCAGTAACTTGGCCACCGGGAGGTGGCTCCCCTCAGTCTGGCTCAGGGGTCTGAGGGACAGGGAGGGGGTCCCCAGTGGTGTCAGGCTCAGGCTCAATGGCAGGTGTGATAGCCACGGCATCAGGAGGTGGACAAGTTTCAGTGGGGCTCTCGCCCGGGAAGGAATTTGGTTGTCCCATGCCAACAGGGGATACCCCTGGTAACTTGGGTCCCAGCCGTGAGGCTCTGGCTCAGCAGGCTCGGCAGGCTCGGCGGCTGTCAGCCGAGTGCCGCCTGCGACTGGGCAGGTCGAAGAGTCCAGGGGACCCTCGGAGGCAGGAGCAGAAGCAGTGGTTATGGGGAGGGGGTTCAGGGAAGGGGGGGCCGGGGTGAGGTTGCTCAGGTCGAGGCCCGCTGGCAGAGGGTCGTCCTCCCCCTGGGTGACCGGGGTCAGACCCAGGGCGTCGATCTCCTCATAGATGGAGGGGAGATTGCCTCCCACCACCGCAGGGCCCTCCCCGCCAGTGCCCGGGGCGACGCTCGCTTCGGGGCTCGCAGGGGTTTCAGATGTTAAGGGGGCAGGAGGGGCTCTATCGAAGGCCTCCATGGGAAGGAACCCCAACAGAGAGGTGGCGCTCCTCTCTGGTGCTGCCACGTCTTCCCCAGCCGGCACCGGTGGATGGAACGCAGCCGTGGGAAGGGTAGAAGGCTCGGCAGCGGTGCCCCCCTTCCTGGTTTTCCAGGGGGCCTCCACATCAGGTGGTAGGAGCAGAGCTTGAGCCTTCCACTTGCCCAGCTTTCCCTGTACTAGGGTCGAGCCCTCAATGGCATCGTCTGCGGGCGGAGTAACAGGGGTTGGGTCTGGGGGCAGGGAGGATGACTCGGGGACATGGGAAGGCAATGGTGGGGCAGCACGAGGTGGGGCAGATTTCCCCTGGGGCGGGCCCTCTCTCATGATGGGCGATACCCCCACTGTACCCTCCTCTACGGGCCCTGCCAGAGTACATGGTACCCCTAGGGCCCGAGCAGGAGCAGTGGTGGGCTGGGAAAGAGGAGGGGCAGCGCTGGCGCTGACGCGGACTGTGCCCTGCCAGGGCTCGGGGGTCCCAGGTGCTCCTCCATGCCGGGCCAAGGGGCAGTCCCTCCGGATGTGCCCCATTGCCCAGTAGAGGTAGCACCAGGCCTCCCCCATGGAATAATGCACCCGGTAGTAGGCCCCCTGGTAGGGGACCAGGAAAGACCCCTCGAGCGCCTCTCCGCCACTGGTGGGAGTTGAAACTGTACCTGCCGGTGGACGAGAGGATGTGACTGAGGGCGGGGTCTTTGCAGCCCAGTGGGAGAGGGTTGATAATGGAGATTGGTTTCCCCAGGGTAGAGAGGGTGGGTAGCAGGACAGCATTGGGGAGGAAAGGCGGAACAGAGGTCAGGACTACACGGCTCCAAGTCCTCCAGCGGCTCCAGGGGGACTAACGCGCCCCCCACTGCCAGGCCGTTCTCCACCGCCTCCTGGGCGGTGGCCTCCAAGGCAAGGAAGAAGACGACCTTGTCATACATTTTGGAGGCAGTCACAATGGCCATGGGCCCCACCACCCTTGCCAATGCCTACACATAGGGCGAGGCAGGCACCAGGAAGCAACAGACGCCATGCTTCCTGGTCAAGGTGGGGAAGGGGGCCCGGCTGCTAGGGATGGTAACAGCAGCGATGGCTGGGAGAGAGGACATAGTAGTTGGCGGGCAGGCCGCCACCACCTGGGCATACACTCTGGGGGCTGGAGGGGGGGCGCCCGCGGTGCTGGTGGAGGGAACAGCGGGGAGGGACGTGGCAGTGGGGGCAGCCCCTGCTATGGAGGGCCTACTCTTTTTGGTAAACTGGGCTCGCAAGGGGCTTAGGCAAAGAAGTTGGGGGCGGGGCAAGGGCTGTAATTGGAGGGGGGAAGCAGTCCAAAAAAAAAAAAAAAGGGGGGGGGGTGGCACGTGTAGCCAGGCGCGCTTGCAGAAAAGTCACTGTGTGGTGGGCTGTTGCTGCAGGCCCAAATGGTGGAAACAGACGTGGCAGGCCAGGCAAGCAGCTGAGTCCTAGAGGCAGGAGCTTGAGGCAGATGGTATGTGGCTGGTGGGGGTGGTGGAGGGGGCAACGGTGGTGGTGGGGATTGGGGGGGACACACAGATGGACCAGGGGCAGGCTCCATGCCACACCCCCTACATCCCCACAAACACAGTCAGGACCCCCACCACAAAAGCGCAGTTTGATAATCACTCAGTCCTTAATGGCCCCCTCCACAGTAGTCTCCAGAGTCTCCGTATGCTCCCCCAGCAGCCGATGGTCCTCTCAGTCCTCTTCTGCTCCAGGCTCCAGCAGCTCCCCAGGACAAATCCAGCAGCAGCAGCAGCTCTAGCAAGCCTGGCAGCCAGGCAGGAAGGACCCTCACAGGTGGCAGTAGTGGGGTCCTGGCTTCTCCCTCTAGAGGTGGGGGGAAGGAGGGGGTCAGGCAGGCCTGTACACTCCCCTCCCCCTCCAACAGCAGTGGCAGCAGCAATCCAGGGAAGGAGCCCTCTAACCAGCAACAGCCCAAGGGAGGGAGAAGGAGCTCCAGCCAGCAGGGCAGCCAGAGAGGTGGGAGGGCACCAGCCAGAAGCAACAGCCCAGGGCATCTAGAGAAGGGAGAGAGCTCCAACCAGCAGGGCAGGCCAAGCAGACTGACTTTTCCTTCCTGGAGTAGGGTAGCCACCTGCTACTACCCTGAAGGACTTGAAATCAGCCCTGGGAGAAAGCTATGGCTAGGGACAAGTAGCTCCCAGGCTGATTGGGGAAAAAGGTACAGTTGGGGCCATGCCCCAATCAGGGCCCAGCTGACCCTTATAAGAGGGCAGTGGGCCAGAAGTAGAGATACTCTTTCTCTGCCTTTAGAGGGAGACAGGCCTGGCTGCTGGGGAGTGTACCCAGGCACCTAAGGTGGCGCAGGGCTGGGGGAAGGCTAGAGGAACTCCGGCCTGAAAACCCCCCAGGCTACAAGCCTAGTGTAAGGCCAAAAAGGGTACTGGGGTTGCCAGGGGCAGCCTATGGGTAGGCAGAGGCAGCAGGTCCAACCCCCCCTTGCCTGTGATGAGTGGCTTATATACTGTAGTCTGCCCAAATGAATGGAGGCTAGATGGTGACTGGGCAGTAGCCATATACTGAGGCAAGATGGGAATAGGAGGTTGGGGGTTCCCCTGCGAGGGGCAGATCCAGAGACTGTGGGGGCACTGCCAGGGTCAGCATCCCAGGGAAAGGGGCACTGGGGTCCAGGTTGGGACATGGGGGCCAGCAGCAAGTGGGACACCAGCCTGCAGAGGGCACTCTGGAGGCTGGAACGCTAATTCCCTGGACGACCAGCAGGAGGCGCCACAGGGTTGAGTCCCGCACTATGACAGGGAGGGAATCAACATAAGCAGTTAATATAGAGCGGCTCCTTACCATGGTAACGGCAGTTCATTGAGAGCGTAACCTCTGCAGATTCACTCTTGTGCAGAGCAGTCCAAATATCTGGTTTTTTGGTTTGCTGATTTGTTGCAAAAAATTGGGAGGGGGGTTGTTTTGGGGTGTCCCAAAAGAAATTTTTTCCAAATTTTTGGTAAATAAACAAAAAATCCTTTTGGGTCAAACAAAAACTTTTGTTTCATTTTAAGTCATTTAAAAACTTTTATAAATTTACATTAATTTTCTTTAAAAAATTGTAAACAAAAAGTTATTTCAAATTGAAAGATCTAAATTTCACTTTGAAAACACCAAAACAAAACGTTATAATTATTTGTTTTAGGCTTTTTTCCCAACTGAAATAATTCTGTGAAATCTACCTGAATTTGCAAAATGTTTTGATTGAGCTGAATCTACATTTTTCAGCTGAAATATTTCTCTCAGCTCTCCTCCTGTGGTCTGCAGCCATTCAATCCCCACAGATGACCAAACAAGGAATATAGTTATGTATGTAGAAATTAATGCAAAAATATTTGTCTGTCTAAGGAGACCAGGAATGAACAAAGAACACAACCTTGCCAAAAGAGTAAATCAAGAACTCACGGCCTCTTATTCCACGCACCCCAGCTCCAAGGGGTGAGTAAATGAGAATCCTGCAAGGTCCTGACATGAGGTTAGTGATTATCCCCTCTCTATGGACACCCCACACCAGAATTCCAGCCCTTGGAGCATGCGTAGCTTGAGAAACGCCCAATGGAAAATACAGCCATAACTGGAAAAGAGAGGGCCGAACGCCAACAAAGAACAAATCTGTGTGCATGGGAAGAACTGTTTCCCCTTCTCTAACTACAGCCATGTCACTTAGATCTCTGCACTAGAGTGCCTGAAGTCCTGTTAATAGCGGGTGGGGGGGGGTTGTTTTTTCCCCTCTGTTTCTTTGTTCAGTGTTTCGGTAGCGGGTGGCTGGAAGGATTGCCCGGCTGGCTACATTAAGGAAGCCCTCAGCTAAACAAAAGCTTAAGTGTTCTTTCAGGGAAGGAGGGATTTGTTTGATTATGGGTTTTTTATGAATTGTGCAATTTATTTTAATTAGCTCCTCTCTCTTTACGTAGGTCTCATTTAGCCAGAGAACAAAATTTCGAAAGGAGGATTTAAAGAGCGAGAGAGAAAAGAACACTCATTTGGGTTGGGGTTATAAATTTATTCACATTTTATCACCCAAGGGAAGGAAAAGAGAAGGACATGCCCAATACCAAGTTTAAGCTAAATGTGAGGGGTGCTTTTTACTGTTCTCTCCCTCTCTCTGGAATCTGAGTTCACCCTGGAGAATGAAATAAAATGAGGCAAGCCTTGGTTACTATAGCTCTGTCACTAATTCTATCACATCATGGGGGTGAACAGAGTTTATAAAATCATCTAGTCAGGGGTTCATTGAGGATGCTGTTCAACTGGGTGTGGCTGGATCTATGAGCCTTTGAGGGCAAACAATGATGGAACTGATTTCTGGGGTTCAGATGTCTGCTAGGAGGAGACAGGGACAGAATGACTGAGGTCTGACCAGGATAGGGGAATGCTTCTCAAGAGCCCCATATCCATCTCCAAACAAGAGGTCCAGTCTAGAGATACCCAACTACGTTGGCCTGGTGATCAGCTGTGGGAGGCACATGATGGATGGAAGGTGTCATTGACCAGCACATAGGTGGTCATGCTTAGACAGGAGTTGGTAACTAGGAATTGGAGACCAAGGTCAGAGGCTAGAGCCAAGGGTCATAGCAGGAGTCAGGAGCCAGAAATTGGAGCCGAGGGTCAGGATTTGGTTAGCTGGACTGAGGAAAGGCTGGGAGCTATTGCAGCTATGGGTGAATGCTTTGAGCAGTCACTGAACAGTCTGCTGACTCTTCCAAGCAATCGGGCACTGTGGCCAACCAGGCAGCCTGTGTTCATTAGGCTGCCCGCAGACCAGCTCTGTTGCAGGCCCTGATTCATGACTGGAGGTTTCTTTGGGCCCTTGTGTGAGAGGTGTTCTCTGCAGGGATGTTGAAGTCTCTTAGTGCAGTGAGATCTGGGGACCACACCACTATGTCAATGAGCATCTCTATCTGCTCTCCTGAGAAGCCTTACTAACTTCCAGACAGTGGAGATTTCTAGGTTGGCTTGTCAGCTGCTTTGTAAATGAGAATTCTCTTCCTTCCACTCTTCTGCACTTGAGGCTGGACTGAGGTCGGATGGTTACTCTGCCCCCATCATTCTGGGGGTTTGGTGGATGGCATAGGTGACTGGGATGGGGTAGCTTGCAATCTGTCTTCTCACCAGATGCTGATAACGCAGACCAGAATGACGGAGCCCATCATCTCAGGTCATGATGGGGGAAGGCCTTGTGGACCATAGCTCTTGCTTTGAGACGCATGACTTTGAGTCCTGGGTTACAGCTGAGTGGTGCTCATCTGAGGGGCAGCTACAGGCCCAGCTTCCTGGGGTGGAGATAGGTTGTGGTGCCTTTCTGTTCAGATGTGGGCTGACTTCAGACATTCATCTGTCCCATTAGCACTGGGGCGGGGCAGGGTAGTGAGCAGCCACCTTTGAACCAGATGCATTGGAGAACCAAAAACCAAAGAAGTGGCAAAACTGCCCCACCTTATGGGTCCTTTGTACTAAGCTCTGGGAGGGGGTGGATCAGGGTAGTTGTGGCTCTGCTCCTGAGAGCCAAAGAGTGGGCTGAGGGGCAGGTGGCCTTTCCTTCCTCTTCCTTCTCCCTTTTCTCACTTCTGTTTTTTCCCACCAGCCTTTTTTCTCTCCACTCTCCCCTTCTCTCCTCAGCCTTTGGAGGAGAAAGCGCCTCTCTGCCTGTGCACAGACTCTGGTGGGGGATGCTCAGCTCCTACAGCCTGGGAGCTGAGAGGAACAAGGAAGGTGGGCTGGGGAGTTGGGCTCTATAACATCCTGCTGGTATCAGGACCTTCTGCCCTCCAAGCTGGAAGGCGATTGGTGGCAGCAGCTGGGGAGCAGGGACAGGCAGCTGGGGAATAACCAGCTACAGATCAGGGTAGGGTTTGTCTATTGTATACGGGTGTGAGGAAGGAGCCCTCCTGGACAAAGAATTAAAAACCTCTCCATCAAAGCAGTGTAAAGCACACCTGGCTGCTCCAAGACCTCCAGTCCATATCTTAAGGCCAGCAGTGTTGCCTGCAGACTGTTGCCCTCCTAGCTGAGCTCTGTGACTTCTGTCTCATCTATTCTTCCTCAGGGCGCCTCCCTGCTGTCTGAGCGAGCTCCGGGTCACCCTCCCCATTCCCCACTTGAATTCTTTCTTCCTTCCAGCTCCTGAAACAACAAAGGTACTGAGGGAATTTATACCTGTGGACGAAGGAGTGTGAAACTGTCTGGGTTTTGTGAGGGCTTCATCAGCTTTTATTGCTCTTCAGTCCTCAGGTTCCCAACCTTCCTTCGGCTTGTAAAAAGCACCCAAAAAAAGTTAGAATTTAAAAATTGATTAAAACCTTTCACCTGCCTTTGACTGGTATAAAAGTTTTATATGTTTGCAGTGTTGTAGCCGTGTTGCTCCCAGGATCTGAGAGAGACAAGGTGGGTGAAGTAATACCTTTTATTGGTCCAACCTCTGTTAGTGAGAGAGACGAGCTTTCGAGCGACACAGAGCTCTTCTTCAGATCTGGGAAATATGCTCAAAGTGTCACAGCTAAATACAAGGTGGAACAATTTGTTTATCATAGTAGTTAACACATTTCAAGGAACCATTTAAGGCGAAGTGGCCTGTTCATACCCCTCCAATCATAGGGAGAAAGGAAGGGGTGGGGGGAAAGGCAGCGGTGGGGGAGGGACTTGTTAGTAGGTTATAGATAGTTGCAATAAGCCATAAATCCATGTTCAGTCCATGATTTTTAGTGTTGCACGAAATTATGAATTTAAGCTCCAAGGCTCATGTTTTGAAGGTGGTGTGCAAGTTTCCTTTAAGAAAGAGGACAGAGGTCAGATGTGGAGTGATCATTTTGTGAAGTGTTCACCCGCAGGTGATATGGTGTTTTTGTTTTTTATCTTTTTTTTTTTTTTGTCAGAGTTCATTTGAGAGCATAGTGATTGTCTGGTTTCATTCACATAGTTGTAGCTGGGGTATTTAATGCGCTGGATGAGGTACATACGTTGTGGTAAGCCCATAGATCCATGTGTAGGACCCATGGATCTTGAAAGGTGTGTTGTGGAAACCAGTATTACTCATTATAACAGTGGAGATATGTCTGCAGTTTCTGAATCTGTTTGTTTTCCTTCCTCTGTTCCTTCTCCCCCCACCCCTGAGTATTAATGGGCCTCTTCACCTCGAATGGTCCCTTGAAATATGTGGTTTCAGAGTAGCAGCTGTGTTAGTCTGTATTTGCAAAAAGAAAAGGAGTACTTGTGGCACCTTAGAGACTAACCAATTTATTTGAGCATAAGCTTTCGTGAGCTACAGCTCACTTCATCGGATGCATCCGATGAAGTGAGCTGTAGCTCACGAAAGCTTATGCTCAAAAAAATTGGTTAGTCTCTAAGGTGCCACAAGTACTCCTTTTCTTTTTGAAATATGTGCTAACTAGTTATGCTAAACAATCTGTTCTACCTGGTATTTAGTTGAAACATGCTGAGTACGTTTCCCAGACCTGAAGAAGTTTAAGTTTGAAAGCTTGTCTCTCACCAACAGAAGTTGGTCCATTAAAATATATTACCTCACCTACCTTCTCTCTAATATCCTGGGACAAATACGAGCTACAGCAACACTGCATGTCTCATTATTGTTATAGCTAATGCTAATTGATAACAGCCAGTTAGTAAATGCAGTGCATCCTTCAGAACAGAAGAGGGAGGCAGTAGGGGAGAAGAGCAAAGAACTACTACATGGTGGAGAGCTGGTAGAATCTGTGAATTATCTTAAAAATCCAGTGTGACCCACTCACTGCTTAGCTGCTGTGAGAATGTGTGTACTGTTTCTTTAAATCCCTGGTTGGCCAGATCACATGCTGCCACACAGCAGCTCAGCTCAGCAGTATCTCGATCAGGCCTTTTAAAAATCCTTGCTTCAAGTGCTAACTTTTGGCCTCTCAGCTGCTTAAATCACAGAATTTAAATCACAAAATAGCTTCCTCAGCCTCAAGCATTAGAGAGAGGAAAAGCAAAGCTCAGCTGGCCAATAGAGTGGGAGCAGAGCATAAAGGACAGTCAAGCTAGTAGAACCAAGCCCAGGCACCTGGCTGCCAGCATCACACCAAGAATGACCCTACACCTAACTACAGTGGAATCTGGTAAGTTTTCAGAAGTCAAAATGCATCAAAGTGCTGCCAAGGAATGAAAAAAGGTGGAGATTTCAGCCTTGGAACAAAGGGTGACTACCTCTTCTGACAGGTTTCAGAGTAACAGCCGTGTTAGTCTGTATTCGCAAAAAGAAAAGGAGTACTTGTGGCACCTTAGAGACTAACCAATTTATTTGAGCATAAGCTTTCGTGAGCCACAGCTCACTTCATCGGATGCATACTGTGGAAAGTGTAGAAGATCTTTTATACACACAAAGCATGAAAAAATACCTCCCCTCACCCCACTCTCCTGCTGGCAATAGCTTATGTAAAGTGATCACTCTCCTTACAATGTGTATGATAATCAAGTTGGGCCATTTCCAGCACAAATCCAGGTTTTCTCACCCCCCCCCCCCACAGGATTTGTGAGAGTGTTGGGTCATCCTTCAGGATAGGTTGTAGATCCTTAATAATGCGTTGGAGGGGTTTTAGTTGGGGGCTGAAGGTGACGGCTAGTGGCGTTCTGTTATTTTCTTTTTTAGGCCTGTCCTGTAGTAGGTGACTTCTGGGAACTCTTCTGGCTCTATCAAATCTGTTTCTTCACTTCCACAGGTGGGTATTGTAGTTGTAAGAATGCTTGATAGAGATCTTGTAGGTGTTTGTCTCTGTCTGAGGGGTTGGAGCAAATGCGGTTGTATCGCAGACCTTGGCTGTAGACAATGGATCGTGTGGTGTGGTCAGGGTGAAAGCTGGAGGCATGTAGGTAGGAATAGCGGTCAGTAGGTTTCCAGTATAGGGTGGTGTTTATGTGACCATCGTTTATTAGCACTGTAGTGTCCAGGAAGTGGATCTCTTGTGTGGACTGGACCAGGCTGAGGTTGATGGTGGGATGGAAATTGTTGAAATCATGGTGGACCCCTCCAATGCATTATTAAGGATCTACAACCTATCCTGAAGGATGACCCAACACTCTCACAAATCCTGGGAGACAGGCCAGTCCTTGCCTACAGACAGCCCCCCAACCTGAAGCAAATACTCACCAGCAACCACATACCACACAACAGAACCACTAACCCAGGAACCTACCCTTGCAACAAAGCCCGTTGCCAACTGTGCCCACATATCTATTCAGGGGACACCATCACAGGGCCTAATAACATCAGCCACACTATCAGAGGCTCGTTCACCTGCACATCCACCAATGTGATATATGCCATCATGTGCCAGCAATGCCCCTCTGCCATGTACATTGGTCAAACTGGACAGTCTCTACGTAAAAGAATAAATGGACACAAATCGGATGTCAAGAATTATAACATTCATAAACTAGTCGGAGAACACTTCAATCTCTCTGGTCACACGATTACAGACATGAAAGTTGCAATTCTTCAACAAAAAAACTTCAAATCCAGGCTCCAGCGAGAAACTGTTGAATTGGAATTCATTTGCAAATTGGATACAATTAACTTAGGCTTGAATAGAGACTGGGAGTGGCTAAGTCATTATGCAAGGTAACCTATTTCCCCTTGTTTTTTCCTAACCCCCCTCCCCCCCCCCAGACATTCTTGTTAAACCCTGGATTTGTGCTGGAAATGGCCCACCTTGATTATCATACACATTGTAAGGAGAGTGGTCACTTTAGATAAGCTATTGCCAGCAGGAGAGTGGGGTGGGGGGAGGTATTTTTTCATGCTTTGTGTGTATAAAAGATCTTCTACACTTTCCACAGTATGCATCCGATGAAATAGCTCACGAAAGCTTATGCTCAAATAAATTGGTTAGTCTCTAAGGTGCCACAAGTACTCCTTTTCTTTTTACCTCTTCTGAATCACCTCAAACAACATTCTTGACTTGCCATTGCAGATAAAAACAATGATCCCACTTCCCATCCTCCTGTCTCCAACATGTCCCATACCAGATGCTTCAGATGAAGGTGTAAGATACCATAATTGTTCACTGAGGTTCTACCCATAGGGGAAGTTTCTTCCTAGCCCCTTTGTTCTGAGGTTGGCTTAAGCCTCATGTTTCTCAGCAATGTATCTCTTCTAAATGTTTGGTTGTGGTGGTGGGGTTTTTTTTAATCCTAACTAATGTAACTGTTTAGTTCCTTGGGAAATAGTCACTTGCTTTTTATTATTTATTCATTTGTATTGCTGTAGCACCTAGGAGCCCTACTCAGAGGATAAAGCTGACAATATTGAGAACAGAGGAAGCTACCAACTCAGTGTATGACTCCTGGCTCTTCCAGTGGAAAATAGGATTGCCAGCTTTCTAATGGCACAAAACTGAACAGCCCAGCCCTGCCCTGCCCTGAGGCCCAGCCTCTGCCCCGCCCCTTCTCTGACGGCCCACCCCCATTTCCATCCCCGTTCTCTCCATCGCTTGTTGTGTCCTACCCTCACTCACTTCCCCCAGGCTGGGGTGGGGGTTGGGGTAAGGGAAGTGGGTGAGGGCTCCGGCTGGGGGTGCGGGCTCTGGGGTGAGGCCAGGGATGAGGGGTTTGGGGTGCAGGAGAGGGCTCCAGGCTGGGGCCAGAAATGAGGGGTTCAGGGTGCAGGAGGAGCTCTAGGCTGGGGCAGGGGGTTGCAGTGGCTGAGGGCTCCAGATGGGGGTGTGGGCTCTGGGGCCAGGGATGAGGGGTTTGGGGTGCAGGAGGGGGCTGGAGTAGGGGGTTGGGGGGTGCAGGCTCTGGGAGGGAATTTGGGTGCAGGAAGGGACTTTGGGCTGGGACAGGGGGTTGGCGTGCGGGAGAGGATTTGGAGTGCAGGGTCCCAGCGGCACTTACCACAGCTCCCGGGAAGCGGCTTCCAGGTCCCTGCAGACCCTAGAAGCATGGGTGGCCAGGGAGGCTTCACATGGTGCATTCTGCCCTCACGCCTGCAGATCCCATTGGTCATGGTTCCTGGCCAATGAGAGCTGCAGAGCCGGCTGTCAGGGCAGGGGCAGCACGCGGAACCTTTCAGGCTGCCAATGGGTCTAGGGGCTTCAGGGACCTGGTGGCCACTTCTGGGAGCTGCATGGATCTAGAGCAGGTAGGGAGCCTGCCTTAGCCCTAGGGCCCCACTGTGCTGCCAACTGGACTTTTAATGGAGCCACCAGGGTCCCTTCTGGTTGAAAACTGGATGCCTGGCACCTGGAAAATCCTGATCTAATGAGGTTCTTCCCCCCCTCCCCCCATGGAATCCCCAAACTACTGGAATTAAAGGTAAAAGGGACAAAGTTGCAAATAGATATGCTTGATGCCTGATAAGCTCTGTCTGCAACGGACAGCCACTGACATAAGTGTGAAGACGTGCAGGCTGCCATGGGAAAGTAAGATCTTATTCAAATGTGGAAAATGTCATTTTCCCAGGATTTTTCTTTCCATTCATAGCTGTAGAAAATTGCATTTAATCTAGCAAGAACCCTGATCTCTGAGTAGTTTATCTTGTATGTTACCTTATCCCTAGGGACGCTGCATATTTCAGAGCTTCCTCCGGCTTTTTAAACAAAAAGGCTTGTTCAAAGACTCAAGTGCAGAAAAACCTAATTTCAGAGAGAGTCTTAAGGCCCTTTTTATGCTAAACAAATACAGGTATGCAATCAAAAGCGGAATACTATTTGTTATATGAAAGATATATAAATCCATTTTTCTTATTAATTAGATGATAGGAGGTTAGCTTCAGTGGTGATCACATGTAACTAATAGGGAACAGCTTCTGTGATACTTTGATGGTGCTGATTGAGAGCAGGCTATGCTTTCCTTATAGTCTACAGATTAGGTACTAATTAAAGGGTTTGCCGTGAAACATTATGAATATTCTTTGCATGCAGATAGATGCCGAACATGCTCAATATCCTTTTACTTTCTCTGGTTCTCAGACCTAACTAAGGCCCCCAATTCATTAAAGCACTTAAGTATGTGCTTAAACCCCTTTGAAGTCAATAGGACTTAAACATATGTTTCAAGTTACATTTTACAGGGCCATAGACTGCTAGTTAGGAATAAGCTTAAGCTCCTACTTTCAGTGAAGGATTCAAAGACATGATTAATGACTAACAAACCCCACTTACAGTGTTTCAGTGATGCCACTCTGATTTTGCCACAGTTAAGTTTATTTAAATGTTAAACACAACAAGCAAACTTTGTAGTGCTTGAAAAGCTCTTTCTCCAAGAACTACAATAAGAGGATAAACCCAGAAGAGAGAGAGCATTATCTGTTGCTACATTATGTTATTGATGCCAATCAGTGAGGAATCATTACAGGAGTATTTCTGTACAGTTGTAATAATACTGGTTCTGTGATAGCTTTAATGACTGGACCTTTGTTCTGTCTTCCAGCTGTGACTGTTGAATAACCAGTCTGCTCATTTTGCCCTCAGCAGGGTGTTTTATGGAGTTTAAGTGCATTTAAGAACATTGTTTAAAATTAGGTCATTTAAGTATTCATTTGGTAACAGATAGCTTTCCAGTGGTACACCTATGGAGTGCACCCTAGGAAGCATCATTATACACAGAAGAGCCTATTTAGACAACAGTTCCTTTTATACAGACATTAAGCAAGCAGCAACCTCCCACTTCATCTCTTTTGCATTCTTTAAAATTCTGTATGTGAAATATTAAGGTCATTAACCACCAGTAAAACTCTTCCAAAGATGGATATTGCCCTAAATCAGGAAACATCTCTGCATATCTCTGAACATAGTTCATTGAAAAAAGACCGGGTATGACAAGTATTTGTTGCATCCTACATTGCTCAGAGGAGTAGCTATACTAACGTACCCTTTAGAATGATATCGATTAAGGCCTATATCAGGGTGGCTTGCTCCATGGGCTGGAGAGCCTGGGGCTAAGGGCTTGTCTTACTACAACAGTGCTAGGAGAGCTTCTCCTGTTGGCATAGTCAGTACCAGATTTATAATGGTGCCAACTGCGCCAACACTCAGAAGGGCCCCAGCACCCAGACCCTAGCCCCACCCCCAGCTCCTGCGCTCCACCCTAAGGCCCCACCTCTTCTTGGCCTCTTCCCCTGCCCCTCCCCTCAGGCTCTGCTCCCCCACTCACTCCTCTCCGCCCCCTTGCCTGACCTGCCACTTGCTTGCTCCTCTCCGCCCCCTCATCCCCTCACTCCTCTCCACACCCTCCCTGCACCCATCCACTCACATCTTGCTCCTCTCTGCCCCCTCCCCCCTACACGAGCGGCGAGCTCAGCCTTGGGAGGAAGAAACCAAGCTTGATGGAGTGGGGGGCAGGGCCTCAGGGGTTGGGCCACAGTCTGGGTGCCAGGGCCACAGGCAGATTAGGGGGTTGTGGGGCCCTGGGCCACCCGCCCACCCTTTCCACCTGCAGTTCTCCCCCACACCCCGGCAGAAGTGGTAGGCGGGTGGAGTGGGGTCAGGGCGTGGGGGGTGCTCATTTTTACAGGGCTCCCCAGGCACAGGCCCCATTGGCCCAGTGACTAATGTGCCACTGGCCAGGGCCCACAAAAGGTTAATCCAGCCCTGGGCGTAGTTAATCCTGCTCCCTGAGAAGCAGTCGCTACATGGGCAGGAGAAGCTTTCCTGTTGTCATAACACTGTCTACACAGGGGGTTAGGTCAGTATAACTGCGTTGCTCAGTGGTGTGGATTTTTTACTCCCTTGACCCATGTAGTTATACCAATATAGGTCTGTAGTGTAGACCTGGCCTAAGCCAGCCCTGATTACATGATGATCCATGCATGGGTGAATCAGCTGATCCCAGTGTAAAAAGAGCAGGAAGTTTCAATATAGAGGGTGTGGCAAGGCACCTCTTCTCTCTTGCCAAACTTAGCATTTCTCCCCTCTGCCAGTGGTGGGCCTGGGGTAATCAGTCCCACTGAGGCAGGGTTTGCCTTCCCCCTTCAGTGCTCCCTTGATTGTGTCTTCAGGGTAGGCCTGAGGGTAAGCCTAAGGGGTGCTCCTTCCCCACTCAAAAAAAGGAAATAGTCCCACAGACCCAAACAAAGGGTGATACCTTTCCCTGCCTCCTCACTGGGCCAGGGTGTCAGTCCTTCCCCTAGCCAGCACTTGGGCTTGTCTCCTTCCCCTATGGGAAGGGGTACAGCTTCTCCTCCTGGTGAAGCTACTTCCCTGATACTACTAGCCTAGTAACAGCTGATGTGTCTGTGTCCCTCTCACTAGAGGAAGGGTTTTAAACCGTCTCAGGCAGCCCTTAATTGGATTCAGGTGTCTCTAATTAACCTGAAGTAACCCCTTCTCAATTTGTAGGAAAAAGGGCCTTTAACATTCTAGGGCTAATATCTGTGTTCCACAACACACTCTTATGGGTGTGGAGCTACTGCTAGGCCCAGAGCTCTTGCTGCCTCAGCTTCGCATCTTGGCCAGACCCCGGCCCTGGCTGGTGGGCTCCTAGGTTGCTGCTGCTCCTCCTTCAGGACTGCGGGCCTGCTCCCCCAAGGGGGAGTGAGGGACCCCGACCCTGCTTCTGCTGCCACCACCTGAGGAGTCCCTCCTGCCTGGTGCTGCCTCTGCTGCTTGGAAGCCTGCTGATGCCTTGAGGAGGAAGAAGGAGACCTCTGTTGCTGAGGGAGCGGGCAGGAATCCTGCAGGACACCATGGAGGGGAGCCACCTAAAGGACTGAGTAACTTTTTTTCAACTTTGCTCTTGTGGTGGGGATATCGACTGTCCCTGTGAGAAGATAGGGTGGGGTGTGGTGTGGAGCCTGGTCCATCTGTCCACCCTATCCCCACCACTGTTGCCACCTCCACCACCCCCACTTACCATCTGCCTGCACTTCTTACTCTGGGACTCGGCTGCCTCCGTCGCCCCTTTTCCACCACCTGGGCCTGAAGCAGCACTTTGTTCGAACTGATTTACAAGTGCATGTGAGCGCACATGGGCCCCCCACTCCCCTTGGACTGCTTCCTCTCCCCTGCAGCCTTTGGCTGGTGGACTCTCCTATTCTCTGCCTTGCCCATCAGCCTTCCTGCTGCAGCCTGCCCCTTTTCCCATTGCTACCTGCCCCTTGCTACCCCCCCACCCCCCGCTTTTTGCCCTGGACTTTAGTAGCTTCAGTTTGTTTGCTTGCCCCGCCTTTCACCCTTGGGAGGTCTGTTTGTTTGCCTGCCTGACCCGGCCCCTGAAGCTAGTCCTTTTGGTTTGCTTGCCCTGTCCCCACTCTGCTTCAAGCCCATTTGTTTCTCCCCTCTCCCTCCACAGTGCCCCTGCCTTGCCCAGCCCCTTCTTCTGTGCTCCCACATCCCCTCCAAATGCGCTGAGCCCTGTTATTCACTACACCCCCCCTATGATATTACAGTCCTTCCCCCTCCCCTAGTGCAGACGGAGAAGCCGTAAATCCCATCTTTGGTTGGTGCCTGCACCACTCCTTCCCTGCCTTGGTAGGTGCCACTGTACTCTTTTCCCCCCTCGCCCTTCGGTACCCTCCTCTTCTGCCCACAGCCTAGCTGGAAGGAGCGGTTGACCTTCCCCTTCCTTTTTCTCTGGTGTTTGTACCCTGTCCACACTGACTATGGCAGGGGAAAAGGTGGGTGGGTCCCCTTGGGTGGAACCCGCTGCCCCTCCTCCACCTCTTTCCCTGTCCCCCCCACCCCCGTGGCTACCGCCTTGACCGCCACTGCCAAACTGCCTGTCATCGCCCCCCGGGGCACTGGCATCCATAGTCGCCAGCCAACCACCTCTCCCACTCCTCTTTCTTCCCAGCCTGCCACCGCTCCCTCTCAGGCTCTGAGGACAGCCCCCCAGCATGCCCAGATGAGAGGTGGGCCACTCCTCCACTATGTGCAGTCCGGCGGGGTCCATGGGGGAGGGTGTGGTGGAGTTAGCCCCAGGCATAGGAAAGGGCCTGTCCCAGGGGGAGCTTTCTCTTCCCCATGCTGCCCCCCCACTCCCAACTCTCCATACCATCGCCCTCCATCCTCACCCCCTTGCCATCCATGCCTCCTGTTGGCACCGAGGTGGGTGTTGCCTCGGATGCTGGCAGGGAGGCCTCTGGGGTAGTGGGTGGAGACTTCTCCATTTGAGGGGATCAAGGCCCTAGGTCTGACTCCAGTCACTCAGAGAGGGGACGACCCACCATCAGCGGGCTTCACACTGCCCTCCCTTTACCCTTCCCTCCCCTCCCCCCCTGCCACCCAGTCACTGTTCCCACTCTCAGGGAGCTCCCGGACTCATCCCCCTGCTCAGTCGTGGCCAGCACCCCACTAGTGTCTGCCGAGCCCACTGCAGTGATGGGCAGTGCCATGCAGACAGGCCCTGAGCGGTCTGGTTGCCCCACTCCAACAGGGGGTGATCCCGATTTCCTTCCCAGGTGGGGGGCCCTTCTGTTGAACTTCCATGCCCTGATGCTGTGGCTGCGGGCACACAGCCTGCTATGGTGCCTGAGCCTGGCATCACTGAGGGCCCCCTCCCGCTCCTTTTCCCCTCACGCTTGAGCCCGGCTGGGAGGTGCCATACCCTGGTAGCTCAGCTGCCAGGGCCACTGATCCTGGGTCTGCTCCCCTCCCTGATCCCAGTCCCATCCCTGTTCCCATATTCCCCCCTAGCCCCACGTCCTATGCTGACACTGCCCCTGGAGTCATCTCATTCCCCTTCCTGTTGGATAACCCTCAGGGGGTGGCCTTTGTGTTCTGCTGTCCTGACCTCTTAGGGGCTGTGCGGCACCAGTACAACAGATTGCTGCAAGGCCCAATGGGGGCCACAGGCGTCCCTGCCAGCAAGGATCCTCTCCAGCCCTCACTATGGAACCAATCTCCTTTGCCACATGACAGGTTTCAGAGTAGCAGCCGTGTTAGTCTGTATCCACAGAAAGAAAAGGAGTACTTGTGGCCCCTTATAGACTAACAAATTTATTTGAGCATAAGCTTTCGTGAGCTACAGCTCACTTTGTCGGATGCATTCAGTGGAAAAATAACCCCACTGAATGCATCTGACGAAGTGAGCTGTAGCTCACGAAAGCTTATGCTCAAATAAATTTGTTAGTCTCTAAGGGGCCACAAGTACTCCTTTTCTTTTTGCCACATTAAATGCCCAGGGATGTAGGATGGGTCTCCACAGGTGCCAGGTGCTCTCCTTCCTTTGGGAGGGGCGGTACTCTGTTTTCTGCCTGTAGGAGACCCATACGGATCCAGCCACCGAAGCTAGCTGGTGGCTGGAGTGCGGGGACAGGGTCTATTTTAGCCATCTCACAGCTCGTATAGCTGGAGTGGCTACCCTGTTCTCCCTCGACCTACGGCTCGAGGTGCTGGGGGTCGCCAAGGCTGTGTCAGGCCGTCTGCTGCACCTCCAGGTCTACATGGAGGGGCTAGTGGTCAACCTCATCAAAGTTTATGTCCTGACATCGGGCCTGGAGCAGCTGTGCTTTTATCAGCAGGTGTCTGCCTTCCTTGGATCCTTGCGAGTGCCTGGTCCTGGGCGGGAACTTTTACACCACCCTCAACGAGTGGGACCACTCTCGGATCGAGCAATGCCCAGCTGAATGTGGACGTCCTCCAGGAGATTGTCAACTGTCACTCCCTGGTGGATGTCTGGTGTGACCACCACCCGGACGACATCTCGATGTTCACCTTCGTCCAGGTGGAGGCCTAGCGGTCGCACCACTCCCGGTTGGACCGCATCTACCTGTCACGCTTCCATCTTTCACTGGCCCACTCCTCCAGCACCCCGCTGGCCCCATTCTCTGATCACCATCTTGTGACCATGACTGCCTCTCTCAGTGCGGAGAGGCCAGGGCCGGCCTATTGGCATTTTTATAAGAGCTTGTTGGAGGATGTGGGCTTTGTGGCGTCCTTCTGGGAGTTCTGGCTGGCCTGGTGAGGGCAGAGGCATGCCTTTCCCTCAGTTTGGCAGTGGTGGGATGTGGGGCAGGTGCGTGCCCGGCTCTTCTGCCGCGACTACATCCGGGGTGCAAGCCGGCAGAGGGATGCGACTATAGAGCAGTTGGAATGGGAGGTCTTAGAGCTGGACAGGTGTCTGGCTGCCAGCCCCAAGGATCCATCCCTCTGCGGAGCGTGCTGGGAGAAACGGGAGGAGCTCCGGGCCCTTGAGGACCATCGGGCCTGGGGTGCCTTTGTCGATCCCGCATCCGCCTCCTGCGGGAGATGGATTGCGGCTCCCACTTCTTCTACACCCTGGAGAAAGAGGGGGGCCAAGAAGCACATCTCCTGCCTTCTGGCAGAGGATGCCCCCCCTCACGGATACAGCGGAGATGTGTGGGAGGGCCAGAGCGGGGTCCTCCCCCTGTCATGCAGGTGAGCCATGCTCGCCTTCCTCCCAAACAAGGGGGATCCGCTCACGACCTTTGGAATTGGCGTCCCATCTCACTCCTCAGCATGGACTACAAAGTCGTATCGAAGGCCATCTTGCTGCGGCTGCAGTCCGTGCTGGCGGACGTGGTCCACCCAGACCAGACCTACACCATTCCAGGCTGTACCATCTTTGATAACCTGTATCTGGTCCAGGATCTCCTGGAGCTTGGGTGTATGGATGGTCTGTCATTCGCCCTCCTGTCCCTGGATTAGGAGAAGGCGTTCGACAGGGTGGACCACAGGTATCTCCTGAGAACTCTGCAAGCATTTGGCTTTGGACCCCAGTTTGTGGGTTTTCTCCAGGTGCTGTACGCCTCTGCAGAGTGTCTGGTTAGGCTCAACTGGACCCTGACTAAACCGGTCAGCTTCGGGTGGGAAATAGGGCAGGGGTGCCCCATCTCGGGCCAGCTGTACGCTCTGGCAATCGAGCCCTTCCTCTGTCTCCTCCATCAGAGGTTGACAGGGTTGTTGCTGTGAGAGCTGGAGCTGCGGCTGGTCCCCTCAGCGTACGCTGACGACGTGCGCCTCGTGGTTCAGGACCTGGGCGACTTGGCGTGGGTGGAGGCTTGCCAGGCCATCTACTCAGCAGCCTCCTCTGCCTGGGTCAACTGGGTCAAGAGCTCTGGCCTGGTGGTCGGGGATGGGTGGCAGGCAAGCTCCCTCCCACCTGCGCCTCAGGCCATCTGGTGGAGCAGTCTGCTGCTCTAACTCGGCGTTTACCTTTCTGCCATGCATCCATCTCCTCTGGAGAACTGGCATGGTTTAGAGGGCAGGGTGACAGAGAGGCTCCAGAAATGGACAGGACTACTCTGGTGCCTCTCCCTTCGAGGGAGGGCACTGGTGCTCAATCAACTAGTCCTGTCCATGCTCTGGTACCGGCTCAACACCCTGGTCCCGGCCCCGGGCTTCCTGGCCAACCTCCGGATGGCAATGCTGGAGTTCTTTCGGCCAGGAGTGCACTAGGTCTCTGCAGGGGTCCTCCACCTGCCCCTGGAGGACGGAGGGCAGGGCCTGAAGTGCCTGCACACTCAGGTCCATGTCTTCTGCCTCCAGGCCCTGCAGAGGCTCCCTTATGGTGCAGATAGTCCGGCGTGGAGAGCACTGGCGCATGCCTTCTTGTGCCACTTTCGAGGGCTCGAATACGACCAGCAGCTCCTTTATTTCCATCCGAGAGGTCTTCCGCGAGACCTCTCCAGGCTACTGGTCTTCTACCACGACCTCCTCCGGTCCTGGAAACTGTTGTCAGCAACCAGGTCCGTGGTGGCCACTGAGGGGACACATCTCCTCGTGGAGCCCCTGCTACACAACCCCCAGCTCCGTGTGCAGGTGGCAAGTCCCCCTCGGTGCGCTAGAGGTTGGTCCTGGCAGAGGTCACTAATGTCAGAGACCTCCTGGACTACGACCGGGGAGACTGGCTGGATCCCTGACGCTCACTCAGCACATGGGGCTTTCCAGGCCTCGTACTCCCCGGCGTGCATTTCAGGAGGTGAGGGCTGCTTTACCGCCTGCTGCTCAGGCCTACCTCGACCGGGTCCTACGAGAGGGCACGCCCCGCCCACCCTCCACCTCAGGCCCTCTGGACCTTTTCTTTGGGCCCCTGCCCCAGGGATCCGACCAGCTTACCCCTTCACCGTGAGCCGGCTGCACATCCTCACCCTCACATCCTGCCCCGACACAAAGTGCCGGGCCAGCCTATATTCCACCCTAGTCCCGAGGCCCGCCAGGGATATCAGTTGGCGGCTCCTTCATGGGGCCGTGAGCATGGGCGTGTACTTGGCCTGGTTCATCCCCGTCCCAGACACCTGCCCCTTCTGCGGCATGAGGGAGACCCTGGTGCACATTTACCTGGAGTGCGCCAAGTTGCAGCCCCTATTCCGGCTTCTCTTAGACATCCTATTACATTTTTGGTTGCACTTTTCTCCTCACCTTCTTGTCTATGCACTCCCTATCTGCGGCCCCACAAAGTCACAGGACCTCTTGGTCAACCTCCTCCTAACCCTGGCTAAAATGGCCAACTATAAAACCAGGGAGAGGGGGTTGGCCGATGGGGTCTCCTATGACTGTGGGGCCTATTTCCGATCCTCCGTCCGCTCACACAATCAGGCAGAGTTCCTCTGGGCGGCGTCCGCTGGTTTCCTTGATGCCTTCAAGGATAAGATGGCGCTGTCCAGGGTTCTCTGCTCGGTGTCCCCGTCAGGTTCCCTTCATTTGACCCTTTGACCTCACTCCTGTCCTTGTTACCTCATTAGTTGTCCCCTGGAATCATTTGGCTTCCAGGGCATGTGGATCCTCCCCTTAAGCTTGGGGGGAGGTCCCTTAGCAGTGGGCTGGCTTCTGCCCACCCACGTCCTGGATTCCAGTAGGATCACTCAACTGTCGCCATCTGGCCTGACCCTGTCACAGTAACTTACTTTGTTTTGTCTGTTATTACTTGAAACCACTTAAATCCTACCTTTTATACTTTTGTTTATTAATTAACCAGACTAAGTGAGTGCTGGGGGAGCAAACAGCTGTGCATATCTCTCTGTGAATCTTATAGAGGGAAGACAATTTATGAGGTTACCCTGTATAAGCTTTTATGCAGAGTAACACAGATTTATTGGGGGTTTGGATCCCATTGGGAGCTGGGTGTCTGGGTACTGGAGACAGGAGCACTTGCTAAGCCATTTTCAGTTAAGTTTGCATCTTTGGGGATGTGGTTCAGGCCTGGGTCTGTATTGCAGAAGGCTGGTGTGTCTGGCTCAACAAGGCAGGGTTCTGGAGTCCCAAGCTGGCAGGGAAAACGGGCTCAGAGATAATTCCAGCACGTCAGGTGACAGTCCCAAGGGGGTCTCTGTGACCGAACCTGTCACAGGGAGTTCTAGAACTCAACTCTGAGTTGTCTCCTCTGTCTGTAGTGAGGGGGCATAGCCTCCCTCCAAGACGCCCGCACCCACCCCACCAGTAGCTGAGGGGTGGGACAGGAAGTATAAAAAGTGGGCCCAGCAGTTCACTTATATTGGAGCCGCCGGAGGAGACAGACTCCAGCCTTTTGCTGGGGCTGGAGCCTGAAGAGGATCCCTGAAGTGCTGAGGACTTGCCAGAGCCATTGCCCAACCAGGTGCTGTCTACATCTCAATTTAATAGCCCCATGAGACTGAATCAGCTGGCATGGACCAGCCACGAGTGTCTAATTGCAGTGTAGATATACAGAAAGTCATTCACCCAAAATGTCCTTTGTAACTCCTATTCACTCTTGGCTCTGTCTGTACCCCCCTTTCCCTAAATTGAGGGGTTCTACCCTTCCTCATGGAGTCTAACTTTACCTCTGCAAGGCGCCATAAACTTGAGGGCTCCTAGACACAGTATAGGCTTCTGGGTAGGATTTATATCCACATTTATCATAACCCACCCAAGACTCTGCTTTGTTCCATCACTCATGAGTACTGAAAAGTTTTAATGTACTGACACTGCCTGCTGGAGACTGGCTTACACAGAGGATAAGGGGCCTATTACTACTGCCAGTTAAGGGAGATCTCCTTTAGCTCTGGTGATAGAAGTGTGTGCTTTCAGAGCAGAAGGACTAAGGTGTGACAGGGAACTGGTATGTAAGAGTGTTATGTATGCTGAGATATAAAGATTTTGTGGACACAGCAGCTGACTGGATCAGAGAAGAGAAGTTATTGTATTGATCTAACTTATAGTGAGGGTAGTGGAATGTTTGTTATATGCCTATACTGCTTGAATTCAATGGGCTGTGTACATGAAGGCTTCCCAGATAGGAACACCAAGTGCACACTTGAAAGACAATGGGGCAGACTGTTAGCTTAAAAAAGCCTGTGTCCTGCCTCCAACCAATTGCAAACCTTGTTTAGCTAATGCTGGGAGTTACCAGATCAAAGGGCTATAAACAGATAATAGTGGCTTGATCCCTGCAAAGGGGGTGAGCTGCCAGGGGCTGTCCGTGAGCTCTGACAGGGAGACAAGTTGACAGAGAGAGAAGCTCTGTGGAATTGTCTCTAGGGAGCTAGTCCTGCCAGATCCCTGCATGAAAAATGGTTAAACTCCTGATGAACTAGATGTGCATGTAGGCTGGTTTGTGGTTTTGAAGAGCTGTTTTCTCTTAAATGCCTTTGTTCTAAATAAATGATACTTCGTTTTAAAGGGGGCTGTTTGGTCATTGATTCCCCTTGTCATTGCCTGGAGTCGGGCTCAGTTCTGCAGACTCAGACCTACTGGAGTAATCACAGTTAGCACCAGGGGACTGCAGCCTGGGGCCCAGTCTGAGAGTGGGAGATCTCTGTAATTCCACCTGGAGCCAGGTGACTGCCAGAGATATGAGACCTGGGAGGAGGATGCACTGGAAGAGAGCAGGAGGGGTAAAAGGTGCAGATCATATGGTCACTGTGATGCTGCATTCCAGTCCTGGCTGTGCAGGGGCATGGTGGGTGAGATTAATTTTGTGTAATTATCTCTTCTTTGCAACACAGACACTTTTTCACAAGGTCATTACCACCTACTGACTTTATTTCTTGTGTCACGCTGCCCACTCCTGTATAGTCAGAGGGTGAGAGGATAAATTTCCGTTGCTGGTAGTTCAGCCTACAAGCCAGAAAGAGAAATGGGAACAGAGGTTGTAAGACGTGTCACAAAGCTACAGCGGGGCTCTTTCTGCCTCCCACGCTGTGACTGATCTCTGCTTATTTTGACTTGAATGCCAAGCTTGGAGTTGAAATAGGAATGTACTATTCTCTTTCATAAAATTATTTCAGGAGGCAGCCCTGAAGGAGGAACCCAGAAAGCTGGAAGACAGGGTGGGAGAGATCAGAAGGAAATGTGGAGAACACAAGCTGCCACTGTTAGGATCCTGGGGGTGGGGTTTGATGAAGAGGGGTCTCCTGCTGCTCCCTGGGGCGGAGCTGGCATTGCTGTGCCAGGGAAAACACAGGCAAGGAGCTAATCTATCCAAACAGAAGGCCTTCCCTTGGAGAAAGTAAACATGCTGGGCCACTCTCTGTGCTGTTCTACTCCATTAGCTCCAGTGGGGCTGCACGGCTGTAACTGGAGCAGAAAGTGTTCTGGCGTGGGCTCTCTCTGTAGCTGAACTAGTGCAGATTGGCAAGGGGACAGGAGGAGCTGATAGCGGGATTATCAGCCCTGCAGGAGGGCATCTTTCCACGTTTCATTTGAGGAGGGAAAGCCACAGTACTTACCGCAGTAAGGCTTAAGTGATGACAGCATCATACAATGAATGCTTACCCTCCCACTCCAGATCAGGCACCAAAGAAAAGTTCTCCGTGTGCTTGTGTCCTTGATACGGCTTTTGAAATTCCTTCAGGCATTCAGAGAGTGATGGCGAAATCAAACACATCCAACTGGTCTTACCCAACACAAAAACAAAGATAAGCTCCACTCCAAACCATTACTTACACACTGTAGTGCCCTGGATTTTTACATAAAATCTCTCCATGTAGACAAAGCCCTGGGAGACAGCAGAAGCAGATGCCTGTAGTTTGCCAACATAGGCATCCTCTCCTGCTGTCTCCCAGGGCTTTGTCTACAAGAGGAGATTTTAGGCACAAATTCCCCCTTGTGTTCGCGTCTAAATTATAGGGTATTCAAAATTCCAGAAGTGGCCCCAGCTTTGTGCGCACTAGGACTCTGACTGCTGCTACCAGCAGTGCAGTTAAAATAATCGTAGCACCGGGGAATCGTTTTTCTAAAATTCCCTAGTCTAATTCTGACCCTAGAGTTTCCTGACTCCCTTGCAGTGTAATGTTGTGGCATCATGGTGTGTGTGTGTGTTTGCTTTGAATGTCTGTACACATAAGTGGCAGCACTACATCTCCAAAATGATTCAGTCAGAGAGATGAAGGAATGAACATATAACACACTCAACTTCTAGAAAGGACTGCATCACAACTTACTGTTGTTAGCAAGTGTTTCTCCAAGATCTAACAACCTATACAGCCATTTAACCAGAAGAAATAAGACTGTAACATGACAGAACCATGTTACCCTGTGGAAGCTGATTGTCCTGCATTCTTCATCCCTCCTTCAATATCTTCCCGCAGCACCTGTGGAAGCCAATCAGGAGTTATCCCTGGTTTGCTGGTGACCCAGTAGCACTCCTGAATTCTGTCATAGGACGTTGCTACATGTTTCAAACATTTCTATTGCTGTAGGGAGGCAGCTGGTGCCAGTTAATATACACACATATCCCCTGTTCCCCCTCCCCAAAATGGGAAACTTGCTAAATGACTTGAGGTTTTTAGTGTGGTGAGCTAGACCTGTTAGAGAGTAGCATGTGGGGCTTTTACAATTTGCAGTGATGGTTTATAATTGTTTACACTTTTCCTTGCTTTTTGCATAATTTGAGGGCCCTTTATAGAGCTAAAATACAGTGAGGAGACAGCTCTTGTTTTTAGGTCCTGAACAGTAGAAGTACTATGAGCAGAGCAGATGTCTTATTTCAACCCTATAAATGGCTCCCTTAGGATGATAAAGACAGTAGAAATGTCAACACAAAGAATGAGATTTGAACCCCCATTACAGACCTTGTTCATTGCTGTCGTCCTTACATTTTCCCACCATGGCTAGATAAGAATTCCTCTGGTGCAGGCAATGCATAAGACCACTATCAGCTGCTCTGTAAGACTCTCCCACAAGCCCTGCTGTACGGGGAATGCCAAGAGCATAAGGGATCAGATGCTACAATATTCTCAGCAGTGGTACTGCCCTGGGGCTAGCTAAGTTAGGCCAGGCAATGTTTCAGCTTCCAGAGCAGTGGAGACTCAGGAGGGTGCAAAGATGGCATACAGCCACCTTTACTCTCCCTCCCTTCTCCAGTCCTGTGTGGTCTGTGCTGGCACAGACTCACCCAAATACCTACATACTGGGGTCATGAAAGCAGAGAGTGACTATTAAATGGCTCACCTGGGCCTCTAAAATTAGACTTTAAACAGTCCACCAGCTTTGGGGGCTGCTGAGTGACTAGGAATGACTGAATTTCACAGAGCAGACTGAAGAGCCAAGTGTGGCTGTCATGGGGGGGAGGGGGGACAAGCCTTCAGTAACATGGAAGTTTTGGTTAAAGTAGAACAATATAAGAGGATGGCTCAAAATCAGAGGGGATGTTTCTTGGTGGGTCTTGTGATAAAGAGGCTGTGAGGGGTTATCCAAACCCCACTCTGGCCAGGAAAGGGTTATTGAGCTGCTGAGGGCTCCATGAGCCTGCCCTGCTACACCTGCAAGAGGTGTCAGGCTGGGCAGGAGGAGCTAAAATGGGAGAGCTCCAGCTCTGAGAGAGATGCCTGGCAGGGGCCAGGAATGTGCTAGAGCCTGCTGGAGCTATTCAGGTGAAAGGATGCTGGACGTAGGGCTAGTCTTTGGATTTGCTACATGGGACTAGTTGGTGAACAATTGCTGCTGCTGAGTGAGACTGTTGTGGGTGGGACCCTGATGGGAGGGGCCGACAGCCCCATAAAACCCTTTGTCTTCTGCACCTGGCTGGGGCCCCAGCAGTGGCTTCTTGTGAGCCCGTGGAAGGGTAACCTACCATGGAAGGGTAACACCAGCTTGCGGCAGTGGGATGGGACAAGAGGAGAAATCTGAAAGGAGTTCTTGTCTCTAAGAAGGCCCCTAACCAGCCCAACAAAAGTACATGTGTAAGAGCAAGGGCACACTAATAGGTGTTAGGTGCCTGAAGACCTTTGTGGATCTGGGCCAAGGCATGTGGGGAGGGGCTATGGTTGGGTGCTGTCTTCCCCCCCCCCCCGCTTCTATAAATGGCGTTGTGCAGCTTTGACTAGGATTCACAATCTAACATGAAACCGGAAGGGCCTCCCCAACTGACTTTCCTGCCATTTAGATAGCGTGGGAGAGAGATGCTATGGAGGTGGGGAAGGAAGGAGATACTGTGTTAGATATGGGACCATTAATATCTAGTCAACTGGAACAGGACAGAGGCAAATTCTATTTCAATACTAGCAAATGTGCAGCAGAACCAGCAGGCACCAGAGCAGGTTCTCCGTACAATCTCTTGTGTCCATCTCCCACCTACTGCAGGATCTCTCAAGCCCCCGTCTCCTGCATGGTCACATCCCAGACATTGCTCTGGCCTGAATATGGCACTTGTGGCTGAATTGTGGCACCTGACTTCCACAGACTTGTTATCTCTGTACTTCCTCTTGTCACTTGAGCTCTGCTTTCCCCTCCTAGGATCACAGCACTTCCTGCCTCCCCCTCTCTGCCACACCCTTGTCCCTGTCATTTTTCACATTTCCCTGACTAACTTCCCCTCTCCATCTAAGTCCCTGTGTCCCTGTCCTGCTCCTCTGCCATTCTCTCAATTTCCCACCTTCGTCCCCTCCTGTTCTTCCCATCTGGCACCACATAGTGCCCGTTACCTCTCCTAACGTTGCCCCCCACACATACACCCTGCCAGCAGAGGGCAGGCAGCTGACAGGGCCATTTTGTTGCCTTGGGGAATTTTGTCCTTTGGAGTGGAGGAGGCATAGTGGGAGCTGATTCCTCTGATCTCCCTTGGAGCAGGCAGAGCAGTCTCCCTTCACCCCTTACCTCCTAGCTGGAAGGTGAGCTGGTAGGCAACAGAGTTTTATGTGGAAGAGGCAGATGGGGGCCACTTCCTCTCCTCTTGTTGGGTGCCGCTGCTCCAGGGAGGCTGAGAATCCAGGACCCCTCACCGAGCCCCAGTTCCTCACACTGCTCCCATGTTGGAGAACCCTGCCTGGGGAGGGCCCTCACTTCACCAGCCCATGAGGAGAGAGAGCCCTGGAGGAAATGAGCTCCCGAAAGCCAGGGAGAAGGGTGGGAGCTCACCCTTTGCTTTCAGTTGGTTTCCCCCTGAAGGAGTAGCCAGGAGAGCCCTGCCATGCAGCAGGGGCATTCACCTTTGTAAACTTGACCAAAGTCAGGTTCCTGTGGCCTGGAAATAAAGAGCAGTTTCTTAGCAGCACTTCTTAGGGTCACACCTTTACCAAACTCCCCACCAGATTGAACTCTATGTCTGGCTCCAGGGCTGGGCATCAGTCACACTTCACCAGCCCTAAATCCACAAGAAAAAATAAAATACACAGTGAAGGGGTGGACTGTACCACTCTTACTCACTGACGCATGTGAGCAACTGCTTGCCATCATGAGCAGTGATGGCACAATCCACTCTTAATGTTGCTTCACAGACATTTCAGTGGCTTAATTAACTTTCCACTTGTGTTTTCTCCCTTCGCGTTCATGGCCATTTAAAACAAAGTAATGGAACATGGCAGCGTGATAACGGGCATTTAATTCCTTTCTTATGGGCCTTCAGATTATCTGTCGCATCGAATGCAGCAGGGGGACAGTTTGCAGAAAGGCAGGCGGGAGCTTCCCACAGAGACAGAAGCTCACAAACCAGGGCCTGAGCATCTCTGGGGAGTTGTGCACATATGAGTTAACTTTAAATAACATGTGTTAAAGACAGAAAAAGTCTAGTTCTTGGAATGTGTATGTATACACACACACACATACCCCTTTGTGGATTTCCTATTCTAATTCTGTATCTCACTGCTCTTGTTGCTCTTGCAATGTGAAATGGGGATGTAGATCAAGGTTAGGGATACATTTCATGCTCCTGCACAAACACAATGTGAGATAAAGAATTCATCCCCTTAGACATGGAGATGAGAGGGTATTTTCTCGTCAGAAAGGAAACGCAGCCAGATACAAGGCTAACAATTTCTTATACTCTCCTGTCTTCCCTAGGAAGTTCAAACAAGCCAATTCTTTTAAACAGGGAGAGGGAAATTTTAAATAAACTCCCGGAGATTTTTTTTTTTCATTCTCAGAATTGTTCTCTGAATCACTATCTTGGTGGGTGACCTTTTCTGCTCTCCTGTTTGATCAGATCTGTGCTGTGATGGTGGCGAAGAAGAATACCGTGCGTTTTATGTGTTGGTGAACAATTAATAATTGTACCACATTTCACTGGAGCAGCATGTAAAATGCACCCTGGGAGGGGGGAAAATAACAGCTAACCAGGCTGTTAAGCAGGTTGAAGCTTGTACTGTACTTTAGGAAAACAAAATGTGGGAGGTTCCCTCAGTCATCAGCAGCAGTAAGTAACTGACACTCACCTTGATCTCTCCTTCAGCTACTTCTTTATCTCCCCAGCCTCTGTGCTAGAAACAGAGATGAAATATTTACTATACTTTGGATGACAATGCATCCGATGAAGTGAGCTGGAGCTCTAGAAAGCTTATGCTCAAATAAATTGATTAGGCTCTAAGTGCCGCAAGTACTCCTTTTCTTTTTGCGGATACAGACTAACACGGCTGCTACTCTGAAACCAGTGTTTTTATAGCCATCTAATTCTTGCTTTTGTTTTCTAAGAAAGCCTTGATATAGCAGGCTTTGCCTTTCTGCCCCCAGCACACACACCCTCAAAAGACTCCAGTTTACTTTTTTCCTGCCCGGTGTTGAAAATTAAACCCAACTGTATCTGATGAAGTGGGTTTTAGCCCACGAAAGCTTATCCCCAAATAAATTTGTTAGTCTCTAAGGTGCCACAAGGACTCCTTGTTGTTTTTGCTGATACAGACTAACAAGGCTGCCACTCTGAAACCTGTACAAAACCCATTTGTCTAAACCTATAATATCACATAATGCAAGTGCATTGTGTATGCAGGTGGATATGTATGGGAAGAACATGTTCAATGGGTTAGTCATTTTATATGTTTATAATCTAATCTCTGCAGGTTACACAAGACACTGTTCTGTCCCTAGATTGCTTCTTGCACGTGCTGGTGAAAGATGCTGGGTTGACAGCTCCAGAGACTGACATTCTCTACTTCATCACAATACAGGTACTGCTTGGGTAGTGGCAGAGCAAGCATCCCCATGCTGTCTTCTGCCTTAGAATTACCCTTCAGGGTGGGGCTCTAGCTGCAGGAGAAATTCAGTCTTCATGCCCAGTCAGCCATCATTAGTCTCTTACCAAGACAACCAACCCAGGTACCTACCTAATACTTCCCAAGGCCATGTGACCATCTCCAGTAGGTGCTATGGACTGGACTGAGAACTCCAGCTCACTTCACTCAGGCTATCAATAGCTGAAAGATTGTGATAAATGAAGGGGGGAGGGGAGTAGCTCCCTTTTATGGACACACAGCCAGCCAGTAGCTATAAAATCTCTCTTAGTAGCTGTCCTCTAATTGCTCTACCTGTAAAGGGTTAAAAAGTCTCACTGCTATGCATAAGTAAAAGGAAGTGAGTGGACACCTTGCCAAAAGAGCCAATGGGAAGGCTAGAATTTTTTTAAATGGAGAAAAGACTCTCCTTTTGTCAGTCTGTTGTTATTCTCCCAGGGAGAGGCGAACAGGGCAGAGTTATGCTGTAAGAAACTTGGGCCAGGTATGCAAAATCATCAGTATCATACCTAGAAACTACTCATTTAAAACCCCAGATATGTAATGTGAGAGGGTCGGGTCAGATGGCTACAGGAGAGTAATAGAAGGCAGATATATTAGCCCCAGGTTAAGTAGGTCCCTTTTCCCTGGGTAAGGTAACAGGGAAGGTTCCAGAACAATTAAGACAGACAGGCTGATTAGAATACCTGCAGCCAATCAAGAAGCTGTTAGAATCAATTAAGGCAGGCTAATCAGGGCACCTGGGTTTAAAAAGGAGCTCACTTCAGTTTGTGGTGCACGTGTGAGGAGCTGGGAGCAAGAGGCACTAGGAGCTGAGAGTGAGAACGCGGACTGTTGGAGTACTGAGGAGCACAAGCATTATCAGACACCAGGAAGAAGGTCCTATGGTGAGAATAAAGAAGGTGTTGGGAGGAGGCCATGGGGAAGTAGCCCAGGGAGTTGTAGCTGTCGCACAGCTGTTCCAGGAGGCACTCTAGAAAGCTGCATTCCATAGGGCCCTGGGCTGGAACCCGGAGTAGAGGGTGGGCCTGGGTTTCCCCCAAACCTCCCAACTCCTGGTCAGACACAGGAGGAGTCGACCTGGACTGTGGGTTCAGAAAAATGGCCAAGCTGAGGGCTGCTGTGAAGCTCCAAGGTGAGCAAATCCGCCAATAAGCGCAAGACCCACCAAGGTAGAGGAGGAACTTTGTCACAACTGGTCTTAGAAGTGGGATTTGGTGTACACAGCACGGCGGAAGAAGAAGGGTGTTTGGGGAAAAAAAAAAAGGGGGAGAGGGTCTATTTTTATTTTTTTTCACCACAATGGAGGATGTAATACAGGCACTGGTACAAGCCACGGCTGCCCAGCAAGAGTCTACCCGTGTCCAGGCAGCTGCCCAACAGGAGGCAGTGCAGCTGCAGCAAGAGACTAATCGCCTGCTGATGGACCAGGCTGCTCAAGACCGGGCTATGTTGTGGGAACTGGTAAACCAGGTAAAGGCCCTTACAGAGCTGAACCGCGGCCATGATGGGACGCAGATCATGCGGGCCAGCAATTGGCTGCAGAAAATGACGCGGGAGGATGATGTAGAGGCATACCTCCTGGCCTTTGAGAGGACAGCCCTGTGGGAGGCTTGGCCCCGAGAACAGTGGTCTGGCATCCTCACTCCATTCCTGTGTGGGGAGGCCCAGAAGGCCTACTATGATTTCCCTGAAGAGGCTGCGGCAGACTACCCCCAGCTGAAAGCAGAGACCCTGACTAGATCTGGGGTAACGACCGCAGTGCGGGCCCAGCGATGTCATGAGTGGAGATACCAGGAAAACAAAACCCCATGGTCCCAATTGTATGACCTCATCCATTTTGCACGAAAGTGGTTACAAACTGAGTCCCAGAGTCCGGAGGAAATATTATAAGTTCTGGTCATTGACTGGTACATGAGAGGACTACCGCCAGACCTTCCTGCCTGGGTAAGCCAGAATGAACCCTCCACCTACAACGAGGTTGTCGTACGGGTAGAAAGGCGAAGGATGGCGAGGGAGCTGACCCGACCAGTTAAGGAAGAAGCACCCCAGGCTAAACTAGCAGCACCAAGCCCTAGAGCTCGGGTGACTGGGCTGCAAGGAGAGCCCAGGTGGAAAAAGAAAGGGGCTGAAGGCCCACCAGAAGCCACAAAGAGTCGGAGCACTGAGGGGGAAGAGGATCGTGATGTTAGACTGCCCAAACCAAGAGACCGGGGAATGCCTAGGGCTCCATACAGATGTTATGCCTGCAGGGAGTGGGGACACATAGCTGCACAGTGTCCCAATGCCGAGGAGCCTATGCAGTGTAACCTGGGGAACTGGGCAGACCCATGCTCCCTAATCCACCTTGTGGGGTTCTCACTAACCCCACATATGTACACCAGACCAGTGAAGCTAAATGGGATAGAGACCATGGCACTGGTTGATTCGGGGAGTGCTATCACGCTTGTCTCGGGGAAGCTCGTGAAGCATAGTCAGCTGCTATGGGCTAAGCGTACGGGGATAACATGTGTCCATGGGACAGTTGGTTATTACCCCACCATCGAGATTCAGGGGAACACTACTGAGGTAGCAGCAGGGGTAGTCCCTAAACTCCCATACCCGGTGCTCATAGGGAGGGACTTCCCAGGGTTTGGAGACTTACTCCCGGTAGGGGAATTGGAGAAAGGGGGAAGCCCTGAAGTTAGTGAGGCATCCACAGTAGACTGTCAACCCCCAATCTTCTCTGAAATATCCCCAGATTTGTTCTCCACTGCCAGACAGGGTAGAAAGACGAAAAGGGAAAGAAGGGCAGTTAAGGCCTTGGGAACCCGAATACTGGCCCAAAGCCAGAGGGTCACTCTCGTAGTTAGGCGGACCCGAGCAGCTGAAAAGGAGGGCACCCAGGAGGGAGAAGCACCCAAGTCTGACCCACACCCTAACGCCTCTGAACCGGTAGAGGCAACGGAGACTGGACCCCTAGATCTTGGGCAGATCAGCCCCGGGAGAGGAAATTTTGGACGGGACCAGGCTGAAGACCCAAGGTATGACAACATTAGGAAAGAGGTGACCGAAATAGATGGGGTCCCCATGGAAGGGAAAACCCAGGGACCAGGACCCTACTTCATTATGAAGAAGAATCTCTTATACCGGGTTGCACCAATACAGGGGCAGAAGGTACAACAGATCCTAGTACCTCAAAAACACCAGAATGCTGTATTAAGTCTGGCCCATAGTCATCTTTTTGGGGGGCATTTGGGGGTAGAGAAGGCCCTGGCACGGATCCTGTGACAATTCTTCTGGCCCGGAGTACATGAAGAAGTGCGGAGGTACTGTGCGTCCTGCCCGGAGTGTCAGCCACACAGTCCCCGTCCCCACTTGAGGGCACCTTTAGTACCCCTTCCCATCATAGAGGTCCCCTTTGAGCGAATAGTCATGGACTTAGTGGGACCCCTGGAGAAGACAACCTGGGGCCACCAATATATACTTGTCATTCTGGATTATGCTACTCGCTACCCAGAAGCCATCACCCTGCGGAACACGGCCTTTAAAACAATAGCTAAAGAGTTGTTGGGGATCTTTGCCTGAGTGGGGCTACCAAAGGAGATATTAACAGACCAAGGTACCTCATTTATGTCAAAGCTAATGAAGGACCTGTATACGCTGCTCCATATACATACCCTGAGAACTTCAGTCTATCATCCGCAGACCGATGGGCTGGTAGAAAGGTTTAACCGAACCCTCAAGGCAATGATAAGGAAAGTGGTAAGTTGGGACGGGAAGGATTGGGACACCCTGCTACCCTACCTTATGTTTGCAATCTGGGAGGTACCTCAGCCTCAACTGGGTTTTCCCCCTTTGAATTATTATACGGACGTCACCCCTGTGGCATACTAGATATCGCAAAAGAAATCTGGGAAGAGGAACCCAATGAGGGGAGAAATATAATTGACAATGTGTTGCAGATGCGAGAACGGATAGCCCAGGTCACCCCATTGTACGGGAACATTTGGAAAAGGTGCAGGAGGCCCAGCAAACCCATTACAATCGCCAGGCAAAAGTCTGACAGTTCCAACCAGGGATCAGGTGATGGTGTTGGTACCCACAGCAGAAAGCAAGCTTTTGGCCCAATGACAGGGGCCCTATGAGGTGGTTGAACCCGTGGGGGAACTAACCTACAAGGTGCGGCAGCCAAGATGCCGGAAACAAGAACAAATTTATCACATTAACCTCTTAAAGCCTTGGCACCAATGAGAGGCGTGTGTAGTGGCCCAAGAGACCCCGATCCAGGGAAATAACATGCAGGAGCAGATCAGGATATCCACTGATCTGACACCAAACCAGAAGAAGGAGGTAACTGAGATGATCAATCGATACTAGGTCGTGTTTTCAACCAACCAGGTCGGACCACCGAAGCATATCACCACATTATCACAGACCCTGGGGCAAAGGTAACTTTAAGGCCCTATCGGGTCCCAGCGGCAAAAAGGGAGGAGATCAAGGCAGAGGTAAAAAGGATGTTGGAGCTGGGAGTCATCGAAGAGTCCCACAGTCAGTGGTCAAGCCCGATTGTGTTGGTGCCCAAACCCAATGGCACCACTAGGTTTTGTAATGACTTTCGCCGGCTGAATGAGATATCCAGATTCGATGCATACCCCATACCCTGAATCGATGAGTTACTTGACTGCCTGGGAAATGCCCGATTTTTGACCACCCTTGATTTAACAAAGGGATACTGGCAGATTCCCCTTGCCAACGATGCAAAAGAAGAGACGGCATTCTCTACACTAGAGGGTCTGTTTCAATATACTGGTCTTCCTTTTGAACTGCATGGGGCACTTGCCACCTTCCAGCATCTTATGGACAAGCTCCTATGGCCCCATACCAGTTATGCAGCGGCATACCTGGGTGATGTGATTATTCACACCCTCAACTGGGAAACCCACTTAGAAAAGGTGGAAGCGGTTCTAGACATGCTAAGACGGGCAGGCCTCACAGCCAACCCAGCCAAGTGTGCTGTAGGGCTAGCCAAGGCTAAATACCTTGGCTACATTGTAGGAAGGGGCATGGTCAAGCCCCAACTAGACAAACTAGAGGCTATCCAAAATTGGCCCCAGCCAAATCGGAAAAAGCAAGTCCGGGCATTCCTGGGTGTGGTGGGGTACTACTGAAGATTTATTCCCCATTTTGCTACCAGAGCGAGTCACCTGACAGACCTGAGAAAAGCCTGGGGTCCAGACATGGTGAAGTGGACAGATGCTGTAGAGAAAGCATTCATGGATCCACAGACAGCCCTCTGCAGTAACCCCTTGCTTATAGCCCCAGACTTCAACAAAGAATTCATTTTACAAGCATCTGAAGTAGGATTGGGAGCTGTCCTATCGCAGATGGTCAGAGATGAAGAACACCCAGTCCTCTACCTCAGCAAGAAACTCCTCCCGAGAGAGCAGAAGTATGCTGTGGTTGAAAGAGAGTGCCTCACTGTGAAATGGACCATGGAAACACTACGTTATTACCTTCTGGGACGACGGTTTACCCTTGTGACTGACCATACACCCCTCCAGTGGATGCAGCGAAATAAAGAGAAGAATGCAAGGGTGACCAGATTGTTCCTGTCCCTACAACCTTTCCAATTCACCATACAACACCGGGCTGGAAGCCACCATAGCAATGCAGATGGCTTGTCACGAGTACGCTGCCTGACGTCCCAAGTTGCCCAACCTCGTAGTGTTGAGCGGGAGGGGGAGGGGGGATGATATGTGACAGGGTTGGGCCAGATGGCTACAGGAGAGTAATAGAAGGCAGATATATTAGCCCCAGGTTAAGTAGGTCCCTTTTCCCTGGGTAAGGTAACAAGGAAGGTTCCAGAACAATCAGGAACCTTCTGGAGACAATTAAGACAGACAGGCTGATTAGAATACCTGCAGCCAATCAAGAAGCTGTTAGAATCAATTAAGGCAGGCTAATCAGGGCACCTGGGTTTAAAAAGGAGCTCACTTCAGTTTGTGGTGCACGTGTGAGGAGCTGGGAGCAAGAGGCACTAGGAGCTGAAAGTGAGAACACGGACTGTTGGAGGACTGAGGAGCACAAGCATTATCAGACACCAGGAGGAAGGTCCTATGGTGAGAATAAAGAAGGTGTTGGGAGGAGGCCATGGGGAAGTAGCCCAGGGAGTTGTAGCTGTCGCACAGCTGTTCCAGGAGGCACTCTAGACAGCTGCATTCCATAGGGCCCTGGGCTGGAACCCGGAGTAGAGGGTGGGCCTGGGTTCCCCCCCAAACCTCCCAACTCCTGGTCAGACACAGGAGGAGTTGACCTGGACTGTGGGTTCAGAAAAACGGCCAAGCTGAGGGCTGCTATGAATCTCCGAGGCGAGCAAATCCGCCAATAAGCTCAAGACCCACCAAGGTAGAGAAGGAACTTTGTCACAGTAAGTAGATCAGGAAATGTCTAGGAAGACGTGATTAGGTTTATCCCTTTTATATCTTTATGGCTTGTGGATTCCTCTGTGCTAACCCCAGGTGCTTTTGTTTTGCTAGTAACCTTTAAGATGGACCTCAAGTCATTCTTGGTGCTTTATCCTTGTAGTTGCTCTTTTTAAATCTAACGATAGCCTGAGTTCCCAGATGTATTTTCTTTCTTTTTTTTTATTAATAAAATTTACCTTTTTTAAGAACAGAATTGGATTTTTGTGTCTTAAGAGGTTTGTGCACGTTGTTTAATTAGTTGGTGGCAACAGCTAATTTCCCTTTTTTTTTCCTTTCTCAGCTCTTCCCTGGGGGCGGGGGTGAAAGGGCTTGAGGGTACCCCACAGGAAAGAATTCTCAAATGTGCATTCCTGGGCTCTCAAAGGGGTTCTGCACTTGGGTGATGAAAGCATCTACTAATCCAAGGTTAGAGGAATCTGTAACCTTGGGAGTTTAATACAAGCCTGGAGTGGCCAGTATTAATTTTTAGAATCCTTGTGGGCCACCACTTTCTGCACTCAAAGTGCCAGAGTGGGGAATTAGCCTTAACAGAGATGGTAACAACTTTCAGTCCCTCTCTCCCTGGCTGAGTCCAGACCAGAGACTCAGGTTATGCCTATACCGCAATTGGATATGAGATTGCAGCATGTGTAGATGTGACTGGGCTAAATGTAGTGAAGTTGTGGCAGCATGAGCCCTGGTGGTGTGAGCAAGAACTGTAAGTACGTACCCAGGGCTCCAGCCGAGTTTGTACAGACCCTTGTGAAGCCAGCACCACTGCATCTTCACGGCTATATTTAGCTGCTCTAGCTAGATTAATGCAATTTGGGTATGTCTACCTATATACACCCAAATGCAATGTATACATACCCTTAGAGGTAAAGAGTTCTATATTTCATTACTCCTCTCCAGAGCCAAGGTTTCTGTGGGGAACTGTACCTTTAAGAGGCTCTGGCAAGAGCCAGATGGTTATGTCATGCAGAGTCTCATGTTAAGCAGACCTCTGTCAGACTCTTTGGCTCTGAGTGGTTGCTGACCATTACGTATCCATTGGTTTTTGCAGGGGGATTTGTTTCTTGTTTGGTGGCTATATGGTGGTGGCAGGATTCCTGGCCATCTGCTATCAATCATAGAATCATAGACTTTAAGGTCAGAAGGGACCATTATGATCGTCTAGTCTGACCTCCTGCACAACGCAGGCCACGGAATCTCACCCACCAACTCCTGTAACAAACCCCTAACTTATGTCTGAGCTATTGAAATCCTCAAATCGTGGTTTAAAGACTCTTGGCATAGGTAGGAAGCTTTGCTTTGTGATTCTATGCAGAATGAGCATGGAGAGTCATGGAGGTATGGGCAAGACATGCCAATGCATGTTGATCAGTAGGTAGTAAGCACAGCTATATACATGTAACTCCTAAAAGCTTGTGTCTAACCCATCTTTATGCAGTCTGCTGAATTAAACTGATCCAGGAAACTCCTTTTCAGACTGTCAGCGAAATGTGTTCATCTCTCCCCTGAATGTGTGCCAGATTATAAATGCTTCAGGCCAGGGACCGTGTCTTTTTGCAATGTCTGCAAAGTGCTGTGTATGGTACTGGCACAGTACTTATAACAATTGTAGAAGTCATGTGAGTTGCTGTGTTCTTATAGACTAGAAATGATTGGATGTTGGCAAAATTAATACATTGTTGCAATTAATATTCTAGCCGGCATTAGTGATTGATTAGCTTGGTAATATAGCTGTTCAGATCAGGTTGGCAATATAGCTGTTCAGCTCAGGTTGAGGATCAATAGTGTGATATGCAAACTTTTTAACATGGTTAGACCGCTGTTTAGAGCTCCTTGGCATCTCTGTTCCCTGTTTAATTAGAGGTAACTGGTGTGGTATTGTTATGCACCCATAGGCCTACAAATAGTTGATGTAGGATTTATATATATAGGTAAGTATTAAGATGTTTGGTGCATGATTGTCAAATAAAACACAAATGAAGTCTTTATGTATTTTTGAAAGGACTAAGATGCTGAAAGAATGGGATGGGATGGAATTCCACATAAAACTCTTACCGTGAATAGGAGATATTGGGCCAGAGCCCAGTCTGACCCCCATGTAAATCTGGAGCAACTACACTAATGCAACCTCAGAATAGCTTTGTTGATTTCAGTGTAACTATTTCTGGTAGGCCAGATTCTGATCTCATTGTACACCATGCACTAATGTTTTTGGGTGCACGGCAATACTGCACTAAGGTTTGTGAATAACAATGGTCTTACCTGTACCTAATACCATACTTAAGTCTTACACAAACAGATATGCAAGTATGCTTAGGAAACACACTGATCTTTGTTTGGCTTCTTTAAGAATTTATTTGAAGCAATTCCATAAACTGAAAAGGACTCTGTTGAGGGTAACAGACACTCTCATTCTGGGCTATGAGCCAAGCAGATCTCTCACTAGCTAAGCACAGTCCTGCTTGCTCAGTACCAACCCTCCAATAAATACCTAGATGGTGCAGGAAATAGTGTAGAAAGAAGAAGGGATGATTTGGTGCTGAGGTCACTAGCTGAAGACTTGGGTTCAATTCCCTGTTCCGCCACAGACTTCCTGTATGACCTTAAGCAAGTTGCTTAGCCTCTCTCTGCCCTCAGTTCTCCATGTATAAAAATGGGGACCATAGCACTGCCCTACTTTACAGGGGTGCTGTGAGGATAAACATTAAAGGTTGCAAAGTGCTTTCAGCGGTACTGCTGAAAAACGCTTTGTAAAAGAACTAGGTATTACTATTGGTAGTTTAGTAGGTCATTAATTCTCTTCCTTCTGCAGGGCATTGGCATAGTGCTGTGGGCCTGTGCAGGTGAAGGTGCAGTTTCTCACATGGGACATAAAGGGGAGGTCCTTTCACCCAGTTGTGCTGGTATTGGACTAACAAAGGTGCTGAAGGTCCGGATTAAGGTGCACTGGCCAAAATGAAGTAAAGGATCTAGGACTGGAATAGACCGGAGCACTGCAGGATGGGATTGTAACTCAGTGACAGAACTGCCCATGCTGTGCCTAGCTCTCACCCGCCCCTCACTTGAGAACTCAAATCCAGTGCAAATACATCAGTCCAAAATATATACATATATCTCCAAGGACACCTGTGCATGTGAGATGTCTGAGTTCAGTGCACACAGAGGAGGCCCATCGGAAGCAGCAGGACTTTTCCAGGGACAGCGTTTCCCTGAATACAGCTCTGTGGTGCTGTATGAGAAGCTAACTGAGATCAATGCATAAATGCCATCAGTGTCTCAGTTAATTCTCCCTTTAAAAATAATGAGTGAGAGAGGAGGGAATGGGGTGGGGGGAGAGAAACAACCAATGCAGGGTGGTAAGGATGCTAACTGGAGCAAGGAGAGTTTTCCACTGAAGTTCTGCCTAGTGGAAAAGTCATCTATAAAAAGGGCTCTAATGCCTTGCCTTGTAACATGAAGCTAGCAGAGCTGAAATCTCTATCATGTAGATCAGTCTCTTCCAGACTCTCTTCCCATGGTTGTTCCCCCCTCCCCCTTTCTCCTGAGCCCGTCTCCCTGCTAGGAGCAAATGTGCTGCTTTTTGTTAGGGGTGACTTTGGCAGGTGAAGTGGAGGGCCGGTGCAATACAGCCTCCACCACCAGGCCCTGCTCCTTCTGCTAAGTTACCCCACAAAGGTTTGTCCAGACGGTTTTTCCATCACCCCCCAAGGCGGTTTCTCTCTCTCCTCCCCCTGCACACCGACCCCTCAGTTGCTTCTTTCCACTTGCAGCAGCTATTGACCAACTTGGATATCTGGGGCTCGAGCAGCCCCCCCATCCCACTCCACCCCTGAATCGCTGACAAGACTGATTTGTCTGCTCAGCACATCACTGTGAGAGTGCATGCAAAGATGTACCTTGGCTGACTTAATTGTTCATATCTGTGACCCCAATGTCTTTGTAAATAAAATAGTTTAACCTCAAGGGGCTTGCCTGACGAAGAGAGTCGAATAAATAAATCAATATGTAAATAAATCCGTGAGAGGAAAGATGAACTAGGACTTTGCAAAGCTGTGATAAAGCATCTTAGGAGACTCACTGTTGCTGTATTTCTTGCCTAGTCTGACTAAGGGGACTGTAATGCCCTGGGCTGTGGGCAGGGGAAGGAGAGAGAGCGCGAGCTGTGACTGACATTCCCTTCTGGATTGATTTGACTTAAATATATTTCATGGCTGATCTAATTGCTAGTTCAGTTTCAGGCTTTGACTTATTTATTTATTCCCCCCCGTTGCCTTCTTGTTTCTGCTAGCTGCTTCCTTCCTGCATTTCAAACAGCCTGAGCGAAACAGAGTGAGGACCTTAGGCTCTGGGACATGGGGAGTTTCACCTGCATAAGGGCATCAGGGTTTCTCAAAGTGCAAAAGTTTTCAGGACAAGTCCAGTCGCTTGTTCAAAGTCAGGAGTTCGGCCAGCTCTGCCCAAATGAGGGGCCATGTTGGTGAATTGTGGGCTAGCAACCAAAGTAAGTACCCAGGGCCCTCACTGGGCTTGTATTCAGGTGGCTGCTGTACGGGCTTCAGCACCTTAATGCCTAAACTACTGTTCGCAAAAAGAAAAGGAGTACTTGTGGCACCTTAGAGACTAACAAATTTATTTGAGCATAAGCTTTCGTGAGCTACAGCTCACTTCATCGGATGCATGAACTGAAGGTAAAAAATCCATTACAATCTACATACCACACAGACTATGCTGACAGCTTGTGCCACACGCTCTCAAAGAAACTGCGGTATGCTACTCTGTAAACTACTATTGCTACCCATGGTAGCTAGACTAAAGCCACCCTTGCTACAATCATCGCTTTGCTTTGCAATGTAGACATATTCTACATAGCACAAAATGGAACAGAGTGGCACATCCTTTTGTCTTTAATGCTCGGCCCCCATGCTGGAGACCTGGCCACTTGGATCAAGATAGGGTACTGCACCTGAGACCCTGTCATGCCCCTGAGTGGTGCTTGTATGTCTCCAGATTAGACCCTCACAACCTGTTTCTAGGGACAATGGCTCTGATTTTCCACTGCTTTACCCCTTGTGTCATTACTCACACCTTGGCAATGCAAAGGTAAACACTGCTATTCTGATCTGGTAGCATTTTACTCCTGCTTTAGGCTGTAACTGACAACACAAGATGCAAAGCAGGGGAGGATCAGGCCAATGTTCAACCCACAAGTCGCACTTCGGCCCGCCGTGTTCCAGGCCACCCAGTCCTGGTCTGATGAAAGGGATCTTAGGCCTGGTCTACACTGGGGGGGGCAGGATCAATCTAAGATATGTCGACTTCAGCTACGCTATTCTCGTAGGTGAAGTTGCGTATCTTAGAATCACTTACTTCGCGTCCCCGCAGCGCGGGATCGATGACCACCGCTCCCCCGTCGACTCCACTTCCGCCTCTCGCTGTGGCGGAGTTCCAGAGTCGACAGCAGACAGCAGATTTATCGCGTCTATACTAGATGCGATAAATTGATACCTGATAGATCGATCATGACCCGCCGTTCCAACGTGGCCTTCATAGCCTGTCAGAAACCTCGTGAATTTCAGTGTTTTCTGTCCTGGCCACATGAAAAGGAGAGGAAGGTAAACCATCCCTTGCATTGTCTCATGCGATTCCTCCAGCTCTGAATTCCGACCCTTGTTTTGCAACATGCCATGTGGAATTTTATCACCTTCAACAACGAAATCTGTCACCTTCAAGCTGCTTTATTGTAATCTGGGGACTTTAGCCCTGTCGGCTGTAACCCTGCTCTGGGCTGCTTCTGTACAGCGCTGCATTCCGCACCGTGCCATCACCAGCGTCTATTGATTAGCTCTTTACTGACACCGACAGTGGTAGCTTGAGGGGCCACATTTTGACTCTCCTCACAGGAATCAGATGGTTAATTGATCTTGCTCCCTTCTCTTTTTGCTTTTCTTCTGTTGCATGTGCATCCAAATTCTGTTGGCTTGTTGTTTTCCTGCTCTGGGGAATTTAAAAAAAAAACACCAAAAAGCCAGACACTGCAACATATGCAGAGTTTAGAATATTTACAAGCCTGATTTTGTTTAATTAAATGTAGGTTTTAAACTACCCAACCCTTGTTAGATATGTTATGAAAATACCTGCATGTTTCTTTGAATCAGCTTAAGTGTTAGATCTTATCTGTGGTAACCAAGCTAATAAACCTCTGAGTGATTCTTCTTCAGCAGATGTAGCAACTGTCCTCACAGCTCTTGAAGTGTCATGTTTTGTGATTTCCCTTGTTTATCTGCCGATGTGATACGCGGGGATCAGAGTGCTTTTCTTTGCTGTATTTACTGCCGATGCTGCTTTTTTTGCTGCACCATTAACTAGTGAGAGCAGTTAGGGCTAATATGGGCGGAGGGGGAGTTTCCAATTGAAATAATAGTTTGTAAAAAATAAATATGGGCTGGTTGAAAATTTTCTGTGGAAGCTTGCTTTCAACTGAATTTGATTTTTCAACTAAATGGGGTTTGTTTGTTTGTTTGTTTGTTTTATGGAAAGAGTTTGCTTACTGAAGAAAATTTTCACTTTTCATCTAGCCTCCTCTCACCCCCAAACTAAAAATATTGTGGCTGAACTTTTTGGCTTTTGTTTTTTGACAAAAAGTTCAATCTCCACATAAGATTACAACAATCTTTTTTCATGTTCATTGAAATATTCCACATGGGAAATAAATTCCAACCAGTTCTTTAGATACACACATGCATACACATGAGCCTGGCATCTCAGGTTTTAATTTGCAACAGTTCATAACAATCCTTCAGAACCCTGAAACAGAAATGTTTCCTTAACAAAACTGCAGCTTTTCTCCTTGCATTCACTGCGGGTTGCTTATGACAGCTGAACTATGCATGTTGGCTTGGTATTACCGGGTTACTCACCTCATCTTAGCTTGATGGCACTGATTTTTTTTTTCATAGGGTTGAAATATTTATTTGAAAAATATGTGTAAAGAATGACAGCAACATTACAGAAATGAAGGAAACCCAGCAGGAAGTCATATTTTCTGTTGTTTGCAGTGTTGTTGTAGCCGTGTTGGTCCCAGACCTGAAGAAGAGCTCTGTGAAGCTTGTCTCTTCTTCCCCCCAGCAGAAGTTGGTCCAGTAAAAGATATTATCTCACTCACCTTGTCTCTCTCATGTTTTCTGCTTGGCATTTCTAGGCATCTATCTCTATAGCTTCTAGGCACCAAACCAGATATTAAGCTTGAAAGTGTCCCTTTAATATTAAGATTGCAATTAGTACTGGAGTTTACTTGATGTGTGCAGCTCTGATATCCTTCCCACCATTCACTGTCTCACCAGTAACCTTAGCTCTAGGCTGGAGGATAAAGTTTCCTTTCCCTGCTAGCTCCAACCAAAGCCTCCTTTAATGCAATTAGTTAAGCCCATTTAGATTTTGAGGAAGTGGTGCTGGACTCTTGGGCCTACATTCTAAGCTGCTGCTTTCAGCACAGCTCAGAAAGGAGGCGGGAGCAAAGGTGCATCACCATTTCCCGCTGAATTCTGGGACTATCTGGAAACTGATCCTGCTTCCTATGGCTCCAAGAGGTTGTCTAGGGAGCTGGGAATAGTCAGAAGACAGAAACCCTCCAGCTATGCTTTCAGGCCCCCACCATGCCACCCAAAAATACCTCTTACACATAGGAAATTGGCAGAAAGCCACTTAAGCTGGTTTCCCCAATGCTAACTTTCAGCATCTGCTATTTTAGCCTTGGGTTCCCACAGAGCTCTGTGGATGCACCTCAATACTGACTTGCTGCAGTCGCAGATATTCCAGCTCTGGGCCTCTCCTGAGGAGAGACCCCCTGCTAACATATCTCATTGGCTCATCCCAAAATCTCCACAGTGAAAAACCTCTCCTCAGGCACATGCGAATGAGGTTTGCAAAGCAAAAAATAATCCATCAGCTAATGAAAACTCCACATACTTTTTGCTGCAGGTAGGACAGGAAAAATACTTTGTTCCACCAATGGCCTCTTCCAAGACACCTGCTGGAAATATACTCTGTATGTTACTTGGTAGGTGGCTCACTCTTTTGATTCCTTTTGCCTTGCAAGTCTGTCTTTGGTGCGTGGAGTAGGATTTTCTGACTGCCCCTCATATCCATCCTTCCCAGAGCTTTTTTTTTCCAGCTTGTTTAACCTTTAATACACTTTTTTAAAAATAACACTGATGAGCTGTGCTTTTGGAGTCTGCCTTTATGAGGGATTTGTGATTGGTGTCCGCCAGGTATGAGACCATTAATTTCATTTCATTTCTGACTTCCCATCAGGATAAGGGCTTTACATCCCGCTTCCTTCTTGTTCACATCCATGTGAAAAACGAAGGAAAGCAGATGGAGTCAATCCAAGAGCTGTCATTCTGCTCTCCTATATTCCCCTTGCCAGAGTGCTAAAATTGTGACACCATTCCTATCCCAAGTCACGGATGGGCCTGTGTTGAGAGGACACTGTTATATACTCTTTTATAGTTTGTTTGGTTGGGTTTTTTTGTTTGTTTGTTTCTATTTCCAGTTACCTGCAATAGCCCCATGGATCTCTGAAAACACAGGGCCGGATCCTCAGCTGATATAAATCTCATGGCTCTGTTGACTTCATGTGAATTTACAACAGATGAGAGTGGGCCCAACATGTCTTTCCTAACCCATTTTTCCCCCCTTTCCACTTAGCAAACATCAATTCCCCTTAGTCTCACCTATTTATTTATTTCCAACAATGCTGAAATTGACACAGCCCTTTTGGTTTACTTTCTTCTGATGCCAGTACAGCTACTAAACAGCCAGAGGGGGGAGCAGGTGTGCATGACCACATGCTTTATTTTGGTAGGACCCACAAAATTGAGATGTCTTACAAGACAATGTCTTGACAACAGAATTATTTATTGAGAATTCATCAAGAAAGTATCATTATCCCGGTAAATTAGAATCCAGATAATGCCACCCACCAACTATTCAGTTAGTCAAGTGTCATTTCCCCTTTAATACAGTCAATTATTTTTCCTTAGGGAAAAGATTTTGAAAGGCCATGCGTTCATGTGGGGTGGGATGGGTTTGTAACGCTGCTTCACTTTTTTTTATGTTGTTAAAGAAGTTCTGAAAATTAGGTTTTGTTATTTCTTATCTAAATTCCCCTTCTTTTCACCTTTGAATGATCAGGAATAGAAAGCGTGGCCTCCCCTAGTTTGGCTGGAGAACTCCTTGAAGGACCGGACCTTTGAAATAGGAGCTCAGGTGTCTGTATTCTTCCTGGGAGTCCTCTTCTCCTTCTCCAGGGTCTGAAAAACAAAACAGTTGCCTGTATAGTGGGAGAGTCCAACAAAACAAATTAACTGGGCCTACCGCTCATTCCCTCTGCTGTTCTAATGCAGGGCAGGCAGGTGGTGGAGGGGGAGCACACCCACCCACCCATGTAGAGCCTCCTGCTCATTCCTTCTGCTGCTGTCACAAGAAGGCAGGCACATGGCGAAGGGAGGGTCCCATCATGCATGCACTCCTGCTTATTCCCTCTGTTGCAGGGCCAAGCAGGAGCGCAGGTGTGGTGGGGTGTTTCATCTTACAGGCCTCCTGCTCATTCGTTTGCCTCCGATTCACAGCTAGGCAGAGAGAATTGTGCCAACTGCCAGGCCCTATTTTCCCTGCTGCTCAGACACCTGGGCAGGTGGGTGGGCTGTGGGTCTCATCACAAACACACTGGTGGCCAGAAAGGGCCCTTTGAGGTTAACGCTGAACGCCTGGGTGTCCAGTGTTGTGAATGGGGCTAACAGGCCACTATTAGATGTGGATGCCCTTGGCTTCCAGGTTGCAGTGCCCCTTCTTCTGGCAGGAGCTATCCGCCCCCAGGGTATGCGAGAGAGACACTTGGAGCATTTGTAAAGAGATTTTTGTTCAGAAATTCCTACGTGTTTTTGCTGACCTAAGCATGCTGTAACTTTTCCAAATGCTTCTGACATTTCTCACAGAGTGATCCATTAATGTCACAGACAAGGATTCTGCTGACTTCAGTTTGGCTCCCATGTTCCCTCAGACAGACTCTTTCTTTATGGGGGAATGCCTCAAGCCAAAAAGAAGAAAAAATAGCCCCTGAGCTAACTGAAAGCAGGCCCAAATGGAAGAGCTTTGCAGTCGCGCTGCCTCTTGCTGGCTGGCTTCTGTTCTGGGCTTGGGGAGGTGCCAAACTTCAGTGCCTCTGTGCTTTTGATTCCTGTTTATCCCCAGCAACATGATTGTCTATAATTATATATAATCTCTCCCTTGTTTACTATTCTCTATTCAGGTCTGAACACGGCTTGTCGGCAGCTCCCTGCTAATGCTGTCAAGACTCCAGATCCAAAATGTTTCCTGGAGACCTCAATCTTCTCTTTCAAAAGTAACAGCAAAGTTTGATTCCCCTCCCCCCGCCCACCTCCACCAACCACATACTCTCACTCCCCTACGCCCCTTCACTCCGCAACAAATGAACTATTCATACATAATGTGGAAACACATTGTTCACCTTGCCTGCAAATTAACCTAAAGTGTGATTGTAAGGAAACAAATTTGTTGTGTTTAGTTACAGGACCAAAAGTGTGAGGCTGTTGCTGGTGTTTCCTCTGGCTTTTTCCCTTTTACTGAACCACCATCCATTTAACCAGTATCAGGCCGGACCTGGCACAACCAGATATCTGTGTGGATTGGATTTGTTTACACTGATAACAGGCCATAAATCACTTGTAACCATCATCAAAGTCTATTGCTAAAGTTAATGCAATTTACCCCAATTGCTAAATATGCTCCCAGGAAAAATCTGGTAGTGGCCAGCACTGTGTCATGGAGCCCAGAATCACACTCAACTACCCCTGAACTTGAAGATGATGTAAAACCATTCATGGATGCTGTGGACGCATACAGACCAGTGTCAGAAAAGAGACCACTCCAGCTACAAAAAGCATCCTCAACAGACACACAACTTCAGGACTTTCTAAGTTACATTAGGCCCAAGTATCTAAAGGAGACTAAGGAAGTGACAAGAAGGTATTTTAAGGCCTGTGGACAATTAAACAAGTCAAATGGACTCATGGTTAAAGGCTATTGCATTGTAATTCCAAACAAAATGAGAGGAGAAATCCTAAACCTCATCCATGAAGGACATCAAGGATTAACGAAATGCCATGAATGGGCCAAACAGTCAGTGTAGTGGCCAGGCATCAGCAAGGACATACTTTTTTTTTTTTTTATCTGCATGTGAACATTGGAGCACTAACAGACCAACACAACCCAAAGAACCTTTAATAACACCACCTTTACCAGACAGATTTTGGTAGAGACTAGCTGCAGATTTATGCAAATTCGAAGGACATCATCACCTGATTGTCGTGGACTATTTTTTTCCAGGAATATAGAAATAATGTACTTGAAAGATATAACATGTTGGATTGTTACTGAGAAATTGAAGTGCACTTTTGCTCACTGTTGGTATTCCAGAACAACTAGTGAAAGACAACAGACCACAATTCCCGATGAAATATGACTTTGATCATGTTACTAGCAGCCCACATTACCCACAAGCAAATGAAGAGGATGAGAGAGCTCTACAGACAGTCAAGAAAATCCTACAGCAGGAAGATCCACATTCCTTGCTCTTCTGAATTACAGATCAACACCAATAGCAGCTACTGGATAGAGTCCAGCACAACTCATGATGGGAAGATGACTCGAATTCTTTTCCAAAGATGGAACAATAGTTATCCCCAAAGTAGTCAGGCATGAAGAGAGTAGCCAAATCGGATACAATGGCTAAAAGAGCTTATGAACACTTTTACAACAGATGTCACTCAATAAAAGAACTGCTGGAACTAGAATCTGGTGAGTCTATTCTTGTCAAATTAGATGGAGAAAAGGGATGGACAACTCCAGCTGTTGTAAAGAAAAATAATTCAATGCCCAGATTATATGTGATTAAGACCAATGCTGGAGAGTGCAACAGAAACCATCGACATCTACAGTTTGATCCTCAGAGAGAACAATCAACGGGGCAGCTGGCAGATGCAGAACAAGAAGAAGACTCAAGGATTCTGGATCAACCACAGCCAGTCATTGCAACTAATGGACAGCCAGATGACCAAGCTGTTATGCATTTGGGTTGTTAGAAAACCAGAATGATTCAGAGACACTTAACAGACTGATCTGCACTGAACTGCAAAGACAGTGATAGTTTAAATATTGCAAATGGTAGGAATGTAGAACTTAAATGGGGAGATGTAATGGAATTCTGAACTGTCCAGCCACTAGGTGGAGTTGTGTAAAATACCTTATTTAAACTAACCTCAGCCACTTCTGGCAAAGCGTTAAAGGGTCTTATAATGATGAACACATATGGTGTGTATAAGCAAACTTTGTGAGCAGTCCATATCTGGTACAGAAGAACGTGACAATGGGTCCATGAGCTATCTGATGCAGAGGATCCTGAACTAAATTAATTTCAACACACAGATGTGGGCAAAGAAGATAGAGTCTCATCTATCCAATTTAGCTGTCTGGAGCCTTAAAATGCAGAGATCAGGGGAAAGTGCTGTAGTTTGAGGAGAAACAGAATCTTTGTGTTTCTTCCAGTTCATTTTGATTCTAAATGCTCTGAAGCTCATAAAAATGTGGGAAAAAAACACTGTACTTGGAAACTATTGTGACACTAAAATCCATCATCTGCTTTCTTAGAGTCCACCCCTTTTTTTTATTTTAGAGATATTTGAATGAAAACAGAGTTTGTGTCTTTCTCTCCTTACTGCTCACTCCCTACCTGAAATTCTCATCTTTTATTTGCAGTTACCAAAGTAACTACAAGCAGTGTACTGAACAGAGGATTCTAATAAACAGCAGGAGCAGATGAATTCCTAAGAAGCAAAGATCTGGCTCTCGCACGAGCACAGAGCGACTTTCATTGTTTTCTGGGAGATGGCAGTGGCTCTTGAAAAGTAAATGATTGGGAGAGAAAAAAATCAACTAGCTTTTGGCACAGTCAGCTATTTCCAGCAAATACTGTTCATGTTAAAACTTGTAGAAAACTGAAGTAGTGTAGAAAGTGGGTGATATGTTTCTACCAACCTTCTCTACACTAATGTTTTTCTTTCAGTTTCCCCCTGGTGCACTTCTACTAGCACTCTTACTGTCATTATCACTAACGCAAAAAGGCTGCTAGTGCTCGCTAGCATTTTAAACCACCATCTGGGCCTTCCTGAGCAGGATTAGACGGTAGTTAAAAATACTGGCAGCACATCCATGCTAGCCCTGCCACCATTGCTATCACTGGTGGAGCTGCCCCAACAACCATCATGATGGAAAATATAAGAAAAATTCTAGTGCAGACACAGCCTTTGAGAAACCTCTCTTGGTATAGAGCATTCTTCTGTATTATTTACACAGTGCCCCAAAATATGCTAGGTGCATAAGATCTGCAAATGGGACCTAGTTTCTGGAGGCTCTCCAAGTGTTTGTTTGCATGAGCAGCATCCATATTGTGAGGAGGTATTGCTATGGAGAGCTAGTCAAACTGTTTGATGAAAGTTTTTCTGTTGTAAAATGCCATTACATGGTGTGACAGGGTGCACTCACCTCACAGTGGATAGGGAATGGTTAATTCCTCACTGTGGGCTGAAGAAGTGACGCCCCCACATCTCTACTGGGATGCTCGATGCTACTGGGTAGCACCAGTATAAAAGGGAGCGGCCCAACTCAGTCTGGGCTAGCTGCCAGAGAGAAAGGATGCATGCTGCAGATTCTAGCCCAGGAGCTGCAGAAGCCGCAGACTGTGGGAGCCGTAGACACCAAGACTCAGGCAGATGCCCAGGTACGCAAGGACGCCACTCGGAGTTTGGTGCCTCTGGGATCAGCACAACCCAAGGCAGGGGCGACTCTATCAATTTTGCTACCCCAAGCAGTTGCCACCGAATTGCCGCTGCCCCTGGAACAGCGGCAGAGCTGCCACCGAATTGCCACCGTGGGACACGGACTGCCGCCCCATTCTGAATGCCGCCCCAAGTACCTACTTGGAAAGCTGGTGCCTGGAGCTGGCCCTGACCTGAGGAGACTAGAGATCCCAAATATGTCTAGACCAGGACTGCAGGAGTCATGACAGGAAGTAGCCCAGGGAGGGATGAGCCATTGTCCCTACAGCAGTCAGCGTGTTTTGGGCGGACCCCCTCTGACTAAGTGGCGAGCCCATTTATCACTACTAGAGCCCTGAGCTGAGACCTGGTGTAGCAGGAAGGACGCCGGTCCCCCTACCCCGGCTGCTGCCCCCTGTGAGGCGGCCCAACCCTATTGACTCTGGCCACTAAACCTAATCGCCCTGCAGACCAGGGCAAACCTATTGACTCTGGCCTCTAGACCTCACTGCCCTGTGGGTCAGGGTGTTGCTATTGACTCTGGCTGCTAGGCCTCGCTGCTCTTGGATCCAGAGTATTGTTATTATTGACTTTGGCCACTAGGCCTCATTGTCCTGGGAGTCAGGGTATTACCAGGTACTCTGGCCGCTAGGCCTTACAGCCCAGGGATTCAGGGGACTGCTATAGACTCTGATTCCTAGGCCGCACAGCCCTACAGCAAAGAGCAAATTGCTGGACTTAAAACCTTAGACCTCACTGCCTAGATGCAGAGGTGGCTTGAGGGACGGAGTGCACTCACGCTGCACTGTGTGGGGACCCCCCACCCCAGCACACATGGAAACACTGGTTTCAACAACAACTTTGTCAGGACGGTTTCTCTGGAGAGAGAGATTCAGAGCCAACTTTTTTTTTTTTTCATCCTAGATCAATCAGTGACTTGAACCAAGGTCTCCCACATCCCACAGCAGTGCCCTAAACACTAGGCCAGCGTTTCTCAAATGTGACCACCAAGGGATTTTTCTGTGGCCACAACAGCCTCTTGGATGGAGATGGGAGGGGGGTCAGCAGCCCCTCCTTGCAGCATCCAGCTGTTGCTCCTGGCTGCCTTGGTGTTCCCTGGTACCACCATCAGGGGATCAGCAGCCTGCACCACACAGCCTCCTGCGGGCTCCAGGCAGCACCTCTACAGATACATGGGGCCAGTGTGTGTGCTCCGCGGGCTTCGGGCTTTAGGCCCTGGGCTCCGGCTCTGGGCTTCAGCCCGGAGCGGCAGGGCTCAGGTCTGGAAAAATTTTCAGAGCAGCCACCAGCAAGGATTGGTGACCACACTCTGAGGCTACCAAAAAAATTGTTCTGAGAACCCCTGCAGTAGGCTATAGAGGGTCAGTCTAGATGTCTCTCTCATATTTTGTGGTCTCCGTTTTGTTCCACATGGTAATGAAACCAAATTTTGAAACCTCAAAAATGTTTCATGGAATGGAACTGATGTTTGCAGCTGTAGTTCTATGCTTATAAAATCCAGTTTCACCCAGACCCCAAAATTAAATCTCTAGCTGCGTACATGTATGATCCTAATGATGTGAGCATGCGGGTAGCTACATAGCACAGTTACTTATGCATTTCAAACACTCTCTACTACCTCCTGTATTCTGTACAGCATCTAACATCCAAACACTACTGAAAAGAGGTGAAACATGGTAAGTCTCCAGATCTCTTGTGAACTACCAAAGGACATCCAGAGATGTGACTCCACTGAGTGGCAAGACTGTGTGATAGAGCCTAAATGTTAGAGCATGTTGCCACTATGTACATACCCATAAAGACAATACCGTGAGTATTTCACTTTTCATTGGATTTATGAATGAATTTCATGAAATAAAGCTAAGTTAAAAGAACTGAGTCCTAACTCTAATGTATGTAAGTTCCCTTCTGAATCAGGGCCTTAGGGATTAACTTTGAGCCCTGAATTATAGAATTGTAAGACTGGAAGGGACCTCGAAAGGTCATCTAGTCCAGTCCCCTGTACTCAAGGCAGGACTACATAATAACTAGACCATTCCTGACAGGTGTTTGTCTAACCTGCTCTTAAAAACCTCCAGTGACAGAGATTCCACAACCTCCCTAGGCAATTTGTTCAGGCAATCCTTAACTACCCTGATAGGAAGTTTTTCCTGATGTCCAACCTAAACCTCCTTTGCTGCAATTTAAGCCCATTGCTTCTGGTCCTATCCTCAGAGGTTAATGAGAACAATTTTTCTCCCTCCTCCTTATAACAACGTTTTATGTACTTGAAAACTGTTATCATGTTCCCCCTTGATCCTCTCTTCTCCAGACTAAACAAACCCAATTTTTTCCATTTCCCCTCATAGGTCATGTTTTCTAGACCTTCAATCATTTTTGCTGCTCTTCTCTGAACTTTCTCCAATTTGTCACATTTTTTCTGAAATGTAGTGCCCAGAACTGGACATAATACTCCAGTTGAGGCCTAATCAGTGCGGAGTAGAGCAGAAGGATTATTTCTTGTGTCTTGATTACAACACTCCTGCAAATACATCCCAGAATGATGTTTGCTCTTTTTTTTTTTTTTTTGGAACAGTGTTACACTGTTGACTCATATTTAGCTTGTGATCCACTACGACTCCCAGTTCCCTTTCACAGTACTCCTTCCTAGTCATTTCCCATTTTGTATGTGTGCAACTGATTGTTCCTTCCTAAGTGGAGTACTTTGCATTTGTCTTCATTCAATTTCATCCTATTAACTTCATACCATTTCTCCAGTTTGACCAGATCATTTTGAATTTTAATCCTATCCTCCAAAGCACTTGCAACCCCTCCCAGTTTGGTAGCATCCACAAACTTTTTAAATGTACTCTCTCTATGCAGGACCCATTCAATATGCCCTTCCAGCTTGACATTGAACCACTGATAACTACTCTCTGGGAACAGTTTTCCAACCAGTTGTGCACCTACCTTATAACAGCTCCATCTAGGCTATATTTCTCTCGTTTGTTTATGAAAAGGTCATGCAAGACTGTATCAAAAGCCTTACTAAAGTCAAGATATACCACATCTACCACTTTGCCCCATCCACAAGGCTTGTCATTCCATGTTAAAAGGTAAGAGCCCTTCAAAGCCCTGCTTTGTTCATAAGTGCATTCAGGTATCTTATGGAAGTAGAGCCCTGCCTTCATTCTACACTCCCATTCACCTTCTGTATGGAGAGACACAGGATCCCTGACAACTCCTGCCTTGCTCCATCAAGAGTCTAGATCAGTGTTTCTCAAGAAAAGGTCCGTGGACTGGTGCCAGTCTCTGAGATCTCCCTGATACAGTTTAGGAAGGCAGTAGAATTTGGGGGGCTGGGGACAAAAGCAGGCAGAATCTGCCAGGATCCAGTTGTCAGCCAGAGTCTGGTACCCAGATTCAGTGTCATGGAAATGAAGTTCCCCGGGGGAAGACAAACTCCCTCCTTTCACCCACAAACACACCCATAGTAAATTGAAATGCTACTTAGCAGCTTGACTGTACAAGTCATGTTCTCATAGTTATTTGGGCCTGTACACTCTGTCCCTTGAGCTGGGAGCTCTGCAGGGCTGATTGCTGACAGGTACGTTTCCATATATCTTTTTCAGGCCTGATCATCGCATGGGTGTATGGTGATGTTGACACATCCCTTCACCTGTGAACCTTCACCTGTCTGCACACACAGATCAGGTCTTCACTCATCACAGACGCCTTTCCTTGCTACCCCACTGTAGTATAGGCAGTATTTGCAGTTGTGATGTCCTACTGCAAGGCAGACCGCTCACTCTGGAACGATGCAGGTCCCTCGGTTCCTCAATCCTTGGCCTTCACTTGACTTCCACTGCAGAAGAAGCCTGTCAGGCCACCCCCGGTAGTGGAGTCTGGGGTGATCCCTTTGTGCAGACTCAGAGAGGCCAGCTCTCCTTTCTGCCTGCTGGGTTCAGCTGTTGTTTGCTGATGGGTAGTCCCAACCAGAGGTAATGTAAAGAGATTGGATTTTCAGAGAGCATTTTCTGAAAATCAGGCCTGTTTAAGGTGTTTCAAGTTGGGTACCTAAAACCCAGGTGCACACAATCACTACTCAAGGCTAGAAATCTTGGCCTTATTTATTTTCTTTTGTCCCAGTAAGTCAAGCTGTCCCTGCATCATTCCTGAGCTGGGAGTTACTCTTCCACTTGTTCTCCCCCACTTGTCTGGGTTGCGCTCCCTTCCCTTCCCCCGAATCAATTGCTTTATTCACTGTTATTATTTGTGTTGTAGCACTAGCAGCTCCTGGAGTCTGAGAAATCTCACCTTAAAACTTTCCTTATTGTGTTCACTTATGATCGACTCTCCCACTGAAGCATTTTGTACAAGTGTGTGTATGAATTACACCATATGACAGCTCTGACTCCCATTCGGCCCCCATTGCCAATGTATTTCTTTTATAAGAAACATTTTAAAATCCATTATGTGACTCTGTAATGGTGAAAGGGTGCTAGATTGGCAACCTAAGAGACTGATATTCTCTCTTAATCCATAAAAGACAAAGCTAGTGTGGTCTAGTGGCTAGAACCCTGGCCTAGCACTCAGACATGGGTTCTGTTCTGAGCTCTGCTCTGACCTTGGGTAAATCTCTTTCCTCTCTTAACCCTTATCTGTCTGGTCTATTTCAATTGTGAACTCTACAGGAGAGAGACCATCTCTCACTCCGTGAGGGTACAAAACCCAGCACAGTACAGCCCCAGTCTCGGCTGGGGTCTTTGGTGTTGCCATAATAGAAGTCATAAAACGTACACAGAGACAGCAGGGCAAGCTTCCCACATGCATGGCCCTGAAACCTGGCTTAGAAGGAGCCTCTCAGTGAATGAGGTGGGAGCTGTCTGTACTCTCATTCAGTCCTCCATGTCTCTGCAACTGCCAACAAAGGTGCTAACTAGTTCCAATTATAATGTGTTTTTTGTGAGTTGAACTTCTGGTCCTGGGAACTGGAGTGAAACCACCACACTCATTTCATGTAGGCCCTCAAGCAGCCATATGATGGAAACAACCTTCAGCTACAACTACCACCTGACAGGAGTTGAACCAGCTGCCTAAAGAGGAAAGGCTCAACACCACTGTGCTAATCCCCAGAGCCATGTAATTCCTCTCAGAAAGTGTATTCCACTCCACCTAAATCACAGTCTTAGCCAGGTGCAGTTTGTCAGCAATGAAAAGAAATAAACGTTGTTTCCATCTCACCTGTTCATTGGCAGTTTCCTTACTCGAGTTTATATAATCCATTCCTCAGATTCCCTGTTCATTTCCTGTGCTCCATCCCAGCTTTTCTGTTCTTCCCTGGTTTGATACAGCATCTTGCTGGTCCTGCTTCACACTAAGAGAAGGGGTATTAGATGGATTCCCCATAGAGTATACATTGAATGGAGAGAAGTGGCTGGTTTCTCTGCAATACTTTATCTGATTAAAAAATAACCTCCTACTCCTTCCCCCCATCCTACACTCCCTCCAAAAACAACAACAACAACAACCAAAAAACCTTGGCATCCAGGGTAGTATTTTGAACTGTTATTCAAATGCTTGGAAAGGGGATTTAGATGGAAAAATACTGTCAAAAGATAGGTCTCTGGAGAAATATCATTAGCTCTGAAATTTGGAACATGAGTTGTTATATGAAGAAGTGCAGAAAGAATAAATAATTCTGAGTCTAGTACATGTGTGAGTTCTAACTCTGCCATAGCTTTGATTTTTTTAAATATAAAATATATAACAAGTGATTACGCAGTGACTCAGTAGTAAAGCAAGACTTTCCTGCTAACAGTCAGCATCGCTCTGTCTCTGCTAAACTCACCTAACACAGCCCAACTGAAACCAAAATTCCACTTCAGAAAATACATGGCTGCCACCTGTGCAGGTTCTGTTCATTCCTGATCAGCATTAGCCTCAATTAGCTGTTTCTTTCCCTTTTAAAAACTTGCATTATTTTACTCACGTAGGTAGCTGTAAGTCACCTCCCTCCACATAATAATAGCAACATAGCCTAGGTGATCTGGACTATACATTTCATGCCCCTCTGCAGTCAGCTGTCCCTCTTTGTTTTGAGGGCGGGATGTATATAGTCTATGTTTCATACTGCCACCACAGCAGGCAGTGATTTATAACAGCAGCTACCATAGTAATGTCAAGGGCAGAATTACTACAGACATTCAAGCTGCAAGAGAATATGAAAATTGATTAGTTGGCTGGGGCATGGTCCACATATTGCGGGCTGTTAGCTTCCCTCCATTCCTCTGTGCCAAATTGGACCAGCTCTGTGTGATGGCTTCTGAGCCAGTGGGTGAAATGGTAACAGGCCAGCTCTAAGCTTGAGGTTTTGAACCTGAGAGTAATCTCAGCCTTCTCACCAGAGCTCAGGTTTCGGACAGGATCCCTGTTCAGCTGGAACCTCTCTCCTCTCCCTTGTGGGGATTTACACTGCCACAAGGCTTCATTTTTTCCAGATGTTTTACCTAATAAATCAGAGGGGCTCATCAGAGGACTTGAATCCAAAAGCTGTTACTATGACTCCTTAAGCACAGACTGGAATGGAAAGAAGCGGTGCAGACATTTTCTACAGCTCTGTTCACATAATGATGGTGAAAATGGTCATTCTAGACTTGAGTTCCAACGCCCAGTCTGTGGCTAGCAAATCTCACACCAATTAAATCACCTGCATAACCTTGTTGTACTGATGCTGTGTTCCTTTAACCAGTTTTTGTTTAAAATGGTCCTGCTAATTCAATCTAAGGTTGTGTGGGCACAGAAAATGTATTTGGTTAACCCATGGAGGGCCTAATCCTTAGAAGTGATGAGCTCAAGCAACTACCAACTGAAGTCAAGGGAACTTATTCAGTGTCAGGCCCTCACCTCTTTTATCAGGTCACTTCCCCACTAGGTTTTCCCTCTCAATGGCAATGGAAGATTTTTCTCACTGAAAGATTCCATAGGTTAGCTCATAGTTAAATGTTGGAAGTTGGAGAAGGTTGTATAGTTGCAAAAGTGTGGTGGTGGTTATTATTAATTATTATTTTTATTGTTACTGATTTATTCTTTTATCATTAACTCATTTAGAAGGGATTCTCCAAAATAATAAACCTGTACTTTATGCAGTAAGTATTTATCACATAATTTTCTCTTTCCACTGTATTCTTAGTGCTAACTTGGTTGTCCGGTACTGTGAGAGTAGGAGAACTCTGTTACATGTGTGTTTTTAATTGCTTGTAGCTGAACGTACTTGCTTTTAGGTAAGTGTCAGCTGAATGTTGTGGAGAATGTTTGTGTGCAGCTAATGTGTATACCAGGGTCCTTAAAAGTAACCTGAAGGAAGGATGGCCCACTGATTAGGGCCCTAGCGTAGGAGTTGGAAGACCTGGGTTTAATTCCTTGTTCTGCTATAGACTTCCTTTGTGACCTTAGGCAAGTCACACAGACCTGAACGTACAAAAATAGTTAGGCACCTAAGTCCTAGTTTCAGGTCCACTGCGATGCACAAAACTCCTGCTGGAGGTACGTAAACTCACTTATCACCTACGTTTTTTGCCATAATGGGGCCCTCAGCACCTATATTTCTGCCTTTGAGTATGTGCACTGCTGCCTCCCCCTAGGTGCCCAGTTGTCTGTCTCCTGCCTCAGACCAAGAGCAAGTCACAAACCAGAGGAAGGTAGATGTTCAGCTGCCTAAATCACATGTGGGGCCCAATCTGGTAGGTGCTCTCTGAGTATGCCTACTGGATCAAGCACCTAAGGTGTGTTCACCCAAAACAGCTGGGGCAGAAAGGAGGCTTACCTCCCTCATCACTTTTAGCCCAGTGGTTAGGGTACTTGCCTAGGATATGGGAGACCCCTGGTTCAAGTCCCCCTCCTCCTGAGGGGAGGAAGGAATTTGAACAGGGATCTGCAACCTCTCAGGTGCATACTGTAGCCATTGGGCTATTCTGACATAGAGGGACTGCCTCAATCTCTACCATTGCTGATCCACTGTGAATAACCAGAGTCACTGGATGAGAAGGAGTGGATCCCAGGTAAGTGTTCTCACCACCAGGCTACAGAGTCATTCTCCTGCTTGTTTTCTTTCTCTGGTCCAATGTCTCCAAGTAGTTATCCATAATGGAACAGGTTCAACAGCGGAGTCTGAGGAGCCCGACATCAGAATACCCCCTAGCCCAGTCATTAGGCACTCACCTGAGAGGTGCTAGATCCTTGTTCCACTCCCTTTGCACCCTCAGGTGGAAGAGGGACTTGAACTGTGGTCCACACATCCCAGTCTAAAAGTTACAAGGGAGGTCCTCTTCCTCCCCTAGCTTCTCACTATAACACTGTAGGTGCCTAACTCCAGAAAACGGCTCATAGCTGGGCTTCACTCGCCAAGAGAGGCACCTAGAGGGGTGAGGATTAGCACACAACCCAGTGGTTGGAGTCTCCCATTGGATAGTTTAGGTGCCTTCCTGCCTAAAGTGCTGGCTTTTGTGAATCACAGTCTGAGAGCCTGTTTCTCCCCCGTCATTGTATAGGAGCTTTGGCACCTAACTCAGGTTTGTGCATCACAGTGATTCTCTAGGCCCCTAAAAGTTAGGGACTGTGATGTGCAGTGTCGCAATGTCTGACTCCTGTTAGTGCAGGCCCTAGTCTCTCTCTGCCTCAGTATAATGCGGATAATGGTATGCCTGTACCTCACAGGTGTGTTGTGAAGGGATTGTGAGGCACCCATTAAGCCATATAAGTATCTATTTATTCTATAATTAGGCCATACTCTGAGTGCCCCAAGCAGCAGGAAATAAGGGTGCTCAGCACAGAAATTACACTCTCCTCCTCGCTGTCATATATAACTGCCACTCTCTAGCTCCCCTGGCACTGGGATACCTCAGCATGCACCATTTTGGGATGCCAGAGAGTGGGAAGTGCTGGCACATTATGAGGATGGCCTCCAGGAGTAGAGGAAGCTTCAAGTAAGTAGCTTTTATATTATAATACTGTGCTCTGGAAAAAGATTTTTTTCCTAGGACATACATTCTTTACTAATAATAAAGTCTTATAAGTGTTGTTCAAATAATGTATTCACACCACATAATACAAATAACTGCTGTTTACCTTCCCTAACCCCACCCTCTAGGCCAGCTCCACGATCCATTATGACTGCCTCGGCTCTGTCACGTCCTAGAATGCTACATGCTGGGTCATCATGACAGAGTGGAAGCAGCACAGCATGACTTCAGGAGCCTAAAAATAGGTCCAATAATTTCTGAGCTGAAGGCTCCCCTCTGCCCCACCCAACCCTTGCTATTTGGCACATGCAGCACATCATTGTAGGGTTAACCATTTTAAAAAGATCATCTCCCTGAAGCGATCAGATTGTTTGTTTATTAGTGGGCACTGCCAGTTTGGTGGCAGGACATGTTCTGATATCGTATGCTGAAATAACTCCACATGACTCTCACGACACAATGGCTTACAAGTTTTCTATGGGCAATGGGTGTGGAAAAGAGTGTTGCTCATCTGCTGCCTTGCTATGTGGATAAGAATCAGATATGGTCAGAGGTGCACTATAAAATGGGAAACTGAATTCTTGTGTGCATGGCTGCTCAAATACTTGAAGTCGCTATAAACTGAATGATGGAGTGGTGAATGTAGGATATTTTATTTTTCCTCTAGATCTTTTCTTTCCTTCATTCTATGATTCTGGAAATCTCATTCATACTCCCACACCTCTTTTTTTTAAGTTTACTCATTGGAGTAAATGCTAGACTCAGTCTCTGCCAAATCCAAATAAGCTATATTTATAAAGGAGCCTGGCTTATTCTGTACTGGGTGAGGTGTGATTCATAAAGATAGTATTTTTTTGACAGGTTTGCTCCTTTGGTAGCGACCTGTTTAAATGAGTTCCACTTTACACTGCTCTCAAGGCCGTGCAAAGGAGGAGGGATTATATAAGGCCATATAAATCGAAGTTTGTTATAGGGATGTCAAAACCAGCAGCACAATGGTGTTAATAGTGAACAGACAACAAGTGTGGTAGCAAGTCAGAGCCAGTCAGCAGAAGCTATGAAACTGGACTGTCTGGTCTTCAGTGCTATTCACCTCACTTAGGGTTAGGGTTAGGGCAGCAAGAGGGGGATAGCATAGAAAAATTAAACTGAAGAGTCTGAAAAATATAGTGAATGATTTAGTCAGCACTTTAAATGTGAGGCCCTGAACTGCATTTCCTGTACACTGAATAGCATAGTTATCATATTCCTTGGAACCTTTTTATAGTAATATTTTTGCTAGACACAGCTGTTCGCTGTAGGCCCAAAACTGCACCCCTTCCTCAGTCAAGTCCTTGCTCCTGTTGAAGTTGATGCTTAGCTTGAAGAGGAACTTCAGAACTGGGTTCTAACTGGAATTGCGTGTAGGAGGCAATATTGGAATTCTATCGAACTCCTCTCTGGGCCAAATTTTTCTTGAGACTGCTCCCATGCATTTCAACATGAACCTTATGTGCATATCTGTAACCCTTCTGCCCATCAGAGTTGGCAGCAACAAGGGCCGGGTTCAATATCTAGGGGATCCATTCCAATAACACAATGCAAACCGGCTCGAGCCCCCACCCAGTGACCTGGGACAAATATATACCACCCCCGCTGGGCGCCTCCAAGAGGCAATACTTCCCCTCTCGCAAGCACATAGTCTGAGTGTAGCAAAAAGCCTTTTAATAACAGAGAGAAACAATGTGGCATTATGTTGGGGAAACACCACCAACAGGATTCATAACACAACCCATGAGCAAAAAAAACCTACCCCAAGCAAATTGGGGCATGCCCCTTTCCCTTTGGTTCTTGAGTCCAGCAACCCCAAATCACCCAAAGTCCCAAAAGTCCAATGACCCAAAAGTCTCTGTCCCTGGTCAGGGCAGCCCCAGAGTTCGAAAGTTTATCTGCAGAGCTTTACCTCCCAACCTGGGTGGAGATGGGATGGGGGTAAGAGGCACTTTACATGATTTGAAGCTGACCGCCCCACAGCTCCATAGGCCTTCGCTCCGCTCTGCTCCGCCAGCTGCCCCACAAACTCCTTCGCTCAGCTCCGCTCTGCTCCCACAAGCAGCTCCCGCCGTCCCACGAACTGCTCCACGTCCCACCAGCAGCTCCCGCCATCCTACAAACTGCTCCACCAGCCTGTCCACAAGGCACTCCAGCCATCCCACAAACTGCTCCACAATATATCTTCAGGCTCCCCCACTACTTAACACAACACTCAGTGATTTCAGCTCTTAGTCAGTTCAGCTCATAGTAGGGGAGCCTCAGTGCTGGTGCACTGTTAGCCCAAAGTGAGCTCAGCAGCCTGTGACTAGACTACTAATGAAATCAAAATTAGCTCTGATATTCCACAGTGGAGAGAGGAGGAAGTGCAATTAGCATGTAAGGACCTCACCAAGAGGCCCATACCACCAAGTATTAATACTTGTCCCCAGCCTCTCTCAATTCACAGAGTTTTGGAACCCATGACCCTTGCCTAGCGAGTGCCACTTAGTTGATGGTGAGTCCCTCCATCATAACAAAAGGCCAAGTACAGTTCCAAGCACAGTTCCCATAATCAGGGTAATAACCATTTATTCTTCCTGCCCCAATAACAGAGACACTGGGGATCCCACAGCAGCCAAAGTGACCATTTGGGCAGCTATGGCCTCATTCTAGGCGGGGTGGGTGTGCCTATGCAAATGAGATCGGCCCCTGAAGTTCTTTTCCACAACTTGCCACACCTCACCACCAGATGTCAGGGTGGAGCTCATCCTGACACTGCTTACATATCTAAGGGCATAACGTGGCCCTGCAAGTGGAGCTTCATTATATCCAGGGTCATGATGGGCTAAATCTTGAGGCTGTTACTCAGGCATGTTTCCACTGAAACCTGTGGAAATTTGTGAAATAAGAGCTGAGTAAGGATCTCTGGACACAATCTTAGAAGTGGGTGCAAATGTATGTGTTCCTCCTTGATCTGACACACAAAGGACCCATTGAGCTCTAGGAATCCCAAAGGTTCCCCTCATGTTCTCTTTACTTACGTCCTGCCCTCCAGCTTCATGGCTCTGGGTCTCATGACAGACCTCCAGCTGTGAAACACTACAGCTGGGTTTGTCTGGAGGCCCTCAAAGTGGTTCCTACAAAGCAACGTGAGGCACTTTATCCTCCGGAGGACTAAGCGTGCTGTCTCTGCTGCTTTCCAAGTATCTGGCAGGCCAGGGAGAGAGGGGAGAGACTGAGTTCAAACCTCCTGCAAAGTAATACATTTAAACTTCAAAATAGAGATTTTAATGCTTCACAGTTGGTCATGGGCCTTCCTTCTTATGAAGGGAATTGAAGAGGATGGAATGCTTGTGGGATGGGATCCTGGATAACACCATGAATCCATTTTATTTACACACCACACACACACACATCCCTCCTCATCCCCTTCTGTGACTGTATGCATATTTTCAGTATCTCTCAGTATTTTCTTTAAAAAAAGAAAAGGAGTTCTTTTTGCGAATACAGACGAACACGGCTGTTACTCTGAAACCAGTATTTTCTTTAATATTTGGCCTAAGGATTTTGACTGCTGATAATTCATAGATTCTAAGACCAGAAGGGACCATTGTGATCAAGTAGTCTGGCCTCCTGCATAACACAGGCCATAGAACTTACCCAAAGTAATTCCTAGAGTATATCTTTAACATCATCTTGTTTTAACAATGGTCAGTGATGGAGAATCCACCATAACCCTGTGTAAACTGTCCCAATGGTTAATTGCTCACAGTTAAAAATATATGCCTTATTTCCAGTCTGAATGTGTTTAGCTTTAACTTCCAGACAACTAGATCATGTTTCACCTTTAGCCGCTAGATTGAAGAGCCCATTATTAAATATCTGTTCCCCATGTAGGTATTTATAGTCTGTAATCAAGTTACCCATTAACCTCCTCTTTTTTAAGCTAAATGGATAGACTCAAGGAGCTCAGTCAGTATAAAGCATGTTTTTTAATCCTTCAATCATTCGTTTCTCATGCTCTTCTCTGACCTCTCTCCAATTTATCAACATTCTTCTTGAACTGTGAGCACTGAAATGGACACAGTATTCCAGCAGAAGTTGCACCAGTACCAAATTATATAACCTCTATACTCCTACTCAAGATTTCCCGGTTTATGCATCCCAGGATTGCATTAGCTCTTTTGGCCACAGCATCATACTGCAAGCTCATGTTCAGCTCATTATCCACCACAAGCCCCAGATCTTTTTTTAGAGTCACTGCTTCCCAGGATAGAGTCCTGATTTTGTAAATATGGCCTACATTCTTTGTTCCCAGATGTATACATTTACATTTAGCTGTATTAAAATGCATATTTTTGCTTGTGCCCAGTTTACGAATCTAGATTGCTCTGAATCAGTGACCTGCCCTCTTCATTATTTATCACTCCCGCAATTTTTGTGTCATCTGCAAACGTTATCAGTGATGATTTTATGTTTTTATGTTTTCTTCCATGTCATTGATAAGGTTAAATAGCGTAGGGCCAAGAACCAATCTTTGCAGGACCACACTAGAAACAGACACGCTCAATGACAATTCCCTATTTACAATTACATTTTGAGACCTATCAGTTAGCCACTTTTTAATCCATTTAATGTGTGCCATATTAATTTTATATTATTCTAGTTTTTTAATCAAAATGTTGTGTGGTACCGACTGAAAGATCTTAGAGAAGGCTAAGTATATTACGTAAACCCTATTACCTTATCAAACTTGTAATTTCATCAAAAAAAAATCAAGTTAGTTTGACAGGATCTATTTTCCATAAACTGATATTGATTTGTATTAATTACATTACCCACCTTTAGGCTTTTTTTATTACTGGTCTGGAATTTATTCTGCTTGCACGTTATAAATGTGATCAAGTTATGATCACTTGAACCTAAGCTACCATTAACTTTTAGTTCTGTAATCAGTTCCTTTTTATCAGGTAGGGCAAGGTCTAATATAGAATTCCCCTGTGTTGGTTGCAACATTTTCTGAGTTAGAAAATTATCATTTATAATGTTTAGAAATTCCAGGGATGTTTTAGTACTGGCAACATGAGACCTCTGGCATATATCACTCAAATTGAAATCTCCTGTGATCATACAGGTTGTTTTTTTCCCCCTACACATTCTAGATAGGTGCATAAGGAGGCGGTCATCCGGTTCCATAGTGTGATTTGGTGGTCTGTAGAAGACACCAACTAATACCCGATCTTGTGCTTTATCTGTGAGGTCAATGATCCATAAGCATTCAAGATCATTTTCTTCTGAGTTATCAGTGATTCTAACATAGGTACTGCCATTTTTGATGTAGTGTGCTACTCCCTCTCCCCTTTTTTGCCCATTCAATCTTTCCTAAATGGGTTATAACCATGGATTTTTAACATTTCAATTGTTCAGATCATCCCACCAGGTTTCAGCAATGTCAGCTAGATAGAATTTATGCTTATAAATGAGCAATTCCAGTTCCTCTTGTTTGTTACCCAGGCTCCTAGCATTAGGGTATAGGAAATTCAAGAATTTCTTCTCCATGTCCTTTGGGGTTTTTTTATTGATTTTGTTCTCAATTGTGTGCTGAGTGCTCATATCGTCCCTCTGTCTACTCTCCCCTTTTGCTACTAGTTTAATCCCCTCCTGACTACTGTAGTCAGCCACGGAGAGTAGTCCCCCTTCTATTGAGATGGAGACCACCCAAACTGTACTCTTTATGCCACCTCCTGTTTGGGTGATCAAAGCCAAGTTAGTATTTTTGGGCGGGTCTGCAAAACAATTCCCTTTTCCCTCAAACTCTTGTCTCTTGTGATCGCTTCAGTATGCACAGGCCAGCATAGAGGCTTTCAGGGTATGTTAGTGACATGGCACCTCCAAACATAACTGACTAATTTTTGCGGGGCTTCTGGTCACAACAAACCATTCAAGGTCTGCTGGTCACCCATGAAAATGAGTTTACCAGTCTCAGTTGAGTCCCTACTGTACATTTGTCTGTTTCACAATAAACCCTTTAAAACTTTCCAGTTTGGCAGGCAGTTCTTGAGAGTCCAGGATTGGAACAGTAGGGTGCATAAAAGGTCAGGATTGTGGGGCGCTGACAGCTTGGCAGAAGTCAGTAACTGAAATAGCATATGGGTGTTGCAGTTCAGAAGTGAGGTGCAGGGGCAAAACTGGATGAAACTCCAGAAATAGTACTACAGAGAGTACTGCAGGTCAGAAATGAGGTGCGTTTATCACAAAGGCGCAGACTGAGGAGAGCCGATTAGAAATAAGGTGCATGGGTAGAGCTCAGATACTATAGGGATGGTGGCCAGATGGTTAGAGTGAGCTGTCTAATGACCAGGATGGAAAGAAGGGGGAATTGCAGAACAGGAAAGGCTAGGGTGCTCCTGCATGAGTGCTCCGGGCTCAGTGATGTTAGCTCCTCACTTTAACATTCATTCAAATAACTGAAAGAAACCTGTGATTGGATTCCTAATTCTTCCTCTAAAAGTCAGAAAGGTTGAGTATTTTAGATCCCTCCTGCTACCATCTGGCTCACGTTGGGGAACACAGACCATTCAAAGTATAGGGGAGAGGATGCACTTTGGGAAGAATAATGTGCAAATAGGTACCCTGTGGCTTTGATGCACAAAGCTGGATTTTGCTTTTATGAACATGCGCCAGTTATAACATTTTGTGTGCCAACAGCAACTCTAACTTTCCATAATACCTTTCTGTGAGAATAAAACTTGTTCTTAGATGGTGCTTTTCATGCTTGAGGCAGTTCAAAGTGCTTCACTAAGCATGGTAATGAGTTAAAGCCTGATAGTGCAATGATTGTGTAGGCAAATACAACGATTATATGCTCTGCAATAATCCACAGTCTCCTATACTAGAAATTGTTTCATTTATTGAGGGAGGGAATGTTGGCCAGGGCTCTTGGTGTCCTCTGGAGGTTTTTAATGAACTTTAGCTTCCATCTAGACAGCCACCTAAGAAAGGATTGAGCCAAGAGCCCTCATTCAAGGCATGACATGTCTAACAATGGAACACTGCACCTCCCAAAACTGCACTGTTGTGGCAGGTGCCCAAGACACATTGCTGCACTTGAGCTCACAGTTGTCATGCCCAGAAGCATGTTGCATCCATCTGAGTCCTATTAATACATTCAATCAGACTCGGTTATTCAGAGCTCTCGATTATTCAAAGCTTATTCAAAGCTGGTTTATTTTCCTTCCAGCTGAGGAATTCAGAGCTTTGCAGATGTTAATCCTCACAACATGTGAAGGGAAGGGTCTCGCTATTGGAGTGCTTCTTCATGGCCAGGTGTAGCATCGCAGCTCTCTCCCCTACCAATGGCTGCTCTGGTGATCTGCTTCTTCCTGTCAGTCACTCAGCAATGTGGCCAGGTCACAATTGATGTCCACCCCTTCTGGGGTAACACAGTCCCAAAATAGAAGTCCAGAGTCCTTAGATCAGGTCTTTGGTCATGACTCTGAGCCCTATGATCCTTATGTCCCCGTCCTTAGGGCTCGGGGCCGTCCTTAGGCATACGCAAAATACACAGCTGTGTAGGGCACCTGAAAATTTGGGGCACCACTAGTCTTAGTGTCCACCCGCCCGGCTTTCCTATCCCTGTTCTGACCCTTCCTGCAGGCTCCCACAGCTGGCGGGAGGGGATCTAGTAGTTAGAAGGCCTCCAGCCTGCCAGACCTATTAGCACAACATTGAAACTGGTAAAGAGCCATTCAAGTGGTAATGACAGGTTTCAGAGTAGCAGCCGTGTTAGTCTGTATTCGCAAAAAGAAAAGGAGTACTTGTGGCACCTTAGGGACTAACCAATTTATTTGAGCATAAGCTTTCGTGAGCTAAAGCTAACCAGTTTATTTGAGCATAAGCTTTGGTGAGCTAAAGCTCACTTGCTTTCGCTCACGAAAGCTTATGTTCAAATAAATTGGTTAGTCTCTAATGTGGCAGAAGTACTCCTTTTCTTCAAGTGGTAATGAGGCCATTTCACAGGCATTTGCCAAACCCCAGGTATATACTGTCAGTTTCTGAATTTACTGACAAAAACAGTTGTGAATTACTGTAATATTTACTCAGAACATGTTAGGCTACAGGACCTTAGTTTAAAATTTGCTTTAAAAATATTTCATTCGTGAGTTGGTGAAGATTATAAAATCACGTCTCTAAAAAATCCTTGCATAGATTTTTAGATGCACAATCATCTTTAGCCTTAAATGCTTGGATCTTCAGACATAAAGTTTTTTAAATAAATCCTTCAAAAGACCACCCTTATCTAAAATACACATTTTAATTTTAATTACTATAGTAAAAAAAAAAAACTTGTTTCCAAAGTCTTCCTGTCCTTTCTGTCCATCCCTTTCTCCCTCCTCCCACCCGCTACCCCTTGAAGAGAACACTTAAAGGGACAACACCCCTTTCCTTCCAGATAGCTGCACAAAGAGTTTCCCTTTCTTTACTTCTGACTATCAGATGAACTAGTTTTAAGAGAACCCTCCAGCAAAATCAGTACCGAGTAAGATATAAAATCCTTTGTTATGCCTAAAATCTTTGGAAACATATTTTTTAAAGTTGGTGAAATTTCATAAACATGTCTATTGTTATGGAGATCACACAAAGTAAATTAGTGTTCCCTTTTTCTAAAAGCAATGAACATTGTTATGAACACACTAAACGACTGTTAATTTAAAATAATGTCTATGTTTCAGTGAGTTAAATATGTAGTAATCTGGAGTGATTACTTTATGAAGGCTTAAGAGTACATTTAAAATATAAAATCATCTTAGAAATACTGATTAAGAAAATGTTTCAGAGTAGCAGCCGTGTTAGTCTGTATTCGCAAAAAGAAAAGGAGTACTTGTGGCACCTTAGAGACTAACCAATTTATTTGAGCATAAGCTTTCGTGAGCTACAGCTCACTTCATCGGATGCATTCAGTGGAAAATACAGTGAGGAAATTTATATACACACAGAACATGAAAAAATGGGTGTTATCATACACACTGTAAGGAGAGTGATCACTTAAGATGGGCTATTACCAGCAGGAGAGCAGGGGCGGGGAGGGGGAGAAAACCTTTTGTAGTGATAATCAAGGTGGGCCATTTCCAGCAGTTAACAGGAACGTCCAAGGAGCAGTGGGGGGGGGGGGGGGAAGGAGGGGGAAGGGGAGGGATAGTTTTACTTTGTGTAATGACACATCCACTCCCAGTCTCTATTCAAGCCTAAGTTAATTGTATCCAGTTTGCAATCTAATTCCAATTCAGCAGTCTCTTGTTGGAGTCTGTTTTTGAAGTCTTTTTGTTCTAATATTGCGACCTTTAGGTCTGAAATTGAGTGACCAGAGAGACTGAAGTGTTCTCTGTCTGGTTTATGAATGTTATAATTCTTGACATCTGATTTGTGTCCATTTATTCTTTTACGTAGAGACTGTCCAGTTTGACCAATGTACATGGCAGAGGGGCATTGCTGGTACATGATGGCATATATCACATTGGTAGATGTGCAGATGAATGAGCCTCTGATAGTGTGGCTGATGTGATTAGGCCCTATGATGGTGTCCCCTGAATAGATATGTGGACACAGTTGGCAACGGGCTTTGTTGCAAGGATAGGTTCCTGGGTTAGTGGTTCTCTTGTGTGGTGTGTGGTTGCTGGTGAGTATTTGCTTCAGGTTGGGAGCTGTCTGTAAGCAAGGACTGGCCTGTCTCCCAAGATCTGTGAGAGCGATGGATCGTCCTTCAGGTTAGGTTGTAGATCCTTGATGATGCATTGGAGAGGTTTTAGTTGGGGGCTGAAGGTGATGGCTAGTGGCGTTCTGTTATTATCTTTGTTGGGCCTGTCCTGTAGTAGGTGACTTCTGGGTAGTCTTCTGGCTCTGTAAATTTGTTTCTTCACTTCAGCAGGTGGGTATTGTAGTTGTAAGAATGCTTGATAGAGATCTTGTAGGTGTTTGTCTCTGTCTGAGGGGTTGGAGCAAATGCGGTTGTATCATAGAGCATGGCTGTAAACGATGGATCGTGTGGTGTGGTCTGGGTGAAAGCTGGAGGCGTGTAGGTAGGAATAGCGGTCAGTAGGTTTCCGGTATAGGGTGGTGTTTATGTGACCATCTCTTATTAGCACCATAGTGACCAGGAAGTGGATCTCTTGTAGAAAATGTAAAACAGAGAAGAGCTGCATCATGTATTCCATAATATTTAATGTTGTATTCAGCGAGACAGCTGATTCACCCTTACTACAAAGTTTTTTCCAAATAAATGTCTGACAAACTTCAGGACATACAAAAAAACCTGACTGACATTTTTTTATTCCCAAGTTTAGTACTTTTAATTAAGTACCTTCTGCATGTCCATTCTGCATGAGGGAGAGGGTACGGGGGTCTCTGCAGGGAACTGTGACTCTCCACCACTGTGAGGCAGGCCGGGTGTCTCGGTATCCTTTGCTGTCTCTTCCCCTCGCCGCTGGGCTGCGAGCCTGGGCTCCTGTCGGACATAGGGGCACCAGTTTAATAAAACTGCGTAGGGCCCCATAAATCCTGTTAGGGCTCTTCATTATCCTTGTCCCCATCTCAGGCCTCATACCACTATACCAGTGGCTGAGAAGGGAACCTGGGCCTGCCCCTACACTGTGACCCTCTAATCAGCAGGGACCCTCTAATCAGCAGCCAAGGTATGCTCAGTCCAGCTCCTTACTACTGCCTCCATGGGCTTCTTCCTACCACAGCCTTTCTCAGGCCTTCTCCCTCACAACCTTTCTAGGTTCTCTGTTCTCTCAGGGTATGTCTACACAGCCTGTGGGAGTGAGCCCCACCCCTGATGAACAGATTTGGGCTGGTGGGACTTGCGCGAGGGCTCTACGAATAGCTATGTAGACAGCACTTTGCAGTTGCAGCTCAGGATCTGAAGCCCAGACCCCTCGTTAGGCTCTTACTACTGCTTTTACACCACAGTCCCTCCCTCAGCTCTGCTGACTGGCACCGGGAGGGGAAGCCATGACTTAACACCTCCTTTGCAGCTTGCTCATGAAGGGGGGAATTGGGTGCATAGCACGTGCTCTCCCCCATGCGATCCTGGAGCTGCAATGTGAAAAGATCTTCCACAGGTTTACAGGTGAGTGCGTGAAAACCTTCCTCCCCCAGCTCTCCTTCACCGCTGCAGAGGACGTCCAGGGGTAAAATCTAGCCTTCAAATGTAAATTACTGTTTTCCATTTCTAGAAAATGTTATATGTGCTCCGCCTGGTGCCTTCACATGAACTCTCGTGGTCACATGCACAAGGGCCTGGCAGCCCTCCCTAGTACTAGTTAGTGATGGGTGTTGACAAACATACACCATCCACTTCTATGCTGGGATAACACTTCTCAAGAGGGAGCTAGCCTTTCTCTGCAGCTGTATGATTCCAGCAGCCTATGTATAAGAGCAAATGTTATTTTAACAAGCGGTTGGCTCCCCATCAGGTACGTTGAGGAGACATCTCAGCAGATGCCTGTTCAGTGCAGTGTTGGATATACTGAGGGTTTGGCATCAGCATTGCTCTTAGCATAGGTTGGCTGCCAGTAGAAGCTCATCTGCACATCAAAGGATCTTCTGTTAACCCTTTTTTTTCCCACACTGCAACTCCACAGCCCACATATAGCTGTAACCCTTCTGCCCATCAGAGTTGGCAGCAACAAGGGCCGGGTTCAATATCTAGGGGATCCATTCCAATAACACAATGCAAACCGGCTCGAGCCCCCACCCAGTGACCTGGGACAAATATATACCACCCCCGCTGGGCGCCTCCAAGAGGCAATACTTCCCCTCTCGCAAGCACATAGTCTGAGTGTAGCAAAAAGCCTTTTAATAACAGAGAGAAACAATGTGGCATTATGTTGGGGAAACACCACCAACAGGATTCATAACACAACCCATGAGCAAAAAAAAACCACCCCAAGCAAATTGGGGCATGCCCCTTTCCCTCGGGTTCTTGAGTCCCAGCACCCAAACGTCTCTTGAGTCCAGCAATCCACAAATTACCCAAAGTCCAAAAAGTCCAGCCCCAGAGTTCAAAAGTTCATTTGCATAGTGTTACTCCCCAGTCTGGCTAAAATGTGCCTGTGTGTGGGGGAAAGGGGTAAGGGGCACCTTACGTGTCCTGAAGCTGACTGCCCCACAGGGCTCTGCTCTGCTACGCTGTCTCACGAACGGCTCTGCTCCACCACGACCGGCTCCGCTCTGCACAGCTCGCCGTCTCACGAACAGCTCTGCTCAGCTCGCCGTCTCACGAACACATCGCTGTCTCACGAACGGCTCCGCTCCACCACGACCGGCTCCGCTCTGCACAGCTCGCCGTCTCACGAACACACCGCTGTCTCACGGACGGCTCCGTTCCACCACGACCGGCTCCACTCCGCACAGCTTGCCGTCTCACGAACAGCACCACTGCACTCTAGATCTTCCAGCTCCCCACTACTTGACACAGTGCTCAGTGATTTCAGCTCATAGTAGTGGGGGCCTTAGTGCTGGTGCACCATAAGGCCAAAGTGAATGCAGCACAGTACCTGTAGCAAGACTCTTAATAGACCCAAAATTAGCTCTGACATTCCACAGTGGAGAGAGACAGAGGTGCAATTGGTGCTTCAGGCCCTCACAAAGGGGCCCACACCACCAGGTACTAATACCTGTCTTAAGTCTCTCTCCATTCACACAGTTTTGGAACCCATGTCCCTTGCCTAGCGAGTGCTACTTAGTTGATGGTGAGTCCCTCCATCATAACAAAAGGCCAAGTACAGTTCCAAGCACAGTTCCCATAATCAGGGTAATAACAATTTATTCTTCCTGCCCCAATAACAGAGACACTGGGGAATCCCACAGCAGCCAAAGTGACCATTAGGGCAGCTATGGCCTCAATCTAGGCGGGGTGGGTGTGCCTATGCAAATGAGATCGGCCCCTGAAGTTTTTTTCCACAACTTGCCACACCTCACCACCAGATGTCAGGGTGGAGCTCATCCTGACACTGCTTACATAGCAATGCCGGTAAATTAAATAAGAAGAGTTTCTCTGGTGTTTGCAATGCTTGGAAGGCAACCTCCATTTAAGGGCAACTGTAAAACTCCTCCCTAAAAGCTGGCGTGTATGTTCCAGACTTGCTATGCTTATTCCCTCCCCAGACCCCAAGCCACCCCAGGGAAAAGCCTCTCATCCCAAAGAGGCCTCATGTTCGTCAGCACATCCCCACTGCCCACTGATGTGTTTTAACTGTGAGTAATAATAGTTTAGCTCTCTGGAGTAGCTTTCATCTGAGGATTTCAAAGTGTTTTACAAACAGGGTAACCCCACAGAGCTGCACCAGTGGGAATGAGTGCAGAATTCAGCCCGGTAACTAATTAAGCAGCTCATCACTCCGACGGATATATACTATAATTCTTATATAGGTGTCCCTACGTGCACCACTGGAGTGAGACATCAGAGCAAAACTACACAGCAGTTTAGGATTGTAAATGAAGACAACTGGGGTCCCTAATATAAACTGTAAGGGTATGCCTACACTGCACACTAAGCCCAGGCCTGTGGGACCTAGGTTTGTGGACTTGGGGTTTCTAAACCCACGATGGATGTCTACACTGCATGGTAAATCTAGATTTCTAATTGCTCCACCGGGTCTCGTGCATGGGCAACAGGTGGAGCCCCCTTAAGGGAGGCTAGCCTCCAGCTCTGTTCATGCCCCCACCCCCTGTGGCCAGCGCCCCAAACACCCACCCCCCTTGGCTGAAGGAGCCTCCAGCCAGCCAAAGCCTCGAGGCCCTCCCCCACCTCCCCAGAGGAGTCCTGGGCCAGCCACAGCTGTGCTATGCCTCCCCTCCCCAGACCCCAAGCCACCCCAGGGAAAAGTCTCTCATTCCAAAGAGACTTATGATATGCCCTGTGACACTACGCCCCCATCTTCTTCTTAGAAATATTGTTATAATATGTTTTTGTCATAACTAAGATGTGGTTTATGCAAAATGGGTCATGTGAGGTATCATTGGAAAGGTTATGATTTACTGAATATGATTATTCTATTTATATGGATAACAGGGTCCACGACCCGGCCCTCTTCCTGGGGCCTGCTTACCCTCCCCAATAAGGCTCGGAGAGGCTTCAGGGTTGTGCAACACCCGTGTCTTTATTTACTTATCGTTGTCCCACCACCAGTGTCCATCTATATACAAGCTTTACAGGTTTGGTTACCTCCCTTACAGGCAGAGTCAGCCTTCAGCTAGGTGGCCTCTAGCTCCCTCCCTGACTTCTCCCTTGCCACGCCCTTCTTTCTAGCTCTCTCCCAGCCTTTATAGCCCTTGGCTTGTCAGGCCAGCAGGTGTTGTCAGTTCTCAGGCTGGCATCAGGCCTTTTCCATCAGCCCCAATCTGCTTCTCTTGGAGCTGACTGGGGAGCGGCTAATTAGGTGCTTCTGCACCAGCACCCTCCTACATATCTCCCCACTTAAGCTGATGCCAGGCCTGATCTTGCTCAGCCCTGCTTTTCTCAGCCTGGGGTTTTACTCCAGGGATGGCCTCCCTGCCCATCTGGGTGGTCTCCGGGCTCAACTCTGTGGGGGTTTGGCATGCCCGACCCACAAAAGGTGCATTGGGTAGGGGGTAGGTCACCCCACAAGTCCACCTTCACCCAGAGGTTGTCGCACCAGTTGCAACGTTGGGCCGGTCTCCCCGGATGTTCTCTTTCCTTCCCCAGTGGGGGAAGACGGATCAGTGCCAACTGCCCCGAGGCTGACCTGTGTCTCCGGTTTAGGGCCTCTGCCTATTGGAGTTTGGGCCTCCCCCTTTTAGGGTTCTACTCTCTGAGCTTGCTTTAGCTTCTCTTCCTCTATCACGGGGATTCCCTCCCCTGGGTGGTCCCATCCTGGGACCTCCATTCCCTCATGAGTCACTCCCGTAGGGTCTCTATCCCGGCTGTGTTATCTAGGGTTCCTGTGTTTTTCCCCTTGAGGTTGTGGGGACTCCTCTTTCTCAGGGTCCACCCCCATAGGGGCCATGCCTCCTCCCTCCAGGTTCCTCCCTCTCGCTTTCTCTGTTGGTCTCCTCCCTGTGCCATCTTTCCCTTTTGGGGCAGAGTTTCAATCCAACCCCAGGATCACGGGGTAGGCCAACCCCTCCATTACCCTCACCCACTTCCAGGCAAACCTTCCCTGCACCTCCAGGGGTATCTGGGCCACAGGACAATACTCCCCATCTCCATGGATGTATTCCACCAGCATCCTTTCTCCAGGGATAAGCCAATGAGGCTTTACCAAGCGCTGCTGTATGAGGGAGCGGGCTGAGGCCATATCCTCTAGACACCTCTGGGGCTTTCTCTCCCCCGCCACAAGGGGATGGTGGCTATTCCACGTCTCTTCTTCCATCCCCCAACCTTGGTCCAACCACAGAATTCGGCAGCCCCAAAGTCCATCACCAGGCAGTCATGGCTCTTATGCCCCAGCTGTCCACAGCGCCAGAATACAAGCTGTCTCAGGTGGCTAGAGGTTCCCTTGTGCTCCTCCCATCGCTTGTCTGCTGGCTTCCCCGGGGGTTCACGCGGTTTCTTGCCTCCCTCTGTGTCTTGTAGGGTCCGATGCTCCCTCGGGGAGAAGTCTGCCTCTGCATATTCCTTCGTCCTTTTGACTGTGGCTTCTATGGTGCCAGAATGATTTTGCCGCACCCAGACCCACATGCTATCGGGAAGGCACTGCATAAACTGTCTGAGGATCACCTGATCCATAATCTGCCCCATTGTTTGGGCGTCAGGCCTCAACCACTGCGTCACCCAATCTGTCAATTCCTGGGCCACAGGGCCCAGGTTGTCCTGTCACGTCCCGCACCCGGGGCCACCCACTCAAAGGTGCCCAAAAAGGCATCAGGGTCGTCCGCCGGGGCCATCTTACAGAGGCCGAGGCTCAGGGGGCGGGGCCATCTCCCCCTGCAGGACTCACCAGTTTCTGCAGGAGCTGCTGCTGCATGGGAGCCTGTTCTTTGATAAAGTCCTTCAAAGTCCCTTGTTGCTCAGCCTGCCAAGCCAGTAGAGCTGCCTCTCAGAGTTGGTGGGACTGCTGAAAGGCCTGCAGTGTCTTCTACATCTCCCCGTGTCACTCCATGAGCCAGTGCAGAGTGTCCTCCATCTCTCGGTCACCAAACTGTGTCTTTGGCAAAGGATCCTGGACAAGCCCCCACGTGTAACAGGGTCCACGACCCGCCCCTCTTCCTGGGGCCCGCTTACCCTCCCCAATAAGGCTCGGAGAGGCTTCAGGGTTGTGCAACACCCATGTCTTTATTTACTTATCATTGTCCCACCACCAGTGTCCATCTATATACAAGCTTTACAGGTTTGGTTACCTCCCTTACAGGCAGAGTCCACCTTCAGCTAGGAGGCCTCTAGCTCCCTCCCTGACTGACTTCTCCCTTGCCGCACCCTTCTTTCTGGCTCCCTCCCAGCCTTTATAGCCTTTGTTTTATAATCCTCAGGTTGACATCAGGCCTTTTCCATCAGCCCCAATCTGTTTCCCTTGAAACGGGGCAGGGGCTAATTAGGTGCGTCTGCACCAGCACCCTGCTACAGTATGCATGTATCATTCTGTATCTGAAGTTAGGAATACTGACCATGTATCAATTACAAAAGTGTTTGCATTTGGGGAATGCCCACCAGAGAAAACGCAGTCAGCCTGGCTGGTTAGTCAGTCAATGAACCATTAGGGAGAACAATAGGACTTTGAAGATGCTAATCTCCCAGCTTCCTGGGATGCTGGTGTGACACTGCAGGGTCATGTCATCATGTCACCTGGTACTTGACCCCATCTTGGCCTACTAGTATTTTTCCACTAATAGGAGGTGAGGGCCAAACTGGGAAACAAAGGATTCCCACTTTATGTAAATCCTATTTAAGGCAGGGAAGTGAGTTAATCTAGGTTAATTCTTCACTGTATCCCCACCCAAGATGACGGCCGAAAACACCTAAGACTGATCTGGGGAAGAAAGAACTGGACCCAGGCTAGAAGGTGTCTGGCCTGTGAAAGGAATATCTGGAGTTCTAAGCTGCAAGCAAGAGTGGTTTGTCTACAAGAAACTCTGCAATCTGCTTAAAAACATTTAGGATGAGAAATTACTACTTGTAGCCAGTTTTTTTAGTGTATTAAGTTTAGTTTGCATATTTGCTCAGTAATCTGCTTTGTTCTGTTTCCTATCCCTCATAATCACTTAACATCTATCCTTTGTAGTTAATAAACTTGTTTTTGTTTTCTATAAACCAGTTTGTACAATTCATAACCAGGGGGCAAAAAGATGTCCCTTCCAACCCTGAGATTCTATGACCTCAGAAGGTCATCTAGTCCAACCCCCTGCTCAAAGCAGGGCCAATCCCCAATTTTTGCCCCAGATCCCAAATGGCCCCCTCAAGGATTGAACTCACAATCCTGGGTTTAGCAGGCCAATGCTCAAACCACTGAGCTATCCCTCCCCCCCAATGTGGAGGAAGATGTGCATATCTTCCTCCACATTGAGGGAGGGGGTGATTTTCATGAGCTTACACTATACAGATTTCTGTGCTCTGCAAGACAATACAATTTTGGGTTTACACTCCTGAGGGGCTGTGCACTTGAGTGCTGGGCAATTCCCAAGCTGAGTCTTCCCATGCAGAGCAGATCTCAAAGTCTGTATCTTTCTGCAGCTAGGCATTTCTCTACCTGTGTGTGTTGTGGCAGAGCATCAGCTTTCCCTCGGGGGGCGGGGGGGTCCTGCACTTCTAGGCGGTTAGGGTTTGCCTCAGAGGTTTGCTGTAACCCTCAGTGTAGCCTCTCTCCCTTCCTAGAGGCAAGGGCTACAGCTTACTGAGTCACTTTCATCATCGGTCAGACAATGGGTTTGGTGTAAGAACCCTCTTTAGTCCCCGTCTTCCTTCTCAGGGAGAATTTGTGCAGAGGGGTGGAATCTGGGCCCACCCTCTTCTCCAGGTTCCAGCCCAGGGACCCTAATTGGCAGCAGAAACAGGTAGTTTTCCAATAAGACCAGAGCTATAGCCCTTCCCTGGACTACTTCCCCAAATGTACTTCCTACCACCCTCCTTGGTACCTGACCATGCTTGTTCTCCGGGTCTTTTACTGCATACCTTCTTTCTCCCAGTTTTCCCATAACACACCTTCCTCCTACCAGCTGGCCTCTTTGAAGGGGCTTCCTTTTAAACTAGTCCCAATTGGTTCTAAATGAGCTTCAGGTGATCTGATTAGCCCTTTTCCTTCGATTGCTTCTAATCAGTTCTTAGTTGGTTCCAGGTATCTTATGGAGTCTGCCTGACTTGAATGCTTCTAGCACCTTCCTGACTGCTTTAGGGTAGCCCCTGCCATGATCACTCAGGGATCAGAAACCTCTTCCTCTAGTAGCCAGTGTGGTTTCCTTTTACCGCACTCCTACCTCCCACGCCACCCTCCTGTAACCCTCTGACTTGGAGGAGGCTGCTACTGCTAGGTCCTGGGCTTTCACTGCTACTGCTCCAGCTACTCCCTTGTCTGCACCAAGCCCCCCCCACCCCCTTCTTCTATAGTACCTGGTTGCTGGTGCACCCCTCCCAGTTCCTGCTGCTCCTACTGCAGCCCCTTGTGTGGGGAGGGGCGGGGGGGGGGGCTGCTGGTCTTTTCCCCGGAGGAGGGGAGTGAGGGATTTAGTTGGGGATTGGTCCTGCTTTGAGCAGGGGGTTGGACTAGATGACCTCCTGAGGTCCCTTCCAACCCTGATATTCTATGATTCTATGACCCCAGCCCTGGCCATTGCTGCTGCTGTGGGCACCACCACCACCTGCCTGGCCATCAGACTGCCTGCTAGAGCTGCTACTGCTGTGTTTGCTGCCTGGGAGCTACTGGAGCCTAGAGGAGGAAGAAGAGGATCGCTTGCTATCGGGGGAGCATGCAGGAACTCTGCAGACCACTGTGGAGGGGGCCTTCTAAGACTGAGTAACTTTAAAACTGTGCTCTTGTGGTGGGGGTCTTGACTGTGTCTGTAGGGACATAGAGGGTGTGGTGTGGAGCCTGGTCCATCTGTGTGTCCCCCACCACCACTGCTGCCCCCTCCACCATCCCCACTGGCCACTCACCATTTGCCTCAGCTCGTGCCTCAAGGACTCAGCTGCTTGCCTTGTTTGCCCACCCTGTTTCCACCACTTGGGCCTGAAGCAGCAGCCAATGCTGATTTTTGCAAGCACATGTGCCCTCCCCCTTAGACTGACAACCCCTCCCTCCCCCACTGCAGCAGACCCACACCTTTCCCCTTACTACCTTCCCTGCCTGCCCGTTGCAGCCTTTCGCTCCCCCACTTTGCCCCAGCCCCTCAGCAGCTTCAGTTTGTTTGCCTGCCCCGCCCTTCTCCTTTCAGTTGTGTTTGTTCATCTTCCCCGCCCCAGCCCCTGAAGCTAGCCCCTTGGTTGCCCTGTCCTACCTCCAGCCCGTTTGTACATCCCCCCATCATGGTACCCCTGCCCTGACTAGCTCCATGCACCTAGCCCCCCCTCCCATGCACTTGTGCCCCTCCCCTGTTTCAATAGAACCCCTGTATCACTGCATCCCCCAATACTGTTATAGCCACCCACCCCAGTGCAGCTAGAGGAGCCAGAATCCTATCTTCTGTTGGTGACTGAAACCCCTCCTCTCCTGTCCTTGCCTCTATAGCCCCCCCCATCCACCCCTCCCATTTTGGTGCCCTCCTCCTCTGCCTGCAGCCTAGCAGGGAGGAGTGGTCACCCGGTTCCCCCTTTCCCTACCCCCTCTGGTGTTTGTCCTCCATCCCTCAATGTTTATGCCCTGACATCGGGCCCAGAGTGGCTATGCTTTTTTCAATAGGTGTCTGCCTTCCTTGGCTCTTTGGATCCTCACGAGCAGTGTCCGGCTGCCACAGACGTCCTCTGGGACAGATGTCCAGGCCATTACTCCCTGGTGGACGTCTGGAAGGACCACCACCCGGACGGTCTATTGGCACTTTAATAACAGCTTGTTGGAGGATGTGGGCTTTGTGGCATCCTTCCGGGAGTTCTGGCTGGCCTGGCGAGGGAAGAGGCATGCCTTTCCCTTGATGTGGAGGTGGTGGGGCATGGGGAAGGTGCGTGCCCGGCTCTTCTGCCGCGACTACGCCCGGGGTGCCAGCCAGCAGAGGGATGCGGCGATAGAGCAGTTGGAACCGGAGGTCTTAGAGCTGGAGAGGCATCTGGTCGCCAGCCCTCAGGATCCATCCCTCTGTGGAGTACGCTGGGAGAAGCGGGAGGAGCTCCGGGCCCTCGAGGACCATCAGGCTCAGGGTACCTTTGTTCAATCCCGCATCCATCTCCTTCAGAAGATGGACCGTGGCTCCCTCTTCTTCTACACCCTGGAGAAAAGGGGGGGGGCAAAGAAGCACATCGCCTGCCTTCTGGCGGAGGATAGCACCCCCTTCAAGGATCAGGCGGAGATGCGCGGGAGGGCGAGAGCCTTCTATGTGAGTCTTTTCTCCCCAGATTCGACTGATCCCAACACTTGCAGAGTGCTCTGGGATGGACTCCTGATGGTCAGCACGGATGACCGGGACTGGCTAGAGCTGCCTCTCACTCTGGCTGAAATCTCGGAAGCCCTCCGCCGCATACCCACAAATAAATCCCCGGGCATGGACAGGGTGACTGTGGAGTTCTACCACATGTTCTGGGCCCGGGCCTTATCACCGTCTGGGCTGAGTTCTTGGAGAGTGGGGCCCTCTCCCTGTCATGCAGGCAGGCTGTGTTTGCGTTGCTTCCAAAGAAGGGGGACCCCTGCAACCTTCAGAATTGGCATCCCATCTTGCTTCTCAGTATGGACCATAAGGTCATAGCGAAGGCCATCTCGTGGCGGCTGGGGTCCGTGCTGGCGGACGTGTTCCACCCCGACGAGACCTACACTGTCCTGGGCCACACCATCTTTGACAACTTGTATTTGGTCCGGGATCTCTTGGAGCTCGGGTGTAGGGATGGTCTGTCATTCGCCCTTCGGTCCCTGGATCAGGAGAAGGCGTTCGACAGGGTAGACGATGGTATCTCCTAGGAATGCTGAGGGCATTCAGCTTTGGACCCCAGTTTGTGGGGTTTCTCCAGGTGCTATACACCTCCGCGGAGTGTCTGGTCAGGCTCAACTGGACCCTGACCGAGCCGGTCAGCTTCAGGCATGGGGTGCATCAGGGGTGTCCACTGTCAGGCCAACTGTATACTCTGGCAATCGAGCTCTTCCTCTGTCTCCTCCGTCAGAGGTTGACAGGGTTGGTGCTCTGTGAGCCGGAGCTGTGGCTGATCCTGTCGGCGTATGCCAACGATGTGCTCCTTGTGGTCCAGGACCTGGGCAACCTGGTGCGGGTGGAGGCTTGCCAGGCCATCTGCTCCTCTGTCCAGATCAACTGGGTCAAGAGCTCTGGTCTGGTGGTCGGGGATGGGTGGCAGGTGAGCTCCCTCTCACCGGCGCTTCAGGCCATCCGGTAGAGCAGCTGACCCGCGCTCCATCTCAGCATTTACCTTTCTGTCACGCATCCATCTCTGCCAAAGAAGTGACAAGGTTTAGAGGGCAGGGTGTCAGAGCAGCTGCGGAGGTGGACGTGACTACTCCAGTGCCTCTCCCTCCGAGGGAGGGCACTTGTGCTCAATCAACTAGTCCTGTCCATGCTCTGGTACTGGCTCAACACCCTGGTCCCGGCCCCAGGTTTCCTGGCCCACCTCCAGACACTAGTTCTGGAGTTCTTTTGGCCGGGACTCCACTGGGTCTCTGCAGGGGTCCTCCACCTGCCCCTGGAGGAGGGAGGACAGGGCCTGAAGTGCCTGAGCACTCAGGTCCACGTCTTCTGCCTCCAGACCCTGCAGCGGCCCCCTTATGGTGCAGGAAGTCTGGCATGGAGCACACTGGTGCACGCCTTCCTGCGCCGCTTCCAAGGGCTCTGCTGCAACAGGCAGTTCCTTTATCTCCATCCGAGAGGTCTTCCACGACACCTCTCTGGGCTGCCAGTCTTCTACCAGGACCTCCTCCGGACCTGGAAACTGGTTTCGGTGACCAGGTCCGTGGCAGCCATCGGGGAGGTGGATCTCCTCGCGGAGCCCTTGCTACACAACGCCCAGCTCTGTGTGCAGGTGGCAGAGTCCCCCTCGGTGTGACAGAGGTTGTTCCTGGCAGAAGATACCAGAATTGGAAACCTCCTGGACTATGACTGGAGAGACTGGCTAGACCCCCTGATGCTTGCTCAGTGCATGGGGCTCTCCAGCCCTCATGCTCCCCGGCGTGTACTTCAGGAGGTGAGGGCTGCTTTGCTGCTCGGGTCTACCTCGACCGGGTTCTGCAGGAGGGTGCCCCCTGTCCACCCTACAGCCCTGGCCCTCCGGACCTTCTCATCAGAGCCCCTGCCCCATGGCCCCACCTGGCCATCCCACCCCTTCACCATGAGCCAGCTGCACGAACTGCAGCCAGCTTGTTTCTGGACCACGCCTAGGAGACATCTGTACACGTTCATGCTCCACTCCCTTCACATCCTCACCCTCGCGTTCTGCCACGGCACAAATTGGCGGGACCTCCTACCACCTCTGGAGGTTCAGGAACCCTGGTGGGCCAGCCTATATTCCACCCTGGTCCCGAAGCCTGCTGGGGATATTAGTTGGTGGCTCCTTCATGGAGCCATGACCACGGGTGTGTTCTTACCATGGTTCACACCTGTCCCGGACACCTGCCCCTTCTGCGATGTGATGGAGACCCTGGTGTATGTGTATCTAGAGTGCACCAGTTTGCAGCCCCTATTCCAGCTCCTTTTAAATATCCTATTAAGTTTTTGGCTGCACTTTTCCCCTCACCTTCTTACTATGCACTCCTTATCTGTGGCCCCACCAAGTCGCAGGACCTCCTTGTCAATCTCCTCCTAGCACTGGCCAAAGTGGCCATCCATTAGACCAGAGAGAGGAGGTTGGCTGACAGGGTTTCCTGTGACTGTGGGGCCTATTTCCGATCCTCCCTCCGCTCACACATCCGGGCGGAATTCCTCCAGGCGGCATCCGCTTGCTCCCTTGACACCTTCGAGGAGCAGTGGGCACTGTCCGGGGTTCTTTGCTTGGTATCCCCATCAGGTTCCCTTCGTCTAGCCCTGTGTTATAAAAATAAAGTGAAGGGTAACCACTTTTCTGTATACAGTACTATAAAATACCTCCTGGCCAGAGGCAAAACCCTTTCACCTGTAAAGGGTTAAGAAGCTCAGATAACCTGTCTGGCACCTGACCCAAAATGACAGATGAGGGGACAAGATACTTTCAGATCTGGAGGTGGGAGAAAAGGCTTTTGTCTGTCTGTGTGATACCTTTGCTGGGAACAGATCAAGGATGCAAGCCCTCCAACTCCTGTAAAGTTAGTAAGTAATCTAGCTAGAAAATGCATTAGGTTTTCTTTGTTTTGGCTTGTGAAATTCGCTGTGCTGGAGGAAATGTGTATTCCTATTTTTGTGTCTTTTTGTAACTTAAGGTTTTGCCTAGAGGGATTCTCTATGTTTTGAATCTGATTACCCTGTAATTCTTCCATTCTGATCTTACAGAGTTGTGCTCATCTTTTTTTGTTCTTCTAATAAAGTTCTGTTTTTTAAGAATCTGATTGGGTTTTTTGGGTCTTAAAAATCCAAGGCTGGTTTGTGCTCATCTTGTTTATTCTCAAGCCTCCCCAGGAAAGGGGGTGTAAGGGCTTAGGGGGATATTTTGGGGAAATAGGAACTTCAAGTGGTGCTTTCCCTATTCTTTGTCTAAATCACTTGGTGGTGGCAGCATACTGTTCAAAGACAAGGTGAAGTTTGTGCCTTGGGAAAGTTTTTAACCTAATCTGGTAAAAATAAGCTTAGGGGGTCTTTCATGTGGGTCCCCACATCTGTACTGTAGAGTTCAGAGTGGGGAAGGAACCCTGACACCCTGTGACCTCACTCCTGTCCCTGTTCTATCTTTAGTTGTCCCCCGAACTTAAATGAGATCCCAGACCTTGTGGATCCTCCCCTTAGGCTGGGGGAGGTCCTTTAGCAGTGGGCAGGCTACCAGCCGCCCATTTCCAGGATCCTAACAGGACCGGACTCCTGCCTTCCATGCCACCCTCCTGTAGCCCTTTGGCCTGGAGGGCAGGAGGTAGGATGCTGGTACTGCTAGGCCCTGGGCTTTCACTGCTGCTGCTCCAGTTACTCCCTTGTCTGGACCAGCTTCCCCCCCCAACCCCCCCACTTCTCTGCTACCTGGTTGCTGGCTAGCTGGTGGATCCCCCGGTTGCTACTGCTCCTACTACAGCCCCTTGAGGGTTTGGGGGGGCTGCTGGCCCACTCCCCAGAGAAGGGGCGGGAGGGACCCAGGGGTGAAAGTAACTCAGGACACTTACCGGTATGGGGCCAGGGCACAAGACAGAAGGGGCAGGGCTGGGGGTCAGCATCCCACAGCCAGCCCTTCCAGGCCGCCTGGCCCACGCCACCCGGGGCTCCCATGGCGATTTAAAGAGCCCAGGATGCTGCTGCTGTGGCAGTGGCGTCCAGAGCCCCAGGCCCTTTTAAATCACCAGACCGGGGCAGCTGCTCCCTTTGCCCCTCCCCCCCACTTGTCAGTGGCCAAGTGGGGGGCAAGCAGCAGCGCTTTAACGTTGCTGCCCATTCCCCCCAAACCCCGTCAGCGACCCTGCCGGTAAGGACCCTACCAGCAGGGCCGTCAACGGAGGAGGCAAAAGGGGCAGGGACATTAAAGGGTTGAGTATGGGCCGGTGTGGGTTCTTACTGATACGCTGTACCGGCCCGTACCAGCTCACTTTCTCCCCTGGAGGGACCCCTGCCCCAGCCGTTGATGCTGCTGTGAGCCCTTCCACCACCGCCACTACCTACCTGGCCACCGGAGTGCCTGCTGGAGCTGCTGCTGCTGCGTTTGCTGCCTGGGAGCTGCTGGAGCCTTGAGGAGGAGGAAGAAGAGGATCGTGTGCCCCTGGGGAAGTGTGCAGGAACTCTGCAGACCACTGTGGTGGGGGCTTTCTAAGAATGAGTAACTTTCCAACTGTGCTCTTGTGGTGGGGGTCTTGCCTGAGTCTGTGGGGACATAGGAGGTGTGGGCTGGAGCCTTCCCCCGGTCCACCGCTGAGGTCCCCCCCGCCACCGCTGCCTCCTCCACCATCCCCACTGGCTACTTACCATCTGCCTCAGCTCCTGCCTCCAGGACTCAGCTGCTTGCCATGCCCTCTTTGCGCCGCTTGGGCCTGAAGCAGCAGCCAGCACTAACACTGACTTCCTGCAAGCGCATGTCGTCATCCCCCCACCCCTTGGACTGACCACCCAGCAGTAGACCCCCACCTTTTCCCCTTACTACCTGCCCTGCCTGCCCCTTACAGCCTTTTGCTCTCCCACTTTGCCCCAGTCCCTCAGCAGCTTCAGTTTGTTTGCTTGCCCCACCCCGTCCTTGCAGTTGTGTTTGTTCATCTGCCCCATGCCAGGCCCTGAAGCTAGCCCCTTGGTTGCCCTGTCCTACCTCCAGCCTGTTTGTCCCCTACTCCCACCGCAGTACCCCTGCCCTGACTAGCCCGTGCGCCCCTTCCATGCACTTGTGCCCCTTCCCTGTTTCAGTTGAACCTCTGTATCACTGCACCCCTCCCCCCCAATGCTATTGTAGCCACTCTCCCTTACAGTGCAGCTAGAGGAGCCGGAATCCTATCTTGTGTTGGTGACTGAAACACCCCTGCCCCCAGTCCTTGCCTCTATAGACCTTCCCCCCCGCCCCCATCTGCCCCTCCCATTTTGGCGCCCTCCTCCTCTGCCTGCAGCCTAGGGGGGAGGAGTGGTCAACCTGTCCCCCCTTTCCCTACCCCCGGCCGTGTTTGTCCTCCATCCCCGCTCATTATGGTGGGGGTCAAGGCAGGTGGAACCCCTCTGGCAGACCCCGCTGCCCTTCCTCTATCTGCCCCCCCATCGTCCCCTGCAGCTCCCGCCTCAACGGCCACTGCCAAATCACCCGCTACCCCTCCCCACTGGGGCACCGGCAGCAGCAGACAAAGGGGTGGCCTCCACTGCTGCCACCTCCCTTGCCCCCTCTGATTCTGCCCCGCTCTCTCCCCCACAGAGGGTGGGAAAGGCCAGGGGAAAAAGAAGGGCAAGGACCCCGCCAAAAAGGCAAAGCCCTCCATGGTAGGGGCTGCCCCCTCTGCCGCAGCCCCGCCACTGGCCGTGGCGTCCCTCCCCGTTGCTCCCTCCACCAGCTCTGTGGGTGCCCTTCTACCAGCCCCCAGGGAAGTCCACAAAATTCAGGATCTCAATTAATGATGGGTCACGGGGGTCCTCTGCATCCTCTTCTTGGGGTAGGCCCTCTCGCAAGCCCAGTGGCACCCCCACCGCAGCCTCCTTCACAGACCCGGCCAGACTGCATGCAATGGAGGTGGGGCTCTCCTGCTCATCTGGGCGCACTGCAGGGGGTGCCCCTAGGGCCTGAGCAGGACCAGTGGTGGACCAGGGAGGAGGAGGGGCGGCTCCGGCAGGGCAGGGGATCAAGAGAACCTTTTTTCTTTTACTGGGGCAATGGTTTTCATAACCATGCATCCCCATAACGACTGGCATGGGTGGTAATACTGGGAAACTGGAGTGTCTAAGGAAATTGCTTTTATGACTTATGGTTAGCCAGTGGGATAAAAACCAAAGTCCTCTCCGCCTGGCTGGTTTGGTGTGCCTTAAAAGTGGAGAAACCCCAGCCTTGGGCTGTAACTGCCCTGCTCTAAGCAATTTGTCCTGAATTGATATTCTCAGAAGAGTCCCATCAAAGCCAGCATCGTTATAGTGGCGTAGTCATGCTAGGATCCACAGAGCCAGGTCAATTAAGCTTTGGATCAGAACCCCACATTATCCAAATTTGAATTTTGGTATTGAGAGTTTTGTTGGTTAAAGATCAGCAACCACGAACCAGAAAGCATCAGCAGAAGTAATGAAACTGCGAGCCCTGAGAAAGAGCCTGCACTTTGAACATAAACAAAAACTGGCAGAAATTCGAATGAGAGAGAAGCAAGCCTTGGCCCAGCTGGAGAGAGAAGCTAAGGAAAGCAGTACCGGATTTACCAAGGCACCACTGGCGCCATGGCGCTTGGCCCAAGATCCAAAGGGGCCCCAGCCCGGCCTGCTCTTCTCCACCCCCCAGCCCCTGTGGGGGCAGAAACTTGGTGCTGCTGGCTCCTGGGGCTCCTGCTGCAGCAGGACAGGCTCTGCCTGCAGCCAAGCTCCTCCCCTGCCTCTTCCCCCAGCTTGCTGCGTTCCCTCCCGTCCCACTCTCCCTGCTGCCCATCAGCTGTTTGCCGGCAGGAGGGAGTGGGAAGAGTGGAGCCTCAGCGTGCTTGCTGCTCAGGGAAGGAGGAGGAGAAGGAGAAGGGGTGGGGCCTTTGGGAAGGGGCTGGAATCGGGGCATACCCCCTCCAGCCCCCTGCCGTGAGGACCCCAGCCCACATCCCCAGCCCTCCGCCCACCCTGACCCCTGCACCCCCCTCACTCACCCTCAGCCCCTGCCCTGACCCCTGCACCCCCCCACATCCCCTCCAATCCTGAGCACCAAACAGGAGCTCCTGCACCCCCGCCCCCCATTCCCACCTGCACGCCTCGCACCAAACAGGAGCTGCCCCAGTCAAGCGCTCTATACCCCAACCTCCTGCCCCAACCCTGAGCCCCCTCCCTCACCCTAGCTCCTGGCCAGACCCCGCACCCCAAAGTTTTTTTACAATATTTGGAAAGATCATTAAGTGGTCCGTCGAGACCCTCTGCGATTTTCAAGTGGTCTGTGGAAAAATAAGTTAGACTACAAGAACAATCAAGGTACCTCACTTTATTTTCATTTACTTGCTATTACTTATAGGAGGAGGATGAAGAAAAAAAGCATGAAAAACGGGGGCGGGGGGGGAAATAAGAGAGACTGTTCTTTTTCTTGGCTGGGTCCCAAGGAGGGGCCCCAAAAATGAAGCTGAGCACAGGGCCGGGGGGCCCCACTAACTCTAAATCCACCACTGGCTGTCACGTCACCTGGGCTGGGGATACTGTGTCAGCTGATCCCCACAGTCTCCAACCTACCTGGGCAGTACAGCAGGTATGGCCCGGCCCATTAGCTCCTCTCCACTCCCTAGTCCACCCACCCCTTGCTTCTCACCACTTAAGGCTTAGCCCTCTCACTTTTAAAAATGATTGCTTGCCCCTCTTCCCCCCCTCAGGCTTTTCTGGGTTGCCAGGTATCCAGTTTTAGACTGGAAACTCCAGTAGAAAATGGGACCCGAGTGTCCGGTTAGCAGTGCTGACTGGAAACTAGAAGTCCGGTTATAGGAGTAACCACATGAGCCTCCGCTCCTCCCACTCCCAACACCCACCCCAGAGGGCTGGAAGAGAACCTGTCCTGCTGCTGCTGGATGTCACAGAGTGTGGGGGAGTCAGGTCCTGCACCCATCACTCCCCACTTCATGTGATTCACCTTGACTCTCAGCCAGCCAGTAAAACAGAAGGTTTATTAGACAACAGGAACACAGTCAAAGCAGAGCTTGTAGGTATGGAAAACAAGACCCCCCAGTCAGGTCTGTCTTGTGTGGCAGGAAGCCCAGACACCAGTGCTGGACCTCCCTCCGTTTCCCCAGCCAGCTCCAAACTGCAACCCCCTCCAGCTCCTCCTCTGTCCTTTGTCTCTTTTCTGGGCTAGGAGGCCACCTGATCTCTTTGTTCTCCAACACCTTCAGTTGGCACCTTGCAGGGGAGGGGCCCAGGCCATTAGTTCCCAGGAGACAGGATGTCAGCTATTCTCTGTGCAGACAGCATCACACCTGCCAAGGGCTGTGCAACAATCACACACCCTTATCCCACCACCTAGATACTTAAGAAATGCATAAGGGAAACTGAGGCACCCACACAGCATTCAGAGAAAACATTAAGAACATTCCCACTTTGTCACATTGGAGGAGGGGCAGCTCAGTGCAGACAGAGATGAAGAGAATGGGCTAGAACCATAGAGAACCGCTCTATGTGGGCTGGGGGGGGGAATCCTGTTTACCCCCTCCCCAGCCCTGCTGTGCTTGCAGTTTACCCTGGCCCCTCCCTTGCTCCAGGGACCAACCCTAGCTCCTGTCCCACTGTGCTTTTGCCCCCGGCCCCTTTTACAATCATTCCCCGGGGGGGGCCAACAAATATGTTTGGTGCCGGGCAAACAAAAAGTTAATCCGGCCCTGAAGGAAAGAATGGCTGAAAGAGAGGAAGGGGCTCGTAGAAGGCAAATGGAATGACTGGCTGCTGAGGAGAGAGTTGCCAGACTTAGGCTCCAAGTCAAAAAAGCAATGGAAGAACAGCAAAAACCATATCCTCTTGAAAGTTCAGTTTGTAGCAATGTTGGTATGTTGTATTACTCTGAGAAGTTTTCTGTGTTTAACCCATTATGTTATGACCAGGGGGAGGGGGACTCTAACCTGGTGGGAAATAGCTGTTTGTCTGAGGAAAAGAGCAGTTTGTCTGTAAATGAAGTTTCTGAATGTCTGTCTAATGTCTCAGAAGTGAATCTGGAATAAGATCAAGCACAGAAAGAACTCATTGGTCAGGAAAATGTTTCTCTGGAGCAGATTAAAGTGGCTGGTCAGGTTGAAGCCCTAGCTGAGGAAGGCAAGGAAAGTTTGGATGGGCCTAGGCAGCCTATATATTTTAGGTCTGAATATGGATAAAGGATACTAATTTCAGGCACCCAAATTTGCAAACGTTGGCTTAGGTATGTGGATTTATTCCCATTATACACGTGACAAAATAGGAAGTAGAATCAATGTGTTCCTAGTCCCTGATCTAATCACTCAATGACAATGCCACACATCAGGCACACTGATACATGGGAAGACTAATGTGGCTAAAATGTTTGGACTTTCACTTTCATACTGATATATTCATATATGTGCACAAACTGGAATAAGCTCCAAACACTGGGGCAGGGGGCAGGGAGGAAGAATTGGCAAAAGCAGAAGAATTGCCATTCTATCACCACATTGTGAGGGAGTCTCCGATAATGAGTCATTGATTTCAGATTGAACATATTACCAGGGCTGGCTGAAGAGGCGGCTGAGCAGGGCGATCATCCTGGGTTCCAACTTCCAGGAGCTGCCGAACTGGTATGCCACTCAGCTTCCGCCGCCCCCGCCCCCGGTTCTTCTCCTGTCTCGCTTGGCCACTCAAGGGGAGAACTGCAAATGTTTTCCTCCCTGGGCAGCAAAATAGCTAGGGCCACTCCTGCCCATTACAGGCTTTTCTGTTTAACTAGACTTGTGCAAATAATGGATTTTTTTTGTTCATTGGCAATTCAAACAAAAACTCACTGGGAAAAAGATTGTTTCAGGTTAACCAGAACATGAAATTTTTCTACATTTTCAGTGAATCAAAATGTAAAAACAAGCAGTTTTGGGTCAAATGAGCATTTTTTATGTTTAGTGCTTTTGAAAATAAAATTAAAGGAAATTTCTAAATGAAAAGTCCTTTCAAATTGAAACATTTCATTTTGAAAACATCAGAAAAGTTTCAATTTTTTTCTGAAATTTTTTAGCTCTTTTTCTTTTAAACAAACAGTTCAGCAAAATCAACACAAATTCATGAAATGTTTGAGTTTCTGAATCTGCATTTTTTAACAAAAAATGTTTCAGCTGAAAAATTTTGCTCAGTTCTATTTGTACCTTGCAGACCGACTGCACAACAAGCATAAAATGTTTGAAAATTCAACTATTTCTACCCCAGATCTGCAGATCTTTATGTTTATATCAGAAGCTTTAATTTATTATCAAACTGCATAGATCTAGCCATAATGCTGTATTTGCACTTGTACCTACACAACCAGTGAGTCAAATGATTGGCATCCTCATGCAACAAAGCAGCAGATCCAAGATCAAATCTAGATTAGGACTTCCACTCCCCAGGTCTATAAGAGGTTTCTATTTAAAATGTGGCTGGAGTCTTTGGTAAGGTGCAGGCTTTGTTGTTCCACAGGAACCTCCGCCAGGTAATTTGTGCCACAGCTGGGTAGCAGCACTTAGACAAAAGCAGCCCTGTGCCCACCAGGCAGGATGGAGGTGAGGTGCTACATTATAATTTCTCGAAGAGATGGGAGATTAGGAATTTAGAAGGAAAGATGCCAAATGCAGAGCTTCAAGGATCTCTCCAGCATAAGCAGTATGCCAGGGGAGTGCTGCTTAAGTAGAACAGATGGACAAAGAGCCTATCTAAGAAAAATGTGGATGGAGCATAAGATCAAAGTTCTAAAATAGCATCTTGATTCCAGTGGAGTGTTTGTTTCTCAGATTTTTGGGGGGAGTAACAATGGCAGCATTAAATAGATTCAGTTGGAATGTAAAGTTAGGGTTCAAACCTTTGCTTTTGTTATGTTTAGTTGGATGTACCAGTTTATATTCACAGGGAAAGGAGTAGAAACTGATGGTGAGCAAAGTTCAGAAGTTTCCAGAGGCTGAGTTGAGATAAGCATCCACATTTAAATGACTTTGTTGTTTTTACCCTCAGTTACTGAAGCTCTCTCCCTTTTCCTTCCTGCTTCACAATCCTCCAATAGGCTCCTTTCTATCACTCAATTAGGCTGTCACCACATTCCTTCCCCAGGGCACCACCTGGCCCCTGCTCTGTGAGATCTGGGTACTCTACCACATCAATCCAGCTGTCCCTGACAGTCCACTCCTTCTGGAGTTGTCAATTAACATGAAAAGAAATGAATGCAAATGAAGTGTCCCACAGATGTGGTAAGGCTCTTTCTTCAGAGAGCTTCTGTTAAACTCCAGCTAGGTTCACAGGCTACCGTGGAAAAATAGTCCCATCAGAAGTGGATCAACATCAGGCCCACCTCCCTTCCTTCATCAGGCAGCTTTTGCTCCAGGAGCTGAGGACTGGAGGTTTGCTCTCCTTGCTGGTTGGCCACAGCTGTGCTGTGTTCTCCCTTTGTAAGCTCCTCCTTCCAAGTCTGACACCACTCATGGTGTGGCAGACCGGGGCAAAATGAGCCCACAATAGCTCACTAACCCTCTATTGTGCAGAATGGGGTATGTATACCCCATCACAAGCCTCAATGTGTCTTGGTCTCCTTCCTCATTATTTTACATCAGAGTAAAACAGGTGAAAGTGAGAACAGAATCCATCCCTGTGTCTCAGCAATACCTCCATGTCCCTCTAAGACTTCCCAGGTCCCTTCTTCCTGACACTTGACCTCCAATATGTCTTGGTTCCCTATCTTCCCCCACCTACCCTTAACCTTCCTTTTGGCACCTATTGCCTCCTCCCCCATGAATCATAGAATCATAGAATATCAGGTTGGAAGGGACCTCAGGAGGTCATCTAGTCCAACCCCCTGCTCAAAGCAGGACCGATCCACAATTAAATCATCCCAACCAGGGCTTTGTCAAGCCTGACCTTAAAAACTTCTAAGGAAGGAGATTCCACCACCTCCCTAGGTAACGCATTTCAGTGTTTCACCACCCTCCTAGTGAAAAAGTTTTTCCTAATATCCAACCTAAACCTCCCCCACTGCAACTTGAGACCATTACTCCTTGTCTTGTCATCCGCTACCACTGAGAATAGTCTAGATCCATCCTCTTTGGATCCACCTTTCAGGTAGTTGAAAGCAGCTATCAAATCCCCCCTCATTCTTCTCTTCTGCAGACTAAACAATCCCAGTCCCCTCAGCCTCTCCTCATAAGTCATGTGTTCCAGTCCCCTAATCATTTTTGTTGCCCTCCGCTGGACTGTCTCCAATTTTTCCACATCCTTCTTGTAGTGTGGGGTCCAAAACTGGACACAGTACTCCAGATGAGGCCTCACCAATGTCGAATAGAGGGGAATGATCATGTCCCTCGATCTGGTGGCAATGCCCCTACTTATACATCCCAAAATGCCACTGGCCTTCTTGGCAACAAGGGCACACTGTTGACTCATATCCAGCTTCTCGTCCACTGTAACCCCTAGGTCCTTTTTTGCCGAACTGCTGCCTAGCCATTCGGTCCCTAGTCTGTAGCGGTGCATTGGATTCTTCCGTCCTAAGTGCAGGACTCTGCACTTGTCCTTGTTGAACCTCATCAGATTTCTTTTGGCCCAATCCTCTAATTTGTCTAGGTCCCTCTGTATCCTATCCCTGCCCTCCAGCGTATCTACCACTCCTCCCAGTTTAGTGTCGTCTGCAAACTTGCTGAGGGTGCAATCCACACCATCCTCCAGATCATTTATGAAGATATTGAACAAAACCGGCCCCAGGACCAACCCTTGGGGCACTCCGCTTGATACTGGCTGCCAACTAGACATGGAGCCATTGACCACTACCTGTTGAGCCCGACAATCTAGCCAACTTTCTACTCACCTTACAGTACATTCATCCAGCCCATACTTCTTTAACTTGCTGACAAGAATACTGTGGGAGACAGTGTCAAAAGCTTTGCTAAAGTCAAGGAACAACACGTCCACTGCTTTCCCTTCATCCACAGAACCAGTTATCTCATCATAGAAGGCAATTAGATTAGTCAGGCATGACTTGCCCTTGGTGAATCCATGCTGACTGTTCCTGATCACTTTCCTCTCATCTAAGTGCTTCAGAATTGATTCCTTGAGGACATGCTCCATGATTTTTCCAGGGACTGAGGTGAGGCTGACTGGCCTGGAGTTCCCAGGATCCTCCTTCTTCCCTTTTTCAAAGATGGGCACTATATTAGCCTTTTTCCAGTCGTCCGGGACTTCCCCAGATCGCCATGAGTTTTCAAAGATAATGGCCAATGGCTCCGCAGTCACATCCGCCAACTCCTTTAGCACTCTCGGATGCAACGCATCCGGCTCCATGGACTTGTGCATGTCCAGCTTTTCTAAATAGTCCCGAACCTCTTCTTTCTCCACAGAGGGCTGGTCACCTCCTCCCCATGCTGTGCTGCCCAGTGCAGTAGTCTGGGAGGTGACCTTGTTCGTGAAGACAGAGGCAAAAAAAGTATTGAGTACATTCGCTTTTTCCACATCCTCTGTCACTAGGTTGCCTCCCTCATTCAGTAAGGGGCCCACACTTTCCTTGACTTTCTTCTTGTTGCCAACATACCTGAAGAAACCCTTCTTGTTACTCTTAACATCTCTTGCTAGCTGCAACTCCAGATGTGATTTGGCCTTCACTCCTGCATGCCTGAGCAATATTTTTATACTCATCCCTGGTCATTTGTCTAATCTTCCACTTCTTCTAAGCTTCTTTTTTGTGTTTAAGATCAGCAAGGATTTCACTGTTAAGGCAAGCTGGTCGCCTGCCATATTTACTATTCTTTCTACACATCGGGATGGTTTGTCCCTGTAACCTCAATAAGGATTCTTTAAAATAAAGCCAGCTCTCCTGGACTTCTTTCCCTCTCGTGTTATTCTCCCAGGGGATCTTGCCCATCAGTTCCCTGAGGGAGTCAAAGTCTGCTTTTCTGAAGTCCAGGGTCTGTATCCTGCTGCTTTCCTTTCCTCCTTGTGTCAGGATCCTGAACTCAACCATCTCATGGGCACTGCCTCCCAGGTTCCCATCCACTTTTGCTTCCGCTACTAATTCTTCCCGGTTTGTGAGCAGCAGGTCAAGAAGAGCTCTGCCCCTAGTTGGTTCCTCCAGCACTTGCACCAGGAAATTGTGCTGAGTGCTGAGAACGCAGCAGCTCTAGGAGAATGTTCTCAGCGCTCCACCTAGTGCTGAATTCTCCCTGCACACAGTTTACACCCTAGAGTAATCAATTTTTATCCATTGTCAGCCTAGCAGTCAGGCTATAGTAGCTGTGACCCATGACAAGATCTTCTAAGGCATATGAGGCCACAGGGAATGAAGTATGGATCTACAGTAGCATCATTATTCAGGGATTCCATTGCTAACTCTGGTCTAAATTCTGCAGTACTTACTTGAGCCAAACTTCCACTGACGTCGTTGGGAGTTTTGCTCATGTAGAGACTGCAGTATTTCTCTCTGTTTCCTCAAGGATGTATACCACATCACTGTACCCACTAGAAATCCATGCCATGGAAAATCTATCTGCATTTCCCTGCAGAATCATCTGTTTTTGAGAAATCTCAGAAGCTGGCTCAGAAAAAAAGTCAACAATTTCTTTCTTTTCTCTCTGCAACACTGGAGAAGAGGCTGGTTCTCCACATCCTTCCCACAAGAGGGGACCAATAGCTTCAGAAGGCACATCTCTGGGAGTGACTGCCAGTTATACACATTGTAGGGTAGGCTATAAAAAGGGTCCCATGTGGTCCAACCTCTGTCCGAGAACAGTGTAGAAATTAAGCTTCTTTGATTTTTTTTTTAAATTTCTAGATCTTTGCTTGCAAAGAAATCGTGCCAAATGTGAATTGAGTCTAAACTCATGCAATGCTATCTTCCTGAGTCTGCAGATGACCTGAAAAAATATCTGAGATGAGTGCGAACTGTCCCATGTATAACCATGCACCGCTACAGACTAGGGACCGAATGGCTAGGCAGCAGTTCTGCGGAAAAGGACCTAGGGGTGAGAGTGGACGAGAAGCTGGATATGAGTCAGCAGTGTGCCCTTGTTGCCAAGAAGGCCAATGGCATTTTGGGATGTATAAGTAGGGGCATAGCGAGCAGATCGAGGGACGTGATCGTTCCCCTCTATTCGACACTGGTGAGGCCTCATCTGGAGTACTGTGTCCAGTTTTGGGCCCCACACTACAAGAAGGATGTGGATAAATTGGAAAGAGTCCAGCGAAGGGCAACAAAAATGATTAGGGGTCTAGAGCACATGACTTATGAGGAGAGGCTGAGGGAGCTGGGATTGTTTAGTCTGCAGAAGAGAAGAATGAGGGGGGATTTGATAGCTGCTTTCAACTACCTGAAAGGGGGTTCCAAAGAGGATGGCTCTAGACTGTTCTCAATGGTAGCAGATGACAGAACGAGGAGTAATGGTCTCAAGTTGCAATGGGGGAGGTTTAGATTGGATATTAGGAAAAACTTTTTCACTAAGAGGGTGGTGAAACACTGGAATGCGTTACCTAGGGAGGTGGTAGAATCTCCTTCCTTAGAGGTTTTTAAGGTCAGGCTTGACAAAGCCCTGGCTGGGATGATTTAACTGGGACTTGGTCCTGCTTTGAGCAGGGGGTTGGACTAGATGACCTTCTGGGGTCCCTTCTAACCCTGATATTCTATGATTCTATGATTCTATGATTCTATGGGGTGTTCACCCTGAATCCTACTGATGACAATGTAAATATAAATGATCAACTTTGTTGACTCTTTCTCACTGATAATTTTAGTAGAAACATCCCCTCATCCCAAGTTTCCTTCTATGCCTTCCCAGATGCCAAAAGGTCTCAGCTGTTACCTTATTCAGCTGTTACCTTATCCAGCTGCTAAAACCTCTCCCTTGACAAACTGTATAATGCAATATTACACTCTCAATCTAAAAACTGAAAATTTAGGATAACAAAATACTGTAAATTCAATATCAAAATGAATGAAACCACAAATTCTGTATGTACTGTGCTAATCATGTTCATGTTTTATTAAAACAACAATGTCCACCTGAAGCTGCCAGGGAATATTCAGTCTGCTGTACTCTAGTGCCATAGAAACCAGGGGGCTATGTTGCAGAATTTATGTCCATACTTTAGTAGCACACACAGGGCCTTGGCTATATATTTCTCAGAGGAATGCATAAAGCTATTTTTACTAGAAGATTACTGCTCCAATTCAGTCCTGTTTTCCTAAAAAGAGTTAACAAGCGCCTTCTGTTCCCCAATGTTTTCAGCTTGCAATCAGAAATAGGTTTTAGCCATATTTTGAGTTAATTTGATTTTTAAATCACCTGTGGATAGGTCTTGCAGATGTTTACTATCTATCCACAAAATTTTATGTAGAATTTACCAAAATTTCTCCCCAATTTTCAGTGACCCTACACATCATCCTCCATTTGAATCCACCTGAATCCTGTCACTCAGGTTATCAATCAGACAGGAATTTGGAGGAACAAGAGGGGATTTTAAAAAATTGGAGTATATTTCATGCTGGGGAAATGTGCAAGAGTGACAGCTCTGGCAGATAATACTTGTATATCCATTCAACAGGTACAGTGCTCCCATCTCCAGGGCTGTCAGTCTGGCACTTTTCACACACATTAAATCCACTTTAAAACAAAACAAAACAAAAAAACAAACAAACAAAACCCATCAGGGCAACTAGTTCTGGAAAAACCACCACAATGCCACCACCCCTTCGCATACCTCTTCAGGGGCCAATGATCAAAAACAGGAAACCAAAGCATGCAACTCTGATAGGATGTGGAATGCAGGTGATCACGCCACAGACGTTTGCATCTTCCTGTCAGGTACACTGCAATGTCAAGTGCGTCAAGATCTGTACAGATGCTGTCATAACATGGTTTTGCCCCCTTTTTATTTCCTTGGTACCTGATTGGCAGCTCTATAAATCAGATTACAGTCTGAGTGCTACAGGCACCAGCCCCCTGACTGAGTCTCTAAATCAGACTAATTGAAACAACAAATATGCCTGAATAGTAGTTTCTTGAGAAAATGTAGCCCTTACAGCACACTGCTTTTACTTCTGACTTGACAGGATTTATTGACTTGTTGGTATTTCTGCACATTGATTCTGAGAAATACAGAATGAACTTCAAAAGGGTCAGAATATGACTCCATGTCCAAGTGAGATTCAGAAACACCAACTGCAGTAAAGAGAGTGGCAGAAAACCCAGAATGGGTCATTAATTCACATCCAGTCCAGATCAGTAGTTTCTGAAAATGATCACTACCTGATGGCTGTTTGGTGTCTTACCTGAAAGTAGTTCAAATTCCAGTCTATTGCCTAATGGACAGACATCACATTACAAGAAAATGCCCTTATGGCTGGACCCCCACTAATTACCATCCCTTGGTGATATTCTTAATGGGGCCAAGGAATGAGACTGCACAAGTCCTCCAGTTCAAGGTAGACTGGAAGGAAGCAGGGAAGGTGTTTGCACTGACACTGCCCATAATGTGTCTGTTCCATGTAAAAAGAAAGAGGACTTCAGTCTGCAGAGCTATCAAGCTGTAGCTCAAGAAAGCTTATGCTCTAATAAATTTGTTAGTCTCTAAGGTGCCACAAGTACTCCTTTTCTTTTTATGGATACAGACTAACATGGCTGCTACTCTGAAACAAGCCAGTTATGTTCACTACTGAAAAAATAACTTAGAAACTTGGAATGACTTTGGACCTGGGAAAAATTGAAAAGAAAAAAAAAAGAATATTGCAGGATTTAGGATATCAGATCTGCAGGTCATATCTCATACACACACACACAATAAAGAACCCATTTCTCTCCTCCCACACTCAAAAATACACAGTATGTTGAAGCGAGATTAAGATTTATTTCTACATCCTCCACAATGAACATTTATATTTTGTGAAGGAAGAAGATGGTATTTTTCAGAAGAAACCACAAGTATACGTGACAGAGACCCCCTTGGCAAAGCACCCCATATTCTTTCCAGACAACACTTACCTTAGCCCTGACAAACTCACTATACCAAACGTGTCTATAGGATATTTATCTGTAAAGAGTAACATGTCAGGTATCTACAGGAATCTTGTAACTTGTCAAAATTCATAATAATTGTGGGATGTATGTATGGGTAATATTTAAGGAATAATGTATTTATATTAAACTTATGCCTTATGGACTTGGAGTAAAAATTAATCACCAGGGATAATGTGAGTCGGTGATAGCCTATTTGGGCAGTGGGAGTTGTCACCCTGCCCTGTTTTACTGGTGATGAAATGCAAGGCTCAATTGTTTAGCCTTGTGCTAAAGTCTTAATATGAAGAATTTTGAAGGAAAACCATCAGAGGCAACTGCAACCAATTGAAACCACATGAAGGTTTAAAAAAAGGAACTTTACAAAAAGATAAGGGTTTGCTCTATCTGCAAATAGAAACCAAAGGCTGTGTTCAGCATAACACATAGAAGGGAGAAGCGCTCTGTGTCCTTTCACTGAGGAAACCGCTTGTGGGGTGAGGGTATTTTCGTGAATGTTTAGATTCTGGTTCTTGTGAAATCAGGCAATTCTCCAACAGAATGAACTTGGGGGGATGGGGGAACCTCCTTTAATAGATGTTAGCTATTAGCAAGTACAGACCCAGGTTCATCTTTTGTGATTTTGTATTGTTACCATTTGTTTCTATCCCTTTCTCTCATTTCTAGTTAAATCTTCTAAAAGAGAGCAGTTTGTTTATGGTCCACACACCTGATGCAAATAGCACCCTTCCTCCTCTGAGGTATATTAAGTGGCTGCTACTCCTGTGGCTTCTTTCTTAATAGGCATTGAGCAGTGTCACGGCACATTCCCTCTCATTGTAAAGGGAGGGTGCCTGGCCTCCTCATCCTATAGCCAAACCACTTTGTGACTTGACCCTCTCAAGAGGCACAAGGGATTGTGAGGGTCTGTATTTGCATGGGACACTACCAAGGAAAACCCAGGCTGTTTCAGGAACCTTCTTTCCTTTCAGTCCACACTGACCCAATGCCAGCTGTTAGGTGGTACTGTGCTGCTGCTGGAGGGTGCCATTTTGGGGATGAAACAGAAAAGAAAGATCCTGAACATCTGTAATCATTAAGGGCCTGGATTTCCTTCTGAACTCCCTGAACACACAATAAAGTGAGTGGGCCAAATCCTGAGAGGTGGTGAGAACCTGAACCTGCTGCTGATTTAATTGTGGGCCAGGGGTTCACAGACCTCACAGGAGGCCTTCAGTAGGAGCAGGCTGTGACGATACCATGTCACCTTTGTACACACAGAGGGATTAAACCTAATGCCCTCGCCCAATTACCTGAATGCCTCACAGGGTACGAAGGCTGACCTCTGACTCGGGTTTGAGCGCAAGCCCCCATTCCATCCACACACAAATGAGTCTGACTCAGGTCCTAGGACCTTGCTGGGGGGTGAATCAGAGCCTGAGTCCTGCTGTGACTCAGGTCCAAGCCCTTTCATTTTGCAGTGTGGATACAGCTCAGAACCTGACTCAGGTGCTCTGCACTCTACAACTTGGACACATTAACATGACTTCATGAGCAGTGGGTATAATAGCTCAAAGGAGGCTCAGCCTCTCCTGGTGCTGCTAGACCCCCAGTTGTGAGGTTTGGCGGGGAAAGTTTTTGCTTTATTATGCTCCATGCAGGTTCCAGGGTGTTTGAGAAGGCAGTATGTGCTATTCAGCTTCCTCGGTTTCATCAGTAATCTCCCTGGACTCCAGAGAGATTTCTGATGGACCTAGAAAGTTGAGTAGCAAATACCACCTCCTCAGCTGCCCCGGAACCTGCATGGGGCCTGTGACAGGTTTCCTCCCTTCCCACCTGATGTACTGGGGTACCACTGAGCCTGCCTGCTCCATCAGCCTGGGCTCCCTCACCCTGTCCTGCTAAACAAGGCCCTCAAGCCTCCTCTAGCACACACACAGGTAGGGCTACGCCCAGCTGCAGAAAGGCACAGACACTGAAATCAGCTCTGTGTGGGAAGATTCAGCTCGAAATTGCCTAGCACTCAAGTGCACAACCCCTCTGGAGTGTAAATCCAAAACTGTATTGTCTTGCACTGCACAGAAATCTGTACACCGTAAACTCATGAAAATCGCCCCCTCCCTTAATGTGGAGGAAGATATGCACAGCTTTCCCCCCTTTCCCTCCCCCCATTATGAATTGAACAAACTGGTTTACAGAAAACAAAAACAAGTTTATTAACAACAAAGAATAGATTTTAAGTGATTATAAGGGATAACAAACAGCTCAAAGCCGATTACTGAGCAAATAAAGCAAACATGCAAACTAAATTTAATACACGAAAGAAACTGGCTATAAGTAATAATTTCTCATCCTAAATATTGTTTTAAGCAGATAGCAGAGTTTCTTGTTGACAAACCACTTTTGCTTGCAGCTTAGAACTCCAGATATGGCTTTCACAGGCCAGACACCTTCTAGCTTGGATCCAATCCTTTCTTCCCCAGATCAGTCTTAGGTGTTGTCAGCGATCATCTTGGGTGGGGATTCAGTGAAGAACTGATCTAGATTAACTCACTTCCCTGCCTTAAATAGGATTTATATAAGGTGGGAATCCTTTGTTTTGCAGTTTGATCCCCACCCCTTATTAGTGGAAAAATACTAGTAGGCCAAGATGGGGTCCAGTACCAGGTGACATGATCACATGACCAGGAAGCTTCTCAGGAAGGTGAGAGATTAGCATCTTTAAAAGTCCTGTTGTTCTTCCTAATGGCCCATTGACTGATTGCATTTTGTCTGGTGGGCATTCCCCATGTGCAAACACTTTTGTAATTGATACATGGTCAGTATTCCTAACTTCAGATACAGAAATGATACAGGCATACAAATAGGATAATCATATTCAGTAAATCATAACCTTTCCAATGATACCTCACATGACCCATTTTGCATAAACCACATCTTAGTTATGCCAAAATCATATTATAACAATATTTCTATGAAGAATATGGGGCTTAGTGTCACATATGCCACCTTCCACCCTGGTCTGCAGTGTAAGGGCCCAAGGAAAGAATGTGTGACCAGGGAAAAGGGGCCATGGCCAGAATGCCACTGGATTCTGGTGATCCTGGGCTGCCTGAACAACCTCTTGGGCCCATGGATGGCTAAGTGCAACTTAGAGTAGCCCTGAGGCTGTTCTAAGTCACACCTGGAGCCAAACAGGCTCCATTATGGCCTCAGGTTGGAGAATCACAGAAGTCATTTAAAGCCACCTTTGCTCCCAACCCCGGATCCTGCACCAAGCAGAGCTTGGGTGGATTGGAGGACCCAGTCCAATATGTTGGTAAAAAACCATTGTTAAATTGAAGTTAAGGTTTTAAATAACTATCAGTTACTTAAGGAAAAAACTCAAGAATATGATTTTCTCAAAAACTAGAAATATTATAAAACCTGTAAATTAAAGGTTAAGGCTACTGTGATACAGCATGGCCCGAGGGCAGCAGGAGCGTACTAGAAGGGAGCCTTATTCCCCATAGAGGGAAGAAAGTTTGCTATAGACTAATTAAAGCACCTGAAGCCAGTCACATGATAAAAAACCCCTACTTCAATCAGACCAGGAGGAGTTGGAGCAGAGAGCAGTTTGGAGAAGTGCCATGGCTGGCTAGAAGACCAAGATCCGAGGTGAAGAAACACCCAGCTTGTGCAGAGAGAGAGGGCAGGAAGCCCCACAAGCTGAAGAGCAGGAGAGGGAAGTAGCCCAGGGGAAGGAAGCACTAGTTCAAGTGGTTTACCACTATCACTAGGGCCCTGGGCTGGGACCCGGAGTAGAGGGCAGGCCTGGGTCCCTCCCTCTCCACTACCCTTCTCTGGGTTACGAGTGGGACAGTAGATACCCTGGTTCAGGGGCAGGAAACTGTGCCCTGAACCTCCCCCAAAGAAGAGGAAGTGAGGGACCCATCATAATTGTACCGGCAATTTGCCACACTATATTTAAACATATTAGAAAGTATGCAAATGCATAATTAAGGTCACCCAACTTAACTCTGTCCCCTGTACGCTGCCAAACTTCCATTGTGAACAATCATTGCATTTTGCTTGTAAGTCACACACAATTTGAATGAGTAGCTTTTGATAAAGGCTTTAAAAAGTTTGCAGTTTGTGGCTACCGTCATCTAAAATCCACTTTTATTTTGACAAAAAGAAAAGGAATACTAGTGGCACCTTAGAGACTAACCAATTTAGGCATCCGATGAAGTGAGCTGTAGCTCACGAAAGCTTATGCTCAAATAAATTGGTTAGTCTCTAAGGTGCCACTAGTACTCCTTTTCTTTTTGTGAATACAGACTAACACTGCTGCTACTCTGAAACCTTTTATTTTGACAGTTTGTCAGTGAAGTCAAGGAACGCTAGAGATTGTGGTTGTAGTGGAGTTGTCACCCCGCTCCAGCCCTGAAGGGGTTAAAACAGCCCAGGGAGAGGGCTGCCTGGGCCAGACAATAGTAAAAGCAGCCCTGGAGAGGGCTGCGGCTGGGAACTGCTAGGCCGATTGGGGGAAGCAGCCACAGCTGGCCCTTATAAGAGGGCTATGGGCTAGGAGCTGGAGAAGTCTCACTCTAGCCCTGGAATGGGAAGGGCTAGCTGCCTGGGAGTGGAGTAGTGCTGGGAAAGGACAAGGGGAGCTCCAGCCTGGTAAATGACCAGGCTGCAGGCCTTGGTAAAGGCCCAGAAAGGTACTGGGGCAGCCTGGGGATAGGCAAAGCAGCTGGTCCTAACCCCTTGCCAATGATGAGTGGCTATTACACTGCAGTCTGCCCCAGTGCGTGGGGGTTAGATGATGACTGGCAGTAGCCACTGAGGCAAGGTGGGTTTAGAAGGTTGGGGGTTCCCCAGGAAGGGGAGACCCAGAGTGTGGGGGTACTGCTGGGGCAGAACCCCAGGGTAAAGGGCACCAGGGTCTGGGAGGGACACAGATGCCAGTGGCAGGCAAGACACCAGCCTGCAGAGGGCGCTCTGAAGGCTGGAAAGAGCTAATTCCTGAGACGACCAGCAGGAGGCGCCAAACCAGTGAGTCTCGCCTCGCTACAGTGGTTTTGGTTTTATATGGACATGCTCATTCAGGATGATGATGAGCTGTGTACGGGTCTCATGGTTAAGGCAGCTGAATGGTGACATGGGGACCTGGATTCTATCCCTGCTTCTCCCTAGAGTTCCTGTGTGATGCTGGGGAACTCACTTAAACCAACCTTTTTATAGGTGGTCACTAACTGTGTGTTCCTCATTTCCTGGGTGCTTGGCTTGAGATGCTGGGGTCTGATTTGCTGAATACTCACAACTGCACCTGGAGTCAATGGGAGCTGTGCTTTGGACATATTAAGTGCTATGTAAGATTACGTACTCTGAAAAATTGTGTCCTACGGGGTCTCATATTGGGCACCCAAAATTGTGTACTTTTCTCCTTAATCTCTCTGTGGCTCAGTTCTGCATGCATAAAATGGGGATAATACCACTACCTCATCTCTTGGGAAAATAAATTAACCAATGTTTGTTAAGCACTCAGATACTGTAGTTAAAAGTGCCACAGAAATGCCTATGAGGAAACTAATAGTTTGCAGTAAATAAGTCAGGGGTTACATATAGAGCAACGAGATGAAAACCAGATATTTAGTAGCTGCTTACTAAGGGATCACCAGCCATCCCGTGGCCCTGAGGCAGGGGTCCCATGGAAAAAAATAGGCATTTCCTAACTTTTGAATACTAAGCTTGCAAAGTCAAGCAATGTTCTTTTAACATACGTGTGTGTGATACTCTTCTCAGCTATTAGCGGCTGGAGATATTAGCACTACTTCAACCAAAGTTTATGTGGCTCTCTGCCTTCTTGAGAGATATTAGTCCTACCTCCTAGTTAAGGTTTAAGCTATGCTCCTGTTATAATCCTGCATTTAACATTATACAGCTTTGCTAAAGCTATACCAAACATCCCAAAGTTTCACAGGCATGATCTTGTACCAGGGTAGAATTTTTCTGTAAAGTTGAAGGCAAATCGGCAAAGGTGTTGGAGAATAAGGAGGTGAAATCATTTCAGATACTTCCTTTTCTTTTTCTGGCCCACCATAACTCTTTACCACTTTGGCACAGGAAATCACATGGGGAAGCAGTCTAGGGCAGGGTGTCTGGATCTCACATGAAAAAATGTTGTGATATCACATAGATACTTAGTTACCGTAGCAAGGTATCTATTGCAGACCTTTTTAAGGGTCACACCAAAGCTTAGGCAGTTTACAGGCTGGACTGTGACTGTAACCCAGTGCGTTACACTGGGCAGCAATTAGCTGGTTCTACCTGGGAAGCTAATGCACAGACACTAAAACTCTGGGCTTGTCTCATGCTATTCTGTGACAGAGTATTGTTCCCTAGTACAGCTCAAGTCTTCTTACACAGGACTGAAAGATACTCAACTGAATTAAACCATGCATTTAATAACAGGTACTATGAGACCAACAAACCTGGCCTGGTACCAGTCCCTCCCAACATTAGGTGACAAGCTGCCTTGCAAAATCTGCTCCTTAAAACATGCCATGTCTATCCCTGTTTAAAGATATGTTTAATCCAGTGAGCCACTCGTTCAGCTCAAGTCACCCCGTTTGGACCATTCTCCAAAAGAACCTTGATATCCTCTCCAAAGGGCCTAGCCAGTGGCAATAACCAGCTTCAAACATAGCCAATTCTGGCTTTGCTACAAACCCAACATAGCACTGCTCCATCCCCATAGATAGTCCATCTTGTGCACTAAAGGAGGCCAGGTCCTGTGGGGAAAAAAAAAGTGTGCCCGCTCATGCTGGTATCAACTGTATCCATATTGTATATGCATCCAGGGGCAGAACTGAAGTTGCACAGGAAGCTCGAATTCTGGTATTTCCTAAAGCTTGAGAGCTTCACTTTGCAACCTTAATAATGTTCTTTTCATATCGTCTTTTTGCATGTGTGTAGTTTATTCAATTTTTTTAAAAACATCATATTGACGCCTACGTGGGTCATTGGCAGGTTTGGAACCTTTAGATCCATTGCATCTTCCACTGCCGCTTGCAGTAGCCCACGAAAGCTTATGCTCAAATAAATTTGTTAGTCTCTAAGGTGCCAGAAGTTCTGCTGTTCTTTTTGCGCTAACAGAGTAAATGATAGCATAAGAACATAGGAATAGCCATGCCAGTCAGACCAATGGTCCATCTAGCCCAGTATCCTGTCTCTAATAGTGACCAGAGCCAGATGCCTTAGAGGAAATAAACATAGAGCATTATCGAGTGATCTATCCCCTGTCATCCAGTGTCTAGCAGTTGGATGTAGGGACACCCAGAGCATGGGGTTGTGTCCCTGACCATCTTGGCTAATAGCCATTGATGGACCTATCCTCCATAAACATATCTAATTGTTTTTTGAACCCAGTTATAGTCTTGGCCTTCACAGCATTCTCAGCAATGAATTCCACAGGGTGGCTATGTACTGTGTGAAGAAATACTTCCTTTTGTTTGTTCGTTTGTTAAACCTTCTGCCTATTAATTTCACTGAGTAACACTTGGTTCTTGTATTATGTGAAGGGATAAATAACACTTCCCTGTGCACTTTCACCACACCATTCCTGATTTTATAGACCTCTATTGTATTCCCCCACTTAGTTGTCTCTTTTCTAAATTGAACAATCCCAGGCTTTTTAATCTGTCCTCATATGGAAGCTGTTCCATACCCCTAGTCATTTTTGTTGCCCTTCTCTGCACCTTTTCCAGTGCTAATAGATTTTTGAGATCGGGTGACCAGAACTGCATGCAGTATTCAAGATGTAGGCATAGCATTGATTTATATAGTGACATAATAAAACAGAATCTCATCATTTGTCCCTTTTCCTAATTGTTCCCAACATTCTGTCAGCTGTTTTGACTGCTGCTGCACATTGAGCCAATATTTTCAGAGAACTATCCACAATGACTCCAAGATCTTTCTTGCATTGTAACAGTTAATTTAGACCCAATCATTTTGTATGTATACTTTTGATTATGTTTTCCATTACTTTGCATTTATCAACAGTGAATTTCACCTGCCATTTTGTTGCCCAGTCACCCAGTTTTGTAAAATCCCTTTGAAACTCTTTGCAGTCAGCTTTGGCCTTAACTATTTTGAGTAATTTTGTATCTTCTGCAAACTTTACCACCTAATTGTTCACCCTTCTTTTCCAGATTTTTTGTGAATATGTTGAACAGCCTGGTCCCAGTACAGAGTCTTCGGGGGGAACCTTGTATTTTCCACAGTGTGAAAACTGACCATTTATTCCTGCCCTTTGTTTCCTATCTTTTAACCAATTACTGATCCATGAAAGGACCTTCCCTCTTATCCCATGACTGCTTACAAGCATTTGGTGAGGTACCTTGTCAAAGACTTTTTGAAAGTCCAAGTGAAATGTATCAACTGGGTCACCCTCTTCTTCAAGCTTGTTGACAACCTCAAAGGATTCTAATAGATTGTTGAGACATAATTTCCTTTACAAAAGCTGTGCTGACTCTTCCCCAAAAGATCGTGCTTATCTATGTATCTGATCATTCTGTTCTTTACTATAGTTTCACCTTGTTTGCCTGGTACTCAAGGTAGGCTTACCAGCCAGTAAATGCCAGGATCAGCTCTACTTCCTAGCAGTAGTAGGTTGTCATCCTTTATGTGAGTCAGATTTACTGGGGGTTAAGGCACTTTTCCAAAGGGTTTCACAGATATTTGCTGTCTGCAAAGGAATAATGAGACTCGGGAATCATCAGATTTTGGAAGGAAGCATGCTCTTGTGAGCACAGACTATTCTGCCAGTTTACCCCAAGCTTGATCCCTTTCTGCATCTTCTCCCCCAGTCCTGTCTCTTCTCCACTTCTGTCTTCCCACCCCACTCCCAATTGCCTTGCCTTGCCAGTCCTAGTCTCCCCCGCAGGACTCCCATCCCAGTCTCAGTGCCAAGCTGTTCTCCCCTCCATTCCCCCCGACTCATAGATTCCTAGGCCAGAAGGAACCACTATGATCTTCCAGTCTGACCTCCTGTATAACACAGGACTTGGGTCTCTACTGAATTAATTCATATCTGGAAAAATATGCATCTTGATTTAAAAATTGCCAGAGATGGGGAATCCACCAGAACCCTTGGTAAATTATTCCATTGGTTAATCACCCTTACTGTTAAAAATGTGTGCCTTATCAAGTCTGAATTTGTCTAAACTCAACTTCCAGATTTCTGCTGGGGCACCCATTTTTCTGGTGCCCCCACCCCCAATTGGCCAGGGCCCCTGGGCACAGGCCCCTTTGGTCCATTGGCTAATCCACCACTGAGTAGTGGTAGCACCACTGCCATATACAGAGATCTTAAAAACATAAGAATGGCCATACTGAGTCAGACCAAAGATCCATCTAGCCCAGTATCCTGTCTTCTTAGAGCGGCCAATCCCAGGTGCCCCAGAGGGAATGAACAGAACAGGTAACCATCAAGTGATCCGTCCCCTGTCACTCATTCCCAGCTTCTGGCAAACAGAAGCTAGGGACACCATCCCTGTCCATCCTAACTAATAGCCATTGATGGACCTATCCTCCATGAACTTATCTAGTTCTTTTTTGAACCCTGTTAGTCTTGGCCTTCACAACATCCTCTGGTAAAGAGTTCCATAGGTAGTCTGTGTATTGTGTGAAGAAATACTTACTTTTTGTTTTTTAAACCTGCTGCCCATTAATGTCATTTAGTGACCCTGTAACGATGCTGTTCTGGTGGGACCCAACTGAGAGTGCCAATTCAGGACTAATTGCTTAAAGCAGGGCAGTTGCAGCCCATGGCTGGGGTTTCTATGCACACCAAGGCAAACCAAACCCGCCAGACAGAGAGGACTTTGGTTTTACCTCACTGGCTAACCACAAGTCACACAAGCAATTCCCTTAGACACTCCAGTTTCCCAGTATCCCCACCAGTGCCACTCGTTATGGGGACGAATGGTTATGAAAACCAATACCCCAGTAAAAGAGAAAAGGTTCTCTCGATCCTAAAGGACCAAGCCCCAGACCCAGGTCAATATACAAATCAGATCTTACCCACAAATCACGCTGTTGCCAATCCTTTAGAATCTAAAATCTAAAGGTTTATTCATAAAAGGAAAAAGATGTAGATGAGAGCTAGAATTGGTTAAATGGGATCAATTACACACAGTCATGGCAAAGTTCTTGGTTCAGGCTTGTAGCAGTGATAGAATAAACTGCAGGTTCAAATCAAGTCTCTGGAGTACATCCACAGCTGGGATGGGTCATCAGTCCTTTGTTCAATGCTTCAGTGTAGCAAAGAGGTAAGAAGCAGGATTGAAGACCAGATGGAGGAGCTGCAGCAGCTTTTTATATTCTTTTGCCATGTGGTCTGTCTCCCTTTGTCCCAAAGGCAAGCTATCCATCACATGGCCTGGAAACACCTCAGAGTTCTGTCCATAGGCATGTCCCTGCATACCTTGCTGAGTTGCAAGGCCTGTATGCCTTCTCTCAATGGGTCAATTGTATAGCTGATGGTCTTTAATGGGCCATCAAGCAGGCTAGGCAGAGCTGACACCAACTTGTCTAGGGTGTCACCCAGAAGCATAGCACAAGTTTGAACTACAGACAGTATAGAGCCAATATTCATAACTTCAACTACAAAAATGATACACAGACAGCATAATCATAATGAGCAAACCATAATCTTGTCTTAGACACCTCATTTGACCCCCTTTATATAAGATTTGGTGCCACTACAGGGTCTTGGTTACAACAATGATCTATATGGTCCCAGATTATGTCAATAATGTCACAGCCCCTAGTTTTTATGTTATGAGAAGGAGTAAATAGCACTTCCTTATTTACTTTCTCCACACCAGTCATGATTTTATAGACCTCAATCATATCCCCCTTAGTCGTCTTTTCCAAGCTGAAAAGTCCCAGTCTTATTATTCTCTCCTCATATGGCAGCTGTTCCAAATCCCTAATCATTTTTGTTGCTCTTTTCTGAACCTTTTTCAGTTCCAATATCTTTTTTGAGCTGGGGCGACCACATCTGCACGCGGTATTCAAGATGTGGGAGTACCATGGATTTCTATAAAAGCAATATGATATTATCTATCCCTTTCTTAATGATGCCCAACATTCTGGTCTCTCTTTTGACTGTCGCTACACATTGAGTGGATGTTTTTTGGAGAACTATCCACAATAACTTCAAGATATCATTTTTTTTTTTTTTTTTTTTTGAGTGATAATAGCTAATTTAGATCCCATCATTTTATATGTATGGTTGGGATTATGTTTTCCAATGTGCATTACTTTGCATTTATCAATATTGAATTTCATCTGCCATTTTGTTGCCCAGTCACCTAATTTTGAAAGATCCTTTTTTAGCTCTTTTCAGTGTGTCTGGGACATACCTATCTTGAGTAGTTGTGTATCATCTGCAAATTTTTTCCTCCTCACTGTTTACTCCTTTTTCCAGATCATTTATGAATATGTTGAATAGACCCCTGGGGGACACCACTATTTACCTCTCTACATTCTGAAAACTGACCATTTACTCTTACCCTTTGTTTCCTGTCTTTTAACCAGTTACCAATCAATGAGAGGACCTTCCCTCTTAACCCATGGCTGCTTACTTTGCTTAAGCACCTTTGAGGGACCTTGTCAAAGGTTTTATGAAAATCTAAGTATACTATATCCACTGGATCCCCTTGTCCACATGATTGTTGACTACCTCAAAGAATATTAGTAGATTGGTGAGGTATAATTTCCCTTTACAAAAACCATGTTGACTCTTCACCAACAAAGTCTCTTCATCTGTGTCTGAGAGTTTTGTTCTTTACTATAGTTTCAACCAGTTTGCCTGGTACTGAAGTCGGGCTTACCAGCCTGTAATTGCCGGGATCACCTCTGGAGCCCTTTTTTAAAAATTGGCATCACATTAGCTGTCCTCCAGTCATTTGGTACCTTTAAATGATAGGTTACAGACTACAGTTAGTAGCTCGGCAATTTCACATTTGAGTTCCTTCAGAACTCTTGGGTGAATACCATCTGTGCTACATGAAGAGGAGGAGGGGGATTAAGAACAGGATTGGATCTTTGGTGTCCTAAAAGGTTTGTGCATGTTTGATTAGCTGGTAGCCACGGCTAATTTCCTTCATTTTCTTTCTCAGATCTTCCCTGGATGGGGGGTGAAAGGGCTTGAGGGTACCCCACAGGGAGGAATTTCCAAGTGCTCCTACCTGGATTCAAAGGTGTGGGTTGTGTGGTTTGTCTTTGTTTTGTTTTGGTTTTTTTGGGGGGGGGGCGGGGGGGTGGTTTGCATTTGGGCAGTGGCAGTATTTACCAAGCCAAGGTCAGAGAAAAGCTGTAACCTGGGGAGTTTAATACAAGCCTGGAGTGGCAAGTATTATTTTTTAAAATCCTTGCGGGCCCCCCACTCAGAGTGGGGATTCCACCTTGACATGGTGGCAGAGAGGTGGGATAGTTTTAAAATCCTGAGGTCTGTGCTTCTGGTTCAAAAGGACACATTTTTCCTTTTGGCTGCTTGAAAGCCAGGGAGGCTCCCCCCCCCACCCCTTTTCTTTACTTTGCTACCTGGGGGGGAGAGGGGGGAAGGCACACCAAAGAAGCAGTTTATTATTTTTTTCTTTTCTAGTTTCATGGCAACAAAATAGTTAGGCTAAGAGTAGGGCAGCCTGTGCATGAGGTTGAGGTCAGGCACGAAACCTTTGGGAAGACTGGTTTTTCTTAAGTGGCATGCCCTGGAGAAGACAGACCTAGATCAACCCCAGACATCCAGCTCCATGACTGAAATGAAAGGAGGGTATGGGGGACTGGGAATTTCCCAGGAGGGAAGGGTCAGCCCTCCCCTGACCAAGATCCAGGAGCCAAGCTGGAGGGCTGCCCTTAACCCAGACTGAGTTCTGACTGCAGAAGACGGGGATTTCTTCCTACAGATGATTCATTTGGAAACAGAGGACAAAAGAGAGGTGAAGCGCTTGGAGCTCAACATGGAGGAGAGGAGACAGGCAAAAGGCTTCAAGGCAGAAGCAGAGGAGAGAAGAAAGGTGAAGCACTTAGAGGCGGAGTTAGAGCTGAAGCGCTTAGAGCTGGAAAGGGCTAAGCTGTGTCCAGCAGGCAATACCAACAGTCCTTCTCCAGGCACTGCTCCCCACATACAAGGTAGGCGATGATACGGAGGCCTTCTTACAAAATTTCAAAAGGGCCTGCCTGGGGTACAACCACCCCTACAGACCAGTATATGGTGGAGCGGAGGCCGCAGCTCAGTGGACTCTTAGTAGAGGTGTCAGCTGAAATGCCTAAAGAACACATGAATGAGTATGAACTTTTTAAATAAAAGGCCAGAATTAGAATGGGGCTAACACCCGAACATGCCCGTTGGCGGTTCAGAGCCCTAAGGTGGAAACCAGATATGGCATTTTCCCAACACGCCTACCACATTATAAAAACTTGGGGATGCCTGGATATCGGGAGCAAGTGTTAAATCTCTGGAAGATCTGTCTCTGCTAATGCAAATGGAGCAGTTCTTAGAGATTGTTCCTGATGAAATAGAAAGATACATCCTAGATGGGAAGCCCAAAACTGTAATTGAGGTGGGGGAGACTGGAACCAAATGGGTGGGGGTGGAGGAGAAGAAAGCTAGTAGCAGTGGAGTGGATATCAGCAGGAGCAATCCAAGACAACACCCCACCATCGGGGTCAGCCCAAAGCCCCACCTTGCAAGGAGGAGCCCTCCACACAGCCAGGGAGGCCCAAGATGACCTCTCATCCCACCACCCCACTCTCCAACCACCCACCTTGCCCCAGCCCACAGTCAGCTTGGCGATGCTTTAAATGTAATGAGCTAGGGCATGTGAAGGCCAACTGCCCCAAGAGCACTAGCCGACTACAACTTATCACTCCAGAGTCCCACCAGGAGCCTTCAGGCCCAGATGTCTTGCAAATACCCCCAGAGCAAAGGTAAACTGAGTGTGGGTGGGAGGAAGATCACTGTGTGGAGAGACACTGGTGCACAGGTGTCAGCTATCCATCAATCCCTGGTGGACCCAAATTCATCAACCCAGAGGCCCAAGTGATGGTGCAACCCTTTAAGGCCAACTCTTTTTAACTTGCCTACAGTCAAGTTGCCTGTCCAGTACAAGGGCTGGTCAGGAATATGGACTTTTGCAGCCTATGACGATTATCCCATTCCCATGCTGCTGGGAGAAGACTTAGCCAACCATGTGAGGCTAACAAAAAGTGTGGGGTTGGTTGCCCACAGCCAGGCTAAACAGGCCTCCACACCTAAGTCCATTTCTGACCCTCTTACAGGGCCCCAGCCATTTCTGACCCCAAACCAAAGTCTCTGGCAGCAGTTGTAAATCCAGTTCCTGGGACCCAGCCAGAACCAGTCCAAACATTGGAACTGTCGGAGCAGTCAGCACCAGAGCCTGTGCTCACAACCGCACCAGAGTCAGGGGAGCCAGCACCAAAGGGCGCCACAGAGCCTGCACCTGCAGCAGCAGCTAAACAGGTGTAAGAAGCTCAACCAGAGCCTGAAATACCATCTAGTGCATCAGCAGAGAGCAGTTCAGTCAATGGAAACTACCCCATCACCTGCATCACTTCTAGTGGGACCAAGTCCACAACCCAGCAAGGAACTAATGTCTCCAGCATCAAGGGAGCAGTTCCAGGCAGAGCAGGAAGCAGATGAGAGACTCAAGGGAGCTTGGATGGTGGCACAGAATGACACACTGCCTCTCAGCTCTAATTGGTCCAGGTTTGCTATAGAAGGAGGACTCCTACAAGGAGACACTTTCTGGTGGGCACAAGGAGGACTGGCATCCTCAGACAATTGGTAGTTCCAACTAAGTATAGGGAAAAGCTCTTGAGCTTAGCTCATGATCGCCCTAGTGGCCATGCTGGGGTAAACAGGACCAAGGACCATTTTGGGAAGTCATTCCACTGGGAGGGAATAGGCAAAGATGTTTCTACCTATGTCCAGTTTTGTGAGGTGTGCCAGAGGGTGGGAAAGTCCCAAGATCAGGTCAATACCCCTCTCCAGCCACTCCCCATCATTGAGGTTCCATTTCAGCATGTAGCTGTGCATATTCTGGGTCCTTTTCCCTAAGAAGACACCAAGAGGAAAGCTGTACATCCTGACTTTCATGGATTTTGCCACCCCATGGCCGGAAGCAGTAGCTCTAAGCAACGCCAAGGTTAAAAGAATGAGCCAGGCATTGATAGATATTTTTGCCAGGGTAGATTTGCCCTCCAACATCCTTACAGATTCAGGAACTAACTTCCTGGCAGGGACCATGAAACGTCTTCAGGAAGCTCATGGGGTGAGCCACGTGGTTGCCACCATCAAACGAATGGCCTCGTGGAGAATTTTAATGGGACCTTGGAGGCCATGATACGTAAATTCATGAATGAGCACTCCAATGATTGGGACCTAGTGTTGCAGCAGTTGCTGTTTGCCTACAGGGCTGTACCACATCCCAGTTTGGGATTTTCACCCTTTGAACTCATTTATGGCCATGAAGTTAAGGGGCCATTACAGCTGGTAAAGCGGCAATGGGAGGGGGTTACATCTTCTCCAGGAACTAACATTTTGGACTTTTGTAACAAACCTGCAAAACACCCTCAAAGAGTCTCTCTAGCCCTTGCTTGAAAAAACCTACAGGATGCTCAACAGGAGCAAAAGGCCAGAGAGCGTTCCTTCAAAGTAGGTGACCAAGTCATGGTCCTGAAGGCGGTCCAGGCCAATAAGATGGAAGCATTGTGGGAGGGCCATTTATGGTCCAAGAGCGCTTGGGAGCTGTTAATTACCTCTTTGCATTCCCAGAACCTACTCTACAACATAAAGTATGCTATGTTAATTCTCTAAAGCCCTTTTATTCCAGAGAAATCAAGGTTCTCCAGTTTACAGCCCAGGAGAGAGACGATGCTGAGTGGCCAGAAGGAGTCTATGACGGAAAAAGCAACTCTGGCATGGAAGAGGTGAGTCTTGGGCCTAAGCAGTGACAGCAAATCCAGGAGCTGTGCACCAGCTTCACACTAACGTTTTCAGCCACCTCAGGATGGACAGAATGGGCATTCCACTCCATTGACACAAGTGATGCTCACCCAATTAGAGCCCAACCTTACCAGATGGCTCCTCAAGCCAAAACTGCGATAAAAAGGGAGATCAAGGACCTGTTACAAACGGATGTAATCTGCCCTCTAAGAGCACATGGGCCTTTCTAGTGGTTCTGGTTCCCAAACCAGATGGGGAAATCTGCTTTTGTGTGGACTACAGTAAGCTAAATGCTGTAACTCACCCAGAAAACTATCCAATGCCATGCACAGATGAGCTATTGGAGAAACTGGGACATGCCCAGTTCATCTCTACCTTAAACTTAATTAAGTGCCACTAGATGACCCAGCCAAGGAAAGGTCAGCCTTCATCACCCAGGTATGAATTTAATGCGCTCCCTTTTGGACTGTGAAATGCATCCACCACCTTCCAGAGACTGGTAGATAACCTTCTGGCTGGAGTTGGGGAATTTGCAGTCACCTACCTCAACAATGTGGCTATATTCCAGGTGTTCTGCCCATGAATCTGAGAACACCTCCAATCTGTCTTCCAGCACATAAAGGAGGCAGAATTAACCATTAAGACCAAAAAGTGTCAAATAGACCTAAACAGGGTAACATACCTTGGACACCAGGTGGGTCAAGGTACTATCAACCCCTACAGGCTAAGGTAAATGCTATCCAAAATTGGCCTGTCACTAAATCAAAGAAGCAGATCCAATCCTCCTTGGGCTTGGCTGGGTATTACCGACTATTTGTACCACACTACAGCCAAATTGCTACCCCACTGACAGACCTGACCAGAAAAAAACAACCAAATGCAGTTCAGTGGACTGAAGTGTCAGAAAGCCTTTAACCAGCTTAAGGCAGCCCTTACGTCTGACCCTGTACTGAGGGCCCCGGACTTCAACCAACTGTTCATCATAACCACAGACGCGTCCAAGCGTGGTGTGGGAGCAGCTTTAATGCAGGAAGGACCAGATCAACAATTCCATCCTGTCGTGTTCCTCAGCAAAAAACTTTCTGAGAGGGAAAGCCATTGGTCAGTCTCCGAAAAAGAATGTTACGCCCTTGTGTATGCTCTGGAGAAGCTACACCCATACATTTGGGGATGGCGGTTCCACCTGCAGACTGACCATGCTGCACTGAAGTGACTTCACACAGTCAGAGAGACTAAGAAAAAACTTCTTTCGGTGGAGTTTAGCTCTTCAAAACTTTGATTTTAAGATACAACACATTTCAGGAGCCTCGAACAAAGTGGCTGATGCACTCTCCCGGGAAAGTTTCCCAAAATCAGCCGGTTAAAAATGTCCCTACGTTCTAAGTCATTGTAATCCTTGAAATGTAAAAAGTACTGTTTAGTGCTTCATCTAATTATTAGTAAAATTAGAGGTGCATGTATCTTATTAACTCTGTTACCTAAACCTCCAGGAAGAAATCCCAGCCAGTGTGGACCCGACCTGAACCAGATTGGCCAGCACCGTCTGTGATTTGGGAGGTGTGTGATACATGGATGGGGGATGGGGAGGGGGGCTGAGTAGCTCCCTTTGATGGACAGCCAGCCAGTTAGTTGTAAAATCCCTCTTGGTCTGTTCTCTGCTTGCTTTACCTGTAAAGGGTTAACAAGCCCACAGGTAAAAGAAAAGGAGTGGGCACCTGACCAAAAGAGCCAATGGGAAGGTAGAACTTTTTTAAAATTGGGGGGGGAAAAAAACTTGCCCTTTGTCTGGTCTCTGGGCTTCAGGGACAGAGCAGCAATGCTGTGTAAAGCTTGAACCAGGTATGAAAATTCATCTTCCATAGCTAGAAGAAATTATTTGGATAGGGAATGTTTAGTTAGACACAATCAGGTTTATTTTTTATTTTGGCTCATGGATCTCATCTGTGCTAAACCCAGATGCTTTTGTATGCTTGTAACCTTTAAGCTGAACCCCCCAAAAAAGCTGTTTTGGGTGCTTGATTTTTGGAATTGCTCTTTTAAAATCTAGCAAGAGCCTAAGTTCCAGATGTAATTTTTTTCCTTTTGTTTTTAACAAAATTTACCTTTTTTTAAGAACAGGGTTGGATTTTTGGTGTCCTAAGAGGTTTGTGCACATGTTTGATTAGCTGGTTAGCGACAGCTAATCATCATTTTCTTTCTCTACTCTTCCCCTGAGTGGGGGTGACAGGGCTTGAGGGTACCCCACAGGGAAACTAGGTTCCCTGGAGGAAGGAGACCAAAGCCCTGAGGTAAGTGGGGAAGCGGGATACCAGGAGGAAGCACGAGCAGGAGCGTGTGAGAGGGGAGGGCTCCTGCCTCATACTGAGAACGAGGGGCGATCAGCGGGTTATCTCAAGTGCCTATATACAAATGCACAAAGCCTGGGAAACAAGTAGGGAGAACTGGAGGTCCTGGCAAAGTCAGGGAATTATGATGTGATTGGAATAACAGAGACTTGGTGGGATAACTCACATGACTGGAGTACTGTCATGGATGGGTATAAACTGTTCAGGGAGGCCAGAAATGGTGGGGGAGTTGCACTGTATGTAAGGGAGCAGCATGACTGCTCAGAGCTCCAGTATGAAACTGCAGAAAAACCTGAGAGTCTCTGGATTAAGTTTAGAAGCGTGAGCAACAAGGGTGATGTCGTGGTGGGAGTCTGCTATAGACCACTGGACCAGGGGAATGAGGTGGACGAGGCTTTCTTCTGGCAACTCACGGAAGCTACTAGATCGCATGCCCTGGTTCTCCTGGGCAACTTCAATCATCCTGATATCTGCTGGGAGAGCAATACAGCAGTGCACAGACAATCCAGGAAATATTTGGAAACTGTAGGGGACAATTTCCTGGTACAAGTGCTGGAGGAACCAACTAGGGGCGGAGCTCTTCTTGACCTGCTGCTCACAAACTGGGAAGAATTAGTAGGGGAAGCAAAAGTGGATGGGAACCTGGGAGGCAGTGACCATGAGATGGTCGAGTTCAGGATCCTGACACAGGGAAGAAAGGAAAGCAGCAGAATAAAGACCGTGGGCTTCAGAAAAGCAGACTTTGACTCCCTCAGGGAACTGATGGGCAAGATCCCCTGGGAGAATAACATGAGGGGGAAAGGAGTCCAGGAGAGCTGGCTGTATTTTAAAGAATCCTTATTGAGGTTACAGGGACAAACCATCCCGATGTGTAGAAAGAATAGTAAATATGGCAGGCGACCAGCTTGGCTTAACAGTGGAAATCCTTGCTAATCTTAAACACAAAAAAGAGGCTTATAAGAAGTGGAAGATTGGACAAATGACCAGGGATGAGTATATGAATATTGCTCGGGCATGTAGGAATGAAATCAGGAAGGCTAAATCACACTTGGAGTTGCAGCTAGCGAGGGATGTTAAGAGTAACAAGAAGGGTCTCTTCAGGTATGTTGGCAATAAGAAGAAAGCCAAGGGAAGTGTGGGCCCCTTACTGAATGAGGGAGGCAACCTAGTGACCGAGGATATGGAAAAAGCTAATGTACTCAATGCTTTTTTTGCCTCTGTCTTCACAAACAAGGTCAGCTCCCAGACTACTGCACTGGGCAGCACAGCATGGGGAGGAGGTGGCCAGCCCTCTGTGAAGGAAGAAGTGGTTCGGGACTATTTAGAAAAACTGGACGTGCACAAGTCCATGGAGCCGGATGCGTTGCATCCGAGAGTGCTAAAGGAATTGGCGGATGTGATTGCAGAGCCATTGGCCATTATCTTTGAAAACTCATGGCAATCGGGGGAAGTCCCAGAAGACTGGAAAAAGGCTAATGTAGTGCCCATCTTTAAAAAAGGGAAGAAGGAGGATCCTGGGAACTACAGGCCAGTCAGCCTCACCTCAGTCCCTGGAAAAATCATGGAGCATGTCCTCAAGGAATCAATTCTGAAGCACTTAGATGAGAGGAAAGTGATCAAGAACAGTTGGCATGGATTCACCAAGGGCAAGTCATGCCTGACTAATCTAATTGCCTTCTATGATGAGACAACTGGCTCTGTGGATGAGGGGAAAGCAGTGGACGTGTTATTCCTCGACTTTAGCAAAGCTTTTGACACTTTCTCCCACAGTATTCTTGTCAGCAAGATAAAGAAGTATGGGCTGGATGCACTACAAGGTGGATAGAAATTTGGCTAGATTGTCAGGCTCAACGGGTAGTGATCAATGGCTCCATGTCTAGTTGGCAGCCAGTATCTAGCGGAGTGCCCCAAGGGTCAGTCCTGGGGCCAGTTTTGTTCAATATCTTCATTAATGATCTGGAGGATGGTGTGGATTGCACCCTCAGCAAGTTTGCGGATGACACTAAACTGGGAGGAGTGGTAGATATGCTGGAGGGTAGGGATAGGATACAGAGGGACCTAGACAAATTAGAGGATTGGGCCAAAAGAAATCTGATGAGGTTCAACAAGGACAAGTGCAGAGTCCTGCACTTAGGACGGAAGAATCCAATGCACCGCTACAGACTAGGGACCAAATGGCTAGGCAGCAGTTCGGCAGAAAAGGACCTAGGGGTTACAGTGGACGAGAAGCTGGATATGAGTCAACAGTGTGCCCTTGTTGCCAAGAAGGCCAATGGCATTTTGGGATGTATACGTAGGGGCATCGCCAGCAGATCAAGGGACGTGATCATTCCCCTCTATTCGACACTGGTGAGGCCTCATGTGGAGTACTGTGTCCAGTTTTGGGTTCCACACTACAAGAAGGTTGTGGAGAAATTGGAGAGAGAGTCCAGCGAAGGGCAACAAAAATGATTAGGGGACTGGAACACATGACTTATGAGGAGAGGCTGAGGGAACTGGGATTGTTTAGTCTGCGGAGGAGAAGAATGAGGGGGGATTTGATAGCTACTTTTAACTACCTGAAAGGTGGATCCAAAGAGGATGGATCTAGACTATTCTCAATGATAGCAGATGACAGGACAAGGAGTAATGGTCTCAAGTTGCAGTGGGGGAGATTTAGGTTGGATATTAGGAAAAACTTTTTCACTAGGAGGGTGGTGAAACACTGGAATGCGTTACCTAGGGAGGTGGTGGAATCCCCTTCCTTAGAAGGTTTTTAAGGTCAGGCTTGACAAAGCCCTGGCTGGGATGATTTAGTTGGGATTGGACTAGATGGCCTCCAGAGGTCCCTTCCAACTCTGTTATTTTATGATTCTAGGGAGGAATTTCCAAGTGCTCCTTCCTGGATTCAAAGGTGTGGAGTTTTTTGCATTTGGGTGGTGGCAGCATTTACCAAGCCAAGGTCAGAGACAAGCTGTAACCTTGAGAGTGTAATACAAGCCTGGAGTAGCCAGTATTAATTTTTAAAATCCTTGCAGATGCCCACTTCTGCACTCGAAGTGCTAGAGTGGGGATTCAGCCTGGACACCATCTGGTCCTGGTGACTTATTACTGTTTAGTTTATCAATTTGTTCCAAAACCTCCTCTAATGACACCTCAATCTGGGACAGTTCCTCAGATTTGTCACCTAAAAAAGAATGGCTGAGACTTGGGAATATTTCTCACATCTTCAGCCATGAAGAACGATGCAAAGAATTCATTTAGTTTCTCCTCAATGGCCTTATCATCCTTGAGTGCTCCTTTAGCATCTCAATCGTCTGGTGGCCACACTGGCTGTTTAGCAGGCTTCCTGCTTCTGATGTACTTAAAAGATTTCCTATTACTTTTTGAGTCTTTGGTTAGTTGTTGGCTAAATTATTTTTTTGGCCTTCCTAAATATATTTTTACACTTCATTTGCCAGAGTTTATGCTCCTTTCTATTTTCCTCACTAGGATTTAACTTCTACCTTTTAAAGGATGCCATTTTTCCTCTTCATTGCTTCTTTTACTTTGTTTAGCCACAGTGGCACTTTTTTGGTTCTCTTACTATGTTTGTTTGTTTGTTTGTTGTTTTTTTTTTAATGTGGGGTATACATTTAAGTTGAGCCTCTATTATGGTGTCTTTAAAAAGTTTCCATGCAACTAGCAGTTATTTCACTTTTGGCACGGTACCTTTTAAATTTCTGTTTAACTAACTTCCTCATTTTTGTGTAGTTCCCCTTCCCCTTTCTGAAATTAAATGCTACCATGTTGGGTTGGTGTGGTCTTTTTCCCCATCACAAGGATGTTAAATCTAATTATATTATGGTCACTATTACCAAGCAGTTCAGCTATATTCACCTCTTGGACCAGATCCTAGGCTCCACTTAGGACTAAATCAAGAATTGCTTCTCCTTTTGTGGGTTCCAGGACTAGCTGCTCCAAGAAGCAGTCATTTAAGGTGTCAAGAAACTTTATCTCAGCATCCCATTCTGAAGTGACATGTACCCAGTCAATATGAGGATAGTTGAAATTCCCCATTATTATTGAGTGTTTAATTTTAATAGCTTCTCTAATCTCCCTGAGCATTTCACAGCCACTATCACCATCCTGGTGAAGTGGCTGGTAATATAGCCCTACTGCTATATTCTTATTATTCGAGCATGGAATTACTATCCATAGAGATCCTATGGTACAGTTTTTGGTTCATTTAAGATTTTTGGTTCATTTGTCCTGTCCTGTCCTTCTGATATATTTTTTGTACCTTGGTATTACTGTGTCTCATTGATTATCCTCATTCCACCAACTTTTCTGCGATGCTTGTTATATCAATATCTTCATTTAATACGAGGCACTCTAGTTATTATTTAGACTTCTAGCATTGGTATATGAGCACTTGTCACTTTTAAGCTGTCTGCCATCCCATAATGTAACTCAATGGGACTTCTTTTCATTTGACTGTTTCTCATCAGATCCTACCTGTATTTTATCATTTTCCATCCTCTCCTCCTTACTAGGACTTAGGGGAGGATCTATTAATGGAGATTCTCTAAGGGATGTCTCTGTCCAAACCACATGCTCCTCTGCACCTGTCGGCTTTCCCCCAGCCCTTAGTTTAAAAACTGCTCAATGACCTTTTTAATTTTAAGTGCCAACAATCTCGTTCCATTTTGATTTAGGTGGAGCCCATCCTTCCTATATAGGCTCCCCTTTTCCCAAAAGTTTCCCAAGTTCCTAATAAATCTAAACCTCTCCTCCCTACACCACCATCTCATCCATGCATTGAGACCCTGCAGTTCTGCCTGTCTAACTGGCCCTGCACATGGAACTGGAAACATTTCAGAGAATGTTACCATGGAGGTCCTGGACTTCAATCTCTTACTTACCAGCCTAAATTTGGCCTCCAGGACCTCTCTCCTGTCCTTCCCAATGTCATTGGTACCTACATGTACTATGACCACCAGCTCCTCTCCAGCACTACACATAAATCTATCTAGATGTCTTGAGACATCTACAACCTTCATACCAGGCAGGTAAGTCACCATGCAGTTCTCCCGGTCATCGCAAACCCAGCTATCTATGTTTCTAGTGATAGAATTGCCCATTACTAATAACAGTCTCTTCTGAAAAACTGGAGTTTCCCTCCCCCAGACAGGTATCCTCAGTGCAAGAGGATACCACAACATTGTCTGGAAGGAGGGTTCCACCTATGGGATCATTTCCCTCTGCTCCAGTTGGATGTTCTCCTTCCCTGAGACTTTCATCCTACTCAGCAGCACAGAGACTGTCAGACCGGGGGTGGGACCATTCTACTGTATCCCAGAAAGTCTCATCTGTGTTCCTCTCTGTCTCCCTTAATGCCTCCAGTTCAGCCACTCTGGTCTCCAAAGCCCGTACACTGTCTCTGAGGGCCAGGAGCTCCTTGCACCAAATGCGCACACATGCCTCCATAGTGCAGGTAATTATACATGCAGCTTTGAACACAAACTGGATAGCCCCCTGTGATAAATGAAATGGGTCGGGTAGCTCCCTTTTATGGGCAGCCAGCCAGTTAGCTACAAAGTCCCTTTTAGTATCTGTTCCCTACTTGCTTTACCTATAAAGGGTTAAAGTCTGACTGCATGCATAGGTAAAAGGAAGTGAGTGGGCACCTGGTCAAAAGAGGCAATGAGAAGGCTAGAACATTTTAAAATTGAAACAGACTCCCCTTTTATCTGTCTGTGGTTGTCCTCCTGGAGAGGAGACAGAGAAGCAATGCTGTAAGAAGCTTTGAGCCAGGTATGAAAAATCAGAGCATACCTAGAAACTACTAATTTTGAAACTCCAGATATGTAAGTAGATCAGGAAATGTCTAGGAAGATGCAATTAGGTTTCTTTTATTTCTTTATGGCTTGTGGACTCCTCCTGTACTAACCCCAGGTGCTTTTGTTTTGCTTGTAACCTTTAAACTGGACCTCAGTTATTTTGATGCTTAATCCTTATAAGTGGTTTTTTTTAAAATCTAGCAATAGTCTGAGGTTTTTAGATGTATTTTTTTTTTAATACCTTTTTAAGAACGGGATTGGATTTGTGTCCTGTTTGTTTAGCTGGTGGCAACAGATGATTTTCTTTGTTTTTTCTTTCTCTGCTCTTCCCCAGAGAGGCAGGTGAAGGGGCTTCAGGGTACCTTATAGGAAGGAATTCCCAAGTGCTCCTTCCTGGGTTCTCAAATTAGGGGTCCTTGCATTTGGGTAGTGGCAGCATCTACATCCTTGGAAGTTTTATACAAGCTTGGAGTGGCCAGTATTTTTTAGAATCCATGAGGGCCCCCACCTTCTGCACTCAAAGTACCAGAGTAGGGAATCTGCCTTTAACACTCCCACTCTGTGGTCGGACTTCTGCCTGCATTCTCTTTTTACTCCTGAAGCTTGTTCCTTTACGGTTTTGTTTTTATCAGTGGGTGTTTTAGGCCTTTATGTTTTTAAGGAATGTTAAGTGTATCTAGCCTTCCCTCACACTGCCCCTGTAACCTCCCTCGCAAGCCTCCTGTTAGCTGCTCCCAGTCACTTAGGAGTGGGCTTTTTGAAGTCCTGGTCTTCCTGATTAGCCCTGCCCCCTGGTTAAGAGCTAATAAAACCTCCCTACTCCTACTCAAGAGTCCCCTGTTTATACATCCAAGGATCACATTAGCCCTTTTGGCCATAAAATTGCACTGAAATTCATGATTATCCACTATGACCCACCAGTCCATTTCAGGGTCACTGCTTCCAAATAGTCCACCCTGGTGTAAATATGGCCAACATTATTTGTTCCTAGAGATATAATGTGACATTTGGATGTAGTAAAATGCATATTGTGTGCTTACGCCCAGCTTTCCAAGTGATCCAGATCGCTCTGTATCAGTGACATGTCCTTTTCATTGTTTGGATTGCTTGATGATGATTACCTGTTCTGTTCATTCCCTCTAGGGCACCTGCCATTGACCATTGTTGGAAGACAAGATACTGGGCTAGATGGACCTCTGGTCTGAACCAGTATGGCTGTTCTAATATACCACTCCCCCTGTCTTTGTGTCCACTGCAAAATTTATCAGTAGTCACTTGGTTTTCTTCCCCCCAAAAGCTGTAGGCTTAACTGAAAACTGCTTAAGAAGTGCTCCTGTCTCCAGCACCCAGTTCCCAGTAGGGTCCAAACCCCAAATAAATCTGTTTTACTCTGTATAAAGCTTATACATGGTAAAATCATAACTTGTTTGCCCTCTAACACTGATAGAGAGAGATGCACAGCTGTTTGCTTCCCCCAGGTGTTAATACTTGCTCTGGGTTAATAAGTGATTTTATTAAATATAAAAAGTAGGATTTAAGTGGTTCCAAGTAATAAGACAGAACAAAGTGAATGACCAAGCAAAATAAAACAAACACAGAAGTCTGGGCCTAATACACTAGAAAACTAGATGCAGGTAAATCTCACCCTCTGAGATGTTCCAATAAGTTTCTTTCATAGACTAGACTCCTTCCTAGTCTGGGTCCAGCAATCAGTCACACCCCCATAGTTACAGGGGGAGGAGGGATAGCTCAGTGGTTTGAGCATTGGCCTGCTAAACCCAGGGTTGTGAGTTCAATCATTTAGGGATCGGGGCAAAAATTGGGATTAGTCCTGCTTTGAGCAGGGGGTTAGACTAGATGACCTCCTGAGGTCCCTTCCAACCCTGATATTCTATTATTCTTCTGTCCTTTGTTCCAGTTTTTCAGGTATCTCTTTGGGGAGACCATCTTCTGAGCCAGCTGAAGACAAAATGGAGGGGCTTCCAGGACCTTCTATATTCTCTCTCTAGTGCCACATCACAGCCACAAGATGGAGTCTCTAGTCACCTGGGCAAGTCACAGGTCTAGGAATGATTCAGCTTTTTGCAGGCTGACACCATTGTTTACATGTTAGTTTGAACATTCCCAGGAAAGCTCAGATGCGGGGATTGGCATCTTAACAATGGACTTTGGGAGTACTCCCAATTACTTGAATAACCCCTTCACACTATGTTGACCAAATCTGCCTGATGTGCTTCCTACAGCAAACACTTTAAATACAAACAGAGCCAATGCTCATAACTTCAGATATAAAAATGATACATGCATACAAATAGGATGAATATATTCAGTAGATCATAACTTTTGCAGAGATGTGTTACATGGCATATCTTGCATAAAACATTCCAGTTATGTCATATTTACACTCAATCATATTTCAATAAAGCATTATGGGGTGCAATGTCACACCATCCTCCTCTGCCAAGCTTTTTGTCCCAATTTACTGTCTCTCACCCAGGTCCTGCATGTAATTCAGGCAGTTTATTGATCTATGCTGCCTAGGCATCAGTAAGTGGGACATTGAGAGCACAGAAGAGACTGGTTCCTTGCTCTAAGATCCTGGGCCCAGATCCAGCACAGCTCAGAGCAGCTCAGAACTGTGATTGCAGGAAAAATCCTGCTCAGCCCCCTGCAGCTCTGCACAGGGGTGTGCTTAGAGGAGGTGGAACCTTTGTGGAAAAACTGCAAAGCTCTAGCAATTTACTGAGCATGTGAAAACTGCAATCTTTCAAAGCTGTATAATTTGGCCAAATTTGGGTGGAATTTCACAAGGATGATAAAAGGCAGATTCCTGACACAAATGTTAAGTCCCTTCTCCAAAGTATGGGGACACTAGAGAGTCTTAATAAAACAGTTACTGGATTTTTTAAACATGGACAAAACAACTTATTGTCCCCAGCTTCATTCTCAGAAACAGCTGAACCATTTTGGCTAAGTTTTCCAGAAAAATTTTGCCTGAAGGAGACAGCTGGCATGGAAAATTTCATCCCAAACAGTTAATTTGAAAAAGGTATGAGCAACTGAAAACAGGGTCTTAGTAGGGGAAGTGTTGGTCAACCTTAATAGCAGGCAGTACTACAAACCCCACCTAGAATCTGTCTCCCCATGTTTAATATAATTCATTGTGGATGCCTCTAGAGGACCTGGGTGTCCACCTGGTCCTGACCTCTGTCCCTCCCTTTCTTCACAGTGCCACCCTGTTACTCGCCCTCTCTACCCTGGGGAAATCCATCTCCGTTATCAGCCCTCTCCCATTGGGCTGCAAAGACCCCACCCTCCGTCACATCCTCTTGTTTCGACAGCAAGTGCAGCTTCAACTGCCGCTGGCAGCACATGATGGAGAGGTGCTCGAGAGGTCATTCCTGGTCCCCTACCAGGGAGCCCATTAGCGGGTGCATTATTCCATGCGGGAGGCCCAGTGCTACCTCTGCCAGGCAATGGGCATGTCCAGAGGGACTGCCCCCTGCCCAGCAAAGGGGGGCATCCAGGACCCCCAAGCCCCAGCAGGGCACCAGCCCTGTTATCACCGGTGCCCCAGGCTTCCCAGCGCCCAGAGCTGCCCCTCCTCAGTCCACCAGTGCTCCTGCTTGGGCCCACAGGGTACTTCCCCCAGCACTGAAGAGCCCTGCCTCTGCTGCCTGCAGTCCAGCGGGGCCCCTAGAGGAGAGTGTGGCAGGGATACCGCCAAGCATGGGAGAGGGCCCGCCCCAGGGGGAATCTTCCCTCCCTCATGCCACCCCACCGCTGCCTCCCACAGTCCCTGAGACATTGCCCCTGCCCCCCAACCCGACCCCTGTTAGCCAGCCCCCAGATGCCATGGAGGGCTGGGCCCTAGTCCAGGGGAAGCGGCACAAGTGGAAGGCTCGAGCTCCGCTCCTCCCATCCACTGCAGAAGCCCCCCGGAAGACCAGAAAGGGGGGCACCGATGCTGAGCCTTCTGCCTTGCCCGTGGGTGCGTTCCATCCACCGGTGCTGGCTGGGGAAGGTGTGGCAGCACAGGAAAGCAGTACCACCCCTCCACTGGAGTCCCTCCCCTCCATTGGAGCCCCTCCTGCCCCATTACCATCTGGAGCCCCTGTGAGCCCCAAGGCGAGCGTCGCTTCAGGAGCTGGCAGGGAGAACTCCAGGGTGGTGGAAGGAGAGCTCCCTTTCATCTACAAGGAGATTGAGGCCCTAGGTCTGACCCCGGTCACCCAGGGGAAGGATGACCCTCTGCCAGGGGACCTCGATCTGAGCAACTTCACCCCAGCCCCCCCTTCTCCATGCTCCCTCCCCCTAACCACTGCTTCTGCTCCCGCCTCTGAGGGTTCTCTGGGCTCCTCCATCTGCCCGGCCGCAGGTGGCACCCTGCTGACGGCCATGTGGCGCCAGCTCATCGGGCGTCACGTCAGGGGTCCGCCCCTTGCCTGCCCGTCTTGGTGGGCCACAGGGCTGTGTCGGGGGTCCCTCCAGAGGATAGCCGGGGGCTAGTGATCCCAGTCCCCCATACGCTGCAAGAGGAGCTGCAGGAGTTCCTTGAGGACATCCATGGCTCCCATAACAAGGTGCAGCTCGCTCTCCAGTGATGGGGGGGGGGATTTCCATCAAATCCTCCGGGCCATGAGGGCCCTCATAGGGGAGAGTAAAAGGACCAGGAAGCAGACCTCCGCGGCCTACCAGCGGGTCCACCACTTCCGTGACTCCTTACTCACCTACGTGGTAGGTCATGGATTGTTGCGTGGTCCGTTGGGAGCCGCAAGTGTCCCTGCCGGCAAGGATCCCCCACAAGCCCTCCTCACAGCACCTCTCACCATCGCAACATTGAACACCCAGGGTTGTAGGATGGGTCTCTGCAGGTCCCAGGTGCTCTCCTTCCTTCGGGAGGAGGGGGTACTCTGTGGTTTTCCTGCAGGAGACCCATATGGATCCGGCCGCTGAAGACAGCTGGCGGCTGGATTGAGGGGACAGGGTCTATTTTAGCCATCTCACAGTTCGTATGGCTGAAGTGGCGACCCTGTTCTCCCCCAGCCTACTGCCTGAGGTGCTGGGGGTCGCCTAGGCTGTGCTGGGCCGCCTGCTGCACCTCCGGGTCCATATGCAGGGGCTCGTGGTCAACCTTGTTAATGTCTATGCCCCGACATCGGGCTCAGAGTGGCTGCATTTCTTTCAGCAGGCGTCCGCCTTCCTCGGCGCCTTGGATCCTCGCAAGTGCCTGGTTCTGGGCGGGGACTTTAATACTACCCTCAAGGAGCAGGACCGCTCGGGGATTGAGCGGTGCCCGGCCGAAGTGGATGTCCTTTGGGAGATAGTAGACCATTGCTCCCTGGTGGACATCTGGCGCGACCACCACCCGGACAACGTCTCAACGTTCACCTTTGTCCACATGGAGGCCCATCGATCGTGCCACTCCCAGTTGGGCTGCATCTATTTATCACATTTCCACCTGTCACTGGCCCACTCCTCCAGCATCCAGCCAGCTCCGTTCTCCGATCATCATTTAGCCACCGTGACAGCCTCTCTCTGCGCAGAGAGGCTGGGGCCAGCCTATTGGCATTTTAACAACAGCTTGTTGGAGGAGGTGGGCTTTGTGGCATCCTTCCGGGAGTTCTGTCTGGCCTGGCGAGGACAGCGGCCTGCCTTTCCCTTGGCGTGGCGGTGGTGGGACCTGGGGAAGGTGCGCACCCGGCTCTTCCGCCATGACTAAACCCGGGGTGCCAGCCAACGGAGGGATGCGGCGATAGAGCAGTTGGAACGGGAGGTCTTAGAGCTGAAGAGGCGTCTGGCCGCCAGCCCCAAGGATCTGCCCCTCTGCAGAGCGTGCCGAGAGAAGCGGGAGGAGCTTGGGGCCCTCGAGGACCATCAGGCCCAGGGTGCCTTTGTTCGATCCCGCATCCACCTCCTTCGGGAGATGGCTCCCGCTTCTTCTACGCTCTGGAGAAAAAGAGTGGGGCCCAAGAAGCACATCACCTGCCAGAGGACAGCACCCCCCCTACCACAGATCCGGCGGAGATGTGCAAGAGGGCCAGGGCCTTCTACGCAGGCCTTTTCTCCCCAGATCCGACCCATCTTAATGCTCGGAGAGTGCTCTGGGACGAACTCCCGACAGTCAGCATGGGCGGCTAGAGCTGCCTCTCACTCTGGCCGAGTTCTCGGAAGCCCTCCGCTGCATGCCCACCAATAAATCTCCAGGCACAGACAGGCTGACTGAGGAGTTTTACCGTGTGTTCTGGGACGTCCTCAGCCCAGGCCTAGTCACCGTCTGGGCTGAGTCTTTGCAGAGCGGGGTCCTCTTTTGTGCAGGCGAGCTGTGCTCGTCTTATTGCCGAAGAAGGGGGACCTCCACGATTTATGAAACTGGTGTCCCATCTCGCTCCTCAGTACGGACGACAATGTCGTAGCGAGAGCCATCTCTCTGTGGCTAGGGTCCGTGCTGGCGGAAGTGGTCCACCCAGACCAGAGCTACACCGTCCCGGGCCGCACCATCTTCAACAACCTGTGTCTGGTCCGGGACCTCTTGAAACTTGAGGGCGAACGGCAGACCGTCCCTACACTCCTGTCCCTGGATCAGGAGAAGGCATCCGATAGGGTGGATCACGGTTATCTCCTGAGCACTCTGCGGGCATTTGGCTTCAGACCCCAGTTTGTGGGTTTTCTCTGGGTGCTGTATGCCTCCGCAGAGTGTCTGGTCAGGCTCAACTGGACCCTGACCGAACCAGTCAGCTTCGGGCAAGGAGTACGGCAAGGGTGCCCCCTCTCGGACCAGCTGTATGCTCTGGCGATCGAGCCCTTCTTCTGTCTCCTCTGCAGGAGGTTGCCAGAGTTGGTGCTGCGGGAGCTGGAGCTGTGGCTGGTCCTGTTGGCATACACTGACGATGTGCTCCTCGTGGTCTAGAGCCCGGGTGATTTGGCGAGGGTGGAGGCTTGCCAGGCCGTCTATTTGGCAGCCTCCTCTGCCCAAGTCAACTGGGTCAAGAGCTCTGGCTTTGTAGTAAGGGACTGGTGGTAGGTGAGCTCCCTCCCACCCGTGCTTCAGGCCATCTGGTGGAGCGCGAGTCCGCTGCTCTATGTCGGCGTTTACCTTTCTGCCATGCATCCCTCTCCACCGGAGAACTGGCACAATTTACAGGGTGGGGTGATAGAGCGGCTCCAGAAATGGACAGGACTGCTCCGGTGCCTCTCCCTTTGAGGGAAAGCGCTGGTGCTTAATTAACTAGTTCTGTCCATGCTCTGGTACTGGCTGAACACCCTGGTCCCAGCCCCAGGTTACCTGGCCAACCTCTGGACATCAATTGTGGAGTTCTTTTGGTCAGGACTGCACTGGGTCCCTGCAGGGGTTCTCCATCTACACCTGGAGGAAGGAGGGCAGGTCTTCGGCCTCCAGGCCCTGCAGAGGCTCCTTTATGGTGCAGGTAGTCCCGCTTGGAGCATACTGGCGCACACCTTCCTGCGCCACTTCCGAGGGCTCCGATACGACCGGCAGCTCCTTTATCTCCATCCGAGAGGTCTTCCGCGAGACCTCTCTGGGTTGCTGGTCTTCTACCAGGACCTCCTCTGGACCTGGAAACTGCTTTCAATGACCAGGTCCGTGGTGGCCACCGAGGGGGCAGATCTCCTCGCGGAGCCCCTGCTACACAACCCCCAGCTTCGCCAGAGGTTGGTTCTGGCAGAAGTCAGAAGAGTCGGAGACCTCCTGGACTACGACCGGGGAGACTGGCTGGATCCCCTGACGCTCGCTCAGTGCATGGGGCTCTCCAAACCTCGTACTCCCCGGCGCGTACTTCAAGAGGTGAGGGGGCTTTGCCTCCCGCTGCTCGGGTTTATCTTGACAGGGTCCTGCACGAGGGTGTGCCCCACCCAACTCCACCCCAGGCCCGCCGGACCTTTTCATTGGGCCCCTGCCCCGTGGACCCAACTGACCCCCTCATAGTGAGCCGGCTGCACGAGCTGCAGCCGGTCTGTTTCCAGACTGCGCCAAGGAAACATCTATATACATGCTTGTGCTTCACACCCTTCACGCCCTCACCCTCGTGTCCTGCTCTGATACAAAATGGCGGGACCTCCTGCCACCTTTGGAGGGTGAGGAGCCCCGGTGGGCCAGTCTATATTCCACCTTGGTCCTGAGGCCCACCGGGGATATCAGTTGGCGACTTCTTCACAGAGCAGTGAGCACGGGCATGTACTTGGTGCAGTTCACCCCTATCCCAGACACCTGCCCCTTTTGTGGCATGAGGGAAACCCTGGCACACATATTTGGAGTGTGCCAGGCTGCAGCCCCTATTCCAGCTCCTCACAAATATTTTATTACACTTTTGGTTGCACTTTTCCCCCTCACCTTCTTATTTATACACTCCCTATCCACAGCCCCACAAAGTCACAGGATCTCCTGGTCAACCTCGTCCTGGCCCTAGCTAAAATGGCCATCTATAAAACCAGAGTGAGGAGGTTGGCCGATGGAGTCTCCTGTGACTGTGGAGCCTATTTCCGATCCTCCATCCATTCACGTATCCGGGCAGAGTTCCTCTGGGCGGCGTCCACTGACTCCCTTGATGCCTTTGAGGAGCAGTGGGCACTGTCCGGGGTTCTCTGCTCAGTGTCCCCGTCCGGTTCCCTTTGTTTGGCCCTTTGACCACACTCCTGTCCCTGTTATTTCATTAGTTATCCCCCATATTTATTTGGTGTCCAGGTCCTGTGGATTTCCCTCTTAGGCTGGGGGGGGGGGGGATCCTTTAGTAGTGGGCGGGCAAAGACCACAGATCCACTTCCCGGATCCCAATAGGATCACTATCCTGTAACCTGGAGGGAGAAGGAGGGAGAGGGCTGCTGCTCCCGCTGCTGGTACTGCTGCTGCTAGGCTCTCGGCTCTCCCTGTTGCTACTACTGCTCCAGATGCTCCCCTGGCTGGGCCAGATACCATCCCCCTTCTCTGCTACCTGGTTGCTGGCCTGCTGCTGGACCCCCCCACCCTCGGCTGCTGCTATTGTTCCAACTGCAGCCCCTTGGGGGGGGGGAGCCTGCTGGCCTGCACCCCAGACCGGGGGAGTGATGGGCCCCAGCCATTGTTGCTGTGGACACCACCACCACCTGAGAGGGGTCCTTTCTGCCTGACTAGACCACCATCTGGAGTTCCTGGAGCTGCTGCTGCGGAGCTTGCTGCCTGGAGCTGCTGCAGCCCCGAGGAGGAGAAGAAGAGGACCATCTCTTAGCGGGGGAGCACCTGAAGACTTTGCAGACCACCGTGGAGGGGGTCTTAAGACTGAGTAACTTTCAAACTGTGCTCTTGTGGTGAAGTCTTGACTACGTTTGTGGGGACATAAGGGTGTGGTGTGGAGCTGCCCCTCCATCCATCTGTGTGCCCCCACCATTACAGTTGCCCCCTCCACCACCCCCACTGGCCGTTTACCATCTGCCTCAGCTCCTGCCTCTGGACTCAACTGCTTGCTTGGCTTGCCATGCCCCATTTCCACCATTTGGGCCAGAAGCAGCAGCCAGCCTAAACAGACTTTTTGTGCAAGTGGGAGCACATGCTTCCCCCACCCCAGACTGCCCACCTCACAGCTTTACCCCTTGCTACCTGCCCCATTTGCCCCTTGCAGCCTTTTGCCCCCCCCCTTTTGCTCAGCCCCCCTTACTAGCTTCGGTTTGTTTGCCTGCCCCACCTGTTTCCCTCTGCAGCTTTTATTTGTTTGCCCTGACCCAGACTCTGAAGCTAGCCCCTTGGTTTACCTGTCCTACCTCCAGCCCGCTTAGCCCCTTGCTCTGTGCGCTCATGCCCCTTCCCATGCACTTGTGCCCCTCCCCATTTTAGTTTAAACCCTCTTCGCTGCACCCTCAATGCTGTTGTATCCCACCCTCCCCTAGTACAGCTAGGGGAGACGGAATTTCACCCGGTGTTGGTTATTGCCTGTGACAGGGTTAGGACTCACCACCGCTGGCGCCTCCTGCTGGTTGCTCCGGGAATTAGCTCTGTCCAGTCATGGAGCACCTTTTTCACATGGTGCCTTGCCCCTCATCTGCTCTGCTGCTTCGGGGACCCTCATTGCTCCCTGCTCGGCAACATCCTCTTCAGGACACTGTCCTCCAGCAGTGCCCACTGCTCCAGTCTCACCCCCTTCCAGGGGTTTGGAGTTATCAGCAGTCCACGATCTGCACCTGTTGTAGTGGCTGGCTGCAGCCTCTAAGTCTAGCCCCTTATCGCAGGGCCCAGCCACAGCCTGGATCAAGCCACACTCCTCTTCAGCCTGGTGTAGCACAAGGGGAAGTGGGGGACCCAGGCCCACCAGCTATTCTGGGTCCCAACCCAGGGACCCTCTAGCAACAGCCTCTCTGCCCTCTTTCTCTCCCCTTGCCCTGCTATTGGCCCTGTGCACCTGCCTGGCCTAGGCCGGCAGCCTGGGGTTTTCCTTGGCCGGAACTCCCCAGCACTGCTCTGTCCAAGGTGCTACCTTCCAGCAGAGGAGCCAGTCCTCCTCCCTTGACCACCAGGGAGAGACTGCGCACTCCCTTCCTGGGCAGCCTTTATGTATGGCTGAGTCTGGCTCTGATTGATTGGCTGTCTCTAATGAAACCTCTGATTGGCTCCCTAGCAGGCCTTCTCTGATTGGCCGCCCACCTGCACCGCCTCCCTGGCCTACTGAAGCCCCATCTAGGATAGGAGTGGGGCAGCCACCCCACTACATTGCCCCTAACCCCTGATTGCTGCCCCCCGTCCAGCCCACCCCCTTTGGTGCCCTCCTCCCCTGCCTGCAGCCTAGCGGGGAGGAGTGGTCGACCTGCTTTCCCTCTCTCCTCCTCCTCCTCCTCCTGGTGCCTGCCCTTCCCTCCCTGGTCATGATGGTGGGGGACGAGACGGGTGGTGCTCCTCCAGAAAACCCAACCGCCCCTCCCCCATCTGCCACCCCGTTGCCACCCCGTTGTCCCCCAGAGCCTCTACCTCCGCTGCCACAGCCGAACCACCTGCTACTGCCCCCGCTGGGGCACCGGCAGCAGTGGACACCGGAACGACCTCCGCTGCTGCCACGTCCCTCGCCCCCTCCGACTCTGGGGAAGCCCCCCCAGCCGGTGGGAAAGGCCAGGGTAAAAAGAAGGGTAAAGGCCCCACAAAAAAGACCAAGCCCTCCATGGCAGGGGCTGCCCTCACTGCCGCGGCCCTGACATCAGTCGCGGCGTCCCTTCCTGCTGTTCCCTCTACCAGCTCTGCGGGTGTCCCTCCCCCGGCCCCCAGGGCGTACGCCCAAGTGGCGGCAGCCCCTCCGCCTGCCACTACATCACCTCTCCCACCCGCCTCTGCTATCATCTGTAGCTGCCGGGGCCCCTTCCTGACCTTGACCAGGAAGTACAGCGTTCTTTGCCTTCTGGTGCCTGCCTCGCCCCATATGGAGACCTACATGCGGGCGTTGGCGAGGGTGGTGGGGCCCACGGCCATTGTGGCGGCCTCCAAAATGTACGGAAAGGTCGTCTTCTTTTTAGCATCGGAGGCCGCCACCCAGGAGGCGGTGGAGAAGGGCCTGGCGGTGGGGGGCGTGTTTGTCCCCCTTGAGCCGCTAGAGGACCTGGGCGTCCGTCTAGTCCTGACCTCTGTCCCTCCCTTTCTTCCCAATGCTGCCCTGTTACCCGCTCTCTCCACCCTGGGGAAACCCATCTCTGTTGTCAGCCCTCTCCCACTGGGCTGCAAAGACCCCGCCCTCCGTCACGTCTTCTCTTTCCGCCGGCAGGTGCAGCTTCAACTGCCACCAGCGGCGCATGGTGGAGAGGCACTCGAGGGGTCATTCTTGGTCCCCTACCAGGGGGCCCATTACCGGGTGCACTACTCTATGGGGGAGGCCTGGTGCTACCTCTGCCGGGCGACGGGACACGTCTGGAGGGACTGCCCATTGGCTTGGCAAGGAGGGGCATCCGGGACCCACGAGCCCCAGCAGGGCACCGGCCCCATCAGAGCGGCTAACAGAGGGAGTTTACCTGGGATCTGCCTGAGAGGAGGTACACTAAGGGCTGCATTAAGGAGGCTGTGTTGTTGAGTATCTGAGTGTCTGCTGTGGGGACAGTTTGACCGTGTGCTTGATTGGTGGTTTAAAAAGTGTGAATTGGGAGTGCTTTGTTCCAGGTGAGCCTTGAGTGTATAAAAAGCCAGTCAGCTGCGAACCAGCTGAGCGACTAACAGAGGGAGTTTGCCTGGGAGTTCGCCTGGGGAGAGCCCACTGAGGCTTACATCTTGCCGGCTTCTCTGAGTAGTTACTACAACTCCTGAGGAAGCTCGTAGAAGGAAGGTAATATAGACGGGGGGTGTTCAGCTCTTGTGACCTGCACTGGATGTGCCATGTTTGTCTTTCTTCCAAAGGACAGAAGCAATTTTGTCTGTACAAAGTGCAAGCTGGTCTCCATATTGGAAGAGAAGGTTCAAGGTCTGGAGCAACAGGTATCGACCCTGCGTTGCATAAGAGAAACTGAAGATTTCCTGGACAGACGTCAGGATATGCTTCTACGGGCACAATGTTCTGATGATTCAGAGCAGGCTGCGCAGCGGGGACAGGAGGATGGGGAAGAAATTTGGGAGAATGTGACCTCCAGAAGAAGAAAGGGGAGCGTCCATGTACCAGCAACGCAGATACAGGTAAGTAACCGTTTTCATGTTCTCTCCACAGGTACTAATGCGGAGAGTGGACTAGATGATACATCTTAGGGAAGGGAACAGAAGGAGACTCAGCCGATTGGAAGGCATGAGATGCACTGTCCTAGGGTTGGGGATTCCGCAACGACCGCTCCCAAAAGAAGGAGGCGGGTGGTGGTGGTCGGGGACTCTCTCCTCCAGGGGGACTGAGTCATCTATCTGCCGCCCCGACTGCGAAAACTGAGAAGTCTGCTGCTTGCCAGCAGCTAGATTCACGATGTGACAGAGAGACTGCCGAGACTAATCAAGCCCTTGGATCGCTACCCCTTCTTGCTTCTCCACGTGGGCACCAATGATACTGCCAAGAATGACCTTGAGCAGATCACTGCAGACTACGTGGCTCTGGAAAGAAGGATAAAGGAGTTTGAGGCACAAGTGGTGTTCTCGTCCATCCTCCCCGTGGAAGGAAAAGGCCTGGGTAGAGACCGTCGAATCGTGGAAGTCAACGAATGGCTACTCAGGTGGTCTTGGAGAGAAGACTTTGGATTCTTTGACCATGGGATGGTGTTCCGAGAAGGAGGAATGCTAGCCAGAGACGGGCTCCACCTAACGAAGAGAGGGAAGAGCATCTTCTCAAGCAGGCTGGCTAACCTAGTGAGGAGGACTTTAAACTAGGTTCACCAGGGGAAAGAGACCAAAGCCCTGAGGTAAGTGGGGAAGTGGGATACTGGGAGGAAGCGCGAGCAGGAGCGCGTGAGAGGGCAGGGCTCCTGCCTCATACTGAGAAAGAGGGACAATCAGCGAGTTATCTCAAGTGCCTATACACAAATGCAAGAAGCCTGGGAAACAAGCAGGGAGAACTGGAAGTCCTGGCACAGTCAAGGAATTATGATGTGATTGGAATAACAGAGACTTGGTGGGATAACTCACATGACTGGAGTACTGTCATGGATGGATATAAACTGTTCAGGAAGGGCAGGCAAGGCAGAAAAGGTGGGGGAGTTGCACTGTACGTAAGGGAGCAGTATAACTGCTCAGAGCTCAAGTATGAAACTGCAGAAAAACCTGAGTGTCTCTGGATTAACTTTAGAAGCATGAGCAACAAGGGTGATGTCGTGGTGGGAGTCTGCTATAGACCACCGGACCAGGGGGATGTGGTAGACGAGGCTTTCTTCCGGGAAACTCACTGAAGTTACTAGATCGCAGGCCCTGGTTCTCATGGGAGACTTCAATCACCCTGATATCTGCTGGGAGAGCAATACAGCGGTGCACAGACAATCCAGGAAGTTTTTGGAAAGTGTAGAGGACAATTTCCTGGTGCAAGTGCTGAAGGAACCAACTAGGGGCAGAGCTCTTCTTGACCAGCTGCTCACAAACCGGGAAGAATTAGTAGGGGAAGCTTAAGTGGATGGGAACCTGGGAGGCAGTGACCATGAGATGGTCAAGTTCAGGATCCTGACACAGGAAAGAAAGGAGAGCAGCAGAATACGGACCCTGGACTTGAGAAAAGCAGACTTTGACTCCCTCAGGGAACTGATGGGCAGGATCCCCTGGGAGAATAACATGAGGGGGAAAGGAGTCCAGGAGAGCTGGCTGTATTTTAAAGAATCCTTATTGAGGTTACAGGGACAAACCATCCCAATGTGTAGAAAGAATAGTAAATATGGCAGGCGACCAGCTTGGCTTAACAGTGAAATCCTTGCTAATCTTAAACACAAAAAAGAAGCTTACAAGAAGTGGAAGAGTGGACAAATGACCAGGGAAGAGTATAAAAATATTGCTCGGGCATGCAGGAGTGAAATCAGGAAGGTCAAATCACACCTGGAGGTGCAGCTAGCAAGAGATGTTAAGAGTAACAAGAAGGGTTTCTTCAGGTATGTTAGCAACAAGAAGAAAGTCAAGGAAAGTGTGGGCCCCTTACTTAATGAGGGAGGCAACCTAGTGACAGAGGATGTGGAAAAAGCTAATGTACTCAATGCTTTTTTTGCCTCTGTCTTCACGAACAAGGTCAGCTCCCAGACTACTGCACTGGGCAGCACAGCATTAGGAGGAGATGACCAGCCCTCTGTGGAGAAAGAAGTGGTTCAGGACTATTTAGAAAAGCTGGACGAGCACAAGTCCATGGGGCCGGATGCGCTGCATATGAGAGTGCTAAAGGAGTTAGCGGATGTGATTGCAGAGCCATTGGCCATTATCTTTGAAAACTCATGGCGATCGGGGGAAGTCCCAGAAGACTGGAAAAAGGCTCGTGTAGTGCCCATCTTTAAAAAAGGGAAGAAGGAGGATCCTGGGAACTACAGGCCAGTCAGCCTCACCTCAGTCCCTGGAAAAATCATGGAGCAGGTCATCAAGGAATCAATTCTGAAGCACTTAGAGGAGAGGAAAGTGAACAAGAACAGTCAGCATGGATTCACCAAGGGCAAGTCATGCCTGACTAATCTAATTGCCTTCTATGACGAGATAACTGGCTCTGTGGATGAGGGGAAAGCAGTGGACGTGTTGTTCCTTGACTTTAGCAAAGCTTTTGACACGGTCTCCCACAGTATTCTTGCCAGCAAGTTAAAGAAGTATGGGCTGGATGAATGGACTATAAGGTGGATAGAAAGTTGGCTAGATTGTCGGGCTCAACGGGTAGTGATCAATGGCTCCATTTCTAGTTGGCAGCCGGTATCAAGTGGAGTGCCCCAAGGGTCGGTCCTGGGGCCGGTTTTGTTCAATATCTTCATAAATGATCTGGAGGATGGTGTGGACTGCACCCTCAGCAAGTCTGCAGATGACACTCAACTGGGAGGAGAGGAAGATACGCTGGAGGGTAGGGACAAGATTCAGAGGCCCCTAGACAAATTGGAGGATTGGGCCAAAAGAAATCTGATGAGGTTCAACAAGGACAAGTGCAGAGTCCTGCACTTAGGACGGAAGAATCCAATGCACCGCTACAGACTAGGGACAGAATGGCTAGGCAGCAGTTCGGCAGAAAAGGACCTAGGGGTTACAGTGGACGAGAAGCTGGATATGAGTCAACAGTGTGCCCTTGTTGCCAAGAAGGCCAATGGCATTTTGGGATGTATATGTAGGGGCATTGCCAGCAGATCGAGGGACGTGATCGTTCCCCTCTAGTCAACATTGGTGAAGCCTCATCTGGAGTACTTTTGTGTTCAGTTTTGGGCCCCACGCTACAAGAAGGATGTGGAAAAACTGGAAAGAGTCCAGCGGAGGGCAACAAAAATGATTAGGGGACTGGAACACATGACTTCTGAGGAGAGGCTGAGGGAACTGGGATTGTTTAGTCTGCGGAAGAGAAGAATGAGGCGGGATTTGATAGCTGCTTTCAACTACCTGAAAGAGGGTTCCAAAGAGGATGGATCTAGACTGTTCTCAGTGGTAGCTGATGACAGAACAAGGAGTAATGGTCTCAAGTTGCAGTGGGGGAGGTTTAGGTTGGATATTAGGAAAAACTTTTTCACTAGGAGGGGGTGAAACACTGGAATGCGTTACCTAGGGAGGTGGTGGAATCTCCTTCCTTAGATATTTTTAAGGTCAGGCTTGACAAAGCCCTGGCTGGGATGATTTAGTTAGGGATTGGTCCTGCTTTGAGCAGGGGGTTGGACTGGATGACCTCCTGACGTCCCTTCCAACCCTGATATTCTATGATTCTGTGACTCTATGATCACCGGCGCCCCGGCTGCCCGGCACCCAAAGCCACACCTCCTCCTTCTCAGCCCAACACTGCTCTCGCTCGGGCCCAAGGGGTACCTCCCCCACTATGCCCAGATGAGCGGGAGAGCCCCGCCTCCACTGCTTGCAATCTGGCAGGGCCTGTGGAAGAGGGTGAGGCAGGGACACCGCCGGGCATGGGAGAGGGCCCACCCCAGGGGGAATCTTCCCTCCCTCGTGCTGCCCCACCGTTACCCCCCCGAGTCCCTGAGCCATTGCCCCTGCCCCCCGACCCGATCCCTGTTAGCCAGCCCCCAGATGATGCCATGGAGGGCTGGGTCCTAGTAAAGGGGAAGCGGGGCAAGGGAAAGGCTTGAGCTCCACTCCTCCCATCTGATGCGGAGGCCCCCCGGAAAACCAGAAAGGGGGGCACAGATGCTGAGCCTTCCACTTTGCCCACAGGTGCATTCCATCCACCGGTGCCGGCTGGGGAAGACGTGGCAGCACCAGAAGGTAGTATCTCCCCTCCACGGAAGTCCCTCCCTTCCGATGCCCCTGAGGGAGCCCCTCCTGCCCTGGTACCATCTGAAGCCTCTGTGATCCCTGAGGCGACCATCGCGTCGGGTGCAGGCGGGGAGAACCCCAGGGTGGCGGAAAGCGATCTCCCCTCCATATACTAGGAGATCGAGGCCCTAGGTCTGACACCGGTCACTGAGCGGGAGGACGACCCTTTGCCAGTGGTCCTCGATCTGGGCAACCTCACTCCAGCACCCCTTTCCCCATGCTCCCTCCCCCTAACTGTTGCTTTCACTCCCACCTCCGAGGAGCCCCTGGACTCCTCCATCAACCCGGCCGCAGAAGGCACCCCGCTGACGGCCGCCGAGCCTGTTCAGGCGACGGCCAGTGCCACGCGGCCGGGACCCAAGCCACCAGGGGCACCCCTCTTTGGTGTGGATCAATCAACCTCCTTCCCGGGGGGGGGGGGCCCTACAGAAGATAGTCCACCTCCTGATGCAGTGGCTGCCAAACCCACCATAGAGCCTGCGCCCGGCATCGCTGAGAGCCCCCTCCCCACCCCCTCCACCCTTGAGCCTGATCAGGAGGCGTTCCATTATCCCCACGGTCAAAACACTTTCCAAACCTTTCCAAACCACATGGATTTTAGCTAGTGGTATAAGCTCACCCCCACAATCTCTGCCATTTGGCCAGGCAACACTCTGGCCTTTGGGACCACACTCTGCTTAACCAGAGAGATCTGGGCCCCTGTATCCCTCTGCCCCAAGTATTCCCTGCCATCAGTTTGGACAGCCTTAACATGCTCCAAATCTGGTTCTGCAGAGGCTAACCTCACAGAACCAATATGACAGGTTTTAATTGCTTGGATGGTTTCTGTGTTGAGGACAGCAGAACTAACATGAGCTATTGTTTGCCTGCTTCCTCCTAGCACAGAGCATTTATTCCTCAGGTGATCAGTGGAATTACACTGATAGCACCTTCTGGGCTCTTCTGCTTTTACAGGAGATTTGGGATAGGAGTTCCCCGTAGAGGAATCTTTTTGGGTAAGAGATTGTTTAGGCTCCTAGCCCCCTTCTCTCTTCCCACGGGCAAATGGGATCCTCCCTTCCCACCAGTTTTACACCTCTCTTTCTGTGGCCTGTCCTCAATAGACACCTGATTCTGTTCAAAGGCATCAGCTAAAAAAGTCATCTCATCCACAGACTTTACATCTTTGACCCATAGACACTGCTTTACATCAGACTTACACATGCTTAGGAAATGCTCTTGAGAAACAAGATCCAACATTCCCTCAAAACTTGCCACCTCTTTACCCCTCACCCATTTTCCCAACAAATCTTTCATTTTGTTTACATATTCCCCATTACTCATACCAATATCCCTCTTAAGATTTCTAAAGTTAACTCTATATGTTTCAGGGGTAATCTGAAAACTTCGCAAAATAGTATCTTTAAATTTACAATCATCTAAAGCATCTTCAATAGGCATTCCATTGAATACATTTCGAGCTTTACCAGTTAATTTTGCAATCAGGGTAGGAACTCTCTTATCATCAGGGATTTCATGTATTACACACAGCCTTTTGACGGTAGTCAGATATTCAGCAATATCATCATTCTCACTATATACAGGACATAAGTGTTCCCATTTGTGGATTTTTGGAGTGATGGGAGTTGTTGGGGTTGGAGGGGAGGGTTCTGCTTCTGCTTCTCTAGCAAGTCCAATTGGTGTTTCCACACTCTTTCTTTCTTTCTCTCTCCTTTTCTTCCATGGCCCTTCTGTTTGCAGCTTTCTCCCTGGCTGTCTCTTTTTCTTTTATCTCCAGTTCTTTCAGCTGTAGTAATCTCTGGTGCTCCCTCTCCTTTTCCGCAGACTGAAACATAAAAAGTTCCAACTTTGCAATCGCTTCACTGCTTTCCCTCATTTTCCTGCTTTCCTGTTCTTATTTCCCTTTCTCAAAACTAAGCAACAGCAAATAACAAAATTGTGACCTCCTCCTGACTGTCCTTAGCCACTGAACTTAAGACTCACTTAAAATCACAAATATCAGTGCTTAAAGTGTGAACTTCACTTGGAGTAACAAGCTGTACATACACCCTGCTCACTATGACGTTCCCCTCTGGTGTTGTCTGGACCAGTGATCTGCTAGGCCAGTGGTTCTCGAACTAGGGCCGCCGCTTGTTCAGGGAAAGCCCCTGGTGGGCCGGGGTGGTTTGTTTGTTTATCTACTGCGTCCGCACGTTCGGCCGATTGTGTCTCCCACTGGCCATGGTTCACCGCTCCAGGCCAATGGGGGCTGCGGGAAGGGCAGCCAGCACATCCCTCAGCCCACGTCGCTTCCCGCAGCCCCCATTGGCCTGGAGCAGCAAACCGCAGCCAGTGGGAGCCACAATTGGCCGAACCTGCGGACGCGGCAGGTAAACAAACCGGCCCGGCCCGCCAGGGGCTTTCCTTGAATAAGTAGCGGCCCTAGTTTGAGAAACACTGTGCTAGGCCACTCCAATCCTTGACTCTGGTAGCCAGCCTTACCCTGCTCTGCTGAGAGAACCCCCACTCCTGGGCTGTTCACGCACATAACTATATACATGAAATAACCTTACTATAACATTACTGTAACAATTACTATAACATCACTATAACAATTATGCTCAGTGCATGATGAGCCTTCTGAAGACACCCAACATGACAAACTTTGCATTGGATACCACACAATCATTTTATAAAGATGAATATGGGGGTGTAGGGTGTTCCCCCAAGATACGGAGCGTCACAGCCAGTTACAACAGTGCCATGTGAATGCCTGTTCTCATTTTCAGGTGACGCTGTAAACAAGAAGTGGGCAGCATTATCTCCTGCATATGTAACCAGACTTGTTTGTCTGAGCGATTGGCTGAAGTAGGACTGAGTGGACTTGTCGGCTCTAAAGTTTTACATTGTTTTATTTTTGAATGCAGTTTTTTTGGTACATAATTCGACATTTGTAAATTCAACTTTCATGATAAAGAGATTGCACTACAGTACTTATATGAGGTGAATTGAAAATATTACTTCTTTTGCTTTTTACAGTGCAAATATTTGTAATAAAAATAAATATAAAGTGAGCACTGTACACTTTGTATTCTGTGTTGTAATTGAAATCAATATATTCCAAAATGTAGAAAACATCCAAAATATTTAAATAAATGGTATTCTATTATTGTTTAACAGTATGATTAATCACGCAATTAATCACAATTAATTCTTTTAATCACTTGACAGCCCTAGTAATTATTATTAGAAGTACAAAACTACCCTTTTCTCACCATAACACTGAACAAAATATAAACACAGTGAACCAAGTTTCTTATATATCTTTACAGAACAGTATTTGTACCAATACATTTAGCTTTATTAATTGGTTACACCAGGGGTAGGCAACCTAGGGCACGCATGCCAAAGGTGTTATGTGAGCTGATTTTCAGTGGCACTCGCACTGCCTGGGTGCTGGCCACCGGTCTGGGTGGCTCTGCATTTTAATTTAATTTTAAATGAAGCTTCTTAAACATTTTAAAAACCTTATTTACTTTACATACAACAATAGTTTAGTTATATATTATAGACTTATAGAAAGGTTTCAGAGTAGCAGCCGTGTTCATCTGTATCCATAAAAAGAAAAGGAGTACTTGTGGTACCTTAGAGACTAACAAATTTATTTGAGCATAAGCTTTCATGAGCTATAGCTCACTTCATTGGATGCATGCAGTGGAAAATACAGTGGGGAGATTTTATATATACAGAGAACATGAAACAATGGGTGTTACCATACACACTGTAACGAGAGTGATCAGGTAAGGTGAGCTATTACCAGCAAGGGAAAAAAAAAAAACCAAAACAAAACAAAAAAACCTTTTGCAGTGATAATCAACGTGGGCCATTTCCAGCAGTTGACAAGAACGTGTGAGGAACAGTAGGGGGGAAAATAAACACGGGAAAATAGTTTTACTTTGTGTAATGCAGACTCCAACGACAGACTGCTGAATTGGAATTAATTTGCAAACTGGACACCATTAACTTAGGCTTGAATAAAGACTGGGAATGGACGTGTCATTACACAAAGTAAAACTATTTCCCCATGTTTATTTCCACCCCCCCAACTGTTCCTCACATGTTCTTGTCAACTGCTGGAAATGGCCCCCCTTGATTATCACTACAAAAGGTTGGTTCCCCCCACCCCTTGCTGGTAATAGCTCACCTTACCTGATCACTCTCGTTACGGTGTGTATGGTAACACTCATTGTTTCATGTTCTCTATGTATATAAAATCTCCCCACTGTATTTTCCACTGCATGCATCCGATGAAGTGAACTGTAGCTCAAGAAAGCTTATGCTCAAATAAATTTGTTAGGCTTACAGAAAGAGATGTTCTAAAAACTTTAAAATCTATTACTGGCACGCGAAATCTTAAATTAGAGTGAATAAATGAAGACTCGGCACACCACTTCTGAAAGGTTGCCGCCCCTGGGTTACACCTTGTAACAATCCAACATTGTGATCACAGTGCTATATAGATATATTTTCTGGGTACTGTAAGATTTTCATTCTTCAGTCTCTCAAAGCACAACTGAAAAAAAATCCAGGAATATTCTCATTTTAGTATGAAGATGGCTAAATTTAGGAGAACATGCTGATTAACTGGCAAGTTTTATAAAGCAGATGATTCATCAAGGTGAACAATAAACTTTTCTAAACTATTGCTCAGTTCCACTAAATTGAGTGCTGCTATCTAGTTAAAAGTGCAAAAATACACATTTTGTCCCTAGCAAAATATTCTGAACTAGTTCTAAAGCAGGTTATAGTGCAATCACACAGCTGGGGGATGTACCCAGCCTAGCATGTTTCATGTCTTATAATGTCCTAGGGGCCTGGTGTTCTCATGATTACCATGCCACCTTTTGAGTCTTAGTATTATATAATTTATGCACTGAAAGAGATGATTCAAATAGCCAATAATAAAATTAGAAACAAAGATAGCATATATATATATATGAATAACATTCTGACCGTATTATTTAGAGGAGACAAAGTGGAATGGAAAAATAAGAGCATATTTTGTGTGTTTAATGAAGGAGGAAAGTGTGTTCATAGCTCTTATTTTCCCCTTTGTAAAAATACAAGATTCAACAGTCAGAATTAAGCTGACTGATAATGATACAATATTAAAATTATTTTGATTTGAATGGCAAATATTGTATACAACTAAATACCATCAGAAGAACAAAAATACTTTTTCTTTTTTCAAAGTATATTTAGTATTTTCTTTAGTTGTATTCTGCATTGCAGAATGTATTGTTTTATTATTATTTTATTTTGAAAGACAAGCGTCTCTTGTTTATCCTGTGGTTACTTGAGAAACGTTGCCCTGGTCGACACTGGGGCGGTGGGGGGGGGGGGGGGTAATTGATCTAAGTTACGCAACTTCAGCTACGTGAATAACGTAGCTGAAGTAGACGTACTTAGATCTACTCACCGCGATGTCTTCACTAGGGTGAGTCGACTGCTGCCGCTCCCCCGTTGATTCTGCCTGTGCCTCTCACGGTGGTGGAGTACAGGAGTTGACGGGAGAGCGCTCGGTGATCAATTTATCGCATCTAAACTAGACGTGAGAAATCGACCCCCGCTGGATCGATCACTGCCCACTGGTCTGGTGGGTAGTGTAGACATACCCTTAGTTACCAGGAAAGTCAACAGCCACTGTTTAGCAGCAAACCCTCACACCTCAAAGAAACAAGGTGCCACAAGCTAATATTTTTACAGCATTTGCTTAATTCCCTTTCGGTAGTTCTTAAAACAAAATTACATTCTCTCTTCAAGTTCACAGAGACATGTTCTCTAAATATTCCTTACTTTGCAGCTAGTCATCATAATAACCAAACTTTTAATGACTAATAGTTTTCCCTTTGTTAATCTTACTTTAAGAGTCTTTCTGTATTTACTTTCTTTGGTAATGTATATCGATTATGTGATGTTCTGCTTTTCCTAAGAAAGGTCCAGAAATCTTATTGCATAATTCCCAACAGGCTGAACCATCTGAAATGTTGGTTAGGGCGAGTGCTGCAAGCAAGCAACTGTATAAAAATCTGTGGCCATTTTTCATCTCAGCCTAGATCCTGACCTGGGCCATCTGTAATGCAGGTTACGGTGAGTCCCAGAGTTACCAAGCCAATGTAGTGGGCATTCCTGGAGATTTCTTCCCAGAACTTTTAAAAAATGTTTGACCAAACAAGAAATAGTTAAATATCAGGATAAAGGGACATGCAGTATAGCTCAAAAATATGTAGGGAGCGTATGGTTCATAATAACCCACCTTCTCTTTTCTGAAGAAATCCAGGCATAGAAACTAGATTTAAAGGAGTCAATTTTTTTTAAGTGAAGTAAAACTTGTAATTTTTTTTCCTGCTTTGAAGCACATAGGGACAGAAGTTGATCCGGCATCATGCTGCTTTTTTCCTGTAATGCCAACTTAACTGGATGGTATGTAAGAAAATAACTTGTACTGTCAACATTTATTTTATCTTTCATAAAAATATCGTAATTCTGCACTGTTTTAATGCTTGATCAAATGCAAACACTGGTCACACTAGAGCAGTGGTGACTTGAGACATTAATATTCTTACCGACAGTAAAGAAAGGGTAAATTAATAATTTCAACAGTTAACTTTGTAAAAGTATAAAAAACAATCAAAGGGCATGGGGCTTCTTGTCCCTCTAGCCCAGTGGTTCTCAAACTTTTGTACTGGTGACCCCTTTCACATAGCAAGCCTCTGAGTGCAACACCCCCTTAAAAATTAAAACCACTTTTTAATATATTTAAGACTATTATAAATGCTGGAGGCAAAGCAGGGTGTGGGGTGGAGGCTGACAGCTCGCGACCCCCTGCGGGGTCCTGACCCCCAGCTTGAGAACCCCTGCCCTAGGGGTACAGGGGCTGGGGGAGGGAGGGAGAAAAGATTAGTTGGGAAGCAAGCGTATTGGGATGTAGGGATAAGAATGGATAATGAGGGGTGTAGGAGGGAGAGCTTTGTTGGGATGGCACAGAAGAGAAGAGGGCAAGGGGTATAAGCAGGGGTGGGCAGGAATAAAAATGTGGCCACTTTTGGAGAGGCACTTTCTATGCCCCCCACCGTCAGAGGAGCTGCCTCTCCCCGCCCTCGGCCCCGTCCTCCACAGCCCCTGGGCCGATGTCCCTCTCCCTCAACAGACAGAGAAGCTGGATTCCCCCCCCGCCCCCCGCCAACGGCTGAGCTTGCTCTCCCCACCCTGGCTCTGGAGGAGTTCTCTGCCCACACTGATTGGGGGGGCTGTGCTGATTATACTGATTGTAGCGGGTCAGAGGGGTGTAGGATGAGGGGGTGTGGGGTTGGTGGGGTGTAGGGGGTCAGTGGGGTGTAGGATGAGGGGGAATGGGGTCAATGGGGGTGCAGGGGGTCAGAGGGGTGTAGGATGAGGGGGTGTGGGGTTGGTGGGGTGTAGAATGAGAGGAAGTGGGATCGATGGGGGTGCAGGGGGTCAGAGGGGTGTAGGATGAGGGGATGTAGGGAGTCAGAGGGAGTTGGATGAGGGGATGTGGGGTTGGTGGGGTGTAGGGGGTCAGTGGGGTGTAGGATGAAGGGGTGTGGGGTTGGTGGGGTGTAGGATGAGGGAGTGTGGGGTCAGTGGTGGGTAGGGAGTCAGAGGGGTATGGGGTCAGTGGGCGTAGGCACTCGGTGGGGTGTAGGATGAGGGGGTGGGGAGTAGGGGGACAGAGGGGTGTAGGATGAGGGGCTGGGGTCAGCAACATGTCTATACACGGACACAAGTGTCTGTGGTAAAAAATCTGAGATCTGTGGTAATTTTTCAAAAAACTGAATGACTGAATGACAGAATCCCTATCCCAATGTCCGTCACTAAGTACGATAATTTTGTTAAGTGTCCGTCACGCAACGTGGTGGTGCCCACCCCTGATGGGGGGGCGTAGGGGGTCAGAGGGAGTACAGAGGAGCAGGGGGAGGGAGGGGTGTAGCATGAGGGGAGATAGGGGGTCAGTGTGGGTGTAGGCGCTGTTCCTGCACCAGCAGGGCCCCGTGACCCCCCACAGCCCTGCCCGGTGCCTGTGCCCAGCTAGGAGCGGCTCCCGCAGGAGCCCACGACGCCATCCCCTCGAGAGTCCCGCTCCGGGTTTCCCTGTCGTCCCGCCCCGCGTTTTCTGTCTCTCCAGGAGCAGTGTGGGATTCTCTGCGAGGGCGGGGGAAGGTAGTGCTCCGCGCGCGCCCCCGACGGTTGGCCGTCAGAGGAGCGCGTTGCCTCCCGCTGGGAGGGGTACGGTAGAAGAGGCGTGCGTGTGGCGCATGCGCACGGGCGGCGGTGGTTGGGGGCGGAGCGTGGCGAGTGTCCCTGTCGCTGTGTGCTGGAGACGCGACGCCTGGCGCTGGGACCGGCCCGCGATGGAGTGACTCCCCACCCCGGCCTCTCTGCGCGGACGGCGCTCGCCGCCGGAGCCCGACCAGGGCAGCCCCTTCCTCAGGCCGCCGCAGCGGCAGCGCCTGGCCAAGGGCGAGCGGACCCAGTCCGGCCGGAGAAGCCCCCGGGGGAGGGGCAGCTGCTGCTGTTGGGTGCCCGGCTGCCGGGCTCGGGGCGCGGAGCGATGGCGGCGCGGGGAGCCAGGCGGCTCCTCGGCTCCCTCTGGATCGCCCTGTTCCTAGGGCAGCCGGACCCGGCCGCCGCCGCCGCCAGGAGCAGCTCGCAGAGCCCCGCAGGTTAGGAGCCGGGCGAGCCCCCGTGGCAGCGCGCGAGGGCGGTGTGGCCGGGGAGCTGGCGGGCTGAGGGGCTCCGCGCCGCGCGGAGGTTGCGACCGCGGTCGCTGGAGGTGGCTGCAGTAGTGGCCTGGCGCGGCGCGCAGGGGCTACCCGGGGTGACCGCTGCGCCGGGGGGAAGGGGCCGATGCCGCCCGCCGGGCTGGCGGGTCGCAGAGGGCGGGGAACAGTAGCCCCGCGGCTTGGGAAAGGTCAGGGCTGTTGGTTCGCGCTGGGCATTTGCAGGCGCCTTTCCCCAGCGCTGGGCAGGTCCGTTCCACTTGTGAGAGCGGGGCAGCCTTGGGCACCTTACATGCACCAGTAGAGGCCACTGCATGCCTCCCTCAGTTGAGTTATCCCTGCCACTTCTCGGTGCAGGGAGAGGCACAGGAGGCGCCTGGGTCCCATTTCCCTCGGCCTTCCCAGTGCGCTTCACCAAGGACCTCCGTTTCCTGCTCTCATTGAAGTCTATGGGAAAACTACTGTTGAAATCAGTGAGAGCAGAATCGGGCCCTGGCTGAGCTGCGAGACCAGACCTGCTTGCTGATTTCAGCAGGGACTGCTTTCCAGCCGAAAGATGACGACCTGCGGAGGGGGTGAGCCAGTTGGGTAAATGAGAGCCAATAAGTAATTTTTTATTTAAAAATTATAGAAAAAAAGTACCATATTTTTGTGTTGGTTGGGAAGAAATAGGGGTAGATTGTGTTGCTGCTTAAAGTGACCACTAATGATCTTCTATGTTGCTCATGCCACTTTTGCCTTTTTAACACAGGGATTGGCAGGCATACAAGACTTTAAATTAATGGTTTTGCAGCATTTCAATTATTGTAATAGTCACACTTGTCAAATTTTTACAGTTCATGATCTTAGTGTTTCCATTATGAATCCTGATTTTCAGGGGTTTAAAAAATTAAATCATATCCAGTTGAAATGTGATATATGAATTAGTGTTTTCTAAATCTTACAAAGAATGTCAAATCTGTTAAATATGTTATAGAATGCTTATTAAGTCTTTAATAGTGTAAGCTGCTTAGTTTGCAAAGCTTTTGCTAAAAAAGGGGAAAAAAAACACTTTTGTCCCTTTGTTGGCATTTGAATTCATGCTGAAAAAAATCTGGTTTCTAGTGCCAAGGAATAATTTTAAGTTTTGATTGGAAATATATTGTAGCTTTTGCATTTTTCACATTTTAAAGATAGTGGTTGTGTTGAGGTTTTGTTTGAAAAAGAAATTATTGATCAGGCAGTGGAGTTTCTTCATAGAATTGACTGAATAAGCTCTGCTATTACATGGTATAGTATGGCTGTTTCAAATCACATTGGGCAGGAACTTGGCATGGGGGTTGTCAGTGTGGGTCCTGCTATTGCTATAAAATGTGTATGTCTGGTGGCTGATATTTACATGATAGAGTGTTTGTCTTTACTAAATGCAAGTTTTGTAAGTTCTAAGTCCGAAGTATGGCCTGTACCTTATGAAAAGAATGTTAAAATGGGATATGGTAGCGAAAGATGTAGTGAAGTGGGAAGGGATCCACAAAGAGAGAGTACTAAAAACATGCTATATATGTTGGAACCAGAAGAAGATTCTCTGGAAGTTGGCTTGAGGCTGTGGCCTGGAGCCAATTAGGTGATTTTTCTTTAAAAAATGATCTGGAAAAAAAAAATACAATACTATCTTTTTGTCTCTGGATGGGAAGAAATAGGGCTAGAATTGTGTCACCACTCTGAAAATGACCAATTAGTGGTGATCTACAAAGATTGCTCATGCCACTTTTACCTCTTAGCACTGGCATATAAGATTTTAAACTTCAGATTGTTTTTGCAGTTATTACATGCCTTGGAATGATATTGGACAACTGCACTTGGGAAAACAAATATTCTGTTCCTCTAGTATATAAAATATAATGTACGCGCTGGGTGCTCAGGTGCCATTTAAAAAAAAAAAAAAAAGAGCGAGAGAGAGCGAACACTGCAGCAGAGCCCCAAGAGTGAATTCCACCATATGGTTACTGTAGGGTCCTAATTCCTAATACATACTATAACTATTAAAATTGACAGGTTTATTCTTTACACTGTTGCACTATGTAACTCCCTTTAATGTTAACAGGAGCCATAGTGGCTAGAGCAGGGGTTCTCAAACTGGGGGTCGGGGCCCTTCAGGGGGTTGTGAGGTTATTACATGGGGGGTCGTGACCTGTCAGCCTCCACACCAAATCCCGGTTTGCGTCCAGCATTTATAATGGTGATAAATATATTTGTTTTTAATTTATAAAGGGGATTGCAGTCAGAGGCTTGCTATGTGAAAGGGGTCACCAGTACAAAAGTTTGAGAACCACTGGGCTAGAGGGACAAGAAGCCCCATGCCCTTTGATTGTTTTTTATACTTTTACAAAGTTAACTGTTTAAATTATTAGTTTACCCTTTCTTTACTGTGGGTAAGAGTATTAATGTCTCAAGTCACCATTTTCAACCTAATTCCTCTTGTCTTAACTATTTATGCAATCATTATTAAATTCCAAAAATATGGTGTTTGATTTAAGTCAAATATATCTAGGTCTCTGACCCAAAGAGGTTAGACATGAAATGGCAAGGGAAGACAAAAACAGAAACAGATAGGGGTGGGGAGGTCGACATTTATTTATAGTTATAAGATCATGAGTTTGCTTGGGTGATCTTGTGCAAATCTCTTATTGTTTCATTAAGAATTTTTGTATATATTTAACTTGCAAAATAATTATAAACACAGGACACTACCAATGTCGTAGAGCAAGGATTGGCAACCTTTCAGAAGTGGTGTGCCAAATCTTCATTTATTCACTCTAATTTAAGGTTTTGCGTGCCCACAATACATTTTAACGTTTTTAGAAGGTCTCTTTCTATAAGTTTATAACTAAACTATTGTTGTAGATAAAGTAAATAAGGTTTTTAAAATGTTTAAGAAACTTAATTTAAAATTAAATTAAAATGCAAAGGCCACTGGACCGGTGGCCAGGACCTGGGCAGTGTGAGTGCCACTGAAAATCAGCTTGCATGCTGCTTTCAGCATGTGTGCCATAGGTTGCCGACCTCTGTCGTAGAGTTTAAGGCCAGAAGGGACCACCAGATCATCTAGTCGGACCTCCTGTATATCACAAGCCGCCAATACCACCTGCATAATAAATCTGTTACTTCTCATACATGTATATTGAATGTTCAGCATATAATTTGACTTGATTGAAAATAACTCCTCCTAAGCTGTATGCAATATGTTTTGTTTTGGCATTTGCATAAGTGCCCATAAATAGAATGCAGTGAAAGGCCACCTTGACGTTTTTTCTTTGTGAATAAAGAATGACCTCAATAGTCTCTCTATCTGGACTTTATGCAACAGGAATACAGCATAGTTACTAGCAGCTGGTTGGTTTAGTTTAGTCTTCTGTACTGTAAGTTTTTCTAACTCTTCAGCCATGGTTGTTAAAAGAGCAAAGTGAATGGAGTCCGTTACAAGAGTATTATGTAGAATCTTTCTAGGAAGTGCTTTATGTAAAGTTTGTAATTTTTTGTTATCTCGAGGGGAAGGCAGTACATTGCTACATATCTAAGTTGTAAGTAGGTGGTTTGTTTCTTTCAGTCTCACTTTTGCAGTGATATTACCTTGTTACTTCACATTTTAGCATTCTTAGATTTATTTTGTTGTTGTAGGTCCTGTTTCAATTAAATGGTTGTGGACTAATGATGACATTATTAAAGTAAACTAATGTATGAATTTACACAGATTTGATCAGTTTATGCATATACCTACGTGTAGTATGCATTTTTCACAAACTGGAAGTATGCAGAAAATATTGTCATTTTCATTTTAAAATAGCTTTCTTGGCTTCTCTCTCTCTCTCTCTCTCTCTCTCAAAATAATATAATACACACTTGGTTATTCTTGGCTATAAAGTATCCTGGTGGTTTTCAAGAGATCAAACCTTTGTCACTGTTCTATTTTAGGAGTGATTATTGCCAGGGCAGTGTAATATGGGGAAGTGGGGGAGAGATGCCACACTTTTGTTTGAACGTTTTATAAATGTTGGGTCTTTGAAAGTTGTTCAGAGGCTTGTATTGTTAGATCTGGTGGAGCTGAGTTCGTCTTGAGTGTAGGTGAGGAGGACAAAGGTGCATGATAAATATGACTTCGATGGATATCATCACATATATCATTACGTATCTTAATGAGAAACCATTAATTTATTTACTTTGAAAGAGAAGATAAAATTATGCCAGTGTCCTCAGAGAAATCTAAACACAGCTCAGGCATCTTGTTCTTTTTTAAAAATAATATTCAGGTAGCTCAATTTTTTATGGCTTTCTATCTGCATGAGATTTTCAAAAAATATTTAATGCATGCTTTCCTCTTAGTCAGCAATACAGCAGAAGGAAGCAATGAGGGTGCATGGAAATGGAACAAGATGGGTGTGTTCAAGAAAATTACATAAAGAACAGTATTAACATGTTCTTTTAGCAAATACATTTCTCATTTATGTAACAATACATAACTTCCAAATTGTAGCCTATAAGTCACTTTGGGACAGAAAACAGGAGTTGCAGTATAGACATCAATTTTAGCGTTTTAGAAATCCTCAACTTCATGAAGGATATGCAGTTATGATCTTTTTTTCTAAAAATGTATAAGGATTTGTTTTCATTTTCACACTTTGTAATCCATGTGAGAGAGGGGAAAGAGTAATGAAATTGTTGCCATTATCTAATAATTATATTAGTTTCTTGTGAGGAATCTGGGTTCTGGCTTAGAGAGGTTAATGAAATGAAAGTAGGCTTGATTGTGCTTCCACTGAAATTAATGTCCAACCTCCTCTTGATTTCAGTGGCTGCAAGATTAGAACTCAACTGGTTGCAGGATCAAGAGCACTATTTCTTATGTGTCTAATTAGCTGCAAAAATGATACATTTTTAAAATTGCTTTCTTTTCACAATCTCCCATCATTGCAGTACCAGTGTTTTTTGATTTGTTATCCGTTTTCTCTAGACATTCATCTACTCTGCTAAATATTGGTTACCTTGCTCCTTAATGGCTTCACTTGTAAATAGTAACAAATATTTTCTTGCATATTTTCTTTCATAGTTGCCCTAATGTTACCCTCACCCCTCTCCCTCCCCAGCAAGCCTAATGAGACTGATATATATGGAGAAAAGGCAAAAATCAATGATGTACTCTAATAAAATGCAATAGTAGGCTTTTCTTTTGGTGGTGATGTACAGGAGAAATCCCAAAACTTATTTATTAGTGGTGTAATAACCAGATTGATTTGTTTGTCTATTTCTTAACTACAACAAACATTTAATGTGGTGCATGGTAATATGATAGTAATAAATCTAGTAGTTAAATGTGACATGTTAAAAGTAGGCTATGACATGCCCAAAGTATGATTAGAAAATACTGTCACTAAATGTCAAACTGGTTGTTCTTACAATACAAATTTTAGAGATTAAATTTAAAATTAGTAGCCTGTGTTCACTAAATCTTTAATAACCTATTTGTGTTGTGAATGGGGAGATATACTGCCTGTCCATATCTTTTTATCATACTAAAATAGATCAATAAATATTATCTCACCTTCCTAGTGTCTCTCAAAAATGCCAAATAAAAGAGCCAAAAGAATTCTTAAAGCCATAGAATAAATATTACAGTGCTATGAGAGAATTTGAGAAATCAACCATACTACTGGTTGTCTATTGATTGCTAGTGCTCCAATTAAGTCACTAAGCTGCCTGTTGAAGATGGTAACCTGAATAATTCCATGTAGTTAAAAAAATAAATTTGTGTGTATGTGCACATAGTTGCATTATAGGGTCCTTTGAACTTTTTACCAGTGTTGTAAGTGCCCTTTAAGAAAGTGTGTTACTGCAATGCCATGATACTCTTAAATTCAAAGCGCCCTGCTGGAGAACAGATACTCCAATGCCTGTTAGAAATTCAGTGGGTAGAAATTAACATTACATTCCCTCTCTCCAAACATTAGCAATTTACACTAAATTCTTGCATGAAGGTACTTAAGCCCCTGGAATACTGTATTTGGTAATTCCAACTGCTATAAAATCCATGGATTATACATAGAATACTGTGACTATATTAAATATGTTTTGTAGTGTAAATTATTTTTAATGATTTCCTCATAAAAATCCAATTGGAAAATTAAATCACCATTGTTTCTAATACAAATTTACATGCTGCTGACAATTTCTTTTATGATACAAAAGTGCTTTCTTGAATGGTTGCAAGTTGTGAAGCTGAGTGACACTTGGATTCATACAACAAATTACTCCTGAGGGCATTCTGTGTCAAAAAAATTAAAATTCTTCACACAATATTTTAAAATTCTGTGAAATTCTGCTAAGTTTATATGTCAAACAAATGTGGAGGTTCCAGCATGGAATTGGGGAGCACAGGCCACTGGCTGCATGGAGGTGGGAGATCACTGTGCAGCTCTCTCCCCATGGCACCTGAAACATCCTGCTGGGGTGGGTGGATGGTTTGCATGACATGGTTTCCCTTTGCTTCCCTGTCAGAAAGTAATTTTTCTGTGGGGAAACAAAGAAATCTGCAGCGGACATAAATTCTGGGCATGCTTCCCCCAGGAGTAAACCAATTCCTTTTTCATACATTCTCCAATGCTATTTTATTTTATTTTTTTGTTTGGTGAGTATTCTTAGCATTGTTTAAGACCATTGCGGTGTTGTGATGTTCTGACAGGAAGAAATCAGACTCATTAGAAATCTACACTTTTTGGAGAACAGTATGAGACAAGACTTTTTAGGAAGATTACAGTGCCTCAAATTGGGGGTGAATCCTGGGTGTTATGGTTACAGTGGAGGTAACAACAGACTTTAGAAGTGAACATGTTATATTTTTATAGTTCTTGCTAATAGAAGTTGCATACTTATTCCTGAGGTTTTATTTTGAGATGCTTTATTAATACCTGAAAAAATTCACTTGTCAGATCAGTTGCTCTACACAATAGTTACTTCAAGGGAAGGGAAAACATATGTAGCAGGTATCACCAAATAGGCATGGTGTCAATGTGAGAGCCTAAACATTATCATTTGTCGCAGTATAGTAAATCCATTCTGCGCAGTGAAATGTGACACGTTGTAATATTTGGAAAGTTAATTCATGTGTTTTTTATTATCGGGGGTGGGGGGAAATCATAGAGGCTGTCACTAACATCACAAATTTCCTCCATTTCTTTATAAACTGAAAAAAAAAAAGTGGCAGTTCTTGTTGTTGGATTTATTAAACCTTTTTTAAGGCCAACTTCGAGGCTTTCTCCTTGGCTTAAGATTGTTTCCACAGTTTGACTATGCTGCTGACTAGTTCATTGATTCCTCTTCCTGCAAATCTTTTGTTTGTCCTAGAAAGCTAATTTAAGTGTGATCTACAAGCTGTTATATAAATATTTTGTGCTTTTTGGGGTCTCTCTCTCTCTTACGTACACATCTATTTAAGACAAAGTACATTCTTTTCTAAATACAATTTGTGAATGTAAGTCTTGATGAAAAATTGGTGCACAATCAGTTTACTGTTCATGAATCATGACCAATCTTATTAGTCTTTCTGCTGTAACTTGTTTTCCCATTTTACTTCTTAAAGATAAATGTAGATTTTTTTTTTTTTTTAAAACTCTGAGTGTTCTTAAAATGTCCAGCTGATATACTTCAGCAGTTTTGGTACACCAGTCTGGAACACAGAGGCTAGGCTAGTCCAGTTACCAGAGTTACACTCAGCAGCACCAGGAATTGTGTCCAAAGTTTTTAATGCTGAGGACTCTGTATTCCAGCCTCTCTCCTATTCTCTGATTCTTTTTTTTCTTTCTGCAGTGAATTTCAGAATCCATACTTCTCCTTTGTGACCAAAATGGTTACGAAATATATTTACTCACTGTGTCAGAAGTGGTGCAAGGATGTGTCTTCTAGAATTTCTAAGCCTATGGCTACTGTGTCAAAGCTTTTAGATCCCTCAGACTCTGAACCATCAAAGAAGTGGTTTTCAGACACCTTTTATACTCGGATCTTCAACCGCTGTTAGTTGTGAAAAAACTATCTTTATAATGCAGAAGTGTGTGATGGAAGAGGTAGAAAAACCTTGTTTTTTTTTCTGATTACTTAGAAGAAACCTTAACATTTGCAACCACCTTTCCTATCTGATTTTTTTCTTTTGTAGGGCTTGTCTGCACTGAACGGCAAGTCATGTTTTTGCATTATGAGCAGATGAATAGAAGTGCCTGATCTGCCTTTTGTATACTATTTTTTGTATATGTCTATCATGTTCTCTCTCTTTCACCCTCTCGCTAGGTGACCAGTCCCAGTCTTTTTAACCTCAATTCATATAGTATTTTAATGCCCCAATAATTTTCATTGTCTGTCCTTTTTAGCTACATTCCATGTGTTGACCAGAAGTGAACACAGTACTGGGAGTAAAGGTATACCATTCATTTTATGTTGGCTTCGTAATAGTGCCTGTGCTCTCTATCCAATTTCTTTATGCCTCCTAACGTTGTTTACTTTTTTGACCACAACTGCACATTGAGTAGAGGTCTTTGTTGGGCTGTCCACAGAGATGCTCAGGTCTTTCTTCTGAGTTAGTAAGCTAATTTAGAACCCAGTAAGATATGGTTAGTGCTTTGGTTTTTTTTTGTTTTTTCCCCTTCAGTGTGCGTTACTTTGCATGTATCAACAGTGAATTTCCATCTCCTATCATATTGTCTGTGTTGCCCATTCAGTTGGTTAGGTCCTTCTGTCCCTCAGTGTCCTCCAGTCTTGGCTAACCTAAATGATTTTGTAATCTGCAGATATTGCCATCTCAATGCTCATTTCCCTTTTTGAATTAATTAATAAATAAATGGCACTAGGCCCAGTTTGGAACCTTGTGGCACTACACTTAACTTTGTGGCAAGACAAAAATTGACTACTTATTCCTACTGTTTTCTCTGTTTCTGATCCAGGATAGTACTTTGCCTTTCCCACCATGACTACTTAGTTTCTTTAGTAGCCTCTTGTTCAGGAATTTTGTCAAAGGCTTCTTGTAAGTCCAGATAAATTTTCAGTGGGTTCTCCATTAACTACTACTTTACTGACCCATTGAAAAAACTAGAGTTATGAGTTAACTTTGTAAGTAGTGGAGTCAGACGCTATCATTGATGATCTATGATATTTTTAATTATCATTTCATCCAGTTGACCCCATACAGAAGTATGTCTTGTTGATTTGTAATTCCCTGTATCATTCCTGTTGCCTTTTTTAGTATAGGTACAACATTTGCTACTCTTCCAGTCCTCTGGTATAATAGCTGATTGCATATTTTTTGAGAGCAGCCCAGCCATTTCTTTCTTAAATTCAATTGGAACTCTTGGGTGTATCCTCTCTGGATCAGATGACTTATTTCTTTTTAATATATCAGTTTGTTTCTGCGTCCCTTCTTTTGAAACAGCAATTTCCAGTGGCACCTGTTTATTACCACAAAAGACTGTCTGAGTAGGTATCCCCCTCACATCCTCTGTGGTGAAGACTGACATAAAGAAACCACTTAGTTTTTCAGCAATTTTCTTATCTATCTTAATTTCTAACTTTATACCATGGTGGTTCAGAAGCCTACTATTTCTTTTAACTTCCTGCTTCTGATATATTTCAAGAGTGTTTTTTTGTTCTTGATACCTTTTGATTTGGTCTTCAGGTTCCTTCTTAGCCCTTCCAATTTCCTTTTTACATAATGCTGCTGTTATTGGTTTCACTACGGTTGGATTTCCATTTCCAGAAGGATATCTGCTTGGCTCGAATAACCTCTTTGAACCGTGCTATTTAGTCGTACTAGTTTACTTTTTGCTTTTTTTTATTCAAAAATATGCATGACTTTTAAAATTATTATAGTTTTTCTTAAATAGCATCTATACCTAATTTTAAGATTTTAATTTCTTTGTTTTTACTTTGGAGCTTTTTTGGCTTCTCTAAGCCATATCACATTTTGATATTTGACTATTGAATTTTCCCATTATTATGATTTTATAAGACTTTGCCTCTTTGATCTGTTTTGTGTACTCTGTCTTTTTTCCTTATATGGATGTTGGTTTTATAACTCTGCTTGCATATTTTTAATCTTATAATCTGAGATTTTTATCCTTATAGATTTAACTGCATGGTCCTCTCCATTCAGAGAATTTACTCGACCATATTTTGAGGAATCTTAGATATATACTACTCTTCCACATCTTCAACCTAATTTGCCCTTTTTATATAGTGTATAGCCAAGTATTACAGTATCCCACTTATTTTTTCCCACCATGTTTCAGTGATATCTCTTATGTTAAGGACTGTCCATTTCCATACATTCAGGTTCATTTATTGTTGCTTTCAAACTTTTTACACTTGTATATACAGACATAACTTTTATTTTTGTATCTGGCTATTACTTTAATGTGACATCTTGTTGATTTAACAGCAGTTATCTGTGTGATCTTGACCTGTCCCTGCCCTGCCCCTGTTCAGCTGTAACTTCTGTTCTGTCCTTTACTTGATACAGAGATACCTTCGTGTTGCTGACATCTTTAACAGATGTCTTTGTCCAGCCTGAGTGATCCTTGGCAAATTTCAGTGTTTCCCCCAAATCCTATGTTAAACAATTCCTAAAAACTTTATTAATGTAATTTGGCAGGGCTTGGTTCCTCTTTCATTAAGATGGAATCCGTCCCGTCTGCATAGGTTCTTCCTTCCTCAGAATGTACCCCAGAGTCCTCTTTATATCATCTTCTGATTCATTCTTTGAAACCCTGAATACCTGAAGAAGATACCTCCCAACTTCTGTAACCTCCTTTATTATTTCTTGTCCTAACCTCAGTGGACAAGGAGAACAATTGGTTGGTTTCCTTTCTATAATAACAGTTTATATATTCGAAGACTGTTATGTCCCCACTCAGCCTTCTCTTTTTTTAGGCTAAATATGTCCATGTCTTTCAACTTTTCCTCAGAGGTTGTTTTTTAAACCTTTTAGCATTTGTGTTACTCTCCTTGGACTCTCTCCAATTTGTCCACATCTTTCTTAAAATGTAGCAGCCAGAACTGGATATAGTGCTCAGCAATGCCGAACAGAATGGAACAATTACCTTCTGTGTTTTACATAAGATACTAATACATTTATTCTTCTAGAAACTGAGTTTGAAAGGCCTCCCCCATAACTTTCCCACAGCTCCCTCTTTTCTGCAGACTGGACTGGCCATAGAAACTTCACGTTCTATTTATGTTGTACAAAAACATTTGCTTGTTTTCTTTTTAGAGAATAAAGTATCTTATTAATTTAGGTTTTATTGTGTGGGTTGTTTATGGCCAGTGTGGATATTTGATGGGTGACTTTTTGGGTCCTTTTTTGCCTCTTTTTCTTTTGCAGTTTTGGGCTCTTTGTAGTCACTAACTTCTGGTTTTTGCCTATAGTATTCTTTGACAAGTGGCCAAATTTCAAGAAATGAGACAAGTAATGGCAAATCCTCTGTGATTGATGCCCGTGGCTGGTTGATGGGTATTTGTTTTAAGGTTGTGGTTTTTAGGCTGATTTTTTTTCAGATGCAGTTGGAAGGAAAGGCTCATATTGTTCTTAACTAAGAAGGCTTTGTGGCCACTTGTTCTGAGCTGTCTGTTTTGGTTCTACTGTTGAATGTAGATTCAGATTCTTCAGTCTGCCAGTGTGGTTCCTATGAGTCAACAAGAAGAGGTGGTTTTTTTTTTTTTTTTCCCTTGTGGTGTCCCTGTGGGTGCTCCACTTTAGGTGCTCATCGTGATTGGAGATTTTTGGTAGCAGTCCCCATCCTATCTGCACAAGCACCCTACACAACCTAAAGCCCTGTACCAAGGCTATATGGGGCTACGCTTGTGAACCGCCCTCAGTTCCTTCTCAAGCACCTTTGGCCAGAGACGAGTCTAGCGTGTTCCAGTTTGCTGTGTACCTGTTTTCCTTTTTACTAGTGTTTTAGCTTTATAGTTGGTTCTTAGGTGTAGGTTTTTAGTACCTTATAGTTGGAAAGTTTTTCTTTTTCTTTTCACACACACGGGCTTTTTTCATTTTTTCTCCTGTTGAGGGGCTTGAACAACTATTTCTTCCCAGGAATGCTGGGCTCCCTGGGAATTAAAGGGTGCTGCTCTTGTTGAGAAGCAATCCCTGTTAGTAACAGGCGCTCCCACTGCATTCATTGCTTAGGAGACTCTCACTTTCCCAGCAAGTGTAAAATCTGTTCTTTGAAGGGAAGATCCTATAAAACCAGGGAAATGAAGTATTGTCTATTAATGATGGAGCAAGTCTTAAAACTGGCTTTGGCCCTGGGTACAATGAACCCCCCATACTGGGTCCCTCCACGGCTGCTAACGCCCTGTCATCATCTAGACCAGTGCTTCTCAAGCTATCTGATGTGTGGGACCGGCAATTTTTTTTTTCCAATGTGCGTGCAGACCAGCAGCTGATGGCTCGCGGATTGGCACCGGTCCATGGATCACCACTTTGAGTAGCACTGATCTAGACCACATTCACTGAGAGCTTCCAAGGGAAAAACAGCTCCAAAATCCTGGACTCCAACACTTATTGGTACCGTAGTCAAGAACTGCACTGCCAGTTCCGAGAGCTTCCCACTCCAAGTATAAGGAAGGAGCAGTGCTTAATTTGTGCCAAGGCTTGCCATGGCTGAGCCCCAGCACCACTAGGCTTGGCAATTCATAACCCTGGCACCTCTGCGCTTGCTGCATACTGCCAGTTAATGAAGCCCTCATGGAGCCAGCCAAATCCATTTGGCAAACTCTGACAATTCCCCCACGACCCCCATGCAAGAGGGCTGATTTTTTTAAAAAAACAAATAAACATACTGCATCATGACCAGGGATTCTGAATTATTTTCTCATCCAACATCAAAATGTCTGGTCATGAATGTAGTCCATGAAAGAGGCTGCAGCATACCCCAAAGCCATCCCTTATAATAAAGGACCAAAAAAGTCTGGACCTGTTTGGTCATAAGAGCTCTTTGTCAACAACACTTTTTAAGGTGAGGATAAGGCACTGATGTCAAAATATGGCAACCTGAATTACAAGAAATGTAATGCTTTTATTGACCATTTGCCACAGGAACATCGAGAACAGTTTAGTGCCATTATAAAGGAGGGTCACTTTTTGGCAAAAACTTCACCACAGTCTTTACTCTATGCAGTGGACGCTGCAGCCAGGTCTATTTCCATTGTGGTAGTGATGAGGTGGTCTTCCTGGCTTCAGTTGTCTGGGTTTCCACAGGAAGTACAGTTGACTCTGGAAGACTTGCCTTTTGATGGCCAGAAGCTTTTCACAGTTTCTATGGACAACTTGCTTCATATCCTACAGGATTCTAGGGCAATGTTGAGGTCATTAGAGATGTGCATACCTGCACATAAAATTAAGTTTAGTAGGTTTCAGTTGGCACAAAGATCCTGCCTTGCCCAATTTTCCACCTTCCTTAGGCCACCAGAGCCACTGGGTAAGAGGTTTTCAAAGAAAAAGCCTGCAGCTACCTCAGCTGCTTCATCCCAGCCTTCAACATTGTCCAAGTGCCAGTTTTGATGGTTTGGTCAAGAGTCCAGACCACCCAACGACCAGGTTTTATCAGTTACATGACACAACTGCCCTTTCCTCAATTTGCACACCACCTCTCATTCATCAACCATGGGAGGCTATACCATCAGACAAATGGGTATTGCAGGCCATTATGTCGGGTTGTGCTATTCAACTTTCCTCCACCCTACCCTTCTAGCCTCCTTCCCCATCCCTTTTCAGACTTCTCCAACAAGCAATTGATGATACAGGAGATCTCATCATTCCTAAGTTTAGGAGCCATGGAGCCAGTCCTACTTAAACTCAGGTAAAAAGGGGTCTATTCAAGATATCTTCCGATAGCAAAGAAAAATAGGGATTGGAGGCTGATACTAGATCTCAGACTATTGAACAAACATGTCAGACAACTGAAATTCAGAATGGTGTCCCTTGCTGCTCTAATTCCCTCCCTGGAATTAGGGGCGTGGTTTGCAACCCTTGACCTCAAGATGCTTACTTTCATGTAGTGATTCATCCTTTTCATAGAAGATTTCTTTGTTTCACTTTCTGTTACCAGCACTGGGTCCTACATCCGCCCCTAGGATGTTCTCAAAAATCATAGCAGTCATAGCTGCTTACTTATATTGTCTAAGAATAACTGTCCTTCCTTACCTTGATGACTGGCTCCTCAAGGGTTCATCATGTAAGGAGATATAGTTGGCAGTTCAAACAACAGCTTCACTAATCCTAAATCTAGGCTTACATATCTTTACTCCCTACACAATGAATTCTCTTTAAAAGAGCGCTTCTGGATTCAATAATGAGCAGATAAGTTTCTTGTGCTAAAGAACCTTATACAAAGAGTGCAGTGTAGTCCTCAACTTCCAGTAAGGACATGTCTGCAGCTGCTGGGAAACATGGGGAGCTACCAGGTTACATCTTTGATGTCTCCAGAGAAGTCTTGGGACTGCTTATGTACCCAACAAGTAGGTATCTGTACCCAGTCAGGTCCTATAGTCACTCACCTGGTGGATGGATCCATCCAAAGTGTGTACAGGAATCCTGTTCAACCAGAATCCTCCTACAGTCCTATTAACATTGGATGCTTCCCTCTTGGAATGGGGAGCACATCTGGGTCCTTTCACGGTCCAAGGCAAATGGTCATAACAGGAACAATGTTTGCACATCAATGTGTTGGAATTAAGGGTGGTCCAAAATGCTTGCCTCCACTTTCTTCCTCTACTCAAAAGCAAGTCTATCAAGATCATGGCAGATAACATAGCTTGCATGTATTATATTAATTGTCAGGTCAGCGCACATTCCCCTCACTCTGCACTGAAGTGATTGAAGCTTTGGAATTGATGCATAATCAGTCAGATAGCCATGTTGGTTTCTTGCCTCCTAGGTATAAAAAACACTGTGGTGGGCGACCTGAGCAGACAATGGTAGTTGAACCCTTGAGTCCTTGACAAAGTATTCCTAGCTTGGGTATTTTCCAGAGGCTGAACTTTTTCCAGGGCAGCCAACACAAAGTGCAGAAAATTCTGTTCTAGGGTGGGGCTCAATCCCCAATCTCTAGGAGATGCTTTCTTCATTACATGGACAAAGGGTCTTTTCTAAATATATCCTCCAACTCCATTGCTCTTAAAGGTCCTTATCAAGATCAGACAGGACCAAGCCATTCATTTTGATTGCACCATCTTGGCCAAGACAAGTTTGGTTCCCTTATCTCATCAGACTCACCTCTTGCCCTCTGTGATGGGTCCCGATCAAATGTCAACTGTTGTCTCAGGATGGGGGTTAGATGCTTTACCCCAATCTGAACATCCTGCAACTACAAGCTTTGTTCCTCAGTGGTTCTCAGGAATAGAGACCACATGTTCATCGGAAGTACAAAGATACTGTTAAATAGCAGAAAGGAATCTATTAGACATACTTACCTTCAGAAATGGAGAAGAGAGAGCCTTTTGACTAAGCGGTGCCATTTTTCTCCTGTCCACTTGTCTTTCCTCAATCTTGGATTACTTGGTGGAATTAAAAATTTTCAGGCCTTTCTATGAGGTTTGTTCCTTCGAGGTTTGTTTAGCGGCAATAACAGCTTTCCTTGTGCCAATAGAAGGTTTCTCAGTACTTGTTCATCTGACCACAGTGAGATTTCTAGAAGGATTTATCAATCTTTTTCCTCAGAGTAGAGTCCCTGCACTTTGGGATCTCAATCTGGTTCTTGACCGTCTCATAAAATAACCCTTTGAGCCATTGATTATGTGTTCATTACATCTGTCTGTGAAGATGGCCTTGGTGCACATCACTTTGCTCGAAGGGTTGGGTAGATGGGGCTCAAATGACAAACCTTCCCTTTTCTTTGGGAGAACAAAGTAATCTTTTTAAGATCTCATCAAAAATTCTTGTCCTCTGAATTTCATATCAACCAAACTGTTCACCACCTTCTCTCTCTTCCCTCCCCCCCATCCCCACCCCACGAAACCTCATCCATCTACACAAGAGTTGGCTTTTCATACACTAGATGTTAAGAGGGAATTAACCTTTTATTTGGACAGGATTTGGCCATTCAGGAAGACACCTAAATTTTTTTTTTTCTATTACAGATAGACTCTCCCTTAGACCTGTCTCCACTCAGAGACTTTCTAAATGGATCTGTTATTGCGTACTATGCTTTTGCTGAGGTTACACCTTTTCTAAGAGAGACTGCAATCTAGTAGAGTATGCAGTCAGTCTGGAGCTCTACTCAGTGACATTCCAGTTGCTGAAAACTGCAGGGCTGCAACATGATCCTCTGTGCAAATGTTTTCTGACCTTTGTGCCGTAATTCATGTTGCAAGATCAGATGTGGCATTAGGGAACACAACTTTCTTCAGTGATGGACTCTCTTCTGAAACTCCCACCTCCTTTACGTGTTGTTGCTAGGGAATAACTTAAAAGTGGAGCACCCACAGGGACATACTACTTGAAGAGGTTATTTACCTTGTGCAATAACTGGAGTTCTTCAAGATGTGTCTGTCTGTAGGTGCTCCACTACCTTCCTCCTCCCCTCTACTTCAGAGCTGCCTTCGTAGTCTCTGTGGTAGAGAAGAAACTGAGGGCAGTTCACCCACGAAGCCTTATGTAGCCTCGGTTCAGGGCACGAGGATGCATAGGTCGCATGTGTGGGCAGAACAGGCACTACAACCAAAAATCTCTGATCAAAGGTGCAGGGGCAAACAGCCATCTAAATTGGAGCACCCTGTGGGGGACACATCTCGAAGAACTCCAGTTGCTGCACAAGATGAGTAACCTCTACTCCTTCAAACAGAGCTTCTTGGATTTGAAATCTTGAGTTGTAGGTCCATCCTGGAGACACTGGATGTAAACAAGCTGGATCTGAAGTTGAAAAGGTTTTCACCCCAGGCTGTGAGTAGTTCATTTTTGGAAGCTTTGAAGATGCAAGCAAGAGCATTTTTTCATTCATCAAACACAGTGAAAGAATGATCTGATTGTATCCTGGCATCACTGGGATGCTTGAAAATCCTAGGTGGTTAGGGCTTGCTCTGATCCAAGTCAATGTGAATTATATAGTGCTGGTGGGAACTACAGTATGACTTCTAAAGATTGAAGTGCTGTTTTCCCAAAGTAGTGTGTTGCAGTTCTCCTTCTGAGACCAATCACTGCAGCCTAGGTTTAATTCAATGGAGATATTCATTTGTAAGAGAAGACCATTAATTAACTATAACTAAAGTTACCTGACCACATTGCCTACACATATGCAGTAATCTATCCTGTTTTTCCATTCTGTGAGAACCTTGTTGTTCAGGCATTGGTCTCTTCTCCATAGTTAAGGCTGAGTTCAGATTTGCATTTTAAGCAGGGTATCAACGTCTTCAAAGATCAAAGAACACCATATATACTCTTCACTCTTAAATCACACTCTTTGAAAACAGAATTAACTTTCTGTCAATTTCCAAGTACTTCAGTTTCAGGTTTTAAAAAAAAAACAAAAAAAATTAAAAGGGTGTTTAAGAAACAATACTTGCCAGTCCTGTTTTGCCCCATCTTAATAATGGAATAACACATTATTCAAACTTTGTATATAGTTACTAACTTAAATCCTGTGTGTAGGCTAGTTTTGAAGAAATTTTTTTTGTAACTAGGGTATTCATGAATCCACAATTGGTACAATAAATATGAAAAAAAAGTTTTAAAATGTAAAGGAGGGAGATCAAACAGATGTATAAGTAAAAAAGGGCTTAGATGAGTGGTGGGCAACCTGTGGCCTGTGGGCCGTACGTGGCCCATCAGGGTAATCTGCTGGCAGGCCGCCAGACAGTTGGTTTATATTTGAACGGCTGCCTGCAGCTCCCAGTGGCCACGGTTCGCTGTTCCCGGCCAATGGGTGCTGCGGGAAGTGGCGTGGGCCAGAGGGACGTGCTGGTTACTGCTTCCTGCAGCTCCCATTGGCTGGAAATGATGAGCTGCGGCCACTGGGAGCCGTGGGCGGCCGTGCAAATGTAAACTGTCTGGCGGCCCACCAGTGGGTTACCCTCACGGGCCGCAGGTTTCCCACCACTGGCTTAGATGGGCATCACACATTTTAGCTGTTCAGTAACCTCGAGGTCAGCAGTGTGGAGTCTGGAAAGTCGTCCTACTAGACTAGCATGAGAGGAGCAGCCATTCAGTAGGTGTGCAATGTCTCAACCACATCATGGGTATATAGAGGTCTGTTCCTGAGTACCCAGGTGTGATCATTTGACACACTCCTCATCTCACACCTGAAATGGTTAAGTTTGCATGAGAGAGAGTGTGGCAGCTTGAAGCCAGGGAGTGTCTCATCAGGCTGAGTAATAAAAGAGGAGTTTCCAACGGGGAGCAGCTTCTTCCAGTTTGGCTTGGCACAATATGGCAGCATTTGCTGGAGAAATGGTGGATAATAGTCCAGATTGGTTGTCGGCTGCTGAGTCAGTGGTGACACGCTTCACATATATCTTTTGAAAAGTTGCAGTTATTGCATCTCTTGCATTTCATCAAGGAGATTCTTTGTGTTAGAAGGTGGGATATTAGAGAGGACTGGTAGATACTTGGTGTTTGTTGGTCACATGATTCCTGTTCATATGATTTGATTCAGCTGTACATCCATGAACTTTGTATGGGAAGAATTTAACCACACAGGAGCACAGTATTCTCCAACTGAATAGCGGAGCGCTAGCTCCAAGCTCTGCTGTGCTCTGTGTGTGTGCTTTAGCTTCTCAAGTTGAGTCTGGAAGCTTACTTAAGATTAAGAGCCAAAATGGCCTCCTATGAGTTGCTTTGGTGAGGTGATACCCACCAAGTTAGGTAAGCAGGGTGGATTTGATTTAAATCAGATGGATTTAAATCACTAGTCATTTTTTTTAAATCAAAAGTGCATTCTTTTTGGTTGTTATAACATATTTCATACATATTCTTCACAACTCAGAGATAGGTGTACGTTTCATTTTTAGAAAGTACATGCTATACATTTTTAAGTGATTTATTTTTAAAACTTTTCAGACTGGTTTTATAGTTATATCAGAAAATGAATGATTGCTTGGTTATTTCATTTACCAAAGGTAATTGAAGCAGATATTTATGAAGTCACTGGGAGGTAAACTATCTCCAATTCAACAGGTTAATCGTTAATATTTGGAGGATTTTCTTGCCATGCTGTATTAGGAGGAGATCACCACCAGACAGACATTTAAATGGTTTTATTTAACTAGAACAACGTTATGTATTCTGGATTTCTTTTCTTCAACATAATATTTGAACAAAACAAGCATCTGAATTTTTGAATTTAGTTAAACATTCAAGTTTTTTAAAATTGTTTTTAACTAAACTAGTTAAATGAAATATTAAAAAAAAAATTAAATCAACTGTCAGCCAGATCAACATGAGAAACTTAAAATATTGGCTTCTGCAGCTAACTCAGTCATCTTCACCTTCATTTGTTCATAATCTAGAAAAGAAAAAACAAGCTTTCCTGCTTTTTCAGGTCCCAAACGATTTCTCAATTTGGAATGAATTATTCCAAAAGAAGAAAATATTCTTTCTACACTCACAGAAGAAGCTACTGCTGTTAAAAGTGAGATTATCACTTCAACAGTCTCTAAATCCAAGTTCTTCCTCCAGTTCACTGGTGGGACTTTCTTTAAAACATCATCAGCAAACATATATTTTGTGAATGCTTCACCCTTAGCTCTGAAGTTTATTATAGTTGACATTATGGAGGGATGATTGCTGGAGGTCCATGTCATAGCTAGCTAACTCTTCTTCAGCAGTTAAAGTTTGACCCTGGTACCGAGTATTGATGATGATGATGATGATGATGGCCAGAAAATGAGATGGAGATAATGCTTGTCCATTCTTTTTTTTAATGCTTGTAATTTAACTCTGTCATTGCAAATTTCTCTTCTTAAGATCTCACTCAGTTCCTTCCAAATTTCAGCAGCATCAGCAATAAAACAGCTATTTCCCTGCATTTTGTTCAAGGCTACAGAAATAGGCTTCAGGGTACTCAGCATGTGTTCAACCTTTCTCTTTGTAGCTTTTACTGCTACTTCTTATAAGTATTCTGCTGTGTGTCCATTTCCTGATGTATCAATTGTTTCTGTAAGGAAGAAGACATTCCCTTCTTCTGTTGTCACACGAGCACATACAACAGGATCACGGTTGACATTGTTCCACCCATCGAGACGGAGGTTAATAATTTCACCCTCTTCACCTTTTGCACACTGCTCAATTTCTTTCATACACTTTCATAGCCAGCAATTTGCCTGCGACATCTGCTCTGTTGGGTGGACTGTATTCTGGTCTTAATCACTGAACCATGTAATTGAAGTGTGGGTTCTCAATCATATGGAAAGGAGAGTTTGTTGCATAAAAAAAACGGGCAATTTTTTCATCAATTACCTCTTTTATGATCTGCTGGTTCTTATCACAAACTTATCTATGGTTGTTTCTGGATGATGGAGTTTTTTTTCTTTTTGCTACAGGTGATACACTGTGGCTATGTGACATACATGATGTGACTGAAACACTATCATTGGCAGATAACTCTGAAACCATAGAAGAAATGGTGATCTTGAAGGTGGATAGTCTTCAGAATCCTTTATGTTGAGGATGGATTCTCCTGAACAAAATAAGTCAATGCAGTTATTTAATAATTATTACCATACTGCTAATTTAGTATTACTCCTTGCATTCACTGACACTCAGTACTACTTTAAAGGTGAAATTGTAAAAGGAAGATCTGCATATTTCAGCTATTTATTTATCAAAACTGCATCTAAAATAAGTACCATAGAGTAAACAACCATATTTTTTGCTCAAACATGAGAATTCAGGAATAGTCCAGAAGGAAGACAGGCAGTCCTTAGGAAAGAAGTATGAAATAAAAAAGTTTACTAACCTGAAGATCCTGCATGTTCAGATATATTCCTTTCATTATCTCATTCAGAAGGAATACTTCTCATGATGTTGTTTCATTAGGGCGACCAGACCTTGCATTTCTTTGTTGCACTGTTTGCACTTTGCACGCATGCCTGTCTTACCCACAGGTAGAGACACTTCATTAAAATATTCCCAAACTGGGTCTCTTTTATGGCCTGCTGCCATTATAGGTTTTCCTTACTAGTGAGAGAATGGTATGGTAGATCTCAAATCAATGAAGGCTACCTCAAGGCTTCTGGAATATGCTGCTCAAAGTGTTTTACTTTTGTTTCTACTGCCTGTCCCTCCCTTCTCACATTGATCTCCAGACTTCTCCTTGTCCAGATCTATTTTGCCCCCAACAATCTTCTATTCATTGAACTTTTTGAAACTTTGCATTTTAGAGAGAGGTAAGGGATTGACTCTGTGTACACAAATTTGCAGAGGGACAATAGGGTTGAGGTCTGTTGTTTCTCACCTCTATATATTTATTTATTTTAAAACATTTTTGTTAACAAGCATGTTATCTCTGGAGGGACAAATCCACAGTTTGAGAACTGGAAAACTAAGTATCTCTGGTATCTTCTAGACTGATCACTGAGTCCCATTGGGTAGATAGAAAGATTAACCTAAATCTATACAGAAGCCCCTGAAACCCCATAAGATTGGGTCCCCCCTAATCCATGAACTCTTGGAACTCGCTTACAAAACTTTTCTTAAACATTACATGAATATATAGTCTCATACTATAGAATTAGTTTTAATAGGGATTATAAATTCTATCTTTAGACTGCTTTTTTCCCTCAAAAAGCATTTTATCAAAAAAATCCGATTTAAATAAAAAAAAATCTGATTTTTATCCACCCTGTAGGTAAGTGTGCATGCTAGAGTTACTCTTAAATATCCTGGTTTTGTGTTATTTACCAGTTTTTCTCCATCCAAGATGTTGAGCTCTTGTAGAGCAGTGGGTGACTTAAGTGGGAGAATGATGACTCTGTCTTTGAGACACTACTTGGCTTAAGTCTCCACTTCTTGCAGTATCCACTACTGCCATATGTGTTCAGGTTGTCCTCAATCTTTTTGAAGTCTGTCATCTGCATACATGAATACCTTGAAATTGTTGCAGGCAGATAATTTGCAACTATGTTTAAAAAAAAAAAAAAAGTTGGAGTCAGAGCATACCCCTGAGGCAGTCTGTTCTTCTGGGTCAGTTTATTCCCTAGCATTGCTTGGAGTTGTCTATTTTGAATTTTTGTAACCATACGACCCATCAAGGTGATATCTTTGACATTGTGATCAGTAGGCTAGTATTCCAGATGCATCATATAAGGCTGTGAAGTCAAGAGAAACAGCTGCTGTCTGTTCCTGTTGAAAACCATTTTCTATATAGGTGGTAAGAGCAAAGATGTGATCGCAAGTGCTCCTAATAGGTCTGAAGTCTGCCTGTCATTGCTGAGAGTGCTCTACTGTGGGTATGATTCTTTGCAGAATTAGTCTTCTCAAAAGTTTGTAAGCATAGCTCAGAAGTGAAGTCAGATGGTAGGTAGTTAGAAGAGAGTGGTCTTTTTCCTGTTTTTGATATAGCTGTCACCCTAGCTTTCCTCCATATTTCATGTGTCTCATTCTGTTGAATGACACTGGCTATGAAAATTTTACAGTCCATTTTATGCTCTTCTTACCAAAATAAAGTATAGTAGTATTTCTGGTGAAATCTCATCAAGGCCATCTGCTTTTTATGCTTTCATGCGATTCAGTGCTTCCTCCATCTCGTCGTTGAGGAAAGGCTGGAATATACCTTCCTCATTCAGAGGTGGGGCCAGTCTGTCTCTGCACCATTCCCTATTTACTGATTCCTCAAAGGGCTAACTCTGGCTTTTGTCATGTTAATCAGGTGTGTGGCAATGCTGTTGGTGGATATTTTACACTGATGTATGGGTGGTAGATTCTCTTCTGCTCCAAGCTTCCTTATGAGTTAACACATTTTCCTGCTAGACCTTCTCATGTCCATATTTGATGTAATTTAATCTCTGCATTCCCTGTGATGTGCAATGAGGTTGTCAGTGAGGTGGTTTGCAATCTGAGTCACTAGATTCTTCATACTGCTTCAAAAGTTACGCACATTCCTCGTGTAGACAAGGTATGTAAGACTTTTTTGATAGCAATGTGGGATGGATTTGACTCTTTTGAAGATGAAAGTGAATATAAACATCTTCTACAGAGGCATTATGTGGTATTCATAGTATATACTCATTGGTCACCTCTGAGTATTTTTCCAGTCTGCTTTCCTATAGTTCCATTGAAATCTAGGGATAGTGGTGGTTATGGGGATCATCACTCCTGTTCAAGTGAGAATGGGACAGTGCTGGTTTTGAGGGAAGTTTCAAAAAACTCTGCAAGAGGCTGGTAATGGTTAGAACTGTGCTGAGGTGATCCAGCTGAGGTCAGAAGAATAGCCTTTCTTCCATCGTGTGAGGAGAAAAAAGGTGGCTGACTTCTTAGGGTTATGCAAAAGACGTAGATAATTTGTAGAAGCCCAGTTTGAGATGCAGTCCATTTTTTCTCTAATTCTTTGAAGATCCATGAAGTGTGGGTGGCTACTGAAGTTCTCAGTGTGGATGGTTGTTGAAGTGTTGGTAAAAGTGGGGCCTTCTAGGTTTCATCAGGAAGTTTACTATCACTTGCAACTTTAAACTAACTGACTGTAACATCGTCACTGTGAGATGAAGTAGTTGGCAAGGCCTCTACATCTGTCACTGGGGTTCTCAACTTTTTCTTTCTGAGGCCCTCCCAACATGCTATTAAAAACTCTAAGGCCCACTTGTGCCACAACGACTGTTTTTCTGCATATAAAAGCCAGGGCTGGCACTAGGGAGTAGCAAGCAGGGCAATTGCCCGGGGCCCCACGCCACAGGAGTCCTGCAAAGCTAAGTTGCTCAGGCTTTGGCTTCAGACCCGGATGCTTTCTGCCTTTGGCCCCAGTGAGTCTTGTGCTGGCCCTGCTTAGCGGACCCCCTGAAACCTGCTTGTGGCCCCCGGACTCCTTGTTGAGAACTGCTGATCTGTCAGATTTCACATAAACGGCTGTTATATTTTCCATGAAGATAGTAGCTAACAATGTCACAGCCTCTGATTGTTAGCCTACTTATAAGAAAGGAATCTAGATTCCTTTCTTGGAGACCAAATAGTGTCAATCTCGTGACAGGCCAGAAGATTCTCTATTACTAAGCACTTTGCAGCTGACAGCCCCTCAAGCTTGAGTTAAAGGATGGAAAACGAAGAACCAGTGAATACTGCTCCCATACACCTGTAACTGGTAACCAGAATATATAGATTCAGTTTGCTGCTTTTAGTTTCTCCAGAAGGGTACTCATGGGGTACACAAACAATGTAGCAGCATTGCCCCCAGAGTTTAATGATTGTATATAATTGTTAAAGCGGCAAAGAGTACTGTGGCACCTTATAGACAACAGATGTACTGGAGCATAAGCTTTCGTGGGTGAATACCGACTTTGTCTGATGCATGTAGTTGTTGTTATAGATCAGGGGCTCTAAAACTTCATTGCATTGCTACCCCCTTCTGACAACAAAAATTACTACATGAGCCCAGGAGGTGGGACTGAAGCCTGACCTGCTCGAGCCCCACCACCCTGGGCAGGGTAGGGGAAGCCCAAGCCCCGTCGCCCAACGTCACCAAGGCTGCAGGGCTTGGGCTTCAAAGAATGAAATTAAGTAGATTTGTCTTGATTTATTCTTGACAAATCCATGTTGGCTAGTCCCTATAATCCTATTATCCTTTAGATGCTTACAGATTGATAGCTTGTTCTAGTATCTTTCCAGGTATTCAAGTTAGGCTGACTCTAATAATTTATGGGTTGAAAACATTACACTTTCAAAAAAAAATTTGCAACAATCATTACGAACCAAGGAAATTCAGAATTAAATTTCAACTCAATGTAAAAGAAATCCAAACACACACATAAGGCACCCAAGCAAACTTAACTCAATCCTCTAGGGACACTCAGCTCTCAAGTCATGCCAACATGGCCTGCTAAACCCAGGGTTGTGAGTTCAATCCTTGAGGGGGCCATTTAGGGGTCTGGGGCAAAAATTGGGGTTTGGCCCTGCTTTGAGCAGGGGGTTGGACTAGATGACCTCCTGAGGTCCCTTCCAACCCTGATATTCTATGAGAATGCTTGCTTGTGAATGCCATTACAGCAGTTTTTTTTTTGGTGGGGGAGCCAGAATGGCATTCCGGTACTTCTGTCAATCCTGGGTCAGATGGCTCTTTCCTCTCCCCAGCTGCATAGCATCATCTGAGCCAGCAGGGGGTGCTTGGTGTTGGGTCAGCATGGAGGAAGCTGGTGTTGCAGTCAGGACAGCATGGGGGTAGTAGTTGGGCTATGTCTGGAGATGGGTAGCAGAGCTGCCTGGACAGTGGAGCCCTCCCTGCAGGGAGCAGGAGTCAGTCACAGGGGACAGTATGGGCTCTTCAGGGAGTCAACCCCTGCTCTTCTGGATCTCCCCTGGCTACCCTACTGCCCCAATCTTTCTCCCAGCTCCCCCTTTTATCCTGCTGCTCCCTCCTGATGCCTCTCACTCACTTGTGTTCCAGCACTTCTGTTTTGGCGACTGGAGGCCTAGCGATGACCTAGTTGGGGAGTGTTAGAAAAACAAACAATCTCTTTAAAATTCAGTTGCAGCTAATCTGAGACAGCATACACTAAAATACCTTAATCGTAATTGTATGGTTATTGCCTGGTGTCCTTATCCATTATCTCAGTTTTACAGTTGGGGAAACTGAAGCAAAGGTAAAGTGACTTGCCCAAAATGTCACAGAGAAACAGTGTCAGAGTTGGGTATAGAACCTGATTTCTAGTGGGTAGAGAACAAGATTGGACTGTGCTGCTCCCTTTATGGCAAAGTATACAAGTGTGGTTCTGTGGAAATTGAAAGGAGCTGAGGAATGGTTAGGGTGGGTCTCTTACACCCTCTATTTCCAGTAGCTTGAGGGAGATGACTTACCTCTCCTGATGTTTTTTTTTTAACCGCTACCAAAGGTACTGTGATGTGGTAGAGTGGCAATAACTGAAGAACCATCTCTGTACTCTCACTGAATATATCAGAGAATGCCAATTAGCTTGCTTCTCTTGAAACAGATCAGACACTTGTTTTGGGAAGGGACCTTCTCCAGTCTTTCTTGTAGTGTTCCGCAGTTGTCATCCTGGGAATTGCTTTTGTTTGCTGGTTTCTTATACAGGTGATCTATACAGACAGTTTGCCTGAAAGTCTGGAAGATTTCTTGCCTAGAACTAGGTTATCTGAATATTGTTGTCTCAGCGGATCCATGCTGAGGAATCCTTCCTTCAAAGCTTTTAAATATTCGGGTTGGTGCCTTTTATGACTATGGTGGTTGTGTTTGGATCAGAAACTGATATGCATAGAATGCAATTTTCTACACTGTTCTCATAGGTGAACTTCCTTTATTGAAAAATACTTTGTCCACTAATTATATAAAAGGAATATTGAGTATGCCTCTCTTGAATCTGTTTGAATTTACATATGGGCAGAATGAATTCCAGTAATTAGCAGCGTGGCTTTATGACCTCAGTCACCTTACATTGCTGTTGGTTTTGCCTTGCCTATAGGGATTGTACAGAACATTACTTGAACAGAAACTACAGTGCAAGTGTATAAAACAGCAATGGATTTTTTTAAAACTGCAATATATATACAGCATATAATGTACCAATCGGCATATGAACTTTTAATTAGCCAGAAAAATAAATTTCAATACTATGAATATATGGTAAGAGGACAAAACTTGTAATCAAGATGTTCTAAAAATATATTTTAACAAAAAATCCCAAATGTGGTGTGTGTTAGCATTAACACCCATTGTGATGGGTTTGGTCACAGAGACCCCCTTGGGACTGTCACCTGACGTGCTGAAGTTACCTCTGAGCCCATTTTCCCTGCCAGCTTGGGACTCCAGAACCCTGTTTGTTGAGCCAGACATGCTAGCCTGCTGCAACACAGACCCAGGGTCTGGACCACACCTCCCAAGCTGCAGGCTTTAAGTGAAAACAGCTCAGCAGGTTATTTGCCTCCAGCACCCAGACACCCAGCTCCCAATGGGATCCAAACCCCAAATAAATCAGTTTTACTCTGTATAAAGCTTATACAGGGTAAACTGATAAATTGTCTGCCCTTTATAACATTGATAGGGAGAGATGCACAGCTATTTGCTCCCCCAGGTATTAATCACTTACTCTGGGTTTACTAATAAACAGAAGTGATTTTATTAAGTATAAAAAGTAGGATTCAAGTGGTTTCAAGTAACAGACAGAACAAAGTAAGTTACCAAGCAAAAACACGCAAGTCTAAGCCTAATACAGTAATAAACTGATTACAGATAATATCTCACTCTCAGAGATGTTCCAATAAACTTCTTTCACAGACTAGACTCCTTCCTAGTCTGGGCCCAATCCTTTCCCCTGGTACAGTCCTTGTTAGTTCCAGCAGACATCATAGGTGGAAAGCGGGGGCTTTCTCATGACTGCAGCCTCCTTTGTTCTGTTCCACCCCGTTTTGTAGCTTTGGTGCAAGGGGGGAATCTTTTGTCTCTCTGGGTCCCCACCCCTCTTTCTAAATGGAAAAGTACCAGATTTAAGATGGATTCTAGTATCAAGTGACATGATCACATGTCCTGTGAGACCTCAGACTCCATTCTTCCTGAGCGGGCCCACACATACACAGGAAGGCTTGCAGGTAAATAAACCATCTACAACCAGTTGTCCTAGTCAGTGGAAGCCATCAAGATTCTAAAGCACCATTAATGGCCCACACTTTGCATAATTACCATAGGACCTCAGAGTTATATTTCATATTTCTAGCTTCAGATAGAAGAATGATACACACATACAAATAGGATGAACACACAGTAGATTATGAGCTTTGTAATGATACCTTATAAGAGACCTTTTGCATAAAGCATATTCATAAGCATATTTCCATAAAGCATATGCAGTGCAACATCACACCCTTGTCAATGTATTTTGTGTAGTGTAGAACTCCAACCTATGAGACAGTAAAATAGCTACAAATAGGTCATAACTGAGTTATCAAAAGGTAAATTGGTAGATCCAATAAACTTGTATCATATATGCTGTATGATTATTTTTTTCCTGTGGCACTTGAATCTTGTTACCATCCTTTTTGGACTTCACAACCTTATGATGCAATTTTAAGCACATTTTTATAATAAAATAATAGAAAATGAAGACAAAAGAGTGTAATCATCTTGTCCATTCCTAGTCCATAGTGGGATGTTTGGTGGTTCAAAATTCACATTGACTTCAAGGGACCAGGATTTTACTCAAAGAATCTGCTTACAAAGATTTACTGTATAGTAGCAGTTTTCAAGCGGTGGTATGTGGAGAGCTGCCTGGTCATATGTTAACGTTGTTTTAAGATGATCAATCAAATTAAGATACTTTCTCATGCTATACATTTTAGCTAATAGGGGAAGTGAACAGTGATGGTAGCTGGCATGGATGCTCATGAAGAGGAGGTGGTGGTGATGTCTGTAAGACAGATTTAAGAGGTCAGTGCTATGCACAGGTTTGAGGGGACTTGTGATTTAGAGTTTATATCTGATTATCAACTTGATATGTGTTATCAGATGTCACCGCTGTGGTGCTCTGCTCTGTTTTAATGATAATAGTCGGCTATGTGTGTGTGCTCCCTCTGTGTGCTGCCCCCAGATAGCTGACAAAGCAGACCCCAAGAAAACCCCCAATGACCACAGACTCCGATAAGGTACGAAGGCACCTGGCCAGGTTTATTGTCAAACTAAGCACAGTACTAGTTTCCCGCAGACCCTACAGGACATACTATGAATATGTGCCCCCTGACAATGGACCAGCTCAGTCAGTGGTGGGATTCTCCACTGCCCCCGAGGACAGACCAAGACAGCCCTCGGGTGCATTCTTACACATAGGTACAAACAAGCTACACATCACTCCTGACGTATTGAGGTACAACCCCTCTACGTGTTAAGGTGCTGCCTCTCACCTTGTACATGTTGGTTCGAACAAAACAACTCTATCCATCATATTATCCTTTTGACCCTGTCTTTAGGATGGGTCAGCATGTTCCTTATTATCTATGTGGAATGTGTTAGTACCGGAATGTTCTGGTACTATCTTGGCACATATTTATCTTACTAGTGCTTAGTACCTTTTAGGTATGTGTATATGTGTAACATCAGCCGCCTTCTTGCCAGCTTCTGTGAGCAGGGCCTGCCTCTGGCTCACAGTTTAACTTTGGTTTATGTTAACAAAGTCTCGACCATTACTTTAGTTCAGGCCTTAGGTCTCATACCGGGCCTCTGATACAAGGGTTTATGTTTCAGGGCCTCATCTTACTACAATATGCAAATATACTAATATTATGGAAGTCTCTTACTGGATGCGATGCGTAAGGTATGAATGAAAAACAAACTCATTTCCCTTTTCTTTCTCTACTCTTCCCTAATATTAGATTAATTCTCTGTCCCCAGTGAAGACTAAACAATTGTTAGCATTTAGTTAAGCACTGGGGTTCAGGATATGCACAGTGATCTAGGGATTTTGAAAAGCTCCATAAAGATTTCTTACAAAGCATCTCAGTTATGTCACTTGACCAAGATTGTAAGATGTTGTGGCCAGGGAATCTGTTCTTTCCTTGGTCTGTGAAGTGCTATATACATCTGGAGTTGTGCAGATAATCATTTTTCTCCATTACATTTAAAGACATTAGAATTGTGGGTTGTGGAGTGGAGGGAGGAATAGGTCACCTTTGGATAATTCCATTTATATCATGGCTGTAGTCATGTAGGGATTGGAGCAAATGCGGTTGTATCGCAGAGCTTGGCTGTAGACGATGGATCGTGTGGTGTGGTCAGGGTGAAAGCTGGAGGCATGTAGGTAGGAATAGCGGTCAGTAGGTTTCCGGTATAGGGTGGTGTTTATGTGACCATTGTTTATTAGCACTGTAGTGTCCAGGAAGTGGATCTCTTGTGTGGACCGGACCAGGCTGAGGTTGATGGTGGGATGGAAATTGTTGAAATCATGGTGGAATTCCTCAAGGGCTTTTTTTCCATGGGTCCAGATGATGAAGATGTCATCAATATAGCGCAAGTAGAGTAGGGGCGTTAGGGGACGAGAGCTGAGGAAGCGTTGTTCTAAATGAGCCATAAAAATGTTGGCATACTGTGGGGCCATGCGGGTACCCATAGCAGTGCCGCTGATCTGAAGGTATACATTGTCCCCATTACAACCGCATTTGCTCCAATCCCTCAGACAGAGACAAACACCTACAAGATCTCTATCAAGCATTCTTACAACTACAATACCCACCTGCGGAAGTGAAGAAACAGATTGATAGAGCCAGAAGAGTTCCCAGAAGTCACCTACTACAGGACAGGCCTAACAAAGAAAATAACAGAACGCCACTAGCCGTCACCTTCAGCCCCCAACTAAAACCCCTCCAACGCATTATTAAGGATCTACAACCTATCCTGAAGGATGACCCAACACTCTCACAAATCTTGGGAGACAGGCCAGTCCTTGCCTACAGACAACCCCCCAACCTGAAGCGAATACTCACCAACAACCACATACCACACAACAGAACCACTAACCCAGGAACCTATCCTTGCAACAAAGCCCGTTGCCAACTGTGCCCACATATCTATTCAGGGGACACCATCACAGGGCCTAATAACATCAGCCACACTATCAGAGGCTCGTTCACCTGCACATCCACCAATGTGATATATGCCATCATGTGCCAGCAATGCCCCTCTGCCATGTACATTGGTCAAACTGGACAGTCTCTACGTAAAAGAATAAATGGACACAAATCAGATGTCAAGAATTATAACATTCATAAACCAGTCGGAGAACACTTCAATCTCTCTGGTCACGCAATCAGAGACATGAAGGTCGCTATCTTACAACAAAAAAACTTCAAATCCAGAGTCCAGCGAGAAACTGCTGAATTGGAATTCATTTGCAAATTGGATACTATTAATTTAGGCTTAAATAGAGACTGGGAGTGGCTAAGTCATTATGCAAGGTAGCCTATTTCCCCTTGTTTTTTCCTCCCCCCCCCCCCCCCCCCCCCCCAGACATTCTGGTTAAACTTGGATTTATGCTGGTAGTGGCCCACCTTGATTGCCATGCACAGTGTGGGGAGAGTGGTCAGTTTGGATGAGCTATTGCCAGCAGGAGAGTGAGTTTGTGTGTGTGTGTGTGGGGGGGTGTGTGTGAGAGAACCTGGATTTGTGCTGGAAATGGCCCACCTTGATTATCATGCACATTGTAGGGGGAGTGGTCACTTCGGATGAGCTATTACCAGCAGGAGAGTGAGTTTGTGTGAGTATGGGGGTGGGGGAGTGAGAAAACCTGGATTTGTGCTGGAAATGGCCCACTTTGATTTTCATGCAGGTTGTAGGGAGAGTGGTCACTTTGGATAGGCTATTACCAGCAGGAGAGTGAGTTTGTGTGTGGGGTTTTTGGAGGGGGGTGAGAGAACCTGGATTTCTGCAGGAAATGGCCCACATTGATTATCATATGCATTGTGAAGACAGTGGTCACTTTGGATGGGCTATTACCAGCAAGAGAGTGAGTTTGTTTGTGGGAGGGCGGAGGGTGAGAAAACCTGGATTTGTGCTGGAAATGGTCCAACTTGATGATCACTTTAGATAAGCTATTACCAGCAGGAGAGTGGGGTGGGAGGAGGCATTGTTTCATGGTGTCTGTGTATAAAATGTCTTGTGCGATTTCCACAGCATGCATCCGATGAAGTGAGCTGTAGCTCACGAAAGCTCATGCTCAAATAAATTGGTTAGTCTCTAAGGTGCCACAAGTCCTCCTTTTATTTTTTTTAAAAAGGCCCTAATTTATGAGTAGAAACTAATCTAAAGCTTTCTCTTGGCATCACTATTTGACCCTGTTGGATTTAGTTTGTAAAAGAAAACAAGAGACCCTAGGTTGCATGGAGAACTTAAAGAACTGCTCTAGCCACTAGAACAATCATTTTAAATCAAGCTTTATGGTTTCTAAAGCAACAGGTCCTGAGAGTTGGAAACAAGGCTTATTCCATAGATCATTCTAATATAATGCATAACCACACTTTCTGAAACTGTGTAATCTATCGTTTGTTAGAAATAAGTGTGTGTATTCATTAACCATATAAATTAAAATTGCTTTGTTTTTGAAATGTGAAAAATAATCCTTGTATTGAGTATCTTCAATTTAAAATAAACAATTTTAAAATAAAAATAGGAAAACTAGTATTCTAGTGGTGCATTTAAAATGCATGTCAGTATTTTTATCATAAACCTCTATTTTCAGACTGGTATCTCTAGTACCATTTATTACTTTTTGCATCTGTAGTAGTTACTAGTGATCAAAATTAATGTTTAACATTGAGAGATCTATCTATCAATAAAATTTATCTTTTTTAAAGGTAGAAAGAAAAAATAGTACACAATACATAATACTGACACAAAGCAAGGGAAGGCAGAAATGTATTTAAATAAGTACAATGTGCCATCATACCTGCATTTCTGGTCTTTGGCTTTTCATCATAGTTGTAATGTTTTTAAATATATTGGCACAGAAAAGTTCGTCTACACCTTGCCCTTATTCAGTGGTTAAATCACTTTCTAGCCATATGTAATATGTTTATTATGTATTGTGCACAAATATAAACATATTGAGATATATTCTACAGAAGCAACATTTAGCCATATAAATCTATGGAAACATACATTTGATATCTTAAAGCCACAGTGCTGCAGCTGACTCTTCAGAGGCAGACTGCTGAGCTTGCATGGAGTCCTATTGAAGGTGAGCTTCTGCACTGATCTTGATGTGGCCACCGTCAGGTTTAGATGCAGGATCAGGACCTAAGTGCTAATATTCAGGTTTCCAAAGAGTTGATTTTTTTAAGAAAAATTAAAATATTTTTAGGATAGAATTCTTACTATTTTCATTTAACAGTGATGACAGTAATTAGCTTTTCAAGCATCCTTGAATTTTTTTTAAATCTAATAATTTTCATGTAATTATGAGAGAGCTGCAGCCACTGTCCTTGTCACCTACTTGTAGAAATGAACCCGCTTTAAATTGTGTTCTTATTTAAGATAATTGGTAAAAAAAAGAGAACTGATGCTCGGAGTGTCTGACTTACCTGTTGTCTGAGAAAAGTCTAGGCTGGAAGGTGTGATAGAATATGATTTGTAAAAATATGCAGTGGTGGTTATTTGGCCATTCTAGTGGTTTTTACATTAGCCAAGTTGCCTAAGAAAAACTTCTGAATTTATTGTGTATTATAATACAAGGCCTGTTTATCTGCTTTATTATTTTCCATCTTCTTCCCAAACATATTTTTTAATTTTAAGAGCTTACAGCTCCTCTCAAGTGTCTCTTGCCCTGCTATCCTGTTTTTTTTTTTAAATTAGATTTTTCATTTTCTGTGTGTGTAGGGGTGTGTGGGTTTTTTTTTTTTTTTTGTAATGTTCCTGGATTTGGATGCTTCTGGTCAGCTCTTCTCCACTCCCTGGTGTAAAGTTGAATAGGAGTAACAGTGAATTGGTGGTTAGGGGTGTAATGAGATCAGAAATAGCAAGAAAAATCCTGGGTGTGGTGTTTTTTTTGTTTGTTTTTTTGTTGTTTTTGTGCACTACTCTTTAGTCTCTTTCCCTAGTAAATATTAGCGTAAAACCAGATACCCTTCATTTTGAGAGTACTCTTTTTCTATACCTTAGTTAATTTGGTCAGTGCCTTTTAATGTCCAATAAAGTATTTATAAACACACACATTTTTCAGGTCTGCTTTTATTTTTGTTGGTTATTGAGTCTATTTATGGTAGTTAGTTTTCAAACCGATTCGGATGACTGTAATTTGGAGTGACAGATAAATGTGGTGTACCTAAAAAAACACCCAGGTTTTTTAACTTTTTTTTGGGGGATGTTACTGAGCTAGTCTTTGCGTAAGAGGGTTGCTCTAATCCTGTTGCTGATATTTTCATTGCCTGACAGAGCAGAGGAATGTTTGAGGCCCTCAGTAGGGGACTGGTGAAAGCTGTTAGCCGTCAATAGCAGTAAGGGTTGGATTGTGATTGGAGAAGAGCTGTAATAGTCCTGTGTATCTGAAAAGAAGTGGTTGTAGCTGAGCAGATTTTTTTTTCCCTTAGGATAAGAAGAAGTAATTTACACATGATACAGTGCACTGTTCTTGTGAAGTTCTAACAGACAGAAGCTAAATTTATGCAGTTTTATTTGCTCGAGAAATTGATTTTCTTTTGGTAGACCTGAACACTGAGGGCCTGAATTACAACAAATTACTGAATACCTGAAGTGATTTCCTTCTCTTCTCCACCAGCCCCCCAATACCTTATAATATCAGTTTTCGGCTAATATTTGCATCTAAATTACTTGGTTATAACTATGTTCAGTTCTGAAAGGTTTAAATTTGGAAATGCATAAGAAATCAAACAATATTACTTCAAATGTGGCAAGATATCAAAGACAAAGCTACAAAAAATTCTGTCATAGCAGTGTTTCGAGGCTGCACATTTCTGCTTTTAATCAATATTTGAGCTACTGGAAATGTATTTCTAGGGGAGAAGCAGCTATGTAAATGTATACATTGATATAAACAAACACTGAGTTCTATTTCTTGAAAAACAGAACACATGCATTAGGAAGAGGAGAAATTCAGTTCCCCAGGGAGAGCAACAGAAGGGCATTTGACAAATACGTCAGGCTGAGTGAAATTTAAACTAAAGCTACCATGCATCAATCTGAAAATTCATTTTCTGTGATGTGTAATGCTGAATAGTTAAAATATTAGTCTTAAACATTTTAAAAATACTGCATGTTTCTGTGGAGCAGGCGGAGGAGCTATGCCTGCTTTTGGCTGTGTGTTGAGGCTATTGGCTTTCTCTCTGTGCCTTTCTCTTCAAAATGTTCTGGGTTCCATATGTTAAGTGCATTAGGTTAACATAGGCAATGTAAACATTAAATGCTTGTTGTGTGAACTGAGTATTTTAGGAAAATTAGACTATATCAACTGAGAATAAATTTGCTGAAATTGCAAATCATATTCTCTTCCATATTTTCCCCTGGATTACATAGGGTTGCCGGGTGTCCCTTTTTCGACCGGAATGCCTGGTTGAAAAGGGACAGCATCGCTGACAGGGCCATTAAAAGTCTGGTTGGTAGCCCAGTGGGGCTAAGGCAAGCTCCCTGCGACTCCCGGATGCAGCCAGCAAATCTGGCTCCTAGGTGCAGTGGTGTTCAAGGAATCTCCACGCGCTGCCCCTACCCTGAGCATCAGCTCTGCAACTCCTATTGGCCAGGAACTGTGTCTAATGGGAGCTTGTGGCTGTGGAGCTGGACATGCTGGCCGCTTCCAGGAGCTGTGCAGAGCCAGGGTAGGCAGGGAGCCTGCTTTATTCCCGCTGTGTCATCGAGCGGGAGCCACCTGAGGTAAGCGCTGCCCGGCTGGAGCCCGAACCGCCTCCTGCACCCTAACCCCTGGCCCCAGATCAGTATTCCCTCCTGGAGCCTGCACCCCAAACCCCTCATCCTCTGCCCCACCCCCAGCGAGAGTCCACACCCCAACCCCCTGCCCCAGCCCTGAGCCCAATCCTGCACCCCAAACCCTTCGGCTCCAGACCAGAGTCCCGTCCTGCACCCCCAGCTGGAGCTCTCACCCACTCCTGCCCCAGTCCGTAGCCCCCTCCCGCAACCCTCACTCCTTCCTGCACCCCAATCCTCTGCCACAGCCTAGTGAAAGTGAGTGAGGGTGGGGGAGAGCAAGCGACAGAGGGAGGGGGAATGGAGTGGGTGGGCGGGACCTTGGGGTAGGGGCGGGGGTCGGGGACGGGGCAAGGATGTTCGGTTTTGTGCCAATAGAAAGTGGGCAACCCTCGGATTTCACCAAGTGGGATGTTCCTCAACTAGGGAAGAATGGGTAGGAGAGTGCATTACCATGGCAACAGGGATCAATCTGATGGAGTGTGAAGTGGAAGTGGGCACTTGACCAGGTGACTAGTCTTAAATTAATAAATGTAATGCTTTAGAACGACTTGGTTATAGTAGAATAACTATAAGGATTATTTTGATATCATATACTGTACCTTTTAAATATATTAGTCAAACCATATAACTTTGAATATACAGAGTAACATCTGCATTATTCCTGTCAATGTCTGATACTCTTAGTGGCATTGTTTGAAGCTTGACTTTTCTAACCCTTTTATAATGTAAAATGTTTTAAATTCACTGCTGGCTTACTAACTCAGCATCACATGGATCTGAGAAGATTAATGCATTTCTTCTCTTTGCAAATTTGGAAGAAAATAAGAGGAATATGGTTTGACAAATTTTATGAGGAATAGTTGTCATGAAAACACTAATCAGAGCGAATAGCTTTATCACAAGTGTTTTGCAAGGTTAATAGTGCTTGCTGTAGTAGGAAGAAAGCCTAAAATATAAGCTCGTGTATTCCAGGGCTGGTATGAGTCCTGAGCTAAAGTAGTGGGCAAGCTTTTTGCTAATATAAAGCAGAGTTAGCAAAAGTCAGGCTGTAAGCAAATGTCTGACTCTGCCTGCTTGCAGGTTTACAGAATCTGGCAAAAACAGGCTAATATTGCAAAAACACACATTCCTAAGAAGTACTAGCACAAAGTACTCACGCAAACACATTCCAGAACAGTGGTACCAAACATCCCAATATCAAGGATGGTACAAAAACAGTCCCCAAGGATAACAGGAATACACTGACCTCTCCTAAAAGATAAGGTCAGAATAACAATGTAATAAATGTTTTAATCAAACCAACATGTAGACGGAGATGGGTAATAACTAGCCACGTCAGGGGGACAGTAACTATGTCAGGGGGGCAGTACATAACTTGTTTGTATCGGGGTATAAAGAGGTATCTATGACAAAGTGTCTTGGTCCATCCGAGTGGGGAATGGAAAGTCCTGCCATTCACTGAACTGCATCCATTGTCATGAGCATACATGTCTTAGTATCCTCGTAAAGTCTGCCAAGTGCTATTATTGTGCTTTGTCAACAATAAACCTGGCCTGGTGTCTTCGTACCTTAACAGATCTTGTGGTCATTGTGTGGTTCGCTCGAGATCTGCTGTGCTGTCTGTCTGCACAGAGCTGGGGCGGCACACAGGGAGAACACACCCACCCACCCCAGAACATCTAACCACACTTGCAATATCCATTAACTTTTAGGTTAGCTAAAATAGTGCAACACTGTTCATCTAAATTTCTAATATCTAGAAACTCATGAATTAAAATAAGGAAATAACTCTGAATTACAATATGTAAAACCTTTGATTTAAAATGTCATACAAATTTCTGCGGATTTAGCTCAGAAAAAAAATTTTATATTGATTTTGAAGTTTAACTGGGTTAATAGTATTGAAATGACTGAGCCTTGATTTGCTCCAGAACTAAGATCAGCAAAGATTAAGTGTAAGTGACTGAAATTTGAACTTGTTTGGTAGACTTTATGAATATATAATTGTGAAGATGACAGCAGCTAATCTTGATAGTTCGTAAAACATGGCAAGCAGCATTCTTAGGTTTGAAGCCATAAGATTTAAGTTACTGTATGGATTTAAGTTACTGTAAATACTAGACTTGTAATTAGAAAGCTAAGAGGTCAGAGGTAGAGAGGTGGTACAGTTGATATTTGTTCTTAATCGCTTTTCTTGGTGACTCATTGTATAGGTTTGTGGATGGAGTGCAAACATACTGGAATAGCGATTGTACTGATTTTTCTCCTTCTAATTTGCATACATTTCTTTCTGTACTATGCAGTTAAAATATAAATAAATTAGGATGCTCTTATTACATGAGACAAAGAAAAATGCAGTTTTTATTTTTCATCCTTTTATACAGATGCTTGTTCTTTTTATCTGGTGTTTTTCTCCGCCTAAGTGCTATTAAGGATTTCACTTCAGCGTTTCCTGTCTCATGGACATTATATAACCCACATGTACTGCTTCTCAGGAAGCTAGCATGTGCAATCTTCCTCAGGTCCTACAAGAAAGTGTTTAATAATAGCACAGCAGCAAACCCAAAGCTGAACTGTTTTGGGGAAGAAAAGTTACAAAGCCCATTCCAGCTGTCCTTTCTCTCCCTCTTTCTGAATAACTTATAAAATCACAACAAACTCTTGAATTATTGTTTTTGCATCCTTGAAAATTTCAGTTCTAGGTTTGTTCTTCCACTGAGGAAGATCTGTGTGCATATATCATGTGCATAATATTTAATCCTTCCAACCTTTGGTTTTTAATTTAAATTAAAAAAAAAATGCCAGATTCCAAAACTGAATGGTCTTGGTGACCCTAAAGTGTAATGTGACCTTTTTTGGCACTGATCCAATTTTAAGAATGTATTGCTTCTTTGAGCCGAACTTTCAAACAGGTATTACTTTACGATTTAATTGGCTACCTACATACATCTTGAAAAGGGTATATACCAGTGTTTTTTTCCACTGTGGAGACATAAAGGTTTGTTTCACAGAAGAGAGAGCATAAACTAGCAGTTACAAGGAAGCTTGTGTGAACTGAGCTATACTGTATACTTTAGGAAAAAAGTTTGATCTTGGTTTGTAGCTTTTGGCAGCTTCAAACAAAACAGTCAGTGTTCTAGGGAAACTAAGGATTCTTTTTACGTTCTTGAAGATTCATTTAAAGACGCGCACACTACTCCAAATGATTGTAAAACATCATCTGAAACAAACTTGCTTTCTTTAGTAGAAGGCTCCTTGCCTAGTTTCCTTTCGAAGAGTTCTACATGCACCACTGATAATGTCAGTATGTGGTATATGTATTATACAGAAGACAATTGCTTTAGAAACAAAGACCAGCTTGAAATGTAAAAATCAAGCTGGTTTGAAGTGTAAAATCTTTTACTATTTTCGGCTCCCAGCAAACCAGTTCAAGTCATTCTGAAACCAACAGCATTGTTTTCCCGCTGACACACATTTAGGCTCTTTTCATGAGATCCAATCCAGTTGGGAACTCAATATTGGTTACATAAGTAATAAGGAGCATAAAAACTTACGCATCCGTCACAAAATATCTCCTCTTCTCTGACTGTATGGTTGATATTCCCTCTTGATAGGTAATCCAGACACTTGCCAGAAATTAAAGGCAGTCAACTTCATTTTCCGTTTGTAAACCTTGGTGCTCTGGTATCAGCATGTCTAGATTGTGACTAGATAGCTGCCTCTACAGAAGGAGCTGCAGTTGTTTGCTCCTACTCTGCAAAGGACATGTTTTATTGATTTCCCCTGACTGTGGGGGCTAGGTATTTCATCATTATCTCCTTGATTCTTCGCTGTGGATCTCCTTTCCTTGGAGGGATTTTGTTCCCTAAGGACTTCTGCTGGATCTGAGGTAGCCTAAGGATTGTCATAAATGGGTTCCTAAATAGGACTAGGCGTCATCTAAGGGTACCATGAGGATTTGGTGTACCTTACGAGTAAAATTACTTCAAGAAGGACGTGTCCTCCTTAATTGCCATAAAAGTCCAAATGTCAGCTTTGGAAGAGGAAAAAAATGAGATCTAAAAGAGGGGTTCTCGTCTCATAAGTCTTATTGGTGCACCCTGATGTCAAAAATGATTTGAGTATCAACAGATCTATTGTCCATGATTCACTTCAGGTCATGGACTTGGTATCTTCTCCTAGTTTAGCTGAGAATTTGGGCTCATATACCCATATGCTGAGTGGCAAAGCAAACCAATTTCTGGACAAGAGCGCTCCTCCCTAAAGGACCAGACCCATAGGTAAAAGAATAGAGACCCCACTCAGGATTCTGGATTTGGGCTTGAAATTTCTGTGCATGCAGAGTACACCTCAAGAGTAGTTGTCAGGCGCTCACACATTATTGAAAAGTTCCTCTCTGGCTTCCAGAGACAATTCAGGTGAATGATGTCATCTTTTCTGGGTTCAGCACTGTTGTTTTTGTGAAATGCCAGTTATGACATGACATTCACATCTAGAATTGAGGCAGCCTAGAGAGCAACTGAAAGGTCACTGAACAAGAGCAAGTCTGCATCTCATGAGAACAAGTTAAAGGCCCTGACCTCAAAAGCATAAACTTAAGTTTGACATGACCTAACCAGTGAGGATTAAAAACAGGTAGAGAGAAGATGAGGATAAGAATATCTGATGATTATGTACATCTTGATGATTATGTTGAATTTTTCTGTTTGCTTCTTGCGTTTCATCCCCTTCACTTCAATATCTTTGCCCAAACCTTCCAGATCTTTCTTTCTTAATTCACTCAGCCCATCTCTGATCAACTTCCTCCTATTTCTCCCCTTACATTTTGTTTTTAATGCCCAAAGTGTGTGAATTGTACAGTCAATAAGGCATGTTCCCTGCCCTAAAGAGATTAATATCTCAAAAGCAGGCTAAAGGTGGGGGAAAGGAATACAATATACAAGTGAAATGAAGGGAGGGGAAAGGATACAACATATAAGTATACAATCATCAGGAAGATTGCCACTGATTTAAGGTTGTGTGTGGTTTTTTTGTTGTGTTTTTTTTTTTTTTTTTTTTTTTTAAATTATGGCACTAATATCACCAACTGGCCCTCTGCTTAGTCATTATTAGTTTTATCATTCAACTTAGGTAGGTTCCATTACTCTTTTTCACATTCTAGGCTTTGGACCTGGCATAGTCGTCTTTCTACAGAATGCTCCTTTTCTCATTAAAACCCACTTCTTCCAGGAATGCTTTCTCCCTTCTCATCCTTCTCAGTTTTCCAAGAACTTTCTCTTTTTGGAATATTGTTTGTCTGATTTCAGATTGTGAGCAATTTAGAGTAGTGTTAATGTCTTAATTTTTTTTCAAAAATTATTAATTTTGTGGCTCTTCCCCTGCCTGAAAATGTTCTGTAATTGTAAACAATGGAATATTCTATTGATGCATGCTACAGGTATAATATTTTAGGTAACTAATCCTTGATCTTCATATTCACTATGTTTTCCTTTGCATGAGTTCTCCTGGGAAATTGGTGGTGAAACTGCCATATTTGCATTACTTGAAAATTTAGGTTTGTATGATGATTCTGTATCACTGTTAATAAGTTAATGTTGGTACAGTGCTTTGAAGATGTAAAGCTCTACAGAAATGCTAAGTGCTCTTCTTCCAGAGGCGATTATTAATTATCAGGCTGATGTATATAGAGAGAAGATAAGACTTTAGGCAAACTTTGTGGCAAAATCCTTGAAATTTGGACAAATGTTTGCAAGAAACTTAACTCTCCATTGTTTTGTCATGTTTAGTCTCTAAGGTCCACAAGTACTCCTTTTCTTTTTGTGGATACAGACTAACATGGCTGCTACTCTGAAACTAGTAGTAATAAGTTACCCAAATGATTAAAAGCCAGCTTTCCTCCCCCCCCTCCCCCCACCTCTTGAAACGGAGGGCAAAAGGTAAAGCTCTGGATATAAAACTGTCTTGATTTGTATTCCAATTAACAACTTTTGGTTCTTAATTTTTGCTTAATAGTAAATGTGAATAATTTTCTTCTTCAAAGTATTAAAAATGAATGAAGGATTGATTTATTTTTTCCTTTTTATTTGACCAGCCATATAATGGCCACAAGCAATCCTAATTCTAGTCTAACTAGACATTTTTCTGACCCTGTAGATACCATGTCTTTTAATGTGCAATGCCAATCCATATGTGGGTGACTAGTGTTAGCTGCCGTGGCCACACCTCTAATGTTAGGTGCTAGGTCAAGCAGAACCAATGCCAAATCTCCATAGAGAATAAGGCCAGCTGCTTCTGATAAGGAGCTTCCAGAATTTTAAACATTTAGATAAATTTACAAGTAAAAAGTATCAAAAGGAAATGCGATGGGCCAGAAGCATCACGCTCTGGTTCTGCTTGACCTAGCACCTAACATTAGTGGTGTGGCCACAGCAGTTCACTCTAGTCACCCACATATGCACTTGTCTGAGATCCTAGGTCGGGGGGCGGAATTTTTGGCCTGAGGGCCACATTGGGGTTGCAAAACTGTATGGAGGGCCCGGTAGGGAAGGCTGTGCCTCCCCAAACAGCCTGGCCCTGCCCCCTATCTGACCCCTCCCATTTCCCACCCACTGACTGCCCCCTTTAGAACTCCCGACCCATCCAACCCCCCTGCCCCGACAGGCCCCCCGGGACTCCCACGCCTATCCAACTGCTCCCTGTCCCCTGACTGCCCCCCGGCCCCCTTACCATGCCGCTCAGAGTGGCATGTCTGGCTGCCATGATGCCCAGCCGGAGCCAGACACACTGCCATGCTGCCCTCCAGGAGCGTGCAGTCCCGCTGCCCAGAGCGCTAGCAGTGTGGCGGTGGGGGAGGGAGGACAGCAGGGGAGAGGCTGGGGGCTCAAGGGCTGGGCAGGACGATCCCGCGGGCCGTAGTCTGCCCACCTCTGTCTTAGGTACTTATTCAGACTGCTGTCCCAATCTGCTCCCCATGCCACCACAGCAACATGGTTAATTTTAGGTGATAGCCCACGCAGAGTTGGCACATACATTCTATCTGAGCTGGGTATTATACCTCTGAGCTGCGGTGTAGCTGTAACCTGACAGGCTTCTATGCAGAATGAACCATTTATTAGGTAATTTTGTCTTAACTTGAGAAATTCCTTATATCACATACATATGGTTTGTTATAGAGGATAACAGATCTTTTTAAAATGGTATCCCAATTTTGTTTCATCTCTTGATGGAGGCTGTATTGCAGTGTGACGAATTAGTAAAATTGAGTGAGACGTCTGGAAGTACTAATAATGGGACATTTGACCAAATGAAAACCCTGTTGTTGCTGAGCCAGAAACAGGTCAATGTTTGAGTTTTAGGAATGTGCTTTTGATATTCTTGGACAGCTTATCTCTCAACAAGAATTGTTAGTATTGGAGCTGCATAGATTGAATAAACTTCCTGGGAGGAAACAATTGTAAAGTATCCAGGAAGTTATTAGGAAACAGGAGCAGAAGTTCACATTCATTGAGTGTTCAAAGGGCTCAGCCTTTTTTAAAAATAACTCAGTCTTCCCTAATATAGAGCTTGAAAAATGTTCTTGCTCTTGACTAGTAGGAAGGTCTTCCTGAGGGCTAGGGGTCCTAAATAAAATTTCTGTAGTATTTAAATTTGAGTTTTTAGAGAAGTTCCTAATGACCGTGAGGAAAATATATTGATACGGTACTGTTCTCTCCAAATATACAGCATTCCCAAGCAATTGCAGTGTGAAAATGTTTTGACTTTCATTGTTTTCCCATTGCTGCCCATGGTATTCTGAATAGCAGCAGGATAACCAGCAAGTCTCTTGTCAGTTTCTACTGCTGTTTGAGAACACTAAGCAGCAGCAGAAAAGAGAAGGATTCAGATTGGAGGCAGCAAAAAAGGAGATTTGGGGAAAGTTAGAATAGTCAATATAAACTACAGTAAGGGGTAGGAGCATTGCATTTCTTCCCAAGGTGTTGTCCTGGACTTTGCTAGTGGATCCACTCTCTAGCCCCTAATTTTCATATTGTCTTTGAGCTAGTCAGTTAAGTTCTTGGTAATAGGTATTTGGTAGGTGTCCCAAAATTCCATACAATAGATGAGGAGATGGATGTTAAAGATGCCAAAATCTGCTGCTCTGAGAAACTTGTGTCTCCATTAGATTGACTTAAAAGGAACCAGTTTATCCTCAAATTAGGGAGGAAAAAATAATTGTTTTTTCTTCTGGAGAACTTGGAAGAAAAATATGAAAAGGAAAGCATAGTAAGGAAATATGGCAAGAAAAAGTAATTCTGTGCCTTAGGAGTTCAGTTCTATTTCTGAACTAGAGGTAATGCAATTCCATGTTCACTTTATCTATGTAAGTTAAATAATCATAACTATCATAATACAGGAATGTATTCCCACAAATGGAGTTATGATCTGCTAGTCACTTATGAAAGTATAATAAATAAACTGTACCCTGTAATGGTTCTTAAAATGCATAACTCCTCTCGAGTTCAGAAAATGGTCAGTGGAGAGAATTTTTTGAGACTTCAGTCTTAGTTAAGGAGTATGAGCTTTAGAATTCAGATTTTATTTTTACTAAAACAAACGTTTATGTACATTAAAGTATTATTACTAGCAGTTTTTTCTACCAGCAAGAATTTCTGTGAGTTCTCCAAATTGTTAAAATTACACCCTGCCATCTTTTCTACACTTTTAATTGGCAAACTGTCAAAATAGACCTTACAATTTAGCATTTTTTCAGTTAAGTTTTTTGGTTTAAATACACATTTTGTCCCCTGCTTTTGCAGATGTCCATTTTTATTACCAAAAGAAACTAGAAGAATGTTGTGAGAATAATTAAAAATTAATCTGCTTGGAGTTGCATGGTGATATGGTAGGCTTGTTAAATTTGTAGTTTGTTTTATAGTTTTATACTGCTGCACATCGTAGTATCTGAGCACTTTCCATATATATGTATTTTTTAAAGGAAGAATGAAGTCTCTAGTTTACTTCATGGAGTCTCTGGTACTTCTCCCTTTTAAGGTCAAAATTCTGCTTGGGGCAGGGTTTATTTTTTATGTAGAGAGGAGTTGCCCGGGGTTTGGGAATAAAAGGGTATTCACATTGTGAGCATCACTCATGGTGGAAAGGCTTTCTCAAAGAGGAATGCTTTGCAACGTGCCCTAGAGATGGCTCTACTGTGTGTTTGCCTGATCTCTAGAAAATTGTTCCATAGCCAGATCTCTTTGACAGAATGCTTTGTCCCAGGTTCTCACATTCTTTGTCCTGGACTTCCCTGCACTGTTCCAGAAGAGTGCAGTTTTTCAGTGTTTTCCCTTTCTGACCAATCTCACTTTGTCTTGTCTTGGGTCAGTTTGAGACAGTGGCTCATTAACTGTGCTGTGTAAATTAAGAGGGGCTGGGGGGAGATACACCAGATTAAAAAAAGCTAATTGGCTTTAAAAAGTAGCTTTTAATATTGTCAATTTATGGTTACTCTGTAGCAGAAATCATGGGGAGGAGAGAAGTTGCCTCATAATTCCATTTCAGTGATGTTGAGGTCAAGTGTAGAGGCCACTGTACTCGATGACCTGCTTTCTATTTGCAGCTGTGCCACATGGCTTATCTTCACAGCAGAGTTAACTTCTGTTATAACAAAAAGAAAAGGAGTATTTGTGGCACTTTAGAGACTAACAAATTTATTTGAGCATAAGCTTTCGTGAGCTACAGCTCACTTCATCAAATGCATTCAGTGCATCCGATGAAGTGAGCTGTAGCTCACTACAGTTTATGCTCAAATAAATTTGTTAGTCTCTAAAGTGCCACAAGTACTCCTTTTCTTTTTGTGAATACAGACTAACACGGCGACTGCACTGAATTATGTTATAACTTGAGCGTTGCCTCTAAATTCAAGTCCCATCCATCCTCAAGAAAACTTAAGTATAGTGGATGCTTTAAATTAGAGTTGGCTGGTCTGTTGGGGGTATAGACTACAGTCTGTGTTAGTATGACTATTCAGCTGTGAACATAAGCACTCTGTGCAGCCTGGGTGTTTTGCTGTGGTACTATTCTCACTTGAGTTACCTCTGCAGTGAAAACATACCCTTGCTCCTTGTGTTATTTTTGGCAAGTCATTTTACCTCTGGTTCCATCCCCCCTTTTGTGTGCCTTGTCTATTTAGACTGTAAATTTTTCAAGATGTAAGAGATGTTTGTACAGCAAGAAGCACAATTGGGCTGCTGATCTCTGGCACCTTAAACCGTTACTGGAATGAAAATAATAATAGAGAGTGACTCACATGTGAATGTGCCAGGTTAGTTAGCCTGAATATGTGCCATCTTTCTTTCATGGGAATTGGAAAATAATTCAATGAAGAAATAGAACCTTGAAGGACTGTTTTATTTTAGAAATGACTAACATGCAAAGCTGTGCTTGGAAATTGATCCAATATTTATAGATTTCCACTGTGAAAGATTTACAGCAGTCTGCTCCCAGCACAGCTTATTAAATATCTGAATTTTAATCTTACTTTGGATGGTTTAAAGAATTGCAGAGACCTCAAGGAAAGCTTTGAAAAACATATTTAGAGAGGAGTCTGCCTCTATTTTGTGTGCTTATACTGTGTGTTTTTTTTTTTTTTGTTATTACTAAGGATATTTGCATAAACACAAGATTTTTTGTTTAGAATTTCCTCTGTTCCTGCTGTTTGTTTCTCACAGTAACTAATTGTGATGTCACAAAACGAGCACGACTTCAGGTGGGAACTAACCTACTTGAAAGTTTCTCCAACTTCATCAATTCTCTGTTTTAAAGCACTGCTATGTTTCTTGAGTCTCCTGTCTGGCCTTGTCTCTGATCACAATTAAAATTTTTATTCATGTGTTACATAGAGTGGGCATCAGCCTCGTTTCAGTCAGAAGACAGTCAACATTGTATCTGACGTAAATACTGACTTGATACTTCAACAGGCTAATAGTAGGAAAATCTCAGCCTACCTTGTTGTCATTTTGCTTTTTGAAAAAAGGTTTTTATTTTTTGGAGAAACTGGTTCTGCTTTCTAACCCTCCTCGTTGTTGTTGTTGTGGGTGTATATACCTCCGGTCTCATCGCGTTTGGTGATTAGTTTGGTTTTGTCTTGGAGTTCAGATACTGGACTGAACATGTTAGTTTGTATGGATTTCTGTTTCAGTCAAGGACTGACTAGTATCTGAGGCCTGGTTTACACGTAAAACTTAGGTTGACCTAGCTTACAGTAGTCATGGCTGTGAAAAATTTCAGTCACTGTGTGATGGTCAGGTAGGTTGACCCCACTGCAGATGCAACTAGGTCAACTGAAGATTTCTTCCATCAACCTAGCTACCACCTCTGGAAGGGATGGATTTACTACATTGATGGAAAAAACCCTTCTGTTGCTATAGTATCTACACTTCAGTGGCACAGCTTCAGCGCAGACATACCAAGTCCACATTGACTGCTTGAAGACCTGCTTGTCAGGTGAACATAACATAAAAACGGCCATAGTGGGTCAGACCAAAGGTCCATCCAGCCCAGCATCCTGTCCTCCGACAGTGGCCACTGCCAAGTGCCCCAGAAGGAATGAATAGAACAGGCAATCATCAAGTGATCCATCCACTGTCGTTCATTCCTAGCCTCTGTCAAACAGAAGCTAGGGACACCATCCCTGGCCAACCTGGCTAATAGGTGGCAGGATCTTTCATAATTTATATGATAGTGAGGTAGAAATATTGTTGCCAGGCACTTTCCCTGTTCAGAGCTCCCTGAAATATGCTGCCGTGGAGACATTCCTGACATTTTACCTTCAAGAACAGGAATCTATTTTTCAAGAAATGTAAATGGCCTGTAATTCTTATATGAAGAAATACCAGTAAGTTGTAATACATTGACATTTGCCCACTCACGTTCCCTGCATAATTGAGATTGCTTGTTGTATTAGTTAATGATCTGTCTTTTTTTTTTTTTTTGTATAAATGGAACTGACAGTTGAGGCCTATTGTTGGAAATAATTTTCCAAATACATTTATTATGGTTTACCATGACTCAGATTCCACACAAGCATTCCTTTATTAGTCCAAAGTCCACATGGTGTTGGTTACATCCAAAATACCAAAGCAAGCATCTATAAACTTGTATTTTATATCCAAATTATAATGCAGTTACAAGCGTTGGCCAAAATATTTATAACAGAATCAAGCCTGGGAAACACCTTCCCATCATGCCATCACTCCAGCTTATTTTGCAATATCTTTTCTTATCTACTGGTTTAGCATTTCTTTATAATAAACAAACCAATTATTCACTACACTTGGTACCCAATTAACAGTTTTCTCAACCTAAACCTTAAAAAAGGTAACTCTGGTATTTCATAGAAGCATAGAATATCAGAGTTGGAAGGGACCTCTGGAGGTTATCTAGTCCAACCCCATGTCCAGAGCAGGACCAATCCCCAACTAAATCATCCCAGCCAGGGCTTTGTCAAGCCTGACCTTAAAAACTTCTAAGGAAGGGGATTCCACCACCTCCCTAGGTAACGCATTCCAGTGTTTCACCACCCTCCTAGTGAAAAAGTTTTTCCTAATATCCAACCTAAATCTCCCCCACTGCAACTTGAGACCATTACTCCTTGTCCTGTCATCTGCAATCACTGAGAATAGTCTAGATCCATCCTCTTTGGATCCACCTTTCAGGTAGTTGAAAGCAGCTATCAAATCCCCCCTCATTCTTCTCTTCCGTAGAATAAACAATCCCAGTTCCCTAAGCCTCTTCTCATAGTCATGTGTTCCAGACCCCTAATCATTTTTGTTGCCCTTCGCTGGCCTCTCCCCAATTTCTCCACATCCTTCTTGTAGTGTGGGGCCCCAAACTGGACACAGTACTCCAGACGAGGCCTCACCAATGTCGAATAAAGGGAAACGATCACGTCCCTCGATCTGCTGGCAATGCCCCTACTTATACATCCCAAAATGCCATTGGCCTTCTTGGCAACAAGGGCACCCTGTTGACTCATATCCAGCTTCTCGTCCACTGTAACCCCTAAGTTCTTTTCTGCAGAACTGCTCCTGACCCATTCGGTCCCTAGTCTGGAGCGGTGCATAGGATTCTTCCGTCCTAAGTGCAGGACTCTGCACTTGTCCTTGTTGAACCTCATCAGATTTCTTTTGGCCCAATCCTCCAATTTGTCTAGGCCCCTCTGTATCCAATCCCTACCCTCCAGCATATCTACCACTCCTCCCAGTTTAGTGTCATCCGCAAACTTGCTGAGGGTGCTATCCACACCATCCTCCAGATCATTAATGAAGATATTGAACAAAACCAGCCCCAGGACCGACCCTTGGGGCACTCCGCTAGATACCGGCTGCCAGCTAGACATGGAGCCATTGATCACTACCCGTTGAGCCCGACAATCTAGCCAACTTTCTACCCACCTTGTAGTGCATCCATCCAGCCCATACTTCTTTAACTTGATGACAAGAATACTGTGGGAGACCGTGTCAAAAGCTTTGCTAAAGTCAAGGAATAACATGTCCACTGCTTTCCCTTCATCCACAGAACCAGTTATCTCATCATAGAAGGCAATTAGATTAGTCAGGCATGATTTTCCCTTGGTGAATCCATGCTAACTGTTCCTGATCGCTTTCCTCTCATCTAAGTGCTTCAGAATTGATTCCTTGAGGACATGCTCCATGATTTTTCCAGGGACTGAGGTGAGGCTGACTGGCCTGTAGTTCCCAGGATCCTCCTTCTTCCCTTTTTTAAAGATGGGCACTACACGAGCCTTTTTCCAGTCTTCCGGGACTTCCCCTGATCGCCATGAGTTTTCAAAGATAATGGCCAATGGCTCTGCAATCACATTCGCCAATTCCTTTAGCACTCTCGGATGCAATGCGTCCGGCCCCATGGACTTGTGCACGTCCAGCTTTTCTAAATGGTCCCTAACCACTTCTTTCTCCACAGAGGGCTGGCCACCTCCTCCCCATGCTGTGCTGCCCAGTGCAGTAGTCTGGGAGCTGACCTTGTTTGTGAAGACAGAGGCAAAAAAAGCATTGAGTACATTAGCTTTTTCCACATCCTCTGTCACTAGGTTGCCTCCCTCATTCAGTAAGGGGCCCACACTTTCCTTGGCTTTCTTCTTATTGCCAACATACCTGAAGAAACCCTTCTTGTTACTCTTAACAACATCTCTCTCTAGCTGCAACTCCAGGTGTGATTTGGCCTTCTGATTTCACTCCTGCATGCCCGAGCAATATTTTTATACTCATCCCTGGTCATTTGTCCAATCTTCCACTTCTTGTAAGCCTCTTTTTTTTGTGTTTAAGATTAGCAAGGATTTCCACTGTTAAGGCAAGCTGGTCGCCTGCCATATTTACTATTCTTTCTACACATCGGGATGGTTTGTCCCTGTAACCACAATAAGGATTCTTTAAAATACAGCCAGCTCTCCTGGACTCCTTTCCCCCTCGTGTTATTCTCCCAGGGATCCTGCCCATCAGTTCCCTGAGGGAGTCAAAGTCTGCTTTTCTGAAGTCCAAGGTCTGTATTCTACTGCTTTCCTTTCTTCCCTGTGTCAGGATCCTGAACTCGACCATCTCATGCTCACTGCCTCCCAGGTTCCCATCCACTTTTGCTTCCCCTACTATTTCAGGGGTCACAACCAGTTTCCCCTCTAATTTGTCCCACAGATGCGCGGAATGAACTTTATGTGCACCAATATGGAGGTGATGTGTGACACATCACCTTCATATTGGTGCACATAACAAAATTCATGTGGTGAGGGTGGGGCAGACGGTTTGGAGTGTGGGAGGAGGGCTCAGGGCTGAGGCAGAGGATTGGTGTCTGGGGTGTGGAGGTGAGGGTTCTGGGGTGGGGCCGGGGATGAGGGGCTCAGGGCTGCGGTAGAGAGTTGTGATGTGGGGGTGAGGACTCCGGCTAGGGGTGTGGGCTCTGGGGTAGGGCTGGGGATGAGGGGTTTGGGGGTGCAGGCTGCCCGGGGGCTATGGCAGGGAGAGAGGACTCCCTGCAGCAGCACCTGGGCTGGGGTAGGAGAGGTGTCTCTTCTCTGGCTGCAGCAGGTCCATGCCAGGACTGGGCTGGGGTGGGGGGAGGGGTGCCTCTCCCCCAGCCGCGACAAGTCCAGGGCAGGTCCATGTGGGGGGGAGAGGCATCTATCCCCACTGCAGCCCTGAGCCCCTGTGCGACTCTTAATAGGCAGCTGCGCGGCCATACAGCTTAGAGGGAATTTAGGTCACGACAAGTTTAACACAAACAATCCCTCTTTTTCATGATCTTACTCTTTTTGGTCACACACTTTGGGGCTATTGCTCATGCCAATGTCCAATTTCAGTTTAAAACCATTGTTCACTTGGACCCAATGTAGGTCTATATTCGTACTACTGTGGAACCCACTTAACAGGGATGCAATGTATCACTTGCTATAGTGGGGGTAGACCTCCAAAACAACTTAGTTCTGGATTTTCTGGAGGGAGCCCAAACGCTGTGAATCTGTTAATAATCTTTAGGGAGGAAGCTTTGCATCTGTCTTCACTGCAGAGGATGTGGGGGAGATACCCACATCAGAGCAATTCTTTTGGGAGACAGATGTGAAGTACTGTCCCACATTGATGTGTCAATAGAAGAGGTGGTTCTAGAACAAACTGATATATTAAACATAATACGTCACCAGGACCAGATTGGATTCACCCAAGAGGAACTGAAATATGAAATCGCAGCGCTACTAGCTGTGGTATGTAACCTACTGCTAAAACAAGACACTCTCTACCAGGTGACTGGAAGGTAACTAATGTAACATACTTTATTTAAAAAAAAAAAGGGGGGGGGCAGAGGGGGGTGGTGGTGGCTCGAGGGGTGATTCTGGCAATTTACAAGCCAGCAAGCCTAACTTCAGTACTGGGCAAATTGGTAGAAACTATAGTAAAGAACAGAATTCACAGACCTAGCTGAACATGATATGTTGAGGAAGAGCCAACACAGCTTTTGTAAAGGGAAATCATGCCTCACCAATCTATCAGAATTCTTTGAGGGTAGCAACCAGCATGTGGACAAAGGTAATCAAGTAGGTGTAGTATACTTGGATTTTCAGAAAGCCTTTGGCAAGGTCCCTCACCAAAGTGTCTTAAGGAAACTAAGTAGCCATGGGATCATAGGGAAAGTTTTCTCATAGGATAGTAACTGCTTAAAAGATAGGAAACAAAGGGTAGGAATAAATGTTCAGTTTTCACAATGGAGAGAGGTAAACAGCAGGATCCTCTAAGGCTCTCTACTGGGATCTGTGCTATTCAAAGTATTATTCATAAATGATCTGGAAACAGGTGTGAACAGTCATGTGGCAGAGTTTGGAGATAATACACAATTATTCAAGATACTTAAGTTCAGAGTTGACTGTGAAGAGTTACAGAGAGATTTCACAAAACTTCGTGACTGGGCAACAAAATGGTAGATGGCATAGCAATGCACATTGGAAAAAATAACCCCAAATATACATATATAACGAAGGGTTCAAAATGAGCTGTTACCACTCAAGAAAAAAATCTGGAATCACTGTGAATAGTTCTATGAAAACTTGAGGTCAATGCGCAGCAACAGTCGAAAAGGCTATCAGGAAAGGGATAGATAATAAGATAGAAAATGTCATAAGGCCACTATATAAATTCATGGTACATCAGGCCTTGAATACTGTTCTATTCTGGTCACCCCATCTCAAAAAGCATATAGTGGAACTGGAAAAGGTTCAGAGACGGGCAACAAATATGATTAAGGGTATGGAATGGCTTCCATATAAGGAGAGACTAAAAAAATTAGCACTGTTCAGTTTAGCAGAGAGACAAGGAGATGATAGAGGTCTATAAAATCATGAATGGTTTGGAAAAAGTGAATAGAGAAGTGTTATTTACCCATCCCAAAATACAAAAATCAGGGGTCACCAAGGAAGCTAGTAGGCAGCTGGTTTAATACAAACAAGAGGAAGTATTTCTTCACACTATGCACCGTAAATCTGTGGAACTCATTACTATGGGATGTTTTGATGGCTAAAAGTATAACTGGGTTAAAAAAAGAACTGGATAAGTTCATGGAGGATAGGTCCTACAATGACTATTAGCCATAGTGGTCAAGGATGCAATCCCATGCTCAGGGTGACCCAAAACCTCTGGCTGACAAAAGCCTGGAGTGGAAAACATGGGTAGATCACTCCATAATTGCCCTGTGTGTATTGGCCAGAGACAGGATACTATGCTAATGGACTATTGTTCTGGCCCAGTATGGAAGTTCTCATGTTCTTCAGAAGAATTGCACATATGAAACTTCTGCTGTCATCTGTGTTTCACTGATTTGAGCTAGCTCATGTTGGTAGTGACTGAAAGCTAAGATCTTGTATGGGATTGGTGTCCTTTATGAAATGAGTTGGACATCTTAGTTCAGTTTTAGTGAACAGATGTGCACATAATCACTACAGCAAAAACTGGCACTAATTGTGTCACGTGTTGGCATTCTTGGTAGAGGTCAAAGGTCACGGAGAATAGCCCACACACTCACTTCTAAGGGTAGTTCCTTTATATCAAGGTTATGGGTTGACAGGAACGTTTCGCTTGCATTATTGCGGTCTGTGCTCTTTGTTCTGTGGACAGGGCTTCATTCTCAATTGTTGTCAAATTAGTACTCTTTCATGAATCCTAATTCACATTTGAAGAAATAGCTTTAAAGTGGCATTTAAGCATAACGTATAGAGGTACCATACAAAATATATAGTAAAAACAAAATTTATTTGTTTCAAAGTTCTTCTAGCTCCCTTTTAAATACAAGTAAAACATTAACAATTGGGTAAACTAAACTAATCTTGATCTAGTATTTTAAGTGAAAAACAAAAACCATGATGGCTCTTAAAGTGGTGGTTTCCATGAGACCTTAATCTGGGGAAAATCTGATAGAATAGCATTTTCAGATTTCATAATTTAAATCATCCATGGAGTTTTATTAACTTAAGTCTTCCTCCTGTGTACATTAGGAAGGTGATTTTGAAGTGAAAGTATGAATTTTGACATCCACCCTCTATTGCAGAGGTGGGCAAACTATGGCCCGCGAGCCACATCCGGCCCACGGGACCGTCCTGCCTGGCCCCTGAGCTCCAGGCCGGGAAGGCTATCCCCCGGCCTCTCCCCTGCTATCCCCCCTCCTCCGCAGCCTCCGCGAGCCACTCCTCCAGTGCTCTGGCCTGCCGCTCCTGCTGGGCAGCACGGCAGTGGCTGACTCTGGCATGGTAAGGGGGTGGGGGGTCCCGGGGGGCAGTCAGGAGACAGGGAGCAGGGGGCGATTGGATGGGGCGGCGGTCAGGGGGCGGGGAACGGGGGGTTGGATTAGGCGTGGGAGTCCCGAAGGGCCTGTCAGGGGGTGGGGTGTGGATAGGGGTTGAGGCAGTCAGGGAGCGGGGGCGGGTGGATCAGGGGTGGGGTCCCGGGGGGTGCAGTCAAGGGACAGGGAGCAGGGGTGTTGGATATGGGGTGAGGTCCTGGGGGGGAGGTTAAGGGTGTGGGGATCCCGGGAAGGGGCGGTCAGGGGACAAGGAGCAGGGGGGTTGGCTGTGTGGGAGGTTCTTAAAAGGACAGTCAGGGGGTGGGAAGTAGGAGGGGTGGATAGGGGGCAGGGCCAGGCTGTTTGGAGAGGCACAGCCTTCCCTACCTGGCCCTCCATACGGTTTTGCAACCCCGATGTGGCCCTCAGGCCAAAAAGTTTGTCCACCCTGCTCTATTGCAAGTTTTCTGGGAGTTTAAGCATTTTGTTATAATGGCAATTCTGTTCACTGTGCTTTCCTTTTATCGCTGCATATGGAAATCACACTTTTTTTATGTGCTAGAATGGAGAGTGTTATCAGCTTAAACATTATGGAATCTTGTAGACAAATAAGGGGTGATAAAATCAGGGGTTAGGGTGAATTAGTGCATTAAACCCTGTGATGTGAACTGTTTTGCTTTAGTTTCCACAGATTAAATTATCTAGTTTATAACAAAAAGGGTTTAATATCTAATAAAATCCTTAAACTGAAGGCATGATGCATTGACTTGCTGAATTTATTAACATATCTTGCATCGGGACTTTGACTTTTTGATATGTTACAACAAAATTATTTTTAATAAGCAACCAAAGTTGTTTGCTTTAAGGCTGTGATTTTGACAAGAGCAGTGATAGTCAAACTAAGGCTCCGTTGTTGGGTATTAATGGAAAAGGCCACCCTTCACCCCCTGATCCTGTATTAATAGGATGTATTAGAGAGTAATAGAACACCCCATGTGCTATCACTACAACTGAAATTTCACCATAAGGAGATGGAAACTTTATCTCAAAAGATATTTTTTTTGTTCTTTAATGACTGTCAGTGGCATTAGCCAGAACGTAACTAAAGCTTAATTCTTTGTGTTCCGTATGTAGGCTGAAAGGAGGGTGAAAAGTCCCCAAAAATGGGAATAATGTGCTACTGTCTTAATGGAAAAAGAAAATGGTCTAACGCTTACTCTCCATTTAAACCCAAATGTAACTAAAGCTAAAATATCTTGGTAATGACAGTTGAAAAATATGGAGCACTGTGCTAAATATTTATATTTAATATCCATATAAATCATTGTTTTAATAGCACAGCCTCAATTGTTGTGCAGGTTGGATGATGAATGAGTTAAGGAACCATTAGACTCCTGCCTCATTTACTGCAAAAGTTGAATGATGTGTAGTCAGGGCTGGATTAATTTTTTGTGGGCCCAGCTTCAGATGTATGTGGTGGCCCCCATAGGGAACAATTGTAAAAGACAGGAGATTGACACAGGAGTTGTCTTTGACACAGCACACTCGTGCACAGGTTTTATTTATGATATTTACAACTTTAAGTTGCAGATGGAGGTGGCTGCCATTAGGGTACCAGCGATGGTAGCCCTAGGGCAAAAAGAATATACACAAGTGCACATAGAATACATTCTAAAAGGAAAAAACCAAACAAAAACAAAAAAACACAATGGGTATGAGGTGATGGGGCTCCAGCCATTCTGCGGCGCCCAGGCCAAGGAGGCCTGTCTAGAGCAAGGAGCACCCACTGGTCGGGGTGCCGACCCGCCAGGTGCTGGTGCTGCTGCCTGCCCAGCATGGTCTGGGACCCCCACACTCCCCGGCCTCTGCATTCGAATAATGGTGGGGCCAGGGCAGGCGCACGGGGCAGGAGAGCTGCATGCGCCGCACCCTCTCACTAGTACTGCCCCAGGCCTGGCGGGGGCCCGAGAGCCCAGGGAGGAGGCAGGGGCTGTGTGATCTGTGCGCAGGTGCCATGGGCTGGTCCAGCTGTCTGTGTGGCAGCCAGAAACCCCTGACCTGGGTCTGCCAACCCCTCCAGCTATGCCAAGTGGTATGAGCTGCTGCAGGGAGGCAGAGCCGGACACACCACCTTACCCTGCTTGCTGGCTGCCTCTGCCTGCTCTGCTCAGGGCAGACAGCTGTTGCCCTCATCTCCCCACCTAATCCAGGATTATGACCCCTTCCCAAGCGTGGGCCTGGCATCATTATAAACCCAGTACTGTGTGCAGCGAGTGAGACAAGTAGTCTGCACCCTCCCTTATTCATTGTGGGAATTGGATGGTGTGCAGTGAATGAAGGTGAGGACTGAACAGATAATGAATAAATATTGAACAGCTGCCTTGTTCACTGCACATCATCCAACCTCCACACTTCATGAGCCAGGAATTTTGTGAATAATTAGTATGTAAATGTATGGTGAAAGAATCAATGCATATGCACAAAGAAGAAGAGTTACGTTTGTATGGACAACTTTAACTTTGGTATTTGTCCCCTTTTTAAATAGGGCTGGCTGAAAAACAAGAATTCTGTTTTGCCAGAAATGCCAAGGCTTCAGTATTTGGTTTTGTTCCACATCTAGAGGAAAAAGTAGGGTGGATAAAAATCAAGATAGATACCTCATCATGGAATAGGGGTTATAAATTCTAATTCTATAGTATGAGACTATATATTCATATAATGTTTAAGAAAAGTTTTGTAAATGAGTTCCAATAGTTCATGGATTAGGGACCCAATTTTATGGGGTTCCAGGGGCTTCTGTATAGATTATTTAGGTTAATCTTTCTATCTACCCAATGGGACTCAGTGCTCAGTCTAGAAGATACCATCAGAGATGCTTAGTTTTGCAGTTCTCAACTGTGGATTTGTCTCCAGAGATAACATGCTTGTTAACAGCAAAAATGTTTTAAAATAAATAAATATATAGAGGTGAGAAATAACAGACCTCAATCCTATTGTCCCTCTGCAAATTTGTGTACACAGAGTCAATCCCTTACCTCTCTCTAAAAGTGCAAAGTTTCAAAAAGTTCAATGAATAGAAGATTGTCGAGGGCGGAATAGATCTGGACAAGGAGAAGAAGTCTGGAGATAAATGTGAGAAGGGAGGGACAGGCAGGAGAAACAAAAGTGAAACACTTTGAGCAGCATATTCCAGAAGTCTTGAGGTCTTTCTGAGTGTAGCCTTCATTGATTTGACATCTACCATACCAGTGTTTTCCCCAGGAATTGAAATGAGGGGGGGTGTTGGAATATTCAGGGGGGATGAGGGCTGACGAGGGTTGAGACTGTGAGGGCAAAGGTGGGCTGTATGGCAGCATAGTAAAAATGAAAAATCTTTCTTGACTATTTTATTAGATTTAACTCACATTTTAAAATCATCACAAAATTAAAGTTGGCTACTCAAGCCTACTATGAAGCAGTACATCTACATCCTTCTTGGTTTCTTGCACTGTTTGGTGTCTTCTCATGTGTCCGTTACTTCCAGTCCTTCATGATAGGCTCATGCTCAGGCAGAAGGCAACTTCTTTCAGATCACAAAATTCTATTCAGTGGGGAAGAAGAATGCTCAACTGTAGCTGTTGTGACTGGGAGTAGCAAGAGATGAATTCCTACTTCTTTCATCCCAGGAAACATAGCACAAAGATTGGGTTGAACCACTAATAGTGATAAAGAAGTTGAAGTTAAATCTGCATTTATTCCTCATCTGATATTCCACTTTGTGTTCAAAATTCTCTGTTCTGTCCTGATCACATGGCAGCCCCATTGCTGGTAGTGTCTCACTCCACTCATCTGTTGGTGTGTTAGAAACAGGCACATGTAAAAGCTATGTGGAGGTTGAGTAGAATCCAGAAATCGTTATTGTAGATTTGTAAGAATCAAGTCTGTGTACTTTTTCAGCTGGCTTAACAAACACTTCTTGTCCCCTTCGCTTAAGGAGTCAATATAAGTACCTTAATTCGTCAACTTCTGGACTGAAGTCTTTGCTTCTTCCAGTATATTTTCAGTGGATAGCTCTCTGATTGCTCCAAGGGTAGCTTCTATTGCTGGACAAAGATCTACTACTGTTATAGCTGATGTCTGGATGATATTTAATGACACAGTGGTTTCAACAGTAGATTTACAAGAGAGACAGTGGTGCTAGTCTTCTCTGAACTTAGTAACAAAACTAGTCCACCGGCCTCGCTACTCAGATCTGTCCTGTCTTGTTGGATACTTTCCAAAGCCAGTAATAACGGTTGCAGTAGTTTTTAGACAATAGCCAAGAACTGCTCATGAGAAAGCCAGCAGGCTTTCCCAGGTTGGACTAACTTGAACTTCAATCCCAGTGTATCTTCTGTTTGTTTCTTAGATGTTCGGTCCTTTTGGATGTTGCTGAAAAAGAGTATAAAAAGCCATTAAATGTATGGCCTTTTGATGTCTTTTGAAGTTTCTGCAGCTTGTACGAGTGCTAGCTGGAGTAGATGGCCCCTGCAGTGTGTATAGGAGAGATTAGGATTACATTTTTGCTATGAGCAAAGCTTGTACTCCAGTATGTTTTCCAGAGAAGTTTATAGCTCCATCAGATGCACAAGCAGCCATCTTTTTGGGGTTCAATTTATAAGCATTCAACTCTTCTAAGATGTCACAGATGCAGCTGATGTTTCTTCTGTAACCTGAACATCTTGAATGTATCTACTGGCTTACCACGGACATCAAGATAACGTATGCATTGACTTAATACTTGATGTCTCTTTGCAGTGGTGCATTCATCAGCCATGTGTGCACATATTTTGAATATGGTGAGAGAGTTCTTCACTTTTTCAACTGCTGAGTCTTTCACTGTTGCACCTCCTACTTCTAGAGAGTCAGCTGAGTTTTTTTCAGAAAGACAGCGAGCATTTGCCAGTCCTGTTCGAAACCAGTGTCCAACTTCAGAATTAACAAGTGACAATGCACTTCACGTTGGCCTCCAGTTTGTAGTGTGTGGTATCTCTTACTTAAATAGAGTGATGCAACAGCCATGTTGGTTCACATAAACAGAGTTGTGTCTCCAGCATTCTTAGCAGCCTCCTTAAGTTCCTCTAAAATTGGCTTTGACAGTGACGGGCTTATAAGGCTTTCTGCATGTTGATGCAGTCCAGAAGCATGGTGTTCTTCAGGCTTTTCATATAGGTTTCCAGTATTGGTTTAGCTGATAAGTCTGGCAAACCAAGCTCCTCTACTTTTACCATATAAATCCATGATATGGCCCTTTTGTGCATCTTGAACACTGTGTGCCGTTCTGGTCATCCCATCTCAAAAAAAGATATATTGGAAAAAGTACAGAGAAGAAGGGCAACAAAAATGATTAGGGATATGGAACAAATTCCATATGAGGAGAGATTAAAAAGACTGGGAATTTTCAGCTTGGAAAAGAGGTGACTGGGGGGGATATGCTAGAAGCTTATAAAAACTTGACTGGTCTGGAGAAAATGAATAAGGAAGTGTTCTTTACCCCTTCACTTAATACAAGAAACAGGGGTCACCCAATGAAATTGATAGGCAGCAAGTTTAAAAGAAACAAAAGGAAGTATTTTTTCACACAATGCACAGTTACCTGTGGAACTTTTTACCAGGGATGTTGTGAAGGCCAAAATTATAACAGGGTTAAAAAAAGAACTAGATAAGTTCATGGAGGTTAGATCAATCAATGGCTATTAGCCAGGATGGGCAGGGATGGAACACCATGCTCTGAGCGTCCCTAGCCTCTGTTCGCCAGAAGCTGGGGGTGGATGACAGGGGATGGATCACTCCATGATTCCCTGTTCTGTTCATTCCCTCTGAAGCACTTGGAATAGTCACTGTCGGAAGACAGGATACTGGGATATTGGTCTGACCCAATATGGCCATTCTTACATAAAAATTAATTATTATAATAAAGTTTAGTACAGAAAATCCCCAAGATAATGGTCTCTTGAGATAACCTTGGCAAATAATGCATTTAAAAAATCTTAGCCTACTTGGAAACATATATTTATATAAGTTTCCCAGTCACAAATCTAGCATTCTGGAGTGAAGTCACTAAAACATAGTCCAGTGCTCTGGCCACTGTTGTCGGTCATGCCACTGTTCACTCTACCGCTCTGTCCACAATGGCCCTGCACTGTCACCTTCTGCTGCCACTGTGACCTCTGCTAGTCTGTCTCCTTGAGGTTCCACCAGCTCTCAGTGGAGGAACCTTGCTGCTAGTGCAGGCTGGGCTGTCTCTTCCACAGAAACACTGTCCCACAGCAGGTCTAAGCATTTAGACCTGATTATCCGTGATTTCAGCTCTAGTGGTCACTTAACAAACCAAAAGACTCTCTATGAAGCCTAATCAGCTCTATCTCTAAACTGGAGAGGGGGCAGGTCAAATCGTTCCTGTGACTCTGAGGCAGAGCCCACAGCAACAAGCAAAACACCTGTGCCCCACCCTCTCTCTCTCTTTCTCCACTAGGATATGACATCCAAACCTCCTGCTTAGGGAGTGAAGTTCAGCTGAAGATGAACAGTGCTGAATTTGTAATGAAAGAGGTGCCAGAGCTCAAGCAAGTTTGCTTTCATAATTGATGTGACAAGCCCAGAGGTGCTGGAGCTCAGCCTGGCAAGCCCTAGCACAAATTAAGCACTGAGGGAGACCCCCTCATTCAGTCAGGCTAAGTACAGTTCTGCTGCCCTTTACTCATACAATAAGGATGATAACATTGCATGACCCCCACATTTAATGCTTAAGTGATTTGTAACCCAACACCAGCCAAACTTGATCACTTGGGCAGCCCAGCTCTGTCTGCTTGATACCTAGGCAGAGCAGGTGTGTTCATGTAAATACAGTCTGGTCCGGAAGCCTTTCCACCCACCATTGGCTCATCACTAGTTGTCAGGGGAGAGCTCATTCAGAGCTTGCTTATAAATAATAATTTGAAATTATTAGGTAGGTCAATATAGCTGAAACAAATGCTCTGACATTGTCATAAATAACAGCTATATGAGGAACCTGGTCTTTGTTCAGACTTTTCAAACCATTATGCTTTCTCTGGTACAAATATTTTCTCATATACTGTATATGCTTTTAAAGTGTGTATTAATGTTTGTTTCAATTCAAATGTCCAACCAAGACTAAATTGGCAACACTGCATGTAACTGGGGAGAGGGAGGGGGAAGTTGGGGAAATTCGGGGGTGGGGTGGGGTGGGGCGAGTCTAGGGAAACCCTGTACCATACCATTCTCTCACTAGAAGGGAAAACCTATTATGGCAGCAGGCTGTAAAAGAGACCCAGTTTGGGAATATTTTAATGAAGTTCCTCTACCTGTGGGTAAGACAGGCATGCGTGCAAAGTGCAAACAGTGCAACAAAGAAGTGCAAGGTCTGGTCGCCCTAATGAAACAACATCACGAGAAGATTTGTTTCAGAGTAGCAGCCGTGTTAGTCTGTATTCGCAAAAAGAAAAAAGAAAAGGAGTAGTTATGGCACCTTAGAGACTAACCAATTTATTTGAGCATAAGCTTTCGTGAGCTACAGCTCACTGAAGAGTTCTTTCTCAGGAGGAAGCTGCGTTGAAGATGATGAAAGGAACGTGTCTGAATAGGTTGGTAAACTTTATTTCATACTTCTTTCCTAAGGACTGCCTGTCTTCCTTCTGGACTATTCCTGAATTCTCATGTTTGAGCAAAAAATATAGTTTACTCTATGGTACTTATTTTAGATGCAGTTTTGATAAATAAATAGCTGAAATATGCAGATCTTCCTTTTACAATTTCACCTTTAAAGTAGTACTGAGTGTCAGTGAATGCAAGGAGTAATACTAAATTAGCAGTATGGTAATAATTATTAAATAACTGCATTGACTTATTTTGTTCAGGAGAATCCATCCTCAACATAAAGGATTCTGAAGACTATCCACCTTCAAGATCACCATTTCTTCTATGGTTTCAGAGTTATCTGCCAATGATAGTGTTTCAGTCACATCATGTATGTCACATAGCCACAGTGTATCACCTGTAGCAAAAAGAAAAAAAACTCCATCATCCAGAAACAACCATAGATAAGTTTGTGATAAGAACCAGCAGATCATAAAAGAGGTAATTGATGAAAAAATTGCCCGTTTTTTTTATGCAACAAACTCTTCTTTCCGTATGATTGAGAACCCACACTTCAATTACATGGTTCAGTGATTAAGACCAGAATACAGTCCACCCAACAGAGCAGATGTCGCAGGCAAATTGCTGGCTATGAAAGTGTATGAAAGAAATTGAGCAGTGTGCAAAAGGTGAAGAGGGTGAAATTATTAACCTCCGTCTCGATGGGTGGAACAATGTCAACCGTGATCCTGTTGTATGTGCTCGTGTGACAACAGAAGAAGGGAATGTCTTCTTCCTTACAGAAACAATTGATACATCAGGAAATGGACACACAGCAGAATACTTATAAGAAGTAGCAGTAAAAGCTACAAAGAGAAAGGTTGAACACATGCTGAGTACCCTGAAGCCTATTTCTGTAGCCTTGAACAAAATGCAGGGAAATAGCTGTTTTATTGCTGATGCTGCTGAAATTTGGAAGGAACTGAGTGAGATCTTAAGAAGAGAAATTTGCAATGACAGAGTTAAATTACAAGCATTAAAAAAAAGAATGGACAAGCATTATCTCCATCTCATTTTCTGGCCATCATCATCATCATCATCATCAATCCTCGGTACCAGGGTCAAACTTTAACTGCTGAAGAAGAGTTAGCTAGCTATGACATGGACCTCCAGCAATCATCCCTCCATAATGTCAACTATAATAAACTTCAGAGCTAAGGGTGAAGCATTCACAAAATATATGTTTGCTGATGATGTTTTAAAGAAAGTCCCACCAGTGAACTGGAGGAAGAACTTGGATTTAGAGACTGTTGAAGTGATAATCTCACTTTTAACAGCAGTAGCTTCTTCTGTGAGTGTAGAAAGAATATTTTTTTCTTTTGGAATAATTCATTCCAAATTGAGAAATCGTTTGGGACCTGAAAAAGCAGGAAAGCTTGTTTTTTCTTTTCTAGATTATGAACAAATGAAGGTGAAGATGACTGAGTTAGCTGCAGAAGCCAATATTTTAAGTTTCTCATGTTGATCTGGCTGACAGTTGATTTAATTTTTTTTTTAATATTTCATTTAACTAGTTTAGTTAAAAACAATTTTAAAAAACTTGAATGTTTAACTAAATTCAAAAATTCAGATGCTTGTTTTGTTCAAATATTATGTTGAAGAAAAGAAATCCAGAATACATAACGTTGTTCTAGTTAAATAAAACCATTTAAATGTCTGTCTGGTGGTGATCTCCTCCTAATACAGCATGGCAAGAAAATCCTCCAAATATTAACGATTAACCTGTTGAATTGGAGATAGTTTACCTCCCAGTGACTTCATAAATATCTGCTTCAATTACCTTTGGTAAATGAAATAACCAAGCAATCATTCATTTTCTGATATAACTATAAAACCAGTCTGAAAAGTTTTAAAAATAAATCACTTAAAAATGTATAGCGTGTACTTTCTAAAAATGAAACGTACACCTATCTCTGAGTTGTGAAGAATATGTATGAAATATGTTATAACAACCAACAAGAATGCACCTTTATGTAGAAATCCATGATTAAATCAAGTCTTCCTGACTAGTGGTTCAAATCAAATCTACCCTGACAAAAATAAAGACCTTTGGATGTTTTTTGTGAAAACCAGAGTGTGCGTGAGCAAGGCTGACTCCAGACTGGCGAGTAGTTTGTTGGTTAGGGTACTCAGTTAGGATGTGGGATACCTGGGGTTCAAGTCCCTGCTCTGCCTGATTTGTTGCCATAACCAGGAATATTAACCTATTATATAATAACCTGTAATATTGGCGGTTTACCTTCCTGACAAAAGTTTTGTCAAAACTGATATGTTTCTGCTAAGTTTTGTTCTTGGCGAATTAGCGCTTCAAGCAGTTAAATTTTTTTCATCAGAAAATGCCAGCATTCTCTTAATATCAGGTTTTTTTTGTATGTAATAGTAATCAAAATACTTAAGATTACTGCATTTTTCTCACCCCTATCAATTCTGACTGTACAAAGCAGTTGGATCATATGGCAGGGTTTGGAGTCCTTACATAGTTTTCACATTGGTTCTGATTTATATGTTCAGAATGGGATAATAACATAGTGCTAGAGATTTGTAAGCCCAGTTAGGCTCTGAGAGAATACAGCAAACCCTCCAGGAACAATTTTTTGGTAACCAGAGGGGGGAATGTGTATGGTAGGTTTTCACAGATGCTGAAGAAGTGGTTTTTTACCCACGAAAGCCTATGTCCAAAGAAATCTGTTAGTCTTTAAGGTACCCCTGGTCTCCTTGTTGTGGATACAGACTAACATGGCTACCCCCTGACAGGGTTAAATAGATGTTCTTTAAGCAATTTCACATGTTCATTCTACTGTAGGCATGTGCATGCCTCATACACAGTTGGAGATTTTCCCCTCAGACACAGGGGTGAAGGGCAGCGTGGCTCCTGCCTCCCCTCTGTTCCTTCCAACCACCAGTGGCAGTTGGAGCTGTGATCCTTGTATTTGCCAGTCTTCCTTCTTTTTAATGTATATCGTACCTATAGTGGTAGTTTTTAGTCTATTGTGTTTGTACATAGTTAGATATAAGAGTAAGGTTAGAGTAGTTTTTTCTAGAGTGGGGTCACCAGTTCCTGTTTAGGTACTGGGCTCGATATTGGACTAATGCCTTGCTCTCTTGGCTTCAAGGCCTGGCCTGCCTCTCATGTAACAAGTCTATGGCAGTGAGCAACCCACACCCCAGCTGTCTTAACTGTCTGGGAGAGGTGCTTGTGAGTGACAAATGTCACATTTGTATAGGGTTCAAATCCCAATCAAAGAAGGACAGAGGTGCCAGACTCATATTGCCTTTATATAAATCTGTGGTATGCCCACATCTTGAATACTGTGTGCACATCTGGTCCCCCCATTTCAAAAAAGATATATTGGAATTGGAAAAGGCACAGAAAAGGGCAACAAAAATGATTAGGGGTATGGAACAGCTTCCATATGAGGAGTGATTAATAAGACTGGGGCTTTTAAGCTTGGAAAAGACGACTCGGGGGGGATATGATAGAAGTCTATAAAATTGTGACTGGTTTGGAGAAAGTAAATAATTAACTCTTATTTACTCCTTCTCATAATGCAAGAACTAGAGGTCACTAAATGAAATTAATAGGCAGCAGGTTTAAAACAAATGGAAGTATTTCTTCACACCATGCATTGTCAACCTGTGGAACTCTTTGCCAGAGGATGTTGTGAAGGCCAACGGGGTTCAAAAAAGAACTAGATGAGTTCATGGAGGGTAGGTCCATCAATGGCTATTAGCCAGGATGGGCAGACGTGATGTCCCTAGCCTCTGTTTGCCTGAAGCTGGGATGGGATCACTTGGTTACTTGTCCTGTTCATTTCCTCTGAAGCACCTGGCATTAGCCACTGTCAGAAGACAAGTTACTGGGCTAGATGGACCTTTTGTCTGACCCAGTATGGCTGTTCTTATGTCTCAAGTATCTGTTTAAGGAGTCTGTGCTTTGCCTGCCATCGGAATCTTCCCACTCAGAATGGGTACTGAGCACGTCTGAATTGATTAGTAGTGCTCCCTCGATGACCGAGTCAAGAGTCAGATTCTTGTCGCCAGTACAAAAGAAGATACAGTGTAAGTCTCTCAAAAACTTGGTAGCGGCGTCTTCAAAATCTGGTGAAGGCAGTGAATGGAGGCAAGGACTTGTATGTACACTTAAAGAGGTCATCCCAGACACAGTCCATAAGGCAGTAGGGATTGCTGACTTGGCAGCTGATTCCGCAGCTCAGGAAGGGTCCATTGAGCCCAATCCCTGAAGTATCAGTGCACCTTTTGGTACCGCAGAGTCAGGAGCCTTTTCTGATACCATCTATGCCTAAGGGTTTTGAGGTTGTCTGAGAGTTGCTGAACCTGTCGGTGCTAGTGTATCCTACTTTTTAGGACTCCTGCATGGTACCAGGATTGGAAATACACACTCCTATGGTCTTAGCTTCAGCCCCAGAGCTCTGTTTGGTACCGGTGTCTGCTACAGTGGCTGCACCTCTCCATATGGTTCCATCTAGGGAGAAGCCAGCAGTGATCTGGTTGGTACCCTCATCTCCAGACTTAGTCTCCCTGGTACCGATGGAATCAGTTCTCCTGTGGTCTGAGGAAGCAGACTCCAAGGTCAGATCAATGGCCTGTGCATAGCTGGCTCCTGCTGCCTTATCAGTGGCCCTTTGGACTCATTGGGGCTTTCCTCTCTGCTCCCTTCCTGCCCTTCTGCGTTGGCTAGGTGACATGAGCTGCTGCAGCAGGGTCACAGTCTTTCCTTCCCCAGTACTGGTACCGTGCAGGGTAATTGCATGCACAAGACTCTCCTGTGGAGGAATTGGAGGAGACTTTCTCAACAACGCTTAGCCTCTTTTTCTTCATCGCTTGATGAGGTGGTAGTGACAGACTATTTCTCCCCCTCCTGATGATTTCAGAGCTCATCAAGACTTGTTGATGAGGGTGTCTGCAGCTGTGGATATCCAACCAAAAGGCATGCAGGAAAAGTTTTACAGGCTTATACACATTTTATCCCCTGTGGGACCCTCTGAGGTGGTTCTTCCTATGAATGAGGCTATCCTGGAACCTATTAGAGTTCTATGGCAGACCCCATTTTCCTTGCCTCCCATGGCCCACCTTGATTATCATACGCATTGTGAAGACAGTGGTCACTTTGGATGGGCTATTACCAGCAAGAGAGTGAGTTTGTTTGTGGGAGGGCGGAGGGTGAAAAAACCTGGATTTGTGCTGGAAGTGGCCCAACTTGATGATCACTTTAGATAAGCTATAACCAGCAGGAGAGTGGGGTGGGAGGAGGCATTGTTTCATGGTGTCTGTGTATATAACGTCTTCTGCGATTTCCACAGTATGCATCCGATGAAGTGAGCTGTAGCTCACGAAAGCTCATGCTCAAATAAATTGGTTAGTCTCTAAGGTGCCACAAGTCCTCCTTTTCTTTTTGCGAATACAGACTAACACGGCTGTTACTCTGAAAATTGTTAAAAGGGTGGCGAGAAGATACTATGTCCCGTCACATTTTCCCAGAAGTTGGGAGTGGGTGACAAGGGATGGATCATTTGATGATTACCTGTTCTGTTCATTCTCTCTGTAGCATCTGACATTGGCCACTGTTGGAAGACAGGATACTGGGTTAGCTGGACCTTTGGTCTGACCCAGTATGGCTGGTCTTTTGTTCTTACAGGGGTTTGAGCACTTCTATAAACACCCTCCTCCAGGATCCCTGCTAGTTGCAAGCAAAAAAAAAAAGAGGCAGGGACACAAGGCCTCCAGTCTTAAAAGCAAAAAAAGCAAAAAAACCCCTAGATTTGTTCAGCAGGAAGATTTATTCCACAGGAGACTTACAGTTTAGGATTATGAACCAACAGGCTCTGCTGGGTCAATACAGTTTTAGCCTGTGCGATAATATCCAGAAGTTTTAAAGGCAAGCTTCTGGACAACTCGAAGCAGGAGGCTATGGTTGAGGAGGACAAATGAGTTGCTAAAATAACATTTCAAGTGAGCCTACATGCAGTAGACTCTGCGGCTTGAGCTTTGGCTTTTGCCATCACTGTGCAATGTTCATCTTAGTTGCCGTTGTCATGCCTTCCCCTGGAGGTGCAGCCAACCGTTCAGGGCCCCTCACTCTTCTGATAAGATGGATGAGAACCTTCTTAATCTTAAGGATTCAAGGGCGACCCCATAGTCTCTGGGGATTTATACACCAGTGACAAAAAGAGAGCTGTTCTGCCCACAGCAGTCCCAACGGTTTCTGCCCTTCATGCCTCATACCCAGGACCTGTCCAGAAAGAGGGGAAGAAGTTACAAGAGGTGTACTCCTCCTCCCCACTCTTCTGCAGCTGCTAGTTCATCTAGTCAAACTGTCTCCTCCTAAATAATAATTTTGACCTTTTGGTCAAGAGCAGTTTGCCACTTCCCAGAGTAGCCTCCTTCCCACCCCAATTTTTGCAAACTGCCTGTCCCACTTCTTAAGTGCTTGGTCCCATATCACCTCGGATCAGTGGGTGCTAAGCACAGGGGAACTGGGATACACCCTTCAGTTTATTTTTGTCCCCCTTTCAACCCCCTTGCCCATCCCTCTTCAGGAACCACTCTCATGAGATCATGCTGCTTCAGGTCTCTCCTGCTCAGATGGGCCATACAGGAAGTTCCCATGTTATTCAGAGGAAAAGGATTTTATTCCTGGTACTTCTGAATCCTGAAGGCTGGGGTGGGTGATGGGGAGGGGTCGTCAGGCCTATTTTATATCTAAGGTAGCTAAACAAGTTCCCAAAAGAAACAAAATTCTGGATGGTTACCCTAGTGTCATTTTCCCTTCCTTAGATCCTGGGGACTAGTATGTTACTCTCGACTTAGGATGCTTATTTTCATATGGTGATTCACCAGAGACACTGAAAGTTTCTCAGATTCTCGGTCAACAAATCCCTGTACCAAGTCACATTATTGTCTTTTGGCCTGTCAGCAGCCTCTCATATATTCACAAAATGCATGACTGTAGTAGTGGCATTTGTGTGAAGGTTGGGAGTCCATATATTCTCTTACCTAGACGACTGGCTAATGAAGAGGCCAGTCCCTGTCTCAGGTGCTCTCCAGCATAGCTACTATACAGTCCTTTTTCAGTGTGCTAGGGCACTTAATACAGAGAAATCTATTTTGACTCCTGTTAAAAAACAGAATTTATTGGGGCTGTCCTGGACTCTACAAAGGCCAGGGCTTTTCTGCTGGAGCTGAGGTTCCAAACAGTGCAGGTCATTGCTCTAGATCTAAAGGCGCCATTTGTTACTATGTTTTGAAACTGCCTCAAACTTCTAGGACACATCGCAGTGTGCACTTACGTGGTGCAGCGTGCCAGACTGCACTTCAGAGAACTACAGGATTGGCTAGCTTTGGTGTATTTGCTGGCCATTGTCCTATACTCATGGTGGTTCAAGTATGTACTCAGGTTTTGTCTTCCTGAACTGGTGGGTAGAATCTTGCAAATGTTTGTGAGGAAGTGCCCTTTGCCTCATAACAGATACATACTCTGATCACAGATGCAGTGGATCTAGGTTGGGGAGCTCACTTAGGTCCCCTTCAAGCTCAGGACGTTTGGTCTAATTCTCCACATAAATATCAGGGAATTTCGGGCCATCCATTTGGCTTGCATGGCATTCCTTCCACATATCAAGGGGTGGAACTTGTTGGTGCTCACAGACAATACAGCAGCCATGTTCTATGTAAACAGTCATAGGGAAGGACTGGTCGACCAAGTTATGCCAGGAGGCAATCCTTCTTTGGAATTTCAGCACTGTCAGTTCCATCAGCCTGAAAGCTGCTTACCCTTCCAGAAGTTCAGAACACTCTCTGGCAGCCCATAGGTCATGCACAGGTCACCACGACTGGTCTCTCTGCCATGATATGTCCAGATCCAATTTTTCAGTGGTCGGGTACTCCCTAAGTTGACTTGTTTGCAACAAGAGCAAAAAGTAGTCATGTTTGTTCCTTAGTGGGTAGCAGCCCACTTTCACTGACAGATGTTTTCTTTCTTCCCTAGTCAAAAGACCTGCTGTATGCCTTCCCTCCAGTTCTGCTCCTACCCAAAGTGTTGTCCAAAGTCAGGAAAGATTCTGACACCTTATTCTAATAACCCCAACATGGTCCCATCAACAATGGTTTTCAATTCTACTAGCCCTGTCAGTCAGACCTCCACTGTCTCTCCCGAGAGAGGTGGATGTGATCTCCTAGGACCACAGCTGTCGTCTTCATCCTAACCTGCAGGCTCCCCATCTGACAGCGTGGATGCTTCAGGCTGACAATCTCAGAAGGAGATTGCTCTAAGGGAATGCAGGAAATTCTGCTAAATACTAGAAAGCATTCAACTAGGTCTACTTACCTTACCATATGGAAGAGATTCTCCATTTGGTCCATGCAAAGAAATGTCTCCCCAACCCAATCTCCGTTTATAATACCTTGGACTATCTCTCTTGTTTCTGAAACAACAAGGGTTAGCCACCCAAGGGACTCTGACAGAATTAGGAGCTATCTCAGCTTTCCACACTCTCGTGGAAAACTGATCAATTTTTTTCAAACCCTGTGTCTATCAGGTTTCTAAAGGGTTTGCACAGATTATACCTACAGGTACATAGCCCAATTCCACAGCAGAGCTTAAATTTAGTTCTAGCAAAGTTGACAGGTCCCCCGTTTGAGCTGCTAGTGACTTGTTCCCTGTTACACCTGTCTATGAAGGTAGCTTTCTTGGTTGCTATAACTTCAGCCAGGAGGGTAGGGGAGCTGCAAGCTTTAGTATTGGAGCCTCCCTATACAATCTTCTTTAGGGACAAGGTTTTTCTTTGACTTCACCCAAAATTCCTGACTAAAGAGGCTTCAGTTTTGTACATTAATAAAACAATTTATTTATCAGCTTTCTTTCTAAAGCCTCATTTGAGTAAATGGGAAGAAAAGCTCCATGCTGTGAATGTTGGAAGAGCTTTGGCTTTTTACCTTAATCAAACTAGGCCATTCAGATCTTCATCTCAGCTCATTGTTGCAGTTTCAGACACAGTAAAGGGCCACCCATTATCCACTCAGAGGATCTTTTCCTGGATTTCTGTCTGTCAAGGCTATTTCCCCACTCTGGCACTTCGAGTGCAGAAGGCGGGGGCCCGCAAGGATTCTAAAAATTAATACTGGCTACTCCAGGCTTATATTAAACTCCCAAGGTTACAGCTTTTCTCTGACCTTGGATTGGTAGATGCTGCCACCACCTAAGTGCAGAACCCTTTTGAGAGCCCAGGAAGGGTGCCCTTGGGAATTCCTTCCTATGGGGTACCCTGAAGCCCTTTCGCCTGCCCTGTGGGGAAGAGCTAAGGGGAGAAGAAAAGGAAATCAGCTGTTGCCACCAGCTAATTAAACAACATGTGCACAAACCTCTTAAGACACACAAATCCAATTCTGTTCTTAAAGGTAAATTATTAATTAAAAAAAAGAAAGGAAATACATCTGGGAACTCAGGCTATTGCTAGATTTTAAAAGAGCAGCTACAAAGTTTAAGCATCAAGAATAGCTTTCTTGAGGTCCAGTTTAAAGGTTACAAGCAAAACAAAAGCACCTGGAGTTAGCACAGTGGAATCTACAAGCCATAACAAAATAAAAGGGATAAACCTAATCGTGTCTTCCTAGACATTTCCTGATCTACTTACATATCTGGGGTTTTAAATGAGTAGTTTCTAGGTATGATACTGATGATTTTTTTTCTTACCTAGCCCAAGCTCCTTATAGCAAAGCTCTGCCCTGTCCGCCTCTCCCTGGGAGAACAACAGACAGACAGACAAAAGGGGAGTCTTGTTTCAATTTTAAAAAGTTCTAGCCTTCCCATTGGCTCTTTTGGCCAGGTGCCCACTCACTTCCTTTTACCTATGCATAGCAGTGAGACTTTTTAACCTTACAGGTAGAGCAATTAGAGAACAGCTACTAAGTGGGATTTTATAGCTACTGGCTGGCTAGGTGTCCATAAAAGGGAGCTACCTCCCACCCCCCTTTCATTTATCACACTGGCTGTATTTGTTTATGCTATCAATTGGCTGATATTGCGTCTCCATGTAAAGTGGTAGCTCACTCAATCAGGTCACAGGCAGATTATGTGGCTTTTCTGGCTTGTTTGGCCATCCTGGATATTCGTAAGGCAGCAACCAGGTTGTCTGTCCCTGCCTTTGCCTCTCACTATGCCATCTCTTATTGGTCTAGAGACAATGCCAGATTTGGACAAGTGGTCCTACAGTCCTTATTCAAGTAGACTCCGAGCCCACCTTCAGCTCAGACTGCTTGTGGAGTCCTTTACAGTGGAATGGACGTGCAGTCACTCAAAGAAACAACTGTTATCCACCTTTCTGTAACCATTGTTCTTGGAGACGTGTTGCATGTTTCCATTCCATGAACTGCCTCTGGAGGGCCACCTAAATTATGTCAACCCGTCCTTGGCTGCCTAGAGGCATCAGCACTGCCCAAAATCTCTGTAATGCTATGCACTGCGGCTCCACTCCCTTCTCAGCTCTGCTTCTGGCATGCCTCCGTACACTGGAGTTTGCATTGGTGTCCTTGGAAGACATCCCCTGGCCAGATTAGGCTTTTTAGAGCCTTTTCAATCTTCTCTGGTCCTCTTACCTGATATAAAAGGGGGCAGGAGCAGTAGGAAGAATGTCATCCACATGCTGATCATCTGTATAATTTCACTTAGTGAGTCTTGCATCAACCTTGTAACTTCTGAATTAACTAGAGCATATCTTTTAGAAAGATATCCATTTGAAGACAGTGAGTCTTGCTTTCAGAGCAAGATGGGGGGAGGTTTGGTGTTCAAACTCCCCCACCTCCATTTTTGCTTGTGCATTTTGTGATTTGAATTTATCCTGAGTCATGCATGTAAATTGAGACTATATGCCTTGGGCTTTCCTTAACAATTCAGTCATCAAATAATAGACAAAAGACATGTAACTTAAAAAAAATCTTTTTAAAACAATATCATTATTTCTTAGTTGCCAATACTGTTTGCATGTATGGAATCATTTGGGATATATTGGTGCTTAGTCTGTTTTCAGCAAGTAAAATAAAGAGGCAACTTGACCTGAGGTACCTTTTTAGAAACCAAAATGTGAAACAAACAAGAATGTTTAAATATTTGAAATTCAAAAGGCTGATCTTAACTCAAGCATAAATACTGGGTTATTTCAGATCTGAAAATGCTGTAGCATACTAGTCTAGACATTCTTTCTCTGTAAAAGCATAAGGAATTTCTACCTAACATGAAGAATTTTTTGTAAATAAATCCACTAAAATATCCTGAAAGTGAAAGATATTTATTTTGTTTTACCTAGATGCAGAATTTGCTGAAATCTCTTTAGGTGATCTGGGTGAAAATAGGCAATGTATTTATCAAGTGCAGTGTTCTTCATTGCAAAGCCCGCAAGCCAGTGGCGGCTCCCATGGACCCCAAGTGTAGCTCCCTAAGTTCCCTCTAAGCTGCTTGGCCGCACAGCAGGCTATAAATAGCCGCGCAGCAGCTCTAAAGGGCCATGCAGCAGGGACTTGGAGAGGAAGAGGTAGTGGGTGGGCGGGACCTGGGGAGGGGAGCAAGTTGGGGCTTGCGGGGCTGTTGTGGGCCTCTCCCCTGGCCCTGGAGCTCCCTGCTACTGGCGGGGGGCGGGGGGAAAGGACCCCTTCCCCCAGAGCTCCCATGCTCCTGGGGTGAGAGGTCCCCTTCCCTGGAGCTAGTTGCTGCTGGCAGGGAGAGGACTGTGGGGAGTCCTCTGGCCCCAGCCCTGGGGCAGCCTGCCTGCACCCGAAACTTCTCATCCCCGGCCCCACCCGAGACCTTGCACCCCTAGCCAGAGCCCGCACCCCCCCATCCCAACCCTCTGCCCCACCCCTGAGGGCCCTCCCCACCCCTCGCGCAACCCAAACTTCTCATCCCCAGCTCCACCCTAGAGCCCTCACCCCACCTTCTGCCCTACCCTGGGCTACCTCTCACACTCCAAACCCCTCAGCCCCACCCCATGTGGTTCTCACATTGAAGGTTTTTTGCCAAAGTGGCCCCCATTTCAAAAATAGTGAAAGAGCACTGATCAAGTGCATGAGAAGGTCACCAAATGAAAATTAGAGACTACTTTATATTTTTTTTGATTATGCCAGGCATTTAACATCTAAACATACTTTCTAAGGAGTGATATGAAAATTTAAAATGATTATCTTCAAAAGTAAGCCTCTCTTTTGTGTGCACTCACAGTAGCTCCTGTCATAATCAGTTTTCTACGTTGTTGTCTTTTTCAAATATTTATGGTGATAGAAAAATAATCATGAGGCTGGTTTTCTTAATACAGGCAACTAGAACTTCATAGCTAGGATGTCATTGGCAAGCTGGAGATCAGGCTGAGGAAAAATATTTACTTGCATAATTTGATATTAAAGAGGATGGCCTATCGATGTCATTCCATTGTGTTTGGCAGGTCAGGATTGAATCTTTAGTTGATGAGTATCAGGCTGAATTAAACTTCTAGTTTAAAGCAAGCTTTGCTTGAAAAAATTGGAAATAGCTATGTGTATTATTAATGAATGGTAAAAATCGCTGTTTACTGTAGGAAGAGACATTTAAAAAGAAAAGGAGGACTTGTGGCACCTTAGAGACTAACAAATTTATTTGAGCATAAGCTTTCGTGAGCTACAGCTCACTTCATCGGATGCCTACAGTATATTCATTCTTCATGTAAACAACTACTGAAAAAATTAATACTTTGAGTGTATCCATGCTTGGGCTTGCCAGTTCTGATTGGACGTTTTCCTGGAGGTTTCATTCCGTGACACAACCTTTCGTTAAAGATTCATCTTTATTTCCTGGAGACTCCAGGACAATCCTGGAGGGTTGGCAATCCTAATCCATGCCTTTACTCTCACTCAGGTATTCTGGGCACAACAAGACCAAAGATTATCAACTCTCATTTTAAAGTAAAATTCCTCAAGGTGGCTTCCCTCTTTAAATGCTTACTCATGGGCCTCTTTTCCTCTGTGGATTTTAAATCATTAATTTGGCCTAATCAAGACTTCTTTTTTTGTGTGAACCTCTTCAGAAAATCACTTTCCTTTTTCTGGTCAAATAGCTTAGCTATCATCTCAGCAAGACAAATATCAGAATTTATATGCCTTTCAATAGAGACTCAGATTACAAATTCACATACATCAACTGGTTTTAAGGACTAATTTCACCTTCATTCACTAAGTGCTTTTATATTTTTTTTTCCTCAAGACCACAGGAGTTGTTTCTTCAGAACTCACACAAAAGAAACTCTGTAGCAAAACATAAATGACTGTAGGGTTGTAAAGATGTACACTAGCCAGACTGCAGAAATCTGAAGTTCTCTTCTTCTACAATCCAGTGGTCAGAGCTAAAAGATCTGTAAGTCTCCCATTGTCAACTGACTCTGATAATTACAGAGGTTTACTCACAGAGTGTCCTTAAAAGCAAACTAGCTGAAAGAGCAGTAACTTTGTGGGCCCAAAACATTTAATGTCTCCTGCTCTGAGATGCAAGGTGGCTATCTTGCCTGGCCAGTGGTCTTCTTGTTTCCAAAATATGTAAGATTTTAAGATTTTTTTTCAAATGCAGTATTCAGTGAGTGGCAGTGCACATCATGAGGCCTTGCTAATTCCTGGCTTCTTTCAATTTATATAGGAATCGGAGCTGCCATAATAGTTTGTGAACACTGTATATGAATTGGTTCTTTAGTTTAGTAGGGGGCTGTAAGCAAAAACAAGCAGGAAGGAAAGGAATGACTCAAGATAATCCACTTCTCTGCAAGTACTTGAGGGTTGTTAAGAGACAATGCCAGGACAGGAAGAAGTATGCATGCACTGGTGATTAAAAGAACTGTGGCACATTTGAAAAGGAACACATTTAAGAGAAGGCAGATTTGTTTCTGGGAATAAAGATTGAGAGAGACACTCTGCAGGTGTCTAAAGAAGTTAGGCATTTCCAGGTTGCCATCAGGACATGTTTATGTAAGAGATATATGTAGACTGACTTTAAAATCCTTTTTCTGTAAAGACTTTGTTCTATTATAAACCATGTTTTTATGTCATCTAACTTTTGATTTGAGGAAGTGATCAGTTTAAAAACTCGTGAAGTTGTAAGAATAACTTGCCCCTGAGAATTTAGAAACTAAAAGATAATTCTGAATCCAAAATTAACCAGGTTTTAAATATTGCAAGTGTCTCATAATTTTTTGACCACCTCTTTCTCAGCAAACAAAATATGTAAGAACTTCAGATTGCACATGTGCACATAGGTCTCTCAGCAGTTAGAGAGGACATTTTTCACAAATATGTCATCTTTTAAAAAATGGCTAATGTTGAATCTTGTTGTGAACTGGGTCTCTGCAAATCTCTTCATAATTAAAGTTGTAATTGCTTGATTAAGGTTTTAATTGCAAGCCTTAGCACTTAAACTGCATTTCAGCAGTGCTATGGATTGGGACAACAGTGGGGGGTAGGTCATAGATAAAAACTGAACAAGGTGGCTAGGGCCGGGGAGGGAAAGGATCCAGGAAGACGGTGAGGCTGCAAGTTCTCATGCAAAGGCATTTTTGGCAGCTGGCAAACCTGTTGAGGCCTCAAGAACAGGGCTTTCTTCCTGATCACCTTAGCAGAAGGTACAGGTGGCACCAAGGAGAGGGGTTGTCTAGAAAATTTGGGGCCCGGGAGCCAGGACTTATACTGGGCTGGGGAGTGGAGCTACATCCAAGTAATGAGGATTGGTTGGGGACTGGAACTAGGCAGTGCAGACTAACTGAGGAACTAAGGCTGGAGGCTGTCTGAAGAGCTAAATTGGTTGGGGAATGGGACTATGGAGTCAGTAAAATAACCTTAGCTGCTCTGGGAAAAAATTCATATACCAGAGAGAGCTTTAATCAACATTTAAGCTTTCCGCAAACAGGGTACAGAACTTTCCACAAAAAACAATAGAGCCTGGAATTTTATTACATTAAAAACAAAAAACTAAGGCAATTTTAATTATTTTTTTAATTAAGGTTGATTGCCATTCAAGAATATGCAGTTACAAACTGTGCAAATTGCAAAATTTATTTACGTTGACACCAACCTTAATACCCAGTTTACTTAGACCATTAAACAAACATTTTCATTGTCCTCCAAACAACCTTAACCCTGTCCTGAATTAGAGCTCTCACAAGAATTACAATTTTGCTCTTCACATAGATCTTTCTCAGATCCGTATGAAGATGGGAAAAACAAAAAACATCTTTAGTACAGTGTTTTTTCTTACAAAGGGTGGAAAATAAATAACTGCCTTTAAATGTGACTTTATAGTCCACAAAATCAAAGATACTTAAATATTTCAAGACTACCTGGACTTCAGTCTAACCCTTTCAGTCTCTCAGGTTTCTACACAGTGCCTACATCCCTGGGTTTATAGAAGCATACCCAAATAACAATCTCTTCCTAATGAGAAAAATAATTTCTTGTACCATAGGAAAAACACTTGTGAAAACTAATACATGGACCAAACACAACTGCCTGGCACGCTGAAAAAAATGTCCATTGTGTTAAAGCAGGAACTTCTTGTATTAATGAAGCACCAAATTTGATGCTGCAAATGAATACATACACATTGAATTATCTAAATTTCTTGGGCTTAAAGAGACATATGATGGCCTGTTCCAAATTGTATTGAGGTCAAAAGAGAGACTACCATTTACATAAATAACACAAATGAAATGGCAAAGTTACTGTGATTTGGTCATTTAAGAATGTTTGCTTAATGATTCAGAAGAGTCTTAAGATTGGTGTTAGGGATGTAAAATACTAAACAGATAATTAGGGCCCTACCAAATTCACGGTCCATTTTGGTCAATGTCATGGTCGTAGGATTTTAAAAATCGTAAATTTCATGATTTCAGTTATTTACATCTGAAATTTCATGGTGGTGTAATTCTAGGGGTCCTGACCTGAGGAGTCAGTGCAGAAGTAAGGGTAGCATGGTATGGTATTGCCACCCTTACTTCTGCGCTGCTGCTGGTGGGGCGCTGCCTTCAGAGCTGGGTGCCTGCCCAACAGCCACTGCTCTCCAGCTGCCCAGCTCTGAAGGCAACGCAGAAGTAACTGTTGCAATACTGTGACCCCCCCCCATAATCTTGTGCTCCCTCACCTCCCACTGCAACTCTCTTTTGGGTCAGGGCCCCCAGTTTGAGAAACACTTGTCTCCCCTGTGTAGTATAGAATAAAAGCACACAAAAGACCAGTTTTCACAGTGGGAGATCAGATTTCACAGACTGTGGTGTGTTTTTCATGGCTGTGAATTTGGTATGGCCCTACCGATGAGTATTCGTCTTACCATTAACCCTCCCTCGTTCACCCACTTCCTTCCACGTGATAATCAGCTGGTAGAAGTCCTTGCTGGGGTCTTGGGCCTGTGTGCAGGTCTCGAACAGGTTCTCCTGCAGCAGAGACACCATTCTGGGATGCTGGCAAGAGGTGACTATGGCAACCAGGAAGGGGCAGGCATCACAAGAGGTCATGGGGGAGCCCAGCCCCCTCTTAAAGGGGCTGGGTCGATATTTACACTTTAGCCCAGCGGGGTCTTCGCCCCAGTGTCGAGGAGGGTCCTGTACACCCCTTAGTGCTAAAAACAGTCCCTCCAGCCCCACTATTCTGAGGGGAAATACTTACACGGACCCAGAGGAAAGAGAAGGCTACCGCTCGCTAGGCCAAGAAACGCCTGGCAGCGCAGGGAAGCAGGATGAGCAAACCGCCAGCCTGTGGGGTTTCATGGGGGGCAGCCAGCTGTGGGGCGGGGGGGTAAGGGGCTGCAGGCCCCACTGGGGGGTAAAGTAGTCCCCGGCCTCCCCCTGTGCCACTGGAAGGGGTTTGGCTGCGGAGGTGGATGGCATGCTGGTCAGTGCTGTGGCTTCAGCTGATAATTGAAGGGAAGCTGCTGCTGGGTTGGCATGGAGCACCGGTGGAGACTGCATCGGGACAAACTCAGTACCTGGGTCCCCTCTCCGTTTTCCTGGGCACTGAGAATGTGAGGGCAGTGCTGGCTTCCCTCAACCGCCCCAGGCTGTCCTGGCGTGGCCTGTTGTACCACCCCCGGTATGAGCTCAGCTGCCCTTCCCCATCTGTCTGGGGCAAGGGGGGGAGAGACATGCCGTTCGAGGCATTGTGAGGTCCGAATCAGTTATAATTTTAATAATTTAAATGGGTACTTCTAAAAATAATATTTACATTCCTAGTTGGTGTCAGAATTGTTTGTGACTGTCTTGATTTCTGCAGTTTCTGATTTGCGTGGTTTTTTTTTTATGACTGGATGTGCTCCTTTGACTTGCTCTTACCAAACTGGGCAGTTGTTTTATACTAAAAGAAAATGTATTAAGTATCTGCACTATGTGAATGAAATAATATAGTAACCTAAAGCAAACTAACATTAAGATGGAGGATAATCTAATGTTCTAACAATTTTTGGACCATCTGCTTTTAGTCTTACTTTAAAACAGACCACAATTTACCAGGTTTCTGTAATCTATGTTTGTGCCTCCTACGATTTGTGAACTGTGGCTTTCTGAATTTTCTTTTGGTACTGCCCTGCTCTGCTAATCAGCAAATTGATTTGTTGACCTCCAAGTCTCTTAATTTGTACCTTATTTAACACTTTTTGCATTTAAGGTTGATTGTTTAGTAATTTTGATTTGTGTTATTTTAAAAATGTTTTATGTATATCTTCAAAATTCAAAGGTTAATGTAAATCCTGTAATTTGTGATTTTTATACAGTAATATAAAATCTGTGGCGATAGAGCAGAGGTGGACAAACTACGGCTCGCGGGCCACATTCGGCCCGCGGGACTGTCCTGCCCGGCCCCTGAGTTCCCGGCCAGGGAGGCTAGCCCCAGCCCCTCCCCCTCTTTTTTCCCTCTCCCCTGCAGCCTCAGTGCAATGCGCCGCCAGTGCTCTGGCCCGTCGTTCCTGCCGGGCAGTGCGGCTGGCTCTGCCCAGGTGGTGGGGCTTTGCTGCTCTGAGCAGCATGGTGGGGGGTGGAGGGGGTTGGATAAGGGGCAAGGGGTCCTGGGGGGCAGTTGGGACAGGGAACGGGGTTGGATAGGCATGGGAGTCCCGGGGGTGCCTGTCTGGGGGCAGGGGTGTGGATAAGGGTCGGGACAGGGAGAAGGGGGGGTCGGATAGGGGGTGGGGTCCTGGGCAGTGGTTAGGGGCTGGGGTCCTGGGAGGGGATGGTCAGGGGACAAGGAGCGTTGGATGGGTCGGGGGTTCTGAGGGGGGCGGGAAGTGGGAGGGGGCAGATAGGGGGCGGGGGCCGGGCTCTTTGGGGAGGCAGAGCCTTCCCTACCCGGTCCTCCATACAGTTTCGCAACGCCGATGTGGCCCTCGGGCCAAAAATTTTGCCCACCCTGTGATAGAGCATTGACTGCTAGTTACACATCAAGACGCTAGCTATTATTGCTTCATCTGTTGTGCTTTAAGCTATCATGGTTCTTAAATTGATATATACAATATCACTACTATTCTATTCATTCATTGCTTTTCTATTCATTATAGTAGGATCCTAAAACCCCTGTGATTTTAAACCTGATTCACTGACTAGGATTTCAAGATACTTCTTTGAGACCAGACTCTTAGAGACCATGCCATAGACCAAAGAGACATGTTCCATCTGTTTAACAACACACTCCAATATACATGTATTGTTTTACTATTTATCCATGTATACAAACAATAAATTGAGCTAGAAACATTTATTTTTTAGAAAATGTTTTTTAAATGGTGAGAGAAAGTGACCTTCAAAAGTCATTACACATCAAGGGTTTCTGTAGAGTGTTTAATTTTATTTGTTGCCAGGTTTGTGTGTGTAACTATTGAGGGAGACCAGTAACTGATGTTATGAGGGAAGATTTTGGTTAATTTAGCTGGTTGCTGTGCTTTGCAGCATGGAGCTCTATTAATTATTGACAGGGTTAGCTCAATCCAAAGCTTCTGCACTGCTGTAGATGTATCTAATTTACCATCCAACATAGTGCTGAGAGAACAGAAATTAATTATTTGATTCTTACTCCTGTGTGAATGATTTTGTGTGTATGTGTACACACACACACACAGAGCTGGAAATACTGCTTGGGAAAATGTAATTTAAGTAAGGTAAATGAGTACAAAGAGGCTGACAGCATATGATGAAGTGTTGATTTCTTCTCCACTTTTAGTTACAAGTTGGATTTTAACCGGAGACTCTCATACTGGCAAGCAGGTAAAGCATTAAACCAGCTGGGGAGAGGGATAGCTCAGTGGATTGAGCATTGGCCTGCAAAACCCAGGGTTGTGAGTTCAATCCTTGATGGGGCCATTTAGGGATCTGGGGCAAAAATTGGGGATTGGTCCTGCTTTGAGCAAGGGGTTGGACTGGATGACCTCCTGAGGTCCCTTCCAACCCTGATATTCTATGATTCTATAGCCCCTTTTGGCTGTGTAAGTTCTCAGTTTCCTAACCTCTACTGCACAGAAGAGCTACTTCATAAATACGGAAAAGCAGCCAGCTCTGGAGTGGGATGTGACATCCATTTTGTATCAGATCAGGTTGAAAACTCTTGCAGGGTCTAAATCCAAAGCAGCCCATGGTGAAGAAGTAAAGATCCACTTCCTTAGCAAATTGAAATTATTAGGGGGGATTTTAGGCAAACTATAGTATGTAATTTATTCAGATATAACCAAGATACAAGAATTTGCATAGTCCAAGGACAGAAGAAACCATTGTGATCATCTGGTCTGACCTCCTGTATAACATAAGATAGAGAACTTCTCCCAAATAATACCTAAAATTATTTGAGTGTTTTTCTAAAAACACTCAATCTTTATTTAAAAATTGCCAGTGATGGAGAATCCACCACTACCCTTGGTAAATTGTCTCAGTGGTTAATTACTCTCATTGTTAAAAATGTATGCCTTATTTCCAGTCTGAATTTGTGCACCTTAATCTTCCAGCACTTGGGTCTTGTTATACCTGCCTTTGCTAGGTTCAGGAGCCTATTATTTGTTCCCCACGTAGGTACTTATAGACTATAATCAAGTCATCCCTTAACTTTCTCTTTTTTTGTTAAGCTAAATGGATTGAGCTCGTTTAGTCTTATCACTATAAGGCATGTCTTCTAATCCTTTAATCATTCTTGTAGCTTTTCTCTGAATCCTCTCCAATTTGCAACATCATTCTTGAATTGTTCAGATGTTATATTTTCGTGTGAGTAACCTGTGCCAACTTTCCTATACTGTACAAACTACGTACATTCCTTGTGCCTACACTTGTTGCAGATTGGTCGTCAAGATTCAGTCTCTCAATCTCAGCTTGTTTTCGGCCTTAATTGAGATCTGTCATAGTTGAGTTTTGAGCTCCATTTGCACCTACTATCCTCAAGTTTTGGTTTAACTGAACTTTTTTTTTTTAATTGCAGTAAAGTTTTACCAGAGTGGGTCACAAATCCTACTGTATAATCCTCCTCTTTTATCTGCGCTTGGGACTGGCATTGTTGCTAACAGTGGCAGAGTATGTCTTTGCAGTACAAATAGCCTGGGTGATGAAGCGGTCCACAAAAGACATTGTGGACAGTGTAAAATGGGTTAGCAGAGACGAGTTACATGACCTTGACTTTGCCTATGACATCGCTTTCCTAAGTATGACATGGAATGAATGATTGACCTTACATTAGAGGTAGAGGAAGCAGCAAAAACTGGATTGAAAGTAAATGCAGAAAAAAACAAGATTATGAAGGTAGGTAACTGGACAACAAATGCAAAGATGTATGTGGATGGAAAAGAAATGGAACAGATAGAAGAGTTTTGCTATTTAGGGGGTATGATATTCGAAGGTAGCTGCAATAAAGATACATCTGGTCAAGTAGGGTATATCTACACAACCTGTGGCAGCAAGTTGCAGAGCCTGGGTGGACAGACTTGGGCTCATGGGTCTTGTGCTACAGCACTAAAATTAGCTGTGTAGTTGCTGCTCGGGCTCTGACTCCCACACCTCTCCCTAGGCTTCAGAGCATGAGCCGCAATATCTATATAGCTTTAACCTGGGCTCTGATACTCACTGCCACTCACTCTGTAGATTTATCCACAGAGGACTCCACACCAAACAAAAGGTTGTTTATACCGTGTGGTTGTACTGAGCATGTTACTGCATAGAGCAGAAACTCGGCCAATCTCATACTGGCTAACAAAAACAGATTTGGAGGCTGTGCATCACAGATGGAAGTTGAGTGCTAAGCAAGTATTGAATTGGGTACCCGAGGCGAAAGTGAGGGAGATCAAGGAAGAACTGGCATAAGACAATGAGAGAAGATATTGAATGTGCTGACATCACCTAGGAAGAAGTACAACTAGCAAGCAACTGGAATCAGTGGAGGAGCTGAACTACCCAATGTGTCAGTTGCAGAGGAGGAACTAAGGTGTAAGGTCCTTTTTTGAATTGTGAACTCCAGAACTGGACACCGTATTCCAACAGTGGTTGTACCAGTGCCAAATACAGAGATAAAATAACCTCTCTACTCCTGCTCAACATTTCCCTGCTTATGAATTTAAGGATCATGTTAGCCCTTTTGGCCACGTTGTCACATTGGGAGCCCATGTTTAGTTGATTATCTACCACAAAATCTTTGAGTCACTGCTTCCCAGGACAGAGTCCCCCATCCTGTAAGTATGGCCTACATTCTTTGTTCCTAAATGTATGGATTTATGTTTAGCCATATTAAAACACACATTTTCTGCTTGCGCCAAGCTTACGATTGTATCGGTGACCTGTGCTCTTTGTTGTTTTTCACTCCCCCAATTTTTGGGTCATCTGCAGACTCTGTCAGTGATGATTTTGTTTTTTTTCAAGGTCATTGAGGAAAATGTTAAATAGCATAGGGTCAGCAGATTCCTGTGGGACCCCCTAGAAGCACATCTGCTCAATGACAATTCCATGTTTAGAGTTACGTTTTGAGACTTATTAGTCTGCTTTTAATCCATTTAGAGTGTGCCTGGTTAGCTTTATATAATTCTGGCTTTTTTAATAAAAATGTTGTGCGGTACCAAGTCAAACACTTTACAGAAGTCTAAGTATATGACATCAATACTCTTACCTTTATCAACCAAACTTGATACCTTTTTTTTGATGAGATTACAAGTTGGGTTGACAGGATCTATTTTTCATAAACCTGTGTTGATTGGCAATAATTATATTACTTTCCTGTAATTCTTCATTATTAGTCCTCTATCAGCTGCTCTGTTGTCGTACCTGGGATCAGTGTCAGGCCTATAATTATGCAAGTCATCTCATTTACATTTTTTAAACATTGGCATAACATTCATTTTCTTCCAGTCTTCTGGAACTTCCTCAGTGTTACAAAACTTATAGAAAATCAACATTAATGGTCCAGCATGCTCATCAGCCAGCTCTTTTCAGACTCTTGGATACAAGTTATCTGGACCTACTGATTTTTAAAAAGTCTCACTTTTGTAGCTGCTGTTTAACACCTTCCAGTGATACTGATGGAATGGAAAAAGTGGTATACAATATAACTAGATCATCTGTTTTTTTCCCAAATACAGAACAGAAATATTTAGTGTACACTTCTGCCTTTTCTGAAGTATTTTTTTTGAAAATTCTAGTAATGGACCAATACTATTGTTAGGATTCTTTTTGTTCCTAATATACTTTAAAACTATTTATTGCCCTTAATTCAGCTGGCCATAGATTTCTCCTTGTGTTCCTTGGCATTCCTTATAAGTTTTCTTCAGCTCCTGACTTCTGATTTTTGTTGGTTACTATCAGCTTCCCCTTTCTTCCATTTGTTATGTATTTGTCTTTAGTTTTTATAGCTGCCTTCACTTCCCTTCTAAATCAGGCCAGTTTTTAATCAATACGGCCTTCCTTGGTTGTGGCTTTTTGGGTGTCTAGTAAGTGTACTCAAACAATTCCCAGATACCATTCACATTTTTCTGAGTAAATTTTTCTTTCCATCTGATTTGGCTCATAATTGTTTTCAGCTTTATGAAATTCGTACAGTTAAAGCACAAAGTATATTACTGGTGTGGACTTCATTCTGTTTGCACATTATAAATGGGACCAAGTCGTAGTCACTTGTGCCTAAGCTACCATTAACTTTCACTCTGATCAGTTCCTCTTTATTTGTCAAGATGAGGTGTAATATAGAATTCCCCTATGTTGGTTGGAACACTTTTTTTGAGTGAGGAAATTGTCATCTATAATATTTAGAAATTCCAAGGAAGTTTTAGTACTGGCAGTATGAGACTCCCAGGATGTGTCACTCAGATTGGAATCCCCCATGATCACACAGCTTTTTTTACTACAGGTCATAGGTAAGTGTGTAAGAAGCTAATCATCCTGGTCCTTGGTCCAATTTGGTGGTCTCTATTGGACACCAGCTAATACCCCATCTTGTGCCTTATCTGCTAGGGCCTTGATTCATAAGCATTCAAGAATAATGTTGCTTTCTCAAAAGACCCACAGGGCTGTTGATACTTGATTCTCTCTTCTCTCCCCCCAAGCCTCCCATGATATGCAGTCGTGCATTTTTAGGGAAGCTACTGACATGCATGCTGACATGTCAAGATACAGGGTGGTGCATGATGCTCTTGGAATCTGTCCGTACATTTTCCTCCCTACACATTTTTTCCCTACACCTCAGACTTAACATAAAACTTAAAAAATAACCAGATTCATCCATACAATTCAGCACAACCCACCACCAGTAAATCACTTAACTGAAAAACTCTAATTCTATATCTTTATAATTCCACACCATTTTGAATGTCTGGAGGCAAAAAAATAGGAGATTTGCAGACTGCCCTGTGGATTACCAGATTCAAGCTATTGTAGAACAAAAGGGGTGAGGGAGTGAATTTAAAAACCCTGGCAGGAGCTTCTTTATTCTATAAGATATAGATATAGATACATAAAACTGATTTATTAAAATAGGTATTATCTGTAGTTAGTGAATTGATTGTTTCTAGTCACCATGTCCTTCAAGATTTTAGAACTAGTAGATCTTATCCTCTCACACCTAGGTTTTGTTCATAGGTTGGAAGAGCTTTTTCAACTCCCAATCAGTTTCTTAACTTTGAATGAATTAGTCATTGAACAAAACTAGTTAAATAAACTGAAATGAAGAAAATATCCTCTTTGCACCTGAAGAAGAGGCTACTGCTGTCAAAAGCTGATTTAACTCTGCAAAAAACTTTCTAGGTGCCTTAGCCAGTGACTTTTAGCAGTGACTTCATTGGTTCGACTTCCTTAAAAAACTTTGTCAGAAAACATGTAACTGGTTAATATTTTATTTCATTTATATAAATTTAATAGATTATAGTAAACTTAAGCCTTAGGCTGTCATAATTTCATTTAATTTTAAACAGGCTTGTTTTAAATAAAAGTATTTTAAAATATGATTTAAATATATATTTTTTTAAAAAATCCCCATTTTTAGCTACCATATAAGTAATTCAATTCCATAATACATTCTGGAGCTTTATAAAATAGGCTCATAACTATACAGTTAAATCCATGCAAAATGACTTCTGTGAAAGCCAGAGGCATATAAAAAGAGACATATAAATATGGAATGGTTTTACATAAGGTAATGCCTTCATGAATTATTTTTAAATGTACAAAGTAAAAATAAAAGTGGCAAAGAATGTAAATTTAATAAAGAAAAATATAACTGCATGGTTGCTTTTTTCCCTCTGCAAACATATATTGCCTTTCTGGCTTCCATGAACAATTTGAATCTGAAAAGAGAGAAAAATAATTTGAATCTTTGTTCCAACACCCAGAAGTATTATTCTGGGACATGATGTGGTGGCTAAACTCAATTCATCTGAAATGTAGGTACTGACTTGATCTGTAATGCTGGCATACTGAGAAGCTAAGTGCCAGGTCTGTGCTTGCTCTTAAGGCAGCTGTCAAATATGCTTTTGTTAGATCCAGCGTAAGTAACTAGAGAGAGAGGATGGATGAACTAACAAGGTTTGTGATTTTTTCATTGCCTACTACAAATGGGTGTTTTATGGATTTTGCTACTAGTCTCAAGATTTTCCCTATAAGGTATGAATTAGTCTGCCAGCTAATACTTCTTAATTTCTTTTATCTTCGCTAAGAATAACACCAGTAAAAGCCAGAATTTTGGGTCCTAATGAACTTCCTGCATTTGAGGTCAATGGAAATTACTTGTATTCTGCAGGGGAGAGTCAAATCCATGTTTTTTCCATTTAAAATATTCAGGTTGGAGAGAAACCCTATTGAATCTTAGACCTGCACTAGTGTAGAAACGAGACCTAAGATAGTGGAGTACTATTGGGTTTCTTTTTTTCTGCTGTCAACTGGAGAGCTCTTCAGTTAGTCTCTGGATGGTTAAAATACTGGAATTCTTACTATCCGCCAGTTTTAAAATGTTCTACTTTGCAAACTGACTTAGTAAAAATAGAATTGTGGAGTTCCATATTCATGTCTCAGTGACTTCTATACTGAACATGCTGAGTTTACAAGTTAATGAATTCTTTTCTGCCACTAGCCCTATTTTAGGACATAAGAACAGCCATACTGGGTCAGACCAAAGGTCCATCTAGCCCAGTATCCTGTCTTCTGACAGTGGCCACTGTGAGGTGCTTCAGAGGGAATGGACAGAACAGGTAATCGTCAAGTGATCCATCCCCTGTCACCTATTCCCAACTTCTGGCAAACAGAGGCTAGCTGCTCGGGACACCATCCCTGTCCATCCTGGCTAATAGCCATTGTTGGACCTATCTTCCGTGATTTTATCTAGTTCTTTTTTGAATCCTTATAGTTCCTGGCCAGTGGGAGCTGCGGAGTTGGTGCTGGGGGTGGGGGCAGTGTGCAGAGGCCTGCGGACCCCCTCAGGGACATGCCGGCTGCTTCCTGGAGCGGCGTGGGACCAGGGCAGGCTGGGAGCAGGTAGCCCCACTGCGCCGCCAGACTTTTAGCAGCTTAAAATCTCCCAGTTTGGCTTCAGTAGCCTCTGGGAGATGGAGCCCAATTCCGGGAGACCCCCTGCAAAACTGGGAGGGTTGGCAATAGGGATGTACATATCGTTTAAAAAGTTAACTGCTTAGGGTCAGTGGGGCTGGGGTTGGTGGGCTGGTGTTGCTGGGTCTGCTTCGGCCTGCCAAGGGCTGGGGGTTAACAGTTAGGCTGGGTTAACCGATAAGACTAATGCGTACCATTTAACTGTTTACATCCCTTGTTGGCAACCCTAGCAGCAAGTGCGCCCGGCTCTTGAACTTCTGAAGATTATCGTATGCAACCGGGAGGGTTATTAAGTTTGGCCACCCCTGGTATATATAAAGGCCAAGGCCCAAAACAAGATCAATCAACTAGAGACATAAGAGGGTAACAAGAAAACATTCTACAAATACATTAGAAGCAAGAGGAAAACCAAGGACAGGGTAGGCCCGTTACTCCATGAGGAGGGAAAAATAATAACGGAGAATGCTTAATGACTTCTTTGTTTCAGTTTTCACCGAGAAGGTTTGGTGGTGATTGGACGTCTAATATAGTGAATGCCAGTGAAAATGAGTTAGGATCAGAGACTAAAATAGGAAAAGAACAAGTTAAAAATTACTTCGACAAATTAGATTTCTTGAAGTCAAGGAGCTGACTGAGGAGATATCTAGCCATTAGCGATTATCTTTGAAAAGTCATGGAAGACGGGAGAGATTCCAGAAGACTGGAAAAGGGTAAATATAGTGCCCATCTATAAAAAGGGAAATAAGGACAACCCGGGGAATTACAGACCAATCAGCTTAACTTCTGTACCCGGAAAGATAATGGAGCAAATAATTAAGCAATCAATTTGCAAACATCTAGAAGATAATACGGTGATAAGTAATAGTCAGAATGGATCTGTCAAGAACAAATTGTGTCAAACCAACCTGAAAGCTTTCTTTGATAGGGTAACAAGCCTTGTGGATGGTGGGAAGCAGTAGATGTGGTATATCTTGACTTTAGTCAAGCTTTTGATACTATCTCGCGTGACCCTATCATGAACAAACCAGGGAAATGCAACCTAGATGGAGCTACTATAAGGTGGGCGCAAAACTGGTGGAAAACTGTTCCCAGAGATTAGTTATCTGTGGTTCACAGTCATGCTGGAAGGGCATATTGAGTGGGTCCCACATAGAGAGTACACTTATAAAGTTTGTGGATGATACCAAGCTGTGAGGGGTTGCAAGTGCTTTGGAGGTTAGGATTAAAATTCAGAATGATCTGGACAAACTGGAGAAATGGTCGGAAGTAAATAGGATGAAATTCAGTAAGGACAAATGCAAAGTACTCCATATAGGAAGGACAATCAGTTGCACACATACAAAATGGGAAATGACTGCCTAGGAAGGAGTACTGTGGAAAGGCATCTGGGGGTCATAGTGTACCAAAAGCTAAATATGATTCAACAGCGTAACACTGTTGCACAGAAAGTTAACGTCATCCTGGGATGTATTTGCAGGAACGTTGTAAGCAAGACACGAGAAGTAATTCTGCATCTGTATTCCATGCTGATTAGGCCTCAGCTGGAGTATTGGGTTAAGTGCTGGAATAAATTGCCTAGGGAGGTTGTGGAATCTCCATCATTGGAGATTTTTAAGAGCAGGTTAGACAAATACCTGTTAGGAATGGTCAGATAATACTTAGTCTTGCCATGAGTGCAGGGGACTGGACTCATTTTTATGAAAATATGCTAATAAGTGTGAATATAATGTAACTGGAATATGCTTCATGCAAAAGGTCTCTTGTAAGGTATCATTACAAAGCTTATCTACTAAGTGTGGTCATCCTATTTGTATAAATGTATCACTCTTGTATCTGAAACTAGAAATATGAAATATACCTCTGAGGTCCTATTGTAGTTATGCAAAGTGTGGGCCATTAATGGTGGTTTGAAATCTTGATGGCTCCCATCAACTAGGACAATTGACTGTAGATGGCTCTGTTTACTTGTAAGTCTTCCTGTATATGTGTGTGCTGGCAAGTGGGTAATGAAGTCTTACAGTGACATGTGATCATGTCACCTGAACTGGAAACCATCTTTAACCTGGTGCTTTTTCATTTAGAAGGAGGGGTGGGAACCGAGAGGGGGACAAATGATTCCCACCTAATGCAAAAGATATATAAGGAACAGAACAAAGGGGACTGCAGTCATGAGAAATCCCCTAGCTACCACCTGAGCTGGAACAAGGACTGTACGAGGGGAAAGGATTGTGCCCAGACTAGGAAGGCGTCCAGTCTGTGTCAGAAGCTTATTGAAACCTCTCTGAGGGTGACATTTTATCTGTGTTCAGTTTTATTACTGTATTAGGCTTAGACTTGCGTGTTTTTTTTTAATTTTTGCTTGGTAATTCACTTTGTTCTGTCTGTTAATACTTGGAACCACTTAAATCCTACTTTCTGTATTTAATAAAATGACTTTTTACTTATTAATTAACCAAGCGTATGTATTAATACCTGGGGGGGCGGGGGAGGGAACAGCTGTGCATATCTCTATCAATGTTATAGAGGGCGAACAATTTGAATTTACCCTGTATAAGCTTTATACAGGGTAAAACGGATTTATTTGGGGTTTGGACCCCATTGGGAGCTGGGCATCTGAGTGCTGGAGACAGGAGCGCTTCTTAAGCTGTTTTCAGTTAAGTCTGCAGCTTGTGGGGGACGTGGTTCAGACTTGGATTTCTGTTTGCAGCAGGCAAGCGTGTCTGGCTCAAACAAGGCAAGGTTCTGAAGTCCCAAGCTGCCAGGGAAAACAGGCTGAGAGGTAGTCTAGACACATCAGGTGGCAGTCCCAAAGGGGTTTCAGTGATCCAACCCGTCACACCATCATTGGAGATTTCTAAGAGCAGGTTAGAAAAGATCTGTTAGGAATGGTCTAGATAATACTTCGTCCTGCCATGAGTGCAGGGACTCTCGAGGTCCCTTCCAGCCCCATGATTCTGTGTTATCCTTATAAAGTGCTCAGTTCCTACAATTAAGATTCTGTAAAAGCCCTTATGGGCATCTTAATAGAAGAGGTGTCAGCCACTGAAAAAATTCAAAAGAAGTGTTGGAGCTACTGAACTGATTTTTCCACCATATCATTCAGTTGAGAGCAGCCTGTTTTTTCTGGCTTAAGAAAGAATCTACAGCACTAGCTAGCCTTAATGGAGAATGCTTTCAAACAGTCATGTTTCGGTATGTAAAACATATTTTTGATGCTTGCTTGGCGAGAAAGATTGAGTTTTAGAGTATACTAGATTGTCTAATATTACATGCTTTAAAGTGTAACTCGGAGCTTCTCTAGAAATTATGCCAAATCTGTCAGATTTTGATTGCACAATAAAAGAATCACATCTTCCACGCCAAAAACAGACTTCATGGAAATTGGAATGTTAACACTTAAATGTTTTTCCTTATTCTATCATATAGGTTGGAACAGAGTAAACTCAGAAATTGTCAGTCTTTCTGTACTTGGCTCCTGTCTCCCATGTTTCTCTCTGCTGTCAGGACGCTTTACTGTGACGTTGCACTGGGCTTCATGAAAGTTTTACCCCCCTCAGCCATTGCATCTGTTGAGTTCGTATGTATGATTACAGGTCAGGACTTGACAGAATGGCATGTGTGGTGGGACTGGCTGTACTTAGGAGTATGAACTCACCACCTTCTCTCTCTCAAAACCCTTTATACGCCTCATCTAGCTTCAAGAAAAAGGCCAATCTGGTTGTGGGAAACAGCCAGACTGACCAATGTCCTGAGATTTGAAGTAGCATTCACAAATGGCTAATATGTACTTCTCTTCATGTTCCTATATAAGGCTAGTCATCCAGAAGAAGGAGGTATAATGTGAGGCTTTAAGTGTTGTTGTTCACATAAATAATTTGCCATTATAGAATTCTCAGTTGTCTTTATCAGATAGACCAGTATCACAGCCCTTAGCTGGTTCACAAGAACATGAGACAGAGAATATCTATTCTTAAGGAACCACTGAGTGAGTTTCCGTATGCAGCTGTGGATATAGCTGTAGTGTGCAGTATGGTGGCAGCCCAGGTGCAATGTTCTTGTACAGAATGCACTTTGGACTGCTTTTCATCGCTAAGAATGGAAGCCACTTACATTCATTCCTCTGCTGCTTTCCCATCACCAATTCCAGGTGGCTGGCAGATATTAGAGGGTTGCTCATGGCCCATAATAAGCTGGCATAAGCATAATTCGTCCCCTCAGTTCTCCAGCCAAGCACAACAGAATAGGGCCTAGAAACTGGAGGAAGGATGATTGCTTCTCTTACTGAGTGTACTATAGAGGTAGTTGGCCAAGCACAAGGTGTTACTTTGTACCAAAGGCAGTGCAGTGTCCAGCTTTCTTTCCACAGGTGGGAAGAATGCAGTGGAGTTTTTTCACTCTGCTTTTGAAACTCCTAAAACCCCTGTGTATGTAGAGCTGTGGTTCTCAACCAGGGCTACGTGTACCCCGGGAGTACTCAGAGGTCTTCCGGGGGTACATCAACTCATCTAGATATTTGCCTACCTAAAAAACAGGCTACATAAAAAGCACTAGAGAAGTCAGTACAAACTAAAATTTCATAGACAATTATTTGTTTTATACTGCTCTGTATACTATACACTGAAATGCAAGTACAATATTTGTATTCCAATTTATTCTATAGTTATATGATAAAAATGAGAAAATAAGCATCTTTTCAGTAACTATGTGCTGTGACACTTTTGGATTTTTATGTCTGATTTTGTAAGTTTTTAAGTGAGGTGAAACTTGGGGTACACAGGACAAATCAGATTCTTCAAAGGGTTACGGTAGTCTGGAAAGGTTAAGAGCCACGGTGTAGGGGATGTCATCAGAGATCTTGTGTTCTGTCTCTATCTGCTGGCAGGGAATAACTACATATCCCTCTAATATTTAGTCTTTTGTACATGAAAACCCAAACAAATGTTACAGACACTAAACTTCCCCTTTCCATACATCTGATAAGCTATTCTGTTTTGGGGTGGCAAAAAGAGGGAATATACATCCAGTTGGTTTTGAGGTTGATATATTAGAAGAATATTTTTAGACAAACTGAAAACCAAAGCTTATCCAGGTGTGAGGTCTAGATAATTCTTATTTTAGTGGGTTTTTGATCAAACATTAATTTGGAAACAGCAGGACAATATTACTTACATATTGTCTTTAACAAGTTAAAATGGAATTTTATTACAGTTTTCTCACTTAAGTGGAATTACTCTGCTTCTAGCTTCTTAATAGCTTCAGATACGATTATTAAATTTAATTGCTTCTTAATGGGACACTGACCCATCTTTCATTCTGTTAGGATGACATTTCTATGTCAACTTTTTGAATGAAAAAAGGAAATGTGATTATGCAAGTGTTTTGGTGGGTGGAGAATAGATATTACTGAACTGAGCAAATTATTTCTCTTTTTAAAACTACCTTCCATCCAGTAGAACCAGAACTCTCTGCCTTTTAGTTTATTAAAATTAATATGAACTAGTTTCTGTTCAAGATCATTCATGTGGTTCTGATTATCTGACAATTAACCAAGCTGAAGTACCTTTTCAGCTCTGATAACTTCCACAGTATGACTTGCTAGTGGTCCAACAGGCAGATACAATTGAGTTTTGTTGTACTCTAAATCTACAGCTGCCCATGGCATTGGTGTGCCATGAATTACAGTAGAACATTGACTCTCTCTGCTGTTACATTATTGACTGGTGAGGAGATCTTTTTTTGCCATTATAAAATGTGCAATGGAGTAAATTTTGCATATTGAGACTTTTTTTAAACAAAATACACAGTACAGACTATATCCTGCACTGCTACAGACTAGGGACCGAGTGGCTAGGCAGCAGTTCTGCAGAAAAGGACCTGGGGTTACAGTGGACGAGAAGCTGGATATGAGTCAGCAGTGTGCCCTTGTTGCCAAGAAGGCTAACGGCATTTTAGGCTATATAAGTAGGAACTTTGCCAGCAGATCGAGGGACGTGATCATTCCCCTCTATTTGGCATTGGTGAGGCCTCATCTGGAGTAGTGTGTCCAGTTTTGGGCCCCACAGTACAAGAAGGATGTGGAAAAATTGGAAAGCGTCCAGCACAGGGCAACAAAAATGATTAGGGGACTGGAGCACATGACTTCTGAGGAGAGGCTGAGGGAACTGGGATTATTTAGTTTGCAGAAGAGAAGAATGAGGGGGGATTTGATAGTTGCTTTCAACTACCAGAAAGGGGGTTCCAAAGAGGATGGATCTAGACTGTTCTCAGTGGTAGCAGATGACAGATTAAGGAGTAATGGTCTCAAGTTGCAGTGGGGGAGGTTTAGGTTGGACATTAGGAAAACCTTTTTCACAAGGAGGGTGGTGAAGCACCAGAATGTGTTACCTAGGGAGGTGGTGGAATCTCTTTTAAGGTCAGGCTTGACAAAGCCCTGGCTGGGATGATTTAGTTGGGGATTGGTCCTGCTTTGAGCAGGGGCTTGGACTAGATGACCTCCTGAGGTCCCTTCCAACCCTGATATTCTATGATTCTGTGAGGTATTATCAATAATAATTAGAGCTGAACTAGAACTGTTTAAAGTAATGCATTATCTTTGGTATTTTGTTTACTTGTTAATTTGTGGAGGGCCTCACTCTCATTGGGATGAATTATTAAGGTTCTTCTGTATTTCTTCAAGCAGTTCGTTGTTCTACATATTGAATATTACATTTTTTTCCTGCAATTGATTGAATGAATAAACAATAATGAGTTCAAGGATATGAATGAAAATCCACATGAGGAACAGGGCTCAGTTTGATTCTTCTGGACTTCTTGATCTTTTGTTGTCAGATGCGGGACTCTCCTAAACTCCTTGATGGAGTAGGTTTTATGGCTTGATTTTTGCTGTTTGGTCATTCAACTCATCCCATCTCCTTCAGATTTGTAGATGGTGTGAGAACTCCTAGCATTGTGGAAGAGTGTTTCTCCTTTTGTCTGTGTTGTCAATGGAAATTCTCAGGGGTGGTTATTTTTTAGATGAAGTCTCTTTAACTATGAACAAAACCCTTAATTCATCCTGAGACACTTGTTCAACACCAAAGAAATGGACAAAGCTTTTTGTGCATGATCATGTCATTGTCTCCATAAACTGAATTATTAAGTATTTTTTGACCCATTAGTAAAACTAAAACTGTTCATGTTGATCAGTTTCATATGCATTGTCTGTGGTCTGTTTGCAGGGTTAAATGGTGAGATGAGATTCCCATCTAATTCCTTAATAGCTGTTGGATGTCTTGCGTTCAAAGCATGCCCATTGATGCTCAGCTGCAGTCGCTGAGCAGCTTGTTAATATGGCCAATTCGAGAGTACCCAAGGCCATATTTGATGGCCGGCTAAAGCAAGGCAGTTGTTCTCATGATGGTCAATATAAACTATTTAAAGGTTCACTGAAGTCAAACTAGAAAGCATGTCAGTTGACCCTAGCAACTGAGAAGCAACAGCCTGCAACAGAACAAGTTGCCAGCAGATTTGCTATGTTGCCACTAACTGCTGTGAAGCAAGGCACATGAATGGCTTATGTGAAAAGCATGAACAGCACAAAGCAAGACTAAAATGGCCTGCAATGGTCATGGACAATCTTGTCTGTCACACATGTAACTGTGTTTGCTGTTCTCTCATTGGTCTGACCTCTCATGTTCAGGAGAGTCATGTGAGACTGTCAACGTAGAAAAGTTTGAGTACCTGCAGATATGATCGTCTTTAATCACACACAATATTCTGAATCTGCTAAATTCACTCTGCTAAAGTATTTAAATGTTGGTGCTTTGAGCTTTTAGGTAACTGCCGCCCTATTCTGTAGAGTTCAACATATCTGTATGCAAACAGTTGAAAAATACAGTTTTGACTGCTTAGGCTCTTTAGAAGTGGCAACAGTTGGGAGCAGACCAGGTTGAGGTTTAAAACGTCATTTTAGTAACTTAGTAATTGTGAGCATAGAGACACTGACTATATATATCATGCATATCGGCCGTAAATGCACTCCATCCTTGGGTTCTTGCCTACTTTAGCATCCTGGGATTTTTCTCTTCTGATTGGATGCTTCCTATTTGAGTGAGGTGTCAGCTAAGAAGGATCACACATAGTGTCTGCATTGCTCTTGTCATTACCTGGACAATAATTGAAAGGAAGTTTTTACTTCTGAAAGATTCACTGAAAATGTACTATATTGTCAACTTCTGACTTGGGCTGTAAGTTTTTATTCCTGAAATATGTTGCTTGTTGAAAACACTTATGGCCTGTATCCTAAACGTGCTATGTTTTTTGTCAGCTCCTGTTGACTTCAGCAGAATTCAGCACTCCTGAAAAATCAAGTCGCTAGTCTTTATTACAGAGTTAAGATAGAAATGTCTTTTTCATTTTTACTCAGATATTTTAGGCCCAACTCTAAAATTCAAGAAAATTCTTTCTATTTCACACTTTTCATCATAGTTGCTAGGGTGTTTTGACACTCCGGACTCAAGACATAAATGTTAGTCATGTTTTGAAAATTCTTATGCTTTTTTTTTTGCCACCACTTACCAATAAACCAAAAAAGGTTGAATTCCTTATAGTGCAGTTTATTTGGAATACTTTCCGTAAATATTTTTGTATTGTGCCTTTAGGGTAAGTAAAATGTAATATTTTAGTTTTTAAATATAAATTTGTTGTATGGCTCACTGAAGGTGTTTAGCTAGGAGAGGAATTAAATTGCAGTAAGTCCATGGTGATTAAAAATCTCATTTTCAACAGAAGAACTGTACGTTTGACCTGTTAAGTCATCTTTTTTTTTTTTCTTGGAAGTTGACTTGCTTTTTTCTTTTAAACCAGTTTTAATTAAACATTCCGGATCTTCAGCATTTGTGTGTGCAACACAGTTCCTATCAGCTGAATGGAAATTGGTTATCCTCTCCTTGTTGGCTTTTCCATTTAAATCCATTTCCTGAGAAATTGTAATTGGCCTTTCTGTATTCATCACTAGCCCCTCCCCTGTTCTTAACATCGTTTTCAGTTTTAATTGCAAATGTACCAAACAGTGCGTTGCCGACAATAAAATGATCATTGGTTCAAATTACCTTTATAGGAGAGGTGTTACAGTACTCATAGCTCTTTTCCATGTTGTCTTTGCCAGTAACAGGCAGACTGTTTGTTTATAGTCCCTATCGGTATAATGTGGAGCAACGGAACTCACAGAAAGTTGTGTATTTCTTCACTTGTTAATGTTCAAGCCTAGTAAAAAGGAGTTTCTTTACAAAGACTGTTATGTGCAATAGAGTAAGCATATCTGTATGTATTGCAATATAGTAGTTTTACTGATGCCAGTATTTGAGGGTTGTTTTTTTTTTGTTCTTTTTTTAGTTGGGAGAGCTTATGGAAGAGGACTTGTTGCTTTTATCAACTGATTTAAGACCATTAATTGATAAAATTACTCCTTTTATCTAAATCCTTGTAGAAGTACAGTACAGGGAGTCCTCGGACTTATGACACAATTTGTTCCTCAGAATTGTGTTGTAAGTCAAAACGTTGCAAGTTGAAACCGCTATTCCCATAGGAATCAATGGTATGAAGTAGGGATTAGTTCCTGAACGAAGGCTTGATACACTATTTGCACCACAATAACTCAGATTTTTGTACTAAATGAATTATAGATGACTAATGTTGCAACATCAATGTATTTACTGTATGCTGTATTTTATAAACAGCATTCAAATAAACATATGAACTCACATATTCTGCTCAGAATACTGGCAAAACAGGTTCAGAAAGCCAGGGAGAGCGGCACACATGCTGAGCCTCAGACAATCACTGTTTAAGCTTTCTGATTGGCAGAGCCTGGGGCCGGGAGCCAATAAAAAACAAGCGGCAACCCTACCTGGCAACAAGCTACTCTGCTACCTCAAAGCGAATTAGAAGCGACCCCTTCCAGCTCCGTACCAGTATAACACAACCAGGAAGTGATTTCAAGCGAACTTTATGCAAATCAAGCATCATAAGGGTGAAATGGGCAGTCAATTAAAAAGCTTCGTAAGTGGTGTCTGAAGTAAGTCGGGCGTCTTAAGTCCGAGGACTCCCTGTATAGTGTAAATCTAGAAGAATGTGCATTGGACCTTGAAAATAGTGTTCTGGGTTGGCATTTGCAGCTGCACTGGCAGGTTTGATAGATAACTGCATCTGGATCTAGTTTTCTCTAGTTAGTCATACAAATAGAATAATGGCTTCACATTAAATATTTTTAATAATCCTCCCCACCAGTGATCTAATAAGTAGTTGAAGTTATAAATCTGTAATCCAGATTCTTGATATAATGTCACTGATGCTTCTGTTGGACTCCTAAAATCTGAATTTCTTCACTGTTTGTATGTGTACCTCATCCATGGTAGGAAATAACCTAGATACAGTAAGTATCATTCTGTGAAAGTCCTGATGTTAGTGTGCTATTCCTTTTTCCCATCTTTAACTTCTCAGTGTCCTAAGGGACTTCATAAATATCACTTCCTCAAGCAAAGCTGCTGACATGAAGCAAAAACCTTCAATAAATTATTCATTTGCTGTTCATTTTCTGTGTTTAGGAATTAATGTGGCTTCACTTAGAAGTTCTTTTCCATGGCTGAAGTTGAGCAAAATTGGTAGAGCTAAACCTTCATACTGAGTAACACATTAATTTCCCTAGATTAGTTTACATTTGTAACTAGTGGTCTAAGAAGCAATGAAAAAATAAGATTGCATTATTTTACTCTTTAATATTTTGAATAATGGTTTAAGGTGTGTCTCAGTGTGATTTTTTTTCTCAATTAAAATGTAGCTTTTAAAAGAGCAACCAAAGTGTGGTGGTATTCTACCTAGAAGGTATAATTTGCAATATTTTGAGGTAAATGAATGGCACGATAGCTCAAAAAGTTAGTTTTTAATTTAAAATGTGACTCTTTTATCAAGGGGGGAGAGGGACAACCCAAAGCACTTGGTGTTGATTACTTTTATCACTTCAGTGTCATGTTGTTTTCAAAAATGCTTTCTTTTTGTAATTTGAACAGTGTGTGAAAATTACTACATTCTTTCTATCATTTAGCAATTATCTAGAAGTCAGAAACAAACCGTTAGTTTTGTTAAACCATTAAAAAATACAATACATACAACTGCAGAGGGCTTTTCTTACGTTGTCCTAGCATAAAAAGTGAACTAAGGCAAGTTTATGAATTATTCCTTTTTCACTGAGAATTGTGGCTTGTTCCCTAGATTGTGCAGATTTTGATTATACCCATGAAAGTGTCTACCTTTATTTTCATGAACAGCTCGTTTCAGCCTTTGAAATAATAAGACTCACTCAGTAAGTTTGAAAACATTATGTGGCATTCACAGAAAGGAGCATTCATGTTCAAGTCACTGCCTTGGAAAGGTGAAAGGGGCGTTCTGAGATATCGGTCCTTTTGTTAGTACAGCTGGAGAGAAGCATGTAGGATTCTCACTATATTTATGGAGGGATTAGTCGAAACTAAGTCTGTCAAGTGATTAAAAAAATTAATCATGATTGCGAGATTAATTGCGAAATTAAACAATAATAGAATACCATTTATTTAATTTTTTTGGCTGTTTTCTACATTTTCAAATATATTGATTTCAGTTACAACAAAAAATACAAAGTGTACAGTGCTCTCTTTATATTTTTCATTACAAATATTTGCACTGTCAAAAACAAAAGAAATAGTATTTTCAATTCACCTAATTTAAAGAAGTATGAAAGTTGAACTTACAAATGTCGAATTATGTACAAAAAAATAACTGCATTCAAAAATAAAACAATGTAAAACTTTGGAGCCTACAAGTCCACTCAGTCCTACTTCAGCCAGTCACTCAGACAAACAAGTTTGATTACATTTGCAGGAGATATGGCTGCCCGCTTCTTATTTACAATGTCACCTGAAAGTGAGAACAGGCGTTCGCATGGCACTGTTGTAACTGGCATTGCAAGATATTTACGTGCCAGATGTGCTTAAGATTCATATGTCTCTTCATGCTTCAATCACCATTCCAGAGGATATGCATCCATGCTAATGACTGGTTCTGCTCAATAATGATCCAAAGCAGAGCGGATCGGTGCATTTTCATTTTCATTTTCATCATCTGAGTCAGATGCCACCACCAAACAGGTTGATTTTCTTTTTTGGCTGTTTGAATTCTGTAATTTTCACATCTGAGTGTTGCTCTTTTAAGACTTCTGAAAGCATGGGCCCCATCTTGTCCCTCTCAGATTTTGGACAGCACTTGATATTCTTAAACCTTGGGTTGAGTGCTGTAGCTATTTATTTTTAGAAATCTCACATTGCCTTTTGTCAAATCTGCAGTGACAGTGTTTGTAAATCAAACAATGTGCTGGGTCATCATCTGAGACTGCTATAACATGAACTATATGGCAGAATGTGGGTAAAACAGAGCAGGGGGCATACGATTCTCCCCCAGGGAGTTCCATCACGAATTTAATTAACGCACTATTCTTTAACAAACATCATCAACATGGAAGCATGTCCTCCGGAATGGTGGCTGAAGCATGCCGGGGCATACGAATGTTTAGCATATCTGGCACATAAATACCTTGCAATCATAAAATATCAGGGTTGGAAGGGACCTCAGGAGGTCATCTAGTCCAACCCCCTGCTCAAAGCAGGACCAATCCCCAACTAAATCACCCCAGCCAGGGCTTTGTCAAGCCTGACCTTAAAAATTCCTAAGGAAGGAGATTCCACCACCTCCCTAGGTAACGCATTCCAGTGTTTCACCACCCGGCTAGTGAAAAAGTTTTTCCTAATATCCAACCTAAACCTCCCCCACTGCAACTTGAGACCATTACTCCTTGTTCTATCATCAACTACCACTGAGAACAGTCTAGATCCATCCTCTTTGGAACCCCCTTTCAGGTAGTTGAAAGCAGCTATCAAATCCCCCCTCATTCTTCTCTTCCGCAGACTAAATAATCCCAGTTCCCTCAGCCTCTCCTCAGAAGTCATGTGTTCCAGTCCCCTAATCATTTTTGTTGCCCTCTGCTGGACTCTTTCCAATTTTTCCACATCCTTCTTATAGTGTGGGGCCCAAAACTGGACATAGTACTCCAGATGAGGCCTCACCAATGTCGAATAGAGGGGAGTGATCACGTCCCTCAATCTGCTGGTAATGCCCCCACTTATACAGCCCAAAATGCCGTTAGCCTTCTTGGCAACAAGAGCACGCTGTTGGCTCATAACCAGCTTCTCGTCCACTGTAACCCACAGGTCCTCTTCTGTAGAACTGCTGCCTAGCCATTCGGTCCCTAGTCTGTAGCGGTGCATTGGATTCTTCCATCTTAAGTGCAGGACTCTGCACTTGTCCTTGTTGAACCTCATCAGATTTCTTTTGGCCCAATCCTCTAATTTGTCTAGGGCCCTCTGTATCCTATCCCTGCCCTCCAGCGTATCTTCCTCTCCTCCCAGTTTAGTGTCATCTGCAAACTTGCTGAGGGTGCAATCCATACCATCCTCCAGATCATTTATGAAGATATTGAACAAAACCGGCCTGAGGACTGACCCTTGGGGCACTCCACTTGATGCCGGCTGCCAGCTAGACATGGAGCCATTGATCATAACCCGTTGAGCCCGACAATCTAGCCAACTTTCTATCCACCTTATAGTCCATTCATCCAGCCCATTCTTCTTTAACTTGCTGGCAAGAATACTGTGGGAGACCGTGTCAAAAGCTTTGCTAAAGTCAAGGAATAACACGTCCACTGCTTTCCCCTCATCCACAGAGCCAGTTATCTTGTCATAGAAGGCAACTAGATTAGTCAGGCATGACTTTCCCTTGGTGAATCCATGCTGACTGTTTCTTATCACTTTCCTCTCCTCTAAGTGCTTCAGAATTGATTCCTTGAGGACCTGCTTCAATATTTTTCTGGGGACTGAGGTGAGGCTGACTGGCCTGTAGTTCCCAGGATCCTCCTTCTTCCCTTTTTTAAAGATGGCCTGCTACAAATGCCTACTACAAAAGTGCCATGCGAACAGCAGTTCTCACTTTCAGATGACATTGTAAGTAAGAAGCAGGCAGGAGTATCTCCCATAAATGTAAACAAACCTGTTTGTTTTAGTGATTAGTTGAACAAGAAGTAGGACTGAGTGGACTTGTAGGCTCTAAAGTTTTACATTGTTTTGTTTTTGAGTACAGTTATGTAAACAAAAAAATCTACATTTTTAAGTTGCACTTTCACGATATAGATTGCACGACAGTACTTGTATGAGGTGAATTGAAAAATACTATTTCTTTTATCATTTTTACAGTGCAAATATTTGTAATAAAAAATAACAATGTGAAGTGAGCACTGTACACTTTGTATTCTGTGTTCTAATAGAAATCAATATATTTGAAAATGTAGAAAAACATCAAAAAATATTTAATACATTTCAATTGGTATTGATAGTGCGATTAATCGCAGTGAATTTTTTTGAGTTAATCGCGTGAGTTAACTGCGATTAATCAACAGCTGTAGTGGAAACATAGGTCAACACTCGTTGCTGGTTAGTACTTCTGGATGGCTCAATCAGTATTCCTATATTTTTATTTTATTTTTCATTGTTTTCATTGTCATTTTATGGTGTTTAAATTATATAAGAGAAAAGAGCATCCATATTTCGTGACTGGTGATAAAACATGGCTGTAATGATTTGACAATATTATGTTAGTTTATCTCTTTTTGCCTTGGGAGCAATATGCAGTTTCCTCTAGCTTCTTTTCTATGTTTTTTCTAAAGGATTAAAGGACAGGAAATATATATACACACACACACACATTTTGGTTCTTAAGTCTTTCTTTTTCTACCTGTTAATGAAAACTTGAGTCACTGATATTTTACCATGTTTTTAATCTCTTTGTAGCTAGTAGCTGTTAATCATTAGTTAAAAATTTGAATTGATAATTGCTGGTAGAATTCTTTTTAATCAAAGTTGGACATTAATTTTTCTCTTGTAACTGTTCTAGAATCTACTGTTGTGACACACCTTGATTTGAGAGATTATGGGTTTAATTGGAAAAATGAGATACTTTAACAAAATGTCCTGTAGATTATTTGTAGATTCACAAATTAAGGTTAGAAGGAACTGTTATAACGGTCTAGTCTGACCTCCATAAACTAGGCCGTAGATGTCTGCATGACACAGGAAATTTCTTACATCTAGTCCAACAACTTGTGGCTGAACTAGATCATATATTTTAGGATAGGTCTTCCCTGCACAGTTAATCTGCGTGATTGGTACCAGAGTTAGTTGAGCTTGGGTCTGAGCCTTCCCGCAGCAAAACCATGCCCATGTTACTGTATGCTCACTGTTTCTGTGCTAATCTGTATGTGTTTGGGCCATATCCCTTGGTTCTTTGTGCTGACACACTTTAGGGGTTTTTCCCTATCAGTTGCGTCAATTGCGGGAGTACTTTCCTGTCCTTCGGGGTGGGGGCGGGGTGCAAAGCGAGTTGAGGGAGTGTGAGTAGCGGCGATGGAGGCCCATCATCGCTGGAGTGATTTTTGCCTGTGACCTCACTGCCAAAGAGCGTGGGTACTAGCCTGAGTGAAAGCAGCACCAAAGCGCTAACCCATACCCTAGACTAATTTAAAGCACCTCCAAACCTAGGTCAGAGGGTTTGCTGTGTGGATAGTTGGGGACTTTAGGCTAAAACTTGGGTAAGAGCCTGTGTTAACACTATAGTGAAGACGTATCCTTAGACATCCAAATGTCATTTAAAGATGCCAAATGATGGCTAATTTACCATATCTCCAATAATTCATTACTCTAGTTTAAAATTTTTTTAAAAAAGACATCTTATTTCCAGTTTGAACTTTGATGTTAAACTAGCAGGCAAGCATTGCAAGAGGCAGAAAAACCACCTAGTATTCTTTCTTTTTTCTATGTAGGTAATTATAGACTGAGGTCTAGTTGCTTCGTAACATTTTATTTGATAAAATAAACTGAGTGGGCTTCTTCTTAGGTATGTTGGCCAGACCACATATCATTTTTGTAGTTTCTTTTTGAACCGTCTCCAGTTTTTCAGACTTCCATTTGAAAGCATGGACACCAGAACTGGATGCACTATTCCAATATAGTCTCACCAATGTCTTATATAGAGGTAATAACTGTACCACTTTCTTCTCCACATTATGCTCTGACTAGCCTGTTGAGGGAGACATAGCACACATTTTCCAATTGCTGGGCCTTAAAAACCTCTAAGGATGGAGATTCCACCACCTCCCTAGGTAACCCATTCCGGTGCTTCACCACCCTCCTAGTGAAATAGTGTTTCCTAATATCCAACCTAGACCTCCCCCACTGCAACTTGAGACAATTGCTCCTTGTTCTGTCATCTGCCACCACTGAGAACAGCCGAGCTCCATCCTCTTTGGAACCCCCCCCTTCAGGTAGTGAAGGCTGCTATCAAATCCCCCCTCACTCTTCTGCAGACTAAACAAGCCCAGTTCCCTCAGTCTCTCCTTGTAAGTCATGTGCCCCAGCCCCCTAATCGTTTTAGTTGCCCTCCGCTGGACTCTCTCCAATTTGTCCACATCCTTTCTTTAGTGGGGGGGCCCAAAACTGGATGCAGTACTCCAGATGTGGCCTCACCAGTGCCGAATAGAGGGGAATACTCACTTCCCTCGATTTGCTGGCAGTGCTCCTACTAATGCTGCCCAATATGCCATTAGCCTTCTTTGTAACAAGGGCACACTGTTGACTCATATCCAGCTTCTCATCCACTGTAATCCCCGGGTCCTTTTCTGCAGAACTGCTGCTTAGCCAGTCGGTCCCCAGCCTCTAGTGGTGCATGGGATTCTTCTGTCCTAAGTGTAGGACTTTGCACTTGTCCTTGTTGAACCTCATCAGATTTCTTTTGGCAGCTGACTGAGACGGCACTCCAATGTTGGTCAGGATCGTGAGTTCCATTTTGTGCTATTGGAGCACGCTATAGTCTAGTGGTTAGAGACAGCATAGCGAAGCACAGAAACTTGATACGCTGCCTTTCATAAAAAAATAATATTCCAAGTGAATGAGACTTTGGTTTTCATGTTAGAGACTGGGTATTCCCAGTTTTTTTCGAAGTGTCTTTGTGCAATCTTAATTTGAAAAATGAGTGGAAAAGAGGTATCTCCCATAAAATAAGGCTTATGAGGCTTTGGTTTGCAAAGATTGGAGTGCACCAAAATGTTAACAGTAACTGGAAGAGTTGGGATGAGAATTTGTGGTTTTCCGGCTTGCAGCCCAGTGCACATTCCCTTAGACTACAGCTATTGTGTAGTGGGTTATGTTTTCACTCTCAATACTTTTCCCTGAGATATGGGTGGGCATGACAGACCTGTCAAATACATGTCGTCATCATAGGCGCTGACTTACTCAGGTCCGGGGGGTGCTTGATCCCCACTCCTCCGCAGGCCCTGTCCCCATTCTACCCCTTTCTCCAAGCCCCTGCATATTTCTTACTGCCCCTGCTCCGCCCCAGGCCCTGCCCCACTCCACCCCTTCCCCCAACTTCCCACTCCCGCCCTACCTCTTCCTGCCCCCACTCCTACCCGTCCACCACAGTGCCTCCTGCAGGTCTCTGAACAGCTGATCGTGGGGGGCGGAAGGTGCAGGAGCTGATCAGTATGGCTGCCGGTGGGTAGGAGGTGCTGGGGGAAGGGACGGGGAGATGCTGGTCCGTGGGGATGCCCGTGGATGCTGGGTTTTTTTTCCGTGGGTGCTCGGCGCCTGTGTATGTCATACAAAATGCATGACAATGGTCATACCCATTTCAGGCTTGCTATTACTTCCTTTCTCCCACCCTTTGTCACTTATTTTTAAACTACGCTTTGTGAAGTAGGGATTATGTGTACCGTGTCTTCACAATGAGGCCTCAATCTCTGTTGGGGTCTCTCAGTATTATAATAATGCTCTCTTGCAGTTATATAGGTCTTTTCATGAGTAGATCTTAAAGTGCTCTATAATAGAAATATTAAAGACAGTGGAGTTGGCGCAGAGCTCTTAAATATGGATTACCATTTAGAGTCTTGTTTTATAGAAGCACCTTTCATTTATTGTGTTAGCTATGCCAAATGCTTGAGAGAATAACCATATTAGGAGTACGTTACTGGGTGAAAATGTTTCAGCCTTACTAATTTGCAGCAGTTGACGCAAAGTATTTTATTGAGAGGAGGAAAGCCCACCTAAACATAAGGAATATCCATGATTTTATTTGTAAAGTATCATGAAATGTCTGCCATCAGAGAAGCAGAAGATAACTTCTTATCTTACTGGAATATCAATGCTTTATGGCTAACATTTAAATATAGTTAATTACGTGTCTGCCACTTTGAAGATAACCAAAGCCATAATCATTTATTATTTGTATTGCAGTAGCAGTTAGTCATGGAAAAGGGCCCCATTGGACTAGACTGTGTACAAACGCATAAAAGAAAGTTGTCATCTGTCCCAAGGTGCTTACAGTCTAAGTAATACTGTAAAAGAGTGAGTGTAACAGCTAATGTGCAGGACTGTGTGTGGCAATCTAGGGTCTATTTACAATTTTTCCATAGACTTGCTTCTCTCTGTTTCTCAGATTTGTCATATATAAAATAAGGTAAAGCTTTCCCTTGTCACTGAGTGTTGTGATGCCTTCATAGGAAGGTACAATGTGCTGCATTAATATTATTTGGAGGATATGAAATATGCCAGTCCCTAGCTTACCTAAAATAGAATTTTAAAAAATGACCCGGTACAGAACTTGAAGATGAACTGCAGTGTATATAGTCTCTTGCAAAAGAGGAGATACTAGATAGGATACCCTTTGCTGAAACTTTCTACTATTTTACTTTACATATTAGAGAATAAATGGTAATGCTGTTTTTTTAATAAATGTGATAAATTAGCTCTAGAAAGTGGGTAGGGAATTATAAAGTAGCTAGGACACTAAGTTTTTGTTTAGAAAGATTTTTCTGTTGAAACAATATTGCAAGATCAAATTCCCTTTTTTTGTTAGAATACTCCTTGATAAATATTTCATTTCTATCTTCCAAGAGGTGCCCCTTACTGTTGTGTAAAATGGTGCAGGTAATGTGTGTGTGGTTGTAAGCTGAAGAATGCCAGACGCAATATGAACCTTTCTCGGGATTTCTGCAATAGATGCCTGTTCAAAGAATAGATTTATTGAGAACAACTTGGATGCACCAAAATATAAACATAGTGCAAAGTCCTTTTAAATTACATGAATGATAGTGGAATTAATGTCTAATGAACCAAGTATTCTAAAATGTCAAGAAATAGATTGATAGTAAATATTTTTCTTTGTACCAAATTAAAATATTTTAATGTAGTTGCAATCAATACCTATTTTGTTGCACCAAAATATAAATAATCTGTTTAACAGATTGCTACTGTACTTGTACTGTTTTGGGCATCAATCACTGTCGTATTCAGTAAGCTGTATGTGGTGTATTTGACTATATGATCACATTAACTTGAATATCTTGGATTTAGGCAAGACATTACCAAAATTTTGGGCTCATGGGTATCAAGATTATTTCCCAAAGGTATCATACTGAGTAAGAGGGAAAGGTGCTGACCTTTGTGCATGATGCATATATGTTAGACTATTCCTTTTACTCCTCCTAGCCTGGATTACAATTTTAAATTGTTTAATGGTTTGATAATTTTTTTAGACATGTGAACTGAGAATTTTTAATACAGAAAAGCGAACTTCATTGGCATGTCTATACTGCATATCACTATAGTAGGATTGCCTAAATAAAGAGCTTGCTACTAGGTGGGACCTCGCTAATTTTTTTTTCTAGGAGATATAAATAAAAACTGGGAAAACTTGATAACATTCTTGTGTTATCAAGTTAGTGAAATACACTTGCGCTAAAGAGGCAGTAAATAAAAGGGACTGAAACCAAATAGTATGCAATAAGGATACATGAACACAGAGTGGAATAATCAGAAATGTACCTGTTCGATCAATAATGCACAGACACATCTCAGTGCATACAAAGGTCCCACCGTTGTAGTTAAACAAGAACAGAAAAGTAGATTTATGGTGATCTGGCTGGCTGGAGAGCAACCATTCTTGAAATGACTGTCGCATAATGGACTGTTAAAACAAGTTTAAAGAACATCAAAGGATGTGGAGAGATGATGTATAAACAATATTAACTCTAAATAGGGGACATTTTCAGCAGCCAGTACGTTGGAGAAACTGTATCTTGACCAAGCATAGCATGCAAAGTTGGTGAGGGAATGTACCATAGAGGGGCCCATGCAAAGTAATTTAGGCCTGGTCTACACTATGGGGGTGGGGGGAATCGATCTAAGATACGCAACTTCAGCAACGAGAATAGCGTAGCTGAAGTCAACGTATGTTAGATAGACTTAGAATCACTTACTTCGTGTCCTCACGGCGCGGGACCGACGGCCGCCGCTCCCCCCCGACTCTGCTTCTGCCTCTCACCCTGGTGGAGTTCCGGAGTCGACAGCAGAGCGATCGGGGATCGATTTATCGCATCTACACTAGACACAATAAATCGATCCCCAATAGATTGATCACTACCCGCTGATCCGGCAGGTAGTGTAGACGTGGGCTTAAAGAAGTAAGTTGCTGACTGGAGTAAAGCAGCCAGTGTGCAATATATGTCCCAGGATGCTTGTACCAACAGCTGTGGCCTAACTTGTCTTGCACAAGCTGGTATGACAAGATGATGTGCACAAAGGGGCTGGAATCGCAAGAACTCAAAGGGGATGACTCATTCTCTGATTTAATGGTAGACATTTTGGTTGGACATTTCAAATCTTCAGCTGAAGTATGGGTAACCAACCATCTGATTGGTCTGTGCCAGCATCTCTAAGAAGAGGAACCAAGTTGGACCATAAGTTGGACCATTCTTCTTCGAGCAGTGTCTCTATGGGTGCTCCACTGTAGGTGTCCGTGTGCCCTTGTGCCTGTAATTGGAGATTTTTGGTAGCAGTGTCCTGTTGAGCCCATACATGTGCCCTCCCTCCCTCGTGTTCTGCCTCGAGGCTATTTAGCACTGCATGGGTGAACCCCCCTCAAGACAGAATGAGCAGTCCTCCTTTCCTTATCTGTGTCATTAGCATAAGTAGTGTTTGTTTTGTTACCTTTGTTCTCCTTAATAGTAGTTAGCCTAGTGTTTTTATTTTATTTTATTCCTTGGGTTAAAAAAAAAAGAGAGAGGAAAAGAACTTGTTTCCTTCCTTGTTTGGGGGCATCCTTCCCCCCCCCCCCAATAATTTTTCCCAGCCCCGAAAGGCTCTTAAAAAGAGCTCTTCCAAGCAATTGGCCAGCCAGAGGGGTTTGCCAGTGTGGCCATCTTGGCACCGATCCCAACACATGGGTTCTGAGTAGCTGGCCAGCCAGTGGGGCTCCCCAGAGTGGCCACCTTGGTAGGACGATACCAGCAGCTCTGAAACACGGCACTGAGTAGGGACCCCTACTGTGAGCTCTGTGACAGCACCATTGGCACCGCACTCTGAAGCAGGCATCTGAGAAGGGACCTCCTGCTGTGAGCTCTTCCCCAGGACACCATTCCTGGGGCTTCTGCAGTCATGCTCTGAGGCAATGGTACCGCCCCCTAAGGAGAGGGGACAATTACCGTACAATCTCTAAAAGAGCAGCACAGAGAAACCCTTTGGTACCAGGTGCAACAAAACTCCCGTTGAGGAAGTGTTCTGCACCTTCCCAACCATTGATACTGACAACATACTACAGACACTCCTCTCTGATACCATGTGAGCCCATGGTAACACACGTGCTCTGATATTCTGGAGACCTGTGGCCTCAGGACCCAGGGAGCGACAATTACTGTACCATCTCTAAAATAGCGGCACCAACAAACTTTCTGTACTGGGCAACAAAACTTTCATTTAGGGAGTGCTTTGCCTAACTATCGGTACTGATAAAGTACCACAGACACTCCTCCGTATTACCAAATGAGCCCATGGTACTGCATGGTCTCCGGTACCCTGGAGACCTGATGGTTGGGGAACAACTGCAATCCCCATTACTTGGTACCAGAACCCCGATATCAAGCACATTCTGGCACCCAGAATTGGTCTTGGCACCGGGCTATATGCTGCCAATACCACAGTCAGCACCACCTTTACCCACTGATGAATCTGACACTGGCCAGGAAGAGATCATTTCTCTGGCCCCTCATCGCAGTCCACTGTCACACTACAAGGATCCTCCCCAATTCCGTCAAGCCAACCTACAATCGTGGTATGGGCCTCCTGAGGTAAGCCCACCACCCATGGCGGCCTTCCTCCCTCTCCCCTGCAAGGCCATATTGTAACTCTTGGGCGACGTACACACACGTTACAACTATCCCCGGTGTGTCTCAGGAAGAGTCCACCAGATGGTTTGCTACAGCCTGGCTGTCCAGAGCACCTGAGCCAGGGCAGGAGAGAGCTTTTAGAGAACAGGAAGAAAGAACCTGAAGAGGAAGCTATCCCTCCAGCACACAAAACAAAAAACACACAAAAACCCCTACATCTCTATCCAAAGAGGCAGACTTTCTTTTCAACATCTGCAACCCAACTTCATCATAGTGGATGTGGTTAATGCATGAAGCAAGCAACATAATGCCAAGTCAACTCCATACGATTAGGCTTGGCAAGATGGTGTATTCATCGATAACATTACTGTTTAGAGTAATAAATTACCAAACTGTCATGGCCAAATACAATTTTTTTAATTATGGGAAACCCAATGTGTTTCTGGAACATTTACTGGAAATACAAAAAACAGATTCAGATCATTCTTAGAGACAGTCAGTTAATAGCCAGACTGGTCCTAGAGATAGCATTGGATGTAGCTGTTAGAGCTGCCCGCTGAGTCTCCATGACAGTGGTACTGAAGCGGGTTGTGGATTTTTTTTTTTTTTTTTTGTTGGCTACACCTCTCTAGATTTCCCAAAGAGCTATGGACTTCCAGTTTGAAGGGCCAAACTCTTTGCAGAGAAGACAGATTTTTCTCTCCACATCCTGAAGGATTCTCGGACCACGTTACACTCCTTAGGAATCTAAACTGTGGGACAGAAGAGAAGATATACCTCTTAACCGCACCGCAGGTCACAATTTTCTCAATACCCACCATCTCAGTGCTGTTATGAGCCACAGTGTAAGAGGACCAAGGCTCAAAAGTGGGAACAGTCTGCACCCCAGTCTGTGACCTCTCAAACTGCCTCTTATAAGCACTTTTGATGAGCTGGTTGAGGGCCTGAACAATGACACCTTGCAGCATTAGCTGCCATCTATACACCTGTCACGTCACTCAGAAGTCACCTTGCCCTACTTCAGAGCAGTTGGGACCAGCTCTAGAGCAGGGAGATTGATTGATTGATTTTCCCTGAACCTACAGGGTGCCTACTTCCATAGCTCAATACAACCATCATACAGGAGATTTCCTATTGCTTGTCTTTGGGGCAGGATCATTATCAGTACAGACTGCTCCACACAGGGTTCTCTTCATTGTAGCGGTATACTAATCCTGGTACAGTGACTGGACTTTGTCAGCACCAACCTTGATGCAGTACAAGCGAGAGCGTTCCTCTCGCTGCCCACATTCACCATCTTGGGACACGTCTCCCTAATACGCTGGGGAGCTCACCTACACAACCACAAGGTTCAGGACTAATGGCCTTCCACAGAAATGATCTTCCATGTCACTCTTTTGGGGCTAAGGACTGTCAGGAGTGCCTGTGCACACTTTCTGCCTTTCATCAGAAACAATACACAAAGGTCGTGATGGACTTAATATGACCTGTATGTTTTGTATAAACTGCCAAGGAGCTGCCAGATCTCCCTCCCCCTACAAGACAGCACTCAAACTTTGGAATTGATGCACCCATCACAATGTGCTCATCGAAGCTGTCTATCTACCAGGGATACAGAATGTGACAATGGACAGTCTCAGTTGGAATTTTCTCACAACAATGAGCGTGAACTGAATTCAGAGGTGCTTTAAGATATATCCTCCCTTTGAGGAACCCTGATTATGGATCTCTTCGCTACTTAACGGAACAAGAAAGGTCCTTGTTACTGCTCCAGGGCTGGCCTGGGGAAACATTTTGAGAACTTGATGCTTTTCTCAGTTTATTTGGAGAAATTGGGGTTTATTAAACCACTGTGACTGAAGCATGTTTGGATGCACTAAAATATTTAAAACCCACAGACTGAGGGTGAAGAAAGTTTTTTTGATACTTCAGATTCATAAATTTCAAGGCCAGAGGGGACCATTGTGATCATCTAGACTGATCATCTAGACTGATTTCCTGTATGACAGGCCATAGAACTTCCCCAAAATAACATTAATGGTTCAGAGAACTCCTTGGTCAATTCTTTTAATGCTCTTGGGTGCAAGTTATCTAGTCCTGCAGATTTAGAAATGTTTAACTTAAATATTTGCTGTATGGAATCTTCCATAGTTATTGATGAAATAGAAAGTAAGATATGAATGAATCCTCTTGATTCTTTCCAAATGCAGAACAGAAATATTTATTGAATACTTCTTTCTTTTCTATGTCATGATTGACAATTTTACGATCCTCACTTAGGATTTAATCCCCCCACCCCTGATACATTAAGATAATTCCTTATTTTCCTTAACCTTTCTGTCTGTAGATTTTTCCTTGATACCTTTTATCATCGTTTGTCTGCATTTCCTAACTGCTGATTTGTACTCACTAGTATTCGCTTCCCCACTTTTCCAGTGTTATAGCTCCCTTTATTAGTCTGGGTGGTTTTTTAACCAAAGTTTTTTTTATTATGTAGTCTTTTAAGCAATAGCCATTTCCCATCCACATTTTTGTTAAAATTTTTCCTTTCAGTTTTGCTCATGATTGTTTGTTTTTAATGTTTGGAAATTGGCCTTTATAAAACACCATTTATAATAATATACAACACAACTGGTTTGCAGTATATTCTGTTTGCACATAACTTATGAAATTAGGTTGTGATCGCTTGCTGCACAATAGGGTTCACTTTTATCTTTCCTGACAGAAGACTAATAAGAGCACTCTTGAAACAGAAGGTAGAACAGGACAAAAGCTTATTTTACTCCCAGCCCCAGGATTCATGGTGAACTTTTAGAGAGTTGACATACCCCAAGCTCATAACCTCCAATACCTTGGAGTCATGATAAATACTGAACTCCATGAGATATTTTAGCTGAGAGATAGAGAACTAAAACAAAGCAAAAAATAAAACAGTGCAACCTGTCTGCCCAGAACTGCTACCATCTTTCAAAACTTTTATTTTGCTATGTATAGATCTCCTGACCTAGGTGAGATTCTGCATTTGCATACATTATATTTCTGCTTTATCCCTCAACTGTTCATCTTCACCCGTTTTGCAAAGAGACCTCTCGGAGTAGTACAGTCTTGCCTAACCCTATGGCTTACTAGTAACTGTCCAGTTGGGACACCTGATTAAATATCCACACAAGAACATGACTAGGTTGGATGCCAGACTTTCTGGCTGGAGAAACCCTTTGCACATTATCTGGTGTGGGGTGATAGTTCTGGGAAGAGATGAAAAGGGATGTGAACTGAAAGAAGCCATTCATCTAGCACTACAAATACAAGTGAAGCTCCAACATGTCCTAGCACTGATCAGTGTAAATAGGGGAACCATAATGTGTTCCTTGCACCAATAAAGTGCTTGTCATGCTTGGGCTGAGAACCTTACCTCATAAAGTTGGATCCTGGTTCAGGTGGTTGACTGAGTAGATGAGAATGGACATAGTAGGCATGGAAGACTGACAACTCTGACCTGTAGAGATGACCCCATCAGGTCGGGTTTATGTAGTGAGGCAATACAGGAAAGTTTTCACTGACTCTCCGCCTGTGCTATTCCTCTTCTGTGAATAAGTGAAGTATTTCAATTTCTAGGCTGGGTAGTTCCACATCTTTTACCAGAACTAAACTAATTAAAAAAAAATCAGAACAAGCTTTGCTGCTTGACTTGTGATACATACTGTGACAGGGTCGGGCCAGATGGCTACAGGAGAGTAATAGAAGGCAGATATATTAGCCCCAGGCTAAGTAGGTCCCTTTTCCCTGAGTAAGGTAACAGGGAAGGTTCCAGAACAATCAGGAATGTTCTGGAGACAATTAAAACAGGCTGATTAGAACACCTGCAGCCAATCAAGAAGCTGCTAGAATCAATTAAGGCAGGCTAATCAGGGCACCTGGGTTTTAAAAAGGAGCTCACTTCAGTTTGTTGTGTGCGTGTGAGGAGCTGGAAGCAAGAGTCACTAGGAGCTGAAAGTGAGAACACGGACTGTTGGAGGACTGAGGTGTACAAGCATTACCAGACACCAGGAGGAAGGTCCTATGGTGAGGATAAAGAAGGTGTTGGGAGGAGGCCATGGGGAAGTAGCCCAGGGAGTTGTAGCTGTCGCACAGCTGTTCCAGGAGGCATTCTAGACATCTGCATTTGACAGGGCCCTGGGCTGGAACTCGGAGTAGAGGGCAGGCCCAGGTTCCCCCCAAATCCTCCCAACTCCTGGTCAGACACAGGAGGAGTTGACCTGGACTGTGAATTCAGAAAAACAGCCAAGCTGAGGGCTGCCGTGAAGCTCCCAGGTGAGCAAATCTGCCCATAAGCGCAAGACCCACCGAGGTAGAGCAGGAACTTTGTCACAATACGTATCCCCTTATGACTACAGTTATTTGGTAAAATTATTAAACTGTCGAGCTTATATTTATAGAGACACTATATATATATATATATAAATGGCCAAAAATTAATCCTGGACTTCTGCATGCTCAAATTAGGTTCAGAGCCTAATAAAAGTATAATCGTCAAAGTTTAATTCAACTAGAAAAATATCAACGCTTTTTTTAATAAGATAAAGATTTTAGTGGTAGGTCTATCCTTCCCTTGTTTTGGCTGTATAATCTTCAATCCTGTCAAAACAGACATACATCTAGTTGGGAATGAACTGTTGTTTTGGGGATGGGTCTGCTACCTGTTTGTCCAAGGCCTTATAAACACACAAATTTAACTAAAATAGTTATTAAACTGGTACAAATGTTTGTGGATATAACTTAAATTGGTTTTCACCTGGCTTATAGCTATTTAACTTTAAGCGAGGTGTAACCTAATTTAAGTGTGTCCACATAGAGGTTTGCAGTGCTTTAAATGATCAAGATAAACTGGTGAATTTTGCATGTAGAGAAGACTAGCTAAACTGCTAGAGGCCTGTGGCTTTTGGGGCATCTATGCTGGAAAGTCTCTCCACAGGCAAGAAAATCTGACTGGTCTCAAAAAGATTAATACTTTTAAAAAAAGTTTTATGTAGTACAGCTATATTACCTTTTATATCAAGAACTCTAGATTTCCATTTAAAATTCATATTCTGTTGTAGTGAATAACTCATTTCTATTTATAAGCATTTGGTTGTTTACTTTGACCCCCCCCCCCCCCCCCCCCCGGCACCCCTGGTAGTAGACACTTGACAAGATCTCTGTAAATCAATTTGTTCAGGATCTATAAGCATCTCATTAACATTTGTTTTCTCTAAACTGTGCTGTTCAACACCTCAAATCTCTCAAAGCTTTTAGAATTGTAAGCATACATTTTGACATTGTGCTTCAAGTGGAAGAACTGGGTGGGTTTTTTCTCTTCCTCATCTTTTTTCCCATAGTAAAGAACTTCTTTTCAAATTGAATTTCAGGTCTGTGCATTCCATTTTTAACTGAAAAAAGCTCAGTTGGAGAAATATTACTTGCTGTTTGAATGACTGAAAGAATGTTCTTCTTTGTTTCATTTGAGCATAATTGTTCTTGATTTCTTCACCACTATCAGTTTTTAGCTGCAGTTTCTGAAACAGTGGACACAAGGAATCTTAACTTCTTTCTGTGGTTAAAAAACCAAAACCCACATGGCAATATGTCATTGTGTGCTGCCTGTCCTAAACTGATGTGTTGCAGTCTGCAAGTCAAATGATATTTTATTTCAGCTTGACTAATACGCCTTGTAACGCACAGGGTCACCATGACTATTTGCAGCTTTAGATGATTGATTCTCAGTACAAATGTCATAACAGATTATTTTAAAGAAGTGTAACAGACAGGAATTGACGTCAATAATGCTCAGCATTCAAAAGGTAACTTGTAGCAAAAAAAAATTAGTTTTTTTTTTAAATATTTTTTTAAAAGCCTGTTAGATTTGTCAATATGGAAATAAAAATGAATTTCATGGGGAGGGGGTGGTGGGAAAGAGAGAAATAGAGATTCCCCAGAAAGAGCAATTAAGTAATTTAAATATGTACATATTTTAAACCCACAGAATTTTGCTTGAATGACAAAGTAAATGAGTAAATGCATGTCAGATGCTCTTAATTTTTGTAGCATTTTTGCCCCCAAGAATTAGTGCTTAAAATGTATTTAATTGTGTAAAGTAGTTAATATTACATTTGTTTTACAAAGTACAATTAAACATTTACACTGACTAACAAAATAATAGAGTTGATATTTGACACTTATTCTTAATATTTAAGAGGTGGGGGAAGTATGTTTTAATTATAAGTACCAGGTAACCCAAACTCAATTTTCCTTTTGGGGAGTGTAATTTAAAATCACAGTGAAGCTGATAGATTTAATAATGCTCAAATTTAGGTTCAAAACTGATTTTACATTTATCTTATCTTAATATAGCATTATTTGCAAACCTTCCTATAGTCCATCGACACTGCCTTATAAGAATGACCATGGAGAATCGGTAGTCTGGTTATTGTAAAACGCTGCTTGCTCAACTAGTGTAACCATGGAAACGGGTGATTTGGGATTCCCACAGCGCCCCATCCCCCTCTTTGTATGATACAAATGTCTGAGTGGTGGGCTTTGTGATTAGTTGCATGTAGCTGTTACTACGAGAATGCCTGTGCAGGGCATTGTATACAGGGCTTGGGATTGTTCAAATGGAATTGTACCTTTCGATTGAGTGGAATGTTTTGGACTAAGGCCATTGCGTTGGGCCTGTAGGTACAAGTGAAAAGTGGAATGGCAATACACCATGTATTATACTAGACAAAACTATTCACAGTTCGTGCAGTGTGCTGTAAATGTCATGTTAGCCTTTCTTGCCTTTTCATGGTCTTTTAGGCAGTATTGCTAATCAAGTTGAAACTGTGCTGTCAGACTTAAGAAACATTCTCATAGGATAAAAAGTAATACTAAGAACAGGTTTTAAACCTTACTCTAATGAGAAAATGAAAGGAGTTGTTTTTAAAACTTGCAATAGTACCTGGAGGCCATGATCAGGGCCTCATTAATACAGGGCACTGTACACACAATAAAGACAGTCCCTGCTCCAAATAGGTGACAATCTAAACAGTTACTCAGATCCTATTCTAAAAGTTCTTCACAAAGTGTAACTACCACACAACATATTTGAAGTTAAAATTTTGGAATCAATTAACCTAGGCTTGAAATCTACTCAAATGTCATCTTCCTGAAACCCTGATGCAACTAGATTGGTAGTACAGTCCAAAATTTGTAAATGGATTCTTGTCCTCAGTCAATAATAGATCAATAGCCTAAGAGGGAAGGGGTGTTAAACCTTTGTTAAACTTTTGTTACAATTTTAAACTATTCCAGAATGTTCCCTACATAAAAGATACTCTTAACTACTCCTCCATAAAATTTTATATTCATGTTTTCATGGTGTCTTCTTGACTAATATAATTGACTTCTCCTTTGTTTTTATAGTGCTGTTGACATGCCAGACAAGTAACAGGTCTAAACAATAAGGGGATTACAATATAAAGATACAGAAATTAGTACTGTATAAAACACGGGAAGGTAATTGTTCATAGATGGTATACTTCTTGTGGGGGTCAGTCTGCCACATGATGGAATTTATGTGTTTTCAGCTTTTTTTTTTTTCAAAGTTATCAAGTTACATGCACAAAACTGTTCAAAGAATATTAACATTGCAAATTCAAGCACTTAGAAGATAGGAAATGCCAGTATAAAGGTTGTCTGTGCAATATTAATTCGTCCCTCTTGTGCATATGTATTATAATAGTGTCTGTAATTACATGATCACATGCTGTTTTTTCCATAGGATCCTGCCCCATTCAGTGAGAGACTGAGGAGAGGAGAGATTGAGAAGGATGAGGACTGTTTAGGTTAGAAAGAAGAGGGCACATAGGAGGTATACAAAATAATTACAGGGATAGGGAAGGTATGTTGGATATTCCTGTTCACCTTGTGTCATAGCACAAAAACAAGGGGATGTCACATAAGGCTGATAGCCAACCAATGTGCAACTGATAAAAAGAAACATATTTTTACACCAGGCATAGTTAGCTGTGGAACTCACTGCCACAAGGTATCACTGAGGCCAAAAGTTTAGGAGGATTCAAAAAAGGATTAGACGTTTTCCTCCCAGGGCAGATTGGCACAGGCCCTGGGGGTTTTTCGCCTTCCTCTGCAGCATGGGGCACAGGTCACTTGCTGGAGGAGTCTCTGCACCTTGAAGTCTTTAAACCATGATTTGAGGACTTCAATAGCTCAGACATAAGTTAGGGGTTTGTTACAGGAGTAGGTGGGTGAGATTCCGTGGTCTGTGTTATGCAGGAGGTCAGACTAGATGATGGTCCCTTCTGACCTTAAAGTCTATGATTCTATGACTAGGAGATTCTTGCAAAGTCATAGATTATCATCAGGGTTGGAAGGGACCTCAGGAGGTCATCTAGTCCAACCCCCTGCTCAAAGCAGGACCAATCCCCAATTTTTGCCCCAGATCCCTAAATGGCCCCCTCAAGGATTGAACATTCAACCCTAGGTTTAGCAGGCAAATGCTCAAACCACTGAGCTACAGGTGGATGCATAGAATACATTAGAACCTCTTTACAACGGTCTCCCATAGGACAGCGTGCAGGAGAACACAAGTATCTAGAGTGGATGAAGGAATCAAAGGAAGTGATTAGGAACATGGAGACACCAAAGAGAATAGGAGTGAATATAAAGATGATGGCATTGACGTAAGCATAGGTGGAGTAATGGAAAGTTTCTGGTTCAGAATTAGTACTTTGAAATTATTTGGAAGACAAGAAAAGTGTAGATTTTACCCACTTTTGTCATGAACCAGTGCCAATCTGTGAGATATATGTACATGCCTCCAAATTGGCTATTTTGAACAATCTATATGTTGGACTCACTTTATAAAAACCTAGCAAAAGAGTCCCTGCTCTGCCTCGCCAGTCTTGCTCCACTTGATGTGAAAGGGAGTGGCGGGGGCCTCTGAGTCTGATATGTTGCTTCCTTCATTGTTTTGAACTTTGAGAGAGCTAACAATCTCCACTCCCAAGAGGTTGTGTCTTACCCAGCCCACTTGCCTGTCTTCCTAGGAGCCATTCTGCTGTGCCTTCTCTTTATTCTTCACCATTTGCTGTCTTGGTCATGTGGCAAAGAGCCTTGACCTTCTGTGCCTTACGAAGTTTTGGGTAGGGAGTGGTTTTCAGCCCCGCTTTTTAGTTGACAGCTTCCCTCATTTGTGGTATATCTTCCAATGCTCCATATTTGTCTGAACAAAGTATGGAGGGTATTCTCAGTCCTCAGCCTGGAAATGAGAACATTTATTCTCAACTTCAGAAGTCTTAGTAATGCATTTTAGAGTCCACTCTAAAATCTGTAGACTAATCTTCGAGGTCACACAGAATGGCTCCCTCAAGGATTGAACTCAAAACCCTGGGTTTAGCAGGCCAATGCTCAACCCACTAAGCTATCCCTCAAGTTGAAGCTAGCAAGAGATGTTAAGAGTAACAAGAACGGTTTCCTTCAGGTATGTTAGCAACAAGAAGAAAGTCAAGGAAAGTGTGGGCCCCTTACTGAATGAGGGAGGCAACCTAGTGACAGAGGATGTGGAAAAAGCCAATGTACTCAATGCTTTTTTTGCCTCTGTCTTCACGAATAGGGTCAGCTCCCAGACTGCTGCACTGGGCAGCACAGCATGGGGACCTCCCTCTGTGGAGAAAGAAGTGGTTCGGGACTTTTTAGAAAAGCTGGATGAGCACAAGTCCATGGGGCCGGATGCGCTGCATCCGAGAGTGCTAAAGGAGTTGGCGGATGTGATTGCAGAGCCATTGGCCATTATCTTTGAAAACTCATGGTGATCGGGGGAAGTCCCAGACAACTGGAAAAAGGCTCATGTAATGCCCATCTTTAAAAAAGGGAAGACGGAGGATCCTGGGAACTACAGGCCAGTCAGCCTGACCTCAGTCCCTGGAAAAATGTTGGAGCAGGTCCTCAAGGAATCAATTCTGAAGCACTTAGAGGAGAGGAAAGTGATCAGGAACAGTCAGCATGGATTCACCAAGGGCAAGTCATGCCTGACTAATCTAATTGCCTTCTATGACAAGATAACTGGCTCTGTGGATGAGGGGAAAGCGGTGGATGTGTTGTTCCTTGAGTTTAGCAAAGCTTTTGACATGTTCTCCCACAGTATTCTTGCCAGCAAGTTAAAGAAGAATGGGCTGGATGAATGGACTCTAAGGTGGATAGAAAGTTGGCTAGATTGTCGGTCTCAACGGGTAGTGATCAATGGCTCCATGTCTAGTTGGTAGCCAGTATCAAGCGGTGTGCCCCAAGGGTCAGTTCTGGGGCCGGTTTTGTTCAATATCTTCATTAATGATCTGGAGGATGGTGTGGATTGCACTCTCAGCAAGTTTGCAGATGACACTAAACTGGGAGGAGAGCTAGATACGCTGGAGGGTAGGGATAGGATACAGAGGGCCCTAGATAAATTAGAGGATTGGGCCAAAAGAAATCGGATGCGGTTCAACAAGGACAAGTGCAGGGTCCTGCACTTAGGACAGAAGAATCCCATGCACCGCTCCAGACTTGGAACTGAATGGCTCGGCAGCAGTTCTGCAGAAAAGAACTTAGGGGTTACAGTGGACGAGAAGCTGGATATGAGTCAACAGTGTGCCGTTGTTGCCAAGAAGGCCAATGGCATTTTGAGATGTATATGTAGGGGCATTGCCAGCAGATCGAGGGACGTGATCGTCCTCCTCTATTCGACATTGGTGAGGCCTCATCTGGCGTACTGTGTCCAGTTTTGGGCCCCAAACTACAAGAAGGTTGTGGAAACATTGGAAAGAGTCCAGCGAAGGGCAGCAAAAATGATTAGGGGACTGGAACATATGAGTTATGAGGAGAGGCTGAGGGAACTGGGATTGTTTAGTCTACGGAAGAGAAGAATGAGGGGGGATTTGATAGCTGCTTTCAACTACCTGAAAGGGGGTTCCAAAGAGGATGGATCTAGACTGTTCTCAGTGGTAGCAGATGACAGAACAAGGAGTAATGGTCTCAAGTTGCAGTGGGGGAGGTTTTAGGTTGGATATTAGGAAAAACTTTTTCACTAGGAGGATGGTGAAACACTGGAATGCGTTACCTAGGGAGGTGGTGGAATCTTCTTCCTTAGATATTTTTAAGGTCAGGCTTGACAAAGCCCTGGCTGGGATGAGTGAGTTGCTCCTTGTTTTGTCATCTGCCACCATTGAGAACAGCCTAGCTCTATCCTCTTTGTAATCCCCCTTCAGGTAGTTGAAGGCTGCTATCAAATCCCCCATCACTCTGCTCTTCTGCAGACTAAACAAGCCCAGTTCCCTCAGCCTCTCCTTGTATGTCATGTGCCCCAGCCCCCTAATCATTTTCATTGCCCTCCGTTGGACTCTCCAATTTGTCCACATCCTTTCTGTAGTGAAGGGCCCAAAACTGGATGCAATACTCCAGATGTGGCCTCACCAGTGCCAAATAGAGGGGAATACTCACTTCCCTCGATCTGCTGGCCATGCTGCTACTAATGCTCCCCAATATACAATAACTCAGAGCCATCTCCAGCATTTGGGGATTTTTGCTACTGGCAGTCAATGATGGGCCACATGCCATCTCCTCCATAAATGTATCCAGCTCAGTCTAGATTTTTTTTGCCCCCACTGCTCCCCTTGGAAGGCTGTTCCAGAACTTCACTCCTCTGATGGTTAGAAACCTTCATCTAATTTCAAGTCTAATTTGTTGATGGTCAGTTTATAGCCTTTTGTTCTTGTGTCCACATTGGCGCTTAACTTAAATAACTCCCCTCACTCTCCCTGGTATTTATCCCTCCTGAGGTGTTTATAGAGAGCCTTCTTATTATATCTCCTCAGCCTTCTTTTGGTTAGGCTAGACAAGTCAAGCTCTTTGAGTCTCCCCTTATAAGTTGGGTTTTCTATTCGTCAGATCATCCTCGTAGCTCTTCTCTGCACCACTTCCAGTTTGAATTAATCTTTCTTAAACATGGGAGACCAGAATTGCGCACACTATTCCAGATGAGGTCTCACCAGTGTCTTGTATAATGGTACTAACTCTTCCCTGTCTCTACTGGAAATAGCTCACCTGATGCATCCTAGGACTGCATTAGCCTTTTTCACAGCCACATCACATGGACTGCTCATAGTCATCCTATGATCAACCATTACACCCAAGTCTTTCTCCTCCCTCTGTTGCTTCCAACAGATAAGTCCCTAGCTTATAGCAAAAATTCTTGTTGTTAGTCCCTAAATGCATGACCTTGCGATTTGCACTATTAAATTTTATCCGATTTCTATTACTTCAGTTTACAAGGTCATCCAGATCATCTTGTATGATATCCGGTCCTCCTTCGAATTGTCAGTATCTTCCAACTTTGTGTCATCTGCAAATTTTATTAACACACTTTCACTTTTCGTGCCACGGTCAGTAATAAAAATGTTAAATAAGATTGGTCCCAAGTTCCCTTTCTTTATCTGCCTACAGTAACCAACAGAGCCTTTTGTCAAAATATCACACCTAGTCTAAAACAACAAGGCCGTACTTGGTTTATTATATAGAAGGTCAGACTAGATGATCAAAATGGTCCCTTCTGAGCTTGGAATCTATAAATCTATTCTCTGCACCTCACCTTTCTATTTTCCTCTCTCCTTTTGTTCTCCTGTCCTCCATCTTGTCTCAATTCGGTAATTTGTCTGAAATTTGTATATCATAGGATTTTTAATCCTACTCTACTATATTTTCAGATGACACCTATGTTTATTAAATTACACATTTAATCTGTATTTGTATACACAGATGATTTTTCTGTGAAATAAACATATTTTTATAAAAAAAGTAAACAATATTTAGTGTTTAGTGATTTACAACCAGAGCTTTATTTGGTATTAAAGCAGGGTTGGAACACACTTATTGTTTTTACAGTGATATCACAATGATGTAACTTTCAGCAAGGTGGTGATTACTTTGACTCAAAATAGCCAATTTTAACTTAATATAAGTGTTATTTTAAACGTGTAAAATGGCTTCTTTTGGAACCCTTCATACTACAGAGTTCAGCAAAATAGGGTGCAGCTTTTTGTTAAGGATAATATAGTTTGTGCTGCTTTTACATTGTTTGAAATGTAACTTGCAGTACGCTGACTTACCCTTTCCTGTTAAGCGTTTGAAAACTGCTGCACCAGAAATCTGGTTTCAGTTAGTACCTCTTCTCATTTTTACTACTCTTTTTAAATTGGGGATGGGGAGGAAGAACCTAGAATGAATACTATACAGAATTTTGTTTCAGTTTGTGGTTACTGAGGGTCTCTGACAGTTTTTAATATAAATTCTTAGTGAGCCACAGCACTGCGTTAACCTCAAATTACATAAAGGAGAAAGCTTTCATTTCCAATTCCAACAGAGGATGAAGATTCACTAAATCTGAATTAACTTTGATGTTTTGAGGTGACTGTTCTATAAATTGCACCAAAATATAATCTATGTTCCATTTTATAGATGAAATACCACCTGTACTACACTTTAATGGTTTGTTTTGATCATGTGAATTTTTAAGCCCCCCCCCCCCCCCCCCCCCCCCAAGATTTTAAACATTTCTTGACTGTTTTTCTAGCTGCCTCTTGGTCTTGTTGATTTTTATGTGACTCCTGGTAACATGTTGAAAACAAAGGAAACGGAACTACAGTATATGCTTTTAAGGAATAAAAATGCTAATTATATAAACATTTTTTTGAATGCAGAGGTAGTCTTTAGTTTAATACTGGTAGTATTGTGCCATGGGAACAGTTAAGATGAGTGCTTATCGAAAGTGTTAATCATATAACCCAAATATACAACTCAAATACACAACAGTCTAACTTCAGTGGTAAATTGACTATGAAAGCTAATTGTTGCAATTCTGATAAACTCCTCCTGCTGGACGCTCACCAGATCACAGTACTACCCAACCAGTGGATCCTGCATGCTGTTGGCATGCTGGGTCTCATCTTGGCAGAGTTTAGGGCCTTTCGGGACATGCTCCAGGTTCAGAGCCTGTGCTTAACAGTTCTCCTGCCAGTGGTGATCCTGTGGTCTAAGGGCTTAAGCCCTGCAATCAGCACTGGCTTTCCCAAGCTTACCCAATGCCTTCTGTACGTTTTTAGAGTCACACCAAAACTCTGAACTTGCTGGGTGGCTGACTCCTAGAATTACCCTACTAGAACCCCTTGACATATTACAGTGACCAATTTGATAGGGTACCAGCCTGGAAGAAACAGCAACAAGAACACTTGCAGCTACCTCAACAGTCACTGGCACTGCAAGATCGCTTGCTGGTACCATGTGTTCCCTCGATACCTGAGAAGACCCAAGAAGAGTGGGACCCACCAGAAAAAGAAGGGTTGCTCCCTTCAGTCAAGTCCTCCTCTTCTTTGTCCCCTGAGGAGGTGGTAATGCCTTCTCTTAGATGACTTTTAGGGCCTACCAGAGCTTAATGAAGTGTCTAGCAGAGTCTTTCCAGATTCCTTTAGAGAGGATCTGGGAGTCTCATCATTCCCTGGTGGGCATTTTGTATATCACTCCCCAGGGTAGGATCACCTTACCCATCAATGAAGCACTGTTATCAACTGTACATAGTCTATGGCAAACGCCTGCCACTGTTCCATTCACTTGCAAACAGGCAGATAAAAAGTATGACATTCTGGCCAAGGGAATGGAGTACTACTTCAAGGCCACCGCCAACTCTCTTAACGTCTATATCTCCTGGGTGGGAAAAGCTATTTGTTGGCTGGTCTTCATTTTCTAGTTGCAAACTTCCAGGCCTTGATATCAAAATACGATTTTAACAACTGCTCAAAGTATACTAATTTTATTGAACAGCTGCCACAAGATCATGGGGAACAATTTCAAGCCTTGATTTGGAGGGTCAGTGGATCATGAAAGCTTCCCTGCAGTCTGCCTTTGATGCTGACATGGCTTCACGGTCCTTAACCACATCAGTAGATGTGCAATGAGCATTCTGACTCTAATCTTCTGGTCTCCTGAGGGAGGTCCACAGTATTTTGCAAGACCTCCTTTTTGAAGGGCCAAAGCTCTTTAGTGGTGACCTGGACTTCTCCCTCCACTCCTTTAAAGACTCAAGGGCAACATTGTGATTGTTGGCAATATGTATGCCCGAAACAGAGACGTTTCAGTAAGTCTCAAATGGCACAATGCTCCCGACTATTTCAGGTCTACGGAGTCCTAAGGAGATCCAGACCTCAGAAAAGGGGACCAGCATCCTGCAAAACTGCCCAACCACCATCTTCCTCCAAGCAACCATTTTGATAACTGGGTTGAGGGCCTCAAACAATCTCTTCCTCCAGATCTTCCGATACATGATTCCACCACCCTCCCTCCTTTCGGAGACCATCTATCCCTCTTACTACATGTTGGAAGCTCATCACCTCAGACAAGTGCATCCCAGATGTGGTCACCACGGGACATTCCACCCACCCTTAATCTCCTTTCCTGGGACCCATCTCATGAGGATCTCCTAAAGCAGGAATGCCAGTTCCTTCTGCATCTGGGGCAAATGAGCCAGTTCCCCCATAATTCATGGGAAGAGGCTTCTGTTCCAAATATTTCCTGATTCCCAGAAGAGGCGGCAGCTGGAGGTAGATATTAGACCTCATGAACCTTAACACCTACACCCTATCCCAGCAGTTCAGAATGGTGATGTTAGCTACCATAGTCCCATCCCTAGATCTGGGGGACTGGTTTGTCACCCTTGACCTCCAAGTTTTCTACTTTCATCTTGCTATCCATTCCTCCCACAAGTGCTTCCTGCATTTCATCGTGGGCGCACAGCGTTGCCAATACCATGTCCTCCCCTGTAGGTTCTCCATGGCCTTGAATATCTTTGCAAAGTGATAATGGCTCACCTATATCAATGGGGCATTGTGGTCTTTCCATATTTAGATGATTGGCTTCTCAAGACCAATCTATGCAAAAGACCTAGTTAGCAACCACCAAGGCCCTAACCCTATTTCAGTCTCTGGGCCCCTATGTCAATCTGTGTTAACACCAGTTCAGCGAATAGACTTCACTGGAGCCATGCTATACTTTCTAACTGCTAGGGCTAACCTGCGCAAGGAGAGATTCTCCACTGATCTCTACATCACAGCCTTCAAACAATCACAAGGACCTAACTACAACTCCTGGGCCACAGGTCTGTCTCCATGTTCATTATGCTGCGTGTGAAATTGCACAGATGTCCTCAGGCATGATTAAAGACTACACCACAAACAGACACAATATTTCTGTACCGATCATTGTACCTGTGTGAGTACTGGACTCTCTCAGGTGGTGGAATGACCCACCAAAGGTCTGTTTGGGAACCCCATTCTCATGATCACCACCTTCTAAAATCCTCATGACCCACGTGTCATGTTCTGGGATGCAATGCAGACCAGGGAAGGGATATGTCACTGCCTACCCTGTAATGCTGTGTGCCTCACCATGTGTTGCTGCTGTAGCTCCCAACCTGGGCTGCTCACAACGAGCCTACCATCATGCAGGTTACACCCTGAGTGTCTGTGTATAGCTGCAACCCTGGTCCAGCAGCTCTGATCTCAACAGCTTGCCAACAACACACCAGGCAGACTCTGGCTTCTACCAGCCTTGGTTCTTACATGCAGGGTAACCCCAAAACGCTCCCAGTCCTGGATTTTCCCAAAAATGTGTGTCTGCAATGTCTTTCCCTTTCTTGGCAGTTCAGATATTAAGGTTCATTGCCCCTGTAAGGAGTCAACATTTTGCTATGTTAACTGGAGTTTCCAAACAGTTCAGTTAAGTACAGCACTGGATTGATTTAGTTCAGTGGTTCTCAAACTTATTTGATTGGGACCCCCTTCTTTGTGTCTGTAGTCTTTTATGCCCCCACCCCCACCCCCCAAAAATACATATACAGCCACTCACCTCTGGAGGCAGAGTGGAGAGCAGTGGCTGCTGACTGGGCAACCGGTTCTGAAGGCAGCACCGTGCTAGTAGCAGCACAGAAGTAAGGGTGGTTAATGTGAGAAGTGATATTCCTCAATATCACTTTTCACAGCAGACTTAGCACCCCATTGCTATCCTTACTTTTGTGTTGCTGCTGCTGCCCTGGGGTGACAGCCAGAGCCCCACAGCATTCAGATGAGGGATTGGGGGTGATGGAAGGGGAGCCCAAGTCCAGGTGGTGGGGCTCCAGCTGTCCCCTCTGTCCCCACCTCCTGGGTGTGCACGACCCTTCTGCATGAGCCCCAGCCACCTGGGGCTGACACCCAGAGCTCTTTAAAACAAAAACCAACCAAACAAACAAAAAAAGGGGCACACAGCTCGCGCCTCCCTTGACACATTCCCCTGCCTGGGATAAAGTTAGAAATGGTTACCAGCAAATAAAAATGAAAACGCATCTGAAAATCTAAATCTTAATCTGGCAAGGTTTGGTTCAAGGCTTTGTTCAAGATGGTCTTTCTCACCCAGTCTTCCAGCAAGATGGCAATTGACCCCGTCCTCAGTCAGGATCTCTCCCAGAGGCCTAAAGGTGCTCGTGCTTTTGTCTTAGGTGCAAAAAAATCTCCTGGAGTTTTCTGCCTCTCTTTTATAGTCCAGTGTACCTTTAAAGAGGATTCTTGTGAAAGTTACCCTTCAAAGTAAAGTTTATCCAAGCAGTAAGGAAGGAAATATGGTGGAGAAGGAGGCTCCATGCTCTTTCTTCCCATACGGCATATTTCATACAAAGATAATTACAATGGTATGTCTGGTGTGAATACAGGAGTGCTTTTGGTCACACCACCTCTCTGCTTGGGTTGTGGGGGAGAGAGGGTGTATCTGTGAGCTGCCACAGCACAGGGAAAATAGTTCTTACTGCGTTACATCAACAAACTGGAACCAAGGACAGTCTGCTATGCATGTGAGCACTTTCTCTATGAAGTAGAGGGGTAATGTTAGACAACAGGGCAGCTACACTACATAAACTGACAAGAAGGAGCGAGATCTGAATCCTTATGCGCAGAGTCACTAAAACTGAAGCTGATGCTGCTCTCATCACATAGCTATTTCTGCAATTTACCCTGAGCAGGATCTTCTATCTGAACTGCAAGTGAGAACTCAACTACTCTGTTTTCCACAGCATCTGCCAAATGTGGGGCCTCCTGAAGGTGGGCCTCTTTGCAACTTCAACCAGTGCAAGGTGTTATCTCTTCTGCTCCAAAGAAGGATATGGCACTAATCCTTGGGAGATGCTCTAGTAGTACCCTGGCCCAAAGTCCTGCACTGCATTTACCTGCCTACACCTCTGATCCTCAGGACCTTGCTCAAACTGAGAGAAAAAGGGGTGAGGGCTATCCTGACTGTGCCCTCATTGCTGAGGCAGTTATGGTACTCGACTCTACTTCATCTTTCTGTGGCAGTGCTTCTCTGCCTTCCCATCACAAGACTCAGGCACCATAGCCTAGCCCAACCTTTTGTCTCTGAACCTGAAGGCTTGGCTCCTGTTTGGTTCTCAGACATAGAGTTAAATTGCTTGGCCAGTGTTCAGTCAGTCCTTCTGTCTAGCAGGAAACTGACTTGTAAGACTTACCTGCAAATGTGGAAATGGTTCCATTCCTGGTGTTACCTCTGCTCTTTGCAAGCTTCACAAGCTCCACTCAAGGATCCTAGATTACGTGTAGGCCTTAAACACAAAGACTGTCAGTGAACTTAGAGTACACCTGGCTGCCATTACACCCTTCTACATGCCTGTGTGGCCAAATTCCTTATGGAGTTGTACAACTTATTTCCCCTTCTCCAGAACCCTGCTCCTACATGGGACCTTAATCTGGTCCTCAATGCCTTGAGGGACCCCTCTCCCCATTTGAACTGATGGCCACCTGGTGCTCTTTCCCTGCTCTCCCGCAATAATTAATTTCTAATAGCCATCACCTAGGCCAGAAAGATGAGAGAACTTGGGGTGCTCATAACAGACCCACCATACACTACCTTCTACTGGTTTCAGAGTAGCAGCCGTGTTAGTCTGTATCCGCAAAAAGAAAAGGAGTATTTGTGGCACCTTAGAGACTAACAAATTTATTTGAGCATAAGCTTTCGTGAGCTTCAGCTCACTTCATCGGATGCATTCAGTGGAAAATACAGTGGGGAGATTTATATACACAGAGAACATGAAACAATGGGTGTTACCATACACACTGTAACGAGAGTGATCAGGTAAGGTGAGCTATTACCAGCAGGAGAGCGGGGGGGGACAACGACTTTTTGTAGTGATGATCAAGGTGGGCCTACTGTGACAGATCATGCCATGTCCCCATCTTTCTCCATAAAGTCTCATTGCAATTTCATATCAACCAAGATATGAAATTTACCAGTAGTTTATAGTTTACTTCATATTTTATACAAAGCCTTATCTTGAGAGAGGAAGCAACTCTCCACACACTAGATATGAGGTGGCCCCTCACCTATTACCTCAACAGGACTAATACCATTAGTTCCTCTCCCAGACTCTTCATCGGTTCAAGAAAGGATATAAAGGAGCACTAGTTGCGACTCAGAGACTTTCTAAGTGGGTTTTGGGTTGTATCTTGACATGCTATGATGCAGCTGGGATAGGGTCATAGAGTGACAGCCCACTCCATGAGGACTCGGTCCACTTCTGTATCCTTAAGAATGTCCCCATAACAGAAATCTGCAGGGCTGCAACCTGGTCCTCAGTTCACACATTCTCCAAACTTTACAAAATCATACAAATATCCAGAGCTGACCCACTTTCGGCAATTCAGTCCTCTGAACTTTTCTGGATTTGTGCCTCAGCACCCACCTCCATGTTGAGATACTCATGGGAGTCTCGTACAGCGGAGCACCCATTCAAGACATATACTTAAAGAAGGGGGAGAGGTTACTTTCCTTTTCAGTAATTTGAATTCTTCAAGATGTTTTGTCCCTATGGGTGCTTCACCTCCTGCCCTCCTTCTCTTCTGCTTCAAAGTCTTTCAGGTTTCATGGTTGAGAAGAACTGGGGGAGGCCTGGGACGGAAGTGATGAATGCGTCACTTCTGGGATGTTGTCACTTCAGGGACCCACTGTGCCGGCTCGCGGGGCCCCCCAAGGTGTGCCTAGGAGCCCTGTGGCCCACTTGGGTGACTCTACTCCCTCCCCCACCCCCCCAGTCAGCGGGCCTGATTCTTGTTCCAAAGGTAAGTGCTGCAATTGCAGCTCTGAGAAAGAAAAGTTCTTCCTGCAGAGCTAGAAACATTTATTTTTTAGAAAATGTTTTTTTTTTTTTTAAATGGCAAAAGAAAGTGACCTTCAAAAGTCATTACGCATCAAGGGCTTCTGTAGAGTGCTTAATTTTATTTGTTGCCAGGTTTGTGTGTGTAACTATTGAGGGAGACCAGTAACTGGTGTTATGAGGGAAGATTTTGGTTAATTTAGCTGGTTGCTGTGCTTTGCAGCATGGAGCTCTATTAATTATTGACAGGGTTAGCTCAATCCAAAGCTTCTGCACTGCTGTAGATCTATCTAATTTACCATCCAGCATAGTGCTGAGAGAACAGAAATTAATGATTTGATTCTTACTACCTGTGTGAATGATATATAAAGCTGGAAACACTGCTTGGGAAAATGTAATTTAAATAAGGTAAGCGAGTACAAAGAGGCTGACAGCATATGAAGAAGTGTTGATTTCTTCTCCACTTTTAGTTACAAGTTTGGATTTTAGCCGGAGACATTCATACTGGCAAGCTGGTAAAGCATTAAACCAGCTTCAGGGGGAGGGATAGATCAGTGGTTTGAGCATTGGCCTGCATTGTGAGGGGTTGGGGAGCGGGGTTGGGGGCTTTCCCGCTCCCCAGCTGGAATGCCGGGCGGACAGAGTGGGATAAGCCCCTGCACCCCAACCCTGCTCCCCAGCTGGAACGCCAGGTGGGTGGAACGGGGCAAGATCCCACTCCCTGGCTAGAATGTTGGGCGGGCGGAGCGGGGCAAGCCCCCGCGCCCCGACCCTGCTGCCTCGCAGGAGCGCTGGGCGGGCAGAATGGGGTAAGCTCCCGTACCCCAACCCTGCTCCCCAGCAGGAGCGCCGGATGGGCGGGTGGAGCGGGGCGAGCCAAACAACTTTATCATGGAACGTTGAGTGACTTCAAACGAGTATGTTCTCTAATAGATCATCAACCTAATAGCGAAACAGTGTTAACCAGGATGACTTTAAGTGAGGAGTTTCAGAGTAGCAGCCGTGTTAGTCTGTATTCACAAAAAGAAAAGGAGTACTTGTGGCACCTTGGAGACTAACAAATTTATTTGAGCATAAGCTTTCGTGAGCTTATGAAGTGAGCTGTAGCTCACGAAAGCTTATGCTCATATAAATTTGTTAGTCTCTAAGGTGCCACAACTACTCCTTTTCTTTTTAAGTGAGGAATTACTGTACTGAAAAATTCTTACAGCCATTTAATTTAGAAGCTCTAGTACTTCCTGTCTTTGGAGCAGGGACTTTCAGCTTGGCAAGAGGGTGGCGCTAGTATCGAAGTGTACATTTTGCTGTTGGTTTTGTTTTTTGGTTTTTGGTTTTTTGTTTTTGTTTTTGTTTTAAATCATATTAAAAAAACCTCAAATTTGGCAAACTTATAAGCCTCTAAAGCATTTGTAATAGTCACAAGATTGGCAGTGCTCGGGGACTGGAACAATGAGCCAGAGGGGTAGCTGTGAAATTGGGGTGGAGGATGAGATCAGGAAGAGATGGGATGGGGTAGAAGGAGTCGGGCTTGGAGGAATGGGGCAGAAGGGTCTGTTACCAGTGGAACACACTTCTCTTTAAAACCTGGAATAGAACACAGGATTTCTGTGACTCAGTATTCCTTGGCTATCAGTAAATGTATATGAAACAGACTGGCAAAATGTATTTTTCCTTTTAGTGGCTGGTCATGTAGGCTGGCAACCCACTACTTTTAGTTACCCTGTTAGCTGAAGGGGTAGAGGTCTGTGCTGTTAATATAAAGGTTCTAACCTTGCTGATGACCCATGTGGAGGTCAGTATGGTTCCATGTGATTTACTGTCTTTTTTTTTTCCAGTTTGCTTTTAAAAAAAACTTAAGGAATTACATACACAAAAATGTTAAAGGAACATTAAGGGTGCAAAGTCAAGAATTCAGAATTAGGAAATGCCACAGGTAAGGTTACCTGTGTAACCTAAACTTGACCCTTTTGCTCGTATTCATAACGATACAGTCTTTAGTTTCGTGATTGCATAGTATTTTTTCCACAGGGCCCTTGCCTTATTCAGTATAGAAGATGGATGGTGCTCAGGGAGTGAATCAGGATTGTGTAGTGAATGAGACTGTAATCTGCCTTATTTGTTGCAGAAGTTGGAAGGTGTGTAGTGCATGAGGCGGAGGATACTAGAAAGAGAAAGGATGATGGTCTGATGGTTAAGGCAGTTAAATATCACCCTGGAGAACTCAGTTGTGTTCCTGCCTCTGCCACAGAGTTCTTTTGTGATGCTGGGCCAGTCACTGAAACCACACTTCTCAAAAAGGCCACTAATCGTGTGTCCCTCACTTTCTGGGTGCCCATCCAGAGCACTGGGGCCTAATTTGCTGAGCACTCAAAGCTGTAATTGAAGTCAGTGGGAGCTGTGCTCTGAACAAGTAAAGTGCTATAAAATATGAAGTACTCTGAAAAATCAGGCCCTAGGTATCTCAAATTGTGCACCCAAGATTAGTGTATGCTTTTACCATAACTTGTGTGCCTCAGTTCTCATTCTATAAAATACCACCATCTTGCCTTAAAGGTATGTGATGAAGATGAATACTTTTAAACTATTCAGTTACTATGGTGATTGGCACTGTAGAAAAACCCATGTGGAAATTAATAATTCTCTATTCAGAGCAAGGTTTGCATGCTGTGCAGTAAATAAGGCATGGGGACATATGCCTATATGATGAGGATAACTTGAAATATTAAATAGGTATTCATTTAGTGAGCATCGTCTATCCTGAGTGGGGCAGGGTTCCTGTGGAAAAAGTATCATAATGCATATGTGCTAGTTGGCCAAATTACAGTTGCATGGGCAGCCTTAATTGTGGCATTTCTTAACTTTTGAGTGCTTGAGTTTGAAACCTTAACATTTAAAAAATATTTTTATATTTAAGTATGTTGAAGAATCCATTAATTTCCTATTTACATAGTACAGAAGACTGTGGTCTCAATGTATTGACAATTGAATTTTAATACAAAACTTCTATTAAACTTGTAATGATATCCTTTCAGGTTCTAATGACCTATTGCAATATTACTGCAAGTCATATCTTCCTTAGTTTGTGATTTAAAATGGCATAATCTGTCTACACACTAGCACCAACAGAGTTCAACTGCTGTCACTAAATGTAGTCATAGGTTTATGCAACAATATTGTCATGAATCTAAAAATCAATAGGTTTTATTTGGTGAAAATGTAGTATTGCTAATGTTTCTAGAAAACATACCTAGTACACAAGCTAATAAATCTGTTTTGATTAATTCAGCCTTATATTTCTGTAAACGTTACTTGGGTGTTTTATTTTCACTGTTTTTGATAAAAAATAGCATCAAAATCATCATAAATACATCATCAAAACACATGCTAAGTACTGAAGAAAAAAGTGTTATAGAAGCTGAGTTAAGCTACAACTTACAGCATATCTCACGTTTGTGCTCTGCATAACACCGTAGGCATTGTGGAGTTTCAGCATTAGGTCGGGCATTCTTGGGCGACATTGAGATGTGCTTGGGGGGGGCCTTTGAATTTGTACCCCTACAGCTTTGCTGCTTCTCCAACTGCAGCTTTATGCTTGTCTGAATTTTGTTTTTGTTTTAAAAAAACAAGACTTGAAAAGTTCGTGCCAGAGACTACATTTTGTGAATGCCACTCTTCAGCTGTTTTGTAACTGTGGGTGGTTCCCTTTACATCCATTTGACAGGGTGCTTGAGTACCTCATTCATCAATTCTACCTTGGACTGCATGTCCATAATGAAATTTGCTAGTACATATGAATTTCTTGAACCAACAAAGAACGCATTTTGTATTTCCTATCTATCAAAATGGAATTTCTAATAATTGTAAAAGTACATTTCATGTAGCTGGATGCTTCTTCAATGTAGTATAAATAATGGATACAAACTACTTCAGCTTTTTAAGTCAATAGTGAATAGTCAATATTTGTATGGGATATAAAATATAGTAGTACTATTGGTCAAAGCTGAGGAATGGCTAGGACAAAATCTGGAAAAATTAGATCATCAGGAAAGCTTTAAAAAGGAGAATTTTATCAAGTTTTTTCCTTGTCTGTATTGCTCACCTTATTTGTATAAGACTTCAACATTTTTATTTGCAAGTTAGGTTAGAAATGCGCATAAGATGAATGTGTACCGGCGCTAAGAAGCATTAAAGCATCTTCTACCAGACATGGACATAAGGTTAGGATGCCAAAGGACAATGATTTTGGCCTTTGATTCTTGCTGATTATTGTAAAATCAGTGATTAATAAAGTTACAACTGTTCATGATTTAATGAAAAATGAGACCTTACTTTGCACATATCAAAGACCTGGTGTGATGATACTGCAGGATCTCTTTTGTCATATTTAATTCCATAGTTAATTATTTGGGACAGCATTAACTGAAGAGAGAACAACAAGGGAGTGATGTGACTGTTTACACCCATCCTGAAATGTAGAAGGTATTCTGCCACAAAACTAAATCATATTAATACAACCATCCAGTGGATGAAGATTGTGTATCCAGGCTGCTGCTGCTCTGTCATCTGCCTTGTTACAGTTGATCACTAGTAATGTTGCCTTGTCTGCAGACCACACCAGGAGTAGACAGAGCTGTTCAGGTGGCTCCTTTTTACCTTGCAGAGCATTCTCAAAGGATGTTGTCCCTGCTGAGAGTACCCTCAGGAAGCACAAGTTCTGTAAAATCCATCTCGTCACATCTCCTGTTCAACTTGTATATTATATGGAACAGTTACAACAAGATAGAGGTTGAACTGCCTTCAGTGCGCTGATGACACCCAGCTCTGTATTCAACTAGTCCAGTCAAAGTAGCTGCTTGTCTAGCCCAATGTGTGAATCAGATTGGGGCATGGATGAGAGCTAGCTGGTTATAACTCCATCCAGAGAAGGCAAAGGATGTTGGTAGGTTTGGGGAAACGGCTGGAAGAAATGGCTGAGACTGTCTCTGTAAATATTCGCCTACCATTTTTTGGGCAGTTCTGCAATCTAGGAGCCTGGTTGGACTTCAGCTGTTACTAGAACAGGTAGCAACTATAGTCAGATCAGCTTTTTCCATTTACATACTGCCAGGTTACTTTCCTTTCAGTTGCAGAACTTCAGCAACATCCGTGCCTTTTGTCCTAGTCAGATTAGACTTCTGCAGTGTGTTCTGCATTGGGCTACATCTTAAATCCATCTGGAAACTGAAGATAACAGAGAATTCAGTGGCTTGCTTGTTACAGGGGGCATATTTTTAGGAGTACATGACAGTAGAGCATCTGGATCTGCACTGACTATTTAATACCAAGTAGAGTTTAAGGTATAAAGCCCTAAATGACTTAGGACCGTCTCTCTCTGTCTCATAAACCCACAATTACAGCAGTGGGGGAACGCCAAACTGAAGCCCGACTCATGTAAAGGGATGGCAGTGCATTCCTGCAGCTTTCCCATATCCTAGTTTGCTGACCTTCAGGGCCTGCTGCCAGACCCATTTATTTTTCCTTTGTTGAGAGGACTCTGGGAGATTTTAAAGATCTTACATATGTTTTCAGCTACGTGGTGATTGTCATTGGAAGAAGGGGATTACTTGGGATTACTTTAAAAATATACCAGGGAGCACTGAGTGTCAAGGATAGGTACTTCTCTTTATGAACAAGTTTTATAAATCAAAATAAAAGGAATTATAGGCTCGAAAAAGCATGTGTAACTAACAGAGAAATGCAAACCCCCGACATGTTGAACATACAGATCTTTGCAAAGACCTGTTAACAGGTGATGAAGTATTTGGTAGGAGCATTTGCTGTATTATAGTTTTTCGGTAAACTCAATTTAAAGGTTAAGGCAGAACTTGAGCTGTCACATATAACTGCTCGTAAGTCACCGTAGTGATAGATTAGTGGACTCTCAAACTTGTTTGTCTCAGTTTTTTCTCAGAAACAGCATGTTGACTAATCCGCTCTCACATTGATGTTTAGATCTTAGCAGTGATTGTCACTGCAAGATGATATATGTACGTAAACTTATATAGGCAGTCTATAGTGCGTGTTTTTATATTGAGGGAATACATGATGAGATAATGTGGTATAAAGTTTTTTTCACAGGCACTCACTTGGGATGGCTGCATTACTTGCAAATGGCAAAATCCAAGGGCGAATTACCTTCTGGCACTTGAACTGAGGTACTAAAAGATACAGGTGTATTAATTGTGAGTTCTGTAGCATTTAGTATGTCACTTATTAAGTTCATTACATTATTCTACCTGGCAGCACTTTCTTACTCCTGGGGGAATTCTGTGCCACTGCACAATGCAGAATTTGCACAGAATTAATGTTCCGTACAGAATTTCCTTTTCCCTCCACAGAATTGGCGCTGAAGAGCTGCTGGCCACCACTAGGGGCCACTGAATGCAGCAGAGCCCAGCTCATCAGCTTGCAAATAAAAGACACTGCTGGGGGGAGGAGCTGGAGGGTTCCTGGCAGCTGCAGTTCCCGGCACGGCTTGAAGGAAGGAGGTGATGCGCAGGAAATGCGGTACAAGCCCGGGACCCAGAATCAAGCTGTTTCTCCCTCTAGATCCCTGGGCTTGGGGGGTGGAGGGAGATGCAAGTGTCTGAGCCAGGGGCGTGCCCCGTGGCTGGGTTTTGGGCGGGGGAAGGGAGCAGAGGAACAGTAACTGGACTATCATAGAGGTTTCTTTAACTCTCTTCTCCTGGGGGATTTTTTTTTTGTCTGTATTGTTACATAGTTGTTGACAGGTATTTTATAATAAATTACCAAAATAATTGAAACTGGTGTGTGTGTGTGTGTGTGTATGTATGTATGTGTGTATATATACAGTGTTATTTTGACAAATACAATATGCAGTATTTTGCACAGAATTTTAAAATTTTAGTGTAGAATTCCCCCCAGGAGGGTTGTATATATTCAATTAAGAACTCAAATAACCCTGCCACCTAATGAAACTCACATTCTACAGTCTTCTGCAGCCCCTCCACCCTTCTTCTCTCCCTCCTGAAAGCAGCGTAGAACTTGGCAGTCATCTGCAGTTCCTCTCCCCATCCTAAGTGTCCTCCATTTGTCTTAAAATAATGCAGTTTTAGAAGTGGTGTGTGGTGGTGTTTCCAGTACTGAATAAAATTAACTTTCATAGGAAAAATAATTTACCAATTTGGTTACTTTAAAGATTTTGTTAGGCTTTCCACAGGATGGTTTACTTTTATCGTTTCCACAGAGCATAAAACAAGTGAGAAACAATCCTTTTAAAAATGTCCTCTGACCGAAGTGGCTCTCTGTGATTTCTTGGGAGATGGGTGGGTATTGTGAGAATGTAAATTTCTTTAGGTGGGAGGATGTATGACACAGTAACCTGTCTGCTCCTCTTCTGCACTCCCCCACGTTGTGGCCATGTCTAACATGCATGTTAGAATTCTGGTGTAGACAACACAGTTGTACTTTAATACAGGTTGGTATGACTATGAGAATGATCTGCAGCAAGGAAGCAATCAGTACAATAATAGCAGAAATGGTAGGATGGCAACGCCAAGTCTTTCTAAATACTTGACTGATATTCAGTAACCCAGATTCCTCCTGGGGATCAAGCAGGGTATAGCATTGCATATTTAGAAGAAAAATAATTATAAGAGTGCTAAAAAAGCACCCATCTGTGTTTCAGGTGACCTTCACATAACTGAAAAAGACATCCTTAGTCAATGTTTCTCAAATGCGGCTATTGGGCTTTTCTTGCAGCTACAGCCTTCTGCACAGTGATATGCTGGGGGAGGAGGGGGAAGGGGCAAGGCAGAGCAGTGGCCTCTCCCCAGGTGTTGGGCCCTGTCCCCCTCTGGAGGCACAAATGGCAGAGCAGACTGAATGAGAGTTCACCTTCCTGGGGGAATTTTAGAATAAATTCTGGGGTGGTAGTTTAGTGAGCATGTGATCTAATCATAGGTATGTGATCAGTTGCACAGCTATGTAAAATGTATTTAACACCTGTGCAGTTTGTTACGTGGATATCACCTCCATGTATGTAATATTAAAGAAACCCTTTCTTTATTGTAGCTATCAAACTGTGTAGATTTTTAATTATAATAATGGATATTAGAAGATTCATAGTGTATGCATGTGGAAGATTTTCTTTTAGAGTTTCAGAGCTTGAGAGATAGCTTTGACCGTCTCCGGAACTCTGCCATTAAAAGGACCCTTCCCTACACTCTTTACTGAACATGCTGTCTGAGTTTAATACGTTTTTTGGTTTTATGTGCAGAAACACTCAACTGTGCTTGAGCTGGTGGCTTCCCCATCCAAGCATGAGCTCACATATTTTGTATTGTGTCAAAATGTAACCTTTTCTTTTGTGAATAAAAGCAACTGAAAATTACACTCACAATCTAGCCCAACACTTGTTCGGTTTGGCTGTTCCAGGGTTCCTTCCTCAGCCCATGTCTTATGTCACCTCATTTCTCTAGAAAGCTATTCTCACCTCCCTTATCTCTGGATGGTGTAATCAACCACCTGTAAACAGGAGTCATCAAAATACATTTGTTAGGAGAATCATTACGTGATCCTAAATATGGTGGCCAGTTAAACCCTGACCAAGTCAACGAGAAACACCAGCGCCGCCCCCCCCCAAAAGCACACCGAAACAGACATGCACTCTCCTGAAGGTACAGGTATTTGTCCTCACAGTTGTGTCTCTGCTGAAACATTTATGTTTGATCAGATTCAATCTTTGCTGATCCATAGTGACCAATATCTTAGGTTTGGCTCCAGTAAAGGAGGCACATACCTGCATCAGAACTTTTACAGGCTTTTTAACCCTTGTTGGGGTTGGAACTGAGACTGGTCAGCCAGTGCCCACGGATCCCTGTGTTTCGAAATAGTCAGGTTTAGCTGCTAATTCTTTCTGAAGTAGCACAGTTTGAAGGAGATTCTGACCCTACTTTCTGGCCCTGGAGATATTGTGCCATATGCAGCACCTTCAAGAAGGCAAATTACCTTCCCCGCAAGCAGGCCAAGCAGCTCACATTTGTACCCAAAACAGGATACACAGCAAGCAGGGCAAGAGAAACAACTCTTGAACCCCCGTTCTGTGTCTACAGTTCTGACATATCAGAACCAAAGACCCCTGCCAGAGCATGACAATCCTTATGCATAAAAAAATAAAAATAAAGAACTGACTATATCCTAATTAAAACTGTGAAGGTGGCAGCATGGGCGAAGAGCCTTTCCAATGAATCTGGGTCCAAAGACCTCACAAGATTCCTGGTCAACTGCTACTGTGGCTGGAAGGAACTGAGGCAGTTGATGGGTCACATACCCTTTTCATAACTACACCTCTGAATGCTGAAAACCTAGTGGGGAGGGAAGCACACAAGAGCACTTTAACAGGTCCTTCTAATAGAAATGTCCGCTGGTCCAAGCTGCACCATAGGTGCATTCTAAGAGTCGGAATTGCAAAGTCTACTCAAAAAGAACCTTAATTATGACCTTAGACTTCTTCCAAGAACATGCAACACCACCCATCTAACTTGTGCACATATGTCAACTGTGACTATTTGGTGATGTCATAATTGCTGTTTTGCTTTACACTATCATTGACAGTATGTGTGTGCTGATACAGACAACAAGGTATGTTATTGGCATCTCCTTTGTCAAGTTTACTTTGTGGAGAAAGTCACATTTCAACAACTTTAATCCTTTCTAAATGAGGCTTTTGTTGACAGATTTATGTTAAATTATAAAACAGGGTGTATAAACTAAGCGCCATTTGGATGATAAGAGAACAAAAACAGCCTCTGTAGAGTTTTATGCTACAACAACCAATTTTGTCCTAGAGAGAGAAGTCGAATTGTTTCTCTCTATTCACTACAATCCCCAAAAGAATCACCTTTCAGCAAAGAACAAAGCAAGAGAAATTTCAATCTCAAGGGTAATTTTTTTGAATATAAAGGTCTGAAAACTGGCATTTATAATAGAAGTGAAGAAAGAAAAGGAGTACTTGTGGCACCTTAGAGACTAACAAATTTATTTGAGCATAAGCTTTCGTGAGCTACAGCTCACAAAAGCTTATGCTCAAATAAATTTGTTAGTCTCTAAGGTGCCACAAGTACTCCTTTTCTTTTTGCGGATACAGACTAACACTGCTGCTACTCTGAAACCTGTCATAATAGAAGTGGTTCCTCAGCCACAATGCCGCAACATTATTTTTAAACCATTATCCAGTTTAATTATTTCAGCATTAATTTAAAAAAATGTAATGGTTAGAAAAACTATAATTGCTCTTAGGTCAAACAACTTTCATGAGCTTCTCTCATTTGAGAATTTCTTTTAACTCAAGCATACCTTAGTCATAGTATAATCAAATAATTAGGTTCTAATCCCTGAGAAATCAACCATTAACAGCAGTTAATGCTGAAGGTAATGCTTAGGGAAACTAAAGTTCTTGTAAGCCTTTCTTTAAACTATGGTTACAATCAATTTGGAGTACATTATAAGCTGTAACTTACTGTTTGTAACAAGCAATAATTTTCACTTCTTGAACAAAATGGCAAAGAAACTCAACCTTCTGGTTAATAGCTCTCATGAGGTTTTTTTAAAAAGCACAAGACAACACTACATTCAAAAAACAAAAGTAAAAACTACAATAATTGAGTTACATCTCTTTGGTCAAGTCTACATCAGAGAATTGGACCATTTCTAACTGATCTCATAAGAATGCACACTTTAAACACAAACCGTTGGCTTCTTTAGCCTAACCAATAGATGGCTCTGGGCAGATATGATTGCTCTCTATAAATACATCACAGGGATAAACACCAGGGAGGGAGAGGAGTTATTTAAGTTAAGGGCCGAGGTTGGCACAAGAACAAATGGATACAAACCAGCCATCAACAAGTTTTGCCTCTCAATTAGACACAGGACTGACCCTCAGAGGAGTGAAGTTTAAATCAAATCCACCCTGCTCCAAGATCATTCTCCCTCACCAAGCAATTATGATAAGGAATTAGAGCTGGTAAGAACAGTTTTGCAAAAAGGAAATTTTGGTAAAATATGCTGTTTTTGTCAAAGCAGAAATATTTCACAGCGGTATTGCTTTCCATGGAGCTTTTTTTGGACAGGGTTTCAGGTATAGGCAGGGGAACTGACTGTATACTGGAGTGATTAATATATTGTTCTGGGAGACTCAAATTCATGTCTCTGCTCTGCCTCATTTGGAGTTTGTCTGTTCCCTGAATCAGGTAGAGCAGGGATCTGAACTCTGGTTTTCCACATCCCGGGTCAGTATCTTAACCACCAAGCAATAGAATGTGATGCTTCTGTTCCAATGCAGAAAGAAAACACCTTTTGAAATCTCAAAAGTTGGTGCAAAATGGATGGTGGAAAATGGATACTGGCAGTGTTAGGAGGAACCATCATTGGCACTATTTAAAAAGGCTGAAGAAAGGCAACTAAAAAGGGAACCTTCTCTCAGAAAATTCCAAGGGAATATCCCAAACCAGAACCATCTCATCTGGATCAGTTACTCTTTCTGGTACTGAGGGAACAGCTAAATCAATGGGCAACATAAAGGTGGCTGGAACTCAGAATTAATACATGCAAGGAATACATTGTAAGGAATTACTGGAATTTCTTCTTCTGAGTTATAAATTATTTATGACCTCTTAGGAAAAAGACCTCTGCATTACTGGGGACAGTTCAGTGAAAATCTCTAAGTGTGCACAGACGTTCAAAAAATCAAACAATATTAGGATGTATAGAAGATAAGAGTGAATATATAATATATAAATTGGTTTGCCCTCATCTTGAATATTGTATTAAGTTGTAATTACCCTGCCTGGAAAAAAGAGCAGAAATAGGAGGGAGTCTAGAAATAGGAGGAAAAAAATATTAGAGGCATGAAAAGGCTTCAGTATGAAGGCCAAATAAAAAAAGAAAAGGAGTACTTGTGGCACCTTAGAGACTAACCAGTTTATTTGAGCATGAGCTTTCGTGAGCTACAGCTCACTTCATCGGATGCATAGCATATCGTGGAAACTGCAGAAGACATTATATACACACAGAGACCATGAAACAAAACTTCCTCCCACCCCACTCTCCTGCTGGTAACAGCTTATCTAAAGTGATCATCAAGTAGGGCCATTTCCAGCACAAATCCAGGTTTTCTCACCCTTTCCCCCCCCCCCCCCCCCCCCCCACACACATACAAACTCACTCTCCTGCTGGTAATAGCCCATCCCTCTTTGAAACCTCTCTTTATAATGCGCATGATAATCAAGGTGGGTCATTTCCAGCACTAATCCAGGTTTTCTCACCTCCCCCCACACCCCCCTCCAAAAACCACACACACAAACTCACTCTCCTGCTGGCAATAGCTCATCCACACTGACCACTCTCCTTACAATGTGCACAGCAATCAAGGTGGGCCATTTCCAGCATAAATCCAAGTTTAACCAGAACGTCTTGGGGGGGGGGGGGGGTTTGTAGGAAAAAAACAAGGGGAGATAGGCTACCTTGCATAATGACTTAGCCACTCCCAGTCTCTATTCAAGCCCAAATTAATAGTATCCAATTTGCAAATGAATTCCAATTCAGCAGACTCCAATCCAGACTCCAGCGAGAAACTGCTGAATTGGAATTCATTTGCAAATTGGATACTATTAATTTGGGCTTGAATAGAGACTGGGAGTGGCTAAGTCATTATGCAAGGTAGCCTATCTCCCCTTGTTTTTTTCCTACAAACCCCCCCCCCCCCCCCCCCAGACGTTCTGGTTAAACTTGGATTTATGCTGGAAATGGCCCACCTTGATTGCTGTGCACATTGTAAGGAGAGTGGTCAGTGTGGATGAGCTATTGCCAGCAGGAGAGTGAGTTTGTGTGTGTGGTTTTTGGAGGGGGGTGTGTGGGGGGGGGGTGAGAAAACCTGGATTAGTGCTGGAAATGACCCACCTTGATTATCATGCGCATTATAAAGAGAGGTTTTAAAGAGGGATGGGCTATTACCAGCAGGAGAGTGAGTTTGTGGGGGGGGGGGGGGGGAAGGGTGAGAACCTGGATTTGTGCTGGAAATGGCCCTACTTGATGATCACTTTAGATAAGCTGTTACCAGCAGGAGAGTGGGGTGGGAGGAAGTTTTGTTTCATGGTCTCTGTGTGTATATAATGTTTTCTGCAGTTTCCACGATATGCTATGCATCCGATGAAGTGAGCTGTAGCTCACGAAAGCTCATGCTCAAATAAACTGGTTAGTCTCTAAGGTGCCACAAGTACTCCTTTTCTTTTTACGAATACAGACTAACACGGCTGTTACTCTGAAATAAAAAAAGATTAGTTTATAAAAATGACCAGTAAGAGTGTGATATGACACAAATATATATGATATAAGAACACTGGGACCATCCAACTTGCAAGCAACATATTCAAAACTGATAGAGGTCCCTTCTGGCCTTGGAGTCTACCTAATTTGTGAAATTCATTGCTACAAGGTAAAATGATTAGCTTACAAAGATGACCAATAAGAGTGGGACATAACGCAAGGCGCTCTGCACCCTACCCCACCCCAGGCTTCCAAGCCTGATCTCTAGTCCAAGCTGCAACTTCAAAGAGCTGTCTACACAGCTATTTTTAGAGTGCTCGGGTGAGCTCTGGTAGCTTGATCTGTTGACCTGGGCTGGAAGGCTCACTGTCGTGGGCATGTCTATACAGCCCATGAAGTCCAAGAGGTTAATAGGATTTTAAAAAGAAACTACAACACACAAAACCCTTAGGTGCTTTTATGGATAATGGGAGCATCCACACTAGATTGGATAAAGAATCAAAGAGACAGAAGGAATATTAACACTTGTGCTTCAGGGCATAAGCCAATCGCTAACTGACATGGGTTAGGAAATGTTACCTCTTTTGAAGCATCTGGGACTGGTCAGTGTTGGACAGGATACTAGACTTCTTGGCTCCTTGGGGCTAAGATCAAGTGTGATCTGGTATATCAAGTTCTATTTACAAATGTTTTTAGATGGTGAAATGCAATCTCTAGAATTTCTTTTGAAACAAATTTACCTACTCATTTTACATTAGAAAAATCGGGGTTATGAATGAATGCACAGATGAATCCATCATTTAGATTTTCCCCTACATCTCTATTTAATATATGTAAAGCTAATATTTTAAAAGATAAAATCAATGGAGGCATGACTGCATCCTGGCAAAAATAAATTGGGTGACTTAAAACCCCAATGTTTCATTTTAGGAAGCTATGTGTATAAACATATTTGGTAAAAGATTTTACTTGTCTGCAGAACATGAAACAGTAAAGGTTTAAAATACTTGAAGAGGAGACAAGTATTTGTGTGAAGCTTTTAAAACTGGTTTTTCATTTAATTTTACCACACTTAGTCAATTGAGATGAAATAGGGAAAATTGATGGCAACTGGAAAGAACCAATAAATCATAATAGGTAACTCATGTTGATGTTTAAAAGGACACACACACACACACGCACACGCACACACCCCTCCCCTGCCCCCTCCTTAGGCATATGCGGCCTGCTGCATAGGGCACCTGAAAATTTGGGGCACCACTGGGTCTTAGCGTCTCCCAGCTTTTCCTGTTCTGACCCTTCCAGCAGGCTCCCACAGCTGGCTGCTGCAGCCTGGTGACTTTTACTCTGGAGGGGATCTAGTAACTTAAAAGTGAAAAAGCCTGCCAGACCTATTAGCACAAAGTTGAAACTGTTAAAGAGCCATTCAAGCGGTAAGGAAGCATTTAACAGGCAGGCATTTGTCAACCTCTAGGTATATACTAAAAAGAAAAGGAGTACTTGTGGCACCTTAGAGACTAACCAATTTATTTGAGCATGAGCTTTCGTGAGATACAGCTTACTTTATCTGATGAAGTGAGCTGTAGCTCACGAAAGCTCATGCTCAAATAAATTGGTTAGTCGCTAAGGTGCAACAAGTACTCCTTTTCTTTTTGCGAATAAAGACTAACACGGCTGTTACTCTGAAACCTAGGTATATACTGTCAGTTTCTGAATTTACTGACAAACAGTTGTGCATTACTGTAATATTTACTCAGAACATGTTAGTCTACAGGACCTTAGTTTAAAATTTGCTTTAAAAATATTTCATTAGTGAGTTGGTGAAGATTATAAAATCACGTCTCTAAAAAATCCTTGTGTAGATTTTTAGATGCACAATCATCTTTAGCCTTAAGTGCTTGGATCTTCAGACATAAAGTTTTTTTAAATAAATCCTTCAAAAGACCACCCTTATCTAAAATACACATTTTAATTACTATAGTAAAAAAAACTTGTTTCCAAAGTCTTCCTGTCCTTTCTGTCCATCCCTTTCTCCACTCCCCCACCCCCAAGAGAGCACTTAAAGGGACAACACCCCCTTCCCTCCAGATAGCTGGACAAAGTGTTTCCCTTTCTTTACTTCTGACTATCAGATGAACTAGTTTTAAGAGAGCCCTCAGGCAAAACCAGTAGGGAGTAAGATGTAAAATCCTTTGTTATGCCTGATATCTTAGAAAACATTTTTAAAGTTGGTGACATTTCATAAACATGTCTATTGTTATGGAGATCACACAAAGTAAATTAGTGTTCCCTTTTTCTAAAAGCAATGAACATTGTTATGAGCACATTAAACTTCTGACTGATTAATTTAAAATAATGTCTTTGTTTCAGTGAGTTAAATATGTAATAATCTGGAATGATTACTTTATGAAGGCTTAAGAGTACATTTAAAATATAAAATCAACTTAGAAATACTGATTAATAAAATGTAAAACAGAGAAGAGCTGCATCATGTATTCCATAATATTTAATGTTGTATTCAGCAGGACAGCTGACTTGCTCTTACTACAAAGTTTTTGCAAATAAATCTCTGACAAACTTCAGGGCATATAAAAAAAAACCTGTGACTGACATTTTTTATTCCCAAATTTAGTGCTTTTAATTAGGTACCTTCTGCATGTCCAGTCTTCACCCATCTGGCATGCAGTGGAAAACAAGCTCCATTTTCTTTAGAAAGAAATTGCAGAAGAGTTTTTTTTTTTTTTTTTCCAAATGTCATTTGCTTCATTTGGGTTCAGGGATTTGGCTTGCAGGGGTTAGCAGGGTGGGGGAAGGAAGAGAAGAGGGAGACAATGGGAAGAGGGTGGGGCCTGGGCGGAGTGGGATGGAGGAGGAGTGGAGTATGGGTGGGGCCAGAGGCAGAAGAAGTGGGCTGGGGAGCTAGCTTCCCCAAGCAGCAGCTTTACTCACTGCCCATGACAGCAGGTAAAAGCGGGTTGGCTCCCACACACCTAGCGTGCACTGCAGTCTTCTTAGGCTGGGGCCGTATTCACAGAGCCGAATGTGCCAGCGCCGCACATTCTGCTTGAGGGAGAGGGTACGGGGGTATATCCTTTGCTGCCTCTGCCCCTCCCCCCGGCACCAGTTTAATAATACTGAGTAGGGCCCCATAAATCCTAAGGGTGGCCCTGCACACACAACTACGCTGCTTTAAAGTAAAACTTTTAAACGATAACTACTCAGATGAGCACTTGACTCCTCCCTTTTCCTTAACAGACTGTAGAGATGTCAGTGCACCAACCACTTCTCTTTTGGGAGAATTCTCTACTGAATTAGTGTGAAAACTGTAGGTGTTCAGCCTCTGAGTGTATGTTCTTCAAGGGCATATTATGCTACTATGTACAAATTATTTCCTTCCTGCCCTGAAGAGATCACCAGCAGCTTAGTTTCTCTTCCTGAAAAAATACTGTCAACTGGATAAAGTAAAATAATTTTGGACCTGTAATAATGCATCGTACTGAATAGATTTTTGCAATAATTTGTTCTGAATGCAAATGCAGTTAATGCTATACAGTAGCCTTCCTAAAGTAGGTATATACTTAAAAAGTAAACTGTTTGTTAAATTTCCTTTTATATAACTAAACTTTATGCTTTGCTACTTACACATGCACTATGCTTGAAGTTGTTAAATATTAAAAAGTAGTTGTAAGCATAGTTTGCATTATGGAATTTCATGTTTCTTTCCATGATTCAAGTTCACAGCTAAATATTTTTTCTAACTGCCAACCTGGTAAACTCATTCTGAGATTTGAAAACTAAATTAAGGTCTTTCCCTCATTTCACACCATTATTAACCCTGATTTAGCTGAGCTGTGTAAAAGGTGTGGAGATTCCCAGGATCAGCTTGCAGGGCTGGCAGCTGAGAATAAACCATATTGTTTGTGAAATGGGTAAAATTTGATATGTTGTTGAGAGATGACAGATGTGGAACACTGCAATGCCATGTTTATTCATTGTTCAGTGGAGAAACGTGCATTTTAAGGACATGAACTCTGAAAGTGCCAGATGTTTAGGTATGAGTGACTTGCATATTTTATTGCCAGAGTGGCAGCATTATGGTACTTGGTCTCTCCCCAGTCAGCTATCCTACCCATGGCTGAAATATTGAAGTACTTTTCCTTAATGTGGCAAAGAAGAAGCCAGATAATGCCGCCACATCTTCACGACTCAGTAAGTTTTCTGTTTAGTACCTGAGTGGGTCTGGACACTAGAATTTAAATGTTGCTTGGAAATGCTGGAAACTTTATTGGTGACCTTATCTTTCGTTTCTATGTAGATGAAAGCCTATTAGACGTAGACTGGTCTGAAAATCAAATAAAAGACCTATAAAATGGTATTTATAATTATAATGCTATTCAAAGTACTTATTTTATAAGTAGTGTTATCAACTATACTAGTAAAACTTAGTTCAACAATATCTTCTTTGAATAGATTTGTAAAAATGCTTTTGATCTGTCACTGTTAGATTAAATGTACCTTTTGAAAAAAAGTGGGCATTTGAAAAGTGATATGCCCATGAAGGACATTGCTAGGGTATATGGTTGTTACAGAAGTAGCATAAGGAACACACATAGCCCTGGTCTACACTAGGAGTTGAGGTCGAATTTAGCAGCGTTAAATTGATTTAACCCTGCACCCATCCACACGAAGAAGCCCTTTTTTCCGACTTAAAGGGCTCTTAAAATCGATTTCCTTACTCCACCCCCGACAAGGGGATTATCGCTGAAATTGGCCTTGCCGTGTCGAATTTGGGGTACTGTGGATGCAATTAGATGGTATTGGCCTCCGGGAGCTATCCCAGAGTGCTCCATTGTGACCGCTCTGGATAGCACTCTCCACTCAGATGCACTGGCCAGGTGGACAGGAAAAGGCCCGCGAACTTTTGAATTTCAATTTCCTGTTTGGCCAGTGTGGCAATCTGCAGGTGACCATTTAGAGCTCATCAGCAGAGGTGACCATGATGGAGTCCCAGAATCGCAAAAGAGCTCTAGCATGGACCGAACGGGAGGTATGGGATCTGATCGCTGTATGGGGAGAGGAATCCATGCTATCAGAACTCGGTTCCAGTTTTCAAAATGCCAGGGCATGAAGGACAGAGGCCATAACAGGGACCCAAAGCAGTGCCACGTGAAACTTAAGGAGCTGAGGCAAGCCTACCAGAAAACCAGAGAGGCAAATGGCCGCTCCGGGTCAGAGCCCCAAACATGCTGCTTCTGTGATGAGCTGTATGCCGTTTTAGGGGGTTCAGCCACCACTACCCCAGCCGTGTTGTTTGACTCCTTCAATGGAGATGGAGGCAACACGGAAGCAGGTTTTGAGGACGAGGAAGATGATGATGATGAAGTTAGCTCACAGCAACCAAGCAGAGAAACCGGTTTTCCCGACAGCCAGGAACTGTTTCTCACCCTGGACCTGGAGCCAGTACCCCCCGAACCCACCCAAGGCTGCTTCCTGGACCCGGCAGGCGGAGAAGGGACCTCCGGTGAGTGTACCTTTTAAAATACTATACATGGTTTAAAAGCAAGCATGTGAAAGGATTACTTTGCCCTGGCATTTGCGGCTCTCCTGGATGTACTCCCAAAGCCTTTGCAAAAGGTTTCTGGGGAGGACAGCCTTATTCCATCCACCATGGTAGGACACTTTACCACTCCAGGCCAGTAGCACGTACTCGGGAATCATTGTAGAACAAAGCATTGCAGTGTATGTTTGCTGGCATTCAAACAACATCCGTTCTTTATCTCTGTGTTATCCTCAGGAGAGTGATATCATTCATTGTCACCTGGTTGAAATAGGGTGCTTTTCTACAGGGGACATTCAGAGGTGCCCGTTCCTGCTGGGCTGTTTGCCTGTGGCTGAACAGAAATGTTCCCCACTGTTAGCTACAGGGAGGGGGGAGGGTTGAGGAGCTAGCCATGGGGAGGCAAAATGGGACCTTGGAACGAAAGCACTTGTGCTATGTATGTAACGTTAACAGCAAGGTTTACTGTGAAGGAGTGTACCCGTTCTATAAAATGTGTCTTTTTAAATACCGCTGTCCCTTTTTTTTTTCCTCCACCAGCTGCATGTGTTTCAAGGATCACGGGATCTTCTCCTTCCCAGAGGCTAGTGAAGATTAGAAGGCGAAAAAAACGCACTCGCGATGAAATGTTCTCTGAGCTCATGCTGTCCTCCCACACTGACAGAGCACAGACGAATGCGTGGAGGCAGACAATGTTAGAGTGCAGGAAAGCACAAAATGACCGGGAGGAGAGGTGGCTGGCTGAGGAGAGTAAGTGGTGGGCTGAAGAGTGGGCTGAAGCCGAAAGGTGGTGGCAGCGTGATGATGCTGAGGCTGCTGGAGGATCAAACTAATATGCTGCAGCATATGGTTGAGCTGCAGGAAAGGCAGCTGGAACACAGACTGCCGCTACAGCCCCTGTGTAACCAACCACCCTTCTCCCCAAGTTCCATAGCCTCCTCACCCAGATGCCCAAGAACGTGGTGGGGGGGCCTCTGGCCACCCAGCCACTCCACCCCAGAGGATTGCCCAAGCAACAGAAGGCTGGCATTCAATAAGTTTTAAAGTTTTTTAAACTTTTAAAGTGCTGTGTGGCCTTGTCCTTCCCTCCTCCACCACCCCTCCCGGTGCTTCTCTCCTCCACTACCCCTCCTGGGCTACCTTGGCAGTTATCCCCCTATTTGTGTGATGAATGAATAAAGAATGCATGAATGTGAAGCAACGATAACTTTATTGCCTCTGCAAGCGGTGATCGAAGGGAGGAGGGGAGGGTGGTTAGCTTACAGGGAAGTAGAGTGAACCAAGGGGCGGGGGGTTTCGTCAAGGAGAAACCAACAGAACTTTCACACCATTGCCTGGCCAGTCATGAAACTGTTTTTCAAAGCTTCTCTGATGCGCACTGCGCCCTCCTGTGCTCTTCTAACTGCCCTGGTGTCTGGCTGCGCGTAACCAGCAGCCAGGCGATTTGCCTCAACCTCCCACCCCGCCATAAACGTCTCCCCCTTACTCTCACAGATATTGTGGAGCGCACAGCAAGCAGTAATAATAGTGGGAATATTGGTTTTGCTGTGGTCTAAGCAAGTCAGTAAACTGCGCCAGCGTGCTTTTAAACGTTCAAATGCACATTCTACCACCATTCTGTACTTGCTCAGCCTGTAGTTGAAGAGTTCCTGACTACTGTCCAGGCTGCCTGTGTACGGCTTCATGAGCCATGGCATTAAGGGGTAGGCTGGGTCCCCAAGGATAACTATAGGCATTTCAACTTCCCCAACGGTTATATTCTGGTCTGGGAATAAAGTCCCTTCCTGCAGCTTTTGAAACAGACCAGAGTTCCTGAAGATGCAAGCATCATGTACCTTTCCCGGCCATCCCACGTTGATGTTGGTGAAGTGTCCCTTGTGATCCACCAGAGCTTGCAGCACTATTGAAAAGTACCCCTTGCGGTTTATGTACTCGGCGGCTTGGTGCTCCGGTGTGAAGATAGGGATATGGGTTCCATTTATGGCCCCACCACAGTTAGGGAATCCCATTGCAGCAAAGCCATCCACTATGACCTGCACATTTCCCAGGGTCACTACCCTTGATATCAGCAGATCTTTGATTGTGTGGGCTACTTGCATCACAGCAGCCCCCACAATAGATTTGACCACTCCAAATTGATTCCCGACTAACCGGTAGCTGTCTGGTGTTGGAAGCTTCCATAGGGCTATTGCCACTCGCTTCTCAGCTGTGAGGGCTGCTCTCATCTTGGTATTCATGCGCTTCAGGGCAGGGGAAAGCAAGTCATAAAGTTCCATGAAAGTGCCCTTACGCATGCGAAAGTTTTGCAGCCACTGGGAATCGTCCCAGACCTGCAACACTATGCGGTCCCACCAGTCTATACTTGTTTCCCGGGCCCAGAATCGGCATTCCACTGCATGAACCTGCCCCATTAGCACCATGGTGCCCGCATTGCCAGGGCCCGTGCTTTGAGAGAAGTTTATGTCCATGTTCTCATCACTCTCGTAACCATGCTGACGTCGCCTACTCGCCCGGTTTTGCTTTGCCAGGTTCTGGTGCTGCATATACTGCTGGATAATGCACGTGGTATTTAATGTGCTCCTAATTGCCAAAGAAATCTGAGCGGGCTCCATGCTTGCCCTGGTATGGCATCTACACAGAAAAAAGGCGCGGAACGATTGTCTGCCATTGCTCTGATGGAGGGAGGGATGACTGACAACATGGCTTAGAGGATTGGCTTACAGGGAATTAAAATCAACAAAGGGGGTGGCTTTACATCAAGGAGAAACAAAAAGAATTGTCACACAGAATGGCCCCCTCGAGGATTGAATTCAAAACCCTGGGTTTAGCAGGCGAATGCTCAACCCACTAAGCTATCCTTCTCTCTGGTATTTCAGGGAGGACTGAATCTCCATTAAAGTTTTCAGGGTGCCCCTGACAGACCTCACCGAAATGATTGTCGGCTGTTGATTTCATGGAGGAAGGGAGGGGCAGCAAATGAATACAAAACAAATCTGGTCTATTTCTTGTTTTGATCCACTCCATCTATCTTTTACATCTTTGGCTGGCAGCAGACGGTGCAGTAGGACTGAAAGCCATCCACATCTCCTGGCTGCTCAGCAGAAGATGGTACAATAAGACTGCCTGCAGGACTAAAGAGAATGACCTGGTGGAGTCACTCCTAATTTAGTCCCTGCACCCATATCTGCCCAGGCGCTCCTGACTGACCTTGCCGAGGCGGCCAGGAGCACCTTGGACACAATGAGGATGGTTTTCAGGCCTATTGCACCGTCTGCTGGCAGAAGGCAATGGGTTGCTGCTGCTGTGTAGCAATGCAGTACTGCGTCTGCCAGCACCCACGAGACATACGGTGACAGTGAGCTGAGCGGGCTCCATGCTTGCCATGGTATGGTGTCTGCACAGGTAACTCAAGAAAAAAGGTGCAAAACGATTGTCTGCCGTTGCTTTCATGGAGGGAGGGAGGGCCTGATGGCATGTACCCAGAACCACCCGCGACAATGTTTTTTGCCCCATCAGGCATTGGGATCTCAACCCAGAATTCCAGTGGGCAGCGGAGACTATGGGAATATAGCTACCCACAGTGCAACACTCTGGAAGTCGACTCTAGCCTCGGTACTGTGGAAGCACTCTGCCGAGTTAATGCACTTAATGCGCTTAGAGCATTTTGTCTGGCGACACACACAATTGACTATATAAAAACGATTTCTAAAAAACCGACTTCTATAAATTTGACCTAATTTCATAGTGTAGACATACCCATAGAATAAGCTGCCATTAAAATGTCAACAAGATAGCTTAGCTAACTTTGGGCATATGCTGACTTTTAAAAAGGAGAATACTAGTAATGTTATAGACTTTCAACTCTTTGAACCAAACTGATTATTTTGTATTTCATTTGGCTAATTTTCATACCATTTGACATGTGTGCATGCATGCATGATAGCGCAGTTGTACCCCATGTTCATAAATGTTAAAAGCTGACATATCAACTCCCTAGTGAGAAGTGTTTTTAAAGTGCATGGATATTACATAAGAAAATAAGATTGGCCATACTGGGTCAGACCAAAGGTCTATCTAGCCCAGTAACCTGTCTTCTGACAGTGGCCAATGCAAGGTGCCCCAGAGGGAATGAACAGAACATTTCCAGATTCTGGCAAACAGAGGCTAGTGACACCATCCCTGCCCATCTTGGCTAATAGGCATTGATGAACCTATCCTCCATGGAAAGAGAACAGGAGTACTTGTGGCACCTTAGAGACTAACAAATTTATTAGAGCATAAGCTTTCGTGGGCTACACCCCACTTCGTTGGATGCATAGAACGGAATATACTGTGTGTGTGTGTGTGTGTATACACACAGAGAGAGAAGGTGGAAGTTGCCATATAAACTGTAAGAAGCTAATTAAGATGAGCTATTATCAGCAGGAGAAAAAAACGTTTGTAGTGATAATCAAGATGGCCCATTTAGACAGTTGACAAGAAGGTGTGAGGATACTTAATATGGGGAAATAGATTCAATATGTGTAATGAACCAGCCACTCCCAGTCTCTAGTCAAACCCAGGTTAATTGCTGAGCTTGAAATAATACGCAAGCTAGATACAGTTTCTTGTTGGAGTCTGTTTTTGAAGCTTTTCTGTTGCAGAATTACCACCCTTAAGTCTTGTACTGAGTGGCCAGAGAGGTTGAAGTGTTCTCCTACCGGTTTTTGAATGTTATGATTCCTGATGTCAGATTTGTGTCCATTTATTCTTTTGCGTAGAGACTGTCCTCCATGAATTTATCTAGTTCTTTTTTGAACTCTGCTATAGTCTTGGCCTTTATAACATCTTCTGGAAAAGAGTTCCACAGGTTGACTGTGCGTTGAATGAAGAAATATTTCCTTTTGTTTGTTTTAAACCTGCTTCCTAGTCATTTCATTTGGTGACCCCTAGTTCGTGTGTTATGAGAAGGAGTATATAACCCTTCTTATTTACTATCTCCATACCAGTCATGATTTTATAGACCTCAATCATATTCCCGCTTAGTTGTCTCTTTTCCAAGCTGAAAAGTCCTAGTCTTATTAATCTCTCCTCATATGGCAGCTGATCCATACCCCTAATCATTTTTGTTTCCCTTTTTTGAACCTTTTCCAATTCCAATATATCTTTTTTTGAGACGGGGCGACCACATCTGCACGCGGTATTCAAGATGTACCATGGATTTATATACAGGGAATATGATATTTTCTGTTTTATCATCTGTCCCTTTCTTAATGATTCCCAACATTCTGTTAGCTTTTTTGACTGCTGCTGCACATTGAGTGGATGGTTTCAGAGAACTATTCACAATTACTCCAAGATCTTTCTTGAGTGGTAACAGCTAATTTAGATCCCATCATTTTATATGCATAATTGGGATTATGTTTTCTAATGTGAATAACTTTGGATTTATCAAGATTGAATTTCATCTCCCATTTTGTTGCCCAATCACCAAGTTTTGTGAGATCCCTTTGTAACTCTTTGCAGTCTGCTTGGGACTTAACTCTCTTGAGAAGTTTTGTATCATCTGCAAATTTTTCCACCTCACTGTTTACCCCCTTTCCCAGATCATTTATGAATATGTTGAATAGTGCTGGTCCCAGTACAGACCCATGGGGGACAACAATATTGACCTCTGTATGTTCTGAAAACTGACTGTTTATTCCTCTCCTTTGTTTCCTATCTTTTAACCAGTTACCAGTCCATGAGAGGAACTTGTCTCTTATCCCATGACAGCTTACTTTGCTTAAGAGCCTTTGGTGAGGGACGTTGTCAAAGGCTTTCTGAGAATCTAAGTACACTATATCCACTGGATCCCCTTGTCCACATACTTAAAGAATTCTAATTGGTGAGGCATGATTTCCCTTTACAAAAACCATGTTCTCTCTTCTCCAACGAATTCTGTTTATCTATGTGTCTGACGGTAATTTCCAGGATCACCTCTGGAGCCTTTTTAAAAAAAATTGGCGTCATATTAGCTGTCCTCCAATCATCTGGTACAGAAGCTGATTTGAATGATAGGTTACATAGTGCAGTTAGTAGTTTAGTAGTTTCACATTTGAATTCCTTCAGAACTCTTGGGTGAATACCATCTGGTCCTGGTGACTTATTACTGTTGAGTTTATTAATTTGTTCCAAAACCTCCTCTAATGACACCTCACCTAAAAAGAATGGCTCGGGTTTGGGAGTCTCCCTGACATTTTGACCCTTGAAGACCGATGCAAAGAATTCATTTAGTTTGTCCGCAATGGCCCTATCATCCTTGAGTGCTCCTTTAGCATCTTGATCGTCCAGTGACCCCACTGGTTCTTTAGCAGGCTTCCTGCTTCTGATGTTCTTAAAAATTTTTTTGCTGTTACTTTCTGAGTCTTTGTCTAGCTGTTCTTCAAATTCTTTTTTGGCCTTCCTAATTGTATTTTTATACTTTATTTGCCAGAGTTTATGCTCCTTTCTATTTTCCTCACTAGGATTTAACTTCCACTTTTTAAAGGATGTCTTTTTGCATCTCACTGCATCTTTTACTTTGTTGTTAAGCCACGGTGGCACTTTTTTGGTTCTCTTACTGTGTTTTTTAATGTGGGGTATACATTTAAGTTGAGCCTCTATTATGGTGTCTTTAAAAAGTTTCCATGCAGCTAGCAGGTATTTCACTTTTGGCACTGTACCTTTTAATTTCTGTTTAACTAACTTCCTCATTTTTGTGTAGCTCCTCTTTCTGAAATTAAATGCTACCATGTTGGGCTGCTATGATGTTTTCCCCATCCCAGGGATGTTAAATCTAATTATATTATGGTCACTATTACCAAGCGGTTCAGCTATATCACCTCTTGGACCAGATCCTTTGCTTCATTTAGGACTAAATCAAGAATTGCATCTCCCCTTGTTGTATTCAGGACTAGTTGCTCCAAGAAGCAGTCATTTAAGGTGTCAAGAAACTGCCTCTGCATCCCGTCCTGAGGTGACATATACCCAGTCAATATGGGGATAGTTGAAATTCCCCATTGTTATTGAGCTTTTTATTTTTATAGCCTCTCTAATCTCCCGAGCATTTCACAGTCACTATTACCATCCTGGTCAGGTGGTCAGTAGTATATTCCTACTGCTATATTCTTATTATTCAAGCATGGAGTACTATCCATAGAAATTCTATGGTACAGTTCAGTTGATTTAAGATTTTTACTTCATTTGACTCTGCAATTTCTTTCATATATAGTGCCACTCCCCGCCAGCATGATCTGTTCTGTCCTTCCAATACATTTTGTACCCTGGTATTACTGTGTTCCATTGATTATTCTCATTCCACCAAGTTTCTGTTATGCATATTATATCAATATTCTCATTTAATATGAGGCACTCTAGTTCACCCATCTTATTATTTAGACTTTCAGTATTTATACATAAGCACTTAATTTTTTTTTCACTTTTCAGTTGTCTGCCATTTCGTGATGTAATTGAATGGGACTCTTTTTTTCACTTGACTGTTTCTCATCAGATCCTGCCCATATGTTATCATCTTCCATTCTCTCCTCTTCACTAGGACATAGAGAATCTTCATTAATAGATCCTCCCCTAAGGGATGTCTCTGTTGGAGCCACATGCTCCTCTGCACCTGTCAGCTTTCCCCTTAGTTTAAAAACTGCTCTATGACCATTTTTAACTTTAAGTGCCAGCAATCTAGTTCCATTTTGGTTTAGGTGGAGCCCATCCTTCCTGTATAGGCTCTACTTTCCTAAAAGGTTCCCCAGGTTCCTAATAAATCTGAATCCCTCCTCCATACAGCATTGTCTCATCCATGCATTGAGATCCTGCAGTTCTGCCTGTCTAACTGGCCCTGCAGGTGGAACTGGAAGCATTTCAGAGAATGCTACCATTGATGTTCTGGACTTCAGTCTCTTACCTAGCAGCCTAAATTTGGCCACCAGGACCTCTTTTCTATCCTTCCCTATGTCATTGGTACTGACCTGTACCACGACCACTGGTTCCTCCCCAGGACTACACATAAGTTTATCTAGTTGTCTTGAGAGATCCGCAATCTTCGCACCTGGCAGGCAAGTCACAATGCAGTTCTCCCGGTCATTGCAACCCAGCTGTCTATGTTTCTGGTGATCAAATAGCCCATTACTATGATCTTTCTCTTTCTAATAACTAGAGTTCCCTCCCCTGGTGAGGTTCCTCAGTGCGAGAGGATACCACGACATCATCTGTAAAGAGGGTCCCAACTATGGGATCGTTTCCCTCTGCTCCAGTTGGATGTTCTCCTTCCCTGAGACTTTCATCCTCCTCAACAGCACAGAGGCTGTCAGACCAGGGGTGGGACTGTTCTACTCTGTTCTGGAAAGTCTCATCTATGTACCTCTATCTCCCTTAGCTCCTACAGTTCAGCCACTCTGGTCTCCAAAGTCCGAACACAGTGTCTGAGGGTTAGGCACTCTTTGCACCGAATGCACTCATATGCTATCTGCCCATAGGGCAGGTAATCATACATGCTGCATTGAGTTCAATAAACTGGATAGCCGCCACTGTGTTGCTGGACTTCTACCTGCATTCTCTTTTTACTCCTGAAGCTTTTCCCCTTTTTGTTTTGTTTTTATCAGGGGGTGTTTATTGCCTTAAGTTTAAAGAACGTTAAGTGTATCTTGTTTTAGCCTGTTCAGGAGCAGCTCAGCACTTCAGGTCTTAATTAATTTTTATTTCGAGCAAGGAAGGATAGTCATCTTGTAAAAGGATTGGTCTAGGGCTCAGGATATTTGCTCAGTTCCTGGCTCTGCCCCAGTTTTTCTATTTCATGCCAGGCAAGTCATTGAATTTTTGCCTTCATTCCTCATTTATAAAATGGGGATACTGATTTTTTCTCATAATTTGTCCTGTCTGTTTAGATTGTAACATCTTTAGGGCTGTGTGCTCACGTAGTAAAACAGATCTTCTATCTCAGTTGGTGCCATTAGGCACTCTGGCAATACAAAAATAATAGAGCGGTAACATTGCTTAGAACGCCAGTCATCCTTGCTTATTCAAAAAATGTTGCATGATCTTTTTATAATGTGGACAGCCAACCACAGGCATAAGGGGACTCCTGATTAACATTTCACTGAACAATAGCACTATAGAGGCATTCCCTCCTCCTCCCCCGTTTCTTTACTGCAATGTTGACGCTGGCTATGACCAGCTTTAGCTCTTCTTTGGTGTAGGATTCCTGGTCTGAAGTTAAGTGGTGTATTGGACATATTGACATGCCATTGTAATGTACTGTAGGATCGACATAATATAGTTCACTCAATACTTCCTACCCCTAAGCATGCTTTTAATTCCTGATGAATTTAGGAGTTTATAATTTAAACGTTTTTTCTAAATGGTCTAAAGCATGTAGCTATTTATGTATAGTAAGTATTTGCTTTCCTTGCTGCCATTCTGTTAATGTTGGATGCATGAACATGCTCAGGTCCCTGCTAGATAAAGTAATTTTAATTCTAATTACTGCAGTTTTCCTCGATGACCGTCAAATGCTATGCCCCAAGGCATTTGTCTCCTTCAATTATTAAATGTTGGCAGATTCTTCAGATTTGAACAGCATGACGTTCACTTTAATAGGAAGCATATAGAGGTGTGGATGGGGAGATAAGGTGTTGAGAACATAGATTATATAGAAAGGGTTTAATCTGGTGCATGTTTTTCATAGCATTTTTCAGTTGGTATTGAAACTCTGGTGCAGTAGTGAAAGTAATGAATGAATGGTCAGTGGAATATCAATATTAGACAACTCTATGCTTCAGTAATTGGATTGAAAATGATTTTTTCCTTAGTTTCTATTTTTGTGTGTACAGTAGTCATTACTGCTTATGAAAAGAAATATTACTGGAAATGTAAGTTCTCTGTGTGCCATTCAGGTACAAGAATTGGTGGTAACACTGCTAGTTTTCTCTTATCGCCTCATTACATTGTAGCCCATGTTTTGGATGTGCTCTTTGAGGGCTTGTCTACACTGCGCTTAAGTCGATGTAACTTACGTTGCTATCTTGCTGACATAGTTTCCGTCAAGTTCAGTACTAACCTCTGTTAAGAGTTTTGAGTGTGAGGTTTTTTTTCTGCGATGTAGCCATCTGTTCATTAGGAACTGGATTGAGATCACCATTTCATAGACTTTGGAGCAGTACTAAATTGGTTTTAAATTTTGGGAATGACCCTGAGTTAAAGTAGGTAATTTTCATCAACAAGTAAAAAGCTTTTTATCCTAATATAAGTTCTCTTAGCTGCTTACTCCACTGGGGCTAAATCTTGGTGCTATTGAAGTCAATGGCCAACCATCAGTGGGACCAAGATTTGGCTCTTGGGAATTTTATTGATAAACAATTTAATAATGAGATCATAATTTAGATTGTTTCTAGTATATTTTTTAGGGGTGTGTGTATGTGTGTGGTTTCCTTGCTCCCAATTTAATAAAATTATTTCAGTGCCCTAAAACAAAGGGTGATAATGATTATATAAAACATAGAACTACAGGGTTCATTCATGGCTTTGGCCACAATCCTAGGATAAGGAGCAATTCATTGTTGCGCTGCTCAAGGAACTTCCCGGAGGAAAATAGTGTCTGAGTCATAATCTCCAGCCTGTTTCCTCACTACTCTGAGGAGGGAGTAAACTCTGTAGGTCTATACCAGCACAACTATGCTGCTTTGTATGTTGCAGGGGGTAGGCAAGGTTCTGCCCATTCCCTACCTCTCCTGCCTGCTTGAGTTGCGGGTGGTGTAGTGTAGTGGGTCTACAGAGTTTGTTTCCACTCCCATGTTGAGTGCTAAGAGGGACATATTGTGCTCCCTTACTCACGTGCATTGGTGCACAGAATGTGCCGTGATCAGACCAAGTAGCATGATAGCTGTTAGATTAGCAAACATAAAAGTAAAGCAATAATCAAAAAGTGTTTTAATGTATGCATTGAAATCTCTAATTTTACAAGTAGCATTATTAGATATTGTAATCAAATTTTAATATTTTTGCTTTTTTGTTACTTTACCAAATATTTCAGTATATATTTAGTGCCCTAATATTCCACTGCATAAGTTTTTCACCTTTCTTTTAAATTTCAAACAGTGCATATGTAGAATTTATCACAATCATAATGTATACATTTTCAAGTGCACTATGCTTTTGGTTTCCCAATAGTGCAGCTACTGTTTGTGTATTCAGTAGCAGCTTGTTGGTGGTGGTGTTTCGTAAAATATTAGCATGGTACCGATGCACTGTTCTCTCCCATTCCAGCTACTTTTGTTGTTCAGCCACTGGGGTCACTTGCTCAGTAATATGCTTGTGTCTTGTGCATGCCTGATGTTTAGGCCCTGATCCTGCAGTGGTCTTCAGTGTAGATCCCCACTGGTATAGAGGTCCATTAGTGATTGTAGGATCAAGTGCTGACTGTGGAGGTGAAGAAGCATGTCAGTTTCCTTACCTTGTGCAGCTGCTGCTGCCACTGCCCGTCTTTCCAGCCACTGCCCAGCTGGTTGTGCCTGGCTCTGGTCTAGCAGGAGAAGAAGGGCCTCGCTGCCTGCATACATCTATCTCTAGCGGCTGAAAGGCTCAACTGCAGACAAATGCCAGCTGTCTTTTTACAGCTCAGCTGAATATATGAGCATCCATCTGAGATGTGGGACTGCGTGACAGGGCTGCAAAATGCATTTGTGTCACATGAGATTAATGACTTTTTGGTAGCCCTGTTTATCACTATTATGAACACCCTTGTATTAAGTTAATGAGGAGATAAATAAAATTCTCTCTCTTTGTGGTGCCACTCTTATTTTGGAAATTGCTAGTTTTTTTCTAACTTTGAATTCAAATTACACCTCTCCATTTAAATAGCAAAAGTTCAAAATACAAAATCTGTTGAAAAATACATTATTACTTTTTTGTACTTGACCTTTGAGCTGTCAGTTTTTTTACAAGTAAATTGGTTAGATACAGATTTAGTTCTGTGAAGGATTAAACTTTATCATAAATAAATTTTTTTCTATATGATGAAGATTAACTTTCCAGATAGTAAGAATCAGTCTGAAGATTTAACATATACTTTGTCTTATGGGGATAAAAAGGCAAATGTAAATAAGCCATTTTAAAAAGTCCTTATCAATATTAAAGGTTCAAGTACCTTTGTTTTTTCAAGACTTGGCTACTGTAATTGGCCAGACTTACTGAGTCACAGGTTAGGGTGTTATATTACAGACACAGGCCATGACAACATGCTGGTGCCCTGCCCTTGAATCCTGCTTTCTTTCTTAATGTCTCGGAAACCATCACTCCCATGAATGCTAAATCAGTTTTCTCCCTCAGTGTCTGAAACACTCTTCCCACCATCTCCTCATCTGCATATGTTCAGTGAAGCAGACATATTCACCTTTGGTGCTTGTATATTGGTTATAGCAGTGGTGCCCAAACTTTACCTCTTGCACCTCCCCTTACCAGGAATAGAACGTGACTGTGCCTGTGTCCTGGATCCTGCACCCCTGCTTTTTTCCAACTGCTTGTCTCCCTTCATCCTTGCCTGGTCCTCTGTAACATCGGACCAGTGGGTCCTCAGCACAGTAGCTGGGGGGGATACCCTCCAGTTTATTTGTATCATCTCTTCCCCCTCCCTCCCCGTCCCTCTGCAGGGACCCTTCTCACGAGATTCTGCTCGTTCAGGCAGTGCAAAGTCTTCTGTGGATGGGAGCTGTGGAGGAAGTCCCTCTGCACTTGAGAGGGAAAGGGTTTTACTCCTGCTATTTTTTTATCCCAAATGTCAGCGAGGGTCTACACCCCATCCTTGACCTGCGGAGCCTCAACAAGTATCTCAGGAAGTTGAAGTTCTGCATGGTCTTCCTGGCCTCCATCATTCCTTCCCTGGATCTGGGGGACTGGTACGTCGCCCTCGACCCAAAAGATGCTTTCTTTCACATATCGATATTTCATGGACACAGATGGTTCCTAAATTTCGTGGTTGGAACTGCCCACCAGCAATTCACACTGCTCCCTTTTGGCCTAGCAATGACGCCAAGGGAGTTTACGAAGTGCATGTCGGTGGTGGTGGCCTACCTCAGATGTCGAGGTATCCAGACCTTGACAACTGGCTCATCGAGGACTGCTCCAGGGTCTGAGTCCAGGTCCAGCACAGCATCGAGATGATGTGAGCCACTTGTCAAGTTCTGGGCCTGTTGATAAACTAACAAAAATCAGTGTTGATCTCTGTCCAAAGGATAGAATTTATCAGAGTGGTACTCGACTCTACCCGAGCCAGAGCGTTCCTGCCAGAGGGTAGGGTCAGGGCAATGTCAGATCTGATTACCAGCGTCACGGCCCATTCGCTTACCACTGCCTGGGTCTGTCTCAGACTATTGGGGCTCGTGACAGCATGCGCTTATATTGTCCGACATGTGAAACACAGGCTGCGTCCCCTCCAGGTGTGGCTGGCATTGATCTACTCCTGGTCAGACATCACCTGGACAAGGTCATCGTGAACCTGCTGCGGGTACTTACCTCCCTGAGGTGGTAGTCCAACCCAATTCGGCGTGCTGTCCACAAGCCTGCGACCCACGGTCTCTCTGATTTCAGATGCGTCCGACCTCGGTTGGGGAGCCCATCTTGGTACACTGCAGACTCAGGGGTTATGGTTTCGAGAGGAGCTTGCTTTACATATAAACATCAGGGAGCTCAGAGCCATCCGTCTGGCTTGTGGTGTCTTCCTTCTTCAGCTGTCCAGTCGGGTAATGCAGGTACTGATGGACAACACGGCCTCCATGTTCTTTGTCAACAGGCAGGGGGGAGCTCATTTGTCAGCTTTGCGCCAGGAGGCCCTCCATCTGTGGGACTTCTGCATCCAGCATGCAATCCACCTGGAAACCTTGGACCTTCCTGGCATCCGGAACACGCTGGCAGATTGCCTCAGCAGGTCCATCCTTCACTCAGAGGTTTTCAGAATGCTCTTCCTGAAGTGGGGAGCTCCCTGAGTGCACCTGTTCGCCACCAGACAGAAAAAAGTGTCATCAGTTCTGCTCTCTGCAAGGCCTCAGCAGAGGCTCAATTTCTGATGCCTTTCTCCTGTCTTGGTCAGAAGACCTGATGTACGCCTTCCCGCCATTTCCGCTCATCAGCAAAGTACTCTCAAAAATCAGAGACACAAGGCACGGGTCATTATGATTGCCCCAGCATGGCCTCGCCAGCATTGGTTCAGCATGCTCATGGATCTGACTGTAGCAGCCTTGAGGCCACTTCCCACCCACTCGCAGGATCACAGAAGGCTCCTTCACCCGAATCTCGCCTCGCTTCACCTCACAGCTTGGATGCTGCATGGCTGAATACAAGAAGAACAATCCTTCTCTAGTCAGGTGCAGCAGGCTCTCTTGGAGAGCAGAAAGTCGTCGTCCAGAGCAACTTACCTGGCAAAGTGGAAACGTTTCTCCTGCTGGGTGTCGGAGCAGAATATCTCCCTGACCCAGTCGTCTCTGCAGTCCATCCTGGATTACCTGCTTCACTTAAAGCACTAGGGCCTTGCCTTCTCTTTGATCAAGGTGCACCTGGCAGCCATATCGGCCTTCCATCCTTGCATCCATAGTAGATTGATATTCTCGCATGAAATGTCCATCAATTTCCTGAAAGGCTTTGGAAGACTCCACCAATCTGGGACCTGGTTCCCCAATGGGACCTCAGCCTGGTCCTCTCCTGGCTCACAGGTCCGCCCTTTGAGCCTGTGGCCCAAACCTGTCGTGGAAGGTTGCATTCCTTGTAGCTATTACCTTGGTGAGATGTGTTTCCGAGATTAAAGCCCTCACTTCAGAGCCCCCGTACATGGTATTCTACAAGGACAAGGTCCAGCTGCGATCCTATCCGGTCTTCCTACTAAAGGTGGTGTCGCACTCTCGTGTCAATCAGAATATCTTCCTCTGGGTGTTCTATCGAAAGCCTCACACGACCAGTGAGGAGAGGCGGCTGCACACTCTAGATATCAAGCATGCCGTGGTTTTCTACCTGGAGCGCACCAAGCCCTTCTGCAGATTGATCTAGCTCTTTATCACGATAGCTGACAGGATGAAGGGCCTTCCTGTGTCCTCTCTGAGGATTTCTAACTGGATCACCACCTGCATCTGTACTTGTTACAAGTTGGTGCAGGCTGTGCCTCCGTCGATAGTGAAGACTCACTCGCCTAGGGCTCAGGCATCTTCGGCTGCCTTCCTGGCGCATGTCCCTATCCAGGACACCTGCAGGGCTGCAACATGGTCTTCGGTACACATGTTCATGACGCATTACGCCATCACCCAGCAAGCCAGAGATGATGCTGGATTTGGTAGAGCTGTGTTGCAGTCAACATGTCCATGAACTCCTACCCACCTCCAGTGATACTGCTTGGGAGTCACCTACAATGGAACGGACATGAGCAAGCACTCGAAGAATAAAAGACTGTTACCTTTCATAACTGTTGTTCTTTGAGATGTGTTGCTCATGTCTATTCCATGACCCACCCTTCTTCCACTCTTTTGGAGTTCCAGCAAGAAGGAACTGAGGGAGGGGGGAGCTGGTGGCGACTCTTATACCTTCACATATGTGGGACACTCTGGAGGGTGCCAGAACCGGTCCACTACGGATACCATTGAGGGAAAAACTTCTGGCCCTGGTGCATGTGGTGAGCATACACACCTACAATGGAATGGACATGAGTAACTAGCAGAGTGCGACAGGGCCCCCTGGCTCATGCCTCTGCTAGGTCCACAAAGTCAACTCTGAGACCCTGGGGTTAACAACCATTGGTGCAGTTGATTCACAGGCTTGTTTCCACCACCGTTTCACCATGTACAGTTGGCCTTTCACCATCTGCCCGCAGGAAGGAGGGAAGAGCTGCCTTCCCGCTTCTGCTCCCTGCCTTTTCCCTTCTTTCAGCTCCCCCTTTTTGGCTTCCTTCCACTGAGGCTTTTATACAGCCCCAGGCTAATTAGGCAACAGCTGTCTCTGCTTCCCCAGTTAGAGCCAGGTTCTCTCCAGCCAGCTCTAATTTATTCCCCTAAATGGGAGCTGGCATGACAGAGAGCTGAATCAGCAACCCTTTGCCCAGCACCTTGTCACAGCAACACATCTTGAAGACCAATAGTTATGAAACGTAACAGTCTTTTGCTAGGACTAGTAGGGTATTGGCTGGCCCAAATGCCTCAGTGCTGGGCTGGTGCATGATGTGGCCCACTTCAGAAACATTGATACAGGTACCCAGTTAACAGAATGTATCAACCCCACTTTGCAATCCTTTCACTGAAATTTGATATGGAATTTCCTAGGGAATCAGAATTTTATATCTGATGGAAGTTTTATTAGAGCTCTGAATTGTTGGGCCATTTGGTTTGTCCAAATTAGCTGAAATCTTAGTGGGATGCCGTGGTAACTGTCATTTCTTGGCAGCCTCCATTCTGTTATGACAATTAAAGCTAAAGAAATATCTGTGATTTTTGTTGCATCATCTGCTATTTTATCTAGTATTTTATTGTAAAATGATGTATGACATTCCTGTGAGGATAATGTAAAAATACATTTTGTTGTTCAAAATAGTTCAACCTACTGACGTTTAATACTTTTTGGAAATCTCTTCATTTTTGTTCTACTAAAAAGAGCTTAATTCTGACTGTCTGACATTTATCTTAACTTAATAAATGGAGTGGAAAGTTCATTAATTCCATTATTTGTTTTTTAATCTACTTCATATGCCTTATTGTCTGTCTCAACCACTTGTAGCATTATTCATGTGTATGCCCAGAAAGTCTACCACTTCTGCATAGCAATTTCAGAGAAGTGAAGGTCTGCATGAGAATACAGAGCTGAGGACTCTGTGAAATGCACTTTCGTGCAAAATTATCACAGTAGTTTTTAGCCAAACCTGTCTGAAAGGTGGCTTTTAGTAGTAGGGGTGTGTTTGCCTCTCATGGAAAAGTGAAAATGCTAATTGAAAAGGAAGTCTCCCACTTCCCCTGGCTCTGTGGAGATATCTGATGTGTGAATTTGCTTTCCCATTGTGACGTTCCCTCTGGTGTTATCTGGACCAGTGATCTGCTTGGTCACTCCAATCCTTGACTCTGGGAGCCAGCCTTACCCTGCTCTGCTGTGAGAACCCCCACTCCTGGGCTGTTCACACACAGCCTCTAGCATGTAAGCTACTCCTTGGATTTTGCAAGTGAATGACACTAGCCAATATCTCCGGTGCCAGACACAACCCTAGGAACCTCCGTCTTGCAGTGTCCAGTTATGCCCGCTGGACACTGCAAGCTTATATGAGTTTGTCAATTTAATAAATAAATTGATATGCACTAGGCTTGTTATCCCAAGGGGAGTCTCTGACATGCTTCAAACCAAACACACTGCTTCAGGTAGAATAAACAAATTTATTAACTATTTATTAATTAACTTATTAACTATTTATTAACAAATAAATTTATTATTTATTTATTATAGATTTTTTTAAGTGATTATAAGTCAAAGCATAACAAGTCAGATCTGGTCAAGTGAAATAAAAGCATAATGCATTCTAAGCTGATCTTAACGCTTTCAATGCCCATACAAACTTAGATGCTTCTCACCACAGGCTGGCTGGTGGCTCTCCCCTTTGATCAGTACTTCAGTCGCTTGGTGTGGTGCCTGTAGATGTAGATGGAAGAGAGAGGAAGAGCATGGCAAATGTCTCTCCCTTTTATCGTGTTCTTTCTTCCCTCTTGGCTTGGCCCCCTCCCCCTTCAAAGTCAGGTGAGCATTATCTCATCACAGTCCCAAACTAGCCACAGGAAGGAGGATGACTCACTGGAGAGTCCAAAAGATCCTTTTGTTGCTGCCTAGGCCAGCATCCTTTGTTCCTTTAAGGCTGGGCTAAGTGTGTCCTATGCCTGCCCTGATGAGGTGTGAACTGCTTCTCTGCTCTTGGAGAGTTCTTGCCTGGGTTTATTTTAAGCCATAAGGATACATTTTCAGCCTCATAACTACATACATGAAATTATAACCTATAACATTACTATGACAATGCTCAGTGCATCATGAGCCTTCTGAAGACACCGAACATGACAAACTTTGTGTGGTATCCAATGCAATCATTTTACAAGGATGAACATGGGGGTGCTGGCTGTTCCCCTGAGGTACAGAGCATCAGACCCATGTGCTGTTTCCTGGGTCTTCCTCTCCCCTTCATAGTGAGGAGAGTTTGTGTGCACCTGTCCCCTCTCCCCTCTGTTGCTCTCTGTGTCCTACGGTGGGTATGGTAGAGGGAATTACTCTCTTGATTCCCTAGTTGCTCTCCCATATCAAGTGAGGGATTCTTAAGTGTGGAGAGATAGGGAACTCCACCTGCTTCTGATGCACTTTCTTCCTGCATCTAGGTCTCACTGGATAGGATTGGGGATAGAAGACTCCTGCCTGTTTGGCCATATTGGCAGAAAGAACCTCCTATACCCTTTTCTACTTCCCTTGGCCTAGTAGTTAGAAAAAAGAGACCATCTACTGAAAATGATTTAGTTGGATGATTTAGTTGGGGATTGGTCCTGCTTTGAGCAGGGGGTTGGACTAGATGACCTCCTGAGGTCCCTGCCAACCCTGATATTCTATGATTCTATGAAAAAGGGATGCCTCAGTATGTACTGCTTAAGCTTGGCTTGTGGAGATTTCTCTAGCCCCATGGACATGTTCACAAGGAAGTCCTGCCCCACTGCACCCTGTTTCCCTATGCCTTGATTTCTTCCCTTGTTAAGGATTTGGAGCAAAAAGGAGCATGCCTCATACCATTGTCCTTTGTGTCATTCTCCCAACAGAGCTTGGAGAAGTGCATTGAGGGAAAGAAACATTGCTACACAGCCAAGAGCATTGGGAATCTTCCTTAATGAGGGCTGTGGAAAAGGGATATTCACTTTGCCGGCAGCCTTCACTTACTGGTACCTACATGGGTCTTACAGGGGTGCACATCCTTCCATCTGTTTCTCCAGTATTTTACTAGGACCCAAACTCTTTTCATGATTGTCCTTATATTTTAATATTTATACATTTTAAGTATTGCATTTGCTAAATGAGGTAACAGTCAAGCACATTCTGAATTAGGAGCAGCGCTACTGTTGTGGTGCTAAGGGATGTTGGCCATGCTAGTGCAGGAAAGTGGGAAGCTTAAACTGACCATACTCATAGCCATGTCTGTTGCGGTTCAAATACAAGACAGAACAAGGCTTTAAGCAAGCAAGCAGGCTGGTCTGCCGACGGGCTGGTCTGCCTGTCAGCTTTCCACCCTCTCTTCTATTTCTCTCCCTCCTCCTGCGCATTACATACTCCAACAGATAAAAGGAATACATTGGCTTTGTTTAATATTCTTATTTACCAATATCTATCTACCGCATTCCTTGCTCTCGGGCCTTGAGCCCAGTCCTGGGAGGCTTCCCACGGTTCATGTCATCTGGGCGAGATTCCAAGGTCCATGCCCTTGAGAGGAGCCGTGTGTGCACTGCTCCTACACAACACTCCGGGTGTGCCCTGAATGTTGCCAAGTGCATGAACCCTGCATGAATCCTACACATGTCAAATGAACAAAGTCAAAGAAAGAATGTTATCCTTAATCTTTCATTTTTAGTGAACTAAATCAGGGCTACTGAAAATGCAAGTACTTAACCCCCTTCCATACTGCTGAGGTTCACACAGGTGGCAGTGGTAATTACCTTGTCTCTAGATTCTCTTACACCATCCTTTGCAGGACTGATTTATATCCCTGCGTCTTTAAAGATGCTTTGAAAGAGCTACTTATTTTTTTTCCTTTAAAAATTCACCAAAATGCAGACCACCTTGAAAAAAGGCATATAGGGGAAGATGATGTTGGACTCCCTAACAAGCTTCCAGTCTTCACCTTCATGGATTTCTAGCTTTTCTCTTGCTTAAATCTCTGCTTTCATTTCTTTCAACCCTGTCCTTTCCCACATCAAGCTTCCCACTGAACTAGGGCTCCTTTTCTGTTCCCTTCCTACTTTTTTCTGTCTCTTCTTCCTTACTGCCTCTTATGCTTGGAACACTCTTGCTTTTGTAATGTGCTCCTTTGGCCCTTCAGATCTCTCATGCAAACACAATTCTGCAACCTTTTTTCATTGTTAATCGTCCAGAGGAGTAAAGCAAATAAATGGGGAGAGGGCGAAGTAAAGAAATCTGCACTGTTATTAATCTGAAACTAGTGTTTAAATTGTATTGTATGTCTAACTTAGATGGCCAGTCCTTTGGTGCAGTTGCGCTGTCTTCCTCTACATACTGTGTGGGGCCACATAAACTGTTGTTTTTAATAAATTTAAAAATTTGCTGCAGAACTTTTAAGCACTACCAAAGAATGTTGAGTACTCCAAGTATTTTATATGGATCTGTTTGAACAAACAAAAATTAACCTTTCTGTTTTATTGCATTCATGTTCGAAACTAGGATTGGCAACCTTTGGCACGTGGCCCGCCTGGGTAAGCCCCCTTGTGGGCTGGGCTGGGCTGGTTTGTTTACCTGCAGTGTCCGCAGGTTCGGCTGATTGTGGCTCCCACTTGCTGCAGTTTGCCATCCCAGGCCAATGGGGGCTGCAGGAAGGGCGGCCAGCACATGCCTCAGCCCATGCCGCTTCCCGCAGACTCCACTGGCCTGGAGTAGTGAACCGCGGCTAGTGGGAGCTGTAATCGGCTGAACCTGTGGACGTGGCAGGTAAACAAACCAGCCCAGCCCACCAGGGGGCTTACCCTGGCGGGCTGCATGCCAAAGATTGCCAATCCCTGTTCTAAACCTTGTTTACTGTGCCATTGTGGGCAGAAAACTGAATGTCAGCTACTTACTCAACAGATCTGCTCCCTGCTTGCTTTGGTGACTACAGTTGGTTTTTACTACCAGTTTACCTGTCAGCACTGTAGAGCCAACACTGCTATGAGAGTGGGAGAGATTGATCCTATTCTTGCTTCCACAGCAACAGAAGAATTATGGTTTTATAGTTAAGGATGCACTGAGTTTCTTATTTAAAGCAGTGATTCAACCACATGAAGAATGTATGAAGAATATGTGAATCTTCCCTAAAATTAAAGCTCCTAGTATGGAATTATTTTTCTGATAATTTATAAGCAAACTAGTTAATTCAGATTAATTTGAAAAATGGGATAAGTTAGGGTTCATCTTTAAATTAGCACCCAGTGTCAGTTTCTTTGTTCCACATGATTGTAATAACAGAATAACACACTTCAATCTTTCCTGGGAGCACTGTTCCCGCTAAGCTGTGCGTGTGTGTGTGCGCGCGCACACAGATCCTAAACCCTGCGCACATGGCGAAACACCGCACGTTCAAAAATTTGCACAGAATTTTTTTTCCACATACGGCCTATCAAAAATTAGAGGGAACATTGCCTGGGAGTTAAAAAAAAAAAAAAAAAAAATAAAAAATTACTGATCTCTTGTGCATGGGCTACACTTAAATTTTTTTTTATAGGTTAATGGTTATTCTTTCTTATTTTTCTTAACTAGAAGGTTCTCCTTCTGCAAGTGCTGATGGTTGATGTTTTGCTATAGAGAATTCCACATAGACCTGCTCTCATTCAAAATGGCTGCCATCTCCCACTTGGATTGAGGCAACAGTGTGCCCTTCAATAATGATGGCTTTTGGCTTTTCTCTCACTAGAAACAGTAGAAAAAGTGGTGGTTTTTTCAAAGTAGGGTGCCTTGACTGAGGGCATCTATGGCCTCATTTATACTGGGAACAATTAGAGATGACAGCTAGTCATGAGATGTCATAGAGATGACAGCTGCAAGGAGGCAGTTCTTTGAGTCTCTCTGAGGAAAACTTTTATGCATCAACCTATGCTGACAGATAATCTGTCAGTTATTAAAGTTAATGACAGATGTGAGCCTCAATCCTAAATATTTACTTTTGAAAAGTTATCTTTTATACAAGATGTACTTAACGGAACAGGAAGAGGTGGAGATGGAGGGGTGTGCGGGGGGAGAGAAGAAAATTGTGTGTGCATCATGTTTAGGAGTACATAGGTAGGGGCTAATTTCCTCCTGGCGGGGCTATCAAGGAGGCCAGGGCTTTATAAAGCAGTGAGCAAGGGGGGCGGGGCTATGTACCCCTTTATAAAGCACCCAGGTCGCTTGCCCACTGCTTTATAAAGGGGTACATATCCTATGTACTCCTACGATAGCCCTGGTCATCCTGCCCCCTGACTAAGGCTCAGCCAATGAACAGAGGCTTCTAGATTTCAAACCTTGTTTAGAAGCTCAGAGCTTCCAACTGCTGGCCACAGCACACTGTCCTTCAAATAAACAGACAGACAAACACAAGCTCAGCACACACTATAGACAGCCACTTACCCCAAGGGTCCCGTATTTGCTCCTCCTTCACCTGGAGAACTCCCTCTCGAAACTCCCTGTTAGCAGCCCCTATTCGCAAAGCTTTCAGTCTGCGAGAATGGATCCCCAGCTGCTGAGGAATATGCTGATGGGTCTCACCAGGACATGACGTTTGGCAGTCGAGTTACTCCTTAAGCCAGTGCTACTCAAAGTGGTGGTCCGTGGACCAGTGCCGGTCTGTGAGCCATCGGCTGCCGATATGCGCACACATTGGAAAAAAAATTTGCCGGTCCCCCACATCAGATAGCTTGAGAAGCACTGCCTTAAGCTACAACTGCACTAGATGTAATGTGTTTCTTCTGTTACATACTTTATGTTAATGAATGAATGGCTAAACTTTTTTGTTCTGTATAAATGCTGTTGAATGGTGAACCCTGTAGTATTAGATCCTTACTGATTAACATGAAGAAATATCTAGCCTTTTCACAAGTGCATGTTCCTTTATTACTACCTATAAAATAGTAGTAGGCTTAATACGAACAGTTTTCCTTATAAATGAAAGCTAAGCTCCTTGCCTAAAATGACAGCCTATATTTAAATTTCTTGGCATTAATTAAGGAAGGCACTTTTCAGTCACCCATAGAGAATAATCTATTGAAAAACCATCATTTGTTAAGGAGAATGAGTGTGTGTGCATGTTTATCATGGTATCCTAGGCAATTAGTACTCGATCAATGTCATCTGCTTGATCTGTATTATAAGAGGGTATCTACCCACAGAATCTATTATAATTTAAAAAAGAGAATTTCCAGCTCTATGACTGTCAAAAAAAACAACAAAAAACAAACAAAAAAAACTTTCCCCATGCAAAACAAGTTACTGGTGTTCATTCTGTAGCCAAACAGAATAAGCCAAAAGCATTAAGTATGAACTGTGGTCATCCATCTTAGTGGAATGTTCGTTTCAGAAGCTATTAATTTGCATTTAAATGAAGATACTATGCAGTTACTAGTGAAAACACACACACAGAGGTTTTCTAACTTAAATTCTGAAAGCAGTTGGGTCCCCCGTTTGTTTCTGATCTGGAGAATGTACACATTGGAAAGGGCCTTAAACTAGGAATGGAGCTATATTCAAAAACTGTGTTGAAAGTTCTGCTGAACTGTTCTAACCCAATAGGACTGATGTGGATGGGGCTAACTAAGGACATGGCTATACTTGCAAATGTAGAGCGCTTTGAGTTAAACCAGCCCTTGGAGACCACAGCAGGGAAAGCGCTGCCGTGTGTTCACACTGTCAGCTGCAAGTGCATTGGCGTGGCCACATTTGCAGCACTTGCATTGGGAGTGGTGCATTATGGGCAGCTATCCCACAGAGTACCTCTTACCATTCTGGTGCTGTGGCTTTTGAGAAGGGGGCGTGGGGCATTCTGGTTCCTGTCCCCAATGCCCCGTGATACATCGCTTCGCATCCTAGCAATCCCTGTGCTTCCATCCACATTTGGTGCCATCATTCAACGTTTTTTGTACTGTGTGCTCTGTCTTTCCTTTTGGTCTGCGGGAATGGATCCTGAACTGCTAAGGAATATGCTAATGAGTCTCGCCAGCATGTCATGTTTGGCAGTCGAGTTACTCCTTAAGCTGCAAACTGACAGTAAGGAGTCCGTCAGTGATGTTGACTCGCATAACGCATACAACATGAAATAACTTGTAGCATTCACGGATATGCTCACCATAGTCGAATGCCGCTTTTGGGCTTGGGAAACAAGCCCTGAGTGGTGGGATCACATCGTCATGCAAGTCTGGGATGACACGCAGTGGCTGCAAAACTTTCGGATGAGAAAAGCCACTTTCACGGGACTGTGTGCTGAGCTCGCCCCACCCCGCGGCACAAGGACATGAGATTGAAAGCTGTCCTGCTGGTGAAGAAGCTGGTGGCTATCATAGAATCATAGAATATCAAGGTTGGAAGGGACCTCAGGAGATCATCTAGTCCAACCCCCCGCTCAAAGCAGGACCAAGCCCCAATTTTTGCCCCAGATCCCTAAATGGCCCCTTCAAGGATTGAACTCACAACCGTGGATTTAACAGGCCAATGCTCAAACCACTGAGCTATCCCTCCCCTCCCTATTTCCTCACTTGCTGGGGGTTCAAAATGGCCTGGCAGATTGCCTAAGCAAATCCTTTAATTTAGACCCAAATGGTCTCTCAACACAGCCATTCAGGCTTCAATATCCCTCATAAGAGGTCTTTGGTTAGTCGATCTCTTTGCAACTTGGAAAAACAGAAAGTGTCCCTAGTTCTGTTTCAGGGTGGGCTACAGCTCCAGGTCAATCTGGGCTGCATTTCTGTTCCCATGGAAGAAGGTTCAGCTATATGCATATTCACCAGTTCTTCTTTGAGTGCTTGCTCATGTCGATTCCATTCTAGGTGTGCACGCTCTGATGTGTGCTGCCGTCTGAGATTTTTGCCTTAGCGATACCCATAGGGCCAGCTGTAGTGCCCACTACAGTGCCACATTCATGCTGCAGTATATCAGGCTCTACTGGCCCACACCGTCTCAGTTTCTTCTTACCGCCCGTGGTAGTCGGTCAGAGAGCCTCTCTTGCTTGTCAAGAGCTAGTGGTTTCTTCCATTGGACTTCGGGCCTTTGTTCGATTGTAGTTAGTGTTAGGTCTAGAGCACCTGTACCTGCACATCTGAGACCCGGTTCCCCCAGGGGACCTGAATCTGGTGCTCTCGAAGCTCCTGGGCCCTCCTTTTGAACCTCTGCTCCCTCCTGCTCCTTTGCAGGAAGGTGTTCTCCTTGGTCGCTATAATGTTGGCATGGCAGGTGTCCAAGATCAGGGCACTCACATCAGAGCCGCCCTATTCGGTCTTCTGCAAGGACAAGGTCCAGCTGCGCCCGCTTCCAGCTTTTCTGCCCAAGGTTGTTTCCCAGTTCCATGTGGGCCAGGGCACGCACTTACCAGTCCTCAGTTCGAAGCCTCACATATCTGATTAGGAGTGCAGGTTGCATGCCCTGGCCTTCTACATCGATAGAATACGGTCGTTCCCTAAGTCAACGCAGTAGTTTGTTGCTGTCGCAGACAGGATGAAGGGCTGTCTGGTGTCAGTCCAGAGAATTTCGTCTTGGATCACAGCATGCATCCATCACTGCTACGAGCTGGCGAAAGTGCCCCTGCTAGCAGTTGTGATGGCTGTGACGTTGCACTCCATATGTTTTAGGAAATATGCTTATAAGTGTGAATATGATGTAACTGGAATATGCTTTATGCAAAAGGTCTCTCGTAGGGTATCATTACAAAGCTTATAATCTACTGAATATATTCCTCCTATTTGTATATATCATTTTTGTATCTGAAGCTAGAAATATGACGTATAACTCTGAGGTTCTATGGTAATTATGCAAAGTGTGGGCCATTAATAATGGTTTGGAAACTTCATGGCTCCCATTGACTAGGACAGTTGGTTGTAAATGGGCTGTTTACTTGCAAACCTTCCTGGGTGCATGTGGGCCAGCCCTGGAAGAATGGAGGCTGGGGTCTCACAGGACATGTGACCATGTCACCTGGTAATGAAATCCATCTTAAATCTGGTACTTTTCCATTTAGAAAGAGGGGTGGGGACCCAGAGAGACAAAAGATTCCCGTCTTGTGCCAAAGCTATAAAAGGGGGTGGAACAGAACAAAGGGGCAGCCAGTCATGAGCGAACACGTAGTTTCCACCTAAGATGTCTGCTGAAACTAACCAGGGGAAAGGATTGGGCCCAGACTAGGAATGAGTCTAGTCTGTGAAAGAAGCTTATTGGAACATCTCTGAGGGTGAGATTTTATCTGTAATCAGTTTCTTAATGTATTAGGCTTAGACTTGCGTGTTTTTGCTTTATTTTGTTTGGTGACTTACTTTGTTCTGTCTGTTATTACTTGAAACCACTTAAATCCTACTTTTTATACTTAATAAAATCACTTTTGTTTGTTAATTAACCCAGAGTAGGTGATTGATACCTGTGGGAGCAAACAGCTGTGCATATCTCTCTATTAGTGTTATAGAGGACGGACAGTTTGAGTTTACCCTGTATAAGCTTTATACACAGTAAAACGGATTTATTTGGGGTTTGGATTCCATTGGGAACTGGGTGCTTGGGTGCTGGAGATAGCTGGCCTACCGAGCAGTTTTTGGTTAAAGTCTTCAGCTTTGGGGGCATGGACCAGACCTGGGTCTGTGTTGCAGCAGGCTAGTGTGTCTGGGTCAACAAGGCAGGGTTCTGGAGTCCCAAGCTGGCAGAGAAAACAGGCTCAGAGGTAATTCAAGCACGTCAGGGAACAGTCCCAAGGGTCTCTCTGTGACCGAACCCGTTACAATGGCTCATTCCCCTAGAGCTCAGGCGTCTTCGGCGGCCTTCCTGGTGCAGGTGCTGATCCAAAATATCTGTTGGGCAGCCAGCTGGTTGTCTGTCCATACTTTCGGGTCGCACTACGCACTGACCCAGCAGGTGCAAGACGATGCTGGCTTTGGCAGAGCTGTACTACAAGTTGTGTGATGATGATCTTCAAGCCCATCTCCATTGATACTGCTTGCGAGTCACCTAGAATGGAGTCGACATGAGCAAGCACTGAAAAAAACCAAACAAACTGTTACCTACCTTTCATACCTGTTGTTCTTCGAGATGTGTTGCTCATGTCCATTCCATTATCGGCCCTCCTGTCCCTCTGTCGGAGTTATCAGCAAGAAGGAACTGAGGGCGTGGGTCAGCAGCACCTGATATACCATGGCATGAGAGCGGCACCCTAGAGGGTGCTCCAGCCGGCCCTACGGGTACTGCTAAGGCAAAAATCTCCAACAGCCGTGCACGCACACCTAGAACAGAATGGACTTGAGCAACACATGTTGAAGAACAACAGTTACAAAAGGTAGGTAACCGTTTTTTCTCCTGATTCGCAGGCAAGATCGAGGCAGAATACTTACTGCTCCAGCCTATCCAAGACAGCCATGTTGTTCCGACATTCGCTGGCTTTCCACTTGAGAACCCCTGGTTACTGATAACTGGAGACCTCATTACTCAGAACCATGGTCAGATATTGCACTTGAATCCTCAGGTGCCACACTTCATGGCATGGTTCATCAGTGGTTAAATTACTGAAGGCTGTCTGCTCCACAACGGTTCAGAATTTCCTCCTTAATCTTAGGAAACAATCCACAAGAAATGCTTACCTGAGTAAGTAGAAACAGTTTTCCATCTGGGCAGCCTCACACGCGTCACCTACTCAGGCAAAAAATTCTCTCAACGCTAGGCTGCCTCTTTCGCCTTAAGAAGTCTGGTCTAGTCCCTAGCTCCATTAAAGTACATCTGGCTGCTGTCTAAGTGTGTCATCCTTGGATCAGTGATAAGATGGCTTTTCACCCTATCATGACCAGGTTCCTGAAAGGCCTAGATAGGCAGAAATTATCTATCACAGATCCAACATCAATTTGGGATTTGAATTTAGTGTTGAAAAAAGCTGGCAACTTTTATATCACTTACCCTATGAGGGATTATCATTCTTACACATGTATCCTACTGCCAACTTTTTGGCAGTGGCTTGGTGTGGTCCACAGTTGCAGATATGGACAGTCATATTCCATACCTTCTGAGAGATAATGAAAAGATGGGTGCAGTCGGTAGAAAGGGGTTTTCATCTGGACTTTGCGTATTTATACTCTCTGCCTGTCTTCCTCTCGTCCTTGAAGGTGTAATAGAATCTTGACTCCAAGGAGGTGGTGGAGGGAACTGATGAGGCACAGGGCATCACTCCCCCTTTCATAGCCTCCTGCTCTGAATGTTCAGGAGCACTGAGGGGAGGGGTAGCAGGATGTGTGAATCTTCTAATAGGAACTGCTTGGAGAAAGTTCCACTATCTGAGCTGCATCCACTGGTGCATCCCATGAACGAGAATGTACTATGTCTATCTTGAAGAACTCCAGTTATGGGTAAGTAATCTCTATTTACTGAAGACACATCTGGGAAAAAATTGGTAATATCCATAACTGAAAAATTCTTGTCAGTGTCATCTGTTTGAAGTTCCCAAGTTTAATTTTGTTTATTAGCTATTTCTAGATCATAAGCAGCAAAGCTGTCTTCCAGTTAAATGTTTTTCATTGTACTGTATTTTTTCCAATAGGATTTGAAGACAAATAAATGATGTACTAATGTTTTGTATAATTTTAGTGGTGACTGAAATACCATCAATAAAAATTCACCATTTAAACAGATATTTTTCATTGGAAAGGAAAAAAAAAGTCCTATTTAGAAGTACAGTTTCTCAAGAAATAATTATTTTCTTGCATTTTCTTACATTGCGTATTTTTGTAAAGTATTCTGCCTAGAGTATTCAACAGAACATGTTTGTATGGTTACAGCAGTCAAAGCCTCAGATGAATTTTTATACTACAGCCGTGATCTTGGGGAGAAAAAAGTCATCCTTTTTTACAAGTATTTTTGTGTATTGTGTGGTAGTCAGTCATAATATTAAACGCTCCAGAGAAAAAATTGCTCACACTTACGGAGAGAGGAATCCTGAGAGTCTGGGAAAGCGTGGACTTGGAACACTATGAAACAAATTGTGTATTGTAATAAAGTAGTGTCAGAGTTATCATTTATTCGCTCCGGGGTCCTATTGTCAGCCTTGCATTGGAAATATTAAAATATCCACACATCCTTTCTGGATGACTTGCTGCAATATGGACTGTAAAACTATGTAGTGTCCCTATTTGTTGAGGTGAAGTGTAATTATGTCTGTGGAGGACAGTGTAAAATAGTAGCAATTTGGAGAATCTGGCCTTGGTTTTCAGAAGTGGTCAACATAGATAGTGCCGACTGAAATGAATGGGTCTTGTGGGCACTTAGCATTCCAGAAAATCAGGCCCTTGATGTATTCATTCATCTCATGCCATTCAGTGTTATCTGTGACCCCACATATTCTGCCATACAACTACAATATGATAATGAATATTGCCACTAAATCTGTTTCTTCACTGAAACATTTTCCCAACTGTTCTATATCAATTAAAATGTTAATAATTTGGCTGTGCAAAATGTTACCAGTGCTGTCCAGAAAAATGACACATGGATCTCCTAATATAACATTTTTATTCAGACTAATTCATGTACCAGTCTGTGTGTATAGATATGTCCCTTAATTATGAATTCTTCAACAAATCCACAAACTATAAGTTCAATGTAAACTCTTGTTGGCAGTTTGCAAGGATTATACTTGTGTAATGTCTTCAATGAAAACACAATTGTCTAATCCTTTAATGATCTAGGTTAGGAAGGGCACAACATGGTCTTTTTAGTACTACAAGGCCCAGTGGGAATGTTAATTAAATTCTGGCGAAAAGCCTTTTAAAAGTTAAGTCCTGTGGTGAGAGAGCTTGGATCTTTTGTCATTGACCTGCAGAACACAAAAAAGAACATCTTAATAGGGATTGCCACTATAGTTAAAATTTCATCAGTGTTTCTATGCTAAACCTAGGTTTCCAGGGGGTTCAATATCTATTCTTTTAAATTGTGTTGGACTCTTAATTTAACATGTACAATGTCACACCCGAGCTGATTGATATTTTTTTTTTCCTTGCAGCAATATGTAAATAACCTATTCTCCTGAGATCCTTGTATGACTAAGTGACACAATTGGAAAGTACTTATGTTCTGACATGTAAGGGTGCTTATGGCTGCCTTAATTTGTGGTTACAGTTAGAAAAAGTGCCTGAATTAACAGCTCGTGTTCCACATTAGTTTGGTGAAGCACGGGAATGCGTTACCTAGGGAAGTGGTGGAATCTCCTTCCTTTGAGGTTTTTAAAGTCAGGCTTGACAAAGCCCTGGCTGGGATGATTTAGTTGGGGATTGGTCCTACTTTGGGCAGAGGGTTGGACTAGATGACCTCCTGAGGTCCCTTCCAACCCTGATATTCTATGATTCCCCCTCTCTCAGGAACTTCCAATCAAATTTGCTCATTTTAAAAGTTAAAACACACTTTTATCTCAGTTACTTATATGAAAACCAGTATCAGACTATTCGGCTTTGTACTTAGTTGCCAGCAATGAAGACTTTGGAATTGGTACTAAATTGGGAATTCTGTTGGAGACAGAGTAGATTATAACATGTTCTTCCACAGCTAACTTGGTTGAATCTACAGTGTTAATAGTAAAATCAAGTTGTCAAACTAGTTGGGTAGAACCCAACAGCAGAACCATGCAGTCAGTGAGCCCTTTCTGTGGTCATTTTTTCTGACCATCCCCAGAATTTCTATGTCTGAAATATCTTAGTTTTAGGCACTTGAATCAGAACATAATATTTTAATATAGTTTTATTTTAATATCAGAGTTCAAGTCTTTCAGAAAACTATTTACAGATGTTGACAACTGGATAGTGAAGGAAAATCTTTTTTCAGTTTGGAAAGCCAGTTTTGGTTTACAAAGATAGCTTCTTGTGCAGCAGTTACTATGTTCAGACAGTTCTTGAAACATGCACACTTTTGTTTGCTCTAAAAATGCAAGAATTTTTAGTACAAAAATGCTTATATTTTGATTTTACAACATTAACATGATTTATTTGTAACTTAAAAACAAAATAACCCTCCCCAAATCTGTTGTGACAAAATAGCATTCTTACCAATAATTAATTAAACTTGTGCATTCATGAAACCTAAGAAGGTAGAATATTTCCAGTCAGGGTACTTACACAACCAGCTGTAGTTAAGATGACTTTAAAAGTAGGTATTTTCAAAGGTAATAAGTGTCTGTTCAAATTCAGTTACACTTAATATATTGAAGTCAGCCAAGGATGTTTGATTTCAGTGTTTAAGGTTCTTGGATACCACAGTAATACCTATGTAGAAAGGAATAGATTTGGAAAACTAGAGTTTTTATTTTATGTAGCATCTTCAAAAATTCTCAATATTTTCTGCATAATTACCATAGTTGCATAGTTAAAAAGCTGTATAAAAAGTGTTATAGCAGAGCCAGGGCAAAGATGGAATAGATTTTCAAATTAAATTTGAAGAGCTCCAGTTACAGACTGAGAAAAAGTAAGGCTGTTTCGGATAGGAGGCACTGCAGAAGGGAAGGCTTTTGCACTAATGCTGGGAAGATTGAGTTAGTCTCAGAGGAAAGTGCTAGGGAACAAGTGGAAGAAGAGAATTTAAGTCTGGGAAGCAGACTAGATCATGATTATGATGTGATTGGAATAACAGAGACTTGGTGGGATAACTCACATGAGTGGAGTACTGTCATGGATGGATATAAACTGTTCAGGAAGGACAGGCAGGGCAAAGAAGGTGGGGGAGTTGCATTGTATGTAAGAGAGCAGTATGACTGCTCAGAGCTCCGGTATGAAACTGCAGAAAAACCTGAGAGTCTCTGGATTAAGTTTAGAAGTGTGAGCAACAAAGGTGATGTCGTGGTGGGAGTCTGCTATAGACCACCAGAGCAGGGGGATGAGGTGGACGAGGCTTTCTTCCGGCAGCTAACAGAAGTTTCTAGATTACAGGCCCTAGTTCTCACGGGGGACTTCAATCACCCCAGTGTCTTCTGGGAGAGCAATACAGCAGTGCACAGATAATCCAGGAAGTTTTTGGAGAGTGTAGGGGACAATTTGCTGGTGCAAGTGCTGGAGGAACCAACTAGGGGCAGAGCTCTTCTTGACCTGCTGCTCACAAACGGGGAAGAATTAGTAGGGGAAGCAAAAGTGGATGGGAATCTGGGAGGCAGTGACCATGAGATGGTCGAGTTCAGGATCCTGACACAGGGAAGAAAGGAGAGCAGCAGAATACGGACCCTGGACTTGAGAAAAGCAGACTTTGACTCCCTCAGGGAACTGATGGGCAGGATCCCCTGGGAGAATAACATGAGGGGGAAAGGAGTCCAGGAGAGCTGCCTGTATTTTAAAGAATTCTTATTGAGGTTGCAGGAACAAACCATTCCGATGTGTAGAAAGAATAGTAAATATGGCAGGCGACCAGCTTGGCTTAACAGTGAAATCCTTGCTGATCTTAAACACAAAAAAGAGGCTTATAAGAAGTGCAAGATTGGACAAATGACCAGGGATGAGTATAAAATTATTGCTCAGGCATGCAGGAGTGAAATCAGGAAGGCCAAATCACACTTGGAATTGCAGCTAGCAAGAGAAGTTAAGAGTAACAAGAAGGGTTTCTTCAGGTATGTTAGCAACAAGAAAAAGGTCAAGGAAAGTGTTGGTCCCTTACTTAATGGGGGAGGCAACCTAGTGACAGAGGATGTGGAAGAAGCTAATGTACTCAATGTTTTTTTTGCCTCTGTCTTCACGAACAAGGTCAGTTCCCGAACTGCTGCACTGGGCAGCACAGCATGGGGAGGAGGTGACCAGCCCCCTGTGGAGAAAGAAGTGGTTCGGGACTATTTAGAAAAGCAGGATGAGCACAAGTCCATGGGGCCGGATGCACTGCATCTGAGGGTGCTAAAGGAGTTGGCGGATGTGATTGCAGAGCCATTGGCCATTATCTTTGAAAACTCATGGCGATCGAGGGAGGTCCCGGACGACTAGGAAAAGTCTAATGTAGTGCCCATCTTTAAAAAAGGGAAGAGGGATGATCCAGGGAACCACAGGCCAGTCAGCCTCACCTCAGTCCCTGGAAAAATCATGGAGCAGGTGCTCAAGGAATCAATTCTGAAGCACTTAGAGGTGAGGAAATTGATCAGGAACAGTCAGCATGGGTTCACCAAGGGCAAGTCATGTCTGACTAATCTAGTTGCCTTCTGTGACAAGATAAATGGTTCTGTGGATGAGGGGAAAGCAGTGCATGTGTTATTCCTTGACTTTAGCAAAGCTTTGGACACGGTCTCCCACAGTATTCTTGCCAGCAAGTTAAAGAAGAATGGGCTGGATGAATGGACTATAAGGTGGATAGAAAGCTGGCTAGATCGTCAGGCTTAACCGGTAGTGATCAATGGCTCCATGTCTAATTGGCAGCAGGTATCAAGCGGAGTGCTCCAAGGGTCGGTCCTGGGCCCTGTTTTGTTCAATATCTTCATTAATGATCTGAAGGATGGCATGAACTGCACCCTCAGCAAGTTTTCAGATGACACTAAACTGGGAGGAGTGGTAGATACGCTGGAGGGTAGGGATAGGATACAGAGGGCCCTAGACAAATTGGAGGATTGGGCCAAAAGAAATCTGATGAGGTTCAACAAGGACAAGTGCAGAGTCCTGAACTTAGGAAGAAAGAATCCCCTGCACTTCTACAGGCTAGGGACTGAGTGGCTAGGCAGCAGTTCGGCAGAAAAGGACCTATGGGTTACAGTGGACGAGAAGCTGGATATGAGTCAACAATGTGCCCTTGTTACCAAGAAGGCTAACAGCATTTTGGGCTTTATAAGTAGGGGCACTGCCAGCAGATCAAGGGACGTGATCTTTCCCCTCTATTCGACATTGGTGAGGCCTCGTCTGGAGTAGTGTGTCCAGTTTTGGGCCCCACACTACAAGAAAGATGTGGACAAACTGGAAAAAGTCCAGCAGAGGGCAACAAAAATGATTAGGGGGCTGGAGCACATGATTTATGAGGAGAGGCTGAGGGAACTGGGATTGTTTAGTCTGCAGAAGAGAAGAATGAAGGGGGATTTGATAGCTGCTTTCAACTATCTCAAGGGGGGTTCCAAAGAGGATGGATCTAGACTATTTTCAGTGGTACCAGATGACAGTACAAGGAGTAATGGTCTCAAGTTGCAGTGGGGGAGGTTTAGGTTGGATATTAGGAAAAACTTTTTCACTAGGAGGGTGGTGAAGCACTGGAATGAGTCATCTAGGGAGGTGGTTGAATCTCCTTCCTTTGAGGTTTTCAAGGTCAGGGTGGGATGATTTAGTTGGGGGTTGGTCCTGCTTTGAGCAGGGGGTTCGACTACATGACCTCCAGAGGTCCCTTGTAACCCTGATATTCTATGCTTCTATGATCAAGGTTGTGGAGAATTAAGGGGTGGGGTAATGCAGTTTTTAATCATATTCTAAAATGGATGGAGAATCCAGTGGATGTGTGTGAAGAAGTGATTTTATACTTAAAACAGGAATAAAGCGTCAATTTAAAAAAAAACTGTTTGCTTTCACTAAATTTTGCTCATTTGCTCTTCATAGGCTAAATGAATTTTCTAAGACCTATTTAGACAGTGTTGGGCAAACCAAAGTCCTATTTACTGGCATGAAATATGGGCAGGGAGGAGAACTTTGTGTGGGCACCAAAGTAAGTAGAAGAAATGTTTAAATGGTGGATAACAATTGAGAGGGAGATGGAGAAAACTGGCTGTGGCTTTTGTTGATGTTTTTATCTTTGAGACATATTTGTAGGAAGTTGAGTCAAAAGCAGTCAGCATTATAGCTGCTATCCTTCTGGTTGAACATTGACTGGAGTAAGATTTTAAAACATTTAACTCTGCTTAATCACCAAGAATGAGATGATGTTGAGTGATGCAAGGTATTTGCATACCATTTCCCCCTACTATGACTGGATTTGCTAGCTCTGCAGTTTCTCTGGTGGCCAAAGTAGTAAGGGATTAGGTTCCATTTAAAAAAGGAAACATTGCTGTCCTTAAAATGCAGTTGCTTTTCTTTGAACACAAGTCCCATGCGTTTGTTTTTAATTACTTATCAATTAACTTAGTTGATAATGCAGATTAACTCCAGGATGTTTAAATTCCTCTAATGCCATAGTACACACATTATTTTTCTAATTTAGTCCATAAAGCAGAGGTGCTTACACTCTAGCTACATGTATTTTTAGGAAAAGTGGGTATTAACTCCTCATATGTGTAAATGCACTGGTCCCCTCTACTCCCAAGGTTTACCTCAACCATCTAACACACATTAGAACTACATGTGCCTTGTCCACACTAAGATAGTTACCTACTAAACACTCACTTTTTCCTAATGAAGTACAAGATCTCTGAGTCACAGAGGATTGTATTGGTAACTTACCATGGACCTTAGTTCCGTGCCCAATTTCCACACATTTCTGCTCATTTTTGTCAATTAGTAGTCCACCTTTGCTGGAACTGAGGACCTAAGTGAAGCCTTTTACACCTATGAAAATAGAATGTTGAAAATATTTATTTTTAATTACCTTTTTGCATTTCTTCACTGTCCTTTTTATTCCATACCACGTTTCCTCGTTTCAGTCTTTTGGCTTTTTAATGTCTCCTATTTTTGTTGCTAAGAGGATATGGTTACTCTTCTTTCCTACTCTGTCTCCTGTTGTTCTCCTGTTCTACTGTTGACCTTTTTATCATTGTTTTTCTCTCTTAGGATTTGTTTCTTGGTTTCTGTCCATGCCTACCCACCCCATCTAGCATAGGTTGCTTGTCATTTGTCTGGCTTGTCTCTTCATAATGTTTGAAAAATGGTCAGAACAATGCCAAGCAGAAGATGGACCGTCCATATCTAAATTCTTGCAGGATGTATGAGCTTTCTTGCAATTGGGTCACTGGTGGTAGAATTCATAATCTTGATGTAATATGTGGGGATCATGAACTGTGTTGCCAACAGTCACTGATGTAAGGTTGCTTTTCTTATCTTGGTGAAACAGATTTCTTCAGATGTGTTTTCAATGAGGACAATGTGAGTGGAAGATATGACATTTGAAAGCAAGCCTGTCTTATTTTATGCAAGCAATAGAAAATGTATCACACTGTATCCCTTTTGAAAAGTTATTTCCACTTCCATATCTCAAATGCTAACTGATTTCGTTGAACGTTTCCAAAAATTTCACTTGGAGTTGAGTCAAATTTTGGGCCAAAAGGAAAACTTCTGAAAATTTTAGCGAGTGATCTATATTCTTATTTGTACTTTAGACCTCAGTTGAGTTGCAGAGATCTTGTGGATTTATGGAGTACACCCACCAGTGCCATTCTATAAAGACCACATAGAGGCCACAAAGAACTTCATTGCTACACACCGTTTGGCAGTGGGTTGAGGTAGGGAGGAAGTCTGTGTCTGAACAGAAGCTGTCCCCTCAGCACATTCCCAGCTCATGGGATGTGCCAGCGGTGCATCACCACTGGAGGAATATTTCATAGCAGCACCTGTTGGAAAACTCTCACACCCTTCCCTTACTGTTCCTGAGCATTCTGAGCGTGACACTATGAAAGGGGATGTGGAGCTCTATCCGCCTCACTTTCCTCTAGCCACAGCAGCAGATGGAGAGGAACCTCTCTTGATTAATCAGCCTGGATCCAACCTCTACAAAGACTCAGAACTTTGGTTAGATTTCTTAGTTAGGACTAGTGTTAGATGTTTTAGTTTTATTTTCTCTATAAAAGAATGTATTAGTTTTTATTAGTTCTTGCACCCTGGTGCAGGCTCACAGATCCAAAGGGCAATAGGATAGGATTTAAGAGGCATGCCTCTTGTACTACTGTCTTCCCTGCTTTGGATGCCCATAAGAGGTATTTAGGTTTCTTGGGGGAAGGACACTGTCTGTCATGGTGCATAATCTGCTGTACCTTCACATCAAGAGCTTGCAGGGAACATCAAAACTGGCTCTCAACTTTACTACTTCAGGAATCAGTAGCAGCCAACTCCTCCAGTTCCATAACTGCCATTTTCATGTGCACTGAGAGGCCTGCATTGGTTCCTTACTCCCTTAGGCAATAAAAAAGCAGTCTAAGATCCTACTGAAGCTACTATCCTTCCTTCCATTCAACTGTTGATGGCTTGTTCAGTGCAAAGATGGATGAAGTCCTAGAGAAGATGATCGACAGCTAGGTCGCTAGTGGTTCAGCAGTCCTCAAGGAGAAAATTGGGTCCTCTTGACTTCAAATATCAGACTAATAATCTTCATCCACATCTTTGTATTTCACACACAGACCCCCAACATCAGCACCAACAACTTTCTGCTCAACAGTAGCAGCAGGAGAGAGAGAGAGAATTTCAAGACCCATATAAAGGCAGACAAACCTCCTTCTCATCTACTGTGCTAGGTCGTATATCACAGGTTTGGCATGAGGTCTGAGAACTGTTAACGAATCTGAAACTGCTGCCCCGCCCACCCCTTTGGGGATTGACTTTCTCATTCCTACAGCAATTGGAGTACCATCACCACAGACAAATGGATTCTAGAAATAGTAAAAAGGCATAATTCCATACAATTTGACACCTCCCCTCCCTATTCAGGGATCCCTTTGGAGAACCTAGTGAGGACAAGGTCCGCTTGCACTTGGAAGTAGGGGCCATCAAGGAAGTTCCGAAGTGATTCTATTCCAGCAGTTGCCAGAGGTGCTATCTTGGCAAGCTAAGTCAGAATCTTATTAAACAGAAGGCAAAAGTGCAGGGAGAGAGCGTGGAAACAGAAATAAGGTGGGGGAAAGAAGAGAACACATGAAGGAGGGGTGAGAACAAGAACCTTTGTCTTACATTCCATGTGTTTGCTGCAAGATGCAGAGCTATAAGATACATATTGTTGATAGATATACCAGTCTATAGTGCCATATGACCCTGTCAGATCTAGAGAGGTCCTGTTCACTGGAAATGCAATGTCTCGATTAAATTAAAGGAACAATCCACTCTTAAGTAAGACTAAGGTTTAGTCATGGACATTTTCAGTAAAAGTCATGGAGAGGTCACGGGCAATATACACAAGTTTATGGCCCCGTGACCTGTCCATGACTTGTACTATATACCCCTGACAAAATCTTCCGTGTTTTGGGGGGCTTTAGGGGCACAGCTACTGCTCTGGAGGGGGGGCTCTGGGTCATCCGCTGCTGCTGGTGGGGGTGAAGGAGGGGCATGGTCCGGGACCACCGGGTCATGACTTCTGCGAGCTCCGTGACAGACTCACAGCCTTAGTCATAAGTGCTGTGAGCTCATGTGGAAAAGGTTAGATTTTTGGCATCCAGTAACCACATAGAGTCATAGACTTTAAGGTCAGAAGGGACCATTATGATCGTCTAGTCTGACTTACACAACATAGGCCACAGAATCCACCCACCCTCTCCTGTAACAAACCTCTAACCTATAGTCTGAGCTGTTGAAGTCCTCAAATCGTGGTTTAAAGACTTCAAGGTGCAGAGAATCCTCCAGCAAGTGACCTGTGCCCCATGCTGCAGAGGAAGGCACCTCTCCCCCCAACCAGGGCCTCTGCTAATCTGCCCTGGAGGAAAATTCCTTCCCGACCGCAAATGTGGCGATCAGCTAAACCCTGATCGTGTGGGCAAGACTCACCAGCTAGACACCAGGAAAGAATTCTCTGTAGTAACTCAGATCCCACCCCATCTAACAACCCATCACAGGCCATTGGGCATATCTACTGCTAATAGTTGATCAGTTAATTGCCAAAATTAGGCTATTGTCCCTTCCATAAACTTATCAAGCTTAGTCTTGAAGCCAGATATGTCTTTTGCCCCCACTGCTTCCCTTGGAAAACTGTTCCAGAACTTCACTCCTCTGATGGTTAGAAACCTTCGTCTAATTTCAAGTCTAAACTTCCTGATAGCCAGTTTATATCCATTTGTTCTTGTGTCCACATTGGTACTGAGCCTAAATAATTCCTCTCCTTCCCTGATATTTCTCTCTGATATATTTATAGAGAGCAATCATATCTCCCCTCAGCCTTCTTTTGGTTAGGCTAAACAAGCCAAGCTCTTTGAATCTCCTTTCATAAGACAGGTTTTCCATTCCTCGGATCATCCTAGTAGCCCTTCTCTGTACCTGTTCCAGTTTGAATTCATCCTTCATAAACACGGTAAACCAGAACTGCACACAATATTCCAGATGAGGTCTCACCAGTGCCTTGTATAACGGTACTAACATCTCCTTATCTCTACTGGAAATACCTCGCCTGATGCATCCCAAGACCGCATTAGCTTTTTTCGCGGCCATATCACATTGGCGGCTCATAGTCATCCTGTGATCAACCAATATTCAGAGGTCCTTTTCCTCCTCTGTTACTTCTAAGTGATGCGTCCCCAGCTTTATAACAGAAATTCTTGTTAATCCCTAAATGCATGACCTTGCTCTTTTCACTATTAAATTTCATCCTATTACTATTACTCCAGTTTACAAGGTCATCCAGATCTTCCTGTATGATATCCTGGTCCTTCTCTGGATTGGCAGTACCTCCCAGCATTGTGTCATCTGCAGACTTTATTAGCACATTCCGACTTTTTGTGCCAAGGTCAGTAATAAAAAGATTAAATAAGGTTCTGACTTCAGCTTTGCTCTAGTCTGTACTTTCTCGCTTCTGGTTTCTCCCTGTAGTCTGTGATTGTGCATATTTCAGCTCACCTTATATTAAATGAGGTAGGACTCTATTTACTCATGACGCAATGTGGCAACTGATTTCCAACTCAGCCAATCAATTAATATAACCCATGCTCATTCAGCAAAGCAAAACTCCATACCTTGGGTGCTAAACCAGCTTTAGTGTTTTACCTAAATAGAAGTAAAGAGTTTAGAAAGTTATCAGATCTTTTTATTTCTTATCCAAGCAGTTACTTCACACACACTCTTTCAGTGGGCTAGAGTGGGTAATATTGAAGAGAGCTACAAATTAGCCCCGTTCCTCTACCATTAGGGATTTGATGACATTCTACGAAGGCAATGGTGGTCTCCTTGGCATGCCTTAAACATATTTTCATTGTAGAAATTTGAAGAACTGCTACATAGAACTCTAGTCACATATTTCTGGGGGAATTCTGTGTCACTGTGCACTCACAGAATTCATGCCTGGCGCAGAATTTTTTTTCCTGCAGAAAATTACATTCCGCTGAAGAACTGCTGCAGTTCTGCCTTTTGCCCATCAGAGACCACTGTGGTGCTAGAACAGTCAGCAGCATGCCACAAGTCACTCTGGTGGGCAAGTGGTGGAACTGCAGCACTTCTCGGGCAGAATGTATTTTCTGCACCGGGGAAGAATATTCTGAGCATGCACACTGGTGCAGAATTCTCCCAGGAGTAGAAGTTCATCAGAGCATCCTGCCCATGGAGTCAGGTTAGGACAGACCGAGTGGGGCACATGGGGATGCTGGGGGTCACAGACTGGGGTTCAGAATAACTAGTGGAGGAGACACTGGGGCACAGGCTCAGCAGCTAGTGGGGTGATAGCGTTGAGCCAGGGTCTGAATGGGAGTGGGGATGCAAGGCCACATGTGGACGGGGGCTGCAGGGACACATGGAGATGGACGAGGAGGCTGCAGAGGCCTATGGGAGGGCGTGGAGACAGCAACAGATGTGCCTGACTGAATGGGAGAGGCTTCGGGTCAGTCAGTGTCTGCATGGGGGAGGCTCCCCTACTCCCTAACAATCCCTTCCTCCCTGCCACCGCCAAAAAAGCCCTGTTCCATACTTCTCCCACCCATACCGACCAACCCTCCTGGTTCACTCCACGATTCTTCATTCTTCCTCAGATCCTCCATCACCTCTGACTCCCCTAAGCCTTTGCACTGCTTTTTACGGGTACAGGAAATACAGTTCTGTATTGTAATTTAAATAAATTACTCAAAGTTCTGTATTAATATGCCTAGTAAGGACTCTATTTATCAAAAAATATTACCAGAATCTTTTTTTTGTCTGTATTATTATAGACATACTAGCTGACAGGTATTTTGAAATAAATTATCAATATAATTGAAACTGGCATGATTATATTGTTATTTTCACAAATAAAATATGCAGAATTTTGCAGAATTTTAAAATATTGTGCATAGAATTTTTAATTTTTTGGTGCGGAATTCCTGCAGGAGTAGAATCATAGAATATCAGGGTTGGAAGGGACCTCAGGAGGTCATCTAGTCCAACCCCCTGCTCAAAGCAGGACCAATCCCCAATCAAATCATCCCAGCCAGGGCTTTGTCAAGCCTGACCTTAAAAACTTCCAAGGAAGGAGATTCTACCACCTCCCTAGGTAACGTATTCCAGTGTTTCACCACCCTCCTAGTGAAAAAGTTTTTCCTAATATCCAACCTAAACCTCCCCCACTGCAACTTGAGACCATTACTCCTTGTCCTGTCCTCTTCTACCACTGAGAATAGTCTAGAACCATCCTCTCTGGAACCACCTCTCAGGTAGTTGAAAGCAGCTATCAAATCCCCCCTCATTCTTCTCTTCCGCAGACTAAACAATCCCAGTTCCCTCAGCCTCTCCTCAGAAGTCATGTGTTCCAGACCCCTAATCATTTTTGTTGCCCTTCGCTGGACTCTCTCCAATTTATCCACGTCCTTCTTGTAGTGTGGGGCCCAAAACTGGACACAGTACTCCAGATGAGGCCTCACCAATGTCGAATAGAGGGGAACAATCACGTCCCTCGATCTGCTCGCTATGCCCCTACTTATACATCCCAAAATGCCATTGGCCTTCTTGGCAACAAGGGCACACTGCTGACTCATATCCAGCTTCTCGTCCACTGTCACCCCTAGGTCCTTTTCTGCCGAACTGCTGCCTAGCCATTCGGTCCCTAGTCTGTAGCGGTGCATTGGGTTCTTCCGTCCTAAGTGCAGGACCCTGCACTTATCCTTATTGAACCTCATCAGGTTTCTTTTGGCCCAATCCTCCAATTTGTCTAGGTCCCTCTGTATCCTATCCCTGCCCTCCAGTGTATCTACCACTCCTCCTAGTTTAGTATCATCCGCAAATTTGCTGAGAGCGCAATCCACACCATCCTCCAGATCATTTATGAAGATATTGAACAAAACCAGCCCCAGGACTGACCCCTGGGGCACACCACTTGATACCGGCTGCCAACTAGACATGGAGCCATTGATCACTACCCGTTGAGCCCGACAATCTCGCCAACTTTCTACCCACCCTATAGTGCATTCATCCAGCCCATACTTCTTTAACTTGCTGACAAGAGTACTGTGGGAGACCGTGTCAAAAGCTTTGCTAAAGTCAAGAAACAATACATCCACTGCTTTCCCTTCATCCACAGAATCAGTAATCTCATCATAGAAGGCTATTAGATTAGTCAGGCATGACCTACCCTTGGTGAATCCATGCTGACTGTTCCTGATAACTTTTCTCTCGTGTAAGTGCTTCAGGATTGATTCCTTGAGGACCTGCTCCATGGTTTTTCCGGGGACTGAGGTGAGGCTGACTGGCCTGTAGTTCCCAGGATCCTCCTTCTTCCCTTTTTTAAAGATGGGCACTACATTAGCCTTTTTCCAGTCATCTGGGACTTCCCCCGTTCGCCACGAGTTTTCAAAGATAATGGACAATGGCTCTGCAATCACATTCGCCAATTCCTTTAGCACTCTCGGATGCAACTCGTCCGGCCCCATGGACTTGTGCACGTCCAGCTTTTCTAAATAGTCCCTAATCACCTCTTTCTCCACAGAGGGCTGGCCATCTACTCCCCATGTTGCGATGCCCAGCGCAGCAGTCTGGGAGCTGTCCTTGTTAGTGAAGACAGAGGCAAAAAAAGCATTGAGCACATTAGCTTTTTCCACATCCTCTGTCACTAGGTTGCCTCCCTCATTCAGTAAGGGGCCCACACTTTCCTTGGCTTTCTTCTTGTTGCCAACATACCTGAAGAAACCCTTCTTGTTACTCTTGACATCTCTTGCTAGCTGCAGCTCCAGGTGCGATTTGGCCCTCCTGATTTCATTCCTACATGCCCGAGCAATATTTTTATACTCTTCCCTGGTCATATGTCCAACCTTCCACTTCTTGTAAGCTTCTTTTTTATGTTTAAGATCCGCTAGGATTTCACCGTTAAGCCAAGCTGGTCGCCTGCCATATTTACTATTCTTTCGACTCATCGGGATGGTTTGTCCCTGTAACCTCAACAGGGATTCCTTGAAATACAGCCAGCTCTCCTGGACTCCTTTCCCCTTCATGTTAGTCCCCCAGGGGATCCTACCCGTCCGCTCCCTGAGGGAGTCGAAGTCTGCTTTCCTGAAGTCCAGGGTCCGTATCCTGCTGCTTACCTTTCTTCCCTGTGTCAGGATCCTGAACTCAACCAAGTCATGGTCACTGCCTCCCAGATTCCCGTCCACTTTTGCTTCCCCCACTAATTCTTCCCTGTTTGTGAGCAGCAGGTCAAGAAAAGCTCCCCCCCTACTTGGCTCGTCTAGCACTTGCACCAGGAAATTGTCCCCTACACTTTCCAAAAACTTCCTGGATTGTCTATGCACCGCTGTATTGCTCTCCCAGCAAATATCAGGAAAATTAAAGTCACCCATGAGAATCAGGGCGTGCGATCTAGTAGCTTCTGCGAGTTGCCGGAAGAAAGCCTCATCCCCCTGGTCCGGTGGTCTATAGCAGACTCCCACCACTACATCACTCTTATTGCTCACACTTCTAAACTTAATCCATAGACACTCAAGTGTTTCTGCAGTTTTGTACCGGAGCTCTGAGCAGTCATACTGCTCCCTTACATACAGTGCCACTCCACCACCTTTTCTGCCCTGCCTGTCCTTCCTGAACAGTTTATAACCATCCATGACAGTACTCCAGTCATGTGAGTTATCCCACCAAGTCTCTGTTATTCCAATCACGTCATAATTCCTTGACATCACCAGGACCTCCAGTTCTCTCTGCTTGTTTCCAAGGCTTTGTGCATTCTTATATAAGCACTTGAGATAACCTGCTGATCGCCCCTCATTCTCAGTATGAGGCAGGAGCCCGCCCCTCACAGACGTTTCTGCCTGTGTTTCCTCCCGGTATCCCGCTTTCCCACTTACCTCAGGGCTTTGGTCTCCTTCCCCCGGTGAACCTAGTTTAAAGCCCTCCTCACTAGGTTAGCCAGCCTGCTGGCAAAGATGCTCTTCCCTCTCTTCGTAAGATGGAGCCCGTCTCTGCCCAGCACTCCTCCTTCATGGAACACCATCCCATGGTCAAAGAATTCAAAGCCTTCTCTCCGACACCACCTGCGTAGCCATTCGTTGACTTCCACGATTCGACGGTCCCTGCCCCGTCCTTTTCCTTCCACGGGGAGGATGGACGAGAACACCACTTGCGCCTCAAACTCCTTTATCCTTCTTCCCAGAGCCACGTAGTCCGCAGTGATCCGTTCAAGGTCATTCTTGGCAGTATCATTGGTGCCCACGTGGAGAAGCAGGAAGGGGTAGCGATCCGAGGGCTTGATGAGTCTCTGCAGTCTCTCCGTCACATCACGAATCTTAGCCCCTGGCAAGCAGCAGACTTCTCGGTTTTCCCGGTCAGAGCGGCAGATAGATGACTCAGTCCCCCGGAGGAGAGAGTCCCCGACCACCACCACCCGCCTCCTTCTCTTGGGAGTGGTGGTCGTGGAACCCCCCATCTCAGGACAGTGCATCTCATGCCTTCCAACCAGTGGAGTCTCCTTCTGCTCCCTTCCCTCAGACGTATCATCTGGTCCACTCTCCGCATTAGTACCTGTGGAGAGAACATGAAAGCGGTTAGTTACCTGTGTCTGCGTTGCTGAAACCCGGACATTCCCCCTTCTTCTTCTGGAGGTCATATGTTGCCAATCCTCTTCACTGGCCTCTTGGCTCCGCTGTGCAACCTGCTCTAAATCTTTAGAGCTTTGTGCCCGTAGAAGCATATCCTGACTTTTGTCCAGGAAATCCTCAGTTTCTCGTATGCAACGCAGGGTCGTTATCTGTTGCTCCAGACCTTCAATCTTCTCTTCCAATATGGAGACCAGCTTGCACTTTGTACAGACAAAATTGCTTCTGTCCTGTGGAAGAAAGACAAACATGGCACATCCAGTGCAGGTCACAACAGCTGAACCCCCCCCTTCCATATCACCTACCTACTATGAGCTTCCTCAGAGAAGTTGGCAAGATGTAAGCCTCACTGGGCTCAGTCCAGGCGAACTCCCAGGCAAACTCCTGCTGTGTGCTGCTCAACTGGTTCGCCGCCGGTCAGCTGGTTCGCGAAGCTCTGGCTATTTTTAAACAGCCAGGCTCCCCTGAAACAAACAAGCAGACAGCCCCAATGCCCGCCCCCTGCAGGCTACCAGCCAATCAGGCACTCGCTCAGGCTCTCACACTGCCCTCCCAGCAAACACACACTCGGATACTTACTCAGCAAACACGCACTCGGATACTCACCAATCCCAGGCAAACTCCTGCTGTGTGCTGCTCTGCTGTCCCCCGCTGCTCAGCTGGTTCGCCGCCGCTCATGTAGTCACATGTTTACACTACACCTAGTATATTGCACTAGACCTGGTTGGATGCTCAGTTTGGTAGAGCGGTACGTCTATCACTCTTTAATTTGGACTCTGTCCCACCTTCTTCAGATGACTGTACTGCTTATTAAACAGTCCCATGAGTGGGAGTGTGCAGAGCACTCAAAGGCAAATGTCTAGTTGGCAGCCGGTATAAAGCGGAGTGCCCCAAGGGTCCGTCCTGGGCTCGGTTTTGTTCAATATCTTCAATAATGATCTAGAGGATGGCGTGGACTGCACCCTCAGCAAGTTTGCAGATGACACTAAACTGGGAGGAGTGGTAGATACGCTGGAGGGTAGGGATAGGATACAGAGGGACCTTGACAAATTAGAGGATTGGGCCAAAAGAAATCTGATGAGGTTCAACAAGGACAAGTGCAGAGTCCTGCACTTAGGAAGAAAGAATCCCATGCACTGCTACAGACTAGGGACCGAATGGCTAGGCAGCAGTTCTACAGAAGAGGACCTGTGGGTTACAGTGGACGAGAAGCTGGTTATGAGCCAACAGCGTGCTCTTGTTGCCAAGAAGGCTAACGGCATTTTGGGCTGTATAAGTGGGGGCATTACCAGCAGATTGAGGGACGTGATCACTCCCCTCTATTCGACATTGGTGAGGCCTCATCTGGAGTACTATGTCCAGTTTTGGGCCCCACACTATAAGAAGGATGTGGAAAAATTGGAAAGAGTCCAGCAGAGGGCAACAAAAATGATTAGGGGGCTGGAGCACATGATTTATGAGGAGAGGCTGAAGGAACTGGGATTATTTAGTCTGCAGAAGAGAAGAATGAGGGGGGATTTGATAGCTGCTTTCAACTACCTGAAAGGTGGTTCCAAAGAGGATGGATCTAGACTGTTCTCAGTGGTAGCTGATGACAGAACAAGGAGTAATGGTCTCAAGTTGCAGTGGTGGAGGTTTAGGTTGGATATTAGGAAAAACTTTTTCACTAGGTGGGTGGTGAAGCACTGGAATAGGTTACCTAGGGAGGCGGTGGAATCTTCTTCCTTAGAGGTTTTCAAGGTCAGGCTTGACAAAGCCCAGGGTGGGATGATTTAGTTGGGGCTTGGTCCTGCTTTGAGCAGGGGGTTGGACTAGATGACCTCCTGAGGCCCCTTCCAACCCTGATATTCTATGAAATGAAGGTTACACACTTGTAACCGAAGTTCCTCAGGAGGGACACCTACCTTCCCCTCTTCCTCAGAGTTCTAGTTACACTCTCAGACCTGATCAAGTGGTGGAAGGAGCTGCAGCCATCTCTGCATCTCCCCCTTACCCCTCCACTCCCCCAGTTTCATAGGCTTGCCTTCAGAATGTTTAGGAACAGTGAGGAAAGAGGTAAGAGGGGGACCAGAGGATGGCTACAAAATGTTCCACTAACTAAGCTGCATCATTGGTGTGTCACGAGTGTGAAGGTGCAGGGTCCATGTCAGAGAACTCTGGTTACAGGTGAGTAACCGTTATTTTTCTGTCTTCTGCTCCGACCTGACTCCTGTGTTCACTGCCCCTTAAAGTACATAAAGCTTCACACGTTTAGTTCCTAATGTATGTGGCTCTTTGGTCTCTACTGCTCCCTAAGGCCCCAGTCAATCACAGTTGACTCATTCTCTGACCTGCGGACCTCCAAACATTTTTTGTTTGGGAGAGAAGATGTAGCTCTTGATTTCTTCTCTTTTCTGGAAAGTGGCAAGGAGACTTTTTTTCTTTTCTTTTTTTTTCTTTTTGCAGGGGTTGGTGGGAAGTATTTGAGATTCTTATTTTCCCACAGGAGGAACCCTGGACATCAGCTAGCTCCCAAAGACACCCTGCTGCAAAATTTGCTAATGCATGCAACCATAATGAGTAACCACATTAAGTTGCAAGGATTCTAAAAATAATAAAGCAAGAGAGCTAATAAGAGGGATATTTGAATTGTCAGGCTTCAAAGTTAACATCCCATTGATATGAATGGGGTTTTTCACACTTCTGTTGTTGCTAGATTCAGACAGACATTACTTTGTCAGTTTACATTTTGTTTCCTTTCTGAAAGTTATCTTTGCAACCATAATGATTACAGACTTAATTTTTAAAATAGAAGTTTTGAATAATTATGCAATGATTTCACTGTTAAAATAGATAATTATGTGGCCATTTGCACAGCCACATAATTCCATTGTATAAAGGGCTGTGGTTTTGAAGGAATGGAATAGAGATTTACAAAAGAATTTGTATTACAACTTCATGGTGATTGTGATGCTGTAGCAAGGGAGGGAAACAGGAAGTCTTCAGCTGAGATTCCTTTGTATCTATGGAGAGCAATTATATTTTCAAAGAGCTTTATTTTTCTTTTGATATTTTTCAAAAAGTTTTTAACAAAACCTTTGCCTGTAATCTTAAAAAAGATTTAACAGTATTTCATTTACAATATTCAACTGTGACTTCTTCCTTTGTCAGCACAACAAACTTTTGATGCCCTTTCTCAGTACTACAAAATGTTCATTTTATTTTTTCATGAAGTCTCTGTGGTACTTGTTTACAATGACTCATTAAAGTGGCGACAGATTTTGTAATTACATTCTTTTTATGTGATCTGATTTCTTTAAAATTTACTTAACTCATTTCATAGTTATGTAACTAAATTATGTCTATTTTTAAAGCTTCTAACACACACAGCACTAACACACACAACGTTCAGTCAAGAATGAGGGAAGATGAAGAAAGTTTGGAAGGCTCATCAGTTGTATCCAAAATACAGTAAATTAGTTGCAGGCAATGTAATGTGGTGGTCGTCTTAATTGCACTGTTGGTGGGGTGGGAGAATCTCAGGGTTATGGTGGATTCTCCATCACTAACAATTTTTAAATCAAGACTGAACATTTATTCTAAAAGATATGCTTTAAGAATTATCTTGGGGAAGTTCTATGACCTGTGTTTGTACAGGAGGTCAGACTAGATAATCAAAATGATCCTTTCCGCTCTTGGACTCTGTGAATCTATGATAGACAGAAAAGCCCTCATTGGGGCCTTGTCTTCCCAAGGCAAAGTGTTTATGCTAAAGTGTGGCTTAAACATGGATATGGATTTAAGCCCTAGTAGTTTAGGGTCAAACTTTGTTTTAAGTGGATTGAAATATATTTTCAGCCAAGTAGATCATGTTTTTAATCGAGTTCCAGCCACGCTGGCAGGGAAACCCAGAATATGTTGAAACCATGCTTTAGTATGGCGGTTAAGGGTGGTTAGTTGTTCTGTGTAGAAAAGAGCCTTTGTCTCTATTGAACAACAATGATGGATGACCTATTAAAACCTGAGGTGGAATGCCTGATCTCTGCTACACATGTAGCTGAATGTTTAACTTTGTAGCTCTCAACAAAAATCCTCATGCCAAGTGACAGTTATAGTACTAAAAATAATATTCACCTTATTTATAAGCAAGGCGTCTGTTTTGAATAGCAAAAGACTACTTATGGGGTGAAGGGGGGTGAGGTTTTAGTAGTAAACGTGTATGCTGAAATTGAAATACTTTTCTCACTGCTCATGCTTTACTTTCCACATCCCTTTGCTGCTAGTTGGAATTTTGGTGCTGCAACTCTCAGCAAACCAAGGACGGCAGTGCAACATCACATGCATGCAGAAAGACAGAAAAACATGTTGAAAAGTAGGGCTTTTCGGGTGAACAATTTTGCCAAGAATTTCTTCCAGGAAGGCCAGTTTATCATGAATTTGAGAGGATTTTCTTGCCATGCTGTATTAGGAGGAGAACATCAGCAGACAGATATTTAAATTGTTTTATTTAACTAAAACAACAATATTATGTATTCTGGATTTTTTTCTTCAACAGCAAACATAATATTTTACCAAAATAAGCATATGAATTTTTGAATTTATTTAAACATTCAGATTTTTTTAAAATCAGGTTTGTTTTTGTTAAAATTGGTTTTAACTAAAATAGTTAAATGAAATATTAAAAAAAAATTTAAATCGACTATGTCAGCCAGGTCAACATGAGAAACTTAAAATATTGGCTTCTGCTGCTAACTAAGTTGTTTTCATCTTCATTTTCCTGTTCATAATCTGGAAAAGAAAAACAAGCTTTCCTGCTTTTTCAGGTCCCAAACAATTTCTCAATTTGGAACGAATTAGTCCAAAGGAAGAAAATATTCTTTCTATACTGGCAGAAGAAGCTACTGCTGTTAAAAGTGAGATTATCACTTCAACAGTCTCTGAAACCAAGTGCTTAAATGACTTCCACCCGTTCACTGGTGTGACTTTCTTTAAAACATCAGCAGCAAACATATTTCTTGAATGGGTCACTCTTAGCTCTGAAGTTTATTATAGTTGGCACTATTGAGGGATGATTGTTGGATGTCCATGTCATAGCCAACTCCTCTTCCTCAGCAGTTAAGGTTTGACCCTGGTATCGAGTATTGGGAATATTTGCAAGAAAATGAGCTAGTGATAGTTCTTGTCCCATTTGGTTTTTCTTAATGCTTGTAATTTAACTCTTTCATTGCATATTTCTCTTTTTAAGATCTCACTCAGTTCCTTCCAAATTTCAACAGCGTCAGCAATAAAACAGCTATTTCCCTGCGTTTTGTTCAAATTTGCAGAGGGACAATAGGGTTGCAGTCTGTTATATCTCACCTCTGGAAATTATTTATTTTAAAACATTTTTGCTGTTAACAAGCATGTTATCTCTGGAGACACAAATCACAGTTTGAGAACTGCAAAACTAAGCATCTCTGATGGTATCTTCTACACCGGGGTGGGCAAACTTTTTGGCCCAAGGGCCACATCTGGGTGGGGAAATTGTATGCTGGGCCATGAATGTAGGGCTGGGGCAGGGGATTGGGTTGCGGGAGGGAGTGCAGTGTGTGAGAGGGGGTTTGGTGTGCAGGAAGGGGCTCGGGGCAAGGGGTTGGGGCGGAGGAGGGGGTGCGGAGTGTACGAGGAGGCTCATGGCAGGGGGTTGGGGTGCAGGTGGGGTGCGGCAGGTGGCTCAGGGCAGGGTGTTGGGGGCTCAGCAGGGGGTTGAGGTGCAGGAGGGGTGTGGGGTACGGCAGGGGGCTCAGGGCAGGGAGTTGGGGTGTGGGGTGCAGGAGAGGTGCGGGCTCTGGCCTGGTGCCACCACTTACCTGGAGTGGCTCTGGGGTGGCAGTGGTGTGCACTCAGGTCAGGACAGGCTCCCTGCCTGCTCTGGCCCTGCGCTGCTCCCGGAAGTGGCTGGCACCACGTCCCTGCGGCCCCTGTGGGAGGGAGGGAAGAGGGCTCCCTGCCCGGCCCTTGCCTCCAGGCACCATCTGCCTCAACTCCCATTGGCCAGGAACGGGGAACTGTGGCCCCAGGAGCTTCGGGGGACGTATCCACGGGCGAGGGCAACGCGCGGAGCTCTCTGCCCCCCCTCCCCCAGGGGCCACAGGGATGTGGTGCTGGCCACTTCCGGGAGCGGCGCGGGGCCCATGGCGCCACGGGGGTGCCAATCCCGCGGGCCGGGTCCAAAGCCCTGACGGGCCGGATCTGGCCTGTGGGCCACAGTTTGCCCACCCCTGTTCTAGACTAAGCACAGAGTCCCATTGGGGAGATAGACAGATTAAGCTAAATAATCTATAAAATTGGGTCCCTAATCCATGAACTATTGGAACTAATTTACAAAACTTTTCTTAAACATTTCATGAATATATTGTCTCATACTATAGAATTAGAGTTTCTAATCCCTATTCCATGATAAGATATCTTTGACCTGTAATGCATCTTAATTAAAACTATCTTCAGACAGGTTTTTTCCTCAAAAACCATTTTATCAAAAAGTCTGATTTTTTCAATTAAAAAAAATTGATTTTTATCCACAATATACATGCAGATAAGACTAAGGAAAGGCTGGTCTTACCAAAATGCCACAAATCTGACCCAAAATACCACTTTTCATTGGTGAAGCCAGTTTGGTTTCCATTCAGTCCTCGGTTTCTCTGGACTACTAATAAGGATCCTAGAGAGACAAGGTCGGTGAAATAATCTCTCTTATTGGACCACTTCTGTTGGTGAGAGAGACAAGCTTTTGAGCCACACATAGCTCTTCTTCAGGTCTGGGAAATGAATTCCCAGCCTCACAGCTAATACAAGGTGGAACAGATTGTTCAGCATAAGTAGTTAACACATTCTAATGGACCATGCAAGCTGAAGTGGCCTGTTAGCACCCCTGCAGTCATAGGACAAAAAAGGATGGGGGAGTGGGTTACAGACTTTAATAATAAGCCATATATCCAGTGTCTTTATTATGACCATGATTTTTAGTGTCCATCAGAATTATGAATTTAAGCTCCCAGGCTTGTTTTTTGAAAGTGTTTTGCAGATTTCCTTTGAGGAGGACTGAGAAAAAAAAAGAGTACTTGTGGCACCTTAGAGACTAACAAATTTATTTGAGCATGAGCTGCAGCTCACTTCATCGGATGCATGTAGTGGAAACCAATCATTTTTCTGTGAGAGTTCATTAGAGAGCATAGTGATCATCTGATTTTACCTACATAGTTATAATTGGGGGGCATTTAGTGCAGTAGATGAGGTATACTACATGTTGTGATAGGCTTGTGTGGGTCCCATAGATCTTGAAAGGTGTGTTGTAGGGCATTTTGATCATTGCAGAAATGGAGATACATCTGGAGGTTTTGCATCTGTTGTTATGGCAGTCTGGTGATGGATCCTGGTCTGTATGGAGGTTGCTTCTGATGATGAGATTGGAGAATTGTTTGAAGGCTGGAAGAGGGGGTTTAGGAAAAATTTCTTTCAGGATGTGGTCACTATCAAGTATGGGTTGTAATTATTTAATGATAACCTATATGGGTTCCTGTATGGATGGTAGGTGACAACTAGGGGCGTGAAGTCAGAGGGTTTTTTTTCTTCCTGTTTTGAATCAAGTTCTCTTGAGGTATTTTGGTGGCCTTTCCAAGATGCAATCTGCTTTTTTGGTGGCATGTCCTTGTTTGGTGAAGGTGGTTTTAAGTGTGTGAAGGTGTATATCCTGGACTTTCTTCTAGGAGCATATTCTATGGTATCTGAGGGCCTGGCTATAGATAACAGATTTCTTGGTATGTTTGGGGTGTTTACTGGATCTGTGAAGATAAGTGTGGTGATGCATAAAAACAACAAGGAGTCCGGTGGCACCTTAAAGACTAACAGATTTATTGGAGCATAAGCTTTCGTGGGTAAAAACCCCAGTTGTTCAGATGCATGGAGTGAAAATTACAGATGCAGACATAAATATACTGGCACATGAAGAGAAGGGAGTTACCTCACAAGTGGAGAACCAGTGTTGACAGGGCCAATTCGATCAGGGTGGATGTAGTCCACTCCCAATAATAGATGAGGAGGTGTCAATAATTCCAGGAGAGGCAAAGCTGCTTTTGTAATGAGGTAACCAGTCCCATGGTGATGCATGTTTCTCTTGTATTTACTTGTCTGTAGGATTCGATTATTGAGCTGACTGTGGTGTCCAGGAAGTTGTGGAAATGTTCTAGAGAAAGTTTGATGGATGGATGGTGGTTGTTGAAGTTTGGTGGAAATCTGTGAGGGAGTTTAGGTTATCTGTCCAGAGGATGAAAGTGTCCTAGATGTAACTGAGGTATATTGTTGGTTTTATGCTGTATTTGTCCAGAAATCCTTCCTCAAGGTGGCCCATGAAGAGGTTGGCATATTTGGGAGCTATCCTGGTAGCCATGGCTGTTCCCATGGTTTGGACAAAGTGATGTATGTAAAGTTGTTATGGGTAAGGATGAAATAGGTGAGTTTAACAATGTTTGGGGTGGATCTCTGAGTGTTCTCCATTGTCTTGTAAATATTTGAGGTAGGAAGGCATGTGTCATTGTAAGGGATGTTGGTGTATAGGGAGGTGACATCGATGGTGGCAAGAATGGTGTTGTGAGGGAGGTTGTTAATGTTGCAGAGTTTCTGGAGGAAGTCAGTTGTGAAAAGACATTATGTGTGTGCCTTGTCTCAGTTTGGCATTGTTGTCTTGTCTTCAGCCGGCAGATGGATGCTCTTGGCTTCCTAGAAGCCTCTTGTCAGATTCCTCACTTTGTTCCCCAGCTAGGTATGGAAATAAACTTCAGTGTTCTGTGTTCGTGCTTCTGAATCAAGTTGCCACATTTTATATTATACCCTCTTATTTTGTGGTTAAAGGCTCTGGTGGTATTATTTTAAATTATATTAGCATGATACCAGCAGTGTGATTTATTATGTGTGACATACCCTGCTTCCAAATCCTAAGTGGAGGGGGAGAAGCGCTTTCCTGGTCAAACAAATAGTTAGGGCACCCTATTATTCTTTCCTATTAGCTGCTCTGAAAATCTTAAGACCACTCTTGCCACCAAACCAACATTATAATAACTGTTTTATTAAGAGATCTTGATTTGGTTGTCAGTTTCTGTTCCCACCCCCCCCCCCCCACAAAATAATTTCTTGCTTTCTGATGAGTTTTCTCTGGTAAAAGCTATGATATGATGAAGTGGTGATGATGAAGTTATGATAAGAGAAAGTGATACTGACACACAGTCCTCTCTATGTCGCTGACTACACTAGGAATATAGTAATTAAAACCCATACAATAGAATATGAATATTAATTATAGAAGTTTTTGAGAATAATTTAAAATGGAAAGGTAATCATGTTTACCCTTTAATTAATGTAGGAGTAAAAAACTGTACGATGGTACCACATTATATGTTAGACTCAGAATTGGATTACAAATAATTACCAAAAAAGCAGACTATCTTGTCCCTTGAAGTCTAATTTCTTAATGTTTTTATTTCATACTATTGCAAATAAGACATCAGACTGCTCTCACTGGTATCCATGTATCACAAAAGGCCAAGGAATAAAATAAATGTCCTGAAAGACAATACTATCCTGTTCCTATAAATATACTAAAGTAGCACTTAGCCATTAATGAAATATTTCATTCAGTTAGAGAGTGCATTTTTAAATGGTGTATGTCAGTTTGAATCTGGAAGATAATACTTTTGATAAATCTTGAAACTTATTATTTAGACCTTTTTATAGTAATGAAGTGATCAAAGTTGTAAAACACATTATTTATAATAATATAAATAAACTGGAATCTATATGACAAAAGACATTTAATTCTGTTCTAAATTTTTTTTTACATTCTACAGGATTAAAGTAAAGTAAAATGTGTTAACTATTTAGAGTTGGCCGTGACACACATCTGGGCAAATTGTTACACTCTGCCCACAACATTTAACTTCGAATTATTAGAGTAATTTATAACTCCAGTCCATCAGAGTTATAAAACCAAAACTTACTAAAAGTTATTTTAGAGAGATATCAGTAATTAGATTCACATTGACTAAGATTTCTTTATCTTCAAAAGAGCAGATGAACTTTTATATTTGCAGCCAAATATAAAAACTTTAAGTAGAAAGTGATGCTACAAAACCTGAATTTGACTAGATTTCAGATTGACTGTCTCCCTTTAAGAAACAGTGTGAATTGTCAATAGAAAAGTGGGAAGTCAACCAAATAAGGCTACTCAAATTGATTAAGGGTTTCAGCAAAAAGATAGGTTGGCAAAATGGTTAATTATAGCTGGAGAACTTAAAAGGAATAAGAGGTGTTTTAAGAGAAGAAAAAACTATGGACAAAAATAGCTTTATTAACAAAGGAGATAAAGTTAACAACTTCTTAAAAACAAGCCCCAGGCAAAGATTTTATCCTCACAACATCCCATGAGGTAAGAAAGAACTACTACCGCCTTTTATTTTCCTGCTTTGACTTATTGCCAATACAATACATTGAACTTCGTATAATGGCACCAGTCGTTGAACAACAGTTAGTGTTCCAGTATATTATTGCAGTGAGAATGGGTTTGCCTTGGCATGCCGTATATCAAATCTTGTCACAAGTTTCTGATATAGTGTCCAAATTTCGTTGACTGTCCACAGGAAACTTGTGCCCTTGTTGCCAAGAAGGCCAATGGCATTTTGGGATGTATATGTAGGGGCATTGCCAGCAGATCGAGGGACGTGATCGTTCCCCTTTAGTCGACATTGGTGAGGCCTCATCTGGAGTACTGTGTCCAGTTTTGGGCCCCATACTACAAGAAGGATGTGGAAAAATTGGAAAGCATCCAGCGGAGGGCAACAAAAATGATTAGGGGACTGGAACACATGACTTCTGAGGAGAGGCTGAGGGAACTGGGATTGTTTAGTCTGCTGAAGAGAAGAATAAGGGGGGATTTGATAGCTGCTTTCAACTACCTGAAAGGGGGTTCCAAAGAGGATGGATCTAGACTGTTCTCAGTGGTAGCAGATGACAGAAGAAGGAGTAATGGTCTCAAGTTGCAGTGGTGGAGGTTTAGGTTGGATATTAGGAAAAACTTTTTCACTAGGAGGGTGGTGAAGCACTGGAATGCGTTACCTAGGGAGGTGGTGGAATCTCCTTCCTTAGAAGTGTTTAAGGTCAGGCTTGACAAAGCCCAGGGTGTGATGATTTAGTTGGGGATTGTCCTGCTTTGAGCAGGGGGTTGGACTAGATGACCTCCTGAGGTCCCTTCCAACCCTGATATTCTATGATTCTGTGAAACGAAATTAAACTTGGATTTAATAACAGCACTGAAGGGCATTAATAGGCCTTTGGTGCATATTTTGAGTGCTGAAAGGGTTAACCAATCAGTATGTATGTCGGGTGCCTGAACTGGAGTTGGGGCAGGGGATCCTTGGGGGGGAAGGGATGGCGCGGGGGGGTGGGGCCATGGTTCGGTGCTGGTGGCTCCGTCACTGTTAGGAAGCTTCCACTGCCCCTGATGTATGTCTTGGCAGCTAAAAGGTTAACTTTTTAATCCTAAAGTTTCATAAAACTAAATTTGTCAAAAGTGGGATGATTGCTGGTCCAGTGGAATACTACCTCTTCCCCTATTAAAATAGTTATTGTGAGATTCTGGAAAGGATGAGGGCAAAAAAGCTTAATTTATAGGCCAAGCTTAGTTATTCTTATAGCATGTCAGTATGTTGAATTTTTTCCTGTTCTGTCATAGGGCTTAGTAGAAAGTAACTTGGACATATAGCTGTTCTTGATGGCCCTTTCTCTTTCTTTTTATCTTGATCCCAAGTTGGTCAGGCTAGCACTTTTGACTTCGTATCTTTTCTTTTGGGATTATCCTTGAACCTTTAATAAATATGGTTTTCCATAAAGTATTTCACTTGTTCCACAAAAATTTCAGTGTTGCGTCTCAAATCCCTAACACAGTTGTCCACTCAGGATATCTCCTGTCAATAGAAAATACTGGAAACCTTGAATTTTCAACTTGCTAGAACAGAAAAATGACATTTCCAAACTATTAAGAAATACATTTACTACTGTAAGAGTTATGAGTAGTATGGCTCACTAGATATTCTAATATTTTTATGTTCCCCATAAGAAACGTCTCCTTATATTAATAACTATTGGAAGGGTAAACAAACATTTCCAGATTTTACTTATGTTTTGTAGGGTCCACCGTGAGAACCTTCACTCCATTTTATTTTCTGGTGGAGCCAGTGGACACGTTATCAGTTCGAGGGGCTTTTGTCATACTGAACTGTTCAGCTTACTGTGAGCCTTCTCCAAAAATTGAATGGAAGAAAGATGGGACTTTCCTAAATTTGGTGTCAGATGATCGGCGCCAGCTGCTGCCAGATGGATCTTTATTAATAAATGGTGTGGTGCATTCCAAGCACAATAAACCTGACGAAGGATATTATCAATGTGTGGCAACTGTGGAAAGCCTTGGGACCATTGTAAGCAGAACAGCAAAGCTTACAGTAGCAGGTGAGTCCTGCAATTGACTGCATGATAATGTTGATGTGCATGTGATGGGATCCCCAGGATGCAGCCTGGGACTGCGGTGCCTCCTTAACTCTCCAGCCTGAGCTGTCTCTCACAATCCTTTGCTAGTGACCAGGCACTGTTATTGCTCAGCACAACTGCATGTGGAGCCCCACACCCAGCTAGATTGCATGAGTGCTCCCAGAACCATTCATGAATCACAGAGAAAGGCACCAGCTGAATTCCCCCCACCTCCCAGCCTTGTACCTCAGGAATATACCGTCTTGCACTGCTCAAGATGAGCAGTGCAAGTTTATTAATTGGTTTACCACTTCATCAATGGAAAGTGGATATCTGCCAGCCTTTGTAAATGTGAGCAGATCTATCAAACACTTTAGGCAAACTCACTGGTAACGATAAACAGTAAAACAATTTTATTGACTACAAAAGGTAGATTTTAAGTGATTATATAAGTCCCAGGTAAAAAGTCAGAGTGGTTACCAAAATAAAATAAAATATAAGCACGCAATCTAAACTCTCATTTCTGTTAGATTGGGCAACATCTAGATAAAGCAGTTTTTCTGACCCCACTAGATATTGAAGTTCATAGTACACAGCTTTCACCCTTGAAACCTGGGCCAGTCTCCCCTGTTGGAGTCTTCCGTCTTTTGAGTGTCCTTGTTGCTTGCGGCATAGGTGGGGGGAGGAGAAATGGCCAAGCGTAGGGACCCTTGTGTTCTGTTTTATACCCTCAGTCCCATGTGCTTGGAGAACACAAGTTCAGGCATGTCTGGTGGGCATTGCTGAGTCCCCAGGCAAGGTCGAGCAATTCCCTTGGTGTCACCTTGTGCATGTGAGTCACTGCATTGTAGCTCCCTTGCTGGATAATAGCTGTTCAATACCCGCCTGTGAGTTGGTTACTTTCCTTGCTGTTGTCTCCTGGAGAGCTAATATCTGGCCGCTTCCCGAATTTATGTTTTAGTGGCAACCATACAACACAATCTCATAACTTCATGTGCACTAATTATATACATATTTAGATAGGTTATGGTTTGCCAAAAGTCATTGTTCTTTCTCCTGATACCTCACATGGCCTTCTTTCTGGAATATCACAATTATATATAAATAAGGAATATGAGGGTTACAGGGCACTCCCCCAAGGTATAGAATGTCACAGTGCACTCTCTTCTATAGAAAAGGAGTACTCGTGGCACCTTAGAGACTAACCAATTTATTTGAGCATAAGCTTTCGTGAGCTATAGCTCACTTCATCAGATGCATACTGTGGAAAGATGAAAGGTGTGCATCCGATGAAGTGAGCTGTAGCTCACGAAAGCTTATGCTCAAATAAATTGGTTAGTCTCTAAGGTGCCACAAGTACTCCTTTTCTTTTTGCGAATACAGACTAACACGGCTGCTACTCTGAAACCTCTCTTCTATAGGAGGGAGATGCTTTGGAAGAAAAGACCAAGTACTTTGTCACTTGCTAATTCAAGTACCTGGCTAACACAACTGAGAAGAAATATATATGTTAAAGAATCAACATCCCTGTCCCTTCACTTAGGGGCTGAGAGAACTCTCACGCAAGTTTTTTAGTCTCTAAGGGGACCTCTAGCAAAATGAGGGAAGATGAGACTTGGTATTTCTGATATTTCAAAGGTAATAAGCAGAAACAGAAGTGTTTGAAAGGAAATAATCTGCCAGATTTTTAGACCTTCTTTACAGATGCAAAGAAAACACAAAAAGCACAATCCCATTTATTTTCCTTTTGGTGGTCACCTTTAAGGTCATGTCTAATTGTCTTCAAAGTGTCTTTGGGACTAGAGAACAGAGATAAGGAACTTGTTGGGGAGGGTTTGTATTCTCTAAATATGTCATGTTCAGTTTATAGCTGGAGCCCTGCCAAATTCATGGCTATGAAAAACGCATCATGGACCATGAAAACTGGTCTTTTGTGTGCTTTTACCCTAAACTATACAGATTTCACAGGGGAGACCAGCATTTCTCAAATTGGTAGTCCTGTCCCAAAAGGGAGTTGTAGGGGATTGGCCGCAAGGTTATTTTAGGGGAGCCACGGTATTGCCACCCTTACTTCTGCTCTGCCTTCAGAGCTGGGTGGCCAGAGAGTGGCGGCTGGTGGCCAGGCACCCAGCTCTGAAGGTGGCGTCCCGCCAGCAGCAGCGCAGACATAAGGGTGGCAATACCATATCAGGCCACCCTTTCGTCTGTGCTGCTGCTTGCAGAGCTGGGCGGCCAGAGAGGGGCAGCTGCTGACTGAGGGCCGAGCTCTGCAGTCAGCAGCGCGGATGTAAGGGTGGCAATACCACACCTTCCTTCTACGCTGCTGTTGGTGGCGGCTCTGCCTTCAGAGCTGGGCTCCTGGCCAGCAGCCGCCGCTCTCCAGCTGCCCAACTCTGAAGGCAGCGCCGCAGTAAGGGTAGTGGTACCGCAACACCCCCCCCCCCCCCCCCCGGACCCTTATAATTACAACACTGTGAAATTTTAGATTTTAATACCCAAAATCATGAAATTTATTATTTTTTAAATCCTATGACCGTGAAATTGACCACAATGGAACATGAATTTGGTCGGGCCCTATTTATAGCTGAGGCCTCAGGAATGTCTGATTCTATTATTTTTATGGACAATGTAGCTTTATGCAAACTATATACCCTACGTGAAAGAGGCTTATAATTACTTCACAACAGCAAATCAGACTTCAAAAACAAAAGTAAAAGAAGCCGAAGCAATTTAAGGAGAAAAAATTGGCCATGCAGCAATTTTCCTTCGTTTCTCTAATGATCTACTTGCCAGCTTTTCTGACAATTCTTTCTTCTCCACACAAATGGCTCAGGGTAATGAATTCATCCTGACTGATGCTACAGCATCTCCCTGAGCTGCTGTTTGTTGCCATTTATATTCAGACATTGTCTCTGTTACATTATTATGTGGTATTGTGAAAGACCAGTAACAGTGGAAATAAACAACTGATTTTTCTCCATCTTACAGAGTATCCCTGAGTATCCCTGAAATGGGAAGTATATTCCTATTTATTTATTTGGAAATGACATTAAAAGCAATCCCAACAGTTTTATCTAAAATAATTATAATCTAGCCTCTTCTCACTGAGTTGTGGTATTTGATTTTGCTGAGTTCTACACCAGATCATTTACACTGTGTGGCATGTCCGTTCTCATTTTCAGTGCAATGATTATGAATATGTAAAGTTAATAGAGTGAGAAACAGAGAATTCAAAAACACTTTTTACAATGTCCAGGCCTTTTTTCACCCTTTGTACTGTTCTGAACATTCCCGTGGTCTAGGGCTGGAGGTTCTGTGACACGATCACCTGTAATAAACTTAGAAATGCTGCTGCACAGGCAGATTTTTTTGTTTGTTTGCACTCCTAAAGCTACACTTGAAAAGAAGTTTGTAAGCACTGGCATGAACAAATTTGTCCACTCTGGATGAGGCCATTGTAATACAAACGTTTACCACACAAACCTTTTTGAACCCCCACACCCACATTCATGTCTTAAAAGAATATTGATTGTGGGTGGAAACATTTGTTAGAAATACATATGTAACAAAATATCACTTATACATTTTTTAGTGGTAAGTGAAATTGTGTCTGGAGCTGAGATCTTGCATAAGGCCTTAGCCTTTGAGAGAACAAGGATAGAAGTGGTGGTGTTGAAGTATTGACACTTGGACACAAAAGATTGGAGTTCAATTTCGACGCTGCCACAATTTCCTGTGACCTTGGGCAAGTTGCTTAATTTACCTGTGCCTTAGTTCCCCATCTGTAAAATGGGAATAATACTTCCTTTCTCCCACATTTTGATTATATTGTTTATTTAGATTGTAAGGGCTCCCTACTCAAATCTGTCCACTGTGGATGAGGCCATTGTAATACAAACGTTTACCACACAAACATGTAATACAAATAATTAAAGTTGGGTAGGTTGGTCTTATGTGATGTATAGGATCTTATGTTGCCATCTGTGCTGGGATGCATTTCATATGTTTAAAAAAGGGTGAGGTGTAATATAAATTCTTTTATTGAAGTGAGTTTCGAATAACTGTATTACTTACAGGTTTCAGAGTAGCAGCCGTGTTAGTCTGTATTTGCAAAAAGAAAAGGAGTACTTGTGACACCTTAGAGACTAACAAATTTGAGCATAAGCTTTCGTGTCAAGGTTCCTTCCCCACTCTGAACTCTAGGGTGCAGAAGTGGTGACCTGCATGAAAAACCCCCTAAGCTTATTTTTACTAGCTTAGGTTAAAACTTCCCCAAGGTACAAACTATTTTACCTTTTGCCCCTGGACTTTATTGCTGCCACCACCAAGCGTCTAACAAATCTGTAACAGGGAAAGAGCCCACTTGGAAACGTCTTCCCCCCCCCAGAATCCTCCCAAGCCCTACACCCCCTTTCCTGGGGAAGGCTTGATAAAAATCCTCACCAATTTGCATAGGTGAACACAGACCTAAACCCTTGGATCTTAAGAACAATGAAAAAGCAATCAGGTTCTTAAAAGAAGAATTTTAATTGAAGAAAAAGTAAAAGAATCACCTCTGTAAAATCAGGATGGTAAATACCTTACAGGGTAATCAGATTCAAAACATAGAGAATCCCTCTAGGCAAAACCATAAGTTACAAAAAGACACAAAAACAGGAATATACATTCCATTGAGCACAACTTATTTTATCAGCCATTTAAACAAAACAGAATCTAACACATATCTAACTAGATATGCTTAAGCTTATGCTCAAATAAATTTGTTAGTCTCTAAGGTGCCACAAGTACTCCTTTTCTTTTTGTATTGCTTACAAATGGCAAAACTGCAAGTGAGTAATGTAGTGCAGTGATTGTCAATAAAACATTTATGCTACACTACATTGTGTACCCCATATATGGCATGTTCTACAGACACTATGCTTGAGTTTTTAACTTAAAAATAAAATGGTATTTTTCAGAACCTTCTACATGTAAAGCCAGGCTGGCTATATGCTGTGAGTATATAGGCTTTGAAAGGAGTGGTAAAATGTAATTGATACTGTCAAGGCTGATTGCCCACTCTGGTGCTTCAAGTGCAGAAGCTGGGGGCCCGCAAGGATTCTAAAACTTAATACTGGCCACTCCAGACTTGTATTAAACCTCCAAGGTTACAGATTCTCTTTGACCTTGGATGGGTAGATGCTGCCACCACCCAAATGCAAAAAACCCCTTTTGACAACCGAGAAAGGCACACTTGGGAATTCCTTCCTGTGGGGTACTCTCAAGCCGTTTCACCCTCCCTCTGGGGAAGAGCTGAGGAAAAAACAAAAACAAAGGAAATCAGCTGTTGCCACCGGCTAATTAAACAACATATGCACAAACCTCTGAGGATACAAAAACACAAAACAAAAACCCAATCCTGTTCTTAAAAAACGTAAATTTTATTAAAAACAAAAGAAAGAAAATACATCTGGAACTTAGGCTTTTGCTAGATTTTTAAAAACCCACTTACAAAAATTAAACATCAAGAATAACCTTCTTGAGGTCCAGCTTAATGGTTACAAGCGAAACAAAAGCATTTGGGGGTTAGCACAGAGGAGTCCACAAGCCAATAAGAAATAAAAGAAATAACCCTAATTGCATCTTCGTAGACATTCCCTGATTTACTTATGTATCTGGGATTTCAGATAAGCAATTCCTAGGTATGATTTGATGATTTTTCATACCTGGTTTAAAGCTTCCTACAGCATAGTTCAGCCCTGTTCCTGCTCAGTCTCTCCTCTCTCCTGAGAACAACAGACAGACAAAAGGGGAGTCTTGTTTCAATTTTAAAAAGTTCTAGCCTTCCCATTGCTTCTTTTGGTCAGGTGCCCACTCACTTCCTTTTTACCTATGCATGCAGTCAGACTTTTTAACCCTTTACAGGTAAAGCAAATAGAGAACAGCTACCAAGAGGGATTTTATGGCTGGCTGGTTGGCTGGGTGTCCATAAAAGGAAGTTACCCCCCGACTTCATTTATCACAGATACATTTTATAAATATTATTAAATAATCTAAAAGTTTTCCCTACATCATAATGTCACACATTTAATGATCTGCCAACATTAGAAACAGATGCCTTATACCATCTATATAACATAGAAAATATCAATAACTAAAGTAAGGTGTTGCTGCTGATTCATGCTTTGCATGTATTAATATTATATGCAGTGCTGATAAGATCTATCTGCTTAGAAAAGCTTTGTAAAATATCATTTAATTCTCAGTTTCTGAGTTTTAAATTGCTTTGACTGTGACTGAATGTGTTATTTTAGGGAAATAGACTTTTGGTTGCTTGCTTCCTTTTTGGCACAGTACGATAAACTTGTCATTGTGGCACTGAACAATTGATGATGTGATGCCAGGAAAGGTTTGCAGTGGGTTAGACTGTGTGCTTTTAGAGAACCTATTCCAGATGTGAAAATAAATTTGGTGCTCAGTCTTTAATTCACTTTCAGGTGAACTTCAAGTATTTCTATTTATTCTTTCTATGTAAGATATAGGTAAGCCATCTGGTTATGCTGGGTCGCCAGTAGAGACAAAGCAAACAAGATGAGGTGCAGAAATGCAGTGTTGGGTTGCATAATTTAAAGATGCAAAAGCTAAGTTTCTTGCAATAACATGTACTCAGCCACACTGCACAGTCTGTATTTTTGTGGTGTCTTTCATGATATATATTTCTCTCAGTAGTACATTATTATACATTGAACATAGAAAATAGGAAAGTAAAATATACATGTGTGGAAAACAGCTAAGTTATTGTTGTACAAACTTTAAATTGTGCCTTTCCTGGTTCTCTAACTTTAACTGTGCAACCTTCATTTTGCATGAATATAGTTTTTTAGGTTTTTGTAAAGGAGAGAGAAAACATGGGTACATTTTGAGGAGGTACTGGTATATTTCTTGCACAATAAGTGCATATTTCTTTAACTGAAACAAAAAAATCGTGTGCGCTTCAAAGTGTATATACTTAAGAGGTACTGGTTTAATATATTGAAGAATCTCACTGACTTCTCTCAAATCATTCAGGAGCAGTTTAGCACTCCATCTCCTAATCTTGGATGTTTGGGCTGGAAGTCTGCACCAGGGCAAAAATAGAGGCCTATGCAGAACAGCTCTCTTGAAGTGTACTCTCAAGACTGAGAAAGTTTCATTGCTGCTAAAGCTCACACTTCCATTTTCATACTATGATAACCTTGTTAAGTTGGAAAAAATCAGAAATTAACTAAGCATAAATAAAAAAAAAAAAAGCTGAATTAATTTTGCTTAGACCAAAAAAATTAAAAGTTTGCCATGGAGAGGGTCTTTCCAAAGGCCAGTGCTGTCAAACACCTCCTGGTGTGTATAGATTTGGTAATGAGTTAAAATCCAAAATGTGTGGTGTGATAGACCCAGGCCAGTTGGGTACAGCTGAGTAGTCCTATTGGGATCCAGGAAGTGGGCGGGCAAAGCTCGCCCACTGCTAAAGGATCCCCCCCCAGCCTAAGGGGGAGATCCACAGGACCTGGAAGCCAAGTAATTATGGGGGACAACTAATGAAGAACAGGGACGGGAGTGCGGTCAAAGGGTCAAAAGAAGGGAACCGGACGGGGACACCGAGCAGAGGACCCCGGACAGCGCCCACCGCTCCTCAAAGGCGTCAAGGGAGTCGGTGGACGCTGCCCAGAGGAACTCTGCCCGGAGGCGTGAATGGACGGAGGATCGGAAATAGGCCCCGCAGTCGCAGGAGACTCCATCAGCCAACCTCCTCACCCTGGTTTTATAGATGGCCACTTTAGCCAGGGCCAGGAGGAGGTTGACTAGGAGGTCCCGCGACTTAGTGGGGCCACGGACAGGGAGTGCGTAAATAAGAAGGTGAGGAGAAAAGTGCAGCCAAAACCTCAACAAAATATTGATGAGGAGCCGGAATAGGGGCTGCAACCTGGCGCACTCCAGGTAGACATGTGCCAGGGTTTCCCTCACGCCGCAAAAGGGGCAGGTGTCCGGGATTGGGGTAAACCGCGCCAAGTACACGCCCGTGCTCACGGCCCCGTGTAGGAGCCGCCAACTGATATCCCCGGCGGGCCTTGGGACTAAGGTGGAATAGAGGCTGGCCCACCGGGGCTCCTCACCCTCTAGAGGTGGCAGGAGATCCCGCCACTTTGTGTCAGGGCGGGACGCGAGGGTGAGGACATGAAGAGTGTGGAGCACGAGCGCGTAGAGGTACAGCTGAGTAGTCCTATTGGGATCCAGGAAGTGGGCGGGCAAAGCTCGCCCACCGCTAAAGGATCCCCCCCCAGCCTAAGGGGGAGATCCACAGGACCTGGAGGCCAAAAAATTACGGGGGACAACTAATGAAAAACAGGGACAGGAGTGCGGTCAAAGGGTCAAAAGAAGGGAACCGGACGGGGACACCGAGCAGAGAACCCCGGACAGCGCCCACCTCTCCTCAAAGGCGTCAAGGGAGTCGGTGGACGCCGCCCAGAGGAACTCTGCCCGGAGGCGTGAATGGACGGAGGATCGGAAATAGGCCCCGCAGTCGCAGGAGACTCCATCGGCCAACCTCCTCACCCTGGTTTTATAGATGGCCACTTTAGCCAGGGCCAGGAGGAGGCTGACCAGGAGGTCCCGCGACTTAGTGGGGCCATGGACAGGGAGTGCATAGATAAGAAGGTGAGGAGAAAAGTGCAACCAAAACTTTAATAAAATATCGGTGAGGAGCCGGAATAGGGGCTGCAACCTGGCGCACTCCAGATAGACGTGCGCCAGGGTTTCCCTCACGCCGCAAAAGGGGCAGGTGTCTGGGATCGGGGTGAACCGCGCCAAGTACACGCCCGTGCTCACGGCCCCGTGAAGGAGCCGCCAACTGATATCCCCGGCGGGCCTTGGGACTAAGGTGGAATAGAGGCTGGCCCACCGGGGCTCCTCACCCTCTAGAGGTGGCAGGAGATCCCGCCACTTTGTGTCAGGGCGGGACGCGAGGGTGAGGACATGAAGGGTGTGGAGCATGAGCGTGTAGAGGTACAGCTGAGTAGTAGAAGGTAGATATACTGGCCACTGGATAAGCAGTTTTCTGTTCCCTGACTGACCAGAGCAGGGGCTGCTCCAGGCTAGGGTAGACACATGACTCCAGTTAGCCTGCAAAGAGTCAGTTGAAGCTGTTAGGCCAATGAGAACACCTGACTCCAATTAACCTGCAGAGTGTCAGGTGAGGCCGTTAAGCTAATGTGAACATCTGACTCTAATTAAGGCACCTCTGATACTATAAAAGGCTCACTCCAGTCAGGCTGAAGGGAGCCAGAGGAGAGGAAGTGTGGCTGAAGGGCTGGGTAATGAAGACAGCCTCAAGTCACTGGAAAGGGAGCCCTAAGGAAAGGGTGAAGAAGGCATTGAGAGAGAGAAGCGGGAAAGCTGTGGGGAAGTGGCCCAGGGAAATGTAGCAACTCTGGTAGTGAAAGGTTTGCTGCCAACAGCTGCTGCATTTATGGTCCCTGGGCTGGAAACCGGAGTAGAGGGGGGGCCCGGGTTCCCCGCAACTCACCACTACAGAAACACCTCCTGGGAGGGGAAGACAGGCCCCTGTCAGGACAGGAGGCTAAACTGTTCTGGAATAAGCCCGTAGGGACAACAGAGATGGTGGGAGTTCGCTCACCAACCTCCTTGCTGGATTATGTTGAAAGTGGCTCAGTAGGCTGTGACCCTTGCCTCTAGAGGGAGAAGGGCTACGGAGAGGGTCACAGTGAGCCTCTGAGGCTAGCGTAATCTGCCAGGAAGCACGGGACCCACTGAGACAAGGTCGGAGCTCTGCCACAGTGGGTAATGGCCCCTAGTTCTGAGACTTGATCCCCCCCCCACAGGGTAACAGCGGTTCAGGCTTTTTTGGAAGACTGACGATAAACGTCCCCAAAGCTTCTTTACTGCCAGGTGAAGAAAAATGAGGCAGAGTCCCATGCACTAAACCAGTGGTCCCCAAACTGTGGGGCATGCCTCCCTAGGAGGGCGCAGAGGAATGTCAGGGGGGCAGGGAGGGAGTGCCACCCAGCCAAACTCTGCCCCTAGTTCTGCTCCGGCCTCCGTCCGAGCCGCCCGGACACTAAATGTGGTAACACGCAATAACCAGTCTCGTCCACCACTGGGGGATGGGAAGTAGGGTTGCCAGGTGTCCGGTTTTTGACCGGAAAGTCCAGTAAGCAGTGCTGACCAGACACTAAAAGTCCGGTTACATGCAGTAACCGGCCTCTGCCACTGCATGGTGGGAAGCACAGCAGCTGGAGCCTGGAGGAGCTGCTCTCTGCTCAGCTGCTTACAGAGAGAAGTGGCTGGCTGGTTCCTGGCCAGGTCAAGCCTCTTAGGCAGAGAGGTTGGTGTGTGTATCCTGTCCACCCCCCATCTGTCCCACTGTGACCCAATTTCCCCATCCTGACACCTTGCTCTGGGGACTGGCCCCTCCTGCCATGCCGCGATTGGGTAGGCAGGCAGGCTCCGCGTCCACTCTTCCCAGCCCAGCTCTGCAGGTGGCAAGTGAATCCTGGGACGTGGGGAGCGAGCAACAGGAGCAGGAGTGAGCAGTGGGTGGGGTCTGGGGAAGAGGCGGGACAAAGGGTTGGGCCTTGCGGGGCAGGATGTCCAGTTTTCAACAGTTAGAAAGTTGGCGCCCCGAGTAGGAACAGCAGCAGCTGCTTCTCGCCTGGAGGAGCACTCAGGGACGGCTCTGGTGAGAGAGATACCAGTGGCTTCCCTGTCTTGCTCTGAGTGTGGCTCCCCCTCCCCCATCCTGCCCCATTCACACCTCCGCCCTGAGAACATGGCTCTGACGGGGGGATTGAACTGGTTGTGGGGGCACAATTGAAAAAGATTGGGGACCACTGCACTAAGCAAACCATGTCCTGCAAATTATTCTGTACTTTCTGGTTTTGGAAACTTTTCCAAGTAGAAAGCTTATCAGCTGCTTGGTGATACCATGCTGTTGAAGACCCAGCCTCTCAAGTTGCATGCAGTCAGTTGGAGTGCTAAAGGGGTACAATTTTCTAGGTGGAAAAGATTCCAAATGATTTGTTACTTTAAATCTTCCATTCTAATGCTAAATATTTTTGTTTACAAGATGTTGGACCAAGGTCTTCATGACCCATATGAGTTGATTAGAAGTACTAAGATCTTTTCCTCCATGTTTTTTTTTAAATTGGGTACTCATGCAATTTGCAAATATGGAGTGGAAGTTATCAGGTGGTATTATCATCAAGGGGAAGAAAAGGCACTTATGGGGTGGAGTGTTTACATAATTTAAATAACTTGACTTTTTTCCAATCATTGATTTATATCAGGTTGAAGCTTTGTAAAACTAATGTGAAAATGTGTGCTGCTGCAGCTTCAGATAAAATTTAAAATGATCTAATCTAGAAATGCCCTTCTTTATTTTTAAAATGGCACTATAACACTGTAATAGGCAGCAGACAAAATACTGACAATTAAGGCTCCTATCTCACTAGCGCTTAGCAGGTCACATGAATCGTCTCATTGACTTCAGTGGGGCTGTTTGTGCTTAAAGTTAAGCAAGTGTGTAAGTTTTTGCAGCAGCAGGTACTAAAAATTAACTTTTCTCTTAGTGGCATAAAATTTGTCACTTCAAAACTAAATTGCTTCCGCATTCCAGGCACCTACAGTTACTTAGACTTTCAGTGTGTTAACAAATTTAGTGTGAACTAATTTATAAACAGCCAACATTTACAAAAATAGATATTTATATGGACGTGTGTCCATATTTAGGCACCTAATTGACTTAGGAGAACAAGCCCTGTTGACTTCAGAACTGCAAACCCTGAGAGATGAGTATAGTCTTGTTGAAACATTTTAGCTTCTTAACTTGTAGAAGTTCAGTATATTAATAGGTGGTGCTGGTTGCAAATATAGCCTGGGCTATTTGCTTATTAATTTGTGTTGTGTTAATTAAGGATGTTAATGAGACTCTAGAATTATTTTTTACTGTGCAGATGAACATTTTAAGTGTGCGACTTAGTAGAAAAAATCTCTATGTAAAACCTAAAAATTCTACCAAAATTAGGAAATGAAAACATCAAATACAAACTATCCACTTTAGCAATAAAATGGGAAGAAAACTAAGAGCTAGCAACATGTAAATATAAAATCAGTTTAAATAAAATAAATTGATTTAAAAAAATTGATTTTTGTTACATTTTTAAAAAATCATTACATTTATGCCCTCCCTGTTTGGTCAAGCCCCGGGATGTTAAACAAGAGTTCAGAGAAAGTCCAGATGACAGTGCTCGGAACATAAGTGCCTCCCTCATCTTCTTTACAGCTCCCATGGTTGTTATGGTGGATCTGAACTAGTGGCAGCAAGTGTGGGAAAGTCTAGGGAAAAGGCTAGTGTAGATAAGGGGCTTTCAGTTCTTTATCACAATATCAGAAGATGTAGATGGAAAAAAGTTTTATTATAGTAGAGCTCTAGTTCTGCTATTGTTAAAGTTAAGAATGCCTTTGTGCTTAAAGGTTGATGTCTCCACGTGCTGTAAAATCCGCATGTTTACACTGATTGCTTTGAAATTTGGTGTATCTCACGAAAGTAGGTTAGTGATCTAAATCTGGGGTCATTTGATCCATGGGTTCCTGAGATACAGCCCCCACTGCATCCCAAAGAAACCCCCATCTTTTCTTAAGTTTGCTGGAGTCTATCAATGTTTTTTGCACAGACCTAGGGATCGAACCATGGTTTTGATCATGCCCAAAATGGTCTCAATCTCTCAACATTTACCCCAGCTAATGCATGACATTCTCATTTGTCCTTTGGGGGAGAAACATTGAAAACATTATTTGAAAGAATTTAGCTCTAGATTGGCATGTGCCAAATGGATTTCACTGTGCATGTGCAGACAAAGTGCCCAAAAGGTTTGCTAGCTAGTCATGACTCATAGAAGCTGTGTGGCTCAAGGCGATGTATTATGGCTGTTGAACCTGAGCACACCTGGGCACTGTAAATTCAAATACAACCTTGTATAGAAATCTGGGGGGGTATGGGAGTAGGCATATTGCCACTCAGGGAGAGCAGGGGTTTAAAAAGACAGCTCCTAAGCTACCAGAGGAGCGAGCAACCAGGAGCAGCAAATGGGAGTTTTGTGAGGGAGTTTAGAGAGGGAACGTGAGAACCAGACACACACTTAACATTCTCTAAACTTACGGCAATAAATATCCCTCACCTCCCCCCAAAAGCAAGCAAAAAAAAAAGGAACAAACAAATCTCCCTGAAAGAGTACAAATAATGCAGGCAGAAGTCCAGCAGTTTATTGCACTGGTTCTCAACTGGGGGTTTGCAGCCCGCCCTTGGATTAGATTTCAGGGGGTCTGCCAAGGATCGGCTTCAGCCCTGGGCGGGGGGGCTTGGGAAGGGAGTGCCTCCTGCCACACACCGTCTCTGGTTGGGGGTCTGCAGGTTTGTGTATTTAAGTGTAGGGGTCCCTGGGTTAAAGAAAAGGTTGAGAACCAATGGTTTATAGCACTCAGTGCAGCATGCCTTGTGGATAGATGGCCTGTTTGTGCATTTGGTGCAAGCCTATCCCCATATTGACTGGGTTCTGGACAGGATTCAGAGATAACATTTGTAGACACTATTAATGACTGCTTCTTGAAGCAGCTAGTCTTGGAACCCACAAGGTGAGACGCAATTGCTAAATGGAACACAGGATCTGGTCCAAGAGGTGAGTGTAGCTGAGCCTTTTGGTAGTAAGAAAAGGAGGACTTGTGGCACCTTAGAGACTAACCAATTTATTTGAGCATGAGCTTTCGTGAGCTACAGCTCACTTCATCGGATGCATGCTGTAGCTCACGAAAGCTCATGCTCAAATAAATTGGTTAGTCTCTAAGGTGCCACAAGTACTCCTTTTCTTTTTGCGAATACAGACTAACACGGCTGTTACTCTGAAACCTTTTGGTAGTATTGACCATAATGTAATTCAATTTAACATCCTTTTGGGGGTGCGGGGGGAAATACCAAAAAAGCCCACCACAGTAGCATTTAGCTTCAAAAAGGGGAACTGTACGAAAATGAGGAAGCTAGTTAAGTGGAAATTAAAAGGAACAGTCAGAAGTGTGATGTGTGCAAATTGCATGGAAAATTTAAAAACACCATAATAGAGGCTCAAATTAAATGTATACTCCTCCCTCCCTGAAAAAAAGTAAGAGGACCAAAAATATGCCACATGCTTGCTGCTTGGAACTTGATTTCTCTCACTCCCTAGACCACGACTAATCCCAGTATCTATTGTATATTTGAGTATTTGTAAAACCAGTTTAAGAATAAATGCACGCTTTTAAAGACTGGTAGGCTATTCTAATATAAAGGTATGTTTTGGTTTTGAAGTGAAATCAAATGGAAGATTTTCTGTGAATAATTCCTATACTACAGAGTACTGTACTAATGAAAATTGTCTGTATGACATTTTAGTTTGAACTGACTTTGCTAGTGCTTTTTATGGAGCCTGTTGTACAAATAGGCAAATATCTAGATGAGTTGATGTACCCACCGGAAGACCTCTGCGTACTTCCTACATGTACCCCTGGTTGACACTTCTTATCCTTCATTGCTTCAGTGGCATCTTAAATTTGGACACCAGGGACAATAACAGACCCTTTATATTTTTCAAAATGCATCAATGGATTGGTTCATCTAAGAAATCTGAATAATGCCATTGTAAAGGCCATCAGTTGCACTTGTTGTTGCTGATACTAAAATATCCTTTCATTTCATCCCACAACCTAACACACAGTTTAGTTAGGAATATAGGCCATATATTTGGACCATTTGTAATGCAGCCTATAAGAAATCATTTGGATCCGTTACAAAAAGATTTGTTCATGCTGACTTACAAATAGGAAAATCAGAAGAAAGACACCTTTCTGGGTGAAAAGTCAACACACTGAAAGCCAAAATAAATGTTTGTTTTATCCAATTATTGTTATTTTTAACGGGTGTCAACATTCATGGAAGGAAGAGAGATTTTGAGGGTACCTCTCAACCACCATACCAAAATCCGAAACTACTTATTGACTACCTACAAACTCTACTATAACTCCAGTGTTTTTTTTTTTTAAATTTGGTATAAAACTACTTCTGTAAAATTTAAGGTGCCTCACAGAATACTGCTCTCACTTTTGCATTTCTGAACCAAATCATTCATTCCTAGAAAGGCCAAGGTATGAATTTATATTGCAAGGTGCTCTTCTATCAATGTGCAGTCAGAAGGCACATGCATTTCATAAAGTGCAGTTATGTAAATAAAGATAACTCTGCCCATTAGTCAATATCAACAAGGAGACTTTGCTAGCTAGTAAGCTGCTAATTACTGATAAAGGCCTACAATCTCTGCTAGATAGTAAATTTATATCCTTCTAAAGCAGAAACTAATAATTTTTCTAATGGAATGTAATTAGTTGCCTAATTTTAAAAATAAATAAATGGTCTCAATGGGTAACTATAATTTCTAAAGCTCTAGTGCTACTTAAGTGTTTAGGATCAAAATGGCTAGAATGACCTTCATCTCATACAAAATATTCCACTCAAAAAGGGAGATTATTATTTACGTGTAAATTAAGTATCTGCTACTGTCCATTTGAGAATCTGTATCAAGCACTTTTTTCCTACAGGTATTACTCTCATAGGAAACAGAACGAAACGCTATATGTTCAGAGTTGTTTCCTCTTGAAAGGCTTTTCAGATTGGAATATTCCATAGCATTAAACACACACACAAGTGTATATTTTCTAGAGATTAAGATGACCTATTATTGAAGTAAGTTTAATTATTGGTGAAATAGAAAATTGGCATGGGAGTGTAACAGATTCTCCTATGGAAGTAATTAACAGATGTAGGGAAAAAAGTCTTCCTATCTGTTCCTGTCCATTCTCTAATTTACACCAACAAGCTTTAAATAGCAGTGCCCACAACCCTCACTCTGTCATGGGCAGGAATGTGCCTATAAGAGAATATGGTGGTATCAATCAAGTGATATTTAATATGGAGTAAGTTAGTATGTTAAAATTGAATTATGGAAGCTTATAAGCTACATTTTAAAATGTAGACAGAGGCTGACTATCTCACCTGACAGGTTAGAATCTGTCTGCATGGTCAGTAAATTAACCATTTGAAATTAGGTTAATTAACAATCCTTACAGACCTTTTGCACAATAGATCTTGACCCTGGGCCTCGGAGGACTGATACAGTTGCAGACAAATTGTAGACCTATCCACTAAGGATGGTGTGAGGAGTTGTCTGGTATGATAACAAACCAAAACAACTTTTGTAAGAGGTGCTAGGGATAATGATGAACTTTAGAAACACCCATGATAAACGGGCTGGAAATCTTGAAGAAACAGGTCCTGGAAGAATAAGAGAGAGAAATCTCAGACACAGAAAGGAGAGGGAAACTGAGGCTGCTCTTTCCAAAGAGGGTCAAAGAATAGACATTCATTTCAAGGAATGTAAGCGATTTCTTTTCTTTCTATTTTAACTTGTTATAGTGAGCCTATCCAGCTGAGCTTTACTAAATTTTCAGATTAGATATGTTATGCACAACTTATTTTAAACTCTCTTTCTCTCTATTTTTAACAGACTTTATTTCTAACAGTTTTTTTAATCATGGATTTTTACTTAGGTAATTTCCCATAAACCTTCCCAAAGAGGATAATACCTCACAAACTAAGGAAAGGTAGACCAGAGTAAAGAACAGATGGACCCTTAACATTCCAGTTATGTGTCATGGCCAAAAGGGCTCAGACAAAGATGTCCTTTCCTAAAAGGTGTGCCACAAGAGGCTGCAGTCAGGCAAATAAAAGAGAGAAGTATAACAACGAGGGAGGAAATAAATTGATGGAGTTACAGATGATGATATATTTAAAAAGTAATGGCTTCCAGAATTCTGCTGCCTCTACTGAAGTTAATACATCAAGGGTGAAATCCTGGCTCCATTAAAGTAAATGGTAAAACTCTCATTTTCAATAGGGTCAGGATTTTACCATATCTCTAATGTCCCGTGAAAAAGGTGCAGAGTGTCAGACTGCCACCCAAGAGGCACAGCACAAAAATCTTACCCAAGGCATTGGCAGTGTGCATGAGGGCGCCACACTGTCTCAAAATCAGGCCTCTTTAAGGTCTCTCAAGTTGGACACACCAAAATTGAGGCATCTAAAAATCACTATTCGCTTGAAAATCTTTGTCCTTGTCTCCAAACAAAGCTCCTGTGCAGTATTTTAAAAAAGCATAAAAAGAAAATATGCCAAACTTCACAGAGAATTTTCATTTTGGCCCATGATTAAATATATAAGATTAGCTGTCCAAATTCGGGACTAAGTCAAAGTAGCAATGTGTTCTTGTTTGCCATCTTACATGAAAAGAAGTAAATGCAGCTTGGGAGAATCTAGAATGATAGATCTAGCTCCGATGAAGTGAGCTGTAGCTCACGAAAGCTCATGCTCAAATAAATTGGTTAGTCTCTAAGGTGCCACAAGTACTCCTTTTCTTTTTGCGAATACAGACTAACACGGCTGTTACTCTGAAACCTAGAATGACAGATGTGAACTAGAACATTTTTATTACCCTGAAATTGTCTAAATTGTTTCTCAGTTTCTACTGATGGCTTACAGAAATTGTATAAACTGCATTCCTAAAATCTACCCTGTTCAACCTTTCCAATCTTCCAACACTAAAAAGTAATGTATCAAGAATGGGATGTATTTTTTACCTAAGATAATATTTGGTTAAGACATGAATGAAAAAACAGATACTTTATTTATCAAAATGTAATGTTGCAAAAAATATTTCACCAACATGCCATTTACTTTGAGCAGTTTAACACACATTAAGTACACCTCATCTAAGTGTCTAAAAGCCAAAGGGCTGGTCTACACTGGGAACTCGCATAGGCACAGCTATGGGATTGTTTAGTCTGCGGAGGAGAAGAATGAGGGGGGATTTGATAGCTACTTTCAACTACCTGAAAGGGGGTTCCAAAGAGGATGGATCTAGACTGTTCTCAGTGGTAGCAGATGACAGAACAAGGAGTAATGGTCTCAAGTTGCAGTGGAGGAGGTTTAGGTTGGATATTAGGAAAAACTTTCACTGGGAGGGTGGTGAAACACTGGAATGGGTTACCTAGGGAGGTGGTGGAATCTCCTTCCTTAGAAGTTTTTAAGGTCAGGCTTGACAAAGCCCAGGGTGGGATGATTTAGTTGGGGGTTGGTCCTGCTTTGAGCAGGGGGTTGGACTAGATGACTTCCTGAGGTCCCTTCCAACCGTGATATTCTATGATTCTATGTCTCTCAGGGAGTGAAATATCCACACTCCTGAGAGATGTAACTATCCCAAACCAATCCCCAGTGTAGACAGTGCTAGGTTGAAGGAAGAATTCTTGGGAAGGCAGATTACCTACGCCAACCGGAGAACCCCTCTCTATGCCCCTGTAGCACTTTAAGTGTAGACACATCCTCAGACTGTCATTTCAGAATTCAAAGGCAAAATCTAATCAGAAAGAGCAGGAAGTTCTTTGCAGCATTATAAAAAGCTCACTAAATAAAGAAAATGAGGAGAAGACTGTTCGACCTTTGGGGTAAAGTTTCCATGTAAAAGGCCTTATTGAAGTCTAGCTTAAACATTCTTTATATGAAATAAACTGGCTAGCTCTGATTCGCAGATATGAAGGCCAGGAGTCCTTTTTTATGCAACATATTTGCAAGTAAATATGAAAAACAAAATATTGCATTTCAGATTAAAGCTCCCTGTGCCTTTAAACTAGAGGGGGGAGAAGAGCTAATTTAATTACTTTAATTCTCTTGAGGTCATGAAAGTTTCAAGTTTCCTGATATCATCATACTTGTGTTCTAGTATTCCATGGTGGGGTGGGGGGAGAAAAGGGAACAAAGTCATATTGCAGAGCTGGACCCTAGTCTCTGCCTGTCACTTCCAGTAAACTGAGATTACCCAGAAAGCTAACCCTTTTTGATTTCGGAAAAACAGGAATGCCAACATCTGGAGTGAGTGACCTGATACATTACAGACAAGCAGAAATGCCAGATTTATGAAATTCAACCTCCAGCTATACAACATCTGAGCTCACTCAACCAACATTGTATGTTTTCATTAGTACAGTACTCTGTAGTATAGGAATTATTCACAGCAAATTTTCCATTTGAGTTCACTTCAAAACCAAAACAACCTGTTTATCAGAACAGCCTATCGGTCTTTAAAAATGTGCATTTATTCTTAAACTGGTTTCACAAATACTCAAAGATACAGTAAACACTGGGATTAGTCCTGGTCTAGGGAGTGAGAGAAATCAAGTTCCAAGCAGAAAGCATGTGGCATGTTTTTGGTCCTATTCCTTTTTTTTTGAGGGTGTGGGGGAGGGAAGGATATACATTTAATTTGAGCCTGTATTTTGGTGTTTTTAAATTCATACAGAGAAAGAGTTGTTTATACTGCTCTGTGTACTATACACTGAAATGTAAGTACAATATTTATATTTCTGTTGATTTATTTAATCATTATGTGGCAAAAATGAGAAAGTAATTTTTCAGTAATAGTATGCTGATTTTGTTAGCAAGTAGTTTTTAATTGGGGGTGAAACTTGGGGTACACAAGACAAATCAGACTCCTGAAAGGAGTGAAGTAGTCTGGAAAGGTTGAGAGCCACTGGTATAGCAAACGTAAATTGGGTACTCTGTTTACCCTTTCTCATAATAGGAACAAAACCAGACAATCAATGAAATTGAAAGGCAACAAATATGAAAAGGGTAAAAGGAAATACATTTTAAGGCATGCATAATTAATATGTGGAATTGGGTGTTGCTAGATATCACTGAAGCCAAGAACTTAATAAGAATCTTAAAAGGACATACCATTGTTGTTCTCTTTACATAAAGAGAGCATAAAGAAGTACATTAGAATAAAAAATAAATATTTATGCTTCATCACAAAATCATCACCTAAATGCCAAGAATTAGGAAGAAACTTCCTAACAGGTTATTTGATAACTAGCCATTACTGGGCTTTTTTTGTACCTCCTTCTTAACAGCAGGTAAGTGACCACTGTTAGAAACAGTGTGCTGGACTAAATGGACCACTGATGGACCACTCATCTCGTGGCTATTCCTTTGTTGAATGTGTTAAAAAGTATCCCAGTCTATTTATTAAATTTAGCTTTAATACATTAGGACTTGCAAAATAACTAATATACTTGAAAACATGTACGTTTGAAAAGTTGGTTTTAAGGGCACTCTCTCAGTAGTTCTTCTTCGTTATGCCTGTAGGTACAGCATGTTACATGATTAAATTCAGCTTTTGACTTGTCAGAACTCAGTCCACTAGAGTAATCTGTAGAATTGGCTCTGGTGCAGTACACTGAAAAAATCAAAGCTCAGAAGATCACTTAACTCAAACATGTAAGGGGGACTATGTTTAGGAAATGTGTTAACTTCTAACTTAAGTTTTTGGGAAGAGTACTGTATTATAGTGATCACTGGTAATAACTGCTCAATTAAGGCTGCAAAAGAGAGACCATTATAAGCCTACTTTCATATGCTGCTACTTTATAGAACATTCACCTGGAACAAAAATTTCCCTGCCTGGTTTCTGCACAGTAACTCCTTGCTTAACATTATAGCTATGTTCCTGAAAAATGCTACTTTAAGCATTTTTATGTTAAGCGAATCCAATTTCCCCATAAGAATTAATATAAATGGGGGGGAGGGAGGATTAGGGTCCAGGGAAATTTTTTCACCAGACAAAAGACATATATACACACACACATACATAGTATCAATTTTAAACACACAATTTAATACTGTACATAGTAATGATCATTGTGAAGCTTGGTTGAAGTGGTGGAGTCATAGGGTGGGATATTTCCCAGGGAATGCCTTGCTGCTAAATGATGAACTAGCACTCGGCTGAGCCCTCAAGGGTTGACACATTGTTGGTAATGTAGCCTCACGCTACATTGGTACGTTGGTAATGTAGCACAAATGGAGGGAAGAGACACAGAGGCATAGCAGTGGTTGCAAACATTCCCTGCGGAAACTGAACGTGAGGAAGAACCCACACTATCTCACTGATGCGCACCACTCCCTCCACTTTCCAAGGTGCTGGGGGTGCGTGTGCTTGTGTGTGTGTGAGAAAGAGACATATTGCCCCTTTAAGTATGCTGGCCTCACTCTTAAGTATACTGCCTTTTTAAGTAGATCAGCAAGTTGAGACAGCAGCTGCTGCCAGCAAGCTCTCTCTGTCCTGAGCTCTGTAGTGGTCCGGTCCCACCTCGCACTCTGTGGAGATGGGATACAGAAGCAGGGGGAGGGGGATATCCTGAAATCACCACCCCTCTTTCCCCTACACAGAAAGCAGGAGGCTCCTGGGAGCAGCTCCAAGGCAAAGGGCAGGAGCAGCCCACGGCAGTGGGGGTAGGGACACCTGAACTGCCACACACAGGGAACTTAGGGGAGCTCATGGAGGGGCTGCCGGCCCACCCTAGTTCCAAGCCCCCGCCAGCTAGTTCCAACAGGCTGCTCTTCCTGCAAACAGTGGACAAAGCAGGCGGCTGCCAAACAACGTTATAAAGGAGCATTGCGTAACTTTAAACAAGCATGTTTTTTAATAGATCAGCAACGAAACAACGTTATCCAGGACGATGTTAACTGAAGAGTTACTGTATGTGAATGGGAATTGAGAAGAATCACTTCAGTTGTTTGAATAAGGGGAAGGTAGGGATGGAATGACTGGGGGAAGCACAGTTTTTGGTGTAAAAATATTGAGCCTAATCTTCTATTGATTTCAATGGGAGTTAGGTGCCTAAATACCTTTAAAATCTGGCCCATTGTCCTTTAAATAGAAGAACTTGCTTAGCTTGGGAAGCGGAGGGCAGCGGTTAGACGGAATTAAAAAAATACTCCTGAGCATGTTGATTGAACATCTAGGATTTTTCTTTTTTTAAAAAAAGTCTTGCCTCATTTTCTCATCCCATCACCTTCCCTCTGCTCTGCCCAACAGGCATAGGGACTGATTCTTTTAGGCTATTGCTGAGACAATTTGGATGAAAAGGGTTGTAAAAATCACAGGACCAAATCCAGCAAAATATAGCTGGTCATCCAATATATGAAAGTATTGAGGGCATGAAAAAATGTGAATTGTGCAAATTTATGGCATTTGCAGAAATTTTAAATGCTTTCTGCAAACCTTTTAATAAAAACCAAAAACCTGAAAACCCTTGTCTATTGTAAAACTACAGGCATCCCCCCATAAATTGGGTAACACACCCTGTGAACCCAAATCTAAAGGATCCTATGGGCAGCAAAACTCCAAAGTATTTTATAAAGATTTCAAATATATGTTAGTTCCTGTCATCTGATAGCACCTTTAGATGGAGCTCTGTAGGAAGTAATTGTTTTTAAAAAATTGCTATCAGAAAATGTTTTTTTGTCAACCTCTTCAGCAGAGAAAAAGTTGATTTTTAATTTTATTTTCCAACTGGAAAATTTGGAATGAAAATCTTCATCAACATAATAAAACAAATATTTGTTTTGTTTTAGACTTAGTTGTGCATTGCTTGATTGCTTCTTCAGTGAAACAGAAATATTACTGGACCATATTTTCTTGAGTTTCTTGGATTTTTTAAAAAAAGATAAATTTTAAATCTAAAGTAGGTTATATGCTGAGAGGTCAAATTTTGATTCTTAATTATCATGTCTATATAGTAGAAGGAAAGATTTGAAAAGTTTTCTTGCTGTGAAATTTTTTTTCAATAAAATTTGCTGTTGTGAGTTGGGGATAATTTAAGATTTACGTTTCAATATCCCCTTGAAAATTAGTTGTTAGATAGTATTATGGGCTGATGACTGAAAGATAAAGTGATTGCTAGTTTGAAATAAGACTCCATGTGCTGTGAGGTTAATTACATCTTAGGAACAAAGAAAGTAGTTCTGGTATTTCTGTTTCACGTGTCCTGTCAGTTTTGAATTACGTGGTCTTTTTAAGGAATGCTGTCTTTTTTTTTTTTTTCCCCTTAGAGGCATTGGCATTGAAATCAGTTTCTAGAGTTTTAACGATTTTGAACCAATTCCGCTTTTGTATTTTGACTTAATGGTTCATAATTCTAATTTAATTTTAAATTAAATTTGGGAAACTGTGCATGTATATAATCTTTTTATACTGTTTCATATAATAAATATCTGGTCAATCCTATATCTTTCATTTTGTCACCTTTATTCTTATAATTTCCCCTCTTCCCCAAATCAATTAGTAAATTGATCATTTTTTAATCAGCATTTGATAGTAGGAACAAACCAGCAATTATAGTAAATCTAATGACATCTGTAGACAAATGAGTTTATATTGCTTGGAAAAAGCATATATTAAATGCAATGTGTTAGGTACTGTGTGTGTGTGCAGCCAGCATACCTGGTGAAAAGCAACATGATTATTCTGATCAGCAGAACATTAAATAAATTCGTATGTCTTTTGATTACATGTCTGTAATGCATTTATATTACAGATAGCAAAAGTGTGCCCAGTTCTGGCACTCAAACCCAAACGCCGTTGAGGTGCTGTTTTAGTTTACTACAATATAGCATTCTTAGTCATCTAAAACACACATTCAATTCCTGTCTGCTAGTGCTCCCAAATGTCTTAGGGCAGAGATCCCCAAACTGTGGGGCGGGCCCCCTAATTGGGCATAGAGGAATGTTTGGGGAATGAGGAGAGAGGGCCACCGAGCCCTGCCCCCAGCTCCACTCTGGCCCCATCCCCGGCTCAGTACCCAGTCATGGGCCTGGCTACCACCCCTATTGCAGCCTGGCTGTGCCTCCACTCCCAGCCTGGACCCTGGCCACAGTTCTGTTCCCGGCCCCACTCCCAGCCCCAGCCCCACCCCCAGCTGTGGCCCCAGCCTTGGCCTTCTTACCCCGTCTGTGTCCTGTCACCCTCTGCCCCAGGAGCCACGGCCCCGCTCCCCCCAGTCCCAGTTAGAAGGGTAGGGATGTGACCCTGACAAGTTTGGGGACCATTATCTTAGGGTATAAGTATACTGCAATAAAACAATCAAGTCAGTTGACTTGGGCTCATGGGGCTCAGGCTGCAGGGCTCTAAAATGGCAGTGTGGATGCTTGGGCTGGAGTCCGGGCTCTGGGACTCTCTCCCCCACATAAAGATGATGCTTCTTAATAACATACCTGTTCTTCAACTAGTGTCTTATCACTTTACCAACAAAACCAAGTTTTTGGTTCTCTTTTATACTGGCTTTGCAGCAGGCGCTATGGAAGAGACAACTGGCTTCTGTTGGGCCTCACATCAATTGTCAGCTAAGATACAGCAGTGCTTAGATATGGTGGTGGGGAGCACTATAGAAAGCACCAAGACAGGTGAGTTGCAGAGCTTTGTAATTAAATTAGAATGCAACTTGGTTTTTTTAGTGCCCTTGCTGAGTTTGCAGGAGTACAGCAATAGTACATTAACAGTGGGACTGTTTCCTGTTTTTCCCACTGAGGAAGAAAATTGCTTAATGAGGTTGGTGGCCCTTTATACCCAGAAACTAGAAGGTCTTGCTATTTTAGAGTCTGAACTCTAAGTACGATTAATATACAGCTATCCTGAGCTTTTGACACTGAAAATGAAAAATATTTACAAAATTTATTTGGATTAACATCCATAGACAAAACTCACCAGTCCATTCCCATTAACGTTCACCCTTACACAGACTTGATATTCTTCAAATGACACTATCCACCACAAATAAAATAACCCCCACCCATCCCTGAAGCAAACAAAAACTCCAAATCTTCAGGAAAAAACGGATTTCCTTGCTGTTGTCTTGCTTCGTATCCAGGCTCTATCAGACCACGTGGAAATAAGCTTGGGTCCTTGTTAATGCCCCGCTGCTTACATCTTCTTGTTGAAACCTAGGACTGTTTGCTTAAGCACCTCAGCTGATCTCAGTTGCTGTGGTATTGCATGTGGGGAGAGGGGTGGTCTCCGATATAGGCAGGGCTCTACATCAGTTAGATCTTTACAGGTCAAACCAACATCTTAAATTTCACCTGGAAGCCAAACTTGAAGCCTATACAGATTACATAGCTACAAGTGTAATACGTTCTGAACATGAAATGCCATTTAAGCAGGCAACTACATTCTGCACTGGCTGAAGTAGGTGATTTTAAGGTGTATCCCACAAAGAGCATCTTTTGGTAATGTAGTCTCTATGTGGAACACATGATAACGATGGTGAGGTACACATGTGAAAGTAAAGGTTGCAACATTCTTGCTAACTGTTCCTTGCCAGTGGCTATCCAGAAGGAGCTATGATTTAACATGACACTTGACTATGAACTTGAGTAACTAAGTGTGGTCAGTCCTCCTTCCAGTCATAGAATCATAGAATATCAGGGCTGGAAGGGACCTCAGGAGGTCATCTAGTCGAACCCCCTGCTCAAAGCAGGACCAATCCCCAATTAAATCATTCCAGCCAGGGCTTTGTCAAGCCTGACTTTAAAAACCTCTAAGGAAGGAGATTCCACCACCTCCCTAGGTAACTCATTCCAGTGCTTCACCACCCTCCTAGTGAAAAAGGTTTTCCTAATCCAACCTAAACCTCCTGCACTGCAACTTGAGACCATTACTCCTTGTTCTGTCATCTGGTACCACTGAGAACATCTTCTTTGGAACCCCCTTTCAGGTAGTTGAAAGCAGCTATCAAATCCTCCCTCATTCTTCTCTTCCGCAGACCAAACAATCCCAGTTCCCTCAGCCTCTCCTCAGAAGTCATGTGCTCCAACCCCCTAATCATTTTTGTTGCCCTCTGCTTTCCAATTGGACGCTTTCCAATTTTTCCACATTCTTCTTGTAGTGTGGGGCCCAAAACTGGACACAGTACTCCAGATGAGGCCTCACCAATGCCGAATAGAGAGGAATGATCATGTCCCTTGATCTGCTGGCAATACTCCTATAGCCCAAAATGCCTTTAGCCTTCTTGGCAAAGAGGGCACACTGTTGACTCATATCCAGCTTCTCGTCCACTGTAACCCCAGGTCCTTTTCTGCAGAACTACTGCCTAGCCACTCGGTCCCTAGTCTGTAGCAGTGCATGGGATTCTTACTTCCTAAGTATGGGACTCTGCACTTATCCTTGTTGAACCTCATCAGATTTCTTTTGGCCCAATCCTCTAATTTGTCTAGGTCTCTGTATCCTATCCCTACCCTCCAGCGTATCTTCCACTCCTCGCAGTTTAGTGTCATCTGCAAACTTGCTGAGGGTGCAATCCATTAACGATCTGGAGGATGGCATGAAGATATTGAACAAAACTGGCCCCCGGACCGACCCTTGGGGCACTCTGCTTGATACCGGCTGCCAACTAGACATCGAGCCATTGATTACTACCCATTGAGCCCGATGATCTAGCCAGCTTACTATCCACCTTATAGTCCATTCATCCAGCCCATACTTCTTTAACTTGCTGGCAAGAATACTGTGGGAGACCGTGTCAAAAGCTTTGCTAAAGTCAAGGAATAACACGTCCACTGCTTTCCCTCATCCACAGAGCTAGCTATCTCATCACAGAAGGCAATTAGATTAGTCAGGCATGACTTGCCCTTGGTGAATCCATGCTGACTGTTCCTGATCACTTTCCTCTCCTGTAAGTGCTTCAGAATTGATTCCTTGAGGACCTGCTCCATGATTTTTCCGGGGACTGAGGTGAGGCTGACTGGCCTGTAGTCCCAGGATCCTCCTCCTTCCCTTTTTAAAAGATGGACATTACGTTAGCCTTTTTCCAGTCCTCTGGGACCTCTCCTGATCGCTAGGAGTTTTCAAAGATAATGGCCAATGGCTCTGCAATCACATCCGCCAACCCCTTTAGCACCCTCGGATGCAGTGTATCCGGCCCCATGGACTTCTGCTCACCCAGCTTTTCTAAATAGTCCTGAACCACTTCTTTCACCACGGAGGGCTGGTCACTGCCTCCCCATACTTTGCTGCCCAGTGCAGTAGTCTGGGAGCTGACCTTGTTTGTGAAGACAGAGGTAAAAAAAAACATTGAGTACGTTAGCTTGTTCGACATCCTCTGTCACTAGGTTGCCTCCCCCATTCAGTAAGGGTCCCACACTTTCCTTGACGTTCTTCTTGTTGCTAACATATCTGAAGAAACCCTTCTTGTTACTCTTAACATCCCTTGCTAGCTGAACTCTAAGTGAGATTTGGCCTTCCTGATTTCACTTCTGCATGCGTGAGCAATATTTTTATACTCCTCCCTGGTCTTTTGTCCAATCTTCCACTTCTTGTAAGCTTCTTTTTTTGTGTTTAAGATCAGCGAGGATTTCACTGTTAAGTCAAGGTGGTCACCTGCCATATTTACTATTCTTTCTACACATTGGGATGATTTGTTCCTGCAACCTCAATAAGGATTCTTTAAAATACAGCCGGCTCTCCTGGACTCATTTCCCCCTCATGTTATTCTCCCAGGGGATCCTGCCCATCCATTCCCTGCAGGAGTCATAGTCTGCTTTTCTGAAGTCCAGGGTCTGTATTCTGCTGCTCTCCTTTCTACGTTGTGTCAGGATCCTGAACTCGACCATCTAATGATCACTGCCTGCCAGGTTCCCATCCACTTTTGCTTCAACTACTAATTCTTCCCGGTTTGTGAGCAGCAGGTGAAGAGGAGCTCTGCCCCTAGTTGGTTCCTTCAGCACTTGCACCAGGAAATTGTCCCCTACACTCTCCAAAAACTTCCTGGATTATCTGTGCACTGCTGTATTGCTCTCCCAGAAGACATTGGGGTGATTGAAGTCCCCCGTGAGAACTAGGGCCTGTAATCTAGAAACTTCTGTTAGTTGCCGGAAGAAAGCCTCGTCCACCTCATCCCCCTGGTCTGGTGGTCTATTGTAGATTTCCACCACGACATCACCTTTGTTGCTCACACTTCTAAACTTAATCCAGAGACTCTTAGATTTTTCTGCAGTTTCATACCAGAGCTCTGAGCAGTCATACTACTCTCTTATATAAAATGCAACTCCCCCACCTTTTCTGCCCTGCCTGTCCTTCCTGAACAGTTTATATCCATCCATGACAGTACTCCAGTCATGTGAGTTATCCCACCAAGTCTTTTATTCCAACCACATCAAAATTCCTTGACTGGGCCAGGACCTCCAGTTCTCCCTGCTTGTTTCCCAGGCTTCTTGCATTTGTGTATAGGCACTTAAGATAACTCGCTGATCATCCTGCTTTCTCAGTATGAGGCAGGAGTCCTCCCCTCTTGTGCTCTCCTGCGTGTGCGTCCTCCTGGTATCCCACTACCGCAGGGCTTTGGTTTCCTTCTCCCAGTGATCCTAGTTTAAAGCTCTCCTCACTAGGTTAGCCAGCCTGCTTCCGAAGATCATCTCTCTCTTCGTTAGGTGGAGCCTATCTCTGCCTAGCACTCTTCCTTCTTGGAACACCATCCCATGGTCAAAGAATACAAAGCCTTCTCTCCGACATCACCTATGTAGCCATTCGTTGACTTCCACGATTTGACGGTCTCTACCCGGGCCTTTTCCTTCCACAGGGAGGATGGATGAGAACACCACTTGCGCCTCAAACTCCTTTATTCTTCTTCCCAGAGCCAGGTCGTCTGCAGTGATCCACTCAAGGTCATTCTTGGCAATATCATTGGTGCCCATGTGGAGAGGCAGGAAGGGGTAGCAATCTGAGGGCTTGATGAGTCTCGGCAGCCTCTCCGTCACATTGTGAATCCTAGCTCCTGGCAAGCAGCACACTTCTCGGTTTTCCTGGTCAGGACAGCAGATAGATGACTCAGTCCCCTTTAGGAGGGAGTCCCTGACCACCACCACCCACCTCCTTTTCTTGGGAGTGGAGGTCTTGGATCCCCCATCCCTAGGACAGTGCATCTCATGCCTTCCAATTGGTGGAGTCTCCTTCTGCTCCCTTCCGTCAATGCATCTGTTCCAGTATGAATTCATCTTTCTTAAACTCCTATTTCAGTCTCTTGTGGTGTCGGATGTCATATCTGACTAATCATCCAAGGACGTCTCCTCAAAAACGGGGGAAATAAAGACCTGAAATTTCTAAAGTGGAATAGAAACCAGGCTAAAACTCTTCATTAAGAGGGCCTGGAAAGTTTTCTCCAAAAATCATAAAGAAGAGAAAAGGCACAAACTCATGAAGATTTGAAGATAGAATCATAGAAGATTAGGGTTGGAAGAGACCTAAGGAAGTCATCTAGTCCAACCCCCTGCTCCAAGCAGGGCTAACACCAAGTAAATCGTCCCAGCTAGGGCTTTGTCAAGCTGGGCCTTAAAAACCTCTAAGGATGGAGATTCCACCACCTCCCTAGTGCTTCACCACCCTCCTAATGAAATAGTGTTTCCTAATATCCAACCTAGACTTCCCACACTGCAATTTGACACCATTGCTCCTTGTTCTGTCATCTGACACCACTGAGAACAGCCCAGCTTCATCCTCTGTGGAACCCCCCTTCAAGTAGTTGAAGGCTGCTATCAAATCCCCCCTTACTCTTCTCTTCTGCAGACTAAAGAAGCCCAATTTCCTCAGCCTCTCCTTATAAGTCATGTGCCCCAGCCCATTGATCATTTTTGTTGCCCTCTGCTGGTCTCTCTCCAATTTGTCCACATCCTTTCTGTAGTAAGGGGCCCAAAACTGGATGCAGTACTCCAGGTGTGGCCTCACCAGTGCCGAATAGAGGGGAATATTCACTTCCCTCGATCTTCTGGCCATGCTCCTACTAATGCAGCCCAATATGCCGTTATCCTTTTTGGGAACAAGGGCACACTGCTGACTCATATCCAGCTTCTCGTCCACTTTAATCCCCAGGTCCTTTTCTGCAGAACTGCTGCTTAGCCAGTTGGTCTGTAGCCTGTAGCGGTGCATGGGATTCTTCCGTCTAAGCGCAGGACTCTTCACTTGTCCTTGTCCATTGGGTCGCTGGCATCAACAGTATTCTTCAACTGGTTCACCAAAAAAAAGTTTGAAAACCACTGACTTAGATAATAGAGTAGAGTGTGTGCTTGTAAAATTCACAGATAACACCAAACTGGGAGCGGTTGCAAGAAATTTAGAGAACAGGATTAGAATTGAAAACAAAGTTGACAAATTGTAAAATTGATCTGAATTCAACATGATGAATTTCAATAACGATAAACTCAAAATATTGCACTTAGGAAGGAAAAATCAAATGTACAACTACAAAATGTGGAATAACTGGTTAGGTGGTAGTTGGCTGAAAAGCATTTAAGGGGGTATAGTTGATCACAACTTGCATATGAGCCAACAATGTGACGCAGTTGCAAAAAAAAGTCTAATCTTCTGGGATGTGTTAACAGGCGTGTTGTGTATAAAATGTGGGAGTTCACTATTTCCCTGGGGAGGCCTCAGCTGGAACATTGTGTCTATTTTTGGGAGCCATACTCTAAGAAGGATATGGACAAATTGGAAAGAGTCCAAAGGAGAGCAACAAAAATGATAAAAGGTTAAAAGAAACCTGGGCCTGTTTAGTTGTGAGGAAAAAAAAAGACTGAGGAAGGGATAGGGATCAATTGTTCTCCATGTCCATTCAAATTAGGACAACAAATAATGAGCTTAATCAGCAGCAAGGGAGATTTAGGTTAGCTACTAAGAAAAGCTTTCTAACCATATGGATAGCTAAATACTGGAATAGGCTTCCAAGGGAGATTGTGGAATCCCTATCACTGAAGGTTTTTAAAGAAAGATTGGACAAATCCCTGTCAGGGATTGTCTAGGTTTACTTGGTCCTCCCTTAATGCTTGGGGCTGGAATGGATGACCTCTCAAGGTGTCTTCCAGCCCTACATTTGTATGATTTACCCTGCAAGTAAAATGACTGTGGTGAATCTACTGTTGTCCAGAATACATTGATGCATGCACTGGCGCAAGAACAACTGAGAGATTTCCCTAAAATTTTCAGTATAAACAAAGAAGAGCTTAGACAGCAGACTGAGCACAATGCTACATCTGGGCTGCTGGATTAATATAGGCAGAAGAAGCAAAATGGTAGAAATTTAATTATTTTTTGGGAAAAAAATTGTCCTCTAATAACTAAAAGGAAGTGAGGTTGTCAAGGTTCCTTCCCCACTCTGAAGTCTAGGGTACAGATATGGCAACCTGCATGAAAGACCCCCTAAGCTTATTCTTACCAGCTTAGGTTAAAAACTTCCCCAAGGTACAAACTTTGCCTTGTCCTTGAACAGTATGCTGCCACCACCAAGCGTTTTAAACAAAGATCAGGGAAAGAGTCCACTTGGAGACGTCTTCCCCCCAAATGTTCCCCCAAGCCCTACACTCCCTTTCCTGAGGAAGGCTTGATAATAATCCTCACCAATTGGTACAGGTGAACACAGACCCAAACCCTTGGATCTTAAGAACAATGAAAAATCAATCAGGTTCTTAAAAGAAGAATTTTAATTAAAGAAAAGGTAAAAGAATCATCTCTGTAAAATGAGGATGGTAAGGATGATACCTTACAGGGTAATCAGATTCAAAACATAGAGAATCCCTCTAGGCAAAACCTTAAGTTACAAAAAGACACAAAAACAGGAATATACATTCCATTGAGCACAGCTTATTTTACCAGCCATTAAACAAAAGAAAATCTAATGCATTTGCTAGCTAGATTACTTACTACCTTAACAGAAGTTGGAAGGCTGCATTCCTGATCTGTTCCCGGCAAAAGCATCACACAGACAGACAAACCCTTTGTCCCCCCCCCGCCCCCTCTCCAGATTTGAAAATATGTTGTCCCCTCATTGGTCATTTTGGGTCAGGTGCCAGCGAGGTTACCTTAGCTTCTTAACCGTTTACAGGTGAAAGGGTTTTACCTCTGACCAGGAGGGATTTTATAGCGCTGTATACAGAAAGGTTGTTTCCCTTCCCTTTATATTTATGACAGAGGTGAGATCAGTGGGAGTCAGCAGAAGGTGTATAAGAAAGCAGAAAGGCTAAAAGGTAGGGAAGGCAGAAGCTAAAGATTATATCACGAGTCAGTCTCACTGCCTTCCAATAATACAAAAAAGATTGCTGGTCACAGTTGTACAAAATGTGAAGTTTTGCTTGGTTAACCCTATGAACACACAGGATTACTACCTCCTTAAGAAAAATGAAGGAAATTCACACCTCTGTGTTACTGCTTCAGTTACTGCATACTTAACAAGTCTAGACTTAACTGTATGTCATCAGTTCACAGTGTCAAGGCTGTTTGTGTTCAGCCGAGTGAGGAACTTTATAATTGATGTAGTGATACCAGTTCACTCCGTAATTCTATGAGTGTGGAGGATCATCATTGTCTGTGCTTATGCTCATCAGGGTTTAAGAACAGTTTCTAAACCAGATTACATGGATCTTGAGCCCTACATGCAACTGTTACATAAGGTGGCATGGAACTTGTGAATAAATTCCCAGTAAGTTCAGTAATTTGCCATTATTGATTTATTAACATAATTTCTTGGATTATTTCTGTTAATGATTTTCAACTGCTTTTAAGTTAACCTTGTTTGATATAGTCACTTTAAAAACTTATTCGTGCTGATATCTCATTTTTATGATCAGTTATTGTGACTATCCAAGTCTCTCTTACTAATGAATCACTTGACTGTTGTTGAGTGTTCCCAGAGAATGCTGTTAGAGAGCACCTGCTATTCTGTTGAATGTAGGAGATGATTCTTGCTCTTTATGGACTACATTGGAATGTTAGTGGGCAGTTTAAATGGAGTAAGTGTCATGGTAAGTCTGAGCAGCACAAGGGTTAATGAGAAGCAGTCATCTTAAAAATAACTTCATTCTTAAGAATATTTACCTCCTGCTGTTACAAATAACATCTAAGCTCTTTATATGTAACTTAAAAGGATGAAAGAGAACAAATATTTCTTTTAAAATATACTTTGTGCATTTCACAGTACATTTTTATACAGTCAGTTTCACTGAGTCACCTTTAGGGGTTGTCTTCTCTAGGCTCTATAGCCCTTCTCTTTCCACATCAACCTTTCCCTGACCTGGCTGCTGAATAGGGCCTTTGAAGAGGACTGCTGAGAGGAAGAAACTATGAGCAGCTCACTGCTCCTCCTATGTGTATAATTAACAGTCATGCTTCTCATAGAGTTCTTCCTTTCCTCATTACTTATCAGCTACCACATTTTTCATAGAGTTAAAAAAAAAAAATTAAGTGTGATTTGGTGCTCTCTCTCTCGTCCTACAAGCGCCAGCAACAAGTGGATATTTCTGAATCTGCTGGATTCTCCAGAAGAGCCAGAGTCCTTTCTAACAAGTGGAGTGCTCTCATGCTTGGTTCTTCTTTCCTCCATTCTGACCACTCCAGGCAGTATTTTCTTGGAAGTCTAGTCCTGTTACTCCCTTACTTTAAATCTGTGTGGCACTAATGGGGAGACAAAACCTCCAAGACTTTTTAAAAGCCATAGCAAAGCATGACTTTGGTTTCACAGTTCACAAGAATGTTAATGAAAATCATGAAAGAATCCTAAAATTGGTCAGATTTTAACTCCCCCCCCCCCCAAAGACACCCCTACACAAACTCTTTAGATTGCCTCAAGACTGCTGTGACTCTTGGGGATCCTTTCTTTGAATAGATTCAGCAGTTAGATAGTAGTGGAAGGAAATCCACTTCAGATGTCCCTTAAGTGTTCCTGTGACAGGAAACTAGAATCACATGTTGAATTTTAGGTAGCTCAACTCTATCATCTGAGATATTGAAGAATAACTTTTCATTATGGCAGTAGAATGAGAGGAATTCTTGGTATCCTTTGATATGAAGGATGCCTCCCTCAACATCCCAAATGCTTTGGGGTGCCAGAAATTCCTCCAATTCATTTAGGATGGTGCACATCTGCTGTACACCACCCTCTCATTTGGTTTTACTTTGGCCTCTTGCAATTTCTGTAAGCATTTGGATATAGGGAAAACTGCCTTTCCCTGAAAGAAGATACCATGTTCGAAGGGTCAGTAAAGGTGTCACTTTGCAGATCACTCCAAGACTGGCTGAATCTCCTGTCCCAGCTAGTGTTTCCAATTAATTCTGAATGGAAAAGACTGAATGGGTTCCTTCACTCATCTACTAAAGCGTCTGTGATCCCTCTTTGACCTACACTAGCAGGAATTTCCTACTGGATGAAGAGTCCTTCAGGTACTTTCCATACCTTGTTAAAACTAGTTGACCACATGATGGTCTTATTCAAAGAACCAGTTCCCTAGTAAGAAACATTTCCGACCCCGGCTTCGTTCTCTTCATCAGTGGGATTCTCCTTACAGCAGTTTCCTCTTTCACATTAACTCTGTTGGACTCTCTCACATTCTCACGGACACTGGGCACCAAGGCTGGAATGTCACTCTGCTCCATTGGTTAGCTCCATTTTCCTGAACCGGCTAAGAAAGAGGTCTTCATATTTAAGCCATTTGAACTCAAAGCTATAAGAGATAATTGCTCTTCTAAGTAGAGCAATACAAAAAATTTTGGCTGAATTTTTTTTGGCTAAAATATCCTAAATTCATGTCAAAGTTGTTGAATTAATTTTATTATAAATATTCAGATAAAACCGAAAAGTTTTGTTTTGACATTTTTTGAAATTAGAATTTATTTTTTATTCTAAACGACTTTGTTTTGAAATTTACCTGAATTTCGTTTCATTAAATTGTTTAGTGTTTTTAAAAAGCTCAAAAGCTAAATGTTTCATTTCAGGTTGAACAAAACACGTTATTCTTCGAGTGCTTGCTCATATTGATTCCAGTTAGGTGTGCGCATGCTACGTGCACGGCCGTCGGAAAGTTTTTCCCCTAGCAGCATCTGTCGGGTCGGCTGTGGAACCCCCTGGAGAGTGGCTCCTGCATGGCGCTCAATCGTGACTCTGCTGACCCGGCGTCCCCTCAGTTCCTTCTTACTGTCCGTGACGGTCATTGGAACTGTGACATCTTTCTCTGCAAGTTCTCCACGTTTCCCTAGCTTTGGTAGAGTGGTGGTGTTTGTTTTTTGTTGGCAGTTCTTTGTTTTAGTTAGTGGCAGTCGGGTTGGGGTGTTAGCCTCCACCCAGACTATTTTTCTTCGGGGCTTCATGCCCAAGTCCCCGGGATTCAAGCCCTGCAAGTCCTGCTCCAAACCCATCTCAACGGGTGACCCCCATGACTCTTGTCTAAAGTGTGTGAGGGAGGCTCACCAAGCCAAAAAGTGCAGGATCTGCAAGGGATTTCATCCTCGGACGAAAAAAGAGCGGGACTTTCTCCTGAAGTAACTCCTTATAAACGTGGCACTTAGTCCCCAGCCTCCTTTGGCACGGCAGAACCTGGCACCGAGTTCTTTGGTGCACAGTGCCCCGGAGGCGGTAGTAGAGGCGACACCGTGGTTGGACTCTGGCCAAGATCCGCGGCACCGCCGCTCCCTGGCACTGAAGCTGGCAACATCGACTCAGCACCGCTCCCACTCCCCGAAACTGAAGCGGCACCGAAAGCCGGAAAAGGGAGGTGGCTCTCCTTCTCAGAGACCCACTTCCCTGGAGCCAGCCACTGTGGCGTGTCCCAGAAGGAAGCACCCGGCAGTGAAGGTCATGGACGCGGCACCGTCGACTTTGGCCCTGCTGGGGGAACCGTTGAGTCTGGTGCCATTAGACTCTCCAGCCCACAGCATTGTGGAAGTCCAGCTGCCTTCCACTCCAGACACCTTTGCCGCTGCGAGGGACCTCATCGCCATGATGGCATTGGGGTTTCCTCTCCTCCACACCAAGCCTCCTGTGCCCCAGTGGATGGCACTGTCTCGAGGCAAGCCGGCGTTGATCTGACTGTTGGCTCTGGTGGTCAGGCCTTGGCACTGCTCCTGTTCCCGGCACTGCTTGGACTCCCGGCACTGCTCTCCATTGTGGCGCCGGTCATGCTCACGATGCCGGTTGTACTCCTGGCATTGCTCCAGTTCATGTTGACGCTCCCGATCACGGTGTCGCTCCACCCGCCGGTCGCAGTCACAGAGCAGGTCCCGGACCCGGCACCGATCCTGGTGCCATTCATCGTCTCGATGCAGCTTCAGGCCACGGTACTGCTCCAGGTCCAGGTACCACTCCAGGTCCCAACACCGCTCCCCAGCCTTGCAGCACTGCTCTCCTTCTTGATGCCGCTCACCGGCACAGATTCACTCGGCGCCACCCTGCCCCTCACTGTCCAGTTCCCATTCCTCGAGTTAGGAGATGGGATCGTGGTTTTCGGACCGGGACCGCCGCCAGTCAGGCCGTGGCCACTCTGATGCAGGGGCAGGACCATGGCAGGCGCACGGGCAGGGACCCACCCAGTGGCCGTTCTGGACCCCGTGGGCGTACCACCAGGCCCAGGATGCACAGTCTAGTGCTTTCTGGTTGGCCACCTCTGAACCATGGGTTCCGGAAGCCTCCACCAGTCAGCCCACTCCTGGGGGTATGGAGGAGATGTTGTGCCCCCTTCCCATCTCAGGACCGCCTCTGACTCCAGTTCCCCCCCTCCCCCCGGCCTCTTCGTCCTCCTCCCGTGACAAGGCTGTGGCTCTATCTCCGGGCCTCCCCCATAGATATTCATGCTAATCAGGACCTCCTGTGCAGGATGGCATGCAACATGAACCTGCAGGCCAAGGAGGCGGTGGAATCGGAGAAACTGGTGGTGGACATTTTGGCTCTGGAAGGTCCGTCGAGGGTGGTCCTGCCCCTCATCAAGACCATACAGACTAATGCCAAAACCATCTGACAGACCCTGGCCTCCATTTCCCCTATGGCCAAGGGGGTCAAATGTAAATACTTTGTCCACTTGAAGGGGTATGACTATTTGTTCACGTATCCGCAGCCCTGCTCGCTGGTGTTTGTGGCTGTGAATGAGAAGGAGAGGTACGGGCAGCCAGCCCCAGCACCCAAGTCGAAGGACACCAAGTGGCTGGACTTGTTTGGCCACAAGGTGTACTCCACGGGTGGGCTCCAGCTCTGGATTGCCAATCAGCAGGCACTCCTGAGCCGCTACAACTTTAACACCTGGAATTCCATGCTGAAGTTCAAGGAGTTTGTGCCTCCTGAGTCCAGGGAGGAGTTTGTGGCCTTGTTGATGAGGGCAAGACGGTGGCACAGAGGTCTTTACGGGCCTCACTGGACGCTGCAGACTTGGCCGTACATACCTTATCCTCTGGGATTACCTTGAGGTACATCTCCTGGCTGCAAGCCTCTGGCCTGCCCCCTGAGGTTCAGCAGATGCTGCAGGACCTACCTTTTGTTGGGGAGGGCCTGTTCATGGAGCAGACTGACTCTTGGCTGCATAGCCTGACTGTGGTGTAGTGGTCTGAAAGTATTGTGTTTAAATATTACCTAATTTGCCTTTGTCTTCTCTCACACACTGATTTGGGTTTTGGGTGCTTCTAGGCCTAGTTAATTCACTGTAGATTTGGGTACACTGAGCAGAAAAGGAAATGTTAGTAACCTGAAAATTGGAGTTCTTTAAAGAGCTGCCTCCGTCAAGAGACCTATCTTGTATGTTGTTCTGTTGTCATAGTTTGATACAGAATTATTGTTGGAGATAATGATTTTTAAACTAGTTATTCACTAGTTTTGCTAGGGAAGTTCTCATCTGGAACGGCTTGATCGAAACCTAATGAGAGTTGGATGCCAGATCATTTTCATGATCAGAAGAGCTACTTGAGGGCAAAAGACAATGGCCTAATCCAATAATTTGGGAACAGTTTATAGAACTACAGTTTTCAAGTGATGAACCAAATTCTTATTTTTAGGAATCATATGGATACATTTTATATCATTTAATTATAAACTATATGAATGGTCTTTCTAAATTCCCAACATTTCAGCAATATAAGGTTTCCAAAGCCTCCTCGGAGCAAGTATCATGCTTTACTGCTTTGTCAAGTACTTTGTTGTTCGACAAAAGTGAATGAAAATTCATAAAATGTCAAAATAACCTGTAACAAATGTTGGTGGGAAAAAGTACAGAAGGAAGTTAGTCTGAGTTAGTCCAAACAAAAAGGTAGACTGATATTACTCAAGGACTGTACTGTGCTGAAATCAAGTCTGGTAAACAAAAGAAGTGTGGGACTGGAAATCAATGGACTAAAATTGGTGAGTCAGAAATTAGGCCTAACTGGCAATCAAAATAACGAGAAGGTGGGCTATTCCTGGCATCACTCCCCGTTTGGGATTCTTAAAAAGAAAAAACTTTGGGGGACGTGAGCCCAAAAATTGCTGACGAAAAACATAAGTTGGCTGCCAACTAGGGTGACCAGGTGTCCAGTTTTTGACCGGAACACCTGGTCGAAAAGGGATCCTGGTGGCGCTGTGCTGTGGGGCTGGCAGGCCCTGAGAGCCTCCACACCACACGGCTCCTGGAAGCAGCGGCATGTTCCCCTTCCAGCTCCTATGCACAGGGGGTAGCCAGGGGGCTCTGCATGCTGCCCTTGCCCCAAGTGCTGCCCCCGCAGCTCCCAGTGGCCTGGAACCACAACCAGTGGGAGCTGCAGAGGCGAAGCCTGCAGGTGGGGCAGTGCGCAGAGCTGCCTGTCCGTGCCTCATCATGGTGGGGGAGGGAGGGGGACACAACAGACATGCTGTTGCTTCTGGGAGTTGCTTGAGGTAAGTGTTGCCCAGAGCCTGCACACCTGATCCCCCTCCTGCCCTCCGAACCCCTCGATCCCAGCCTGGAGCACCCTTCTGCACCCCAAACTCCTCATCCCCAGCCCCACCCCAGAGCCCGCACCCACAGCTGGAGCACTCACCCCCCCCCGCGCCCCAACCCCCTGCCCAGCCCTGATTCTCCCCCCTCCCACCTTCTGAACCCCTCAGCCCCAGCCTGGAGCCCCCTCCTGTACCCCAAATCCCTCATCCCTGGCCCCACCCCAGAGCCGAACCCCAGCCCCCTGAGCCAGCCCAGTGAAAATGAGCGAGTGAGTGAGGGTGGGGAGAGCAAGTAACAGAAGGCGGCAGGGGGGTGTGTGTGGAGTGAGACGAGGTGGGGCCTCAGAAGGGGTGGGGTATGGGCAGAGCCTCGGAGGAGGGGTGGGGCAAGGGTGTTTGGTTTTGTGAGAGAAAGTTGGCAACCCTGCCAGGAGAACAAGAAAAGTCAGAGTTTTACCATCATGGTTACCACCCCACAGTCTCCTGGGACGTTCTGTAACACTGTTGGGCCTTTGTTGTTTTCATCCTGATAGATATCCTGACCAGACTGGGCCAGGGAGAAGAAATCCAGATGACATTGCCATCTCCACCATCTTTGACTAAATCCCAAGCACCAACTGGGATGTGAGGCTTTTTCTCCCCGCATGTGTCCTTTTCACTGCCAACATTATTTCTTACCTTTCCTGTCCCTCTCCTTTTCCCTTCTGTCTAATAAAAATCTGGCTTACCTGTCTAAGACTGTGTTTTGTAACAGTGCTGTGAGTCTGTGACAAGAGAGGCAGCAAAATGCAATATCCTAAACAGCCCAATGCTGCTACAAGCTTGCCAGGTCTTTAAGTGGCTTATAAGAGTGAGTCATAGAATATCAGGGTTGGTAGGGACCTCAGGAGGTCATCTAGTCTAACCCCCTGCTCAAAGCAGGACCAATCCCCAATTAAACCATGCCTGCGTCTCTCCAGCAGCGAGGTTGCAAATGAGAGTAAGCACCGGAAACAGAAGTTGCCTTTTTTATCTTTGCCATTCTTTTCTCTCCCCTATCGTGTCCATTGTCTTGTTTTGTCTTCTAGGAAATAGGATTGGACTTGAACAGCAGCAGCAATAATAGCTTCAGCCCATCTCAACTAACTTCTCTTTTCTTTGCCAGTGGCCTTCATCTCCTCTTTCATTCAACCATGTGAATGAGCACAATCTGAGACTAAATCCACCTTATTCACAAAATGATTGGCAGAGAAGTAAGTTTATCACAGGGTTCTCAGAAGCCAGATAGGATAAGTGGCACAGACATGGAAACAGCTATGATAGCCATAGTTACCATTACATAACCATTTCCATTCTAACCCAGTTTCTTGAGAAGCTCATAACTGTCTGAAGCTTTCACCTTTCAGACTGAAATTATCCTTTTGGGTTAACGGGATTTTTTTCTTGAAGTTTGAGCAAAAATGGTTGAAGAGACTGAGTAAAATGGGAATGATAAAAAAATATTTTTCCGCACTATTTTATTACACAGCTCTACAACCAAATAACTGAGTGTTGAAGGATGAAATTTTAGCATGGAAGTGACCCTCTTTGAGAAATGCCTTCACTTTTTCTGGGAAAAAAAGCTTTTATGTGACAGAGCTGAGAAACCTGAATAATTAATATGCACAGCAGTTTGCCAAGCTCATATAGTGAGTAGCTAAATAAGGATTTGTTTCACACACAGTATGTTTGTTGCTAACGCAGCTGGATAGCAAAAAGTCAAGAGGGCTCCTGCAGACTTTATAAGATCCTTATGAGATTGAGGGAAGGGCTCTGCAGGAACCCTGGCTCTCCTCTTGCAGCTCTAGTAAAATACTCAGAATCCCTTCCCTGTGAATTTTGAATGAAACTGTGAAGTGAGCAGGGAATGAGGCAAGGAGGCCTTGATACAGCATCCCTTTACATGTCTGTATTTTTCAATGTATTTTTGCTTTCAGGTAGCAATTCTCCCTTTGTTTTCCTTCTCTTTTAATTGAGGCAGCTTTTATTTGATGCTAGGGAAATATTTAAAAACAGCTACTTTATTATGCCATTTTACTGAGCATGACTATGATATGTGCACTTACCAGGGCTGTTGCTCCTATCATTTCAAACTATTTAGATTGACCTTGATAAGATCAGTTCTCTTAAGAATTCTTTGGCCAATCCACAGTTGAAAAGATCAGCTAAATGCTTCACTTCTTGCTAAATTGTTAAATATTAAAGTAATATCTGACAGGATCAGTTGTATTAATTTAAATGGACTATATGGGCCCAAAGAGTCAAAGATGTTAACATGAGCATGAAAAGGACCAACATTAAATTATCTTAAATGAAGTTCATGGTTTGGTATACAGAGACCACAGCCTGCTTAGTGTCATGGAAAAGCTCCATTACAAATCCATTAAGCGTTTTATTAATGATACAGAATAAGGAAAAACAGTTGAAGCATTTGAAATTTAAACTGTTAAGTAAGGCTTTCATTTTACAACATCCCTTTTCCTTTAGCTGCAGATTGTCCTGGGAAGGAAAAATCTCCTTGTTTGACAGTCCCTCAGGTGGTAATAACTGGTAAAAAGTGAAGGCATTTCTCAAAGAGGGTTATTTCTATGCTAATATTTCATCCTTCAACACTCAGTTATTTTGATTGTAGAGCTGTGTAATAAAATATTGTGGAAAAATATTTTTTATCATTCCCATTTTACTTGGGCCTGGTCTACACTATGGGGTTAGGTCGAATTTAGCCATGTTAGGTCGATTTAAAAATGACTGCATCCACACAACCAACCCTGTTCTGTCGACCTAAAGGGCTCTTAAAATAGACTTCTGTACTTCTCCCTGACGAGGGGAGTAGCGCTAAAATTGACCTTGCTGGGTCGAATTTGGGGTACTGTGGACACAAATCAGTAGTATTGGCTGCAAGGAGCTATCCCAGAGTTCTCCACTGTGACTGCTCTGGACAGCACTTTGAACTCCGATGCATTAGCCAGGTACACAGGAAAAGCCCCGTGAACTTTTGAATTTCATTTCCTGTTTGGTCAGCGGGGCAAACTCAGCAGCACAGGTGACCATGTAGTCCCCCCAGAATCGTAGAGCTTAGAATGTTTCTACGCTCCCCCTATCATCTCTATCCCTGTGGTTATCGCAGATTAGAAGGCGAAAAAAATGCACATGCACATGCAGTCCTCCTGCAGTGATAGGGCACAGCTTAATGCATGGAGGCATTCAGTGGCAGAGGCCAGGAAAGAATTAAGTGAGCGCAAAGAGCGGAGGCAGGATGTGATGCTGAGGCTAATGGGGGAGCAAATGGACACAATGAAGCATCTGGTGGGGGAGCAAATGGACATGATGAAGCATCTGTTGGAGCTGCAGGAAAGCCAACAAGAGCACAGACTCCCACTGCATCCACTGTATAACCGCCTACCCTCCTCCATAGCCTCCTCACCCAGATGCCCAAGAACGCGGAGTGGGAGGCTCCGGGCACCCAGCCACTCCACTCCAGAGGATGGCCCAAGTAACAGAAGGCTGTCATTCAAACAGTTTGATTTTTTATTGTGGCTACAATAAGCAATGTGGCCTTGTCCTTCCCTACTTCCCCACCCCACCCGGGCTACCTTGTCCGTTATCTCATATTTTTTTTTAATTAATAAAGAAAGAATGCATGGTTTCAAAACAGTAGTTACTTTATCTTGAAGGTGGGGGGAGGGTTGGCTTACAGGGAATTAAAATCAACAAAGGGGGTGGGTTTGCATCAAGGAGAAACACACACAACTGTCACACTGAAGCCTGGCCAGTCATGAAACTGGTTTTCAAAGCCTCTCTGATGTGCAGCACGCCTTGCTGTGCTCTTTTAATCGCCCTGGTATCTGGCTGCTCAAAATCGGACGCCAGGCAATTTGCCTCAACCTCCCACCCCGCCATAAATGTCTCCCCCTTACTCTCACAGATATTATGGAGCACACAGCAAGCAGCAATAAAAATGGGAATGTTGGTTGCACTGAGGTCTGACCTAGTCAGCAGACAGCACCAGTGAGCTTTTAAACGTCCGAAGGCACACTCTACCACCATTCTGCACTTGCTCAGCCTATAGTTGAACTGTTCCTTACTACTGTCCAGGCTTCATGAGCCATCAGAGCAAGGGGTAGGCTGGGGCAGGTGCGACCGTGCAGTGCTGCCGGCTGGGAGAGCAGCCTGAGGCAGAAGCCTCCAGCTCGCATGATATTCCAGGCAGGACTGAATTTCCATGAGACGAAACTTAAAGAAGAGAATGACCTGGAGTCTCTGGCTCCCATTCGGTGTTCTAAGAGGAGAATAGCCATGTCTGTCCTGGTGCCCCTGATCGACCTCACCGAGGTCTGCCAGGAGCACACAGGAGATGTAGAACGGCTATCAGTCCTACTGTCCCGTCTGCCGCGAAGGCAAGGAGCTGCTGCTGTGTAGCAATGCAGTACTGCGTCTGCCAGCAGCCCCCAGGAGATGTACGGTGAGCTGAGCAGGCTCCATGCTTGCTGTGATTTGGCCTCTGCACGGGTAACCCAGGAAAAAAGGCACGAAATGATTGTCTGCTGTTGCTTTCAGGGAGGGAGGGAAGCCTGATGACGTACCCAAAACCACCCGTGACAATGTTTTTGCCCCATCAGGCACTGGGAGCTTAACCCAGAATTAAAATGGACTGTGGGAACTGTGGGATAGCTACTCACAGTGCATCGCTCTGTAAGTCGATGCTAGCCATGGTAGTGAGGACGCACTCCGCCGACTTAATGTGCTTAGTGTGGACATACGCAATCGACTGTATAAAATCGGTTTCTAAAGATCGACTTCTATAAAATTGACCTAATTTCATAGTGTAGACATACCCTTAGTCTCTTTAACCATTTTCGCTCAAACTTCAAGAAAAAAATCCCGTTAACCCAAAAAGGGAGAATTTCAGCCTGAAAGGTGAAAGCTTCAGACAGTTTTGAGCTTCTGAAGAGACTGGGTTAGAATGGAAATGGTTATGTAATGGTAACTATGGCTATCATAGCTGTTTCCATGTCTATGCCACTCATCCTATCTGGCTTCTGAGAACCCCGTGATAAACTTACTTCTCTGCCAATCATTTTGTGACTAAAGTGGATTTAGTCTCAGATTGTGATAATTCATATGGTTGAATGAAAGAGGAGATGAAGGCCACTGACAGCAACATCATCAAAACCTAGCATAGTCAGCTGTTTTCCAGCTTCCTTTAAGCAAATGACCATGGTTGGTTTTCAGACATAATTAGTAAAGAGGAAGGTGGCAGACTGATGGCAAGGTAGTTGAAAATAACACAAGAAATAATATATCTTAAGGCTGTAAATACCTTGAAATGTGAACATTTCACTTAGGTTTTTGGTTGGGAATACAGAAATTCAGTACACTATGCTGAACATTATTGTAGTTGAGACCGTCACAATTTAGACCCTTGCATATCTTTTTGTTTTAGACTTTTCAACACTAATTCAAAAGGCTGGTTTAATATGTATGTCGAATTCTATTATACTGTGTTATAACAACTCTGCTGTAAGAACGTTTGCATACATTTTATTCTGGCTAGCAAATACTTGTACCCAATACTGTAGATCACGAAAGCTTATGCTCTAATAAATTTGTTAGTCTCTGAGGTGCCACAAGTACTCCTTTTCTTTTTACGGATACAGACTAACACGGCTGCTACTCTGAAACTTGTACCTAGTGGTAATTGGCTTCACTGGGCCTACAGCTTTTATAGTCAAAATGCTTTGCTTGCTGCATATGTGAGGAAGTAAGCATGAGTGTGTCATTTGACTGATATTGTTGATCAATTGACTTGTGGCTTGTTATAGAAGAGTCTTATGGTGACTTGTGAATTATGGTGCAAATCTGATCTAGCTGTGTAGTAAATTAAATTACTTTTCTGCCTTTAGATATGTAGTAGTGTTCTCTTGATTTTATTTCCACTGAGATTTTTCAGATCATTCTGGAACTCATAGATATGCAGGGCTGATAATGTACTTCATCTACTTTGGGAAAACTCAATTGTCTTTGCTTTTAGTAAGTTCATTAAAATACTTTGCAAAAAATGTTTTGGTAATGTGACAGGGTCAGGCCAGATGGCTACAGGAGAGTAATAGAAGGCAAATATATTAGCCCCAGGTTAAGTAGGTCCCTTTTCCCTGGGTAAGGTAACCAGGAAGGTTCCAGACCAATCAGGAACCTTCTGGAGACAATTAAGACAGACAGGCTGATTGGCTGCAGGTGTTCTAATCAAAAAGCTGCTAGAATCAATTAAAGCAGGCTAATCAGGGCACCTCGGTTTAAAAAGGAGCTCACTTCAGTTTGTGGTGCACGTGTGAGGAGCTGGGAGCAAGAGGCACTAGGAGCTGAGAGTGAGAACGCGGACTGTTGGAGGACTGAGGAGTACAAGCATAGTCAGACACCAGGGGGAAGGTCCTATGGTGAAGATAAAGAAGGTGTTGGGAGGGGGCCATGGGGAAGTAGCCCAGGGAACTGTAGCTGTCGCACAGCTGTTCCAGGAGGCATTCTAGACATCTGCATTCCAGAGGGCCTTGGGCTGGAACCTGGAGTAGAGGGCGGGCTCGGGTTCCCCCCAAACCTCCCAACTCCTGGTCAGACACAGGACGAGTTGACCTGGACTGTGGGTTCATGAAAACGGCCAAACTGAGGGCTGCCGTGAATCTCCGAGCAAGTAACTCCGCCAATAAGCGCAAGACCCACCAAGGTAGAGGAGGAACTTTGTCACGGTAGACAACTTTTCACTTGGCAAGGGTGAATGGAAAGTTGAAAATACTTTGTAACTTATTTGAAAAAAAAACCCCAAATGCTTGAAAGTCAGGAAATTATCAATTAAAATTCCCGACACCAACCTTAGTTCTGCTCCTATACAGCCATTTGTTCTTTGCTTACTAGTGGGAAACACACATGAGTTGCCACATGGAAGGAACAAATCTACCTGTTGCATATATGAATTACAAGAATATGGTATTGAGTCATATGCTACGACCAATATTCACTCTTCTAGGTTATACTGTGTACAGAGTTTAGTCTCACCTTGTAAGGGTGGATGGTTTATCATGTTGTCTAAACTGAATGAGTAGGATACATGGAGTACAATTTTATCACTAACCTCTATCTGGATTTCTGACCAATATTAGTAACATCAGCAAAGCCCCACCTGTTTTAGAAGATATGGTGTGAGCCCCAGCTCGTGTGGTGAACAGAGGGTAGGATTATTCTCTGTCACATTTGTAGAAAGTAAGATGATCTCATACTTGGAACATGGGTTTCCGGTCAGTATCCAGTGCGTGGGCTGGGTTTCCAAACTTCCTCGGGGTTTGTGGCCTGTACTGGAAAATTTAGATTTGGGTGGGGGTTGGAGAAGAGACACAGAATAAATTGGTGTTGGAACTTGAAGTAAATTTCCTGATTTATGAGAATTTAGAGTTTTTAAACTTTAACATTGTTAGTTTGTTAAAGGGAAATAATCTCATCCTTTTCCTGAATTAACTTTTGTCTAGGCATTTTGTTAGGCCTTTTAAACAAATTTTGAAGACTGCAGAGCAATCCATTTTTATTATAATGTTTCAGCTAGATTTGTTGGTTTATCTAGAAAGTGATATAGTTTAAAGCCAGTAGTGTGCAAAATACAACTGTTATGCCATAGTACTGCATCCAGGAATAACTTTTTTTGTAAGGCAAAGAAATTAAATACACAAAAATACATAAATGCAAAGTTAAGGCTGAAAATATAAACACTTGCATATGAAGAAATTCCAAATGCTACATTAGTCATGTTGCTCATGTGCACCAGTACAGCGGTATTTTAAGTTTAGTGTGTACAAAGGGGCCTAAGGGAGTTATGCACTACATTCCTACTGTGTTTTATTTAGATTGAATGACTAAATGACTGTGAAGTTAATGTATATCTTTGTCGTTTGTGTAGTGAACACTGATAATGTTGCCATTGTGGGGTGGGGGGCACACTTCTAAATTTCCTGACTTTTGAATTTAAATTCTTAACTTAAACCTCTCATCAACGGATAATTGTATTTAATAGGCCCTCTCGCAGAATGTAGGATCTGGGAAGGGAGGAGCATTCCAGGATCCTCCTCTCCTTCCCCAGGGCATGTGTTATGTTTTTTGATAATTTCAGACCTTATTTTTAGTCCTGGGGTGCATGGCACTCAAAAAAAATGCTGAGAGGAAGTGGGGCCATGTGCAGTCCCTCTCTGAGTTCCTGATATAATTCTACAGCACAACTTACTTGGACCAGTGGCTAAATGCCATAATTTGGCCCAAAGCATATATAGCCTGATGTCCAAGAGGGGACTGGTCTAGGCTTCACCATTTTTTCTGGAGTACCGTTTGCTTCCTAGGGACACAGAGAGGGAGCACATGGGGAAGTGGGTGAGTTTTCTTTGCAGGTGGTCTCCTTCTCCCATAAAGGCTTTCACAATTTGGCCCTCAGTGTTTCTTTCCCCTATTAAAACATATTTAATATGATGTCCCATGTAGAATCTGTGTTGTATTCACTTGTTGTTCAAATAAGCAATTTTTTTTCTTGTTCTCATCCATATCTGCTGATTCTAGAAAGTTGGAGTGCAACTTTTGTCAGGCTTACAGTCAGATTGCTGGTTTGACCTTCAGAATTGTGGTAGTTTGACATAATTTTGATTTTTCCATTCTCTCTTCACTTTCCAGGACTTCCAAGGTTCACTAGCCAGCCAGAATCAACATCTGTCTATAGAGGAAACAGCGTAATTCTGAACTGTGAGGTCAATGCTGATCTGGTACCATTTGTGAGGTGGGAGCAGGATCGTCAGCCATTCTTTTTGGATGACCGTGTATTCACATTACCAAGTGGAGCTCTAATCATTAGCAATGTTACAGATGGGGATGGAGGACTCTATCGCTGTGTCATTGAAAGTGGCGGGTCCCCCAAATACAGTGATGAAGCAGAGCTTAAAGTTCTTCCAGGTACTAATCTATTTTTTAAAAGATTTTTCCCCATCAGTCTATCCATTTGCATACTTGTGTGTTGTCTCCTTTAATGATAAGATGAAAGGAAAACATAATAGGAACACTTACCAGATAGAAGGAAAGGAGATCTGGCAAGCAGCAGTCTGCTGCCAAATGGCAGCTGGGACTTTAAATGTGACAGAGGTAATGAAAGCCCTAAAGCAATCAAGAAAAGTGTGCTGGGAAAGAGTTCCTATAAAAGGTTCCCTACACTAAAAGCCCTAAAGAAGAGCTTTGTTTGTGAGGAGGCAATTGTAAAGAAAGGGGCTGGTCACTCTTGAGGCAAGATGTGTAGATAGGCATCTTCAGGTTTTCCAGAACGGAGCCTGGTGTTCGAAATACCCATGCCGAAGATTTTCAAAAATGACTGGTATTTGTGATTGTCTCAATTTTGCGGTACCCAACTTGAGGCATTTTTAGAGAGACCTAATTTTTAGAAAATACTGAGCATTCAGCTGCTGAAAATAAGGCCCATTTAAGATGTCTCCAGTTGAGCACCCAGAAACGGGGAGACACAAAATCACTAGTCACTTCTGAAAAATCTTGACCATGTTTATCTTTTTCACAGATTACCTTTCTATAACAAAACTAAGGAGTAACTATGACATCAACTATTTGCAGTTTAGTATATTTAGTGTAATACAGGACAACTGAACAGCAGTATGACTAGATGTTCTAACAGGAGCACAGCTATAAAAACGGATCAGAAATAAGACATTGAGTTGGGTGCCAGGTCCAACCCCTAGCTCTTCTGACCAGTATGAGAGTTTGTTTTACATGGACTTTCCCATTGATTGTGCAGAAGTTTTGACTCTTTCTTTCTAACTTTTTTTTGATTTAGATTTAGAGCTCTGATTCCACTTCCACTGTTTGAATACCTGCTCCAATTAGGTCAGTTTCAGTCTAGTTAAACTGCCATGGAAAACATAAAATCCCTGTGAATTACAGCTGCTTTTGACGCCTGTTAAAAACCAGGGTTTGTCAAAACCACACTCTGGTTTTAACAGGCATCAAAAGCTGCTGTAATTCACAGGGTTTCTATATTTTCCTTGGCAGGTTAACTGAACTGAAAGTACTTAGAAATCAGGTTTCTAAGCAGGTTTAGTTTTAGTAGTCATAAAAATCTTCAGGTTGCCTTGTTGCAGTGACTGGTAGTCTTTTTTTCTGTCCCGGGGATAGAGTTTGTGTCTCTTTTTTTTATAGTCTTCAAACCATGATTGAATTCTTGGTTGCTACACCTTGCTTTTAAAATATTTCTGAGTATTTGCAGGGCCTTTCATATGAGCTCTAGAGATTTCCAGGTTTGTGGTAATTATAAGGATTCTTTGGAATTTCTATCATGCTATGTAGCCTCCTGGTTTAGATTATATTATTGCACAAGATACCCACATTAGGGACTACACTTAATGACTTCTCTTTCCTTGTGAAAATGTTGAAAATGAAATTGCATGTCCATAGAGAAGGAATTTCAATCTTCTTCTGATTTTAGTGTCTGTCTTTTTGAATGGAAATTAAATTGTCCCATAGAATGTTCTGTGTTTCTATATCTTGGCTGGACAGCTAATTGATTGCTCAGTTTGAGATTCACTTGAAAGAACGACCTATCTCTAATGCTCTTTAGTCCATTCTGCCCTAAATTGTAAAATCAATGCCTATCACCTGGTCTACATTAGAAAAATTTAACTGGTTAAAGCTCCTAGAATATTTGTAAAACACCTAGAATATATTGCATTTACTGAGTCAGGAATTGTGGGATAGAGTGCGGAGTCCTGCACTTAGGAAGAATCCCATGCACCGCTACAGGCGGGGGACCGACTGCCTAAGCAGCAGTTCTGCAGAAAAGGACCTGGGGATTACAGTGGATGAGAAGCTGGATATGAGTCAGCAGTGTGCCCTTGTTGCCAAGAAGGCCAACAGCATATTGGGCTCTATTAGTAGGAGCATGGCCAGCAGATTGAAGGAAGTGATTATTCCCCTCTATTCGGCACTGGTGAGACCACACCTGGAGTATTGTGTCCAGTTTTGGTCCCCGCACTACAGGACGGATGTGGACAAATTGGAGAGAGTCCAGCGGAGGGCAACGAAAATGATTAGGGGGCTGGGCCACATGACTTATGAGGAGAGGCTGAGGGAACTGGGGTTATTTAGTCTGCAGAAGAGAAGAGTGAGGGGGGATTTGATAGCAGCCTTCAACTACCTGAACGTGGGTTCCAAAGAGGATGGAGCACGGCTGTTCTCAGTGGTAGCAGATAACAGAATAAGAAACAAAGGTCTCAAGTTTTAGTGTGGGAGGTCTAGGTTGGATATTAGGAAACACTATTTCATGAGGAGGGTGGTGAAGCACTGGAATGGGTTACCTTAGGAGGTGGTGGAATCTCCATCCTTAGAGGTTTTTAAGGCCCGGCTTGACAAAGCCTTGGCTGGGATGATTTAGTAGTTTTGGTCCTGCTTTGAGCAGGGGATTGGACTAGATGACCTCCGGAGGTCTCTTCCAACCCTAACATTCTGTGATTCTATGATTGGCACAATGACAGTTAGACTTAGTCAATGGAGTTTAAGAACACCCTTTATTGAGGTTCCTTTCTGAATAGGGATGTGTTGAAGCATGTGCTTACATACTTTTCTGAGTCTGGGCCTCAAATTCAAGTTAATTTTTTTAGGTTTAAACATTCTTTACTTCGGCTCCATTAGTATATGTTTACTTACTGAAAATTTAATTTGTTGTTTTTCCTTCTTAAATTAGTGGGATAAAAAACAACACAAATAGTGAGTTTGACTGATTAATCAGTCAGCTTAGTAAGTAACTAAAATGTTTTTGTAAAACCCTAAACAAGAGATACCAGTGTTTAGTTAGAAATAATTATTTCATTTAATTTGAAGAGAGTAACTTTTATTGAGAGTAACTTTTAGGTCCATCAATAGCTATTAGCCAGGTTGGACAGGGATGGTGTCCCTAGCCTTTGTTTGCCAGAAACTGGGAATGGGTGACAGGGGAGGGATGACTTGATGATTACCTGTTCTGTTCATTCCCTCTGGGGCATCTGGCATTGGCTATTATTGGAAGACAGGATCCTGGGCTAGATGGACCTTTGGTCTCACCCAGTATGTCCGTTCTTATGTTCTTATTGAAAGAGATATCAGTTGTCCATCATACTGTTCTGAGCAAGAACTAGCCATCAGTCTCATAATTCTGAGTCAATATAGTTTAAAGGAGAATGTTAGTTTCTAATCAACCAGCACAAATTTCATCACAACATTTTTTATTTTAACATTTTAAACAGTTCATTTCAATTTTGTGTCATATTAATAGCAGAAGCAGGTTTCTTCATAATTTTAATTTCATATAAATGACTAAACATTAGCAGCAAATGCATTTCAGCATCATTTTACACACAGAAAACAGATCTCTGCAATTGTATGCTCTAGGAAAGGAGAAAAAAGCAAGAAAATACTTTTTCCTTGAATTAAAACTCCTTCACAAACCTCTTACATACCTTGGATATATTACTTATGATCAATACCACTGACCCCCTGTCCATCCATGGTAAACCCTCTGTAACTTTTATCTGGTTTATAAAACAGTTAACAATAAAACAAACCAAACTAACATGTAGTGTCTGCATAAATACCTTTTGGTGTAAGCTGTGCATGTAGAAACTCCTATATTTCATGACTAGCTAGACATGTCCTCCTTATAGTGAATGGAAAAGCTAAAACATATTGACAATTAGTGCAAAATATAATTTATATCAGTATTTCAACCTACCATTTTGAGATCCAAAAGTTGCAAACTCATGTTTTTGTAGCAATGAATTTTGTAACCGGCAAAAAACACCAGATGAGAGTAAACTATATAATTCAATATATCTGCTTTATTCTCAGCTGTAGTTATTTTTATTAATTTTGTGTGTGCGCCATGAGGATTGACAAATTTTTAGAAAAGATAAGTCTGGTTGAAAACTTTCTGCTTTAGGTTCTTCAAGTTTGGAACAAATGAACTTCTCCTCACTCCTCCATCCACACAGGCAGATGAGTGCTCCTTTTGTTGGCTGCAAAACTACCTTTCTCAGGAGGAGCCTGCCTGAAAGTCCTAAGTCTTTCTTCCATTTTTTATACAGCAGGACATTGATTCTGAGTTCTGCAATTATTTTCTAATACAGGAATGCAAGGAGAAAGTGCCTGGATTGTGGCACCAATTTTTCCTAGTCTTAAGAAGAATTTAACTACTACTCCTCTGATTGGCTTGCTTGGGACATGAGTAAAACCCTCTGACTCTACATAGGGGTGGGGAACCTTTTTTCTATAGGGGGCCACTGACCCACAGAAAAAAATCAGTCGCAGGCCACACACAGCCTCTGGGGGGAAGGCTCCAGGCTTCCCCTAGGCTCTGGGGCAGGGCCAGAAGTGAGGGGTTCAGAGTGCGGGAGGGGGCTCCAGGCTAGGGCCAAGGGGTTTTGAGTGGGGGAGCAGGCTCAGGGCTGGGGCAGGGGGTTGGGGTGGGGGTTATGGGAGGGAGTTAGGGTGCGGGAGGGGGCAAGGAGTTCTGGGGGAGGTGCAGGCTCTGGGAAGGGCTTGGGATGCAGGAGGGGACTCAGGGCTCAGGCCGGGGGTTGGGATGCAGTAGGAGGTGAGGGGTGCGGGCTCCGGTGAGTGGGCAGGGCTCCGGTGAGTGGGCAGGGCTCACCAGGTGAAATGATAAATATGATGAGCAATGGTCTTAGTACATTAGCTGCCTAGCCATTGTTGAGTGTGTCTTTTGGCATCATGACATGACAAAGGTGAATTTTGAGGAGGAATTTGAAGGAAGACAACATAGTGGCTCTGCAGATTTTTACAGGGAATTCCTCTCATAATGGACGACATAAGAAAAATGCAAAGATGTTTTGAGGGAAAATTGGAGTGATGGGTGATAAATGTTGGCATTGTTCGCAGAGTAGAGATAGGAATTGATGGCTCAGAAGTATATAAGAGATGATGGGTAAGGTGAGGTGAAACCTTGAACGCCTTTAACGATGAAGACAAGTAGTTTTTATATGATGCAGTGGAGCAGTGGGTGTGAAAGGAGGAATTAGAAGGGTGGTTCTTGGTGTGATCAGAGTGATGAACCCAGGAATATGATCTTTGCATAGCATTTTGAATAGATTTGAGGGTTTGTCCAATTTTAGAGATTGTCTGTCAACTAACTTCCTCCTTTGTAGTGGATGAGAGACAAATGCACACGCAGACTACTAGGTATTGATCTTATGGTAGTGAGTGTAACATATATACTCTCAAAAGGCTCTGCCTGAAGTCCTGGTGCTTGAAAGGCTGGTATTTGCAGGAGAAGACTGTTAACTAAAGTGGTAGAAATGGTGTTATTGTCTAGGAAATCAGTTACTTCCAAGGGATATTATAGGTTCTGTGTTAAAATTACATACTGTGGTAGGGACAAGGGATACAAACTAAAGTCCTGTTCCATCCTGACCAGGATAGGGTCAAAAGGGCACCCTCAGTGGGTAAGCTTGAGCTTTGGGTAATAGCAGCATATTTTTTCTAGGGTTGAATAGTAGGTCACTGAGGATACATCTACACAGTGAAAAAAGACCTGTGGCAGTGAGTCTCGGAGCCCGGATCAACTGACTCGAGCTCGCAGGGCTCATGTTGCGGAACTCAAAATAACAGTGGAGACATTTGGCTGGAGCACGGGCTCTGAAACCTGGAGAGGTGGAGGAGTCTCTAAGCCTGGGCACCCAGCCTGAGCGTCTGCACTACTATTTTTAGCCCCTCAGCGCAAGCCCTGCAAGCCTGACCTAGGTACCTGGACTCTGAGACTTGCTGCCATGTTTTTTTGTTTGTTTGTTTTGCTATGTACATGTACCCTGAGTTTTTCAATGTGGGAAGAAAAAATGTACATTTGTCTCAAGAGAATTTTTCATTTCTGGGACTCTGATTTAGTGCAGAGTAGACTGTTGCGCAGTATTCAAGCCAATGGGTGCCCTATTTCTCAATTCTGTCTGTCAGTGTAGGGTGGCCTTTTCTGATAACCATCACCTATGCTAGAAAAATGTGCGTAAATTGGCAGTTTGCTTGTTTTACCTTTCTTTCTAGATAGGCTGATCCTGGGAAACTGTCTCATTTTCAGACTCAAAATAAAGTCAGAGTGCCATATGGACAAGGACTTTCACCTCCCAACCTTTCCCCTAATTCTAAATATCCAAAAGCACAGGAGTATTTTAATGTCCTTACCACATTTATCCACTGAAATAAGTAGCCTTAGGCCCTTGGATGCTCTTAGTTTTTACAAGTGGCCTGAGTAAGGAAAAAGCTGTCTCCTTTTGTGTAGCATAAGGCTTGTATTACTGAAGCATACAAATCAGTCAGTTTGACTTCTTTCTCTCAGCTCAAGGTTGACTCTGCCACAGGGATTTCATTTTCTTAGGCAGAAAGAGAGTTGGTATATAGACTTGGCGGCTTGGTTTGTAGGCTTGGCAGGATTCAGTTTTAATGGATAGATGTAGGTCAACGTCTATTTCAGCTGACACACTGAAACTGACGAAAAATGTGTCTGTCAGTAACAATCGGCATGAGTGTACCCTTCCTTGCTTGCACCTGTGGGTATCGGGTGTTACTGGCCCTGCGGCAGTGCAGGGAGCCCTCTGCAGCCCTAATGTCATGGACGCGCTCATGTTTCATCCAGAGGGCTTCCTGCACTGCCACAGGACCAGTGACATCCAATCTCTACAGGCGCAAGGTGTGGTGGGGATAGGGTGACCAGATGTCCCGATTTTATAGGGACAGTCCCGATTTTTGGGTCTTTTTCTTATGTAGGCTCCTATTACCCCCCTCTCCATGTCCCAAGATTTCTCACTCACTGTCTGGTCACCCTAGGTGGGGAGGCTGCATTCCTGGTGCAACAGAGCAGATATCCCTGACTAGACCCGCAAAGAGGACTATGAATCCTCTGCCACAGAGGAGGCCACCCTTCTGCTGAATGGCTCTCTCTTGAACAGGAGTCATTCAACAGTGGGTGGCCTCCCCCATGGCAGGGGACATGTAATGCTTCTTGCAGTTCTGGCTGAGAGGTCTCCGCTTTGCTCTACCTAGCCAGCCCCGCAGCCTTCCACTCACCTTGCACCTGCAGGGACTGGGTGTCACTGGCCCTGTTGGCTCTTTAGGGAGTCCTCTGCAGCAACTTTGTCACAACCCTGCTCTCTCACTCATCAACCACAAGTGTCAGAGCCATCCTTGGGCAGATACTGTTCAGCAGCAGCCTGTGGCCGGGGACCTGTTCTCCTCCTAGCAATCCTGGTCTGGGGTCTCTGGTGTGCTAGGTCAGGACCTCAGCTTCCCCCACACTTTGTGCCTTGGGCCCCTCGGCCTCCTTTGTCAGCTCTGTGCCACCCCTAACCCCAACCCATTTTCATTCTCTGCAACTGTAAAAATAAAAACAGTTACAAATAGAAAAAAATATTAAAAATAAAAATAGATAAAAATAAAATATATTCTTAAAAATAGAAAAAATATTAATCTAAATTAGCAAAAATAAAAATTGAACTCTGTCAGTCCTAAGTGTTTGACAGGTAGCCACCTGAAAGCATTCTGTACACATCTTTCCAAAGTGCTACAAAATAATTGCTACTGAATCTTCAATGCTGCCAGTAAAGACTGTGTCCCAGGTTTAGTGGAGTGGGAAAGATGAATTAATTCAAGTGAGTCGTCATGAACCCACCTTGCAGTTTTAAAGTTGTTTCACAGAGCCTGTTAGTCCCAGCCTTGGGGAACCTTGAGTAGAAAGAGTAATTTCTTTTTTGTTATTGGAGTTTCCACCACAGGGTCCTGTAGTTTGTTGTGAAGTTTGGACCAGTCAGCTACTCCTATAGTGTTTAGTTCTTCTTCAAGTGATGGTCCCTATTGTATTCCACTGAGGGTTTACGTATATGCACCATGCATCCGGAGTCGGAGATTCTGAAAGTAGTTGTGTCCATTGGTCCATGCGTGCTCCCTTGGCTCGCCTCATTGTTTTGCCCAAGGTGATAAAGGGCAGGGCGGACCAACCATGTATCCAGTTCCTTCTCACCACCACATGGTCCGAGTCAGAACTATTAGTGTCCTCTCACATGTGATGCACTTTAAAAAAGATAAAGAGTTGTATATACTCTAAAGCTAACTATTTTACTGTTTTTACTGTTTATATAGTAGTTTTGGTAGTTTACTAGTTTTTGTTTCAGTGCGTGGATACTGGACTATGCCGAAGACCCCAGGCTTTAAAATTTGCACCTCCTGCCTGTGACAAACATCAGCGCTGCCTATAATGCTTGGGAGAAGCCCATATTTCATCCAGGTGCCGTATCTGCCAGTCCTTCTCCAGCTGTACCCGAGAAGGCCAGGCTCTCTGCCTCCAGAAGCACCTCTTGGAAGTTGCCATGAAACCTTATTTGGACCCAGGTTTGGTGCCCCCCCCCCGCATCATCCCCCTCTATACATTGGCGTGAGGCAGCCAGGAGTGCACCTCCAGCTACAGAGTCTGAGTCTGGCACCAGCGGTACAACCACAATGGACCCTGTGCGGGGGCCTATTTTGGAGGCAAGGAAGCATTCACATAAGCATGGCAGTAAGTCTTCCTCCATCCCTAAGAAAAGAGGCTCCTTCCATGAGTTCCAGTCATGGGGAGGTAGCGCACACTAAAGCACACAAGAACAAAAAGAGACCACTGAAACTAACGGATCTGTCAGTACTGGGTACCAACCTGCACACACCACCAACACTGGCATTCCTCTGAGCTCAAGAACCATCCACTCCATGGAGGACCATTGTTCCTGTACTGGATTGGGACAGAGAGAGGTCCCTTGACTCCAGGGAGTTTGTGTAAAGCACCAGAGCCCCAGGAAGTGTTTGCTCTGGGAAAGCTGAGGTCTCCACATCATCTGGGATCCTCTACTTCTAGGGAGACTTTATCTCCCATGCAGGGCATGCCGCTGCTGAATCACTCCTCACTCCCTGCTCTGGTGGTGAACACATTTCCACTGGCTCCGCCAATACCGCTGATGGAACCGGCCTTTGAATTTTCGTCTTCAGAGAAATTGAATGAAGAGTGGACTCTGTCCATCCCTTCCTTCCACTATGAGTACCAGTGGAGGCCTTCTACATCCTGGCAGTAACCGCCACTTCAGCCACCAAGGAGTCACTGGTTTTCTGCACTGTGGAGCCCACCATAACACCCTCTGGATCTGTCATATTGGCCCTACTGGGGATCCTGGTCCTAATACACATCTTTGGAACCTGTCTATTCTGTGAGAGAAACATTGCCTACTTCGCTGTCTTGGGCACCTTTGAGTAGATGCTCGGAACTGATCATGGAAGAAGAGCTACTCAGTCCGGTTCCACTGGTACTGCTGGAACAGGAGAGATTCCCATCATCCTCACCTGAAACAGCAGTGGCTTTGGTATCTCCCCCATCTCCTGATGACTACTGCCAATTCCAGGATCTTCTGCGCAGAGTGGCAGGAGAGCTGCACATTCCTCTGGAGGAGATCCAAGACACTCCTCATAAGCTGCTGGACACACTTCACTCATTGGTGATGAGTAGAGTTGCTCTGCCAATTGATGCCATCCCCAAGCCAGCTAGAATGGTTTGGCATATGCCAGCCACATGTATGCCTACCACCAACAGGGCAGATAAATGCTACTATGTGAGAGCCAAGGGGTATGAGTTTTTCTCACACCTTCCCCACCCCACCCGCAATTCACTTGTGGTCCAGGGAGTGATGGAATGAGCTCGACAACAGCATCCATGCTCCAGCACATCTGACAGGGAAGGCAAGCAGCTGGACCTTTTGGGCTGCAAGGTCTTCTCCCCTCAGTCAGCCTTCCATTCAGGATCTCGAATTATCAGGCATTACTTGGCAAATACGATTTCCTTCATTACAGCAAATTGGAGGATTTTGCTGAAAAACTGCCACAAGACCAGGCTGACTTCCAAGCAATAATGGAGGGGAAACTAGTAGCAAGAAAATCAACTACACCTTCCCTACTCTTCCACTGCTGCCCCTTCTTACCGCCCATGACGGTCATTGGAACTGTGGAGCGCGGCTTTGCTGTTCTCCACTTTCCCTAGCGTTCTCTCTTTTCCACAGTTCGTATAGTTCTATAGTTAGTGTAGTGTAGTTGTGTATATATAAAGTTAGGGTAGTGGGTTGGAAGGGGTCTTTCCCTCTCCTCCTCACTTGCCGCTTGGGCTCATGCCCAAGGCTCTGGGCTTTAAGCCTTGTTCAGCCTGTTCCAAGCCTATGCCAGCTGGCATCCCCCACAACTCCTGTCTCAAGTGTCTGGGGGAGTCCCACCAGGTGGACAAGTGCAAAATTTGGAAAGCATTCTGGCCCCACACCAAGAAGGAGCGGGACTTTAGGTTGAAGCAGCTCCTAATGGAGGTGGCCCTTAGCCCGGATCCTCCAGCGGCGTGCCATGACCCAGCGCCAGGCGCTTCGGTGCGCAGCACCCCGGCGACAGCAGCAGGTACTGCACCGCAGATGGACTCTAGCAGAGACCGGCGGCACCATACTTCCCCGACACCGCAACCGGCGCAACTGGTCCGGAGCCAATCTCATTCACCTGGCTGGAAGCGGCACCGCACGCCAGAATCAACTGATCCACCTCAGCAGTCGCCGGCACCTCTGAGGCTGCCCTCGGAGTCGTGTCCGGTTACGGAGCAACTGAGAGTGCAAGCGCCGACGTCGACACCATTGACTCCGGCACTGAGAGAAGAGCCGTTGAGTCCAGTGTGCACAGGCTGCCCGACATGTAGCGTGGTTGAGCTCTGGCTCCCATCAACACTGGAAACCTTCACGGTGGCGCGAGATCTCATCACCCTGATGGAGTCGGCCTCACCACAAACCGCGGCTCCGGCTCGTGCAGTACTGTCCCGGGGCAAGCCAGCCCTGATCTGGCCGATAACTCCTCTGGTGGAACTATGGCACCGGTCATGGTTGCGGATTCAATCTCGCTCCTGACACCGTGCACAGTACCGATGATGCTCGCAGTCCCAACGACATTCCCCCTCGTGTCGCCGGTCATACTCACGGCACCGATCCAGCTCACGGCATCGCTCCAGCTCATGGGACCGCTGGGACTCCCGGGACCGCTCGGTGCACCGATCTCCATCCCGGAGGAGATCTCGGCACCGCTCCCGCAGACGGTCATCGTCGAGGTCTGGATCCCAGTACCAACCCAGACCTCGGCACCGGTCTCGGTCCCGGCACCACATCCCAGCGTCTTGATGGCACCAGTCACCTGCGGCCTGGTACTGATCTGCACCGTGTCCTGGAGACTCGACGCAATCACGTTCAGCACCGCCTTGGCTCTCACTATCTGCCTCCCATTTGTCTCAGTCCGATGGTGGCTCACGCCCGGGGTACTCGGCTCCTGGCCACAGTGAGGGTCATGCCGGACACTGGCAGGAGGAAGGCCATGATCCTAGCCAGGGGCCTACACAATGGCCCTTTTGGACCCTGAGGGCTTACCACAAGTCCAGGGAGTCCTGTCAGGGGCCTCCCGCTCAGCCCACTCAGAACCTCGGGTGCCAGAGGCCACCATAAGCTGTCCCACTCTGGGGGGCATGGAAACTGCAGCCCCGACCCCTGAGCAAGCCCCAGACCCCGGCGTCGTGGACCACGGAGAACAGGAACCATCCCAGCAGGAGTCACCACTGGACCCTCTAGCCCCAATGGCAGCGTCTTTGTCTTCTCCAGATGAGGCAGTGGCTGGGACAACAATCTCGGGTCCCCCTCCAATAGACCTTCGTGCCCACCAAGGCCTCCTGCATAGGATGGCACGTAATATGAACCTCCAAGCGGAGGAGGTGATAGAATTGGAAGACCCGGTGGTGGATATCCTATCAGCGGAGGCCCCGTCCCGAGTAGCTCTGCCAATCATATGTACCATCCAACCACCGCTAAGACAATCTAACAGATGCCTGCTTCCCTCCTTCCGATGGCTAAAGGAGTGAAGAGGAAATACTTTATCCCTCCAAGGAGTATGAGTACCTGTACACTCACCGTCAGCCGTGTTCAGTTGTGGTAGCCTCGGTGAATGAGAGGGAGCGACATGGGTAACAGGCTCTGGCACCCAAATCAAAGGACTCCAGGTGTCTCGATTTATTCGGGCACAAGATTTACTCCTCCGGAGGGCTGCAGCTCAGGGTAGCGAACCAGCAGGCGCTCCTGATCTGCTATGACTATAATTCATGGAACTCCATGTTAAAATTTAAGGAGTTAGTGCCTCAGGAGTCCAGAGACGAGTTTGGGGCCCTAGTAGAGGAAGGCAAAAAGGTGGTCAGGACATCCTTACAGGCCTCCTTGGATGCTGCAGACTCTGCTGCCAGGACCCTTGCATCGGGCATAGCCATGCGCCGCATATCGTGGCTTCAGGTGTCTGGCCTACCGCCAGAACTGCAGCAAACCCTACAGGACCTTCCATTTGAGGGGCAGGGCCTGTTTTCTGACAAAACTGACTCTAGGCTCCAAAGCCTCAAAGATTCCAGGGCCATAATGCGCTCCCTAGGAATGCACACACCGGTCACTCGGTGTAGACCCTTTAAGCTGCAGCCTCCACGATCCTATCCCTCTCCTTGGCCGAGGCAGGACTTTTATAGGAGGTGGGGGCAAGGTGGCAGGAGAAAACCCACAAGTCCGGATAGAACCAAGGCCTGCCCAAGCCACTGGCAGGACCCAAACAAAACTTTTGAAGGTGCGCCCGAGGACAGTGTACCAGTCACCAACCAAGATCTTTCCCCTCCATTCTGGGATCGTCTTTCCCATTTCCACCGTGCGTGGTCTCTCATAACTACAGATCGTTGGGTTCTTCGCACGATGGAAAGGGGATATTCTCTCCAATTTTCTTTCTCCCCTCCCTCCCATCCACCCTCCCTATCCCTCTTCAGGGACCCCTCTCACGAGCAACTCCTTGTACAGGAGGTCCAAATGCTCCTGACCATGGGGGCGATCGAGGAGGTTCCAAGAGAGCTCAGGGGCAGAGGATTTTACTCCCGTTACTTCCTAATCCTCAAGGCAAAGAGTGGGCTTAGGCCTATCCTGGACCTATGCGGACTCAACAAATTCATGGTAAAGCTGAAGTTCTGTATGGTGTCACTGGAGACCATTATTCCTTCCCTGGATCCTGGAGACTGGTACGCCCCCTTCGACATGAAGGACACGTACTTCCACATAGCAATCCATCCAGTGCACAGACACTTCCTTGCTTTGTGGTCAACCGCGAACACTATCAGTTCGCGGTTCTTCCTTTCGGCCTTTCTGTGGCCCCCAAAATATTCTCCAAATGTATGGCTGTCGTGGCAGCCTACCTCCGTTGGAAGCGGATTCAAGTGTTTCCGTATCTCGACGATTGGCTTATCCAAGGCAGCGCCAAGGAACAGGTGCAGTCCCACGTTCAAGTTACCATAGCCACGTGTCATCAGTTGGGCCTTCTACTCAATGTGGAAAAGTCAACTCTGGAACCAACCCAGAGAATAGAGTTCATTAGGGCAATCTTAGATTCCAGACTTGCCCGAGCTCTCCTACCAGATACCTGATTTCAGTCTCTGGCAAACCTTATCCACAACCTTCAAAGTTTTCCAACCTCAGTGGTGAAAATGTGTCTGAGCCTTCTGGGGCACATGGCCTCCTGCACTTATGTGACCAGGCATGCCAGACTGTGGTTCCACCCACTTCAGGCATGGCTGACAACAGTCTATCGTCTAGGTCGGGACAGCTTAAGCATGGTGGTCACCGTCCCAGAATCGGTCCTAAGCTCTCTCTGTTGGTGGCTAGATCCCAGAATGGTATGCAAAGGGGTCCCATTTCACACTCCTCAGCCCTCCTTGTTACAGATGCCTCATCCCTGGGTTGGGGTGCCCATGTTGGGGACGTCCAGACACAGGGTCTGTGGTCTGTCACCGAGCTATCTCTGCACATCAATATACGAGAACTGATGGCAGTGTGCCTGGTGTGTCAGGCATTCCGGGAGCGACTATATGGCCATTGTGTGGTAGTCCTCACAGACAACGCCACGGCCATGTTCTACATCAACAAACAAGGGGGAGCCTGTTCATCCCCCCTCTGTCAGGAGGCCATTCACATGTGGGAGTTCTGTATAGCCCACTCTATCCATCTGGTGGTGTCTTTTCTCCCGGGGGTCCAGAACACACTGGCAGATCGCCTCAGCAGGTCCTTCCAGTCTCACAAGTGGTCAATTCGTCCCAATGTCATCCACTCCATCTTCCTGAGGTGGGGGTTTCCCCAGGTCGACCTGTTTGCCTCACACAGGAATCGGAAGTGCCAAACATTCTGCTCTCTCCAGGGGCGCTCCCCGGGCTCTCTATCAGATGCCTTCCTGCTCCCGTGGAAGGGACAACTGTTCTACGCCTTCCCTCCATTCCCATTAGTCCACAAGGTCCTGCTCAAGTTGCGCAGGGACAGAGCACGGCTGATTCTGGTCGCCCCAGCGTGGCCCAGGCAACACTGGTACACCACGCTACTGGAGTTATCGGTAGACGCGCCGATTCCACTCCCACTTTGGCCAGACCTGATCTCACAAGACCACGGCCGTCTCTGTCACCCCGACCTGCAATCCCTCCATCTCACGGCATGGATGCTGTGTGGCTAACTCAGTTGGAGCTCCTCTGCTCCCACTTGCTGCAGTAGGTACTGCTAGGTAGCAGAAAACCCTCGCTCGGTCTTCTCCAACCCTATGGTCAGTAGATTTCATAAAGGTCTGGACCATCTCTACCCTCATGAGATCTTAATCTGGTCCTTTCTAGACTTATGGGGGCCCCATTCGAGCTGATGGCCCCATGCTCACTTCTCTACCTCTCTTGGAAGACAGCCTTCCTTGTGGCTATCACTTCGGCGAGGCGTGTGTCTGAGATCAGAGGTCTCACTTCAGAACCACCGTACATGGTCTTCCACAAAGACAAGGTGCAACTATGCCCTCACCCTGTCTTCCTTCCCAAGGTGGTATCAACTTTCCACGTCAACCAGAACATTTTCCTCCCAGTCTTCTACCTGAAGCCACATGCTACTTGGCGAGAGCAATGGCTACACTCCCTCGACATTCGTAGGACCCTCACCTTCTATATTGAGTGTACGAATCCGTTCAGAAAGACGACCCAGCTCTTTGTTGCAGTGGCCGACCGGATGAAAGGCCTCCCGGTCTCCTCACAGCGCGTCTCCTCTTGAATCACTTCCTATATCCGTGCTTGGTATGACCTGGCCAGTGTTCCGGCCAAGCCCCTCAATGCCCATTCTACAAGGGCTCAAGCCTTATCAGCCACTTTCCTGGCACAGGTTCCGATATAGGAGATCTGTAGAGCGGCTACTTGGTCTTCAGCGCATACTTTTGGTTCTCATTATTCAATAGTCCAGCAGTCCAGAGACGATGCTGCATTTGGTTCAGCAGTGCTACACTCAGCAACATCTCACACCGACCCTACGGTCTAGGTAAGGCTTGGGAGTCACCTCATTGGAATCGATATGAGCAAGCACTCGAAGAAGAAAAGCCGGTTACTCACTTTTGTAACTGTTGTTCTTTGAGATGTGTTGCTCATATCCATTCCAAACCCGCCCTCCTTTCCCTGTGTCGGAGTAGCTGGCAAAAAGGAACTGAGGGGACGCTGGGTCAGCTGGGGTATATATCCAGCGCCATGAAGGTGCCAGTCCAGGGGGCTCCACAGCCAACCCCCAGGTGTTGCTAGGGTAAAAAATTCTCCGATGATCATACACGCGGCACATGCACACCTAATTGGAATGGATATGAGCAATAAGTCTCGAAGAACAACAGTTACAAAGATGAGTAACCGTCTTTTCCTTACATGAAACTAGAGGTTCTTTGAGATGTTGTCCCTATCTGTATTCCACTTCTCACCCTCTACTGTGGATCTGTTGGATTTGCAGTGAAGAAAGAACTAGACATGCGGATGGTCTGCCGTGCCTTTATCACCTCAGATGGAACCATGAGGTGAACCAAGGGTCCGGTGCGTAGACCAACAGACACTACTACTTTCAAAATCTCCAGATCCAGATGCATGGTGCAGTGTAACTCAGATAGGCACCACACATCTCGAAGCTCCTCCAGTTACAGGTAAGTAACCTCCACTTACTGAGTGGCTGTTTCCAAGTTTTGTAGGTATAGCTAGTTGCTCAGGTTGTTTCCTGGGGAATTTGGAGCAGACTGCTCTTGAGAAACCAGAACTCCAACAGCAGAACAGTCAATTTGCATATCTGGAGCGGGAAATCAGATGCAGCCAGTTAATCCTAGATTAGCCCTTTGCAGAAACTCAATTTATAGGTAAGACAAATTAGTGTTCTGTAGAAATGCCTTCTTGGCTTTATAGTTTTGTGTTTATTGTAGCTTCACCAAAAAGAGGTAGAGAAGAAACTAGCTGCTTCATTGTTTTGAACACTGTGTTTACTACTGAAGGGAAGCAATATACTGGGGTTAACTTGATAATCTCATTGTCTTTATTCAGTGTTTGATAAATTCATTGTCATTTTGTTTACAAAATATTTGCAGATCCAGAGGTTCCATTAAACCTGGTGTTTCTGAGGCAACCTTCTCCACTTACCAAAGTTACTGGACAAAGTGCAGTTTTCCCATGTGTCACTTCAGGATTTCCAACTCCAGTTATCAAGTGGATGAGAAATGAAGAAGAACTTACCATAGAAGAGTAAGTAATGGCTTGTAAATTGAAATTGACTTTCCCATTACCTAAACTTAGTGATATAGGAATTATTATGCCAAGTCAGACTTATGGTTTTAGACCCTAAGTCCACGCAGCTTCTGCTTAATTTTAAAGTGACACAGTAGGTTCTGCTGTTCTAATGTGGCGGTCTTCAGGTTGAGAGTTGTGACAAGCCTTGTGCCATGTAGGGTGGGCAGACCAACTCAGTCAATCCAGAACACTGATAAAATAACAGTGGATCTAAACCACAGGAGTGTCAGTATGATGCCACATGATCGCATGTGTTTATTTGTTTGATATTTCAAAACAGGAAATTGCACACAAAACTGTTAAAAGAATGTTGAGGTTGCAAAGTCAAACATTCGAAAATACGGAAATTCCAGAATTAAGGTTACCTTTGCAACCTAATTGGGCTCCCTTCTTCATATGCATTATGATATTCTTTAATTACATGATCAAATGCTATGTTTTCCATAGAATCCTTGCCTCATTCAGTGCACAGAAAGGACAGTACTCAATTAATGAGCACCTATTGAGTATTTTTTTGTCCTCATTGTTCACTGTATGGTCCCATGCCTTATTTACTCCGTACTATTCAAACCCTGCTTTGAAGACATTTATTAATTTCCTCATGGACTTTTTTTGTGGTGCTTATCTCTAGAGTATCTGAGTGGTTTACAAATATTAATTTATTTTCACAATACATTTGTGAGATTAGGTGGTAATGTGCCCATTTTACAGATGAGAAACTGAGGCACAGAAATCAAGGTTGAAAGTATCCAATAATTTTGGTGTCCAGTATGAGATGCCTCAGACTTGATTTTTCAGTGTAGATAGCATTATATAGCACTTTATATATTCAAAACCCAGCTCCCACTGACTTCAGTTGCAGCTCTAAGTGTTCAGCCCTTCATCAGTTCAGATCCGAGGGCCTCAATTTGAGCACCCAGAAACATAGGAGCATACAATTAGTGACCACACATGAAAGTTTGGTTTAAGCATTTGCCAGGAGTCACACAGGGACTCTGTGACAGAGACAGGGATAGAATCCAGTTCTCCATGGTAGAATTCAACTGCCTTCCTCATGAGATCATCCTTTCTCTTCCTGTAATCTCCTGCCTGAATCACTATATATTTTACAACCTCTGCAACAGATGAGGCTGAGATCTACAGGCAAGTCTCCTTCATTGTACAACCTTGATTCATTGATTTAGGACTGAGTATTGCACGTCTTTTTCTAGATTTAAAGGCCAGTGGTCTAGAATGTAAGTGGGCGTGTGGGTCTTTTCAGGCCAGCCTCACAGGGTATGTCTACACTGCAATAAAACCTGCGGCTGGCCCGTGTCAGCTGTCTCGGGCTCACAGAACTCAGGCTGTGGGACAGTACAATTGCAGTGGAGACCTCCAGGCTTGGGCTGGAGCCTGGGCTCCGGGACCCCATAGAGGACATGCAGGTGTGTCGGTCTCATAACCCAGGCACCAGACATCTACACTGCAGTTTTATAGCCCTGCAGCCCAAGTTAGCTTACATGGGAGAGCTGCAGGTGTTTTATTGCAGTGTAGGCATAGCCCCTGATGACTCCATACACCTGTATGAGCTAATGGTTACTACATCAGTGGACATCTAGTCTCTGAGAAAGATAGTTAAGAGGAATATTTCTTTTTCCTTTAAAGCTCAAAATAAATGTTTACCTCTACAAAAGAGAGGGAATAAATAAGGGGTGGGGCCCTAAAAGCCTTTTTTTACATATTATGCTACAAAGTCTCTTTGGTCAGCTAGGGGACGAGAGAGGTATTTGGCTGTTGCTGGCTAAAGTTGATTCCATTTGTGTTATGGCTCTTTCCTTAGAGAAGTGTATTTGTTGACATAAAATTTATTTTGATGGTAATAAAGAAGAAAATTTGATTTGCCTCACTCTGCAGAAAATGAGTTCTTAATTCTTTTTTCATAGAACATAGTTCTATTTGAGTGACGGTCCCTATGTGTCTTCCAGTGTGAGTGCATGTACACTTCATGTGTATGAGACCAGAAGATTTTTTACTAGCAGTGTCTGTTGGTTCGTGCCTGTGCCCACTGCCTCCTTGTGCTCTGAATCAAGGACATGAGGGGTGACATTTATAGCCTGCTTCTCCAGTTCCTTTTTGCTGCTTATGATTTGAGATGGAACCCCTGCAGTTTTGCTAGCTGTTCCTGTTCGAGTCTAGCTTTTTTTGGAAATAGCTTACTGTTGGATCATTGTTTTTTACGAATTTAGGAGTTCATTAGTGTAGATAGTGTTTCAGGGTTTAGGCGTTCCCTGTCCATCACTCATCATGCACTCTTTGGGGTTCTTAATATGCCTAAGATCTCCAGTTTCAAATCCTGCATGGCCTGCACCTGGGTCTTCCTGGGGAGTGAGTGTCATGACTTGTGCTTATTTTGCATTAGAGAATCAGCAATCCTGTGAGTTCTGGTTCCAAACACACCTAATGAAGTAGACAATGAGGCCCCAGTCTGCCCCCAGGTAATCTGCCCCACAAGACACCCCCTGGCTCTGGTCCGGCAGACACCATGCCTAAGGACGCTAGCAAGTGATAGGAGAAGGGTAAGGACAAATACCCCCATAAGAAACAGGAAAAATCCACTCCCTGCACCTTCCCAAACAAATGAGATTCCACACCTCAGAATGGGTGGGTCAGGAGCTTGCGAGGTGTGTGGGTCTGAACTGCTGGTACCAAGGGCCAAGAGCAGCCTGAAATAGCCAGCCACAGGAGGGGCAGGAACGACCCCAGTGCTAGCAAGAGAGACAAGGGAAGTGCTGGCTGCACTGACACAGCACAGCGGGAAGAAGGACTTGGCAATGCTGACATTGACTGAAATAAGCACGGTTGGCTCTACCAAAAGGCAGAAGCCCATTCTGCTCCCCACCTGTGAGACCCAGATACACTATCGTGGAAGACTTGGTCTTTATTTCAAACCAGAAGTCGCTAATACTTGTGGAACCAGTTGTTTCGAAAGTGATACCCATACCATTGGTGCACCATTCGCTAGTACTGTCCACCAGCCAAGGTATCACAAAATGCATGGTACCATTGTCTCTGCCAGTGGAAGCTGAAAAGTCCTACTCAGGTGAGCTGGAGGCTGAGACAGTAGTTCCTCTGCCTGTTCTGAGGTATGATATTAACTGACAGGGCTTCAGAGTCTCTGGGCACCCTCGGAGAGCACACCACAAGGTTCAGGACCAGTGGTACCCTCACCCTTACGATTCCACTCACTGGCTCTTTTTGGGTTCTTGGGATTCTTATTTCAGCTGTCCCAATTTCAAAGGATCTGAGGTGGGAGTGCAAAGGTTGCTGCTTAGGGAGGAACTGCAGCTAACTCCTGAGAATTATGAGGAGGATGATCAACCCAAAAAGACAAACCCAGTTAATCCTTCTGCAGCGCTTTCATCCTCATCACCTGAGGAGGTGATGTCACTGGCCTTGCCATTGTCACCCAACAACTATAAACAGTTTAAGAACCTCCTGAAGAGTATTGTGGAGTCACTCCAGATTCCCCTGGAGGAAGTCCAGGGCCCTACTCACAAGTTGTTGAACCTCCTTCAGACTGCTGGGCCTAGCAAGGTGGTGCTTCTGATCAAGAAAACTATATTGGAGCCAACCAAGGTAGTCTGGCACACTCTGGCCACCTGTGCCCTCTCCCCCAAAGGATCAATAAAAAGTACTTTGTACCATCTAAAGTGGAAAAATATTTGTTTTCTCACCCCACGTCTGATGGTTCAAGCTATCACCAAATGCAACAGACTGCACCAGCCTGGGTCTACTCCTTTAGACAAAGATGCCAAAAGATTAGATCTCTTTGCAAAGAGGAGTTCCTCCTTCACTAGTGTACAATTTCGCATTACAAATTGTCAGGCGTTAATTTCTAAATGTGATTTTATTAATTATAACAAACTGAGTTGACAAATAAACTTCTACAGCAACTCAGACTTACCTGAAGACAGAGTCCATGCGATGAGGGACCTCATAGCTCAGCTTCAGATGAGTTCTCAGATTACAATTTGATCTTGTCAGGTCCTTCTAGACCACATGCCCACCTTCACCTATGTGGCACTCTTCACAAAGCTCCATCTCCAGTGCCTCCAGGCATCTTTATGGACAGTCTATGTTCTGAGCAAAGACAACCTGAACAAACAACTCTCAATTCTCAACAGTGTTCTAACATCATTCTCCTGGTGGGAGAACAAAGACACAGGGATCACACGTCTCGCAGAACTCTAGTTATGGTTAGGGTAAGTAACATTTCTTTTCTGTAGAATTTGTTGAGTTCTTTTAAGACTGCTGCACGTGTGATACAACATTTGAAAGGACAGATGATTTTCTGTAGAAACCAAACAGCTGTCCAGCTCCCTCAGCTCACGAAAGCTTATGCTCAAATAAATTTTTTAGTCTCTAAGGTGCCACAAGTACTCCTTCTCTTTTTGCGAATACAGACTAACACGGCTGCTACTCTGAACTCTGCCTCACTATTCACCATAGTATTGTTTGAGCAGATTTAGTGAAAATTGGTGTTCTTCTCTAACGTGCAGTAAATCCTGCTGTGTGATCAAATGGCTACCATTCTGAAACCGAAGCTTCCATGGATGATTTACTATGCTAGTTAGTATCTTGTTTTCCCTTGATGTAAATTTTGGTTATAAATTCCACTTTAAAAACGTTAATCTATTCTGCACAATTACACACCACTGCTTATCTTCTTACGCAAAGTCTAGTAGGGAATACCTTTTTCTCATTGCAGTATTTTTCATAGCCTTCTGTTTCCCAGCCAAGTTGTAAAAATACCTAGTATCCATATATAAGACACCTGAACACTCATTCTATTTTTCTTTCCTGTTTCATTCCAGCACACAATCAAGCATGTTGAGGTCTCTCCCAACCCTATTCTTCTATGATTCTATGTTAGAGTAGCAATTCCGATTCAGAATTCGAAATTTTTTTGAAGTATTTTTGTCCTTTGTATAAAGCAGGGTGAATTGGTTTAAATCAAAGTGATTTAATTCTTTGATTTTTTTAAATGATGATTTTAATCAGCAAGCAGGAAATCTTGACTTAAATCATCTATTTTAATCTTGTTTTGCAATTGTACTTTTTAGTTATTTTTCTGAAGAAAGATTCTCATTAGTTGGTAACTATCAAAATTTGGTACTTCTTTTTGCTACCCAGGAGGATATGCTTAACTGAAGCAATTACATAGCTTAACATAATTTTTTTCAGATTCTTCGTTTATTTTTATTTTGTTAGTAAATGGTTAGTGATGCATTTCTATTTACTAGTTGATGCTTAATTTTATATTTGATTTGTGTTAAGCTGCATTTGGATGGAAATTTGAATTCAATTAAAAATGCACAAAACCAGCATTTTAAAATAGCTTTACATTAGTTAAATTTTAAAAAAAACAAACCTTAAATGTGCTGGATACATAAAAACAAAATAAGTTTATCAAAATATGTTTTGCATATAAAACTCTTATTTATTAAACAAAGAAAGTATGATCTGTAGTTAATATATTCAACTGATTGTTTCTAGTCACCAGGTCCTTCAAGATTTTAGAAGTAGTAGATCTCATCCTCATACTTCATTTTTATTCATCAATTGGTAAAGGAAAATAAGCTTTCCTTTTTCGACTCCTTATCGATTTCTCAACTCTGAATGAGCCAGTCAGTGAACTGAACTAACTGAATAAGCTAAAATGAAGTAAATATTCTCTATATCTGCAGACTGTCAAAAGGTGGTGTACCATCTCAGCAAATTCTGGTTCCAAGTGCTCAGATAGTGACTTCACCAGTTCAGTGGTTTGACTTTCCTTAAAACTTTGCCAGCGTACATGTACTGCTTGAATATTGTTTAATTTAAATTATTGTAATAGATTATACTAAGTGTAGGCCTTAATATAGTGTGTCATAACTTCAAATTTAATCTTAAATAGATTTATTTTTAAAGAAAAATATATTTGAAATTCAAAAAATCGAGTTTAAATAAAATCTAATTTTAAAAAAATCTATTACTCTGAGCTATTGGTAAATTCTGAAATAGCTTGTTTTTGCTAACTATAATACTTCTCCCTTATGACCATTCTCACAAACATAAACTTGCTAATTAAGGTCTGGACAGATTTTTTTATGTACATTGAGACCTCATTAAAAAAAGAAGTTAAAGTTCATGTTAAAAAAAAAAAATGAGCAAAGGGTGGGATCTAGTCCCCAAAGAGTGGACATGAAGTATTTGGGAGAGGGGATCTCCTTTCTGTGAACCCTGTAAGGTGAATGGAATACTGGGGGTGTCTGATTGGTTTGATTTCCAGTAAAAGACCTGATAGTTTCAGGAATGAAAATCAGGAAAGTGGAGCTGAAGACAAGAGGAAATATTAAAGGCGGAAAATAAAGCTGTTTTTCTTTAATCATGCTGTAGCGTTAGCTTTAACAGTACCCTTTTCTTACCACTAGACTCATTACTTTATTTGATAACATAACCATTTTACATTCTGTTTTTTAACTGTGGCAAATCACCCTTTATAGAATTAAAGAAATTGTCCTCTCAAGCTATGTGTTCAATTAAAATCTATAATTCTAAGAAAGCTTATTCTTAGCAATTCAGCGGACTGCGCCTTCTGGAAAGAATATTTATAATGTGAGCCAGATGCAGTGGATATATTTGGTTTGATGGAATGTTTGTCAAAGATTTCAACAGGATTTAAAGTAAAGAAATATTTCATATTCCAGCATGAGTGAATTTTAATGGTGTCAGTCTTTGCAAGTTTAAACAATTTCATGGAATTATTATTTGAAGCAAAGCTATGGGAGGCACATAGTAAATTGTGAAATTAGCTCCCCATGACAAAATATTTGCCAGACTAATTCCTTTCAAAACCTCCACTGAAATATTATTTTAAAAATCCTGGCTAACTCATACAAGGGTAAGACTCTAAGGACGTTTGTTACCCCAACATGTAGTGACATTGCCATGAGATTTACCAGTCACTGACTGCAAGAAATGACGTGCAACACTGCCTCATAAGTTCAGCAATGAGTGATGCAAGTCATGCTTTTAGAAGACAAGCCCTCCTCCCCCAGTCTGTGGGGGCAGAGGATAAAAGGGGTGGAGGGGATTTGGAGTTCTGGGGAAAGAAGTTGAGGGACAGAAGAGGCTGGGTTCTTGTGGGGGAAGATCTGGGGGCTAGAGGCCTGCATGGGCCGTGTGACAGAACGGGAGTTGCCTGGCTGTGGGGGAGAGGTACATTACGGGGTCTAGGCTGGAAGGCAAGATAGGGTATGGGAGATGAGGTGTTGGGCAGCTGTGAGGGTGGGGGAGTATATCAGGCGAGCAGTACTTACAGGAGAACATGACACAGCCCACTCCCTCTTGGCGTCTGTCTTGGGGGCTGATTGGGCTCAGCTTCCCGCTTTGAGCATTTTGATTTCCGGGGTAATCGTTTTTGAGTGACATTGCAACTTGGTGCATGGGGTCACAGTGCTACTCACTCAGATTTGACCCACCCAGCCGCCTGTCATCATGATGTAGGGATGACTGTGCCAAACCTGAGCACCACTGTGACCCCATGCTCCAGGCTGCAGCTCCTGGGTTGAGGAGCTGAGCCCAGGCAACCCTGACACATTCTGGTGAGCTAATTTTCGGTCATGAGCCATAGGTTGAGAAACCCTATTTTAAAGCTTGTACTCTTATGTTTAGGTACGTGATCTGTCATAGCTAGAGAGAGATAGGAGGAAGCATTGGTGCTTTGCGTGTGAAATAGATTAAAAGAAATGCAGTACTGTAAATTATAGTTAACTGAAAGCTTCCCTTTCAAGAGTAAGTGGTTAATTAAACAGATCTTTTAAAGAAATGTAACTGATTAACCATCTCACATGCCAAAAGGCAATGAATAATCCCTTGTAAATGATTATCTAGCAAAATATTAACTTCTTAGAAAGATTATAGCCAAACTGTTCAGCACACTGAAGTTACAGAGGAGTCTTTCTCAGTTGTCAAAAGGATGGACTATTTGTTTTGTGCACCATGCCAAAATGCATTTTTTAAAAACAATAATGGCCTCTTAAATCCAGTTGCCCATAGAAAATTAATTCTGTCTCCTTGTATGTCCAGCCTGTGCATGAGGCAGAGGTCCTGAGGAAAAATAGAACGTGGTCTTGTAATTAAAAACTGTTTTGTTCTGTGTATACACAATCTAGCTTTTCCTAACTTCCAGGTGTTTGACTTTGCAATCTAAACTTTAAATGACCTTTTAAACATTTGTATATGTAATTTTCTAGAGATTTTTAAAAGAAAAATGGTAAAGACAAATTATATTATACAACTGTAGTGCCTTTCTTCAAATAAATAAGCAGCAGCATCAGGGTTTTGAGTCCTGGAACTTCAAGAACTTGCATCACAGGCCTTTACCTCTTGAACTACAGGACTAACTATATTAGCTGGCAACAGGAGGAGTTTTTTATGCTAAGGCGTTTCTGGTGCTCTATGCTAGGTCCAGGGTTGAGTATTTCTTTCAGATCTCTCCCCCTTAACCACTACTGCAGCTGCTCTAGCAGTGCCCACATGTTTCCAGCATAGTGTTCGGTGGTGGCTGCATGGGTCCCAGCAATCGAGAATATTCACATTCCGTTATGTTGGCATGCTGCCAAAATTCTCTTGAGGCACACAAGTGGCAATTTTTAACAATTTATAACTTAGCTAAACCCAAATGGAATTTCAGGGGACAAAGAAAAGATACTTTTCTACCCTGTGGGCTTTCTCTCTGCAGGATTTTAAAGTCCTGTTGCAAATCATATAGCTGTTCAAGCTTCTGCAGAAAAGATTACAAGCATACTTTATAGCTGAAAGCGCTGGGCTAACTAAATGTAAGGGTTGCTACCAGCTTTTCCTATGTTTGTTCATCTATGGAAATATGATATTTAAATTCAGCACCCAGAAAATGCATTCTTCTAGCAAGGTTCTATTCAATAAAAACATGGTATTGTGTATCATGAACTGGGGTAATTTTTTCTATTTTTTTTTTTAAAACATTTTTTGGTCCGTTTCCATCAGTGTGAGTTTGAGTTTCAGAATGGCAACAACATATATAACTGCGAGCAGTCTTGCTGCTTAATGTGGTAATGTACCTTTTGGCATATCTCCGAACCAAGCCAGTGTTTGCTTTGTATTTAATATTTTAATCTCTCAGAAAGCTAACTCGAGCAAAATCAGTTTCAGTAAAGAAAATAAGAGAAATGGGACATTGAGGAAAAGAAGAGGGTATTTTTCACAGGAAGGGTATTTTTGTGTTGAGCACACACCACCTACCCAGAAAGATCTATTAATTGGGAATTTAAATGATTCATGATGAAATGCCTATTTCAAAAGTCAGAATAGAAAAAGGTGTGCTGCTGCAGCACAGAACTGCTGTTCAAATCTAGCTGGTTGAAAAGGCTTCCCTATATAATCTTTTTGTGTTGTTTTGATCTAAGTATATAACTTGTTTTTCAGACTTTAATTTATTCTTTCAGCCAAACACAGTATGCAGTAAGAGGTCCAGCTAGAAAAGTGAATCAATATTATTGGCAGGAATGGTAGTACCTACTACATTTAAGCAGTGATACTACTTGACAGCATTCTGAAAGTTCTACTTGTCAGGCTGAAATTTTCATTTGTGGCCTCTGCCCAAAGATGAATTTTATTGGAAAGTATGAGCAAAACCAGTTAATCTATTTTTGAATACAAGGAGAGTAGGAGCAAAATACTTATTATGAAATATAATAATGCTCTTGACCATTTTTAACAGCTCTACAGTCAAAATGGGTGTAGATAGAAAGGTGAATAGGGCATATTATAGCTCTCACTGAGAAGTGCCTTTGATTGTTTTGATATAAAATGGTTTTGAGTTTACTGAATTCTGAGCTGTTGATAGCAGTGTTGCCAACTCTCATGATTTTATCACAAGTCTCGTTGAGTTTGGGTTTTTTTGTATATCTGTGCACCCCCCCCCCCTCCAAAATTCAGTTAACAAATGTGTTCTTTGAATGCTTGCATATGTCCTTTCCACTGTAGGTATGTGTACACCCTGTGCGTAGCTGTTGGAGAACTTCTTCCCTCATCAGTACCTGTCAGGGCAGCCCAAACACCCACAGCTATCATGCAGGTATAAGAAAGCAGACCTCCCTCAGTCCCTTCTTACTACCAGTGGCAGTTCTTGGAGCAATTTCAGACTTGTTGTGAGAAGTGCTTCCCTCACTTCTCTCTCTCTCTCTCTCTCTCTTTTCCCTTTTATTGTTAGGAGTTAGTTTAGCTAGTTTTTAGCGGAAGGTTTTAGTTTTAGGTCTTTTTTGACTAACTTTTATCTTTCAGTGTGAGGAATGGTACAGGAATGGTGCCTCACTCACTGAGGTTTAAGGTCTGCCAGACTTGCAGGAAGCCTACGCCAGTCAGCAGCCCACACCCAGCATGTCTGAAATGTTTGGGAGAATCCCACATCGGTGACAAGTGTCAAATTTGTAAAGGACTTAAGCCCTGCTCAAAGAAAGATAGAGTGGTGAGGCTCAAGTGTTTACTTATGGAGGCAGCACTTTGCCATCCATTGGAGTTGTCACATATGGAAAATGCCCCACACACATCAGCGTCAGTATGGAACACCCCACGGGAGATGTCTGTGGCTCTTGGTTCCTTTCACTGGTGCCAAAGAAAAGGCATAGTCCCTCCTCAGGTTCAGTAGCACGCTCAGGAGTGGGTGAGGTTCTGTGGCCTGCAATATGCTAGATGATCACGATGGTCCCTTCTGACCTTAAAGTCTATGAGTCTGAATCTAAATTTGTCAGTACTGAAGCCGGGTAGAGGCAGAGACTCTGCAAGACGTTTGAGGGAGAGATGCTCCCTAGAGAAGTCATTCCCTAAGAAGTATATTAGGAAAAACTTTTTCACTGGGAGGGTGGCGAAGCACTGGAATGGGTTACCTAGGGAGGTGGTGGAATCTCCTTCCTTAGAAGTTTTTGTGGTTTTTAAGGTTTTTAGTTGTTGGTCCTGCTTTGAGCAGGAGGTTGGATTAGATGACCTCCTGAGGTCCCTTCCAACCCTGATATTCTATGATTCCATGATTATAAGAAGGGATTGCCCTCTGGAACCTGTGCCAGGTCTGTTGAGGCTGTCCACTGAAAGATCCTGGTATCAGGGTCATCAGTCATTGCCACTCTCAACCATCCCAGAGGCAAGTGCAGCTGCAAGGGACCTGCTTAGCCTCTCGGTGGCAATATCCCTGGTAGTAATGGAAGGCTTACAGTAGGTACCTATGCCTGTGGCTGCTACCTCACCATGTCAGGAACCTGGGGTACCTTTACCTCCCAAACTTCCACAAAAGCCAGTGCAGTTAAGAGGCAAGTCTCCAATGATATCTCCATTACCACTGTCCCCGGGCTCAGGCTTCCTATCCCCAGATCCAACGAGTTTTGCTCCTCCATTGTCAGAGACTTCAGACTCGGAGGTATATTCATCTGTGTCCCAGTCAAGAGGAAAAGCCTATGCTTCATCAGAGGCTTGAGCACCATGGGTCATGCAGCAATAACAGCACTGGGTTCCTCCAAAAGGGCAATGGCCAGGACAAGGATGGGTCCCATGCCCATATCAGTGGACATTCTGGACATCCCTTCTCTCTCAACTCTCATTCACTGTCCTCAAGGTCACTCCTGTGCGGCGCTACAACTGTGACATTACTCTCCAGTTCCTAATACCGAGATTGGTATTGAGCAGCCAGAAGTCACTCTGATGGCTTCTCCAATACACCACAACCTCAGCATCCTGTTGCGTCATCGTCTTCATCACCAGGTGAGGCTGTTGAGGTAGCAAACGATTCACCACCACCAGAGGACCACAGGGCTCATCAAGATCTATTAAGAAAGGTGTCCTCTGTTCTGGGATATTCAGTCAGAGGAGCTGCATTGAAAGGTCTCACAAGTTGGTGGATGTTCTGGTATCGGCAGCCCCTGCAAGAGTGATTCTGCTGATTAGCAAAGCCATTATGGAGGCAGTTAAGGCATCCTGGCAGACACACTCCTTCTTGCCTCCTGAAGCAAAATAAGCTGAGAGAGGAGGTATTATATCCCTCTAAGGGATATGAACACTTGTATTCTCATCCTGCCCCAGGCTCCTTGGTAGTGGCAGCTACTAATGAGCAAGAGAGACAAAGACATGAAGCATCAACACCAAAAGGCAAAGATTCTCATCTTTGTGCAGATCATAGACGCGTAGAAGATTAGGGTTGGAAAAGACCTCAGGAGGTCATCTAGTCCAACCCCCTACTCAAAGCAAGACCAGCCCCAACTAAATCATCCCAGCCAGGGCTTTGTCAAACTGGGCCTGAAAAACCGCTAAGGATGGAGATTCCACCACCTCCCTAGGTAACCCATTCCAGTGCTTCACCAACCTCCTAGTGAAATATAGTTTTTCCTAATATCTAACCTAGACCTCCCCCACTGCATCTTGAGACCATTGCTCCAGATAACACAAAGCTGGCGGGGAGGGAGGTGCAAACACTTTGGAGGCTAAAGCTAAAATTCAGAGCAGAGGTGGGCAAACTACGGCCCATGGGCCACATCCGGACCACACGACTGTCCTGCCTGGCCCCTGAGCTCCCGGCCGGGGAGGCTAGCCCCAGCCATCCCCTGCTCTTCCTCCTCCCCCACAGCTATGCCACCACACGGGCAGCGCGGCTTGTGCCCGACCACCTCCCAGGCTTTCCAATAAGCCAGTTCTGCCACTCTGAGTGGCATGGTAAGGGGGCGGGGAGCGGTGGGAGGAGGGGGTTGGATAAGGGGCAGGAGGTCCCGGGGGGCAGTCAGGAAGTGGTTGGATGGGGTGCAGGTTCTGGGCGGGGGGACAGCCAGGGGACAAGAAGCTGGGGGGGTTGAATAGGGGGTGAGGTCCCAGGGGGGCAGTTAGGGGCAGGGGGTCCCAGGCGGTCACGGGACAAGGAGCAGGGGGGGTTGAATAGCGGGTGGCGTCCTGGGAGAGGGCGGTCAGGGAGCGGAGGGGGTTGGATAGCGGGTGGGGTCCTAGGAGAGGGCGGTCAGGGGGCAGGAAGTGGGAGGGGGTGGATAGGGGGCGGGGGCCAGGCTGTTTCAGGAGGCACAGCCTTCCCTACCTGGCCTTCCATACCATTTCGCAACCCCAGTGTGGCCCTCGGGCCAAAACGTTTGCCCACTCCTGATTCAGAGGGATCTTCATAAGTTGGAGAACTGGGCTATAGACAACAAAATGAAATTCAACAAAGATAAAAGTAAGGTGCTACACTTAGGGTAGAAAAATCAAACGCACAAATACAGAATGGGGGATAACTGTTCATCTTCAGCCATGTCCCTTCACATTCAGGTGGACTTTTGGAGGACCATGTTTCATTGCTGCAGACTATGCAACAACATCGACCCACTCTTTGCCTCCAAATCTTCTGTCCTTGATTTATTTTATTTTATTTTTTGAGAGAGAGAGAGAGAGAAAGATTACAAGAAAGGACTTGCAGGTAACAGTTTCTGCTGTCTTACTCTCAGCTAGTGTAGAACCAGCCAGCTGTGCTGTTCACCTGCACAAGCACCATTGCTTAAGGCAGTCATGATACTAGGACTTCCAGTATGGCCTTCCTGAAACATGGACTCTCAACCTAATTCCCTAAGCTCTTTTTAAAAAAACAAAACCTTTTTAACCTCTCTGAAGTGTTGTTTTCCCTTGTATATCATCTCCATAATTACTTTTACCTCAGATTTTTTGGGGTCATCCAACTGGAATTGTCTATAGAAGAGCCTTGTCTCTAAGTCTTCCTGGACATTTGTTCTCAGTCTGTTTCCTAATTTGTATCCACACGGAACTGTTCCTTTCACATAATTTGAAAGATGTTCTTTATTTTTAAATTTTTTTAAACCAGCACGTCCAACAGAAAAGTCGGTTCACAAATTGGAGTACAGACCTGTAAATTATCTGGATAGAACAGTCTTGGGAAAAATTAAATGTCCTTCTGTTCTTTGTGGTGGACATAAAATAGAAGAACGCTCCAAAGGCCTCTATCTAATAACAAATAACCCTTGCAATTATGTTAGCATACCTCTTCCAATGATAGAATCCTAATTTAAAATGTTTTAACAGAGGAAGCACGTAGGTTGAGTATTGTATTTTGTCCGCTTGCCTTTTAATAAAATTATAAAGGAAAAAAGTGTAATTATACTGGCCAGAACTTACACAAAAGTATTTTTAGTTTTGGACCTTCCACTTGGTCAAACTCAGAAAGATTGGATTGCTCTAATTAATAACTATAGACCAGTGAACCCTAGATTTTACTATATTAATCTATGTCAAAGACTACTTTAGCAGAAAAATCTGGCTCTGCAGTTCCAGAAGAGGCAGCTGCTATTCTTCTATTTCCCACTTTTATTGGAGGATTTGGATGATTTGGAATTTATCCAGTCAACCAGGCTTTTGTTGTTTGTTTCTCAGTTTTGCTTTTTGTTAGTGACATATGTGTACTTGTATTGTGTACAGTTGTTTAAAATTAAATTTTACAAGAACTCATAGAATCATGGAATATCAGGTTTGGAAGGGACCTCAGGAGGTCATCTAGTCCAACCCCCTGCTCAAAGCAGGACAATCCCCAACTAAATCATCCTAGCCAGGGCTTTGTCAAGCCTGACCTTGAAAACCTCTAAGGAAGGAGATGCCATCACCTCCCTAGATAACCCATTCCAGTGCTTCACCACCCTCCTAGTGAAATTTTTTTTTCCTAATATCCAACCTAAACCTCCCCCCCTGCAACTTGGGACCATTACTCCTTGTTCTGTCATCTGCTACCACTGAGAACAGCCTAGATCCATCCTCTTTGGAACCCCCTTTCAGGTAGTTGAAAGCAGCTATCAAATCCTCCCTCATTCTTCTCTTCCGCAGACCAAACAATCCCAGTTCCCTCAGCCTCTCCTCATAAGTCATGTGTTCAGGTCCCCTAATCGTTTTTGTTGATCTCTGCTGGATGCCTTCCAATTTTTCCACATTCTTCTTGTAGTGTGGGGCCCAAAACTGGACACAGTACTCCAGATGAGGCCTCACCAATGTTGACTAGAGGGGAACGATCACGTCCCTCGATCTGCTGGCAATGCCCCTACTTATACATCCCAAAATGCCATTGGCCTTCTTGGCAACAAGGGCACACTGTTGACTCATATCCAGCTTCTCATCCACTGTAACCCCTAGGTCCTTTTCTGCAGAACTGCTGCCTACCCATTCGGACCCTAGTCTGTAGCAGTGCATGGGAGTGAGGAGTGTTGGAAGATTCTTCTAAATATAAGGAACAGCATATAAGAAAGCTGGATATAATGGGAGGGTACCTAAGGAGGGAAGCTAGAAGTATTGTTCTTTGTTGGTTTGGTTCATGAAAAAGCACTCACATGGCTTACATAATAAAATCTGAAGATAGGTATTTTTTTCTAAAGAAGACAAAAGTCAGCCCTGAATGTTTATATGGGGGAGAGTTTGAAAGTTTAGTCTTCCCACTGTTTTAGATCTGTAAGTTTAGTTTTCCCACGGTCTTCCCACTGTTTTAGTGTAGGAAGCCCTTGTAGAACAGGTTTTATTTTGGAGCTCTTGTATAGAACTCAAATGGCTGCCTTCTTTACAAAAATGCAATTATGCAGAGTATTTACAACCATTTATTTCTTAGGTTGCATAGATGCTAAGCTTGGCTTTTGATATACTTGAGTTAACCACTTTCCAGCTATGGCTGGAGTGGTTTTAGTGCTGGGAAAATTATTCTTTGAAGGCAGTGATTGAATACTTACATCTTTCATGAATTTTAGTTACAGTATTTTAAAATCACTTGAGTTGCATATAACTCATAAGATTTGAAGCTTGAAAGTGCAAAAAATGCATTAATATTGTGTGGGATGTATACTGTTGAATTTAAACCTATATTTAAATAACCAGTCTAGTTAAAAACACACCATTCGTCTATGTTAATATACCATTAAAGAATCCAACCTCAGAAGTGATGTAATCAGCTATTTTTTCAGTGTATTTAGAAGTTTCATTTGGAGACTTTCCATATTTCCTTTGATCAGTACTCCATACATATTAGTTTGTTTGCTACATTACCTATATGTCCTGTCTTGCACAGCTCTGAAAGATTTCTGTTACTGGCGGGAGGGAGCCTGGAGATCAGTGATATCACAGAAGATGATGCTGGGACATATGCCTGCATTGTGGATAATGGGAATGAGACAATTGAAGCTCAAGCAGATCTTACAGTTCAAGGTATGTAGAATGTTTAGTTTTGAGAAAGAACTGATCTCCACGTATGTATATATTCAGGGGTTTGTTCTTGCACGTTCATTGATTTCAAAAGGGATTCAGATTTTTGTTCTTTCTACAATAAAACCAAAACCAACAACCTGAGTTGGTTTCCTAGAAATGTCACATGATTATACTCATGCTGTTTTTGTACTCTTTGTATTGTTAATGATTTCATAAACACTCTAATGAGGAATTAAATTTTTATACATACATATTAACCACATTGAAGACAGTTGCACACATCAGATGAGTACGACAATATTACAAGTTGGTTGTTTCCTAAAGGGAACAGTCTCTAGGTTATTAGGACTGCAAGTTGACCTGCCTTTATAATTACCTTCTAGGTCTTACCTGAAAAGGACACTGTCACAGGTATTTTTCATAATCTGTAAAGATGTTACTGTCTTAGAGTAACCCACTGGAAAAATATAAAACTGAAATCAGTTTATTCACCTAATTTCCTCTTCTGTTGTGTGCATACCATTTACGTGTAAGGTTGCTCCTGAATGCTATTTTTTTTTAATAGAAATAACATCGAGACATATATTTAAAGACACTGTTTCAGTTATGTAGAGTTTGCAAAGAAGTATACAAATAAGGTAAGTTCTCTAGAGGGCACAGAAAGTTAGGTGAAATGTTGGCACCTCTTAATCCTTGCCATGCCTCGCGAGGGATCTCAAGTATGAATTTTTAATTGGAACTTTGTTCTACTACAAGATATAGAAATGCCCCCAAATGCCTGATTGGTGCATTTATGATGCATCTTGTCATAGAGATGACTGATTTGTTTACAGTGGGTTGCACAGTAATGACGGCTGCTTTTATAAAAATAATTTTTAAAAAACCCCATAACGTTGTTTTGCAGAGATTGCATTTCATTATGTTTTAATGGTAGAATTAGCCAATCTTATAATAGTAACTATGTCATAATTTTAGAGCTCTTCATGTTTCATAATAAATGGAGAATAGTAGTCCTGTTTTAAGGGCCAATTCCTTTCTATAGACAACATTTGTCTCTAATAGGATTACCTTTTATTAGTTTGTCCTCCTAAGAAAGGAAAGTGACTCTGCAACAGAGTGTTTTGCCTTACAAAATAAAACAAAGCTAATTCTGCATAGTTGGAATCTGGACTAATAACTTTTTTCCCTTTAGGAAATCAATAAATTTACAATTCATTTTACTGTTTGCAGGTGCTAAGATTTTTTTATCCCATTCATTAGTGCTGACATAATTAAGACTGGAAATAGACACAAGTACACTTTAAATTGTCTAGAAGGAGGGAAATACTGAAGCTGAAACTAAATATACATATACACAAAACCAAGCACACAGATTCAGTATACTGTTTAGGAAATCCAGAGTAATAAGCACAACTTTCTGTGACAGAAGTGTCCCTCAAAATGTATATTCATTGAACTCTGTCTTAAATTATCATAAAGTAGCAAGGTGAGTGAGATAATATCTTTTATTGGACCAACTTCTGTTGGTGAAAGTTCCAAGCTTTTGAGCTACACAGTACGCTTTTTCTATTTCATGGAGGTCGGCTCTCTTCAGATGAGGTCATTTACATGTGGAGAGGTGCCTTCCAGGCTACTTCGAACCTTCTATGTTGGTTCAGGTTCCCTCTATTCAGATTAGTGCAGTCATGTATTTATGGTAGTTAAAATCTAGTTCAGGGTTCAAGGCATACTTATCTATGGTTGTTAGGAATCTTTAGGAGTCTCAGCTGAAGCACCAGCAAGTCCCAGAGTCTGATATTACCAAAAAATCTTTGTATGCTGTCTCCATTTGCTGGCAGGGTGGAACTATACCCAAGTGTGTTGTCCTGGCATAGCAGATCTGGAGAAGGAAAATGAGCAGATGGGAAAAATTTCCTATTGGCTAGTGGTCTGTTTTTAACCACTGAGTTTATAAAGATATATTTTTAAAAAACAACAACAAACGCAACCAAGCAAGCCATGATATACTGTTAAATGGTTCAGAAAGTCACCTTTCAAGAGTGACTACTGTGCTTACCTCTGGGATATTGGGTTATAAAATACGGCTTTAAAGTCTCCTCACAAAATTTACATAATTTGTGAAATACTAGGTCACAGGATATCAGATTTCATATTGTCTATTTCCCCCCTGTAATCTTAATGTTAAATTAACAAAGGAAAATTGCTCACCTGAAGATTGTTACCGGAGAATATTCTTTATGGGATTGCATATTAAGAAGGTGCAAGAATTTGGCTGCCTACTGGTTGGAGGGAGTATTCTACTGGGAGCAAATTACCTGTGCTCAATCTGCACTAGTTGCTTGTTAGTTTCTAGATGGAATAAAAGATATTGGTATTGACCTGTGAAGTCCTAACTGGTCTGGGAACTTCCTGTCTGAGAGCATGCCTCTTGCCTCATAAAATGCTGTTATGGTAGTTATCAGGCACTTAAGGTGGAGCCTGCTTGGTTTAAAAGTAAAGGGGTTTGTTGAGAAATTATTCTTTTTGAGAGCTGCTTCACTTTGGAATTACTTCCACTTGGATCCAAAATAATGAGAATCTGTTGACCTTCAGGGTATGCTGCAAGTGCCATCTATTGATCTTGGCTCCAGGGCAGGGAGAAGAAACTTGGGGAGACTGGTGTGCCTTTTTTCTGTGTATTTATATGCAGGCTGATACATATCTGTGCAAGGTGGGGTTATGTGAGACCCTGTGTGTTTTGTGTGTTTAGATGGTTAAGAAGCTGATTATGTATTTTACAGAATCATCAAGGGGACTCAAACTTTTTTATGTAGAAGTGGAAATAAAATCAAAGCTGTGAGACAAACTAAAGAAAGCAAAGAAATTCAAAGTTAAAATTGACGCTGCATCCTTAACTTGTCCCATTGTGTCTGGCCATTTGGGTATTAAAAGGATCTGAGATCAGTGTTAATTTGTGACACTGAAACAATCAAGCATAATCAGGCAGATCTACAATGATGTTGGCTTTACTTCTGGCTTTCATTTGTTTGGTTGTGTCAAAACTTTAATATTTTTTTGAAAGTTAGTCCTTTTATGCCAATCAGTTGTTATAGAATTAGCAACAAGAACATCTGACTTCTAGTATCAAGGCATTAGAGAAAAATTATTTTTCTTCGAGTGATGGTCCCTATATGGATTCCAAACATGGGTGCACATGCGTGCCATGTGCTGGAGCCAAAAGGTTTTCATAGCAGTGCCCGTTGACCCTCACATGCGCCATGCATCTCCCTTGTGCTTGCAACTGAGGCTATAATAGGCTGTGTGGGTTGATGCTGCTCCAGTTCCCTCTTACCACCACATGGCTGGAGTTGGAACCCCTTTGTCCCTCCATGCTCTTGGCTCTGCTAAAGGAGTGATTTTTCTAGTGCCTTTCTGTATATAATTATCTGAATAGTTGTTCCTAGTTGATAGTCAACTAGTTAGTTCGTTCAGTAAGTTCAGTTAGAGTAGCTTTCCCTCCAGTTTGGAGGTTGACATTCTTTGTCCAACAGCAGTGCAAACAATAGTTTTGATGTGTTGGTCAGGAACTGTTCCTACTCCCTCCTGCAGTACCCCTTTCATCTTTAGGGGGCATCTTTCTCCATTCGCCCACAAATGGGGCAAGATCGCCATGGACAATTGGGTACTGGAGATCATCCATCATGGGTACTCCATAGAGTTCCCCCCTTATTGCCCACCCTGGTTCCTCCATGGGGACTCCTCTCATCAATCCCTCCTGCAATAGGAAGCTGGTGCTCTTCTCCTCAATGGTGTCATAGAGCCTGTCCTGCTTCGCTGCTGGGACGGGGGCTTTTACTCCCCATACTTCCTCATCCCAAAGAAGGTCAGGGGACTGCAACCCATTCTGGACCTTTGAGTACTCAACAGATTTATCCAAAAATCCAAGTTCCACACGGTGACGTTAGCATTGATTATTCCCTCCTTCTCCCATGGAGCCTGGTTTGCCGCTCTCGACATGAAGGATGCCTATTTCCACATCGATATTCACCCTGCTCAGTGCAAGTTCCTCCAGTTCACTACTAATTCAAAGTCCTCCTCTTCAGTATCGTGACAACTCCCCGTGTCTTCACCAAAGTCTTTGCCATTGTCACCACCCATCCTTTCCCGGATGGTCCTGGCCTCCTTCATGTGGTGGGCCAACCTTTCCAAGTGTGTACACCCTTTACACCTCCTTACCCCACAAGCCACCATCACTTGGACCACCGCACAGACCAAGGGGTCTGGACACCATGGGAAGCCAGGCTACATATGAACATCCTGGGGTTGAGAGCAGTCCATTTCATGTGCCGAGCCTTCCTTCCCCTCATTTGGTCCCACCACATTCAGCTGCTCTCCAACAACATTGCAGCAGCGGTTTATATCAACAAGCAAGTTGGCTCCTACTCTCCTTCCCTCTTTACAAAATCCGTCTGATTGTGGAACTGGTGCCTCAAACACCACGTTACACTCCAGGCCCATGTATTTCCCAGGCACCCAGAACTCACTGGCAGACACACTCAGCAGGTCTTTCCACATGAACCACAAGTGGAAACTGCACAACACCATTCTCCTTTACCTCTTCCGCAGGTGGGGCACCCCCCCTCTTTGGGAACCCTTTGCAACCAGTGAGAACCACAAACTGCCCCTTTATTGCTCCAGAGGGACCATGGGACACGACTCTCAGGGGGATGCCTTACTCCCCCCACCCCGGAGGAACGATCTGCTCTATGCCTTTTCCCCCCTTCCCCTCCTCCCACAAGTCCTCCAAAAGATTTGCAGAGACTGAACTATGGTGATACTGACAGCCCCATTCTACCCCTGTCAGTATTGGTTCACAGACTTCCACCTCTCTGCTCACACTCTGATCTTCCTCTGTGCCAGCCCGGATCTCCTCACACAAGACCAGGTCCAGCTTTGACATCCCAATCCTGGTCCTGTCCACCTCACAGCTTGGTTTTTGGCTGGGACTCAGGAATAGCCATGAAAGTACTCTTCTTGGTGGCCGTTACCTTGGTGCAACAAGTCAGCGAACTGGTGGCCATGATGGCTGACCCCCCAATACATGATCTTCCACAGAGATAAAGTTTCCTTGCGCCTGCATCTGAAATTCCTACCAAAGGTGGTGTCAGAATTCCACCTGAATCAGTGCATTCGCCTCTTGGCCTTGTATCCCAAACTCCACACCTCTCACCCTGACAGGGCTTTCCATTCCCTCAACCTCCACTGTGCACTTGCCTTCTACCTCCAACGCACGTGTGCCTTTCGGATTTCTCTGAGATGCTTTATCACCATTGTCAACCAATGCAAGGGGCTTGCCCTCTCCTCGCAGATGATCTCCAGGTGGATTTCTGGATGCACCTATGACATTCTGTACCTCAAAGAAACACCGTGGAACCCCCATATTCACCACTATTATATTATTTTTTCTATGTTTTGTACAAAGTATGCCTTGTGAGGTATCATTTAAGAAGTCTTAATCTATTGAACATTAATATCCTGTCGAATTGTACACAATATCATTGTTTCCAAAGTTATGAAGTTTTCCTAAGTGTGTGTAACTGAAATATGTTGAGTTTTGGAAACACCCACAGCCAGACTTTCAGTGGCAACAAAGGAGCAACTATCACTGACTAGGCAGGCATCGCTGGCCCATCAAGAAGAATCCACTCTCCCAGAGACTTCTTAGAGAGGGTAAGTACGCAGTGGGGTTCTGCCTGATCCCCACGTCACAGCAAGGACCTTTCTAGCAGCTGGAAGAAAGTATAAAAAAGGGACAGTGACATCATCACTTGACCTCTCTCCTCCCCCATCTCTACACCTGGAAGATTGTCTGGAAGACAAAGATGTTGAACTGTGGAGACTGGTCCCCAGTTTGGGAAAGGGAATTCAGCCTGTGTATTGAGAACTGTGAGCTGCCTGTAACGTATTAGGATGAGAGACTGCTTGATTTAAATCCTGCTTAGTTTGTAGATTTTAGCTGTGAATTTATTTTTATTTCTTTTGTAACCAGCTTTGATCACTATGCCTGCTACTTATAATCACTTAAAATCTGCCTTTCTGTAGTTAATAAATCTGTTTTATATTTTACCTAAAGCAGTGTGTTTTTTGTTGAAGTGCTTTGGGAATCTCAGCTCAGATTACAAACCCTGGTTCATGTCCACTTTCCTTTGACGAAGTGGTGAACTAATTAAGCACTTGCACTGTGCAAGGGAGTCTTGAGCAGTGTAAGACAGTGTATATTTCTGGGGTGCAAGGCTGGAGGCTGTGGTGATTGGCTGGTGCCTCTCTCTATATGATTCATGAGTGACTTAGAGAGCATTCATACAATTTCGCTGAGTATGAGTCTCCACATACTGATGGCTGAGTGATCACAGCACCTGGAGGGGTTTTGTTGTTTGTCGTTGTCATAGCACTGAGACAGCCATCCCAGGTTGGAGACTTAAGGGGGCACAGCAGTCCCACAGTTCCAGGTTGTACCCTGGAGATCCCATCACAGCATCCATGAATGTTACACCTCTGTTGCTGTCACAGCGTGCACTATACGAGCACTTACGGTCACATCCGCATGCCTCATACACGTACCATGGCAGAATATCTCTCATGCCGCCACATGGCGTTCCATTCCGACCTTCACAGTTCATTACACCATTGCACTGGTGACAGCAGTGGTCGCAGCCGTGAACCACGCTGTACTCCAGACAGTGCTCCCTCACAAGTCCTCACACTCACCTGCTCACTACTCACACCCATGTTTGGAATCCATATAGGGTCTATCACTTGAAGAAGAAGAGTTGTTTACTTACCTGTAACTGGAGGTTCTTCAAGATGTATGGACCCTATTTGGATTCCAGCATTCACCTTCCATCACCTCTGCTCTGGACTGGACTTCTCAGTGGTAAGAGGGATACTGGAGTGGTGTCAGCCCGCATGGCTTATTATAGCCTTGGCTGCAAGCATGAGGGGTATATACAGTATTCATGCAGGTCAGCGAGCACTGCTACAAAAACCTTCCGGCTCTATCATATGGCACACATGCACACCTACGTTTGGAATCCAAATAGGGACCACACATCTCAAAGGAGCTCGTTACAAGTAAGTAACCTCCTCTTATGCACAAGAAATCCTATGCCGTTGGCATGTTTGTCCTTTCCACTGTAATAGAATACCTGGCCTTATTCTGTTAATACCTCTCCAAAGTTCTTCCATATGACCTCAGAGATTCCTAGGAGGTGCCAGGTGTATTGTTCCATTTCGTACGTGAGTTCTTTCAACCTCCCTATTTGTCTCAATGTCCTTACATTCCATGTGGTTATGGTGATGTTATTTCTTCCACAGATCCTCTTTGTTGAGGTCACACCAGTAGTATACTTTTCGCATCTGCCTTGATGGGAGACGGATGGCACAGTCATTATTAACCCAGGCTGCAATCAATCCAGTATGGACATCATTGCCTTGTTCCTCATATGGTGTGTCTTGGACAAATTTCTAACCTGGCGGAGCCCACCCCTCTCCAGGCAGCCCCCTTTTAGTTGTCTCTTATGACATTCAGGAGGCACAATGGGCCTATTCTGTCCCTGGACCCACAGGGGAAAGGCGTAGGATTTCTGGTGCATAAAGATATCAAGAATTGAGTATTAGGATGGCACCCAATGTCCAGCAGGCTTATTTCCATCTGTCTAAAGGCAGTACTATTTAATATCACAGTGGTACAAGTCTACGTCTCTACAACAGACTATGACTATGAGCAAATTGAAAATTTGTACAATGAGCTCCAAGACAACATCGATAAGGTACACAAGAAACATATCCTGATTGTACAAGGAGATTGGAATGCTAAAATGGGTACTGGCGCACAGGCATATTGGTGAGATTATTGTGGAACTTTCTGTAATGAGGTAACCAATGAGAGAGGATTGAGATTTTTGAAGTTAGCCAGCTATAACAATCTGGTTCTTGCAAACACATTAGGAGCACATAAAGCATCCAGACGATCAACATGGCACACATCTAATGGTCTACATCACAGCCAGATGGACTACATCATGGTGCAAAACCAATTTCATTCTGGGATTAACAGAGCTAAAACAAGAAGCTTCTCCGGTGCTGATGTTGGAAGTGATGATGACCTTGTGATGCTGAATTTTTGGCTGCGGCTAAGGAAAATCATCAGGCCAAAGTTAACCAGAACCAAGTTTGACTTAAAATGACTCTGACACGAAACATTGCAGTGTCATTCCAAGCAATGATCAGTGGAAAATTTTGCCCCCTTGCTTGCTCTAGAGGAAGACGTAGAAACCATGACCAAAAATTTCAACGCTGTAATGAATGAGGCAGCAATGGCCATCCTTGGCAAACATTGTAAGAAGACAAAACCATGGGTCACACATGAAATATTACAAATATGTGAAATTAGAATAGAACTTGAGAGACAAGAACAGCATTGAGGGAGCTGATAAATACAGAGCGATTGGCAGAAAGATTAAGAAAGGAATGAAGGTGGCTCTAAAATGCTCTAAAATTGAAGAGTGTATCAATAATAAAAATAGCAAATGAGCCTTCCGGGTTGTAAAAGATTTGATGGAGGAAAGATGAACCAAAGCTAATGCAATTCAAGACAAAGAAGGGAACAGTCTTACAGAAGAAAGGGACATCATCAATAGGTGGACAAACTACTGCTCTAATCTATGCAACCACCAGACAAATGAAGATCATCGTGTCGTAGACAGCTCAGATTGAACAGAGGAGGATGACTTTCCAATACTATTTGAAGTAGTAGAGACAGCTGTGAAATCACTCAAGAATGGAAAGGCTACAAGTATTGACAACATCCCAGCTGAACTGATGAAATTCGGAGGAGAAATAGTAATAGATGTACTCACCAAGAACTGCAACAAGATATGGCCGATCAGTGAGTGGCCCTCCATGTGGACACAGTCACTAATCATCACTCTGCCAAAGAAAGGCAACCTGCAATTGTGTCAAAATTACCGGACCATAAGCTTAATTAGCCGTCCCAGCAAAGTGATGTTGAAAGTCATATTGAACAGATTGAAGCCACAAGGAGAGAATATCATTGCTGAAGAACAGACTGGCTTTTGTGCTGGAAGAAGTACCACAGAATAGATTTTCAACCTTCATGTTCTATGTGAGAAGTACTTACAACACCAGCAGGACAGCTATCACGTCTTTGTTGACTTCAAGAAGGCATTTGACAGAGTATGGCATGAAGCTCTCTGTGCGACCATGAAGAAGTACAATGTTGGTCATAAGCTTTATTCTTACCATTAAACAACTGTATGCCAAGGCCAGCAGTGCAGTTCTTGTCAATGGCACAATAGGAGAGTGGTTTCGCACCACTGTTGGAATCCAGCAAGGCTGCCGCCTTTTGCCCACACTGTTCAACATCTACTTGGAGCGTATAATGACTGATGCCCTAGAAGATCACATATGCACAGTCAGTACTGGGGGGCGAACAATCTCAAATCTTCGCTTCGCTGATGACATTGATGGCCTGGCAGGCAGCGAAGATGAACTTGCCAACCTTGTGAAACAATTGGATGAAACCTTTAAAATATGGCATGGAAATCAGTGCAGAGAAAACCAAGCTGATGACAAACAAACGTGATGGGATCAGCTCGCATATCACTGTCAGTGGACAAGAGCTGGAGACAGTGAAACAGTTCAAGTATTTGGGGTTAATCATCACTGATGAAGGATCCAAGGCAGAAATCCGGGCAAGATTTCTTTCACAAACAGCAGCAGTGTGGCAAAGCTAAAGCCAATTTGGAGGAATAAGAACATCTCCCTGAAATCGAAACTGAAACTGCTGCATGCATTGGTCATCTCCATTTTTCTCTATGCATGCGAGACGTGGAACCTTACTGCAGAACTTGAATGGAAAATACAGGTAGCAGAGAAGAGATACTTCCGTAAAATTCTGGGCGTCTCCTACTTCGATCACATCACTAATGAAGAGGTCCTCAACATCATCACCCAATGCACTGGGTCATATGAAGACCTCCTGATGACCATGAAGAAGCGCAAGCTGAAGTGGTGCGGCCAGGTAACAAGATCATCTGGCCTATCCAAGATCATCCTCCAAGGGACAGTACTGGGGAAGAGAAGAAGAGGTAGACAGAAGAAGAGATGGATTGACAACATTAAAGAGTGGACAGGAATGGACTTCACAGAGACTCAAGCACTGACACACAATCATCAGGCGTGGAGACAATTCGTTGATCATCAATGATGGTGCCCCAATGACAATGCGGTCATTGGAGTGATGATGATGAATCTCCTCTTATGGGAGATACTGAATAATTTAGGAAAGTCTTGTGGTTTTTTGTTGGCTCTAAACCTCTGTCCCTTACTTCCCTCCATCTTAAAAAGTCACTGTATGGAGAGTAATTGCATTTCTCTATTATTGTAATTTGGCAAAGAACTGTTGATTGGTTGGAGTGACTGTAATTTGATTATTGTATCATTATCCTCTAGAAAAATTCTCAGCTTTTCCCACTTAATGATCCTCTGATCCCATGTAATCAACCCTCTTATGTCATTATTCTTCTTAGAGAATTAAATCAATAGAGATTTATATAGGAAATAGAGTTTTGGGTACTTAATTCGCCTGTGCTTCATCTGAACTTCCTTTCCTGGACAAACCAGTTTCTTTCTATTGTTATTTTACTGTTTCTATTATTATTGAAATCTTTAACTACAGACTGTACAAATTAAAACATGCTTTCCGTTTTTTCCATTAACATGTCATGCTGATATTTCACTGACTTATTGTAGACCTGCACTTACCAGGTTTGGGTAAAAAGGCATTGTTTCACAATGTTAGGGCTTTTGAAGGGGATGGCCCTTCTCAGAGATTCTTAACTGAGAGCTCCCCCAAAGTACAGTGGCAGTAGGTGCAGCCTCGTAGGAATTTTGAGGCAGTTGCTGGTAAGTTACCAAAGCCAGTAGGTTGAACCTGTTAAATTGTGGGTGTAAAATCAAGAGATTTATTAAAGCTATAAAATAATATTGCTTAATCAAGTTCTACTCATGACCATTTATTTGTTAAGCACTGACAATATCTTACACTGTACAGGACACAAAAGGAAGGCAGGCCTATCCTGAAAACCCTGCACTCTTTTAGAAATACAAAAGTCTTGAAGGAAGAACGCTGAGGAGAGTTTTTCTTTAATGTTTGGTTTGGTTAACATGGATATTGCAGAAGAAGTTAATCTTTTTTGAAGGGAATTGAAAAGCTGGGAAAGTGGTGGTTTGGGAAGTAGGGATCAGGAGAACATTCCACAAGTAGCAGGTGGTGTGGTTAAGGCATGAGGACAGGAATGAGAGGAGCCAAAACTGTGCATTGATAATTGAGTGGAGGGGATGGAGGGGGTGAAAACAGACTAGATACAGATATAGCCAGGAGTTAGGGCCATAAAGGCAAAATAAAGAATTTTAAGCTTCATGCAGTGGACAGTAGGGAACCAATAGAAAGATTTAAAAAAGGAGCATGATTTGATATGATAAGCGAGGAAGATAATTCCAGCATCTTCATTTTGCATATGCTCAAGGTAGGCAGTGTAGGCACTGGGATGCCAGAAAAGAAAGTTGCAGTAATGGATTATGGTACTGACAAGTGTTTGCCAGAGAATGTTCAGATTTTAGATGTGTGTTTGTGGAACAAATAGCGAGCTGTTTATATATTCTGGATGTATGAGAAGAAAACCAGGAGAGGTAATAGGGTTTTCAGTTAGGCCACATTTACAGTTTTGTCGGCATAGCTATGTAGGTCCCGGATGACAAGAAACCACACCCCTTAACCAACATAAGCATGCTGGCCAAAAAAAAAAGAAAAAAAAATCCATTGTAGACACAGATATTTTAATAAAAGAGTGCTTTTGTTGGCATAGCTAATGTCATTGAGGGAAGTGGTGGTGATATACCATCAAAAAAAACTTCTGTTGGTATCAGCTGCATCCATACTAAGGGACTCTGCTTAGTATGGATGCAGCTGATACCAACAGAAGTTTTTTTTGCTTGTATAGCTATGCCAGCAAAGCATTTGTAGTGTAGACAAGACCTTAGTAACATTATTTGTAACTGTTGCATTGGATTAAGTCTACCTCAACGTACATACTACATTCTTTTAAATATTTATATGTTTCAAGATGGTAATACCTGGTCATTAAACACTAAGGACCATATGTAATATTAACCAAAACAATGAATTTAACATCAATGGCATGTTTTAGGTGGAAATCTTTAAGCAAGAGGAAATACCAATGCCCAGAAGGAAGAAAATAAAACCTTAAGAGAAACTAGAAAATCATTCAGCAGCAAATGCACACAGATTCAGCTACACATTTTAGGTTTCACACATCCCCAAAGCAATGTTTATGTACAAATTCTTGATTCACACATGTCTTTGGCATTTTCTATGTGGTAGCAAGCATAAGAAGATCCCAGGAAAAGTATAAATCTGAACTCTTCTTCAGCTACACAGCTGAGTCTTCCAGTGGACTCCATTGAACTTTCTCTGTGTTCTTAAAATAAAGTACCATGGAAATGTGTGTCCCTGCTCATGTTGCACTGGGACAGTGTTTGATACAAACGATTGTACAAGAGAACGATGCAAGCAAGCAGATTCTGAAGTCGAGGAGCTTGAAGAGTGCATTTATCAAGGTGGATTAGCTCCCGGTGAAGGAGAATATATAGTTCAGTGTTTGAAAGGATTTGGTACAAAGTCAGATTTCTGTTAGCTACATGGATGTTGTTTTTTCCCTTTCCTGTCAGCAGGAGGAGTGGTGCTATGTATTAGATTTATTTTAGCAACATTATAGTAGGTTGTGGATACTGGGAAAACTGTTTTGATCTCAACCAGCAAAGGAAAGTATCTGTCGGATTTCCACGAGGTAAAAGGTGGTGGTGGTGAAAGAAATGCTGGGGAAACAAGTTGTAAATGTATTTCAAATTCAGTCTGCTGACTTCTGTTCAATTTATAAACTTACATCAGAAAGAGCCATGGTGGCAGTTAGACGCTGAAAAGGTTACAAGTTCGTTCTTCATCTGGGAATCATTTTAAATTTATTGCTGTATCTGGATCCCCTAGGATTTCTGCAAATACTGTGACGCGAGTTAGACCGCTGCTAGAGCTTCCTGTGTCTGCCTTGGTACTTATGGTGTAGATAATGAGTTTAAAGGGAGTTTCCCCTTTCTATTGAAATATTTACTGCAGCTTATACTGAGCCACAAATAATAAAACAATTTTTTCCATTTTCATTTCCCTAGAGTAAATTATAGAATTATATAGTTTGCATTAGAAGTCCTTTCACTTAAACAATGAAATACTGTAGATTTCATATTTATGTGGCAAGTGTTAAGATTGCGACTTTCACAGTATTGTCTTATTTTTCATATCTTTTCCCATAGATTTCTTGTGTTACAGGAAATGAGCCTTTGAGTGTTCTAGGAAAGCATTCAGTATCGATATTCTATATTAAAACCGGAAAAACAGTTTAAAGGGAACATTTTATTTAAGGTGTCTCTTAAGGGTGATAGAGTTGAGATACTATGTGGCAGTAATTAGATCACCTGGCATATTCTGTCAGAATAAATAGTACAGAAAAATCAAGCAGTCTCAGGAAAGATATATTTGGGGGGAATTGGTGTGCTCTGAAGGGAGAAATCTAGAATATTTTTAGTGTACCTTCCCCATACTTACAATAATCAGTACCTCTAAGAAGAAGGTATTCCTGTAGATTTTTCCTGGTGTGTAAAGCAGAGGAAAATCGTATTTTTGCACTTTCTGTGCATTTTATGATCTGAATTGCTAATCGATAAGAGATCTAGATAAAGGCAATATATTATCTAGCCAATATATGTATATATTACATTGGCTATCACAACACTCAAATCAAGTTTGAAAAAGATCTCTACCATATTATTGCTATATTGCAGAAATGTGCTTGATTAGTAATCGGTTGTCTTGATGACTGGAACTTTATTTTTTGTAAAAACAACGAGGAGTCCTTGTGTTTTCTTAGAGACTAACAAATTTATTTGGGCATAAGCTTTCGTGGGCTAGAACCCACTTCATCAGATGCCCAGACCTGATCACTCTACTGTCACACTCAAAACAGTCTAAGATGGAGAAACTAATAGTGCTCCCAGTGTTCCTGGGAGCTAGTGGAGCTGAATGACAAAATGAAAGGAAATTTGTAGTGCTGACATATTTGTTAAAGCAGGTATTAGAGATCTTATTTTCTAAGAAATGCTCCATAAACTTCAGAGCCAGTCGACTTTATTTTTAATTTAGCTAGTTTTTACTGGTGGAATAATAAGCGTGATCTCCACTGGGCAAAAATTTTAGGTGGTTAACTGTAGATATAAATTTATTAACCAAACTATTATACAAGAACAAAACTGTTCCTTCGCCCCATCAAAGACGGGGGCGGGGGCGGGGGGCGCTAGTAGATTGGGCACTGGACTGGGACCTGACTTGTGTTCTTGGCTCTCACATAACTGACCTCTGTGTGACTGTGGGTGAGTCACTTCACTTCTCTGTGACCCCTGGCATCCAAAGTCATTGATTACACTGTTAAGATTGTACTTGTATTAATATTTATAGTATTTTTCCGTTTGAAATGATAGATTTATTTTCTACTATTTTTCTAAAGAAAAGAGAAATATGATCCATGTACTTCACAAGATTTGACAAAATAGTCTGAAAAACAGTTTAGTCATATAATATTGTTAGCTAGAAGCAGGGCTTGGAACAAACAGCTCTCCTAATAAGTAGAAACTTGACCTGGGAAGCAAGATGAATGGGAGGCTGTGACTCCTTCCCATAGCTCTGTTCCTGATGCTGATGAGACAGACCAGTGCTTGAAAAAATCCCTTTAGCATATCTCTTGACTCTGTATTGTATTGTATTGTTTGTTTTTTAAGTCCTGTTAATGCTAATGTTGGGGAAAGTGGAAGTTTTAAAATTTTCAGCTAATTTTTGAGCTGCCTGTTTAATTTTTTGCCGTTTGTACTTAATGCCATGTTGTAGAGGCTTCAAAACAATCTACTTGCTAGGAGTTGTATAAATGAACTATAATCACACCAGTCTCAGGTTTGTAGTAACTTATTTAACTTTACAAGTGTGATGCTTTTGAGAGTCATAAGGAAACATCAGAGTCCACTTTGAGCAGCCATATTTTGCCTCATTTAAATATTCTTATAATACATTGGGCTGAATGCTAATACTAGCATACTTTATATTTCTGTTTTTCCTTCAGTAATTCAAAATACTATTTTTGAGGTGTTTGAAGATACATAGCATATTGAGAAATACATAGTTTCTAATCTTATTGTACCTAACATCGATGGATTCCCTTGTAGCCTCATCATTACTGGTGTCCCTTTGCTACAATGGCCTTACATGCTGACCATGTGGCAGATGGTGTCTCCCATCTATTCCATTTCTTTGTCTTCCACAACCAATTTTGTCATGTGCCTATGACTTACAAGCTCATTTTGATTCATTTCTCTTCTAAGCTGGGCTTCATAGTATTCTTGTAAGAGTTAAGCATTAGATGATAAAACCAATCACTTAGAAAGTGCATTTGACCACTCTAAATCTCTGGTAGGTATATCGATAAGAGATAATGTCTACTTCACAGGAAACTAGAGATATTTGAAAACCAAATTAAATCCTGTAACATCAGAATAATAGGTCTGCCTGTAGATTTAGATGGCATGGATTTTTGCATTAAGCTTTCACTATTGTTGGAAACTATGCTAGGGAAGAAATTTGAGCCACCATTGCAAATTGCTAAAGCCTTTCTCATACTGTCTAGGTCTTCTATATTGATTGCTGTTTCTAACTGAGCTGTATGTAGTGCCCTGGTGATAATCTTTACTTCAATAACCGATACAGAAAATAATGCAGTAGGTATGAAATAGTAACGGTAATCTCTTATATTTAGGAGAAAGTATTCTGCTTTCCTAGATATCACCAGGGTTTCATAGGATCTCAGGAAAAAAGGGTACTGTTAAAATAAAACTTATCTAGCAGCCTGGATAGATGAGTCCTTTCTTCTGAAAAATTTAAGGAAATCACAGAAGGAAGTTACCGTTTTTGATTACAGTGATGTAAAAATGTTTCTACTTCGAGTGCTTGTTCACGTCGATTCCAATCAGGTGTGCATGCGCCACGTGCATGGTCGTCAGAAACTTTTTCCCTTAGAAGCTCCCGTTGGATGGGCATGGTGCTCAATATACGACCCTGCTGACCCAATACCCCTTCAATTCTTTCTTACCATCTGTGGCGGCCATTGGAACTGTGACTCACTTGCTTTGCAAGTGCTCCCTTAGTGTAGTTACCTACTCTAGTTCTTGTTGTTGTTTTCTTGTTTTGCAGTTAGTTACTAGTACGGTTATAGTTATAATTAATATAGGTGTTTGTGAGCGAGATCTTTCCCTATTCCCTCACCCCTCCTTGGGCTCTGGGGCGTGCTGCGAACCCAAGGCTTTAAGTCTTGCAGCGCATGCCACAAGCCCATGTCAAATAGTGACCCCCACCACTCTTGCTTGAGGTGTCTGGGGAAGGCGCATCAGACCAAGCGCTGCAAAATCTGCAGGGCTTTTAAACCTAGGAGCGGGATTTCTGTTTGAAGCAGCTGCTCATGGACTCCGCACTTTGTCCAACGGCTTCAGGACACCAAGGCTCGGGCCACAACAGGGAGCAGCGGACCGGCACCACTCTACTTCCCTGATGCCCCACAAGTGACATAAAAGGACTGAGAGAGGCTGCTCTCTTCAGAGAGCTGCAGGACTGCCAGGGGATGCTTTGCTGCAGCCAAAGAAGGACCCAGCTCCCAGACAGCAAGAATCAGTGCCATCGACTCTGGCGCCCCATAAGGCATGGTGCCAGGTGGAGGTGTTGGAGCCACCCTCCACCCCGGACACTTTTGAAGCCTCAAGAGATTTCATAGAGATGACTGCGGTTCAGCCCCCGGTTATTGGGGACAAGTCTCCGGTACCGTCAAGACTGGTACTGTTCAGAGGCAAACTCATCAGGATGCGGTGCTCCCAGTCCCCGGACTCGCACCGTGCCCGGCAATGTTCCCGATCCCTGTCCCTGCGACATCATTCCCCGGCACCGAACCCAGCAGGAACACTCCTGGCACCGGGGGCATGGTGATGTATCTCTACGACACCAAGGACGGATCAGCACCTGTCCACAGCACCCTTGAAGGACCGGCACTGACAAGCAGCACTGGAGCCCAGCAGCCAATCACCAACACGGGACCCATGGCACCGTTCCCTGTCACCAGACCGCCAGCACTGATCCTTGGCGAGATTGTAAACCTCAGCACCGGTCCACTTCCTCTTCCACATGACAGTTGTGGCCTGGACATGGGGCTTCGGCTCCGCCATGGTCATAGCTTTCAGGCACTTCAGCCTTGGTGTTCTGAAGCTCTTCTTGAATTGCTGCTCACAAACCAGGAAGAATTAGTAGGGGAAGCAAAAGTGGATGGGAACCTGGGAGGCAGTGACCATGAGTTCAGGATCCTGACACAAGGAAGAAAGGAGAGCAGCAGAATACGGACCCTGGACTTCAGAAAACCAGACTTTGACTCCTTCAGGGAATGGGTGAGCAGGATCCCCTGGGAGAATAACATGAGGGGGAAAGGAGTCCAGGAGAGCTGACTGTATATTAAAGAATTCTTATTGAGGTTGCAGGAACAAACCATTCCGATGTGTAGAAAGAAAAGTAAATATGACAGGCGACCAGCTTGGCTTAACAATGAAATCCTTGCTGATCTTAAACACAAAAAAGAGGCTTACAAGAAGTGGAAGATCGGACAAATGACCAGGGATGAGTATAAAAATATTGCTCAGGCATGCAGGAGTGAAATCAGGAAGGCCAAATCACATCTGGAGTTGCAGCTAGCAAGAGATGTTAAGAGTAACAAGAAGGGTTTCTTCAGGTATGTTAGCAACAAGAAGAAAGCCAAGGAAAGTGTGGGCCCCTTACTGAATGAGGGAGGCAACCTAGTGACAGAGGATGTGGAAAAAGCTAATGTACTCAATGCTTTTTTTGCCTCTGTCTTCACAAACAAGGTCAGCTCCCAGACTACTGCACTGGGCAGCACAGCATGGGAAGGAGGTGGCCAGCCTTCTGTGGAGAAAGAAGTGGTTCGGGACTATTTAGAAAAGCTGGACGAGCACAAGTCCATGGGGCCAGATGCGCTGCATCCGAGAGTGCTAAAGGAGTTGGCGGATGTGATTGCGGAGCCATTGGCCATTATCTTTGAAAACTCATGGTGATCGGGGAAGGTCCCCGGTGACTGGAAAAAGGCTAATGTAGTGCCCATCTTTAAAAAAGGGAAGGAGGATGATCAGGGGAACTACAGGCCAGTCAGCCTCACCTCAGTCCCCAGAAAAATCATGGAGCAGGTCCTCAAGGAATCCATTCTGAAGCACTTAGATGAGAGGAAAGTGATCAGGAACAGTCAGCATGGATTCACCAAGGACAAGTCATACCTGACTAATCTAATTGCCTTCTATGACAAGATAACTGGCTCTGTGGATGAGGGGAAAGCAGTGGATGTATTGTTCCTTGACTTTAGCAAAGCTTTTGACACGGTCTCCCACAGTATCCTTGTCAGCAAGTTAAAGAAGTATGGGCTGGATGAATGGACTATAAGGTGGATAGAAAGCTGGCTAGATTGTCGGGCTCAACAGGTAGTGATCAATGGCTCCATGTCTAGTTGACAGCCGGTATCAAGCGGAGTTCCCCAAGGGTCGGTCCTGTGGCCGGTTTTGTTCAATATCTTCATTAATGATCTGGAGGATGGTGTGGATTGCACTCTCAGCAGGTTTGCAGATGACACTAAACTGGGAGGAGAGGTATATACACTGGAAGGTAGGGATAGGATACAGAGGGACCTAGATAAATTAGAGGATTGGGGCAAAAGAAATGTGATGAGGTTCAACAAGGACAAGTGCAGAGTCCTGCACTTACGATGGAAGATTCCAATGCACTGCTACAGACTAGGGACCGAATGACTCGGCAGCAGTTCGGCAGAAAAGGACCTAGGGGTTACAGTGGATGAGAAGCTGGATATGAGTCAACAGTGTGCCCTTGTTGCCAAGAAGGCCAGTGGCATTTTGGGATGTATATGTAGGGGCATTGCCAGCAGGTCGAGGGACGTGATCGTTCCCCTCTATTCGACACTGGTGAGGCCTCATGTGGAGTACTGTGTCCAGTTTTGGGCCCCACACTGCAAGAAGAATGTGGAAAAATTGGAAGGCATCCAGCAGAGATCAACAAAAACGATTAGGGGACCTGAACACATGACTTCTGAGGAGAGGCTGAGGGAACTGGGATTATTTAGTCTGCAGAAGAGAAGAATGAGGGGGGATTTGATAGCTGCTTTCAACTACCTGAAAGGGGGTTCCAAAGAGGATGGCTCTAGACTGTTCTCAGTGGTAGCAGATGACAGAACGAGGAGTAATGGTCTCAAGTTGCAGTGGGGGAGGTTTAAGTTGGATATTAGGAAAAACTTTTTCACTAAGAGGGTGGTGAAGCACTGGAATGTGTTACCTAGGGAGGTGGTGGAATCTCCTTCCTTTGAGGTTTTTAAGATCAGACTTGACAAAGCCCTGGCTGGGATGATTTAGTTGGGGATTGGTCCTGCTTTGAGCAGGGGGTTGGACTAGATGACCTCCTGAGGTCCTTTCTAACCCTGATATTCTATGATTTTTCAGAGTCTGATGCCAATTCGTACAATTCGAAGTGCAGTCAGCACAGGTTGGGCAGGCGCCGAAAGGATGCACGTGCAGCTTGGCAGCCACAGTGACAACCCCCCAGGCAATGGCCCTTTTGGAATCCCTGGGCTTACCATCAGGCCCAGGGTACCCCTTCCGGGGGCTCTAGGTTTGTGACCTCAGGCCTCCGCCCTTCCCAGTCACATAGAGATAGACCTGCCCCTCGGGGAGCTGGCCGTAACCAGCTCAGGACTTGCCGCTAGTTCATGAGACAGCCACCCCTGCTGAGCCAGTGGCGGAGCCTGGTACAGTCCAGGAGCAACCCAAGCAGCTCAAGGGCCAGGAGGACCCTGTACCACCACTCGCCACCTCATCTTCCTCACCCAATGAGGCGGTATCAGGGGCGTCAGCTTCGGGGCCCCTGCCTACTGATCACAGGGTACACCAAGACCTGCTCCATCACATTGCCCAGAACATGGGCCTGCAAGCGGAGGAAGTGGTCGAGGCAGAGGACCTTATGGTAGACATTCTTTCCACAGAAGGTCCTTCTGGGTGGCACTACTGCTAATAAAGACCATTCAAAACACTATTAAGACCTTGTTGCAGACTCTAGCCTCCATTCCGCCCACTGCCAGGGGCATAGAGAGGAAGTACTTTGTCCTTTCCAAGGGCTACAAGTACTTCTTCTTGCACCCATATCCTTGCTCCATGGTGGTCTCGGCGGTAAATGAAAAGGAGTGTCAGGGGCAACAGGCACCGGCCCCAAGTCTAAGGAAACTAAATGCATGGACCCCTTAGGCAGGAAGAACCATGCCACAGGAGGCCTCCAGTTGAGGATAGCCAACCACCAGGCTATCCTCAGCAGGCACAACTTTAATTCTTGGACTTCTGTGTCTGAGAGTCAAGGGCAGAATTCTCCGCCATAGTTGAGGAGGAGAAGGCAGTAGCGAGGACCGCCTTACAGGCCTCCCTCGACTCGGCTGATTCAGCTGCCCATACCCTCTCCTCGGGGGTAGTGATGAGAAGAACTTTCTAGCTCCAAGTGTCCGGGTTACCTCTTGCAGGACCTTCCCTTCGAGAGCGCAGGGCTGTTCTCGGACCAGACCAACTCAAAGCTACACAGCCTGAAGTTGCTGGGGATGCACATGCCGGCTACCCAGCGCAAGCATTTCAAGCCCCAGCCGCAGCACCAGCGGCAGTACCAACCCCGCCAAAGCAGCACTTCTACGGCTGTAGGGGCAGAAATATCAGGCGCAAGCCTTAAAACCCGCCTTCAGGGCAAGTATAGGGCCTGACCAAGCCATCATCGGGCTCCAACAAGGCTTTTGAAGGGATGCGTGAGGACGGCATACCCGCTGCTATTCATGAATCCTTCCCTGTGCTTCATGTATCATCTGTTCCACTTCCACCATGCTTGGTCCCTCGAGTGCTCTGCATGATAGATGTGGGATATTCTCTCCAGTTCTGCTCCTCCCCTCCCTCCCACTCCACTTCCCCGTCCCTCTACAGGGACACTTCTCACGAGCAACTCCTTATCCAGGAGGTGCAATTACTCCTTGCCATAGGGGCAGTGAAGGAGGTTCCGCAGGAGCTAAGGGGCAAGGGTTTCTACTCCCAATACTTCCTTATCCCCAAGGCAAAGGGGGGTCTCAGACCCATTCTATACCTGCGAGGACTCAACAAGTTCGTGGTTAAGTTGAAGTTCCGCATGGTCTCCCTGAGCACAATCATACCTTCCCTGGATCCAGGGGACTGGTATGCCGCCCTCGACATGAAAGATGAGTACTTTCACATAGCCATTCGTCTAGCTCACAGATGTTTCCTGAGGTTTGTGGTCGACCACAAACACTATCAGTTCATGGTGCCATTCGGTCTATCGACAGCCCCCCAAGCGTTCACCAAGTGCATGTCGGTGGTTGCGCCTTTCTCCGCAAGAGGCAGGTACAGGTGTATCGCTACCTTGATGACTGGCTGCTGCGGGGGTGCTTCAGAGAGCAGGTGGAGTCTCAAGTCTAGTCTGTCAGAGCTACCTTTGAGAGACTAGGACTCCTCCTCAACGTGAACTAATCAACGCTGTCACCGACCCAAAGAATAAAACTCATTGGGGCGGTGCTGGACTCGGTACAAGTGAGAGTAGACCTGCTGGAGTCCCAATTCCAAGCAGTGACAGACATCATCCAGACTCTCAGGCAATACCCGACCACAACTGCAAGGGGATGCCTGAGTCTCCTCGGCCACATGGCAGTCTGCACCTACATGGTCAGACATGCCAGATTGAGGTTCAGACCACTCCAGGTGTGATTCACGTCAACCTATCACCCAGGATGAGACAGCTTGTATCATAGAATCATAGAATATCAGAGTTGGAAGGGACCTCTGGAGGTCATCTAGTCCAACCCCCTGCTCAAAGCAGGACCAATCCCCAACTAAATCATCCCAGCCAGGGCTTTGTCAAGCCTGACCTTAAAAGGGGATTCCACCACCTCTCTACGTAACGCATTCCAGTGTTTCACCACCCTCCTAGTGAAAAAGTTTTTCCTAATATCCAACCTAAATCTCCCCCACTGCAACTTGAGACCATTACTCCTTGTCCTGTCATCTGCTATCACTGAGAATAGTCTAGATCCATCCTCTTTGGATCCACCTTTCAGGTAGTTAAAAGCAGCTATCAAATCCCCCCTCATTCTTCTCTTCCGTAGACTAAACAATCCCAGTTCCCTCAGCCTCTCCTCATAAGTCATGTGTTCCGGATCCCTAATCATTTTTGTTGCCCTTCGCTGGACTCTCCCCAATTTCTCCACATCCTTCTTGTAGTGTGGGGCCCAAAATTGGACACAGTACTCTAGATGAGGCCTCACCAATGTCGAATAGAGGGGAACAATCACGTCCCTCGACCTGCTGGCAATGCCCCTACTTATACACCCCAAAATGCCATTGGCCTTCTTGGCAACAAGGGCACACTGTTGACTCATATCCAGCTTCTCGTCCACTATCACCCCTAGGTCCTTCTCTGCAGAACTGCTGCCTAGCCATTCGGTCCCTAGTCTGTAGCGGTGCATTGGATTCTTCCATCGTAAGTGCAGGACTCTGCACTTGTCCTTGTTGAACCTCATCACATTTCTTTTGCCCCAATCCTCCAATTTGTCTAGGGCCCTCTGTATCCTATTCCTACCCTCCAGCGTATCTACCACTCATCCCCGTTTAGTGTCATCCGCAAACTTGCTGAGGGTGCAATCCACACCATCCTCCAGATCATTAATGAAGATATTGAACAAAACCGGCCCCAGGACCGACCCTTGGGGCACTCCGCTAGATACCGGCTGCCAACTAGACATGGAGCCATTGATCACTACCCGTTGAGCCCGACAATCTAGCCAACTTTCTACCCACCTTGTTGTGCATCCATCCAGCCCATACTTCTTTAACTTGCTGACAAGAATACTGTGGGAGACCGTGTCAAAAGCTTTGCTAAAGTCAAGGAATAACACGTTCACTGCTTTCCCTTCATCCATAGAACCGGTTATCTCATCATAGAAGGCAATTAGATTAGTCAGGCATGACTTGCCCTTTGTGAATCCATGCTGACTGTTCCTGATCACTTTCCTCTCCTCTAAGTGCTTCAGAATTGATTCCTTGAGGACGTGCTCCATGATTTTTCTGGGGACTGAGGTGAGGCTGACTGGCCTGTAGTTCCCAGGATCCTCCTCCTTTCCTTTTTTAAAGATTGGCACTACGTTAGCCTTTTTCCAGTCTTCCGGGACTTCCCCCGATCGCCATGAGTTTTCAAAGATAATGGTCAATGGCTCTGCAATCACATCCGCCAATTCCTTTAGCACTCTTGGATACAACATCAGGAGTACAGAATGAGCTTGCAGACCACCTCAGCAGGTTGTTTCGCAGCCATGAGTGGTCCATCTGTCCAGATGTCATACATTCCATCTTCCAAGGATGGGGGTTTCCCCAGATAGATCTGTTTCCCACCAGGAGCAATAGGAAGTGTCCAACATTCTGCTGGCTCCATCTCTGACGCGTTCATGCTACTCTGGGGAGACCACCTCATGTATGTCTTCCCGCCAGTCCTACTCGTCCACGAGGTGCTGCTCAAGATCCACAGAGACAAAGCGGAGGCAATTCTGCTGGCCCCAGTGTGACCACGCCAACATTGGTACACCACACTTCTGGAGTTTCAGTGGACACCCTGATCGCACTGCCGCTCTACCCTGATCTGATCACACAGGCCCACAGTTGCTTCCTTCACCCAGACCTCCAGTCCCTCCATCTCATGGCTCGGAAGCTTCATGGTTAAACTCAACGGAGCTCCAATGCTCAGAATGAGTGAGGGAGGTGCTGCTTGGTAGCAAGAAACTTTCACCAGGCCCACTTACCTAGCGAAGTGGAAAAGGTTCTCGTTCTGGTGTGAGCAGCATCACGCAACTCCACTTCAGGCATCTATACCGCTCATCCTGGAGTATCTATTGCATCTAAAGCAGCAGGGATTGGCAGGATCATCCATCAGGGTACACCTTGGTGCCATTTTGACGTTCCACCCAGGAGAGTTGGGGCACTCTGTATTCTCCAACCCCATGGTAGGGTGTTTCCTGAAGGGCATGGAAAGGCTATATCCACATTTGCGACCACCTCTATCTGGCCCTCTCCAGACTAATGGGGCTCCCATTCGAACCACTGGCGACATGCTACCTTCTATATCTCTCGTGGAAGGTGGCATTCCTGGTTGCCATCACATCAGCCAGGAGGGTGTCCAAGTTAAAAGTGCTAACCTCCAACCTCCCCTACACGGTCTTCCATCAGGACAAAGTACAACTCAGGCCTCACCCAGCCTTCCTGCCCAAGGTGGTGTCTCAATTCCACATTGGCCAAGACATCCTTCTGCTAGTCTTCTATCCCAAGCCTCATGCTAGTGTGCAGGAGCAGAGCCTTCACTCCCTGGATGTCTGGTGTGCACTAGCATTCTATATCAAGCCCACAAAACCTTTCAGGAAATCGAACCAACTGTTTGTGGTGGTGGCAGATTAGATGAAAGGGCTTCCGGTCTCTTCACTATGCATTTCTTCCTGTATCACGGACTGCATCCATACCTGCTACGAGCTGGCCAAGGTCCCAGCCACAGCTCTTATGGCCCGCTCAACAAGAGCACAAGCCTCGTCAGCCGCCTTCCAGGTGCCTCTCCAGGAGATCTTGAGAGCGGCAACCTGGTCTTCCATGCACACATTTACCACTCACTACGACATCACCCGACATGCCAGAGAGGATGCAGCTTTCGGCAGAGCAGTTCTCTGATCAGCGATTCCTTAACTTTGACCCCACCTCCGGGGAAGCACTTGGGAGTCACCTGATTGGAATGGATGTGAACAAGCACTTGAAGAAGAAAAAATGGTTACTCACCTTCTCGTAACTCTTGTTCTTCAAGATGTGTGGTTCATGTCCATTCCAATACCTACCCTCCTTCCCCTCTGTCGGAGTAGCTGGCAAGTAGGAACTGAAGGGGGGACGGGTCGGCAGGGTCATATATTGAGCGCCATTCCAGAGGGCTCCCCAGCCGACCCGACAGGAGCTGCTAAGGGGAAAAGTTTCCAACGATCGTGCACGCGGCTCAAGCTCACCTGATTGAAATGGATGGGAGCAACACATCCCGAAGAACAACAGTTACGAGAAGGAGAGTAACTGTTTTTTCTTGTCTTACATTCATAGAGAACAAGTTCGTCATGTAAATAAGAAAGGTAAATGAAACAGTCTTACCGTAGTATCTAGCTAAGCCATAGTGTTCCTTTTTATATTAACCAAAGAGGTTTTTTTAAACTGCGATTTGCTGTGCTGTGTTTTTCTTTTTTCTAATATCTTAATCTATGTTGTCCTACAAATTGCCCAAAATGGACCTGACTAAACACAATATATCTTAGCAATGTAAACTGATTTTTTCTTTATGAATACAAACATTTTTATTTACGTTTGTCAATTTCATCAATAGTGACATCACTGATCTGTGAATTTGAAAAGTATAAACTTGTAAAAATATATACACAAAAAACATCATTGTTGCATATTTCAAAACCAGATTTAACTTTGTTTATAATCACCTAGGCTCAATGTATAGACTAGAAATCCTTTAATTTCCACCCACATCTGATATCTATTTCTAATATTGGCTACAGACTGTCACTCATGGCTCACAGATCCAAGTACAGAGCATCTTCTAATTCTCCTACCTGTTGTGAGAAATATAAAAATATCTTTCCTTTTACCCTTTGTGCGGGTTCCTTCCACATTCTGAACTCTGGGATACAGATGTGGGGACCCGCATGAAAGACCCCCTACGCTTATTCTTACCAGCTTAGGTTAAAACTTCCCCAAGGCACAGATTCCTTTCTTGCCTTGGGTTTGCTGCCACCACCAAGTGATTTAACAAATAATCAGGGAAAGGACCACTTGGAGTCCTGGTCCCCCCAAATATTCCCCCAAGCCTACAGCCCCTTTCCTGGGAAAGGCTTAAGCATATATTCTCACCAATTGGTTACAAAGGGACTACAGATCCAAACCCCCTGGGTCTTAGAACAATGGAAAAATCAGTCAGGTTCTTAAAAAGAAGGATTTTATTTAAAGAGAAAAAGGTAAAAGAATCATCTCTGTAAACTTAGGCTGGTAGTTAACCTTACAGAGTAGCAGAAAATTCAAAGAGCACAGAGGAACCCCCTCTAGCCTTAGTTTCAAAGTTACAACAAAACAGGGATAAACCTCCCTCTAGCAAAGGGAAAATTCACAAGTTGAGAAAACAAAGATAAACTAATACACCTTGCCTGGCTGTTACTTCCAAGTTTGAAATAAGAAAGACTTGTTTAGAAAGATTTGGAGAACATGGATTGATGTCTGGTCCCTATTAGACCCAAGAGTGAATGGCCACAGACACAAAGAACCCAAAACAAAACCTCTCCCCCTTCCCTTTGCTAGAGGGAGGTTTATCCCTGTTTTGTTGTAACTTTGAAACTAAGGCTAGAGGGGGTTCCTCTGTGCTCTTTGAATTTTCTGCTACTCTGTAAGGTTAACTACCAGCTTAAGTTTACAGAGATGAATGTTTTACCTTTTTCTCTTTAAATAAAATCCTTCTTTTTAAGAACCTGACTGATTTTTCCATTGTTCTAAGACCCAGGGGGTTTGGGTCTGTAGTCCCTTTGTAACCAATTGTTAAGGATATATGCTCAAGCCTTTCCCAGGAAAGGGGCTGTAGGCTTGGGGGAATAGGACTCCAAGTGGTCCTTTCCCTGATTGTTTGTTAAATCACTTGGTGGTGGCAGCAAACCCAAGGCAAGAAAGGAAGCTGTGCCTTGGGGAAGTTTTAACCTAAGCTGGTAAGAATAAGTGTAGGGGGTCTTTCATGCGGGTCCCCACATCTGTACCCCAGAGTTCAAAGTGGGGAAGGAACCCTGACACAAGGTTATAAAAAATGAGCCAAGCTGTGATAAGGGAGGGGTGTATGTATTGGAGGTGAGAAGAGGATAGATGTAGTGCTGCAGGAATGCAGAATGGGAAGCACACAGTTGCTTTTGTCAGAAGACATGCTGAAAATAATCATCTAAATCCATCTCCAGATTTTTTTTGTTTTTACATTTTAATTTATTTGATTATTTAGGTTTTTATTATGCATGAGCGGAAGTGAAGGAATTGCCTGTGGGGAGGTTATCACCTCTATTTAACATAAGCAGATCTTGTAGACATTTTGTAATTAAATAAATTACACTAGGAATACCCTGACCCTGCACCATTGATTTTTTCCTGCAGAAGAAAACTGACCTGCAACAAGGCTCTGAAATCTACTATTGATCAGCAAAGGGGGCAACCATGTCAATTCATATAGATATAGAAAGTAGTCCATATTAAAGAAATTATCTAATACTAAGTCAGAGATCCAGTAACCTGCCCAAGGCCCAGTCCCAAGCTTTATCTGTTAGTGCACTGTAGCTGTGCTGAAGTGCTGAGCGCAGGCACCTCATATGCCAGACACAGGCATTGAAGTCCAGGACCTCAGATGCACCAGACTAACACAGTGAAGCCCAGGGCCCTAGCACAAACGCCACCAGGAACTGTGAGAGACCCTGACACAAGTGATGGGAAGAGTTTGCACTTGAATGGTGGATGTCTTGCAAATGTCACTGGGTTACAGCCATAGCAGCCTGGCAGGGAAGGGGGAAAGCGTGGAAGCTCACCAACCAGCTTGTGAAGCAGGCTGAACACCACCGCTTCTGCCTTGTGGGCTTTGGGAAATGCAGCTACTTGGAGGAGCCACAGCTGCATGGGAAGAGACTAGCTCAAAGAGTGCTCAGTATGTGGGGGCTACCAAGCCCGGAGGGGATGGGAGAAGGAAGGAGCTTGGTGTCACAGAGGAGCCATAGCCAAGTTCTTCTTGTCAGCTGCAGCCACCAATGGGGGAGGAGGGAAAATAAGATTACTTTCCTCCCCAGATTAAGTGGGGTACCAGAGGTTTGCACCAAGACCTGAAATTCAGAACAGCAGTGGCATACAGCAGGAGCAGCAGTGGAGGACAGATCAACAAGAGGCCTGTTTCTGTCAGCGCTTGAAAAAAGTGCTGGGAAAGAACTGATATCAACCTGCTTAACAAAGATTTATTGACCTGCTGCCACTGTGGCCTGCCCACCGGTGTGGACTCCATTCTTCTAGTCCTCACACCATAACTCATATATTTCACTTCTTAAGTTATCGCAGTCTTGTCTAAGAATGGGAGAGATTTGGACACTTTTTTATTTTTATTGTGTAGAAGTTACAAAATACCATTAAGAAACCTGAAACCAAATTATCAATAACACATGCAGTTATCACAAAATGGTTCTGCTTGTAATTGTTCTTGAAAAATGCTGAGACACAAAGAAAATGTTGCTAAATTAGGCATTAAATCTTAAATATCTGCAATGCAGAAATTGATACTGAACTAAGGGAATTTGAAGGAACTGGTTTCTCCTTTACTTCAGCTAAAATTTCTTACAAATTGAGGTCATTAATGGAGTTTTAAAGCAGCTACTGTTTCATGAGAGAGGCAACTAAACACTCTTGTAGACTGGATTATTTTTAAGCAAACCACAAGATTATTAGCAAGAATTTTGTTGGTCTACATAATCAAGTCCTAGCTACACTATAAATCTCAGCAGTGTTGTACCTGGGTCTCAAGACAACTGTGTTTTAACATGGTTATATGAATGGGGTCTCTGGCTAGATGCATGAGAAGCATGGCAATTCTGCTGTTTAATTTCTTTCAAAACTTAGTTCCATGATTTAAAAATGAAAACTGGAAAACGCTGCAAATTGAAAGTTCTGTCTCAACAGCAGCATGCCATTTGTCTTTCAGCATCCCAGAATAATGCAATCTATTCCTGGTTCCTTTTCTTCCTCTTACTCTCCCCTAGCTTCATTAAACCCTCTTAATTACTACTTCCTTTTGAAATGTTGCTAAAAAGTCTGTTCAAATGAATGGTTTGTTGCTGGAGTGGCATTTTTGTTTTAGAGAAAACATTTAGTAAAGCAAATTCCTGATGTCTCTTTGAACCCAGTTTGCTGTAACACTGACATTTCTTTTACGTTGTTTTGCACGCTTCATATTTCCTCTTGGTTTATTATTTACCAAAATACTAATTTGTATTTTAGAAAAAGTTTGACTATGTCTGCTTAATCAATTTGATTATCAACTTGAGTTTGTGCATAAAAACTCAGTAGTATATTTTCCTTTTAGATTTCTTGGAATAAATTGTCTCTTACAATATAACATATGGAACACAATATGAGACTTTCCAAGACTTACATAGCAAGAACAATTAATATTGAGCATTGTTCTATATTACAACAGGGCACTGGCTGTCACAGTTGGACATGCTATTGCAAATTATATACCTTTTCCATAAAGAAATAGATGTTAGACCAGTCAGGTGATGGCACTGATAGAAACTTCCAGGGTGCTTTTTAATGTGTGTTAAGTGCTGAAGGAGACAGTAGATGTGATCACAAGATGGAGATACACTGTAGACTTTTTTACTTGCCTGTCAAGAAGAGATATGACACTTGAATTTCAATTAAAAGTAAAAGCCCAAATCAGAGATTCAGTATTAATTTTTAAAATGCATATGCTGAAGACTCACAAGAAATAATGTGTGAATTGTGAAGCTCATTAAAATGCCTTCCTTCTAGGTGAGATGTCCCTTTAAAGGAATGGCATCTTAATTGGCAAGTATTGCTGTCTGTGATACCAGGGTGATCCTTGTCATCTTTTATTGGTTAAATCAAGTTTTTGTGTTTAATTCACAACTTTATACTGTCTTACTCTCAGTTGCTGTTGTACATCTTGTCAGTTCCAGCAGTGATATGGTTCTGCAATACTCTTAAATTTCCAGTTAGTGCTGGTAAAGTTTATGTGGATGAAGTTTAAAATAAATGGAAATGGTAAGTAACAAAATGGACACTAATCAAATGAGTCTCAGGAGAGTGGGATAAGATGTGAGTATATTGTGAATATCAGGATACGTTTTTGATGATAGTTAAGATGAGAATGGTTGATGCGTTACATAGGAAGGGAATATTTTATTTCTCTGGTGGGAAGGGGAGAGTATTGCAATTAGTGGAAGTCCAATTATGAAGCAGTACTCCTTGGGAGAAAGGAAGCTTATCCAGTTATGGAAAATGAAACAATTCAGTAATTTTATTTCAAGGGGCCAGGCCTATTATCTATGGTGACTTGCCCCCTAAGCATTTTTGTGGTAGATCAGCTAATTAATTTCTCTTCATAATCAGAATAGTTTAAAGGAAAAACACCCATAGAGTTTGATTCCGTAAATAAAACTGAGTTTACTTAGTTAGAGCATCAATTTAAATTAATTTTATTATTTTGTAGTAGTCACAAAGAACTTAAAGGCATGCATGTATAATGTAATCACTTGCATTTTTTTGCATGTTTTTCAGAGCCATTTTTGAGGATGTGCTTCCTCTTCAGAAATGAGTGAAAGGGAAAGCCTGGAGAAAACATAATGGAAACCAAAATACTGGGTGGAAGGGAAATGCAAATCTTCAGCAGTCACCTGCTAAATGGCTGTTTTAGGGCAGCAGCTTTTAGCGTATTCATGATGTTGCCAAACTGTTCAGATTTCTCACACTTCTACCAATCTCTCATACATTTAATTTGGGCACAGGAGAGGTTGAGATTGTGGTATTGAACATTAAACCATTGATGGTTTCTTGTGGCTTTTCCTTTTTGTCACCATTCCTAAGGAGGGAGCCACATTTTTAAGATACTGTTATGCAAAATATTTTTAGAGGGGGAAAGATTTCTCGAGGAATGGAGGTCTACATGTTCAACATCTCTTCCTACACTTATTGAAAGCATTGCACTACTCTGAAAAACAACTATAGAAATGGCATCACAGGGTTTCATATTTGTGTCTTGGTGATTTTCACATCAAATGTACTCAGTTTACAAGTAAAAATATATTTTTATCTGCAAACGCAACTTAGAATATAAGAATGAGGTTTTTTCCTCCTTGTTCATCAACTGTAATAAAGTTTCTGAAGGCCAAATTTATACCCTCAGTGATAGCTGGGCAACCTTGTCTTCTGTGAGTTCGTACAAGTATAATTGATTGGAACTTAGTAAATGTTTTCTGTCGATGCACAAGAAGGAACAGAACTGAGTTCATGCTTTCTTAGTTATGTTGACTCTGTGGTACTAACAGGTTTCTAAGTAGTAAGGAACTAGCTTTCTGAATACGTAGTGGGAGTAGATCAGCGGAGTAAGATCTCATTTTTTGCATAGTCACTTTTGGAGTAGAACTGTACTGGAAGGGATATGAAAGTTTTTCAGGCTGGGAAAATCATCATTCTACATGCTCTCTAATTTCTACAGCACAATTATATCTTGGGATTTTAATTTCAAACTAATTCTAATTATTCTAAAAGAATATCTTGATGAATTGGATATTATGTAGTGAGTCAGTATACCATCATGTGAGAGCCTTCAGGCTGCCTGTATATATAAAAAAGCAAAAAGGGTAGACAGAAGCCTAATTTTAAAAAAATCATTTGTCAGCCCTCTAATGAAAATACTCCTAGTAAGATAGTTTGTAGTATGAGTTCAGTCAACCCTGTCAAGTTCCATTTTTTGTACTATTAAATGTTTTGTTTTCTCCAGAGTGTGTAAGAGGCAGTCTGAGAAGTTTAAAAAAGGAAAAAATATCAGTTTTGTCCTTTTCTTTTTGACAAATTATTTTTTCCATGACTTGTCAATGCAGCTGTAATTAATATGACTACATTCCTGTTGTGGATAGCTTTGTTTGTTTACAGGCTGTCATGGAGTGTGGGAGAGTCAGGGCCCTGCATCCCCCAGTTCCTACAATTCACCATGACTCTCAGCCAGCCAGTAAAAGAGAAGGTTTATTAGGAACACAGTCCAAAACAGACAGGACCACAGTCCAAAACAGAGCTTGTAGGTACAGAAAACAGGACCCCTCAGTGAGGTCCATCTTAGGGGATAGGGAGCCCAGACCCTGGTTCTGGACCTCCCTCCATTTCCCCAGCCAGCTCCAAACTGAAAAGTCCTCCAGCCCTTCCTCTGGCCTTTGTCTCTTTTCTGGGCAAGGAGGCCACCTGATCTCTTTGTTTTCCAACACCTTCAGATGGCACCTTGCAGGGAAGGGGCCCAGGCCATCAGTTGCCAGGAGACAGGGTGTCAGCCATTCTCTGTGCAGACACCATCAATAGGGCTCTGCATCATCTAGGGCTCTGCAACAATTACACACCTTTATTCCACCACTTAGATACTTAAGAAATGCATAGGGGAAACTGAGGCACCCAAACAGTATTCAGAGAAAACATTAAGAACATTCCCACTTCGTCACACAGGCATTCTGAACAATAACAGAGCTATGAATACAAGGTTTATGTTTTGCTTCCCCTTTTGGTTAGCTCTGTTATAGTACAGCATGAACTATCACATGTACTTCATAGACTGAAGCTTACTAAAGAAATAAAAACTCAGCAATCCTAGAGAAAAAGACATTTAGAATGTGTGAGAACTTGTGCACCAGATTCTAACAGTTTTGGTGTCGGGGAAAATTAGGGCCTAAATTATGGTACTTGAAATTGTTCCTTTAATTTGTGCCTTTGGGCAGTGATTCCTAAATTTAATCAAAAATTCAAGAACAAATGTATGGCTCTTAATTATTAAGATCTCCATAATCAGAGGTGATGAAAATAACACTTCAATAGTAAAGGTGTTTTAACAGAAGAGGAGTGACCCAATGAACACTTGTAGAGGTTAATGTTTGCAATAAAAAAAAGTAACTGCTGTATTTGCTAAATTAAAACTTGAATCATCCAGACTTTGTAAATGTTGTTGTTCTCTCTTGGTGACTTCTGTTTTTGCTAGTTATTAGCAGTTGCTGATTTTTTGGTGGGAGAGGGAGGGTATCAGTATTATAGATTCTTTACACTCTGCTATCCATATGCATTGAGAAACATATTTTTCCAAAATATTGCAAACACTTGGCATTTCTATCTTTTTTTTAAATTTGAAATTGATTCTTTATTCAGAATATATCCTCCATTGATTTCTTCTGGGGAAAAACACTTTAAATATTGGACGCTTTTCGGTCCTCATCTCCAATATGTACATGCCTGAATTCCAATTGCTTTCATTGTACTAAAGTAACTGAGAGAATAGAATAGAATTTGTTCTAGAGAATTTTTCAAGAGATCAACCAAAATCTAAAGTTATTAACTCCTTATTTGGGAAGTCTGGAACTAGGCTTTGAGGAGATAAAATTTGTTAGCTTAACTGCTTCATTTTTAGATGCTGCTTAAACTAATCCATGAATTTAAGTATTTAATAGTAAATTTCAACAGATTTAAAGATATTGTTAACAGTAGATTAACTGATATCCTTTGGGTTGAACTCCCCAGTCTGCAAACTTAATAATGGTGGAAATCAAAAACACTTAATTAGAACATGAGCTATTGTACTGTTGAACATTCAGTTTGGATTGGAGACTCTTCAGATTGCCTTGTTTTTTTTTACCAGTTTTGTTTGTTTGTTTACTTGCTTGACTTTGTTAAATATAGAACTTGTTGTAGGAAAGTATAGAAGCCTGAAAAGGCAAATGTTGTGGTACAGCACCATTGTCATATGACAGCGTGCTGCTACTCAGAGCCATGCAAAAGGTTAGACTTGAATTACAGAACTACTCCAAATCTTGAGCTGTATTTGCATGTATGAAAGTGCAGTGGGGTGAGATTGAAAACATCTTTTAAAAAGTGGTTACATAAAGATGGGTGCATAACTATACAAAGTTGCCGTGTAATATTGTAACTCTTGTCCTTTGTACACGTACATACCCACACATCCTCGTTGCTTGACATCATTCGTTATATTCTGCCTAAATATAATGCACGATCCTGTAATATTCTGGGTGCAGTCCTGCAATTCCTATTGACTTTGAGAGAAGAAGTCTTGTTGGATTAAAGATATCTAAATGAAAGAAGTAGGTGGGTTTCCCAGCTGTTTGTGGGGTGCAGAGTAACTTTGAACAGACTCACTCAGGGACAGGTTCCCTGGGAGGCCTCAATTTTCAATGAGCTAAAAGCAAAATTACAGGGATTGGTTTACTTCCAGATGGAAGGCAGACCTCTGCACAGTTCATTTTCTGAGCATCTTTGTGAGCCAAATCCTGCATGATGTATACAGTTCTAGTTTGCACAACTATAACAGGAAGAAAAATAATCCTCCCAGTGCATGACTACTATAGAGATGTCTCTTGTTCCCAGGGCAGTATGTAAGAGGTTACAAAACAGTATTTCAGTAAAGATGACAAAAGGACTTCTGAAGCACAGGACATCGAGTCAGTTATTTTAGTGCATGCAGTTCCTTTTTTTTTTTTTTTTTTTTTAAGGCAAAACAATACCGAGTTTAGGAAATCTGTATCCAGAGAACAATTTTAATAAAAGTATCTTTAAAATATTGCAGACCTTTTGACTTTTGCCGAGTTTTTATACCAACATACACAGACTGTGTTACAAGAACATTAAGGTTGCAAAGTGAAGCTCTCGAAATTTAGGAAATATCAGAATTAAGGTTGCCCGTGCAACCTGAATTTGGCCCACTTGTGCATATGCCTTGATATAGTTTTTAATTAAATGACAACATACTATTTTTTTTCCAGAGAGCCCCTGCCTCATTCAGTGCACAGAATGGATGAGGCCCATTTAATGAGTAGCAATTTAGTATTTTGTTTTCCCCTCATGTTCAATGTGTGGCCCCAGACCTTATTTACTGCACATTATTGAAATCCTTCTCTGAAGACAGAATTATTTATTTTTTCATGGGCTTTCTTATGGTGCTCATCATTATAGTATCTGAGTGCTTCACAAACATTAATTTATTTTCACAACACACCTGTGAGATTAGGTGGTATTATTATCATTTTATAGATGGGGAACCGAGGCATAGAGAGATTATGTTCAAAAGTATCCACTAATTTTTGAGACACCAGGCACCTAATTTTTCAAAGTACACAACTTCTTCTGACATCAGGGGCAGCTGTGAATGCTCAGCACTTCTGCAGCTCAGTGTCCATGGCACACAGAAAGTGGGGAACACAATTAGAAATCGCCTCTGAAAAGTTTGGTTTAAGCAACTGATCTCGCATCACACAGGAACTCTGTGGCAGAGGCAAGGATAGAATCCAGTTCCATAGGGCATTTTTAAATTTCCTTAACCCGAAGACCATCCATATTATTCACTACTCACCTTCCAACTTCTACAACAAATGAAGCAGGAGTCCTATAGATAAGACACCTTCACTACACAATCTTGATTCAGTCTCAGAGCATGTCCCCCCATGCATTGAATGAGGCAGCGGTCCAATGCAAGGAAAAGTATATGACATATAATTGACGACTACCATAATACAGATGCATAGGGGGCTGAATTAAGGTTTCATAGGCAATCTTAATTCTGGCATTTCCTAAAGTTTGAAGTCTTGATTGTGCAATGTTAATAATGTTCTTTTAACGTAGTCTTTTGTGTGTAATTTTCTCGTTTTTAAACAAAAAATAAACCGAGTAAACAAGAAATTGAATCATGTGCATATAGACACCAACATGGGTCATCAGCCGCACAGGAAGCTTTACATCCCCTGCACTGTCTTCTGCCTCTTTAGCTAACAAAGTAAATGATAGCAGTTGTAGGTTGTGCTCATTTACATGGACTGCTACTAGATGGGGATGGGACCCTTTTCCAGTAGGTATCACAGATACTTGTGAACAGCCTAATGGTGAGACTTGGGAATTGTGGATTCTATGCCAGGCTCTGGGAGTGGGGTATGCTATAGTGGACACAGATTCATCTGCGTATTCCCTCTAAGTGTCCAGTCCTAGTCTCACCCCTCCAGACTTGCAGTCCCAGTACACCATTCCCTACTCCTCATCGAGTCTGTGTCTCTCCCCCACCCTGACTTCCAGTTGCCTCACCCTGCCCATTTTTCCTATCCATACTCTGTCCCATTCTTCCTTCGTGGGCTCCCTCAAATCTCAGTCCCCACCCTGTTATTGTGCTAGTCTTTTTTCCTATCCTGTCCCAATTCTCTCACCACATTCCATAAGATCTCTCTCTCCTGCCCCCCCCCCCCCCCCTTCTTCTCCCTGCCCCACTGATTCTCGGTCCCTGTATCCTTGCCCAGCCAGTTGCAGCCCTCTACCCTTCTGGTTCCAGTCTCTTACCTGCACCCTAAGTGCCAGTTCCAGTTTCCCTCTCCCTTTTCCTGTCAGCTTCCAGCCTGTTTCTGCCTCCCAACCCTCAGACTCCCTGTCCCAATTTAATACTTCTTTCTCCTGCTCCTCCTTGTGTCCAGCTCTTGTCCCCTCTACATTTGAATCAGGTAGCTTCCTTCTCACACTGCCTACTCCTGGCCTGGAGGTCAAGAGCACAGGAAAGACAGGCTTTTTGCTCTCAGTTCAGATTCCTTGACCCTGTACAGCCCACAGCAGCCCAGAGCTGTATTGCAGGGAGAGTTCAGGGGATTCAGCTCTTAAAGTCTAAGAAGTCTCTACTGAACATGTATGAACTACAGTTTTTCAAAGTCTTTATAACTTGGCCAAGCATGGGTGAATTTTACAAAGGTCATCTCCTTGCCAAATTTCAAGTCCCTTCTTGAAAGCATTGAGGTGTTAGAGGTTTTGAAGAAATGGTTACCAGATTTTTTTAACATAGGCAAGATCAGGTATTTTCCCCTAGTCTTATTCTCAGGAATGGCTGATCTGTATTGGCTGAAATTTTCCAAACACATTCAGTCTGAGGCAACACCCAGTGTGTAAAACTTCAGCTGAAATGGTTAAAGTGTGGCAAAGTTCTAAGCAACTGAAGAAGAGGTTCTTATAATGGGAAGTTTCTGGCAACCACAATAGTAATAGATGGCACTACCTGCGCCTACTATTTCTGAAAGTCTGGTTTATAGTCTGGTGGAACGATTGGTCTTTAATGGCAATAGATTGATAGGTTGTCATAGCAGTTGCTCCACCAGTGATGCAGGGACCTCTCTGCAATTATAAGTGTTTTAATATGCCATAATAATCATCTGTGGGAAAAGAGCTGTTATTTTATTAAATGAATAATTTGTGAGAGCATTAACATTTTACTTTGGACTGTAAGTTATTGTTAAATATCAAATGAAGTGTATATTAGCACACGCCAGCCAGCCTGACTGTCCCTTCAAACCCTTTATTTTTTACTCTTCAAGAAAACAATCACCATATCCAAAATAATATCCATAAATGCCAAGAGTAGAGTTTGCTGTTTTCCATGTTGTTGAAGGAGTGCTGCAAATCCTTTCACTAAATATTCTGAATAGAAATAGATGCGGCATTCTAGATTTTTAAACTGTGGTGTTTAGCAGGGAGGAAAATATCTAAACAAAATAATCTCCCAAGAGCAGAATCTGCCTAGAGCCACCAGTCTGGCTTCTCTTGCAGCTCTGTGTTTATTAGAGGTGGCAAGTCAGTAAATTAAAACAGAAACTCTGAAGATTTATGATATAAAGTAGTTTTGTGCTACAAATGTGGAACAAGGGCCCAAAGGCAACAGGCCTCCATCTTGTACAGGGTGCTGTGTCTGATGCCTCCTCACCATTTGTTCTTCATTTAGAAAATTAGGGATCTGGAATCCAATAAAAATTTCATTGGTTTTGGCACTGCTGTAAGAAAGTTAAATTTTGATGAGAGTTCTTGTTGTTCAGATGTTTCCCTGGTACGTAGGGTGGATTCAGGGTCAAATAAGCTTTTATTTGTCCTGGAAGAACTGGAGTAGGAGGAGTTGTTAAAACTAAAATATTAAAACAAGAGGGAACACAGTGAACATAAGAATTTCACCTTATCAATACCTTAATTATTTATAAGCTATCTGTTTCTAAAACAAATATAGAAGCATCCAAGAAGTACTTTAGGAGATTAACTTTGTACTTTGATTGTCATATAATTAATGAATATTTAGTTAAGTAGTACCCATTTATGTTCACATTATATATATTTTAATGTTTAATATTATGATTACGTTGGTAATCATTAATGTATAAAATAATTTCTCTTCTTTTAGTAGAACTATCTGCTCTCTATCATGAGGACTGGTGAATGTTGTTCAAGTAGTCGTATGTTTTCATTGTTTTCATTTTCTAGTTGGTGGGTCCTTTATGATCTCCTCTGTCCCACAGCACCCATCCATAAGCTATCTTGCTCAGCAAATTATTAAATTACTTTGAAAGCAAAGACTCCTTTCCTCTCCATGAAGCCTGGAGTTCTTCTAAAAAAAAAATGCTCTTCGTTGCTGAACAGATGTTAACAATGGTGGGTAATTTTTAGAAATGCTCCTTGGCGTAGACAGAGCCATGGAATGTGGACATGGTGTTGCAGTCTCGCTGGGTCCAGAGAGTCAGGGACTGAGCTCATTACTCATCTCTGATCCCAGTACATGAGTGTGTTGTGTTCCCCTGCACCACCAAGTCAGCCTGCAAGGAAAGGATTTTTATTAAATATTATTAGAATGTACAATATCTGGAGAATTTGCTGCATAGGGACAGATATGTCATTATTCAAAGATATTTACACAAGAGCTGAGAATGGAGTTCTTACGCTGATAAAACATGCTCATTTTAAAGAGATCTCACCAGAGTATCTGATCTCCAACTTGCTCGCCCTAAATGCCTAATCTCCCTCACAGATTATTTTGGCATTGAAAATGGGGAGGATTATATTGTATAGCCACCTTTTCCTTCATGAATTTGGCTCTGCAAATCCCCGGTAAGCAGGTGTCAGTTACCATGCTTCATGATCTTTAAACCACATTATGATGTCATGGAACCATTAGGGGTCCAGTTCTAAATATTCGGTCAGTCTGATGTTATAAAATGCTCAGTCCCTGTATGTAGTTCCACTTTCTGCTGTTGCAGGTGGTCTCAGAACTATTGCTGCTTCCTTGATTTCACACCTATACTGGTAGGAAATATTAGAAATGGTTAAAAAAATATAAGAAGAAATGTGTTCTTTTTGCAGGAACTTGTGCAACTTGGTTAGACTGAATTTCTCTGCTTTTATGTCAAGCCTCTCAACTGTCACGCACATTGGTGTCGGGAGTGTCTACACCTTCTCTCCTAAAACAGGACATCCAATAAAGAGAGAGTCTTTACAACTGAAGAATCTTAGCACACATAGGCTGTTCTAACAAATTTGGTTTTAATTTAGGGACATATCTCCTTCTCATTCCTTCCCACTTATCTTCTTTGATAGCCAAGACTTTATTGTGATGTGACTACAGCACATGTGAAGAATCCCTCTTCTGCTCCTGCTGTCTCTGGGAGAACAGCTGTATTCTTCCACCCCTCTCCTCCCCAGTAAAGTTGAAGTTTGTTCCTGCTATTTCTCTCATTTTTGATACAGAAATGTTAAGACTTCAAAAAAAAAAAAAGCTCTCAAACATTAGGAAACTCCAGAAGTCAAAAGTGACCTGTAGAGGGGAAAAATAAAAGCTTGGCTTGTGCAGTTTTTGGTTCTTTGTGGTCTATAAAGTAATCTTGTTTTTTCTAATATTCACACTCTCCACCCCCAACTCACTATACACTCTCTCTCTCTCTCCCCCCTCTCTCCCTTTTCCTTTGGTGACTGGAGAGCTAGTGAAATTATGAGAGCTAGAGACTGAGAGCTAGTGAAACTCAAACCTAAACATCCAAGAGGGGAAAAGGACTTTTAGGCCTGCTCTACACACAGATTTTATACCAATTTTATCTGTTTCAGTTAGTGGTGTGATTTTATACCAAAACAGTACAACCCATGAATTTACAGAATAAGATACCGATATAAGCAGCTTTACACTAGTATAAATGTGCTCACAGTTGGAGGGTTATACTCCTTTAACTATATTGGTTTCTGAACTGTGTGTAGATAAGCTCTTAGTTGGTTTAAAACTGTTTAGCTTTTGTTTGTTATGCTTAATACAGTACCTGCCTAACACCACTGACTAATCAACGTTTTTAATTAGTGAAATCTCGGTTAAAGATTCAGTAGCACTGTCCCGTTAATTAAGGTTTGAAATCTCACAATGCACATCCTCCAAAGCATACCAAGAGGGCCTCTAGTGAAATCAGGGAAGATCAGAATTGACATTCCTGATACTTAAAATCTCTAATAATAGACAACCTGAAAGGTATTAATAACCCATTATCAAGCAAAGAAGGACAGATTAGTATTTTGAATATTTTTCACAAGTCACCTTTAAAAGTTGGACTAAAATGCCAAGTTGTCCACATAGCATGTAAATGATAATACTTAGCAATTACATAGCGCTTTCCATCAGTAGAGCACAAAATGATTTACAAATGGAGGTGGTGGCCTCCTTTTATGGATATGGAAACTGAGGCGCAAAGAGGTTAAGTGACGTGATCAAAGTCACAGAGCTGAGAATTTGACAACAGGAAAGGTTTCATCCTAACATGCAACTTGGCTTAGAGAAGTCTTAACTTTTGGACTTTCTGATTTGATTATGCTTCCTTAACGCTGAATTAATGCTAGCTTTTGTTTTAAAGAAAAGAGGAAAAATCCAGAGCTTGCTCAGTTTACAAATTCTGTACACTTTGGCAGTAGAGCTAATAAACTCCTTGCTCTAAAGACCATTCTCAAGCTACAATTACGGTATTGTAAGGTCCTCAGGCCAGAGCCAAACAGATTGCAGGTCTTACAAGCTCTTCTACTCTACTATAAAAAGGGAATAGATCCCATCTAATTAGAGACTGGTCTTGGCGTTTCAGACATTATCCAATCTATTTTACTTTTACATGGTATTTCTCTGATGGACAAGGATGTTTCCAATATCCACCATTATCTGATCTATGGGTAGTTTTATTAATAATCACTTTTTTCTGTGCTGCTTCAGAGACATTTCTCTTGCGAATGGCCCATGGATAGTGTTTTGTACTTTGCAGTTTCTGGGCAAGTTTTTTCACTTGGAGCATGAGCAAGATGCCTTTGTTTTTCTAACTAATTTCATTCCAACCAGGGTTCTTCCCTCTCACTTTGAAAGTATTTCTCTTCATATTAAATGCTTTGGCATTTGTGTGGAGGAAGCTATCAGCCTCTAGACAACCTGCGTCAGTGCTCAAAATTCTGCTATCTCATTGGTCATTTGTGCCTTTACAACTGCAATAGGTGCAAAATCCCATCTGAGAGATACTGTTTCGCAGGTAATAAAAATTGTCAGTCACTATATGCTTTACATGGAAGGAGGGCTATAGAAGAATCCCAGTGACCTGTTGACATAGTAAACCATTCCCAGAGTTCAGAACTACACATCTAAATGTGTATGTATATTTAATTTTCCCAGTATCTAAAACTGTTGATCATTTGCTTGTTAAAAACAGACATGAAATTTTTATTCTCCAAGATAAGAATAAAGGTACATTATGTTGCTACCGCAGGAGCTTTCATCCTATTAGGACAGTTGCAGTTCATATATTGGAAATTGGGGCTTTTGTGTATTAAAAAATGTTGTGCATATACTAGTTTACAATTTTATAATCTTTTTCTTTCTTGGTACACTGCCTTTTTTATGCATTTGACAGTTTTCAATTCTGTGGATATTTTCTAACTAGATTCCATTTTGTCAGCTTTTGTTTGCTATGCAGATTTTCCAGTTACATATTAAATGTGTTTTTCAAAAGATGACAGCCCTACTCAGAGGCTTGGAAGACTTTTGACTTTCTTTAGCAATAGCTTTTTGGGGGAGTTTCTTTTAATCTATTTCATAAACAAGCCTCTCCCTCCCTCCACCATTGCCATTAGGGAAGAGAGCATTTTCACTACACAAGCCCCTATAATGGAGTAATTTCCTGTTGCTGCTGTTCACTTTAAGAAAACCAATTACTGTATGTGGATATACTGTATATTTAAATACCAAACATCAATCTGTAGACATTATCTGTCTTTTTTGGAGGGAAGATGTTGTCAGGTATGCCATTTTAGAGCAGAGATTAATTTTGTGTCTTATTCTGTTACGGACTTCCTGCTTTGAAAAGTATTCATTAAAAAAAGTCCACAAACCAATCAAGCTAAAGTAAGTGGCTTTTGCTTACATTTTAAGTTACCTTGAGACAGATGTTATGTTGTTTGACTTGTACTTGAGCTAAATGATAACTGAGACTAGCTGGGGATTAGCACACTCCTTTTAATTTTTTTAAATTATAATTTAATCAAAATTGTCATTAATTTCATTTTTAGTCCTTTGACCCAGTACCTGATTGATGTAGAGGGGTTTGTAAAATTTTTGTTACTGTCCGTACTGTATATGCCATTGCCAAATAGCTAACAGGAATCAGTTAAGGTCATCTTACTGACCAAAGAAATTGCTTTTAAATTTAAATGAAATACACACCATTTAGAATACAGTACTCTCTACTGTGAGAGTAAAGTCGAGTTGGCATAGCCAAGCTATCGCAAGCAATAAAATGGTGACCTATGCTGTAAATCAGATTGGAACAATCCATCAGCACATTTTCTAGTTTGGTAAATGTATGGAAAGACCCAAGCGTTTTTAATCTTGGCAAGTACAGAAAGATATAGTTAGAATGGTATTTGCAGAATCATGAGCCATGTTTGCCACAAAGTGAATAGATTAAAAGAAAATCAAACACATTGCAGCAATAGTAGCGAGGGTGTGAAAATAGATGAAAGATGTGACTGATGGATTAGCTGGCATGATCGCCATACTTCAGAACTTTTTCCTTACTTTCTTTATAAACAGCATTTTCGGGTGGAATAAAGTTTCATTTTTAAGGGTGGTTCTAATTAGGGCTATCAATCGCAGTTAACTCAAGTGATTACCTCAAAAATATTAATCATGATTAAAAAAATTAATTGTGATTAAACAGTTTTAATCACACTTTGAATAATAGAATGCAAATTGAAATTTATTAAATATTTTTGGATGTTTTTCTACATTTTCAAATATATTGATTTCAATTACAGCACAATATAAAACGTACAGTGCTCACTTTATATTTTTATTACAAATATTTGCACTGTGAAAATGATAAAAGAAACAGTATTTTTCAGTTCATCTCATACTTTATGCTTTATCAGGAAAGTGCAACTTACAAATATTTGCACTGTGAAAATGATAAAAGAAACAGTATTTTTCAGTTCATCTCATACTTTATGCTTTATCAGGAAAGTGCAACTTACAAATATTTGCACTGTGAAAATGATAAAAGAAACAGTATTTTTCAGTTCATCTCATACTTTATGCTTTATCAGGAAAGTGCAGCTTACAAATGTAGATTTTTTTTTGTTACATAACTGCACTCAAAAACAAAACAATGTAAAACTTTAGCGCCTACAAGTCCATTCAGTCCTACTTCTTGTTCAGCCAATTGCTAAGACAAACAAGTCTGTTTACATTTACAGGAGATAATGCTGCCCGCTTCTTATTTACAATGTCACATGAAAGTGAAAATGGGCATCTCATGGCACTTTTGTAGCTGACGTTGCAAAGTATTTACATGCCAAATATGCTAAACATTCATATGCCCTTTCATGCTTCGGCCACCATTCCAGAGGAATGCTTCTGTGCTGATGACACTCATTAATTAAATTTGTCACTGAACTCCTTGGGGGAGAATTGTATGTCTCCTGCTCTGTCTTTTACCTGCATTCTGCCATATATTTCATGTTATAGCGGTCTCGGATGATGACCCAGCATATGTTGTTCGTTTTAAGAACACTTTCACTGCAGATTTGACAAAATGCAAAGAATGTACCATTATGAGATTTCTAAAGATGGCTACAGTACTCGACCCAAGGTTTAAGAATTTGAAGTGCTGTTCTAAATCTGAGAGGGATGAGGTGTGGAACATTCTTTCAGTAGTCTTAAAAGAGCAACACTACGATGCGGAAACTACAGAACCCAAATCATCAAAAAAGAAAATCAACTTTCTGCTTGTGGTATCTGACTCAGATGATGAAAATGAACATCCGTCGGTCCACACTGCTTTGCATCGTTATCGAGCAGAACCCAGCATGGACCCATGTCCTCTGGAATGGTCAAAGCATGAAGGGATATATGAATCTTTAGTGCATCTGGCACGTAATTACTTTGCAACGCCGGCTACAACAGTGCCATGCTATCATCTGTTCTCACTTTCAGTGACATTGTAAACAAGAACTGGGCAGCATTATCTCCCACAAATGTAAACAAACTTGCTTGTTTAAGCAACTGTCTGAACAAAAGTAGGACTGAGTGGACTTTTGTAGGCTCTAAAGTTTTACATTGTATTTTTGAGTGCAGTTATTTTTTATACATAATGCTACATTTGAAAGTTCAACTTTCATGATAGAGATTGCACTACAGTACTTGTATTAGGTGAACTGAAATACTATTTTGTTTCCTTTTTACAATGAAAATATTTGTAATAAAAATAAATATAAAGTAAGCACTGTACACTTCGTATTCTGTGTTGTAATTAAAATCAATATATTTGAAAATGTAGAAAACATCCAAAAATATTTAAATGGTATTCTGTTGTTGTTTAACGGCAACATTAAGCACAATCGATTTTTTTAATTGCGCGATTAATCATGATACTTTTTTTAATCGCTTGACAACCCTAGTTCTAATATGATACAACATACTTGGAAACCATGTCACACCCTGTTGGAACGTATCTAGTTCCACCAGGAGGAAAATTAAATTCTTCACCTGCCATTCAGGAATCCCATACCTTCCACAATGGTATGAGATAGTCTCATATCAAAATAAGAGGGCTTTAGAACAACTGGGAATTGTGGATACTGCTTGGTAGGCAAGATGAGCTATAATTTTAGTCAGATTCTTTTGTGTGTTTTAGATATGGTAAGGGGCAATTATAGATGGCTGTTGGACTACAGGTAGCTGCTTCATTCTACACTTGAAGACCCTTGCTTGGGTGCTCAGATGTCTCCCCTTGGTTACCTTGGCCCATTGAAAAGGGTAGAACAATGCTGGGGGAGTCGGGCTACAGGATGGTGATGAGTTATGAGGGCTCAAGTGTGACACTGAGATGACAAAGTGTGAAAACACAGTAAGGATGAGGTGTAATATTGGGTCGAGATGTTTAGTCTCAAAAACATTGGTATTGCCTCTTTCAGAAGAGGCTACACTATGAGTGAGAAGGATCCTGGCCTTTTGTTCATGTTGGTTGTTGCAAGGTCAGCAGTTAGTAGAACTTCTGTTATCTATGACCAAATTAAGGATGAAGTCCCCGCTTTGCATTTATCTAGGGGTGCAACAAGGCAGGACAGGAAGCCACAAGGGTTGGGGAAGCATGTGTAGCGTGTTCATTGAAGTGTGGAGTAACAGCTTGTTGTGTCTTATTCGTAGCCGTATGCACTGGTGGTGACGAGGTGGCATTGCTCCTATTTTTGGCATCTTGGCGATCATAGTGGAATCACTTATATAATACTCATAAACCCTGTATTGCCACTGACCGGGGAAAGGCATAGGTGGTGCCATCCATGGGTTTGTATACCAGGGAGGGAGGTCTTTGATGAACGAAGATCTAGATTTTCTGTGACCAGTGCTGATTTGGGAGAACTGGTACGGTGAAAAGTCTCCCTGCACTATGGCTTCCTTATCACTAGAAAAGTGAGATACAGCCGGAGACAGGTGTCTGCACCTCATGTGAATGTCCAGAGAAAAATAGGTGTCAAGTAGAGATAACTGTAGGTAAGGTGACACCTGTAGGTCCGGTAAATGTATGAACTGTGATGCCAGAGAGCCTGTGTGAGACAAACCCTCTGTTAGGAGCGCCTGCGGCATTCGAGGATCGTTCGGCACCAACGTTCTCTGCACCATAGCACTCAATGCATGTGCTGAGGTCAGTGGTGCCGGGAAAGTAAGCGCAGCCCAGGTCTCTTCCAACAAGGTCCTCTGTGCTGGCACCGTTTCCATTGCAGTGCCAGACGGTGCCATGAGAGGCAGGCAACCTGAAGCCTCGGCACCGGGAGCTTGCGCTGTCACCGCAGCCAGAGGAGGTCTTGAAATTTTAAGAAATCATCCGACAGTGTTGGTGGGGAGGCAGTATAGCCTAATCCTGTTACTAAGTGATTCCTTAAAGGACCCCAAATCCTATACCCATACATCAAACCGCCTAATCCATCTTGGGACTTCCCCCTTAGTCTTAACATGCCTAACCCAAAACCATTTGAACCATTAGCCACATGTTCCCTCCTACATCTCTCTATGAAAGCTGCGTTTCTGGTAACGATTGCCTGTGTGAGACGCACAGGAGTAATTGCAGCACTCATGGCAGATCCGCCATGCACCATATTTTTAAGGACAAAGTCACCCTACGCTTACTCCCCGAAATTCTCCAAAGGTGCACTCATCTTTCCATGTCAATGAGCCTATCCATCTCCCTACCTTTTCCAAAACCACATGCAAATTCCTTTGAATCTACGATGCCCACTTTGGACGTGTGCAGAGCTTTGTCCTTCTACTTCGACAGGACTAAAACCTTTATTTATATTTCATTTAACTATTTTAATTAAATACAATTTTAACAAAAACAAACCTGATTTTAAAAAAACTTGAATGTTTAACTAAATTCAAAACTGCATATGCTTGTTTTGTTAAAATATTATGTGTTTGCTGCTGAAGAAAAAAATCCAGAATACATAACGTTGTTTTAGTTAAATAAAAGAATTTAAATGTCTGTCTGGTGATGTTCTCCTCCTAATACAACATGGCAAGAAAATCCTCCAAATATTGACTGTATTTTCCACTGAATGCATCCGATGAAGTGAGCTGTAGCTCACGAAAGCTTATGCTCAAATAAATTTGTTAGTCTCTAAGGTGCCACAAGTACTCTTTTTCTTTTTGTGGATACAGACTAACACGGCTGCTACTCTGAAACCTCCAAATATTAATGATTAACCTGTTGAACTGGAGATAGTTCATCTCCCAATGATTTCATAAATATCTGCTTCAATTACCTTTGGTAAATGAAATAACCAATCATTCATTTTTTGATATAGCTGTAAAACTAATCTGAAAAGTTTTCAAAATAAATCACTTTAAAATGTATAGTGTGTACATTCTATAAATGAAACCTACATCCATCTCTGAGTTGTGAAGAATATGTATTAAGGTTATAACAACCAACAAGAATGCACTTTTATGTAGAAATCCATGATTAAATCGAGTCTTCCTGACTAGTGATTTAAATCAAATCACCCTGATCTGAAGCCCCTGGGATCGTAGAGAGAGAGCTTCTGGCAGAGTGTTATCCATGAGGCACTCAACTTTTGAAAGCACTCTCCCACCCTTGATCAGAAATATCCAGATCTGTTAAGGAAACCCTACAACACCCATGTTTTTTTGGACTTTTGAGGAAGGTTAGGACACAGAAGGAATGTGGTAGTGACTGAGGTGTAATGGAATATTGGTTTGCTTATTTATTAGATGATGGCTGGTTTTTGTAAATAGGCATGAGGCAATTCTCCAAAAAGGGTCATAATTTCAGAGATTAATACACCCAGCCTGTCCACACCCACATCCTAGATCATTTCAAGCTTATTTACATTTAGACAAGGTGTGATGTGGAGCTATCAAATGGTGCCGTAAGTGAGGTGTGCATACAGTTTGTGACACACTCTTGACATCTGCTGTATATATGTTAGCAAGATGTGACTCTGTGTCATCCCTATTTGGAACTGGGAAAAATCTGCAATTTAATATTACCAAAACAATTAAGCTTACAGTTGCAGAGAGCTTGCCAAATTGGAGGGAGAGTGACAGACAAGTGATTATTTCTGCAGCAGGAAAGTTGGTAGCAGTGTTGTATGACCAAAGTGAGAGAGAAAAGAAGACTCAGAGAGACCTGTATTGCTTGCACCTGAATCTAGCCATCAAAAAGGGCAATTTACTGGCCAAACTCTCACTATGTGAGGACAGTTTTGAAGAGCATGTCAAAAGGGCATCTTGGCAAACAAAAATTTGGATGTGTTTGAACATAAATAGATTTGTTAGTCTCTAAGGTACCACAAGAACTCCTCGTTTTTGCTGATACAGGCTAACATGGCTACAACTCTGAAACCTTTGAACACAGGTAAACCAAATACTTGATCGCCATTACAACACGGATGGAAAAATGTGAATGATGAACTAGTTCCTGTATTGCATCTGAGCTTCTTCAAAACTTCATTTGTGCCTGTACCCACAGGGGTTGCTTCACAATCAACTGTGTCTGTTGTCAGAACAATCTTGCCTTGGCATGTACACAGTTCTGTTCAGGGACTAAGGACTGTGATGACCCATGCATTCTCAACAGAGGTATTAAGGATGAACAAGTTGATGATAATGACTAGAAATGTCACCAGCACTATTACTTTTCAATGATACCTTTAGAAATTTATTATTAGATTTGTTTTACCCTAGAGATTGTTGTTGTGATGGTTTGAGATCCCAAAGAAATCCAATTTTATATCGTGAAATAATATGTAGAATAATTAAACTAACAAACATGCAACTGGTTCAAAGTGGTCATTTTAATGTGTTGATGATGTCGTTGCTTATCCCTGTTTCTATAGTAACAGCAGCACTTGACAGCTCCACGTCATATCTTATCTTAAAGTAGACCTAATAAGCTTTCAAGTGATATATGATGTATACGTGTGTAGAGAGATACATTGTCAGTCAAATTGGTGGGGTCTGATGCTTGCCTAAAAGGGGAGCGGCTGACCAGACTGCTTTGCTATGTAAGTTTGTACTTAGATCTTTCAGATGATTGCCCTTTGTGGAAATAAATATTCACATAAATTAATAAAATCTCGTAGAGATTAATATGTTTTACTTTTAGTGAAGACACAAAATTTTCAAATAAACACTATTAAACTGAGCTGTAAATAAGGCCTAAAACATTTTAATGTATTTTCAATTCCTACCTCACTCATATTTTATATGCCACTAATTTGATTAATATATGGATAATTAATTGTATCTACAACTAAAAAACACAACTTTTGATTAGTTATTATGCCAAATGGTGCTTAAAGGTTTGATGTACTACATTTATTCTCTCTCAGCCTGAGCTGCAAATTTGAAATGAGATTGGAAAAAAAACCCTTGGATTTTGTTGTTGTTGTTGTTGTTGGGGAAAAGGAGTGATTTGGTATGACAATAAAAGGAAAGCTCATCTGGGGATTTTTGGGAGGGACTAAATATAATTGGTTCTCTCACCCATTGGAGGCAGTGCATGTGGCTAACTTGATAGCAGACCTTAGTCAAGCTGCTACCTGTTGAGGCTGTTCAGTCTTCCTGCTCCAAACATAGGTAAAAGAGTTGCAAAGCTATGAAAAGGTACTTAAAGAAATCATAATGCAAAGCTTGCAATAGACAACACTTCTTTATTCCCGTCGTAATTACTGAGGGACATCCATTCCTAATCTTTGAAAATCTAAAAATGAATCCACAGATTATGCAAATACTAATACTATCAAGTCAGAAAGAGAATTCTATCTAGCATAGCACAGTAAGGAAACAGTGAAGTGCTGCAGTTGCACTGTTGCTAAACACTGGCTTCCATTGGAGATCACTAGGTATCAGTGTTTAAACATTTAAAAATTTAAAATAGCTCCAAAATAGTGAAGGAATTAAATGGAGCCTGTGAAATAGGGATGTTGCAAGTATAATAGTCTGCATGTGAAATTCTGCATAAGCGTTTAGCAATTAAAATTGTTCTTTGCGTGGATAATGACATTAGGAGGGATAGGGAGGGAAAGCAGAGCTGCCAGGGCTGCTTTGAAGTTTAATTGTCTATTTGGTACCGAAACACATAATCTTCCATTACAAATCTTATTTTATATGGTAATTGGCTCATTTGCTCTCTGGTTATCAATTTAACTTCTCTACCACAAACATCTGCATTTATGTTGTGTTTAATTGGTGTGAACGCTAAACAATGAAGTAGTTAAACTGTAAAAGACCACATTTTAAAGGCATTATTTTTTAATTATTAAAAAGAAAATAACTGAAAATGAAATGTACGTTTTCCATATTAAACATTTGTAAACAACTTGGCTTTTACCCCATAGCCTGGAAGAACACTCACTCCTTATTTGAAAGAGACAAACATTCCAACTCTGCTCTCTTAAACAAAGATTACGTGGGAATAGGTAACAGCACACACAGTTTGACATCCATTTTTGCGGTAGCCTCCCCCAAGATTTAATTTACATTTCCCCCTACTTGTGTATATTGCCCTGACTTAGAGGGACCACACTGCTCCTAGAGACGTTGAATCATTTGATGAATTACACATTACCATTTCAAACTGTAGGAGTTGTGTTCTGTCTTGTAGGTGAAACTAGAAGAATAGTCCTAGCTCTGTTTGTTTCACATGTTTACTATCTTTAAAATATTGGGGCAACCATTCAGTTTTCCATTCCTCCACTCCTACACGCACCTTTCGACTATTGACTTTCATTCCCAAGCCTGCCTTTTGCTCCCTTTCCTGCCTTTGTAAGTAACCTTGGATATATTTCCTGCCTGTTTAGTCCTGATAGATAGATATAAATTTCCCCAAAGCTTTGTAGTAATGTTCTGCCAATAATATGCTGTCTTCACTTGCAAGACTGTGACATCTGTAACTTGCTATATTGGGGAATAGATGACAGTGGCCATTGCTCACACTTCTCTTGAAATAGGAAGACCAACTATGTGTCTTCGGTGATGCTTCCAGCCCCTAGTTGCCTAAATAGCAAGATGTCTGAATGTACTTTTTTGTTAATGGGGATCATATAGATGGGCAAAAGTGCTATTGAGATTTAGGTCTTATATTCACTACTGGAATTTTGTCCCTATTAGAAAGCCACTACACAATTCATCACAATTGGCAATCTTTGCTCAAATAACATATGGAGTTAAATTATAATATCCCTACCTGCTAGGAAGTCAAAAAGTGGTGTATTAAAATCTTGTATGGTATTTAGATGTAAATGTAAATCGCACTTAATCCTTGCAACAGATTGGCTTTCCCCTTAAGGGCTGGGCCTAGCCAGCCTCGATTACAGAATGAGCCATACCTGGGAGAGATCAGAGTGATTACCTTATAAGGAGCAGCAGGAGACTACAATGAAGGGGGAATGCTTAGGGATTAGAGACTGCTAGGAGTGAGCAGGCTCTATCAGAGAGTCCTGGGAGTGAGGGTTGAGACTCTAGCCAGGTAGGGCCTGGGAGTGGCCTCCCAAACCAGGAAAGTCCCTGGAAGAAGGCCAGGGAGAAGGAAGAGAAACCTTTGTGTGGACTTCTGGATGGATTTGACAACTTTATTTTGAACGTTTAATTTAATAAAGCATAACCCAAGAAGAGATGTGAATGGACAGAAGTACAAATTTGGGTTTCTTATGACTCATAGACTTTGAGGTCAGAAGGGACCATCGTAATCATGTAGTCTGACCTCCTGCACATTACAGGCCACAGAACCTCACCCACCCACTCCTGTAATAGACCCCTACCCTCTGGCTGAGCTACTGAAGTCCTCAAATCATGGTTTAAAGACTTAAAGTTACACCAGTTTAAACCTGCAAGTGACCCATGCCCCATGCTGCAGAGGAAGGGGGAAAAAACACCCCCAGGTCTCTGCCAAATCCAGGGGAAAATTCCTTCCTGACCCCAAATATGGCAATCAGTTAGACCCTGAGCATATGAGCAAGACCCACGAGCCAGACACTTGGGGAGGAATTCTCTGTAGTAAGTCATCTGTAGTAACCCCATCTAGTGTCCCATCGCACAGAACAATCCAAGAGGGGAAACGGAGGCAGGCTGCCTGTAGTGTAACCCTAGACCATGAGGGAGCACTCAAGAAGCAGTTGACTCTGTTACAGTCCTTGTTGCAGATTTCTAAACGTATTAGCAAGAGTTCTGATTTTACTCCTAAATGTGGGATTTTTGAGAACAGAGAGTGGAGGGGAAATAAGTAAACTTTTGCAATTATTTTTTTAAAATACTGCAATCTTTCTTTTGACCAGTTGCCATTGTCTAAGGAGGAGATAGTAGGAACTTGAAATTTGGCAGGGACATAATTCCAGGGTGATAGATATGTCTTATGGGGGTCTGGTGAAAACCATCTTTGATCTGGCCCAGTTATAATGACTTATTAAAATGTCCTTTTCACATACACGCTTTTTTTGTTATGTGGCTGTGATCTGCAGAAGTTCCGTTGGCACTTCATATGTGTGTATACAAGCAGAGTGGAAGTTTCCTCTGGTTAGATATATCAGCATTCTACTGGAGATGTGCAGTACCATGCATAAGAAAGTTGAGTGGATTTTCATTTTTAATGTGTAAGTTCATGTGTACTGTACTCTGTGACAGTGCATGCAAGGATACAGTGCTCCAAAGGAGTCCTGTCTCATTCCTTTCTATGAATAGTGATGTGTATGTAGGAGGGAGAGCATGGAAGAAATAATGCCTGCTTCTAGAATATGTAAAGGTGCCTATGGAAGATTAGCAGGGGTTCTTCATGGAATCTTCCTTCATTGAATGCACATATTGTTCAGGACAGAGTATTCTGCTTCTGTCTAACAAATGGTTTGCATACAATGAAATATTTTATTTTACCTTAGCAAATTCCATAAAATAGACAGCATAAAAGGAAAGATGATGTTACGAAATGGAGTTCACAAGTCAGGACATTATTAAGTTACAGTTGTCCTTGCAACCTTGTGTGTGTGCAGTGTAGCCTCTATTTATGTGATTGGATACTATTTTCGTTATGCAAGATGCATGCTTCACACAGTGGCCAGGTTGGACAGCGAATGTATCAAATGAGGCAGGAGTCATGTTGTAAAAATAATGTATGATTGTAAAATTAAAGGCTGTACTGTAATGAATATGCATGAAGTTAAGTTTGAACAGAAAAGCTCTGTGTGTGTGTGTGTGTCTGTGTGTTTCCAAGGAGAAACTTTCTTCCATCTTTATGGTAGTTTTTATGAAAACGCAGGCAATGGAGAAGACCTTGTATGAAAATGGTTAGTGGACATGGGGGAGAAGTGCTTAAACTGGTTACTTTTTATAGCAAAATGTTTCCGTGTTCTTATGTCCTTGTTAAGTTGCTTCGTTTATAAGCCAGAGCTACAGTTAGTGTTTGGAGAGTTGCTTGTCTCCAGGTAACCATAAAAAAAACCCTTCACATACAGACAGCCTTCAATAAAAATGGAACTGTGTTCTTAGGAAGAAATGTAACATGTTCTAGCATTCCTTCACTTTCCTTAGCAGGAAATAAATCCCATTGACTAGTCAAGTATGTGAGATGTTTGCCTAAACTCTGTTGCCCTTACATATTGACTTTATTTGATAAATGGTGAAGGGGAAAAGAGTGCTTTTGACTCTCCCTGGAATCAGGGCTGCCAAATAAGTACGCAAATTGTTCTTATGTCTATGAGTGTACCAAAAACAAACAAACGTGAACATTCTTCAGAACAGGTGATATTCATAGAGTTTTGCTGCAAGCAGTTCCTTATTCTGCCACTCAGCTAAAGAGTCTTAGAGGTATGTCTATGCAGCATTTTGTAGTGAGCCTCCCAGGTCGGGTGAACAGATTCAGTCTGGTGGGGCTCATACTAATGCTCTAAAACTAGAGGTATAGACAGTGCTTTGAAGTTGCAGCTTGGGCTTTGAAGCCTATGGAGGGGGGTGGGCTTTGGAGGCCAAGCTGCAACGTCAAAGCACTGTCTATACAGCTAGTTTTAGAGCAGTAGCGTGAGGCCCTCCACCCTAATTTTGTCGACCTTAGCTGGGAAGCGTGCTCCAGAATGCCATGTAGACATGCACTTAAGGTATGTCAACACAGCGAACAAACATTCCCAGCTGGTCCGGCTCAGCTGGGTTGGGCAGTGGGGCTGTAAAATTGCTGTGTAGATGTTGGGACTCAGGCTGGACCCTGGGCTCTGGGATCGTCCCCCTTGTGTGGCCTCAGGGCTCAGGCTCCAGCCTGATCCTAAACATCTGCCCCACAATTTTAAAGCCCCGCAGCCTGAGTCCCATGAGCCCCAGTCAGCTGACCTGGGCCAGCAATGGGTGTTTAATTGCAGTGTGGACATACCTTGTCTGCTGGTCCTTGTTTCTTAGCAGTAAATTTGTTCCATAGCAGGGTTGTGTTACATACAAAACAATTCTATAACTTTTATTACTTGAAAGTCCAAAATATGACCAATTCTGGAATTGTTATATGAATTCAAGCATCTACATTTGAGTATTTTAATCCACCATTGATATACGTAATCAGGTGGGGAATTCCTTCTCTGCTGTAAAAGAGAGTATATACAACACATATTGGAAACAGACTTAAATTACTTTCTGCCTAGGGTCTGCCTTTATAGTTCACTTAAATAACAAAACAAGCCTATGTTTTCTTGTCAAGCTTAGCTGTTCCTAGGGTTACCTCTGCATTGCCTCTTCTGACCCATCCTCTGGTTCTTACTCTAGTCAGACATACGCACTGATTTATAGACATGGAGTGGTCCTAACACTACCCACTTATTCTCTCTACTAGCATATGTCAGCAAAATAGCCCTGCATCTCTGTGAATCTCAGTAGATTCACATTATTTCCAAGTATACAGCAGCCATTAACTAATGCTATTCTGGAATCCATGTTGGTATGATCAGATCTATTGGCTAAAAGGTATACAAAAATAATTTAACTTATCTCCTTTCTATGACGTGGTTCTATGATCCATCATATTTTACTTTACCATCAAATAAACATGTTTTACAGTACACCAGACCCTCTCTAGAATGTGTGTCTGTATAGCACGAATTCGCATATAACGCGGTCGCAGCCATGGATCCCAAATTTAATTACTTTAATTGCAATTCATTTTAACACGGTCCCCGCGTTAACATGGTACTGGGCATGGATCCTAAATCCCGCATTCTAGCGAGGGTCCGGTGTACTTTCATCTTTAACATTTTGTTTATATGGCATCAAGTGAGGTTGCTCAATGTTATACATGATATCTACTGGTCTGGACTTGTTTTTTTATTTTTGTTTATTTTGAGCGCCATAAAGGTTCATGGTATTGAACAGGGACATAAGACATAATTCTTGCCTTACAATCTAAGTGAGACAGCATGCAGATGAAAAAAGGGTAGAAAATGTTTGGCTGTGACACAAAATTGTGTAAATTGAGTTGTCATGCTATTCATAAAGATATCAAGGTGATTCGTACTTAAAGAATGTGAGAGAGACACAAAATTTCAGTCCTACATATGTGTTGCTTTTTTTGGTTTTATCAGCTTATCTGTCTTTTTGTTCCGTAGGATATGTAAATTTAATTTAATTTTTCATTCAGTTTATTTGGTGGTGATGTTCTGCCTTGAGTTTCAAGCATTAGGATTCTGAGCATACCTACACCTTGTGTTTACAGGAAACCTGTATTATACTAGTTGTGGGATTTTATCTGCCTTTTCAATATGATCAAATTGGTGCAGCTGACAAATTCTCTTGTTTAATATAGACTAGTTACAATTCTTTGTTTTCTGGAGCCCCAACTTGACTTACGGTATTTCTAAAATGCAACTTATTAAATATTTATGTAGCACTTTTCATCGACAGATCTTGAAGCCCATTACAAAGATAAGTAGGTGCTATTCCCATTTTACAGATGGAAGAACTTTGGCATAGTGAACTTAAAGGCTCTTTTGTACAAACTTACTTGTGTTTCTGAGGACTTTCCTCATTGGGTTAGTTCCATTAAAAGTGGTATAAAGGTTGTACAGTGGAGCTCTAAGTCGTCTGCCCAAAGTCATGTGGTGAGTCAATGACAGAACCATGAATGGTCTTCTAGCTCCTGGTCTGAGGCCATGTCTACATTATGGGCACTGCAGAAGCATAGCTACGATGCCCTGGCTATGATGCTATAACCTCATAGTGTAGACGCAGACTTCAGCGACAGAAAGGGTTTTTACATTGCTGTAGGAACTCCACCTCTCCAAGCAATGGTAGCAGTGCTTAATTTGTGTCAGAGCTTGCCAGGCTGAGCTTGGCAGTGCATAGTTCCGGTACCTCTGAGCTTGCTCCGTTAGTTATGAAAGTAAAAAATAAACCAGCTTGAGCCGCAGTACCTCTTTCATTACAAATTAAGCACTGAATGGTAGCTAGGTTGAAAGAAGCATTCTTCCATCGACTTAGCTGCTTCTACATCAGGAGTGAGGTCGACATAGCTTTGGTACCGAGGGATGTAGATTTTTCTCACATCTGGGTTCCGTAGCTATGGTGACCTAAGCTTTAAGCATTTAAGGTTTAAGACCAGGCTTAATACCCTATGCCACTGCACACTCTGCCTCCATTTAGAATGCAGCAGCAAGCTATCTCACAGGCAAGAGGGTGCAACATATTACTCAACAACGGAAGTCTTATTGTTGGACCCCAGTTAAATTCTGCATTGATTTTTAAATACTTTTGATTTTTAGGCTCTTAATGAGTAGTTCCATCATATATGACTCATTTTCTTCTCCCATATATTCCCATCAGATCACTTCAGTTCAAAATAGCTGGCTGTTTAGTTGGCCCTGAATATAATCTTGAAACAGCAGTAGCTAGAACATTTCGTATCTATATCTCTGGGCGATGGAAGGCACTTCTTGCTATTATTCAAAATTCTCATTCTGTTAGAATTTAAAAGTAGTTTAAAGAATTATTTTCTGCTTACTTTAATTGTGCTTGATCACTGACAATTACAGCTATAATTTTCAAAGGAGCCTAAGGGAGGTAGGTGCCCAATTCCCATTGAATTGTAATGGGAGTTGGGTGCCTTTGCTACTCTTTGTTTTACAGTGCTTGGTGTACTCTTTAGCAGTGCTTATTATTAGAGCTGGGTGAATAAAGAGTTGTTAACTGTAATTCAAAAAAAACAAAAAAATTTGGTTTGGGTGAAACCAAAACTGACTTTTAAACTTTTTGGTGAATGGAAAAGTAGGGCGGGGAGAAATGTAAACTGAATGATTTCCTAATGTCAAAATGAATCATTTATTTCTATCCAAAAATTTTTGTTTTGATTTTTCAGGAATTTTGACAAAAGGAAAGGAGGACTAGATTTACAAAACTGAGGAGGAGGTGGTCATGGTGCCTTCCTCACCAATGGTTAGGACACTGACCTGCGATTTGGGGGGGAGGAGGATCCTAGGTTCAGTCCTCTCTCTATGATGTGGAGAAAGGGATTTGAACTTGGGTCTGCCAGTTTACAGAGAGTGACCTTGCAATTGGGCTATGGCATATTCTGGTTATGGGGCTTTCTCCATCTCTTCTCTAAAACTGTTCCACTTTGTATAAATAACTAGTTACTAGAGCAGGTCTTGCATTTGGGTGTCCCACATCCTCGGTACGTGCCCTACCTAGCAGGCTATAGAGTCATACTCTCTCTCTCTCTCTTCGTGGCCCAGTGACAGTGGATAGTAATTGGGTTAATTTCGACATTACTGAAACATTTAGACTTTTTCAGTCTGATCAAAACTACTTGGTGAACTTGACACAAATACCTAAATAGTTCCGGTCAACCCCAAACTGCGTCTTTCAGCAAGTAAACTCTTTGTCCCAAAAATTTCACCCAGCTCGACTTATAATTTATTTATCGTTTTTATTATATAGAGTGTAAACTCCAATGATATTACCAAAGTCTAGATAAACAGTAACTTTTCTCCTTCTACCTTTATATGTAAAGCTCCACCTGAATTTCTGAAGCAGCCTGCTAATATTTATGCTCATGAATCTATGGATATTGTCTTTGAGTGTGAAGTGACTGGGAAACCAACTCCAACAGTGAAATGGATCAAGAATGGAGACATGGTGATCCCTAGTGACTACTTCAAAATTGTAGTAAGTACATTTTCATTTTCAGTCATTTCAACCTGTTGACCTATACCTTAATCCTCCTATGTATGTACATATAAGCTATGCTCTTTTACAGGGTCAGCTGCCTGTTTTTACAGTGTGTGGTTAAGGTCCAGAAACATTAAATGGCTCCTTGAATCCTCTATTGCTGTATAATCCAGTGTGAAACATTTTATTGAAGAGCATAGATGCTGTGTTCCTTACACTATAAGAGTCTGTTTCTTTATAGCATACATATTTTATGTGCAACATACGCAGTTATGAATTAATTGGTGGAAGACAATTTATCAGCTTGAATTTGAACAGCCTCAGTCCTTCTCATACAGCAGAAAACTGGCAAGCCATGAGGTATATTCTGACCGTAGATAGCTTGAGTTTTGTGTAGTCGTTTTGGCTGCACAAGAATTAAAATCTCAAACAAAGATGTACCATGGAGATTTACTCGTGATATAATTCTGAGTTTTGGCTGAGCAAACTTTAAAGTGTAATATGTATCTTAAAGGTTTAATCTGAGGCTGCAAGACTGTGTAGGTAAGAACTTGATTTCCTAGTGTGCAGTCTGTCTTTTACAATCATTTTTGGTTTTACTAACATAATTATTTGATACATGATTGTATACATGCCTATGCTTAACTTCTGAATGTTTGCATCAGATTATATGGACTTCCATAGCCTATTAATAATAGTTTTGTGCTGATTTTTGGTGTAGCCATTTGAAAATACCTGGGACAGGCTCATGGTTGTTATAATAGCCATGAGATCTGAAGATAACTCCAAAGCCCTTTTTCCATGATATTATAATATGTGGGCATTTTCTCAAAAAGTCGTAGTAAACCATTTTAAAACTAATGTGCTTGCATTTATAGTTCATTTTTAACGAATGCATCATGAAACGTTTTGCCTTTTTCCCCCTCAGAAGGAGCATAACCTGCAGGTTTTGGGTCTTGTGAAATCAGATGAAGGATTCTATCAGTGCATTGCAGAAAATGATGTTGGAAATGCACAGGCTGGAGCCCAGCTGATAATACTTGAACATGGTAAGATAAACTGGGGAAACATGGTGCCAGAAGGGAGGGGAAGAGCAGTTTCAAGGGGCTTTTTCTGCATGAGGCATTATGTCCACAACTCAGCTAAACCAGAAAGACTTTTTAAAGCATGAGTCATTGAGTTAAGTGTTTTAACTGTACATTAATATTTTTTAATAGGAAAAAAATGAGTGAACCCCAAACCATTCCCCTTTAATATGGAGAATGTACTATGTTATCCTGGACTGTTTACTAAAAAAAAAAAAAAAAAAAAAAAACACAATAGAGCCAGGCTAAGATAGTACTATGGCACAGATAGATAAAAATATAGTGGCTATAGCTAAATTGAAACTGATCAATGGGACTACAGAAGTGAAAAATGAGCAGTCATGGAACTTTACACAAGTGAATTAGTTCAGACAAAATTCATTTCAATTTCAGAAGCTATTCTCCTCTGTCAGAATTTATTTGTTTAAAGTAATCTCCATCACGTCTGTAAACTGATAAAAGAATTATTTCAAAGAACATTTATGGAGTAAGATAAATATTTGTTATCGTGCGCTAGACAGAGAAATCATTAATAACATTCACATCCTTGCCATTTAAACATATGATGTCCCATATTACATATTTTTGGTGTTAAGGGAGCATAACTACTGTCATGATAGTAGAAATACTCACTAAGAGAAACACAGAATCGTACAAATAACATCCTAGGGCATCATCTTGGATCACTCTCCCACCCTCAGGTCACAAAACTTTTGGTAATCAGTCTTAGGAGGGTAGGGGAGACAACTGATATGAAGGAGAAGGAAGACATCAGGCAAGAGAGTATTCATTTCATACTATTATTTGACTTTCGTATTGCCTGTCTGATCCTGGTCTTGTTTTAGAATTAAGAATTCTTGGTGGTTCTTCGAGTGATTGTTCATGTCCATTCCAACCAGGTGCGTGCCGGCCGTGTGCACGCCAGCTGGAAGATTTTTCCTTTAGCAGCGTCCGTAGGGTGGGCCTGGGTGCCCCCTGGAGTGGCGCCTTCATGGCGCCCAATATAGGGCACCGCCAACCATCCACACCCCCAGTTCCTTCTTACCGCCGGTGATGACTAGCTGGAACTTCGCTCGCTCCGGTAGCAAGCACTTTAACAGTGTCTGATAGTATATCATGTATATAGTTTCTCAGTTAGTTAATAGTTCCTTATAGTTATAGTTAGTTGGTTTGGGAGGTTCCCCACCTCCGCCCTGGGCAACGTTTCCCCTCCTGGGGTATGCCCGGGTCTCCAGGGTTTAAGCTCTGCGAGGACTGTGGCAAGTTTATGCCCAAGAGTGATGCTCACTCTTCCTGCTTGCGGTGCCTTGGTGAGAGTCACCAGAAAGAGAAGTGCCGTATCTGCAGGGGTTTCCGTCCCAGTACCCTCAAAGACCAGGAACAGAGACTAAAACTTCTGTTGATGGAGGCGGCATTGAGGCCACACTCCGACCCAGGACCCACCGAACCGGCACCGAGCACATCCTTATCAGTGCGCAGCACTCCGGCACCAACGGTGCATGAAACGGCTCCGACTAAGGACTCTAAGACCTCCTGGCACCGCCACAGCTCGGGCCATACGAAGTCGGCCTCAGCGCAGCACCGCTCTCCATCCCTGGTGCCGGTAAAGAAGAGGCCAGTGAGGGGTCGATCACCCCTCTCAAAACCTAAGGGGTCTGCGATGTCCACGAGTGCATTGGGACAGACCACCCCCTCCTTGCTTCCACCCAGGGTCTCGTCGACTGCTGCCCCGGCCAGGGTCCAGTTGATTCCGAACCCTCCTCAGTCCCTGGACCACCAAGGGGACATACAGCTACCATCGACGCCGCAGGCGTTCGAGGCTGCCACAGACCTGATGCGCGTCCCGGTGCCATCCTCCCCACAGAGGTGGGACAAGTTGCCAGTGACCGCACGCCCCCCGTTCCACTCCAGGGGCAAGCCAGCCATGATGGCCCGCCATTCTCCATCACCAGCACCCCCGGCACCGCCCACGTAGACAGAAGGGCCACACCGTCCCTTGGCTTCACGGCACTGCTCGCCGGTGACCCAGGGTACTTCTCCTCCGTGGTCCTCCTACTCTGAGACCTCGGAGTCAGAGGTGGACTCTTATCACTCCAGCAGATGGCGGAGCAGGAGGTCCAGGTCTCGACGGAGTCACCAGCCATACCCAGCACCATGGCAGCAACAGTGGCAGCCGTCTGCTCAATGGCTCTTCTGGACACCCTGGGCTTACCACCAGAGCCAAGGTCAAGTCCACGACCCAGAACTGCGTCGGTGTCTTCGGCATCTTTCGTGCCACAGACAGCGCTGGCACCGCCTCCAGCGGCACTGTTGTCCGAGGGAGGGGCACTGCTGGCACAACCAGCTCCAGCACCATCTCTCCAGGCAGCCGCAGTGCCGAGGGCTCCAGCTTCGACCCCAACAGCACCGTCAGGCTCAGCACTGCTGGACTTGTTGGCCCCGGCACCAGCCACAGGGCCGAACCCACCATCAGTACCGGCACTGCAGCTCGAGTACCGTGTGCCGAGGGACCCCAGAGGGGCCAAGAGTAGTGAGCAGGGCCCGCTACCCATCCTGTCATCTTTGTCCTCGCCTGATGAAGCGGTTGCAGGGACATCGACGGCCCCGGCTCTCGAGGACAACCGCGTTTTCCAGCAACTATTGAGACAGGCTGCTCAAAGCCTGGGGATACAGACCAAGGAGGTGGAGGAGGATTTGGACTCTGTTGTGGACATCCTCGCTCCCTCCGGCCCATCCAGGGTTCTTCTGCCACTGATAAAAACAGTAGTTAACATGTCCAAAAATCTGTGGCAGACCCCCGCTTCTCTGGTCCCTACGGCCAAGAAAACTGAGCAGCTCTACTTTGTGCTGTCTAAGGGGTACGAACACCTTTATACCCACCCTCCCCCTGACTCTTTGGTGGTCAATGTAGCCAATCAGAGAGAGCACCAGGGGTTCCAAGGCTCCATCCCTAAAAACAGGGACGCTAAGAAGCTGGACCTATTTGGCCGAAAGGTCTATTCGACCGGGAGCCTGCAGCTCCGAATAACCAACCAGCAGGTCATTGTAAGCCGCTGCAGACAAAACACCTGCTCGGCAATGGCTCAGTTCACGGAGCTCCTGCCTCAGGACTCTCGGGTGAAGTTCTCTGCACTGGTGGAGGAGAGGAAATTGGTCTCCCGGGCCTCTCTGCAAGCGGCTCTGGACACGGCGATGCAGCCTCGCGCACAATGGCCACGGGGGTGGTGATGAAGCGAGGCTCCTGGCTACAAGTCTCTGGACTGCCCCACGAGGTCCAGCAGACCATACAGGACCTCCCCTTCTAGGGATTCTCCCTTTTCTCTGAAAAAACAGATAAAAGACTTCACAGTTTGAAGGACTCTAGGGGATATTCCATGCAATTCTGTGCCCCCTCCAACCCCCTTCCCCGTCCCTCTTCAGGGACCCCTCTCATGAGCAACTTCTAATTCAAGAAGTGCAGTCCCTTCTCTCAGTGGGGGCTGTGGAGGAGGTTCCTCAGGAGCTAAGGGGCAAGGGCTTTTACTGCTGGTATTGCCTAATACCAAAGGCTAAAGGGGGCCTCAGACCCATCCTGGATCTGCGGCAGCTCAACAAGTTTGTAAAGAAACTCAAGTTCCGCATGGTCTCACTAACCTCCATTATCCCCTCACTGGATCCAGGAGACTGGTACGCCTCCCTTGATTTGAAGGACTCGTATTTTCACATCGCAATAGTCCCACATCACAGGCCTTACCTCAGATTCGTGGTGAGCAGCGGCCACTATCAGTTTGCCATCCTCCCGTTTGGACTGTCGACAGCTCCCCGAGTATTCAAAAAATGCATGGCAGTCATCGCGTTGTTCCTGCGCAAGTGCCAGATTCAGGTTTTTCCTTACCTCGATGACTGGCTGATCAAGGGCCGCTTCAGAGCCCAAGTGGAGGGTCAGGTTGACTTCATAAGAAGGACCTTCCTCGAATTAGGTCTCCTCCTAAACAAGGCCAAATCTACTCTGTCCCCAGTACAAAAGATAGAGTTTATAGGTGCAGTCCTGCACTCGACTCAAGCCAGGGCATACCTCCCGGAAGCCAGTTTTCGCTAACTAGGGGACATCATACGGGGCCTCAGACAGTTCCCCACGACCATAGCAAGGAACTGCCTAAAGCTGCTGGGGCACATGGCTGCATGCACCTACGTGGTACAGCATGCCAGACTCAGACTGCGCCCGCTCCAGTCTTGACTGGAGTCGGTGTATCAGCCAGCCTGAGATGCTCTGGACAGCATCATAACCCTGTCCCACCCGGTGTTGGACTCCCTCCTATGGTGGCTTGACCTGCGAGTGGATTGTGCGGGAGTGCCCTTTGCCAGCCCTCAGCCCTCTCTCTCATTGGTGACAGACGCCTCGGATATGGGCTGGGGAGCTCATCTAGGGGACCTCAGGACTCAAGGCTTCTGGTCTAAGGCAGACCTTGCTCTGCACATCAATGTCAGAGAGCTGAGAGCGGTGCGCCTGGCATGCCAGGTTTTCAAAACCCACATAGCAGGCAGGTGCATCTCAATCCTCATGGACAACACCTCAGCGATGTTCTATATCAACAAATGGGGGTGCACGCTTCTCTCCCCTGTGCCGGGAAGCCGTCGTGCTGTGGGACTTCTGCATAGAGCACTCGATCCACCTCTGGTGTAATACCTCCCAGGAGTTCAGAACGAGCTGGTAGACAGTCTCAGCTGGACCCTTCACAGCCACAAGTGGTCCCTCTTGCCGGAAGTGGTGAGCTCAATCTTTCATGTTTGGGGTTCTCCCCAGATAGACCTTTTCACCACCCGTGGCAACAGGAAATGTCAGCTATTCTGCTCCTTCATGAGTCACAGTCCGGGGTCCATTGCGGATGCCTTCCTTCTCCTGTGGGGGGGCCGCCTGCTCTATGCTTTTCACCAATTCCGCTCGTCCACAAGGTGCTCCTCAAGATCCACGCGGGCCGGGCCCAAATCATACTGATAGCACCAGTGTGGCCGCACTAGCACTGGTTCACGTCACTCCTGGGAATGTCCGTAGCGGCACCACTCACTTTACCGCTGGTCCCGGATCTGATCACGCAGGACCATGGTAGACTCCGGCACCCGAACCTAGAGTCACTCCACCTTATGGCCTGGGTGCTCCATAGCTAAACACCACGGAGCTGACCTGCTCGGATCAAGTCAGACAAGTCCTCCTTGGTAGTAGAAAGCCCTCCACCAGGGCAACATACCTTGCCAAGTGGAAAAGGTTCTCCATCTGGGCTGAGCAATGCAGTAAGCTGCCATTGCTCACCCCCATACCGTTCATACTGGACTACCTTCTTCACCTAAAACAGCAAGGCCTGTCCCTGTCATCAAAAAGGGTCCACTTAGCCACCATCTCCGCCTTCCATCCAGGCACAGATGGTTTCTTGGTCTTCACAAACCCTCTAGTCAGTCGTTTCCTCAAGGGCCTGGACAGGCTCTTCCCGCAGACTCATCAGCCTGTCCAGCCTGGGACCTTAATCTAGTCCTCTCCAGACTTATGGGCTCTCCATTTGAACCATTGGTAACATGCTCCCTGCTTTCTCTCTTGTACAAGGTTGCTTTTCTCATGGTAATTATCTCTGCCAGATGGTTATCGGAGCTCAGGGCCCTCACATCCGAGCCCCCTTACACAGTTTTTCATAAGGACAAGGTCCAACTCAGATCTCACCAGCCTTTCTCCCTAAGATTGTCTCCTAGTTTCACGTGAGCCAGGACATCTTCCTCCCAGTGTTTTATCCCAATCCGCATTCCTCCGATAGGGAGCACAGGCTGCACTCACTGGATGTACGTAGGGTCCTAGCCTTCTACATAGAGAGGACTAAGTCATTCCGGAAGTCTGTCCAACTCTTTGTGGCCATGGAGGACAGAATGAAGGGTCTCCCTGTCTCATCTCAAAACATCTCGTCATGGATCACATCCTGCATTTGGGAGCGTTACGGCCTGGCGAGGGTGCCCGCCCCCCCGATTACCACCCGCTCTACCAGGGCTCAGGCCTCCTCGGCGGCATTCCTGGCACAAGTCCCCACCCAGGAAAACTGCAGGGCGGCTACGTGGTCCTTGATACTTACGTTCATGATGCACTATACAATTACACAACAGGCCAGAGATGATGCGGCCTTTGGACGCGCTGTGCTCCAATCAGTGGATGACTCCAACTCCACCTGGCTTGAGTCACCTGTTTGGAATGGACATGAACAATCACTCGAAGAAGAAAAAACGGTTACTCTCTTTCTCGTAACTGTTCTTCGAGATGTGTTGTTCATATCCATTCCAATACCCACCCTCCTACCCCTCTGTCGGAGAAGCTGGCAAGAAGGAACTGGGGGGGTAGAGGGTCGATGGGGGCCTATATTGGGCATCATGAAGGTGCCACTCCAGGCCAATCCTACGGATGCTGCTAAGGGAAAAATCTTCTGGCTGGTGTGCACACGGTGCTCACACACCTGGTTGGAATGGACATGAACAACATATCTTGAAGAACAACAGTTACAAGAAAGCGAGTAACCATTTTTTATGGCAAGGAAGGTACCTGCTATGCATTCTGTTGTCCACAGAAAAATTTGGGTTCAGAAAAATTAAAGAAGAGATATTGTTCAGATAGGACCATAGACACTGTATGGCTGCACTTACAATACTAGCAGAAATAGAACAGCTAGACATAATTTTGGGTGTTCAGTATACAGAGAATATACTGTACATTGTGGGTATGTTTCAGTGCTAGTTGAAGTCATTTCTGTATTTTACAAAATTTGCTACATATTTTGGAGTGAAAGATGCCACCTGCTGGATTCAACTGCTTTAGTGCTATAAACTATGGTATTTCCCCATCTGTCCAGTATTAGGAATCTGGATGCAACAATGATTTACTACTATTTGTGTGTTCAGGGAACAAAATTAAAAGTAATCTTATCTCTTCTTGAGGAATTCTGATGACTACACAAATCAGATTGAGAAGTTCTCAGAAGTTGGGAAATGGAAGGATAACTCCATATTTTCATTTTTTTTTTTTAAATGTTGAATAATTCATGTATCTGAGTTCTGGATTCAGGCCCTGCCCAGGCTTGTAAAGCTCCCAGGAGTTTTGCTTTCCTTCTTCTCTTTCAACTTTAATTCCCTGGTGTCACTCCTCTGCTTCTTGTTTCCTCCTACTACTGTCTCACCTTCTATCCTGCTCCAGCAATCTTACCTGTTACAGTAAAGGACTTTGCCTTACAACTCTGTCCTGTCTTTTGCATGCTGCCAGAGGATTATGGAAGCGGTGTTGGTGGATTCTCATAACAGGTGTAACACTACACCTATGAAATTATATGTTTCTGTTACGTGGCCTGCAATGTTTTTAACATTGCACTCCATGTGTAACACCTATATGTTCTAAATACTGCTCTTTGTTGACATATGATCACAAGGTTGATAGCATAATGCACATTTAATTTTTCTTCACTGAGAATGATAGCTTAACAAGTGGTGCAGCAAAGTCATGACTGAGCTGTGCATATTAAATTCTAACTCGTGAAAAGTGGTGTACTGTGCTGCCTGCCATCACATTTATACACAGAGAGATAATATCAAAATAAGCTATTAAAGCTTTATACTATCTCAGAATAAATGAAAGGCAAGGAGGAAGTAAAGTTTCAGGAAAAGGAGTGTATGGATGTCTTAAAGTACATGAAGATAGTGACTTGGTAATAATCTTTGTTTGGTGTGCAAATTAAAATATATATTACACTTGAAGGTTATTGGCATGCTAACTCAAACAGCTGTTTTATAAATCTTCAGACTTGGCTCCTGGTGATGAGCAATATCAGCTTTGTGAAGTTTGAAAAATCAAATCAAAATGTACAAGTGACAAAAAATTCCTTACTGTCTGTGCATGGTTTTCTTACCTATTGAAGGTGCTTACTAAGTCAATTTCCTTCCCTTCCCAACCTCTCAGTTTTTTCTGTCTTCTAAAGATGGACAAACCGATACTACTGTGATGAGAGTCATAGGAACCTAAATATAATAAGGCATCAATAGTGTCAATATTGGCAAGAAGAGGTGGGATGTGGAAAACATAAGAAATTAGCTTGGTTAAGTGGAAAAGGCAGAATTATGCAGGACCTTGAAGGTGAGGATGAAGATCTTTGGTATTGAGAGAGGTTAAATAGCAGTACAGCTGACCACTTCCTTACCATGTATTATTTTGTGCTTCATGTCAGCTCTCAGTCACTGCCTCTTTAAACTAAATAGTCTCAGGGCTTGTCTACGCTTACCGGGGGATCAGCGCGTGGTGATTGAAGCATTGGTGGTCGATACTAGACCCACTAAATCGACCGCAGATCGCTCTCCCATCAACTTCTGTACTCCACCTTAACAAGAAGCACAAAAGGAGTCAACAGGAGAGCATCTCCCGTCGACATAGCATAGTGTGGACCACGCGGTAAGTAGATCTACTTAGATCGATCTCCCCCTGTAGTGTAGACAAGGCCTCAATCTTTCTGAATGCTTTGTATGAAAGTCTTTCTTGGTGTTTGTTTTTTGTTGTCTTGCTCTAGATCTTTCCAATTTTGGTCATGTCCTTGCTGAAGTGGGCTGGCCCGGCTGGGGAATGGTTTCAAACTGAAATATACTGTGCTCTTGTGTTTTCTGCTGTAGATATCATAAACATCTGTATTATATATGATAATCAGCCATAGAATAAGTCTTCATTTTCTGTGCATGTACAGTAATTTCAAACTCCACAGATGCAATTCAGTGATTTGCTGCAGTCCACTGCACACTAACAATTATAGTACACTAGAAACCTGTATATAAAACAGATTTCAAATTATAGAAATTAGATATTTTGCTTTGATATCACCCTTTGTGGATGAGATTTTGTTTCTTTGCATTAATGAGAAATTCTGAAAAACTTGTGGCTGAGGACAAGCTATGTGTGGCAGAGACCTTGAAACAAATAATGGGCGATTTAAAGGGGAAACAAGTTGTTAATATTTTTGGAGGGGAGGGGTCGCTGGTGCCATACTAACTGTTTGAAAAGCGGGCTGATGGGAAACGGGTGGCCTGGCTTAGACACATCTCAAAGTGCTGTTCCTCTCCGGCAGTAAAGGACTGCTCTTCTGCAGGGAGCAGAAAATTGAGGGCAGTTCTGCCTGTAGGGGGCAGGACGTGAAAAGGTCAGAGGCCTGGCAGGATGGTCTGGGTACTATTCTTCCTGCCCTAACAATATCTCCCCTTCACTTCCCTAGACTGCAGCATTCAGCATGTGGGTTGTGTACAATGCTCTCTCTCCCCCTAGTGCAAATATCTTGAGTCCATCCACCCTCTCCTGTATTTATGGGGATGCCTGCTTACTAAGTTATCACACGTGATTCTGAAGTATGTCTCTGGTGCCCTTCTGGCCACACTCTGACCCGCAATTTATGCAGGCTTTTAGGGATGTAGCTGTTATAAATACTACCCTCGTCTTCATCCGAGCCCTGATGCTACTCTCATTGCCTCCTGGTTCAACAGCTGAAGTACTTCTCCCTGCTTCCCTTTTAAAGCTGCCATGAAGGGACCCCTGGGAGGGCTCTCTCAGACATCATATCAGGAAGGGAGAGTCTCATTCTAGTCTCAGGGAGAGGGCTCCCAGGAGTCTCTAGATCCCTACTAAAAAGCTTTTTTAAAATGTTCATTTTTAATTTAATTATGCCCTGGTTGAGCTAGGGATGTAAAAGTTTAACTGGTTAACCGATAAGCATCAGTCTTATCAGTTTCAGTTAACATTAAATTTATGTTTACCCAGCTGCTGGCCCTACTGGTTCCATTATATGTTATAATATATATATTGTCAATTCAAATAGATTACTTAGTGGTGAAGTTTATGGGATCCTATCTTGCAGGGTTTTTAGAGAAACTAAGAAGCAAAAATGACCGGAGTCTTCATCTTGTAATGGCAGGATATTGATCTTGTGACATCTGGTTAATCATCTTTTGGAAGGTGAAAATACTCCAAAGGTCCTACCAATATGTCCTTTTTTTCCTGCACAAAATACAGCAAGAAGTCCTTGCACTTCAACAAGGACAAGTGCAGAGTCCTGCACTTAGGAAGGAAGAATCCCATGCACTGCTACAGGCTGGGGACCGACTGGCTAAGCAGTAGTTCTGCAGAAAAGGACCTGGGGATTACAGTGGACGAAAAGCTATGAGAAGGATATGAGTCAGCAGTGTGCCCTTGTTGCCAAGAAGGCCAACGGCATATTGGGCTTTATTAGTAGAAGCATGGCCAGCAGATTGGGGGAAGTGATTATTCCCCTCTATTCGGCACTAGTGAGGCCACACCTGGAGTATTGTGTCCAGTTTTGGTTCCCCCACTACAGAACGGATGTGGACAAATTGGAGAGAGACCAGCGGAGGGCAACGAAAATGATTAGGGGGCTGGGCCACATGACTTATGAGGAGAGGCTGAGGGAACTGGGGTTATTTAGTCTGCAGAATAGAAGAGTGAGGGGGGATTTGATAGCAGCCTTCAACTACCTGAAGGGGGGTTCCAAAGAGGATGGAGCTGGGCTGTTCTCAGTGGTGGCAGATAACAGAATAAGAAACAATGGTCTCAAGTTGCAGTGGGGGAGGTCTAGGTTGGATATTAGGAAACACTATTTCACGAGGAGGGTGATGAAGCACTGGAATGGGTTACCTAGAGAGGTGGTGGAATCTCCATCCTTAGAGGTTTTTAAGGCCCGACTTGACAAAGCCCTGGCTGGGATAATTTAGATGGTGTTGGTCATGCTTTGAGCAGGGGATTGGACTAGATGACCTCCTGAGGTCTCTTCCAGCCCTAATATTCTATGATTCTAATGCTATGGATGTGAATGAGGATCACTGCAATTAAACATCTAACCCTGCACTCCTGGCCCCAGGCCCGCACCCAGCTATGGCCCCAGCCTCCACCCCCTAATCTGTGTCCGTGTCTCCTCCCCGCCCCGGCGAGTTAGGGCTCTGCTCCCAGGCCCAGCTCTGGGGGGGTGGGGTGGAAGGGGTAAGGAGGGGGTTGGCTTTCAGCACTGCCACTATTAAAAATATTGCAGGGCCACTGGTTCACAATGAATCGACTGCGCCTATATTTATCTTTGTCAAGTGCCTTTATTAACAACTAAAACAGCCAGTCTTATGTGTAAAACTAAAACTCATTTTTTGGTTTAACTTTTTACATAATATCCCTGAGTCGTCCAAAAACACACACAATCTGATTAGCATTTCAACTCTACTGCTGATTTTTGTTAAGAAAAATTAACATGTTTACATGCTCTGGTGTCAGTCTTGTATGCAGCCGATTAACAGTAAGGCCAGCATTGGAAAACACACGTTCTGCAGGCACAAATGATCCTGGAATTGCACAGATAACTCTTTGCCCATTTTCCAAGCCTTGGAAAACACCGTGCATTGACCTTCCACTGCTCCAATGGACTGCATTCCAGTGAAGGACAAGGCTCCCTGAAGTAATTTTCCAGTTCATTTTCTACTACATTCTTCTCATTCTCCTTTCTGGTGTAATCTTCACGTAAAAGCATCACCATAGCACTCTTCTGAGTTTCATGCATTTTTTCGGCACTGGCTCTATCGGCTCATCTGGTTCAGCACTTCTCGGTTCAGCGTTAGCACTCAGCGGTTCTTTTGTTTCTAACATCAATGCTGGTTGCAGAAGCTTTGATTTAGCAGTGATCTGGACAGCAGATGAAAGAAACCACATGTGCTTATGGCATGGATCTAACAAGGAGGCAATAAGTGCAGGTTTGGCAGTTATGGCAGGATCGTTGGGTTTCATGCGATGCTCCAGAGAGTGATGAACAGCAGCTTTGAAATCAGTGACTTTTCCATTTTCGACAGGAGCTTTGCTTCCAAGGTGAGCTTGAAGAAGACTGTTGCAAATTGGATAAATATTTGAAATCGACACTGACTGTTCAGCTGACATGGCAGTTGTAGTGCATTTTAAAGTGGAAAGTACTGTTAAGATATCCTCTATTAATTGCCAGTGCTCATCTTGCAGCTGAAGTCTTCGGGCATCAGATTGTTTTGTTACAGAGCAATCTGAAAGTGCAGCTGTTATCGCCCACCTTTGCTCATTGAATCTTTCGAACATGTCATATACTGAATTCCAGCGAGTTTTACATGACTGGATGAGACGGTGTTGCATAACCTGAAGCTGTGTTTGTTTTCTTTCAAGTGCATTTGCAGCCACGGTGCTGTGGTGGAAGTGTGCAACTAGTCTACTTGCAGCTGCAACAGCACGATCCACACTACTTGAAGAAAACTCATCATTTATGGCTAGCTGAAAAGTATGGGCAAACCAATTGATAGATTCCCATGTAACATATCTTGGTGCGTTAGCGAGAACAATGTTGCTTGCATTATCGTGTACGTATGCCAAGACATGGCCTGTCAGACCCCATCTTTCCACTGTATCGTTTAGTTTTTCAGCAAGGTTTTCTGCTATATGTTATTCTGCCATACATTCAGTTTGTAAAACTGTGGATCAAAGCTCCCAGTTCTCAATATAATGGCATGTTACAGTCATGTAGCTTTCTGTAGTTAATTCTGTCCGGCAGTCAGTGGTGAAAGCTACTTTACCGTTTTCAAATTTTTCCTGGACAGACTTCACACAGTCTTCATAGCACTTCTCTAGTTGCGAAGTTATAGCCTGTCTTATAGGCACACGGTATTCAGATTCTACAAAACTCATCAATGCATGAAAACCTGTATCCTCAACGACACTTACAGGCAGCATATGTATAGTGATCGTGGTGCACAAGTCCGTTAGTTTTTCCTCACGTTGTGTGTTGCATTTTCTTGAACTGCCAGAAACAAATGCTTTGAGCATTGTTTGATTTTTGCCTTCTGTTTCACATGAAACAGAGGGATGTTTCAGCTTCAAATGGTTCAGTGTTGCTCTGGTGCTGTTTGCATCCCTCAGCTCTGTATTACACAGTTTACATTTAACGGTGTCTTCTGTTGTTTTTGTGAAATGATTCCAGGCAGTACTCCTTTTCGATCATTCCATCTTTACCATGGAACAGTAGTTACCAAAAATCACGATAACTTGCATGATGTTGTTTGAAGGACGCTACCAAAGTGTGACGGGAGGAGGGGACATGAACAGTATTAACTGCTTGCTGTATTTTGCATGGGAAAACAAGGACATATTAGTAGGACCTTTGGAGTATTTTCACCTTCCAAAAGAAGATTAACCAGCGATCATAAGATCAATTTCCTTCCATTACAAGATGAAGACTGTGGTCATTTTTGCTTCTTAGTTTCTCTAAAAACCCTGCAAGATAGGATCCCATAAACTTCACCAGTAAGTAATATATCTGAATTGACTATATATATATATATATATATATAATTATAATATATAATGGATCCAGTAGGGCTGGCAGCTGGGACCACAGGCATGCGGGGCCGGCAGCCAGGACCCCGGGTGCTCAGGGATGCAGCCAGGAGGGACCCCGGGTGTGGGGCCGGCAGTGGAGGCCCACATAAAATGTGGGGGTGTTGCAGCACCCTCCGCACTACTATTTTCCCGCCTATGTGAACTCCTTAACTGTTAACCGTTTAACTGATATAATTTACTAGGTTACACAGTTACTATTTTAAACCCTATTTACATCCCTAGGTTGAGCAAATACTGATCTTTATCGTCATTCTTTTGCAATATAGGGATCAGGGATACACAACTCATCCAGTGTAACAAAGTTCTTTCCTACCAGCATTTTTAGAGTATTATTTTGTGCATACTCTGTGTTAAAATCTTTGATGGCTACTATACAAAACTGTTTTTGTTTTTTTTTATAGTGGTTAAATGTTGGTGAAAGGTCTGAGAGCTGCTACTAGGACCTGTAGTCCAGCCACTTGCAGTGTAGCAGTCAGTTGGGGGCTGGAAAAGAACAGGTGGTAGCAACTAGAAGGAGGTGCTTTGAGGGGAGGAAGGCAGATGGTTTGCTGTCACCCCTACATGACAGGCACTTGACAGGTAGTCAGGCAGCCAAAAAGTGAATCATTATTGATTGCCGCCTACAAAAAATTCATAGACTGTAAATAAATATGCTGATTTATGTAGACAACTGTTTCAAAACATCATTTAAAATACACTATATACTATCTTCAAAATCATAAAGTAAACATAGCAGAGTAAGTGTGTTTTGAACCTTTCTACTGCAGAAGCTAGTGTTTCCCTGCCTGTTTTTTTTTTTTCCTTAGTTTGTAGATGTTAGAAGAGTGAAATCCTGAGAGCAGGGGGTTGCATTGAGTTGGTACGCAGAAATATGCCATGTCATCTCTTTTCTGGTCGTACCATCAGTTTCTGTAGCCTTTAAACTTTAATGAAAAATAGTTTATAGCCTTATGAGTGCAGAGAGAACCGTATGAATGGGAACCAGTGCAGTATTGTCAGTAGCAAAGGGCTTCAGAAAGACACAAACATAGGTCCAAAAAGTGTGAATTTCCCCCTTTTACCGACTGGGGCATTAACTTTAAATTTGAATTATGAACATTTTTATATTTCCTATTTTCCTACTCATCACTTTGTGAGAAACGTAAGTTTGGAATTGCATTCACAGTCTGACTTTTTAGACCAAACTTGGTTAGAATATTGCACCTTTCCTGGTTGCACTGAATGGATATTGGCTCTTCCATTGAGGTCTCTTTCTATGTAAATCCTAATTCTGAGGATGTTTTTAAAATGCATTTTGGCCTAGCTCTTTCTGACTGTGGCTATTAAAGAAACTCTCTCGGGGTATCATTGCTGCATGGATCATCTCAGCTTGTATTGATCCACTTTAGTCTCTATGGAAGTTTAATGATCAGCTATCTAACATCCCATCTTACTTTAATTGTCTCATGGGTGTATGTAGGAGCCCTGGGATATGCAGCTCATGTGAAAGCCTTGCAAAGTATAAGGCGTCTCAGAATTTGTTGAAAGATGTTGCCAGGACCAAGAGATTTCAGCAAGGGCCATGCTACAAATATTGGGTTGCATACCTTCAACAGTGTTCACGGCATCCCTTACGTGAGAGGAAGGATGGGATTGTGGGTAAAGCACTGGAGTGGGAAGCAGGAGATCTGGGTTCAATTCACAGCTTTCCCACAGACCAGTGCGGTCTTGGACAATTTGCTTAACTCTGTGCCTGAACTAACTCCTAACTTGTAAAGTGGGGATGGTGGTACCTACCTCTTATCTCATACCCTCTGTCTGAATTTGGGGACTCTAGGCAATACATGCCATTTTTATTTATTTATTTTTGTATCAGTATGAAACCACCTCAGTGGACTCTGAGAATACAATGCAATGCAAGCAAGCCACAAACAGACTCTCACATTACATCTGGATGACAAACAATTTCAGCTTCTCTAGTTTGGTGCCAGTTAAGGGCTATTTCCAGTTAGAGCTGGATTTCCAGATTTCTTCTTCTCAACCACAGATGCAACCTACGTGGAGATGAGGTGCTCTCACAGAGGGGCTTCATACTTAGAGCACTGGATCTCTTCCAGCAGGATCTTTAGAGACTGCGTATGCCAAAAAGGTGATTCTGATCTAGATTGACAAATCAGGCCACAATGTTTTACAAAAAAAAAAAAAGCAGAGAATATCAGGATTATGCTTCCTCTGTTAGGAAACCCAGTAGATGTGGATCTGAGTAGTGTCCAGCAAGACATTTCTGGTAACCACTTCTCTGGCAGTAAAGGAAAATATCACAGACAGACTAAATATATGGCTGTTCCCCACCAGTGTTCCCAGGGATATGGAGTTTTAAATCTGTTCAGAACTGACAACAAAAAGCTGTTAATGCTCTGGTCAAGGCACAATGCACCCAATTGAAGGGCACCATTTCTTTTCACCAGGTAGTGAAGAGGAAGCTTTCATGTTCTTCTCCATCAGTACTTCTAATGGCAAAGGTTCTAACCAACCACAGGGAGAGAGAGGTTCAACTATCTTAATTACACCATATTAGCCCTGGAAATATGGTTCTCAAACTAGCTGAAAATAGTAGTGATAAATTGGATCTGGTGGAAAGTCTAGCCACATGTGATCACATCCCTGTCAACATGGCTTCTGAGAGGGTAAATAAAGAGATGCTTGATGTTTCAGAGCAGGCATCCCAAGTCCTCCTGGCTCCTCTTGAATGTATGTACAAGACATCTAAACTTCATATGGAAAAGGATTGTGGTCTGATTTGAAAAAGTCCATATGGATCATTTCAAATACCCTCCCCCATAAAATACATGATTATCTTCATTTGTGTGGGTCAGAGACAAATAATCTACATGTTATTTTTGCCATTATTTTGGACTATCATGCACCTGTAAAAGGTAGATCAGTTTCTAGGCCACTTGCCATTAGTTTAATGTGAAAGCATTTTTTTTAATTAATTTTTCTGGAGTTGAACAGATTGTGAGTTGAGATATAATATTGTAGTGTTAGAGGTATAATAGAGAAAATGCTGACTTAATATACCATAGAATTTTGTAAAGCTACAAAAATACTAGGAAATTATGCAAAATATGAACAGTTGGAAGAGAATAAAAATTCTACACTGAATCAAAGGATGACTCTTTTGGGTTTCCCCCCTTAAGGCTATTTTTCTTCTTCCCACAAGCAGAAATTGCTGAAAACACTTTTGTGTGCCTGTTTTTTCAGGTGACGTATTGCTAAGCAATGGAAATCAGAAAAGGTCCCTATGGTACACAAATGGATTTCAGAAATCTAAGTGTGCTACCAGTGAAACACTGGTTTATAGACTAGAACTAAATAAGATTTTTCCAGAAAATTTGAATCCTTGCCTAGGTATAAAGGTTTATTTTAAAAATCTGCTTAAAAATGGATCATGGAACACAAGGGAGAAGAAAGTAGTAGTAATCATTGACAAGTTGCTGTATGTGAACAGCAACTATTTCTGCCCCAGGAATCAAATACCTAAAGAGACTTGATCATTCCCATCTGGTCTTGTGTGGGAAATAAACTATAGGGGTATGTCTACACTGCAGTGTAAGCTCAAGGTTCAAACTCAAGCTCCAGCCTTACTTCCTTCTTCTGTCTGTACACAAATTGTGCTAATCCAGGGTTTGAACCAAGGATCCCAGGACCCCACATGGGTGGAGGGTCTGAGCTGAGTCAAGCTGGATTCAAGTCTTATTGCTTTGCAATGTAGATGCAGCCCCATTGGACTCGTGCTGTGGGAGTCTACCAAAAGTATTCCACAATCTCATGGACTGTCCTCTGGACAGTAAAGTTTGGTGGACAGTCAAAGTTTTCCACACTGCACTGTGAACAAAGGGTTAGAGTGGCCATATTTTGGGAGGGTGTGACATACCCAGGGTACAGTCTAGATTGAATAGCCATGTCACCACTGTTGTCTTACCTGGGGTGCCCTTTACACTGCTTTGTTGTTGTAGCCTCCAGTCTAGACGGTTCACAAACAGTAACCAGCATGTAAATCACTCCCAGCTATATCTGCCTGTGCTGCAGCGAGCCAGCCACATTTGGGCTCTTACCAGTCTTGGGTATAGTACAAGATGACTCCAACTCACTCACTGTACTGTCCAGCCCTGTCCTGGACAATACAAGAATGTTAAGTCTGTTATTTCATTAAGCTAATAATACACCAATTATTTCAAATAGTTCTTTAGATACTTCAGTTTAAATACACTGGATTAGATAAAACAGTAAAACAAGTTTATTAACTACAGAGAGAGAGAGATTTTAAGTGAACACAAGTAATGAGCATAAAAGTCAGAAATGGTTACAAGAAAAATAAAGATAAAATGCAGTTAGTGGCTAACTTAACAAACTATGTTAAATTCAAAGCAAAGTTTTCTTCACTATATGCTCTCAACAGTTACTGGCCCAACTTCTTAGGTCAGGACCCCTTCTTCTGGTTAATGGCTGCTTCCTTTTCCAGCTGAAATGCTTACCATTTCCAGCTGAGATTGAGGAGACAAAGAGTCTATAGGAAAGGATCTCACGTGTTGGAGCTTCCTGCTTGATGACTCTGTTTACTGCTTAAATGCAAATTAAGCAGAACACACATTCCTTTGTTTGAGACAGACCTGTTTTCCAACCTCAGTTTGGAACATGTATTAATAATACCATACAATGGACTCTTATAACTTGACATGTTGCCACATGTATTTTATCAGGACGATATTGACCAGCAAACTGAGTTTTCAGATGATACCTTACAAGGCATACTTAGTTCAAAGATTATTATAACAGTGTGTAGGTTGTGGACGCAAGGGTACATTTGATCACAGAGGGCGCTAGGAAGTCTGCGATATGGGTGGGTGGACTTGAACCCACATAATACAGTGTAGACACTGGAGCCCCAGGTTGGGACCAAGGGTTCAACAATGCATAACCTGGGGTTACAAATGAATGTAGATGCTCAAGCCCTAAGTTAACAAACCCAGAGTCTTGAGTTCTACTAACCCTGGGTTTTTATAACAGTGTAGACATACCTTCAACCTGGACTCTGACTCAGGTTTGAGCCCAGGCTCCCTTTCTGTTCTCACACAAATCAGTCTGACTCATGTCAGTAAGCAGACAGGACCCAGGTCCTAGGATCCTGCTATGGTCATGGCTCAGAGCCCAAGTCCAAGCCCTGTCATATTGCAGTGTGGACACAGCTCAAGGCTTAGACCAAAGTCAGAAGGTCTATGTAGTGCAGTGTGGACGTGTTAGCACAGCTGTGAGACCTGGGTCCAGCAATTATAAATCCAAGTTTTCAGTGGAGTGTGGATGCTCAAGTGCAGGCTTGGAAACGCAAGGTCCATGAAACTGAGTCCAACTGACCGAGGTTTACAGTGTAGTGTAGACGTACCCAAAAAGTGTACTGGTCATTTGCTAAGATACATATCTTCAGAGAACAAAAATTATAGGTGAATTTCTTTCATCAGCCTGATACCCTCCACTTTGATCTATTAATTATCAACATATAGTTACAGTGTGCTGGAACAATTTTTATAGTAGGGATGCTGAAAGACATTGAAAAAAACTGTAACCCCTGTATATGATGGAAACCATTTCAATTCAGAGGGTGCTGCCACATCCCCAGCACCACTAGTTCCAGAACCTATGTATAGTTATGTGAATTAGTTACTCAGTAGACTAAGGATGGTGTTTAGTTCAAAAAAAACTGCTGTCATGTTAAGACATATTTGTCTGTTGTGGCTTTTAAGGCTTAAAATACTTAAGGGTGGTGGTTTGTCATGGACAAAATGGGAATATAAGGTCTTTAGCGAAAAAGCTAAGTCTCACATTTACAAAGAACAATGAGAAAAGTCATGAGGTGGTGTCAGTTTGACCAAAATATCCTGTTTTTGACAATAAGTTATTTAAAAGTGTTTAATGATAGGTAATACTTTTAAATTATTTTAAAATCTGTCTCTCTCACATGTATTCCACTGCACTTGTGCTCTCTGTCTTTACATACACACATGCACGTACGTACGTATGTTAAAAAATGGAAGTCTTATTACAGTGTTATAAAGACCTCGACTTTTTATGAAAAACTCTAAAAGCAATGGCTGTGGTGGTAAACATATAGTCTGAAGATTGATTGAAGAATAAAGTTTTAACAAGTAGTGACTGTGCATGTGTTGGAAGTAAGGTGGAAGCTTTTCAGACCTTACTGTCTGGAACACTTACATTATTTTTGGTTAAAATATCAAAAGTGCCGAGTCTGAATTATGGATGAAGAGCTGGAAAAATCTCATTTTGAAAATTGAGTTTTAGGAACATAAAATAATATCAGAAACCCCAAAACTTCTTCAAATAACATTTTGTAAAATCATATCCAAAACCTGACCAAGTTTTTATAACTAGTTGTATCAATTTTGTGGATTAGTTTGTTTAAACACAACAGTATGTTTATTCTTTTTATATTGAAGGACGTTTTCATTTTAATGTACATTGTCCAGCTAAATTCTTTCTCTTGGGAAATCAGTAATATATTCCTTATGCTGTAGATATATTAAGTACTGCAAGAATGCTGCAAACTCAGTGCTTTTTCCATTAAATCTATTTGATTTCTTTATTTAGTCAAATGACCTTTGCCTTTTTCCTGTTTGAGGTTCCAGTGCAGCAAGATACTTCAAGACATGCCTAAGCATGAATAGTTCCACTGATTTTAAGAAATTAAGTTCAAGAAATTTGACTACTACTTAAGTATAACTCATTAAATCTGGAAGTTAAAGAGATGTCATAATTTCAATTCAGTGGTACTACTTATGCTTAAAGTACTGAGGCTAAGATAAGTGCTGAATGGGGATCTAACTTGGTAATTTTTTTTAATAGCTGTCAGTATGCAATGCTATTCCACACTAATCCCCTGTCTGGACTCTCTGATTCTACACTGAGAGGGCCTTTGTGAGGTTTGGCTTAATCTGCTTTGGAAATGGATTAAACTAATCCATAAAAAGACACTTTTAGTGCAGAATAGGTGTGTCCAAAGGGGGAGCTGGTGCAGAACAGCTATTACACTCTAAATTCATACCCCCATTTATTTTGCAACATCTTACCCTTCTAGACAAGCCCTTAATTACACTTGAAAAGGCATTTGAACAGATATAGCAAAGGAGTTACCCTGATGTTTCAGAAGGCAAAGATATCCAGAAGATGAGATATATCGTGTGTGAAATGTATAGGTTCATAGAGGGATGGTTACAGGGAGGGGACAGACTGAGAGAGAGGATCAAAGGCATCATGAGTACCAGATCTCAAGATTCAATCAGAAGAATCGAGGTAGAAAGTTAGGACCAGTTTTTCTGGCAAACAACTGACCGCTTTACTCCCATCATGAAAAATTAACAGCAGGGGATACACCCACCAGCATAACATTGTCTTGCATCAGTCTCACTGTCCAGTCCAGTGACCATCTCATCCATTGCGTGCACACCCCTCACATACCCTCATCTTCTCCTCCGCCTCCTATCTCCTATCATCTGAGCCATCATCTCTCTTTTACTATGATGATGTCAGTAATGAATATTATCATATATCATTGCATAGCAGGGGTTCTCAACCTTTTTCTTTCTGAGGCCCCCCTCAACATGCTATAAAAACTTCAGGGCCCGGCTGGGGGAAAGGGACTCGGGGCTCCAGGCACCACCAGCCAGAGGAGCAGCTGCCCTGCACTGCCTGGCTCTGGCTTCCCGCCTAGGATCTGGCCAGAGGGTGGGACCTGAGGGGGGTTGGAACTCCTCCAAGGACTGCCCCACTGTGGGTAAGGCACTGCAGTTTGGGAGGGAGCAACAGCCTCGTGCCCCCTCAACTCTGCCAGTGGGGCTTCAGCCTGCGCTACTCCCGGCTTCAGTGGGGAGAGGGGGGGAGCTCGGGGTTTCATCTCCGCACTGCTCCCAGCTTCAGTGCGGAGGAGAGGGGAGCTCGAGGTTTCAGCCCCACACCACTCCCGGCTTTAGCCCTGCGGGGAGAGGGTGGGTGGTGCCAGGGGTGCGGCTTCAGGCCTGCATTGCTCCCTGTTTCAACTGTGGGGGGGGCGCCGTGGCTCGGAGTTTCAGTGGGAGGGCCGCAGACCCCTGGTTGATAACTGATGGTGTATAATATAGTATAAGGCCAGGAGGTCCCAGTAGTACCTCCTGTTTATCACCATCCATTAAATTTCACCCAGTTGCCCCTGTGTTGAGCCCAAAAATTTGGGTTAGACTAAAGCTTTTCAGTCACTGGGAGACTAAACAGTGATGGATAGGTTTGGGGGTATGTTTCCACAGAGGCCTTGGTTCTACTTGGTTGTTTGGCAAAAACCCATAAGGATTCATTCAAATTGAAAATTTGATTAAACACAAGAAAGAACAAGAAATTAGCATTCATATTGAAACTCTGGTTGAGCAATTATGCAAAACAAATGTAAACAAAACCTTTTAAGTCCATGTCCGTTTGGAGGCAAAATATCGGTTTCATATTTTCAGAGCAATCTTCCTTTGATGAAAAGGAAAAGGTTAATTTTACTTTGTTCTGATGTGAGAAGGGCATTCACTTATCCTGTTCTGATAAACAGACACAATACGGAGAAGAGACAGGATGGAAAAGATGGGTGAAATATGGCTTTTGTTGATGTTTTTGGAACACTAGACTATTGGTCAGGAATGAATGGCTGCTTTGGCTGGCAAATTGACATTGATACCTACTGCATGGGCCCTGGTTCATTTTCTGGTCAGGGACATCATCTGTTTGGATCCTTTCTCCTTAGACAAGGCAGGTTTGGATGAGTGAAGTGTAGTTTTATTTTAGGATTTGATGAAAAGCGGAGAGAATGAGAAATAGGATAGGCAGCATATTTTATTTTGATTAGTTTGTCCACCAATTAAACCCATTTCCATAATGCTAGACTTGTCATAGGTAACTTTGTTCACAAATTTTCTTGTTTACTAAGTATGATCTCACCTCAGTCCTCAGTCAGTAGGCCATATTTGTTTGGACTACTTCAATTTTTCTTTCAGGTTTTCCTGCACCGGTCCATAACATTCATTTATTAAAAATAGGTCAAGTTGTTTTCCATAGTTAATTCTTAAGCAGACAATAAGTCATAGATCATGATGACATCATATGAACTTTCACATACTTTTCATAGTTGCTTAGGATAAATGTTTGGGTCCAATAATCAGAACAGTGCCTCAGGTAGAGGTCAGGACAGACTAATATGCCACTATGGCCCAAGGCCTCTGCAGTAGCAGGGAATTGATTAGGTGGGTTATGCCCAGGTGATCTATGCTCCATGCTGCAGAGGAAGGCCGAAAAATCCCAAGGTCCCTGCCAGTTTGACCTGACCCTAAATCAGTTGGACACTGAGCATATAAAGAAGACACAACATGAAAGCATCCAGAAAGAGGGTTCTCTTTACCACCTCAAAGCACTGGTCCACCCCATCCAATGTCTTATCTTCACTGGTGAGGCCACATCTGGAGTATTGCATCCAGTTTTGGGCCCCCCACTACAGAAAGGATGTGGACAAATTGGAGAGAATCCAGCAGAGGGCAACGAAAATGATCAGGGGGCTGGGACACATGACTTACGAGGAGAGGCTGAGGGAACTGGGCTTGTTTAGTCTGCAGAAGAGAAAAGTGAGGGGGGATTTGATAGCAGCCTTCAACTACCTGAAGGGGGGTTCCAAAGAGTGGTAGCAGATGACAGAACAAGAAGCAATGGTCTCAAATTGCAGTGGGGGGGAGGTCTAGGTTGGATATTAGGAAACACTATTTCACGAGGAGGGTGGTGAAGCACTGGAATGGGTTACCTAGGGAGGTGGTGGAACCTCAATCCTTAGAGGTTTTTAATGCCCGGCTTGACAAAGCCCTCGCTGGGATGATTTAGTTAGTGTTGGTCCTGCTTTGAGCAGCGGGTTGGATTAGATGACCTCCTGAGGTCTCTTTCAATCCTAATCTTCTATGATTCAACTGTGGCCAATCCCCGATGCTTCAGAGGAAGGTGGAAAAAATTCTCAGAATACATCTAGCCAATTGTATACTGGGAGGAAAAAGTCCTTCCTGACCCATGTGAGCGACCAACTGACGACCTGAGGTGTGAAAAGTGATTACAGTCATTGTCTTAATACAGTGCTGCCAATGTTATGGGCATGTTGAGAGCAATCCAGTGCTTTTTGTTCTTTTCATGACCCATGAAGGGAGGGCTTGAACTTGGGGATTCATAAACTGTAAGGCCAGAGACCATCACGACCATCCAGCCTGATTTCCTTCCCACCCTGGGCACAGAATTTTTCCCAGAAGACAGACTAAAACATATTTTAGAAATGTATCTAATCCTATTTTATAGGCGCCAAGTGATGGTGAGGCCCCACTTCCCCAGTAAGGTGTTCCTGTGTTCAGTCACTCTCACTGCTAGGAAATTGCATCATATTTCAAGTTTGAATTTGTCTAACTTCAGCTTCCTCCATTAGACCTTGTTCTGCCTTTTGTCTGCAGGACTGAAAAGCCCCCTGTTCTTCGATCTCTTCTCCATGTGTTACTGCCTACGCACAATGAACCTTCTCTCTGATAAACTGAATATATGAGCTCTTTAAAACTCACATCAGAAAGCTTGTTTTCCAACCCAGGGATCATTTTTGTGGCCCTTTTTTGAACTCTCTCCTTCTTGGAGTATGGACACCAGAACTGGACACAGTCTTCTAATAGCTGGCTTACCAGTGCTGTGTACAGTGGCAGGATCACTTGCCTACTTCTACTTGATGTTCCCTTTATGTATGGGACGGTATAATGAAGTGTCTACAATGGCATACGGCCATCCACATCTGCTGTTAGCAAATATCTCCAGTGGTCAGAGATGAGATACTAAATGGGGAAAGCTCTGAGTTACTACAAAGAATTCTTTCCCACATGTCTGGCTAGTGTGTCTTAACCCCATGCACAGGATCTAACTGATCACCATGTTTAGTGTCAGGAAGTTATTTCCCCCAGGTCAGACTGGCAGAGACCCTGATTTGGGGTGGGGGAGGGGGTTGCCTTTCTCTGTAGCCTGGGTCATGGAACTAGAGTAAATGGTGGATTCTCTGTAATTTTTTTTAATCCTTAAACCAAAATTTGAGGACTTCAACAATTCAGTCAGATCTGATGGGCCTATTAGAGGAGTGGGTGGGTGAGGTGCTGTGGCCTGCGAAGAGCAGGAGATCAGACTAGATCATGATGGTCCTGTTTAGCCTTAAAGTCTGAGTCTATACATTGAAGGATCAGATTAGCCCTTTTTAACACAGCATCGCACTGACAGTTCACACTGCAACAGTTATCCACGATGACCCCAAAGCCCTTTTCTGAGTCACTGCTTTCCAAAACAGAGTCTCCCAGCTTGTACATGTAGCCTGCATTCTTTGTTCCCTGATGATTAATTTGCGCTTGGCTAAAAAACATATTTTATTGGATTCTGATCATTTAATCAGGCAATTCAGCTCCCTCTGTAATAGTAACATGTCATCCTCATTATTTGTTACCCCACCAATCTTTAAGTCATCTGCAAAGTATATTGGCAAAGATTTTATGGTACAGTAAAACCGGCTCTAGAGACCACCTGTCACGAGCGACTACTTGCAGAGGCCACAGCTCTCTGGTGTGCAGACCTTTGAAGAGAGACCATCTCTTACAAACAACCAGCTTTGTTAACTTCCATGGGTGGTCACTCTTGGCAGGTTTTACTGTATCTAGATCATTGATAAAAATATTGAATAGCATTGGACCAAGAACTGATCGCTGGGGGACCCCACTAGAAACAGCCTGGCTCATTGTCTCACCTTCAGCAATTACATTTTGAGATCTGTCAGTGAGACTGTATTTTAATCTATCGAATGTGTGCCCTATTGTTTCCATGTCATGCAAGTTTTTTTAATCAAAACATCTTGTTGGTACTCAGTCACATGCTGTACGGTCATGAGTAGACCAAACTGTACCAAGCAAATTGGTTGTATGCAACACCTTTACGCTTACGAGAGACGGAGACTAAGGGACACTGAAGAAGATTAATCCAAATTAACCAAAGGTGTGAATTTAAAGTGGATTTGTTAAATTTCATTTAAACCCTGTGTGGATGCTTTGATTCAGAATTAAAGGGGCCTTACTTTACTTTAGCTTAATTCATTTATAAACAGTGAGAGAAGTTGCTCATCACTATGTGAGTCTTAAAATCTGCACTGAACAAACTAGATTCAATTTGTAAGTATCTGGGATGCTCACCTAGTAAAATATTTTATGATTAAACAAGGTAAAAATCTTGATGACATTTATATATAAATTACAGTTAAATGATCAACCTGTTGTGCCACAGTGTATAAATGTTGTTCTATTTTTCTTTCTTTGATGAACAGCACGACAGGGGATCAGCATGAGCCTGATTTCTATCATCACTATTACTCTGTCAAAAATTTTCATTCTTCTTTGAGTGATGGTACTTATGTGTATTCCACACATGGGTGTGCATGCGCTTGAGTCCGGAAGTGTTTCATAGCAGAGTTCGTTGACCCGCACGTGTGTTGTGCATCCCCTCATGCTCCCAGCCCAGGGTGTAATAGGTAGTGCAGGTCGATGCCTCTCCACCTCCCTCTTACTGCCACATGGCATGAGTTGGAACCCCTGCTCCTTCACGCTCATAGTTTTTCTGAGCGTGATTTACCTTTCACTCGGTGTATATAGTTGTAAATGGTTGTATATAGTCTTTCTAGTATAATTAGATAAGTTAGTTTAGTTAGTGTAGTTTCTTTCCCTTTTGCGGGACTGATCCCCCTCCCACCCCCCACACTCCCCCGGGGACTATGTCCCAGATTCTGGGATTTAAAAATTCTCAGTGAGTGACAAGCCACCAGCAGTGCCTCAACTGCCTTAGCAAGGCACACGTCAGAGTGCGCTGCTCAATCTACAAGTCCTACCACCCTGAACCTGGGAAGCTCGAGAGCTCTACCTCCATAAGTACTTGGTGGAGGAAGCTATGAGACTGAGGGTGTACTTGGATCTGGGACCAGCAGACCCCCCTGTACAACGACCATCACAGGTGGTGAGTGCCCCTCCAGCACCTCGCATGCACCGGAACTATCTGTACCAAAAGCCAAGGATAAGTCCTGGCATGAGAGTAAAAAACACTCTCCATGGGAAAAGAGCAGATCCCCTCCATGGACTTCTCCCAAGCACAGTGTTTCCTCCCCAAGGTGGGCCAGATTGGATGAGATGTTGCACATGGATCTGGCTGGACCAGCACCCAAGCTTCCCCATGTGGAGGGTAAGACCACGCGCAAATGTGATCTGATGGTACCGACAGCAACCCTTCCGTCCAGAACACTCACCAGTGTGATATATGCCATCATGTGCCAGCAATGCCCCTCTGCCATGTACATTGGTCAAACTGGACAGTCTCTACGTAAAAGAGTAAATGGACACAAATCAGATGTCAAGAATTATAACGTTCATAAACCAGTCGGAGAACACTTCAATCTCTCTGGTCACGCGATTACAGACATGAAAGTCGCTATTTTACAACAAAAAAACTTCAAATCCAGACTCCAACGAGAAACTGCTGAATTGGAATTCATTTGCAAATTGGATACAATTAACTTAGGCTTGAATAGAGACTGGGAGTGGCTTAGTCATTATGCAGGGTAGCCTATTTCCCCTTGTTTTTCCTACCCCCCCGCCCCCAGACGTTCTTGTTAAACCCTGGATTTGTGCTGGAAATGGCCCACCTTGATTATCATACACAATGTAAGGAGAGTGGTCACTTTGGATAAGCTATTACCAGCAGGAGAGTGAGTTTGTGTGGTGGGGGGGGTGGGTGAGAAAACCTGGATTTGTGCTGGAAATGGCCCACCTTGATTATCATACACATTGTAAGGAGAGTGGTCACTTTAGATAAGCTATTACCAGCAGGAGAGTGGGTTGGGAGGAGGTATTTTTTCATGCTTTTTGTGTGTATATAATAAGATCTTCTATACTTTCCACAGTAGGCATCCAATGAAGTGAGCTGTAGCTCACGAAAGCTTATGCTCAAATAAATTGGTTAGTCTCTAAGGTGCCACAAGTACTCCTTTTCTTTTTGCGAATACAGACTAACACGGCTGTTACTCTGAAACCTGTCACCGGTGTGTGTGCTCCACCCATTCCACCGGTACCTCTGCACCTCTCAGACAGGCCCGCCCCGCAGATGCCACTAGGCACTTCTGGCATCTTCATGAGCACACCATGAACTTTTGGGTGCTCCAAGCCTTTCTCGTTAACGAAGGAGCTGGTCCTACCATACACACAGTCTCCTCTCCTCTCTGGCAATATCCCTATTTTGGAGCAGTGGTTCTCAACCTTTCCAGACTACTGTCCCCCTTTTAGGAGTCTGATTTGTCTTACGTATTCCCAAGTTACACCTCACTTAAAAACTACTTGCTTACAAAATCAGACATAAAAATGCAAAAGTGTCACGGCACACTATTACGGAAAAATTGCTTCCTTTCTCATTTTGTATGTACTACATTTTAGTTTGTACTGACTTTTCTAGCGCTTTTTATGTAGCCTGTTGTAAAACTAGGCAAATATCTAGATAAGTTGATGTACCCCCTGGAAGATCTATGTGTACCCCCAGGGGTACACGTACCCCTGGTTGAGAACTACTGCTCTGAAGGATGAACCGCTGCTGCTGGAGAAGTCTGTCCTGTTGCCAAACCACAGCCCTCCGGTACCGACGGGACTCCCTTTGCCGGAACTGTCATCAGAGCCCGAGGAGTTCTCGGAGCCAGAACCCTCGTTCTCCACAATGTCACACCGAAGTCCAGACTTGTGCACAGACCACCTTACCCCCCAGTGTATGTTCTGGCAACAGAAGCCTGTGATTGCTACCCATGGGGCCCACCAAGACCTAGGGACCCTTCTTTCTGGCCCTCCTGGGGACACTGGGATCCCTATCGCAAACACTATGCACCATCTAATGCATCCTATCGACCATCCCCCATTTGCCACCAGCGTCATTGTTTTATGAGGAAGAGACAGACGTCGAACTGGTACCACCAGCTCCGCTACAACCTCATTGTCTGATGAGGCACTTATTCCCCTCCTATTCTCTTCACCGGACAACCATCACCAGTACCAGGACTTGCTCCTAAGGGTAGTGGCAGACCTAGGTATCCCGTTGGAGGAGGTTCAGGACATGCAACACCAGCTCCTGGACATCTTCCAACCCCAGGGGCCCTCTTGGGTAGCTCTAACCATGAACAAGGCCATCCTCCAACCCGCACGTGCAGTATGGTGCACCCCCACCTCCTGTGCCCCCACACCTAGGAGGGAAGAGAGGAGGTATTTCATACCTGTAAAAGGGCAGATTTTCTTTTTACGCATCCCCCTTCCTCCCCCCCCCCCCCCCACAGCTCTCTAGTTGTCCACACGGCAGCGGAGGGGGTGCACAAGCACCCACAGAAGTCTGCTCCTCTGAACAGGGCAGCAAAGAGGATTGACCTGCTGGGCAGGAAGGTATATTCATCAGCATGACTACAGTTCTGAATTGCTAGCCAACTATGATTTTAACAACTACAACAGCATAGTAGAGCTGAAGGACAAGCTGCCGCTGGACCAACAGCAGGAATTCCAGGCGCTGGTAGATGAAGGGTTGCCAAGGTGGGTCTCCAGGCCTCTGTGCACGTGGCCAACACGTCGTCTCACCCTCTAGCAACTGAGGTCGTTATGTGCCAGGCTTCATGGCTACTATCGTCCAGCTTCCCCTGGGAGGTCCAAAATACCATCAAGGACCTGTCCTTTGATGAGAACAAACTCTTCCATGAGAAGATGGACGAATCCCTCCACTCACTGAAGGACTCCAGGGCCACGCTACGGTCCCTGGGTATATATACCCTGGCCCTGAGATGCGGACAGCAGAGGCAACTGTTCCGCCCACGCCCACACGCTCCATACCTCGCCTACTACCAACGTTACCAGGAGCCTCCATGTTGGTGACACCAATCTCAGTGGTCATGCTTACCAGCCTCCGCCATGATCATCTCCTCAACCCTCTCCCAGCAACAGGCAAAACCTCAGTTTTGATGTGAAGCTTGAGAGCCACAAACCTGCCCTGATGCCACCCACGGTGCCCCATATCATATTTGGAGTCCGTCTTGCCCTATTCACCCACAATTGGGGCAAGATCACCATGAACAGTTACTTACTGGAGACTTTCCACCACAGATACTCCATAGAATTCCTCTCATTTCAACCACATCGACACCCGCCCCCCCGCAACTCCTCCCTGAGGACCCATCCCATCATTCTCCAACAAGAAGTGGATGCTCTGCTCCTCAAGAGTGTGATAGAGCAGGGGGCAAGGCTTTTACTCACTGTACTTCCTCATCCTGAAAAAGTTCGCCCCATTCTAGATCTTCAGGTGCTGAATACTTACCAGAAAGTCCAAATTCCATATGGTTATGCCAGCATCGATTGTCCTCTCCCTCCCTAAGGAACCTGGTTTGCGGCTCTTGATATGAAGGACGCTTACTTCTACATGGATATTCACCTGACCCACTGCAAGTTTCTCTGTTTTCAGGTAGGATGCCCACACTACCAATTTCAGGTCCTCCCATTCAGCATAACGACAGTGCCATGGATATTCACAAAAGTATTTGCCGTGATAGCAGCCCAGATGCGCCGCCTCGGCTACTCAGTATACCCCTACCTCGACGACTGGCCCCTGGAGATGCTATCCACCAAGAAGCAATCGCTGTGATCTTCGCTCCTTACAGTCTCCTGGCATCTCTGGGTATCTGCGTCAATGAGGAGAAGTCAGTGTTGATGCCTACACAGAAGATAAACTTTATTGGAGTGCGGCTCGACTTTCCCCCAGCAGATCACTTAGCAGCACTGACAGCTCTCATCAAGGTTGAGTGTCACAGACGATGCATCATGGTCCGCTGCTGCTTCTCCTTTTTTTAGACATATGGCACCCTGCACCTATGTAACACTGCATGCATGTCTCCATATGCATTGTCTTCAGGCCTGGCTCCTTTCCATATACAGACCCAACAGAGACCCTGTGGACACCAGGGTCATTGTTCCCCAGACTGTGCTGGCCTCCCTCACATGGTGGTCCGATCATTCCAAGATCATGATTGCTACCCCCTTAATCCCTCCCATACCACAAATCTTTATGCACCCCAACACAATCTGCTTCATGAAGAGTTTACTCAACACCTTTCCACCAGTACTCAAGCCCACACTCCTGTGGGACCTTAATCTTGTTCTCTGTGCCCTCACAAACTGTTTGCAACATGTGAAAGTGACATTCAATGAAAGTAGCCATCGCCTCAGCCAGACGGGTCAGTGAACTAATGGCCATGATGGTGGACCCGCCTTACACAATATTTCACAGGGACAAATTGTCCTTGTGTCTCCACTCCAAATTCCTCCCAAAAGTGGGTGTCGGAATTCCACCTAAATCAGAGCATCCACCTGCTAGTTTTCCACCTTAAACAATGCGCTTCCCCTGCTGACAGAGCCTTGCACTCCCTCAACATCTACTGTGCACTGGCATTTTACCTACACAGGACTCGACCCTTTCAAACATCGCCAAAACTATTTGTGGCCATTGCTGACTGATCCCTTTTGTCCCAAAGCATCTCAAAATGGGTATTGGGGTGTATCTGCAAATGCTACAACCCATCCCAACACCCCCCCACACACACACACACAGCAGCTACAGACACCACCAAGGCCAGGCCATACTGCAGACCACGCTTCCATTGGCATTCTTGCACCCACCTCCACGCTAATCATTGCTTGCGAGTTACCATGTGTGGATACATGTAGGGACCATCACTCAAAGAAGAGGTGGTTACTTACCTGTCACGGAAGGTTCTTCGAAATGTGTGGTCCTTATCCACTCCCCACCCTCCATCCCTCTCCTTCAGACTGGATTCCATGACAGTAAGAAGGAGATTGGAGAGGCATCAACCTGCACTACCTATTATACCCTCAGCTGGGAGCACAAGGGGACACACCGCACACATGTGGGTCAATGGACATTGCTAAGAAACACTTCCAGACTCAGGCACATGCACACCCAAGTGTGGAATACAGATAGGGACCACACATCTCGAAGAACTTCCAGTTACAGGTAAGTAACCTCCTCTTTTGTGATGTTCCTTAAGGCCAGAACTATAACACCATATAACGAATGAGTGCCATTACTAGATTTTCAGGTTTGTAGCTACATGACAATTCTACCAAAGGATTTTTTCCCTCTCTCTATTACTCACAAATAATAATTTGGCAGAACAAGCCTTGACTTATGCTTGATCCTAACCTCTTATTGTATGTGTGGAAAGGAAAAATCAGCTTTTGCACCAGAAGGGAACTAATGTGTGAAATTTTTTAATTGGTTGCTTATATTTCAAAGTTGTTAAATTATACAGTAATGTCATAGACAGCAGAACGCCATTTGGAAAAAAAAAAGGGGGTTATTTTACATTTTGGCTGTATATGCAATAGAATTCATACAGTTAAAATATTAAGTGTGGGAGAAGATTAATTTTCTACAGATGTTATCTTAATTTTTGTGTAGTGGTGTCAAGAAGGAATTCTAAATAAATATAAGCTTTTGTAGCAGGCTCAAAGCATTGTTAAAAATAAGGCATAAAACTAGGAATTTCACTTTTTAATAATGTATGTTGTCTAATCTCAGTATAGAAACTGAAGTGAAAGTTGTCACTGCCTTAAAAATATGGTGGATACTTTTTTTTAAATGATGTTTTTGATCCGGGGGCTGGGGTGGTAAACGCAGTGCCAAAGTCTTTAAAAAGACAGATTAATTCTGCCTGGTTTTGCTGCTGACACACTAATACTAAAGGTACTGTGGGAGGAATAAGGAAAAAATGAAGCCATGCTTAGATCTGCTTTCCTACTTGTGTCCGTCTAGGTCATGAAGAAGCTAGGTTTTGCTATTTCTCAGTGGTAAATGTTTCACCTTTGGGTTAGAGAGAAGAGCCATCTCATTCTTTTCTTCTACAACATGTTTATTGCAATTGCTTTTTAAATTGGGTTCTTGTGTTAGTAGTCAACTAACAGAATAAAATAGTTCATGTGTAAGACGAGTGTTGCATCCCATTGCTGCAAGCTCGAGCCATGACCTTAAGTGGTTGGAATGTAACTTCAAATTTCTGTGTGCTCTGACATACACACAGACCTTTTAGAACTCTTTCTGTTGGTGACAGAAGTTTATTTTTTAGTACTATTGATGTTTAATGGAAACACTGAAAGTTATACGTACTGAAGGACCAGTACTGTTTATAATGTTTCTGTATCTGTTCTTGTTCTTTATTGCTAGGAACTCAAGATCTTTATTAAGAGTTCATCTGCTCTTTCTTTTTATCCTATATGTGATTTCCCGACATTTTGGATGGTTTCTGTAAAGAGCGTACTGTCAGATATAACACTCTAGTGAATAAATAAATGATAAATAAGCAGCAGGGGCATATGAACTTCGACTTAGAAATCTATTTGTAATACAAATATAAAAAATCATAATTATATGAAATAGTAGAATTGTATCAAAAAATATTTTTCAAACTTCAGGGTGTCACAGCTATTCTTTAAGTGGCATAAAATACCGACAATACTGAATTAGACAAAGGGTTCTAGCCCTCAAAGGTGTGACGTTCTGGAACAGCCTTCCAAGGGGAGCAGTGAGGGCAAAAAGCCTAACTGGCTTCAAGACTGAGCTTGATAAGTTATGGAGGAGATGGTATGATGGGACTGCCTACAAAGGCATGTGGCCAATCTGCGACTGTTAGCAGCAGATATCTCCAATAGCCGGTGATGGGACACTTAATTGGAGAGGGCTCTGAGTTACTACAGTGAAGTCTTTCCCAGGGGTCTGGCTGGTGGGTCTTGACGACATGGTCAGGGTCCAAGTGATCGCCATATTTGGAGTCAGGAAGGAATTTTCCTTCAAGTCAGATTCACAGAGACCCTGGAGTTTTTCCGCCTTTTTCTGCAGCATGGAGCAAGGGTCACTTGCTGATTTAAACTAGTGTAAATGGTGGATTCTCAGTAACTTTAAGTTCTTAAAGCATGATTTGAGGACTTCAGTAACTCAGCCAGAGGTTAGGGGTCTATTACAGCAGTGGATGTGCGATGTTCTGTGGCCTGCAATGTGCAGAGATCAGACTAGAGGATCATAATGGTCCCTTCTGACCTTGCAATCTATGAAGACAGAGGCATGTCAATAATAATTTACTTACCAATATCCAGGGCCTTTTATATGAAAGGATTATCATAGAATCATAGAAGATTACTGTTGGAAGAGACCTCAGGAAGTCATCTAGTCCAACCCCCTGGTCAAAGCAGGACCAACACCAACTAAATCATCCCAGCCAGGGCTTTGTCAAGTCGGGCCTTAAAAACCTCTAAGGATGGAGATTCCACCACCTCCTGAGGTAACCCATTCCAGTGCTTCACCACCCTCCTCGTGAAACAGTGTTTCCTAATATCCAACCTAGACCTCCCCCACTGCAACTTAAGACCACTGCTCCTTGTTCTGTCCTCTGCCACCACTGAGAACAGCCGTGCTCCATCCTCTTTGGAACCCCCCTCTTCAGGTAGTTGAAGGCTGCTATCAAATCCCCCCTCACTCTTCTCTTCTGCAGACTAAACAAGCCCAGTTCCCTCAGCCTCTCCTCGTAAGTCATGTTTCCCAGCCCCCGATCATTTTCGTTGCCCTCCGCTGGACTCTCTCTCGAATTTGTCCACATCCTTTTTGTAGTGGGGGGCCCAAAACTGGATGCAATACTCCAGATGTGGCCTCAGTCGTGCCAAATAGAGGGGAATAATCGCTTCTCTCGATCTGCTGGCAATGCTCCTGCTAATGCAGCCCAATATGCTATTAGCCTTCTTGGCAACAAGGGCACACTGCTGACTCATATCCAGCTTCTCATCCACTGTAATCCCCAGGTCCTTTTCTGCAGAACTGCTGCTTAGGCAGTCGGTCCCCAGCCTGTAGCGGTGCATGGGACTCTTCCGTCCTAAGTGCAGGACTCTGCACTTTTCCTTGTTGAACCTCATCAGATTTCTTTTGCCCCAATCCTCTAATTTGTCTAGGTCACTCTGGACCCTATCCCTACCCTCCAGTGTACCCTCTCCCCCCAGCTTATTGTCATCTGCGAACTTGCTGAGGATGCAATCCATCCCATCATCCAGATCATTAATAAAGATGTTGAAAAAATCTGGCCCCAGGACTGACCCCAGGGGCACTCCGCTTGATACCGGCTGCCAACTAGACATCAAGCCTTTCATCATTACCCATTGAGCCCGACAATCTAGGCAGCTTTCTATCCACCTTATAGTCCATTCATCCAAGCCATACTTTTTTAACTTGCTGGCAAGAATACTGTGGAAGACTGTATCAGAAGCTTTGCTAAAGTCAAGATATATCACATCCACCGCTTTCCCCATATCCACAGAACCAGTTATCTCATCATAGAAGGCAATCAAGTTGGTCAGGCATGACTTGCCCTTGATGAATCCATGCTGATTGTTCCTGATTACTTTCCTCTCCTCTAAGTGCTTCAGAATTGATTCCTTGAGGACCTGCTCCATGATTTTTCCAGGGACTGAGGTGAGGCTGACCAGTCTGTAGTTCCCCGGGTTCTCCTCCTTCCCTTTTTTAAAGATGGGCACAATATTTGCCTTTTACCAATGGTCCAGGACCTCTGCCGATCGCCACAAGTTTTCAAAGATAATGGCCAATGGCTCTGCAATCACATCAGCCAATTCCATCAGCACCCTCGGATGCATTAGATCTGGACCCATGGATTGCAGAGCACTTTGCAGACTTACTGTATGCAGGAAATGTTTCAGCCATCTCTGCAGTGAAATATAACAGTATCTATCAGTACCACACAAAAGTTCAAGACATGGAAGCAAGAAGAATGCTGTATCCAGTTGAAACTGCAAGGAGAATTTTGGTAGTTTTGAGTATCATACCTCAAACAGAAATTTGTCCAGGGCTATCTGAAAGTTGGCACTTCCAGCTGTGTAGTGTTCTGTGCTAGGGCTAGAATACCACCCAGCAGATCACCGGCCACAGTTCCAAAACAGATACACATATTTATTTCAATTTATACTGCAATTTTAAAAAAGTGTCCATCCCCAATTGTGGGAATCTTTGATGGTCTCTTCAAAAAGTATTACACTTGAGTAAACTAGTATTTATTCAGGACAGTAACAATGCATAATATCACTAAAGATGTTGCTTGGATGTCTGCCATTTAGTCGTATGCCCAAGTCTGCTTGTTTTGTGAGATTATTGTTGTGGTTTGTATTACATTAGTGCTTACAACCACCAACAGAAATTGGGGTCTGATTCTGCTAGGCACTGGACAAACAGTGAAATGAAGAATGAAAGACAGCATCTGCCCAGAAGAGCTTACAGTCTAAATAGACAAGAAACACAAAGTGTTAGATCAGAAGCAGACACAGAGAGGTGAAGTGACTTGCCCAAGATCACTCAGCAAGTCAGTAGCAGAAGCCTAATGAAATCACAGCTGGAAGCAGTGTTGCTGCAGTCTGACTCCTCAACTCTGTAAATTGCCTCTAAATGGCTCCACATGCAGTAAAAATAAATGTTTTTTCCAGTGTGTACTATATTTTTATTTGTAACTTTTCTATAAAGAACTATTTATGTTTGAATATAGTGTATTAGATGTCAGAATCAAATTGTTGCTTTCTACTGGTATGAAAAATTGAAGTCAAACTACCACATATTGCTAGAGACTCCACTTTTCTTCAGAGATTTCAATTCTGCATAAGAATACAATTTTTAAGAATATTTACATTCCCAGAGCAGTCTATACAGGATGTATTTTGTGTTGCCTTGCTATATGATGGCATTGTCCTAGGGTTGTTTTTTTTAATTATTATTTACGTGTTCTTGGGGACAGGATATTACAAACTAATCTTCAAATGTTGTTGTATGTTGTTTACTTCATTTTTGAATATGTAGTTATGGTTTTGCTTGAGCTGCAAAGCCCGTTTCTGAGAATTGGGTTTGCAGGTCTCTGGGGGAAGAGCATATGACTGTGTGTTTCGGTTTTTTTACTTCTTTTTAGTATCTGTGTCTGTTATGATGAGAAACATATTCAGTGTCTTTTTCTTTTTACCTCCCTTCTATTGGATGCTGGTATCTTATCTGAAATGCAGCATTTCTGATTAGGATTATAGGAGAGGCTGCTTCCTCTCTGGACTCACTGCTGTGTGATGCATCAGTAAGGTCTGTCACACCTTTTTTAATGACTGTTTTATACGACAGGAAAAAATCAAATTCCTTCCTTTAAAGCAAAACATTTCACAATGCCGTGACTTTGGGAGGAGTGTTCTTTATTATCCTGGATTTTATGACTTCCTTTAAAAGTTTACAATGAAATGTTTTTTAAAATGTACTCATTGCCAAAACTGTACACATCTGAATGTATGTATGTTCACAGAATACATACAGTGACCATATATTGTCTTCATTGTCTTAAGAGTTTATTATAGTGGTTTGATTTAGTTCTCTTTGAAACAGGTCTAAGTCAGAGCGCATTAGTGGACTGTTAATGCACATCAGCAGGGTGCACATTGTTAGACCGTGGCAGGCTAACACGGGCTAGATTCACACCCTAGTTTGCTGTGTACTGAATGTCCATATAGACAAGCCCTAAGAAAGGTGTAATTCAGATGTGTTTGTACTGAATATCTGTTACAAAGTGAAGAAGTAATTCAGTCACCATACTGATCTGCTGAGACTGTCAACAAAAGTGTCAGTTTTATTGATATGGACACTTGTCCAGTAAGAACTGGACTTGTATCACCAACTAATATATTATTTAGTTTTATGGTGGTAGTGCCTTTTGCACTGTTAGGAATAACAAAAGGACAAGCCCTTCACAGAAAAACTTAGTCTAAGCATAAGAAAAAGAGATTAGGTTGATACAAGAAACAGATGGGGGGCTGCCCTTTAAAAGATAAGGTATGGTAAATACGTAATGGTGCAGTTATTTCATGACGATAACACTGCCACCAGGTGATGCTGTATTGCTTAATTCTGCAAAGGCAAATGTCAAAGATTCTGATTAGTTGGTGAATGTAGCTTGTGACTATTGCTCTTTAAAGTTTCACAGCCTCCTAACCAAGACCAAAGATAAATATTCTGTCACTAAATGTAGGAGGGGGAGAGGGTATTCTCTGTGATTCTCAAAACTGGGCAAACAGTGCTTTTGATGGAATTGAGATATGTTTCAAATTCATATTCTGGCCTAGCATTTAGTAATTCTTTGACTGTCAATCTACACGGAAAAGACTGCTAAGTAAATAACCTTGCCAGAATAACTAAATTCAAAGCTGGCAATTTGGTTCTTATGAGACATTTATTTTTACTTTTACAATTAAAGAGGATAAAGCATTCAAACATTTTGAATAACTTCATGATTTTTGGTGAAATGGTCATTTGCTGTTTTTTTAAAAAAAGGTTTTGTACGTTGTTCTCAAGTAGCTATAACATTGATCACTGTGTTTGTAATCTTAAAATGGGTTTCCTTTACGCTTGCAGCATTATATATAATCTTTTTATATCCAAGGCTCTGAGCGTTCACAAATGTTCGGTAATTCTCAGCAATGGCTTTACTAGGTAGATTGTAGCAGTAGTATCCTCATTTTGCAGATCTGTAAAACTGAAGCACAGAGAACTGAACTTGTCCACAGTAATTCAGCCACTAAGTGGCAATGCTGTCAGCAGAATGCAAGATTCCTGACTAGTTAGGTGTACTGGTCACTAGACAAACATTTTTACTATATACATCTCTCTCTTTATTATGTCTGATGCATAGTAAAACCTGCAGTTTTACATAAACCACTACTTCGGTGTAGTTTAAAATGACCTTGGTCATCAACCATTTTACCTTTTTAATTTTCATTTGCTATAGTCAGTGTTAGGCTGTTGGCATTGGAATGCTATTGCTTAAAGCAGGAAAAAAACCTGTGACTATGCCATTGTGTGCAGTTGGAGAGAAAGAGAGATGAAAAGGGAAATCTAAACCGGAGGGGCTAGACAGCATGGAAAATATTCATCATAATTAGCTAACCAATAAAACATTTCATTTTAGTAGCCCTTTGGGAGTGATGTTTTTGATAGAGAGAACTTTTTTTAAATGATCACATTAGCATCCTGAAATGCTTATCATAGAATAACATCACTTAAATATATTTGAATTAGTTCTATCTCCCCCAGCAAATTATTTTAATAATGATGAGATTCTCTTTGCTGTGTCATTGAAGAATTGTACCATCTTAAGCCGTCAAAATCTAGTAGTCATCCTCACTTTTTTACTGGATGGAAAACCACTAAGGGAATGTTTTATACTGTGCTTTCACCACTGGAGACCTGGTTTCTGATGTGTATTAAGTGGCCAATAACAATGATTTTGGTTTCAGTCTAGATCCCTGTGGCTATTTGTGAACATTACAAAGCATTTTGATACAATTGTCACAATAGGTAGTCACTATTCAAGAAAAGCCCTTGGACTAGAATGTTTGCCAAGGAATGGTATGGCAGAACAGATTTGAGCAATTAGCAAGCCAGATCGTGCTCCAGAGTGTTCATTTTGCACATTGCCACAGCTGGTCTAACTGGGAACCTTATGGTCTTCAGATCTGTCAGGTGCATTATAAGGAATCTTCTCTTTAGCTGAGTCAGTAGGATTTGTGTTAAGCTTGTCTTAGCTGGAATTCACTCTTTGCATATCATAAACATGAGATATTTCAGCCCATGGCCTAGGCAAATTGGCAGAGCTATGTGTGGGAAATCTATAGCACATACATTATAATGTCTGACAGAACATTTATATATCTTTGGATGATAAACTTATTTTTCTATTTTTTTAATTGTAGGTTAGTCATTTCCCACATTATAACATTTGATATCAATCCCAGGCGTCATAGCTGGAGACTTACTGAATGCCCAGTGCCTGCAATGACCATTCATCTTGATAGATAAAGATCATCTGCATCAGTTTAGGTCTCATAATACAAGCATCTCATGTTTTGTTGCTGAGTTTACTATAAAATGCATTGGAAAACTTCATTCTTGGAGCAGAAAGAGCAACATATTGGAAGTTTTGTTTCATACTATTTAAAAATGTTTATCCAGTCTTTATGGTTCAGACAGATAAATCGGCCTCTTTTCAGTGTCCATTGGTCAAGCAGTTAAGTCCCATGTTTCAGCATTTCCCAAAATGTACTTTTAGCAACCATATCATTATTTAATGACAACCTTCTGAGCACAGTGGAGCTGCTATTTAAAATATAAGGGGGACTGATTTATTTAAGATCAGCTGTGGTTCTGCTGAACCATGTCTTTCAAATGATCGAGGAATCATACTGTCTGTGGATTGTGCAGCATCGGTGGCCATTAGACTGTGTGGAAAATGTTTGGGGTTTTTTCCTTGAGAGCCCATTCAAAAATATGTTTTAAAAGAATCTCAATATCAGCAATAATTGAGAAGATTAATCGTTGTTTATCTTTCTGGCACTGTGGAACATGATTCTTTATCCATGTTCTTAACATATCACTTGCATCTTTGACATGCTGCTAAAAAATTTGAGATTAATACAAAACTACCCAGAAATAGCAATTTAAGGAATGTTCCAGAGAAATGGATATAAAGACTTATTTCGCAAATACCTTGTTAAACTGTGCTTAAAAGTTTGAGATAATAAAGTGGTTCCTTTACGGGTATTAAACTAATTTTAATGTAATTATTCATTGACATAGCTGTGCACTGCTGAGCATTGTACTTGCAAATCTGTTTGTAATGGCATTCGAGGCATTTTGAAAGAGAGTGGGGGGCTGAAGGGAAGAAGGAAATAACTTAGTCTTCTAAATGCATACCATAGCTATCAAAAATACCAATTTGTTACCAACTTGATATTTAATTGCTGCTTCCCATTAGTGAGTTTGCTTGCCTATTCCTTGCTTACCTTACATGTACAATGTACAAGTCCTTCGTGCATTTATTTGGTTCATGGTTTATTTTTCATACCCCGCTGGTTTTTGTTGTGTTTGAGTGATCTACCTACAATGCTGTCAGGAGAAGTATTTCCAGTCTCTAGTCTTACACAAGGACACAACTGAGTTTTTGTTAATCTGGGAAATTTTGGCAGCTCTCCCAGATGCTTCGGCTTGTTGCCCTCAGGTTCCTCAAATACAGTGTACAGATTACTTGAAGCAAATGATGGGTGTGTTTCATTATATGTAGAGATTAATATATTAATAAGTGGAATGTGTTTTAAATTAAACGTGAATTTAAAAAAAAGTCATTAGAGTTATTTTTTATGGGCAGATTTCATCAGGTACTTTGGTTTCAGTTTGGTTATTTAAAAACCTTTATATAACTTTTTTAATTAACATGGTTAACCTGATTTGCAAAGATAGGTAAGACATGTACCCTGCCCCAAAGAGCTTATAATTTAAATAAATCACCTGACAATATTACCAAGACATCATACACTAGCCAAAACATTAATCTAAAGCAGGGATCGGCAACCTTTGGCATGCACCCGTCAGGGAAATCCGCTGGTGGGCTGGGACGGTTTGTTTACCTACAGCGTCCGCAGGTGCGGCCGACTGCAGCTGCCACCGGCCGCGGTTCGCTGTTCCAGGCCAATGGGGGCTGCGAGAAGCGGCGTGGGCCGACGGATGTGCTGGCCATCGCTTCCCGCAGCCCCCATTGGCCTGGAACGGCGAACCGCGGCCGGTGGCAGCTGCGATCAGCCGCACCTGCGGACGCTGCAGGTAAACAAACCGTCCCAGCCTGCGAGCAGATTTCCCTGATGGGCCGCATGCCAAAAGTTGCCGATCCCTGATCTAAAGTACTCTGAAGATGCAGATTTTGAAATTAGAATGTCAAGAAGTGTTGGATTTTAGGAGGGAGAACTGCTATTGTGGAAAAAGATTTGCTACTGAGTTTAATTTTTTTCTTTTTAAATTCATAACAGATATTTGTTTCCCTTATTCTTCCTGGAATTAGGCTGAGCAACTAAAAGGGTGGCTGTTTAACTTTCTTTGAGTGTTAAGCCAATGAAATTGATGCTATGTGGAATTATGTGGGTAATATTTTCGAAAGTGCCTAACTGAGTTAGGGGCCTAAGTCCCCCTGGAATGGAATTTAGGCTCCAGACACAGTTAAGTGCTTATGAAAATGCTACCCCGTAGCAGTGAAGCAGTCATCTGTCAGGGATGGACCAGTAGTTACCACTTCAGAAGACGTATGGTTGCCTGATGTGGCTTCTGTGCAGTACAGTACAACTTGATATTTGTATAGCACTCTTCACACAAACTGAATCCCAAAGTACTTCATGGAATTAAATCATAAAGTAACATGATAAAAGTAGAAGGAAAAGAAAATCTGCAGGGGAAAAATAGGTTTTCAACTGGAATTTAAAATGAGAGTCTTCAGCTATGCAGGGAGTAGGGTGACCAGACGTCCCGATAAAATTGGGATTGTCCCAATTTTTAGTTCTTTGTCCCACATCCCGACCGATGCATGGTCGGGACGTCATTTGTTCCCATATTGCGGTTTTGGCCGCTCCGGCCGCTTTTTTTTTTTTTTTTTTTTTGCTTCCCCCAATATTTTGTCCATTTCATCTGGTCACCCTAGCAGGGAGATTATTCATGAATACAGGAGCTATACAGAACACTACCACATTTTTATCCACAATGCCAAGATTGTGTTGAGGGAACATAAAGGGTGTCAGTGATTAGGGACACAGTCCAGTGAAACAGTGAGGCAGGTACTTAAATATGAGCTTCAGAGGAGTTCCACTGACTTTAATGGGACTATGAATACGATGAAGATTAAGCATACATCTAAGCACTTTGATGAATGCTATTCTCCTGCTTTGCCCCCTTTATGCCTTGGTACCTCCCATATACCTAGGAGTACAAGGTGAAGCAGTGTAAGGCCACATACACCCACATCTCTCCTGGGTTGCTGCAGCTCTTATTTGGCCCAAGAACGAGGACCAGAATCTGGCCCAAGGCCTGTAAGAAATCCATAAAGATATGTGGGGGGGGGGGGGGACTTGGTTTGGATTCTGAAATGGATGAGAACCTAGTGGAGTTGTTTGAAGATGGGAATGCTGACTGCACTACATAGTTTGTCTGAGAAGAGCCAATGGCATTCTGTACATGCTGGTATTTGGAGCAGTTATTAGTCTGTTGTATTTCAGTTTCTACTACTCTACAGCAAAAACACACCTATCCCAGGTTCTGGGTGCCATAGACAATCTCTGAAAATTACTCTTCTTAAAGTAAATAGACTCTGATCACAGTATCCCAGCAACAATGTCAGTGTCACTGGAATTTAGTGGTCATGATGGCTTCACCTATGCTTTTCCCAAACATTACCAATGTAAACAAGGTCAGAGAGGAGATTTTTTTTAAAAAAGGGGTGCGGGGATTTCAGCAGATGTGGACTATGTGGCAGTTATAGTGGAGATAGGTAGAATGGCATATGTGATATGTGGGGCGGAGTTAAGGCCCAGTCAGTGAAGGGAATGCAAGGTCACAGTCAAAGGAGAAGATAGAAGAGAGATGGAGACTTATTTGCTGTGGTCCTTTGCCTCAAAAGACCTGTGCTTTTCTTGGTTATTGTGTGCGTGATTGTTTCATATTAAGTAGTTCTCATTATAGACTTTGTCACATTCTGTAGGTCTGATAAAAGCAAATATTCTAGGCTATCAGCCAATGAATATCACTTCTAGCACCATAAAAACATGGCGAGTTGCTGGGGTGGGTTTTTTTGGTTTGTTTTTTTTTAAGGACTGAACCTGCAATATGAAAGTGATACGAAGCATAAACTAAATTCTAAGCATGGTTATAAGTGTATTGTATATAGTGCTTTAGCCATTGTCAGTTGTTTGAGAAATGGAAATTATGAGAACAGAAAGTTGTGCTTGGTCAAGACTGAGAGGATATTTTGTTGACAGTTTTCATATTTGGAATTTAAAATGAAGGTTCTTTTAGTAACACTATCAATAGCCCTGTCTTTCAGTGTCTGCGCTGATTTGCTGTCTTGTGTGTCGTTCATGCAACTGTAACGTTATTTTATTCTGTGGATGTGTCTGTAGCTTTGTCCTTGCCACTCATGACAGAGGTGCTCATCATCCGCCAATACTGCATTTGTCCCTCTATGCCTCTAGTGCACAACAATCTGTCACTTCCTCCTTTTTCCTATGGATGATATAACTGCGTAAAAAAAATTAATAGCATATTGTGTACCATCAACAAAAGAGTGAGGCAAACTCCAAATTTTAATAATTCACACCAGAGCCTCTACTAAAGTGTCAAAAGTTAAATGTAAAGCCTGCAAACTACATAGCATGCATCAAAGATGTTTTTAGCTTATTGTAAATACCAATTTAATCCTGATTTCCAAGAAGGTCAAAAACAGCTCCATTATCCAAGCAATCACAATATTGTCAGACTGTTCAACTAGTGCTGATTCAGATTTTACATCAGTAATATTTAGGACATGATGATTAGGCTCACACATGGTTAATGTAAAACAAAGTACGAAATAATTTTCAGAAAAACTATAAAGGAACAATAATACTTTGCTATTATTTTAGTAGTATAACACAGCTTGGAAAGTGGACAGTTAATGAATTGGACTTTTTGCCTCTAGACACCTGAGTTTAGGGTCCACATGACTTCTCAACAAAATGTTTGTAAGAGTGTTAGAAACATGTATTGTTCCCTAACCACATTTTTGGAAATGGCTGAACCATTTTAGATGACATTTCCAAAAACAAGTCAACCTGAATGGTTTAAGTTTTTAATAAAGTTGTAAGCAACTGAAAAAAAATGTCAGGTGACCTTAGCAATCAGAGTTGCTGCATGCACAGCCTATAGTACTGCATGTAACTGGGCTTCTCCTACACAGAATATTTGCACTAGATTTAGTGGAGGCTTGCATGGATTGCCTTAATGGGATTCAGCATAAAACTATTTACATACAGTAGCGACTGCTATTAACATGCATCAGATTACACTTTACCACTTTTTAATATATTAATCCAAGGGATTTGTCTCAGCATTAGTATAGAAGCATCATATATGATGACATACAAGACATTCTACAACAAAGTTTACATCGTATTCTTCATGTCATGAAGCAACATTAGGTGTGGTTCTGTTAATACGCTTTAAAATTGTCACTGAAAAAATTAATAAACAATGAGAAGTAACTAGTTGTTGGAGAGAAATACCTGATTTGGGTGGAAGATAGGAGCACCTTGGAGAAAAAACACAACCTTCCTGTCTAAATTTCATGGGAAGAATATCACTGCATCACATGTATTGACTGTATTACACCCCAAACTCCTTCAGATACCAGTTACATGGTACTATGCAGCAGGTAGATGACACTGTAGTTTGATACGGGACTGGAACTCTGCTAAACTACTTCATAATTTACACATCAGAACTGGATAACCTTGCAGTGCCTCTTCAATGAGCTTTGTATAATCCAAAGATTACGTTTTATAACTGAGTCTAGTACAAATTAATACCACATTTTAACAAAGTAAAATAGAAAATCAGGTCTGAATGTACTATTGAATAGCAAATGAACGTTAATTTTTTTTTTCTCTCAAAAAATGAAAAATATTGTTGGGCACGGATGTGTCCTCTTATGAGGTGATATTTTTCCTCAATTTTCACCCTTCCCCTTCCCTTGCCACTTCCATTACAATGGAGATTTGGTCTGCTTGCTCTACAGTGATGTGTCCTTTAATATTTCCCATTAGTTTTCAGTAGTTACCTTTTGCTTGCATGTCAGCCTTCAGTTTAATGGCCTTTTTTGTGTGTGTTCATTTTGTTTTGTTTCCCATCGTGGTTTTGTTTATTTCTTTTGTTTTTTTCTGTTTTCTTTTTTTAAACCGTCGTGATGTTTGCCCTTCATGTTCCCCAATGTTTGCACATGACAAGATGTTGCCATCCCAACATTACCTCCCACTTCACTGACCAGTGCCACTACTGACCATCTAGCACCAGCCACAACTGGACCGTTGCCTTCGGCCCCTCGGGATGTCGTGGCCTCCCTCGTCTCTACTCGCTTCATCAAACTAACGTGGCGGACACCAGCATCAGATCCTCATGGAGACAACCTCACCTATACAGTATTCTACACCAAGGAAGGTATAAACAGGTAAAGATCTATGCTTGTGAATTGGATTGAATTCAGTTTTCTGCATCCTTTCTCAACTCAAATACTGTCCCTTCACACTAGTTTCTACAGGCAAACAATATATGTATAGGTTTCAGAGTGATAGCCATGTTAGTCTGTATCAGCAAAAAAACCGAGGAGTCCTTGTGGCACCTTAGAGACTAACCCATTTATTTGGGCATAAATTTTTGTGGGCTAAAACCCACTTCATTAGATGGATGGAGTGCAAAATACAGTAGGCAGGTATAAATACAAAGCACATGAAAAGATGGGAGTTGCCTTACCAAGTGGGGGGTCAGTGCTAACGAGCCAATTCAGTTAGGGTGGAAGTGGCCTATTCTCAACAATTGACAAGAAGGGGTGAATACCAAGGGAGGGGAAATCATTTTTGTAGTGCTAATGAGGCCAATACAATCAAGGTGGCCCATTTCAAACAGTTGACAAGAAGGTCAGCACAGGGAAATTATTTCTTGTAGTGGTCTATTCACTCCCAGTCTTTATTCAGGTCTAATTTGTTGGTGTCCACTATATATATATATATATACAGTGGCTCCATACAGTGTCCAAAAGCTGAAGGGCTAGAGAGGTTGCCAAAGTTTTACTAGAAACCATTACAATTGGCAGTCTTTGATATTTGTTTCAGGGCTAATTTTCAAGAGACAAGTAAAATATACTTGGAAAACAAACACTGGTAGTTTTCAAACTGAAGCGTGTTCGTGAAGTGGGCATCAGCCTGGTTTTGAATCATTGCAAAGGGTCAGTTGCATACTTTGAGCAGACTGCTTAATAGCTAAAAGTGCTTGTGGACTTTATCGCCACCTATGGGATGCTGATAGTGTGGTAAACTCTTGCACCATGTTAGCCCTTAAACAGTCAATAGATACCACACCACAATATCTGAAATGCAGAAATTATTTCATGTTCTAAAACCAGGGACATACTGTCAGATTCCAGATACTACAGTGTGGTAACTGTTGGTGACTGTTGACTTCTTTATGTACAAGAATTGCCATTAAAATCATCGTAGTGCTGATTATTCATGAATCTTGTGTTGGCACAATGTTTCACCAGTTTAATTCAATCCATCTAGCTTTCTTAGTAAAAGGATCTGCTGCTCAGAATGGCAGAATGTCACCATGAGGTAGAAGCTCCCCTATTTGGTAAACAGGAGTTAATACTCAGTTTAAGCAGTGCAAGTCTTCAGGGGATGCAGGGAGCTGGTGCCTCTACCATCTGGGAACTCAGGGGGCAACTTTCTGGGAATGCCTGCCTGCCTCCCCCAATTCAGGGTCTTCAGTTGTGTAAATAAAACAGCAGGAACAAGGAAGAAACTTCCTGCTGAAGTGTTTCTCTCCTGAGCAAAGGGGCAGAAGCATCCCTTAATCTTTAGAGAATTACCTAAGAAACTCCAGGGCATTACCATGTAGGCAGGGATTGATTTGCTGCTAATACCCCCCGTGGTTCTCTTAGTTTGGCCCACACAAATTCTGTTGTGGCCCTAATTCAGCAAGGTTTTTTAGCATTTGTTTAACTTTAGGCATGTGAGTCATGTCACTGACTTCAGTAGGACTTCTTGTGTTTAAAGTTAGGCACTTGCTTAAGAATCTTGCTGGATCAGTGCCTAAGGGTATGTCTACACTACAATACAACACCTGCGGCTGGCCCACATCAGCTAACTCAGGCAGCGGGGTTATGACATTGGAGTGTAGATGTTCGTGCTTGTGCTGGAGCCTGGGCTTTGAGGCCCCGCAAATGGGGAAGGTCTCAGATCCCAGGCTCCAGCCCGAGCCTGAATGTCTACATTGCGATGTTATAGCCCCACAACCTGGGTCCCATGAGCCTGAGTCAACTGATGCAGGCCAGCCGTGGGTGTTTTATTGCAGTGTAGACATACCTCATGTGAGGTGGACACAGCCCCAGTCAGCATTCCTGCAGGCTCTGTTGCTAATCTCTTTGCATAAGTGTATTTTTCTGCCAAATAAAAATAATGAGTTTTACCTACTTTAGAAGGGTGTTATGTAATTTAACATTTGTAAAGTGTTGAGATCCTGAGATGAAATCTGGACCTGGAGATCCGCGTACCTATGGCTAGAAAATGTGTGTAACTTAAATAAGAAGCTAAAAGAAAGTATAATGAACTAGATTAAAAGTAAGATATGACCATTGTCCTCTCTAAATGCTATGCCTTCTCGTTAAAAATGAGTGTGGTTGCTAACTGCCTTACCATATTCAAATTATGCATGACCTGACAAGTTGCCAGTGTTTATCCAGTTTAGGCTGAATTTTGATTCTGCTGAACTTAATTAAGCAAACAGTTGTTCAAATGCATTGTTTATTAGGGGATTATATTAGTTAACAATGCAACTAATCTTCCATTCAGAGCCTGAAGCTAGTCCTCCATTCAAAGCTTGACTCTTGTCATGCATACAGTCACTAACTTCACTCTACCTAAACCAATCTGCTTGAAATTTCACAAACAAATTCTGTGGTAGGATTCTAGAAGGTATTTGGAAGATATCGGGCAACAAATGGGATGCGCTCACATCTTGAATCAAATTAAAATTAAAAAAAGGTTTGGCATAGAAATACCAACTTTGTTTTAGAAAGGATACTGTCAACTTGAAATCTAATCAATTTTTTTAAAAACAATGAATAAGAACAGAAGTTCTCAAGCTGAGATGCATGGACTGCTGATGGTCTTCAGAGAGCAGATTTGTCACATAGTACTAGCTCCTCCATATCTACATCTCCAATGTTTGCTATCTTTCATTGCAACATATGCTAAGGCTGGGATGTTCAGAGATACCTAGGAAGTCACACACCCAACTTCCATTGAATTCCCCTTAATACCCTTTGAATTTCACAGCCTTAAGGTACTTTACTTTTGTTTGTAAGGTGGGTTATGAGACAATCTCTATATTAAAATACAATACACACTAAAAAAAATTTGAAAATTCTTAGCTTAAGGCTAATTTCAGGTATTAGTTTGTTAACAAGTCCCTTGGTCACTTTTTTGTGACTTGCAATCACATTTTCCTGTTTAAATGTTTTTTCTGTCCATTGTTGCAGGGAACGATCAAACGAACAAGGGAAACTGATTATGCACAAAATAAACTGAAAAATGGGGAGAATTATTTCTTGGAACTCTGTTACACTAAACTTAGATATCCTAACAATAGTAGTCTAAAAAAAAATTCAGACAGAAGAATGGTGAAGTTGACAATGGGTATCCCATTACACTTTTTGATGCCGACTGGCTTCTTTGACTAGTTGTATGGCTTTGTGGCAGAATTGTTTGTTAATCCAATTTTTAAAATGTTAAGAGAATGTTACAATTACATAGTTAATTACTCAGAAAATATGAAATCCCAGTGTTAAGGTTGCATGTACAAGGGTAACTCTGTCCCCTCTTGCATATCTGTTATAAAACAGCCTTTAATCACATGATCACTTTCTATTTGTTGAATAAAACATTATATTTTTTCTTATGTTTTAAGTCCACATATATTTTAATATTTAATATTTTTATATTCCTGTATACTTATACTATTTTCAAAGTCATAATGAGCCAACATATCTTTGCTTTATGATTTGACTTTTAACGGTGTTGTAATGACTTCAGTGGAACTACAGTGTAGTTGTAGCCATGTCAGTCCCAGGATATGAGGGGGACAAGGTGGGTGAGGTAATACCTTTTATTGGACCAACTTCTGATGGTGTGAGACAAGCTTTCGAGCCATACAGAGCTCTTTTGACCTAAATGAAGAGCTCTGTGTGGCTCAAAAGCTTGTCTCTCTCACCAGAGAAGTTGGTCTAATAAAATATATTATGTCACCCACCTTGTCTTCAGTGGAAGTAGTGCTGCGTCACTTTTGAAAATCAGGTCATGAGAGGTGTCTTTTCTGCCAAGTATGTATATTAACAATTTAGAGCCAGATTCTCATACCCTTGATCATGTTGAGTAGTACCTTACTCTGCTACTAGTCCCATTCATTGTTACAGTATGTGATCATGTAATTAAGGACTATGTCTTAGTGTGTATATACAAAGGGACAATTGTCCTTGCATTGTCATTTCCTGACTTCTGTGTGACTAACAGTGAAAACTTAACATTCTTCTCACATAGCTATTTAAACAGAATTTCTACAGGAAAAAGAGGAAAAACTAGTAGGAAAAAAATTCTGTAATGTGAAACTGTTTGTCTGGACACCACTGGAATACCCTGTCCTACACAACTGACAGACTGTAATGATGTGTGCAGCTTTTACTTTATACAAGATGGGCAGCAAATTAGGTGGTTCCTGCAGAATGCCCATCCACCGACGTTTCACTTTCACTGAATTTCTCTGCACAGTGAAGTGAGCCACACATAGATATGGCATGGCCTACCTTAGCTGCTCACTTTACGAGCTTAATGATAAGACTGCAAAATATACTTTTCATGATCAGAGTATGATTTTTCACGGCAATGCTCAGGCACTACTGAGCAGTAATACCATACCAAATGTCAGCTTTCACTTATCAGCTGCTTCATCTGTAGAGCTGTTCAAAAAGAGGTTGGAAAAAAAAGAGGAAAGCTTATATTTTCCATTTTCCTCATATTCCAAAGAAGCTGAATCAATTTTCCTTGCTTAAAAAAATGTCCTCAGGCAGAGAATAAGTTTAAAAAGGAGAGCTGAAAGTTATAGAAAATAAACAACTGAAAACAAGCAGTTGCAATGCAGCTACTTATGCAGACAACTATTCTGTCTGCTTTCACTACTCCTGACTATTACAAAGCAGTTTTTGATTATATAAATTCCGCATGGTCCAAATGCTGACAGATGCAATGTGAGGGGGTAATAGATATGGGAAGCTGTCTTGAGGGGGCAGGCAGTAGAGTACCTTGTGTCACATTTTGTACTAATTTGTGAGTGATCAGAGAGAGCCAGATGGAGGCAGTGAGCAGTTGGGGCCTATCTAATGGTCTAGGAACTATTCCCCAGATAAATCCACTAAATCTTTAAGTGCCTCCATCCCAGGGTACAATATTTCTCTTCTAACAGTAGGATCTGGATACAGAAAGAAGAAGCTACATGGGCAAGAAGGGCTGTGTGGATTATCATAGTTAGACTTGAAACCACACACCCATGAATGTAGAAATCTATAGAAGCCATCTTTTCTGCTTCTGTATCACTGCTCACAGAACTGAAAACCAGAAATAACTCTGTCCTCAAACCATTACCATCATCTTCATCTCACATCAGTGACTTCAGTGTGGAGAAGTGACCTGCTTTCATTGATGGAATCACATTTAAATTGTGGCACGTGACTTCATGTCGCTACAGTCAGGGCGTTAAGTGTACGCACAGAAGATAAAGTACTGCCTTCCCTAAAAATCACTAAGTCATACCTGCCTTTTTGTCTCTTCACTAAAAATGACCAAAATCAAGTTGGTTTCCCAAAGTGTGTACGAGGTTTCAAGTGCAGAAGTGTTTTTTTCGTAGTGTGAAACTTTGCATAAACACCTAGCTACTGTGTCAGGGCTACAGACTGCTTAGGAGGTGGACCATTAATTAGGTAGCTAATGGTACAAGATAGTGGTGTAAATTGCATATACCAAATACATGGACAATACTAACTCCATCTCCTCCAGGGTTCAACTCCACCAATTCCAAACTCTGCAAATAGTCTGTTCCCCCTAATATCTCCAGCAAAATGTCTCCATGTGGGTACAATGGATAGATCTGCAGGGAATGGGGATGAGGCAGAGCTAGGGTGGCTTTGGTGTTTCAATAATACTTTCCTAATCATAGAATCATAGAATATCAGGGTTGGAAGGGACCTCAGGAGGTCATCTAGTCCAACCCCCTGCTCAAAGCAGGACCAATCCCCAACTAAATCATCCCAGCCAGGGCTTTGTCAAGCCTGACCTTAAAAACTTCTAAGGAAGGAGATTCCACCACCTCCTTAGGTAACGCATTCAAGTGTTTCACCACCCTCCTAGTGAAAAAGTTTTTCCTAATATCCAACCTAAACCTCCCCCACTGCAACTTGAAATAATTACTCCTTGTTCTGTCATCAGCTATCACTGAGAACAGTGTAGAGCCATTCTCTTTGGAACCCCCTTTCAGGTAGTTGAAAGCAGCTATCAAATCCCCCCTCATTCTTCTCTTCCGCAGACTAAACAATCCCAGTTCCCTCAGCCTCTCCTCAGAAGTCATGTGTTCCAGTCCCCTAATCATTTTTGTTGCCCTCCACTGGACTCCTTCCAGTTTTTCCATATCCTTCTTGTAGTGTGGGGCCCAAAACTGGACATAGTACTCCAGATGAGGCCTCACCAATGTCGACTAGAGGGGAACGATCACGTCCCTCGATCTGCTGGCAATGCCCCTACATATACATCCCAAAATGCCATTGGCCTTCTTGGCAACAACGGCACACTGTTGACTCATATCCAGCTTCTCATCCACTGTAACCCCTAGGTCCTTTTCTGCAGAACTGCTGCCAAGCTATTCGGTCCCTAGTCTGTAGCAGTGCATGGGATTCTTCCGTCCTAAGTGCAGGACTCTGCACTTGTCCTTGTTAAACCTCATCAGATTTCTTTTGGCCCAATCCTCTAATTTGTCAAGGGCCCTCTGTATCCTATCCCTACCGCCCTCCAGCATATCTACCACTCCTCCCAGAATGTTTGGATTCTTTCAAGTGTAACATTAAATTTGAATTTCCAGGCTAGCATTTGTAGCTTTTTTTGAGAAAATGACAATATTCGCTTGAGGGCTTTTTTCCCTGAAGTAATTGATAACTATTTGCAACCTTAATTCCATCTTACAAAGCTGTTTGTCTGGAAATTTAGGTGGAGTGAGATAGGACAGCCTTAATGTTCTGTTGGGTAATATAGTTATTCATATCAGACATCTGTTATGTTACCTATTATGCGTACCTAAACACATTGGAGCTCGTAAAGGTATTCAGGACTCCCTAAGAGAGTATAAATGAAAGATTTATGTACCACTTAATTAGACTTATTTCAACATATTTTTAACATGCTGTTGTATACTGTTATTACTGAAAATGATAATACTTTGACATATCCACATAACTAATTTCTTGTAAATAAGTGTTCCCTTTCCATTACAAGAATTTTATTTTCATAATTTTGCAAAATAACTTGAGTGTTATGTTTTTAGGTAAAACTGGTGAGTACATTTACATTTGGGTGATAAAATGTGATATATTTTGCATATCAATGAGATAGTCACCGCTGTTGAACATCGTCGGATTACACTTGTTTTGTGTATTTTAAATATCAATCATTATATACAATGTAGGCTATAAAGGGACCCCATCAATTTGCAAAATTGCATTGCCAACTGAAAATTTTGTACCTACTGTAACTGAAAAAGTTAGTTGGGAAAAACTATTTCTCTGTTTTTCCAGTTTGATAGCACTTTGGGGACAGTCAGTTTCACTGAATAGTCAGTCAACTCCTCTCTTGCTGAAAAGACCTCTATAAACATCAAAAAAGCAGAAAAGTATTTTTTGAAATTTAGAACATATTAATAGGATACTCTGTCAAACTGAAATTTAAAAAAATAGTCAATTAAAAATTAAGTTGCGTGTGTTCTTTTAAGGCTCCTTCTACACTACCAAAGCAACAGTGGTGGGAAACTTTTTATAAAGTGATTTTAAAAACTGTTTTTAGGGAGCACAGGTTTTCTTCAGTGGGGACAGAGTATAATATTGTGGTAGTGATCTAGGCAAAAAAGGTTTTGAAAACCAGTCTCCACTCGGGCAGAAAACTAGCTGAAACTTTTTTTAAAACTGGTTTCATTGCACTGTTTTTCCATAATATAAACCAGACCTGAAGGCAGTGTGGAGAAAGAGGGGAAAATTGTATGAGAGAAACTTTTTGTTCCTACCTCTTCAGCACAAATGAGTTAATAGCAGGTAATCATTAGTGTGAGAATGGTCTGCCCTCTGCTGCAGAGTTAAACAAAGTGCACTAATCAAAGGAGTACACTAAGAGAAAGGATGGTATTAACAGGTTAACATTTTCCTTTTATTAACTCACTGGGGCAGTTGCTGATGTCTACTTCTGTAATACTGCTCTTATTTTAATTTGAAGAAAGTAGAAGAGTTTGCCTTTTTCAAACAAAACAGAGTATTTAAATGATATTTTTAAAACACCCAGCTGGCCAAAAATTCACATGGAAAAAAAAATGGATTTAATTGGGGATTGGTCCTGCTTTGACCAGGGGGTTGGACTAGATGACCTCCTGAGGTCCCTTCCAACCCTGATATTCTATGATTCTATGATTTGAAAATAAAGGTAATAACTACTGGTGATTTGTAGGTTTTAATGATTCCTTTCAATTTTGAGCTGGATAAGACAGTCCTCAATACCATACTCCCACACTGAATGTATCTGTAGAGGCATTTTCTGCTGTTTTGTAGCTCTGATTGATGTTTGCTGAGTTTGGGGGCACTAGCCCCTCTGGTTGCCATAATATTCAGACATGCATAATCTGTTCTTCCAGCTAAAATATAACTCACTAAAGGTCAGTATTGTGGTTGAACTTCAATATCTTGTCAGAGGTGGCTCAGATTACTTGCCCTTTTATATCACTTAGATCCTCTGGACAGGGTAATGTGGCACCTTAGCCTGGTCTCCTACAAAACGTCTCTTTTAAAAATTTTAAAAATTACTTCATTGTCTATTATTTGTTGCTTTAACGGTAATAAACGTAAGTTTAGTTCTCCTTTGATAACACAGGTGACACTTCATAGAGTTTATGTTCAGCTAGTCTTACCTCCTGTGTATCAACAGGCTGTTATATTTCACCACTTACCCATGTATTGAGCTCAATAACAATGTGTGACTAAAGCATAACTTGTGCTTAGCTAAAGCATATCTTCCAGAAAGGCATCCAGTCTTGATTTGAGGATAACGAGATGGAAATTTACCATTCCCCTTGATAATTTGTTCCAGTGGTTAATCAACCTCGCTGTTTAAAAATGTGCCTAATTTCTAATTTGAATTCTTCTGGCTTCAGTTTCCAGCCATTGGTTCTTGTTCAGCCTTTCTCCACTATATTAAAGAGCTCTGTAGAACCCATTAGAACCCCATGAAGGTACTTAAATCAAGTCACCTCTTAATCTTGTTTTTGATGAAATAAACAGATTGAGCTAAATCTCACACTCTAAGGCATTTTCTCCTCCCTGTAATCAGTTTTGTGGCTTTTTTCTGCTCCCTCTCCAATTTTTCAACATTCTTTTAAAAATGTGGATACCAGACCTGCTCACCAATGCTGTATAGAGAGAGAGAGCCATCTCCCTACTCCTACTCCCCTGTTTATACATCCAAGGATTGCATTAGTCCTTTTTGCCATAGTACCACACTGACAGCTCATGTTCACCTGTTTGTCCACTCTGCCTGCTAAATCCTTTGGAATCACTACTTTCCAGAATAGAGTCCTCCCTTCTGTACGTGTGACCTGCATTCTGTGTTCAACTCTTTTACAGCTCTTGGGTGAAAGTTATCTGGGCTGGCTGATGTCTAACTTCCTCACTTACTACTGGACTGGAAAGTATTTCATCATCCTACTTCTTTCCAGATACAGAAGAGAAATATTTATTGAACATTTCTTGCCTTTTTGCAACATTATTAACAATTTCACTATCTCTGTAATGGAGTTGCTGTACTCACTGCTAGATGGTGGTTCTGGGGATTAGCTAAATCAGGCTGATGCCCCTCCCAGCAGTTATACCCCGTCAGTTCTCCTCTGAAGCCCCTCTCTTGCTCTCAGGAGACACAGCAGTCCTCTTTGTGACTCAGCCCTCCGGCCAGGTCACGATTGTGGTTTCCCTTTCTTGGGGGGAGGTGAGGAGGAGTGTATCGAAGTTCCTGCCCTCCAGCAATCTCAGGCAGTCGTTGTCTTCACTATCTCACAGTGCCACTCCTGCAGTGGCTGGCAGGGGAGCCGAGGCCCACTCTACTTAGGGTTCCAGCTCAGGGACCCTCTACACAGTAGCCAAGATCCATTCCCTACACCTTGCTGCCTTTCACTGAGCTGCTTCCATACCTCCTGGCTCTTCCCACTCCTTTGGGTTTGCAAGTCTTTTCACTCACTCCTCCCAGGGAGTAACTTTAGACAACTCATCTCTTCAGTCCCACCCCTTTTTTTCAGGGAGTGACTACAGACTCCTTCCCTACAGTCCCCTCTCCCTCCAGTTTCCTGTCTTTTGTGAAAGCCCCGCCTCTCCCTCACAGGTGAGCTTCTCTCTAATTAGCTGCCTCCAGCTGATTGGGCCCACCTGGCCTAATTCAGCTCTTGCAGGGCCAGTGTGGGGAGCACTCCTCATCGCAGTCTCCGTCTAGTAATAGTCCTGTATCATTGATATAATTTCTTTTGTTCCTAATATACTTTAAAAAAAATAAAATAAAATAAAAAAACCTCTTTGTTGTCCGTAGCCCTGCCAGCCGTGGATTTTTCATGGTGTCTGTAGCTTTCCTTATCAATTTTCTGCACTTCATAACTTTTAATTGATATCAACTTCTATCTCTACTTCTCCCATTTTCCATTTCTTATATATTGCTTTTTTTTTCTTTTTTTTCTTCTGATCGTTTCATAGATTCATAGATATTAAGGTCAGAAGGGACCATTATCATCATCTAGTCTGACCTCCTGCACAATGCAGGCCACAGAATCTCACCCACCCACTCCTGTGATAAACCTCTCACCTATGTCTGAGCTATTGAAGTCCTCAAATCATGGTTTAAAGACTTCAAGGAGCAGAGAATCCTCCAGCAAGTGACCCGTGCCCATTTCCTTCACTTCTCCACTAAACGAGGATGGGCTTTTAACCAAATTTGTTCTCTTTCTTGACTATGGAATTGAGGCTTTTTGACCATCTAATAAAATCTTCTTTAAAAACTCCCAATTTGCACACTCCTTTTTCTGTCTAAATTTTTCCTCCCAATCATTTTTGCTCATTTCCTCAACTTTGAGAAACTTGAAGCATCAAGTATATATATTACTGATTGAGGGTATCCTCTGTTTGCCCATATTGAATGTCATCAGGTCATGATCATTGCTTCCCAGGCAATTACCAGCTTCCAGCCCAGTGATTAATTCATCTTTATCAGTCATAAAGATGTCCAAAATAGTTATTTCATGTTTGGTGCAACATCTTTTTTGTTAGAAAATTATGATATATAATTTTTAGAAAGTCTAAAGATGTTTTACTGCTGGCTACATGAGGCCTTCAACATTCGTCTCCCAAATTGAAGTCTCCTCTAACTGGAGTTTTTTTCCCACTAGTTGCTGATAGTTGTTGTTTTAGGGAGTAACTCCTCCTATTCTCTAGTTCCATCTGCTGGTCTGTAACAAATCCCAACACCCCATACTGGATTTAAACTGTATTGCATCTTTAGCCAGTCACCAAAAAAAATTAAAAAGGAATTCCAGCAAAATATTAAAAACTCTCTTGAAGTCTATCTAACCTACATCACATCCACAGCAGCCCAAATAAATGAAATTTTAAAAGATCAGGAGCAAATGATTTTCAAATGTGTGATTATAAACTATAGTTTGTGTGGATGGTGCCTAAAGAATCCTTTCAACACATCCCTCGCATTAACTATAATATAGACCTACCTCCTCTGAGCCAGTTTGGATAAGATTTAAAGGCTGCCACTAACATCTTTATGCATTTCAGGTCCCCAAGTGGACTGAATAAAATTGTTGTTTTAGAGCAGATAGAAAACTAGTTTTAGTCTGATTATGGGCTTTTCCCATTGTCAGTAATGTCCCCAGTAATGTCACTTTTCAACAATATAGCTATAGCTAAACTCAGAAAAGACAAATGTCATTAAAAACTAAAGGAGTACTTACAGCTCAGCTGTAGCTCACGAAAGCTTATGCTCAAATAAATTGGTTAGTCTCTAAGATGCCACAAGTACTCCTTTTCTTTTTGCGAATACAGACTAACATGGCTGTTACTCTGAAACCCATTAAAAACTACATTTCAGTCTAGTTTGAAAAAGTACTTTTCATCACGTGAACTTTCAAGCTGCTGGGCTGATCAAAATGGTTTTACTTTGAGGTTGTGACATGAACTGAAAAAATCTGTTAAATTTTAAAAGTTAAGGATTGAGTCTCCATCCTAAACTTAAACATACACTAGTGGTCACAACTAGACTTTTAGGGCCAGGTATTGTAAGGGTCATCTAAGATCACTGCTTGTTATTATGTGCTGTACTGTTTCTTAGAGACAAGGTGGGTGAGGTAATATCTTTCATTGGACCAACTTCTGTTGGTGAAAGTGACAACATTGCAAACATAGCCTTAGACATTTTACAAAAAATGTCCAAATACCAGAATGAACTTAATCAAATTTGAGCTCAAAAAAGAATCTTAAACTGATGCTTTAAAAACAATCCTCTGAATTAATAACCAAAGCAATTTAAACAGTTCTTAATTTTTCTCCCAGGGCTTTGGACTTCTATGACAAATTTTAAAGTTGAATTATTATCTAGTTATGAAGAATAAGACAATCCAGCAAAACAGTGCTTTCCCCCTCTCCTCACTGTGGTGGTGTGTAACTTTTTTTCTTTGCCATGTTTGTTCAAAATGAAGCTGCAGAACTAGAAGCTGTTTGTCTTCAGTGCTTTTGGCATATTAACATTAATGTGTAATCAATACAATATAATTAATCGTATCAATTACTTATTAGATATGTACAAACAGAATGTCTGTTAGATTTGTACTATCATTTTACTAATCAGTGATAAATCTTCACTTTTGTTTTCCTGCCCAAATCTTTTCTTTCCTAAAGGGAACGTGTTGAAAATACAAGTCGTCCTGGAGAGATGCAAGTGACAATCCAAAACCTGATGCCAGAGACCGTGTATGTTTTCAGAGTTGTGGCTCAAAACAGACATGGCCCTGGAGAGAGCTCCATACCACTAAAGGTGGCGACTCAGCCTGAAGGTAAGCCTTGAACATTTCTACCCCTTACTGACTTTCATTGACCTAGATCCTGGCCTTTTCCCATAATAAGTTGCTATTCATGCTCTGGTTGCACTTGCTGATCTTACTAGTGTAGCTTTAGACTGAATTTTCAAGTCTGCCTCATATTATGATATTAAGATAGTATGGATTATTTATATTTGGAAATATAAATTTAATATTGTAATATATAGATCCTTAAAAATTAAAATTATATATTAAAATTTCTTAATATATTTTAATTAATATTCTATTTTGTCACAATATAAACTTCTTCAGTTAACATGTCCAGATAAAAACTGAACTGAAAGAGGAGCTCTGTGGAGCTCGAAAGCTTGCCTCTTTCACCAACAGAAGCTGATCCAATAAAAGATATTACTTCATTCACCTTGTCCCCCTCATATCCTGGGACTAACACGGCTATAGTAACACTGCAAACAGCTTAAAAAAGTGTTAACCTGGAGTTGAGGTTGAGTAACTTAACCTTGTAATTGTTGGGATGTTGGAATTTTCCCAAAAATCTGTGTTATAAACCCAGGAAATTCAGACTTAAGGATAAACTCAAGAGAGTCAAACATGCTATGTTACCCACACCAAATTCTCTTACCCTCTTACCTTTCTCTAGGGCAGGGGTTCTCAGCCTTTTTCTCTCTGAGGCCCCCCTTGACATTCTATAAAAACTCCAGGGCCTGGTGGGGGGGCCTTGGGGCAGGGGCTTTGGGCATAGGTGTAGTTTGATTTCTATTTGTGTGGGATACAGGGGCCAGCAGGGCTCGAACCATCTCTGCATGGCAGGGTCCTAGGGAGGGCTCGCCACCTCCACCCCCAACTCACCTCAGCAGGCCACCCAGCTGGGTTGAGAGGGGCCACGCAACCAAAAATTATAACTCAAAGGTGGGGGGCTTAGCTCAAAAATTTTAAAAACAGTTTAGGGTGCAGGGAGGAGGTCACTGTGTGTATGTAGAGGGTAGCTCAACTAACAGGGAGGGGGTAGCTGGAGCTATGTGCTGTTGCCGGCACCCAGTGCCAGAGGCAAGCAACAGCAGGGGTTCATTGCCCAGTGTGCATCACCCAATAGACACAACGGGGTGGAGAAGCAGAAAAATTTATTTGGACTCCAAAGAAGGTACAGGGAGAAAAGAATCTCAAATCCTGCACACTGAGCAGGCAGAGTCACATACCTTTATACTCCTTATCTCTATTGCATTACACATCAGCCAAGTAAACCTGCTTTGCCTTATATGGGTTACAACAATGCTTTTTCCAGCAACCTTTAACGAGCATTTTAGCAATTCAAAACAACAGCACAGCCTGCTTAGCCTTGCGATTAATGAGGCAAATAAGCGGTTATGGCCTTGTAGCTGATTCCTGCCGTTATCCTAACTTGGCGCCAGCAAAACCTACACAAAACAGCTCTATCTGCAGCTGCAGCATTATTCTGGGAATGCAAGGGCTTTCTCAGGCCAGCCAGGACTGAATTCTGTGAAGGGGGGGTTGAGCAAAGAGACTTCCTCGACACTCATGGCCTTCCATCCCCTCGACTTACCTAGTGGCCATGCCCTGGGACCCCAACAATTCCCTCCTTTGAGAATACTCATTCCCATACCTGAGTTTTCTCACCTTTATCTGCTCACTAACGGGCTACGCGTAAAATTAAGATCCCCAAGGCTGCGCAAAACAAGTGCCTTTACACAGGACCACATACAGCACAGCAGGAATAACACTATTAATACAGGAAAAAGAAGTTTAAAGAACAGACTGAACAACCCACTTAGCCACGGGGAAAGGCCCCAGCCAGAAAATAAAGAGCCTAGCCAATCCTCCCCAGTTTGCTGATGAATGTCTCTTGCCAGTTGCTACAGGCATTGTAAATCAGCCTCTATGGAGGGTCCTTCATCTGTTATGTTAAAGCAACACATGCCTGCAAACTCCCGGCATACGTGACCATGGCGTAGAAGCAAATAATCCACTGCCAGTCTGTTTTGTAGCATCCCCTGACGTACCTCCCCTAACTCATGTGAGAGGTGGGCTAGGACAGTGGAGGTTAGGGGGGCAGCTCAGGGTGCAGGGAGAGGGGTACTAGAGGTTGTGTGCAGGCAGGGGGGTAGCTCAGGGTGCAGGGAGGATGTAGCTCAGTGTATAGGGAGAGTGGTATTAGGGGCTGCGTGCTGGGAGGGCTCCCCTGTGGTCACTGTTCCCGGAGGGGTCTGCCAGCCACGGAGCTGGGTCTCCTCACCTCGGGGGCTCTTACTGGCTGCCTCTGCAGGAGCAAAGAGGGGAAGCTGAGGAGCAGCTTCAACCTGTGGCACCAGCAGTAGAGGAAGGAATGCTGTGGCTGCCTGCTCCATGGCACCAGCCAGAACAGCAGCTGTCCCTCACTGCCCGGCTTTGGCTTCCCGCCTCTGACCTGGCCAGGGGGCAGGGAGAAAAGATGCGGGGGGACTCGGGGGAGGTGTGGAACTGCCCCCGGGACTGCCTTGATCTTGAGCTGTAGTTTGGGGGGGGCAGTGCCCTCCATGTCCCCAACTCTGCCCATGCGCTCAGGGCTTCAGCCCCACAGGGAGCACAAGGGCTAGGGGCTCCAGGATTCAGCCCCGCGGGGGTGCCTGGGATTGAAGCTTCAGTCCCACACCTCCCCCGGTTTCAGCCCCGCAGGGTTGGGCGGGGGGGAGGCACCGGAGACCAGGGCTTTTGCCCCATGCCTCCCTTGGCTTTAGCCCTGTGTGGGAGGGTGCACTGGGGATTGGACCTTCAGCTACAGGACCCCGCGGCCCCCTTGAAAGGGCTCACGGATCCCTTGGGGGCCGCGGACCCCCAGTTGAGAACCGCTGGTCTAGGGCACCCACCTTTACTCAGTTCCTAGGACTCAAGACATAATCCTCTTAATTTAGGCACCCACCCTTTCCTAGTTCCTAGGGGTCCAGGCTCTTCTACTGCTTCGGGCAAACACCCTTTCCCTGTGGACTCAGAGCAAACACCCTTTCTCTGTGAAGTCAGGGCTTAATCTTTTGTGGGTTTGTGGGGTCTTTTACCAGTGAAAGAGCCTTACACAGTAATATCCTATGTAACCTCTATTTATTAACAATCAGCGAAAACTAGAATGCACACACTACACGTACAATGCTCACCACTCCCAATAAAACATGGCCAATCTTGATCAGGTCCATCTGGGGGACTTCAGTTTCTGCATGGTGTCATTGGCAGAGTGTTGAGATCTGGCAGCTCTGTTCTTGGGGCTGTATCCCGGAGCTGGTTCCCAAAGAACTTCCTTTTGGATCCCAGTTTATATAGTGAAAATTGAGACCTGCTTAGCTATACCTTAATCAATCGTTATACTAAAATTTAACTAACCAATGCTAATATATTGTAACAAAATTTTCTAACCAATCCTACCCCACCACCTTCATTGATTTACACTTAGCAAAATTAACTGTATAATGGACAGAAACAATAAAAGAACCAGAGATCATACAGACAAACAATAGAGAAGTGGGAACCATAATGACTAAACAATAAAGAAATTAGGATCTCACAACTATTGATAAGTGATTTCTTGACAGACAGAATGCTATCAAACTAAGTTTTCTTTAACCATCTTAAAGATCTGTTTCTTTATCTGGTGGTAGTGGGTGCCTTTAGGACAGGGTGTCCTTCTTGACAGCCTGATATTACATTGTTTTAATGTAATTTAGATGGAATGTGAGGATGTGACTTCCTGCTTCTCAGCTAATGGCTGCTGCTTTTTTAATTTGGCTGCAGACGAAGGTCTTGGGCTTTAGGCCTTGCCATATGTCTACAGACAAAGGCCTTATCCTTACAGCTAAGGTATGAAAATACATAGTTAAGGCACCCAAATCTTCACTTCATCCTATAGCGTTGCAGTGAATTAACCATACAGTTATGATTAGTTTATAATTTTTGTAGTCCCAGATTAAAAAGAAGTTTCATTTTCCCCCTCATGTTAGAGCAGTTAAGGTTGTTTTGTTATAAAGAATAATGGGGAAAATAATTACTAATTCTTTATATACATGCACAAAATATGGAAAGTTTGAAGAATCTGTTGTTCTGTAACACCATTCAGGACAAAAATAATCTGACCCAGGGAATTAAACTTCTTAAAGGAGCCATTTCAAATTATTTTTAACTCATAAATTAATTTGTAAATTGGAGTAAGTGCTGTAATTTTGGGGAGGGATAAACAGTATTCACCATATGAAACAAAGTGGGTGAATCCCTACTTCAGGTGCAAAGTTCAATTCAGCCTTAACTATAGAACCAACCAACCATTGCTTCCATAATAAGATGTTGCAAATGAATTATATACAATACTGTCTTGTATATACATGTACATGTTCACTTTTAAGGTATTGTATACTTACTCTAGTATACTGTGGAAGTGTAGTTTACTTTTCATATTACTTACTTTCATGGATTCTTTCATATACAGAGTAGTATACAGTAGTACAAGATACCCATATATGTGTGACGCTTTGAGTAGTCACTCAGACCGGTAAGGGGTTGTGTCATTGCTTGCCCTGTAGTCCTGGGTGCTTCTGTGCTGTGCAGCTGTGGCTCAGAGTCCTGACACCAGCAGCCTCCTTACAGGACTATGGCCTCACCTTGGCTTCCACCATCCTGGTTACTCCTTGCAGGGTGATGACAACAGCCCCTCGAGTCTTCCCCAGACCATCTCCTCTTCAGTGCTCAGCCTATCTCACTGCAGCACTCACAAACCTTTATCAATTTCACTGGTCCATTTAAAGAGACTACATAGCACTAGCCTGGTAGTTTGGCTGAGGATTTTACTCTTCAGTTTGAAACACTGCACTGAGATGATTGTATAATAAGCCAAAATTAAGTTTATTAACAAAGAGCAGATATTTAAGTAATACCAAGTAGAGGGAATTGGGATAGAAATGGTTAAACAAAAAAAAAAAATACGCTTCTAAGAGTAAACCCTAACTTAAGAAATTAGAACCTTTTGTTCAGAGTAGTTTTCTCACCACAGTTCTTCCAGCAGGGCTGGCCAGTTCTTAGCCAAGATCCACCACAGAGCTCAAAGCACGTAGTTTCTTTGTCTCTTCAGGTGAAAGAAGTCAAAATGGCTCTTTGCTTATATCCTCAAAGTTTATCTGTGTTTTCAGTCAGGAAACCCTTCTGGGGGCTCAGCTTGCTGACGCCATGTTAATTTTTGCAGTCTTCTTCCCCTGTCACGATAGTTATATGGCTATCTCCCAACTTGCTAGTTTGATGGCTTTGTTAACCTTTTATTTAAATGTACTTCCATTGTCTCTTTGCTTAATTTACATTAGAGACACATTCCTTTGTACAGAGTGGGTAACTTACGCCCTACCTGCCAACGCATTTCTAGAATGTATTTCCATCACATATTTATAATTTTTCATACATCACCCATGCATACACAACTCAATAGTATTAATGATTAGCGCATTGCCAGTTTGCCATTAGCGCATTGCCATATCATACCTTACATGACACCTTTTAAATACAGATTATGACAAGAATGATTTGGGGCACACTGAGACACTGCTAGGTACAAGGGAGCCCCCTGCCCTCTGGCATTGGAATGCTCTTAAAGTCACAATGTGTATCTAAGGTTGTGGAAAAAATCATGTATTTGAAAAATAGTCTGTGGTGGTGTAACTGTATCGTAATGTGTATGCACAAGCAGGCAGAGTTGTGTAATAATGTCAGTCCTTGATTTATTTATTTTTTTTTTACTGATTTTTGAGTATTTAACCATGCAACCATAATGTTCTAGTAACATAGATGTAAAGAAGACAAATGGACTGGAATCAAAGGAACTGAGAAGCATTAATATACATTTTTAATTGTTTGTTTGAAATATTTAGTTGTCTACTGAAAATCTCCCTTAGAATAAGAAAAGTCCTTTTAGGGATAGACATGGGATGGACTTAGCTGTTGGTGCTAACTCAATGAAATGATTCATAGCCAAATAATTCAAACAGTCAGAGTGAACCAGATTTAGTTCTCTCCACTTTTGTAAGCAGATCTAATTAAAATTTTGGCTGGGTCACTTTTATCCATGAGAGGAAGGCGATAGTTTTCTTTCAGGGAATTAATCCCCCAGTTTCTAAATAGGCAAATTTGTCTGTAGATCTCTGACATGTTCTTTTCTTATCCCAATCTATATCCCTTCCCTTTATTGTCAATGGTAACTTCACTAGTCATCTGGTCACGTTATATTTTTGTGAGAAAACTGGGGCAAAGTAGGCTTTAGCAGCTCTGCCTTCCTGTCATCTTCTGTTCTCAGCTCACCTTCTCCGTTGAGCAGTGAACCAACAGTGTGCTTGATCTTTCTTTTTTGTCTGACATATTTGAAGAACGTCTTCCTGCTGTCTCTAACATTTCTTGCCAGCTGTAGCTCATTCTTTGCCTTGGCTTTCCTGATTTTGTCCCTACATGCTCGTACTATTCCCATGTATTCTTCGGTGACATGACCTTCCGTCTATTTCCTGTATGTATCCCTTTTGGTTTTAGATAGCTTAAAAAAAGCTCCAAAACCACATTGGCCTCCCATGGTGGTTCTTATCTTTCCTCTGTGTCAGAATAGCTTGCTATTGAGCCTATAGTATTACATCTTTAAAGAACTATCAGCCCCTTTTGACTTCTTTTCTTCCTAATTGGTCTTTTCATGGCACCTTGCTTACAATTTTTCTGAGTCAGTTGAAGTCTGCCTTTCTGAAATTCAGTGTCCTTGTTCTGCTGTTCTCATGTCCTCCTTTCCATAGGATCTTGAATTCTATCAGATCATGATCACATCCTCCCAAGTTCCCAACCACCTTCACGTTTGCAACTAATTCATCACCGTTGGTCAAAACCAGATCCAAAATGGGTGACCCCTTGGTTGTTTCCTCAAATTTCTGAATTGGAAAGTTGTTCCTTACACATGCTAATAATTTGCAGGATTTGCAGTATTATGTTTTGCTCTAATAGTCTTCCAACAGATATCAGGGAAAGTTACAATCCCCCATTAATACTAGCTCATGTGTGTTAGCTAATCTTGTTACCTGCTTGTAGAATGACTCATCTACTTCCTCTTCCTGATATGGGGGTCTATAATAGACGCCCCCCCCACCATAACATCGTTACTGTTCTTTTCCCTTGTTATCCTCACCCAGAGACTCTCAGTAAGTCTTTTGCTCACTTCCCGTTGGACCTCAGAGCAAGTGTATTCATTCTTGACTGTACAGCGCAACACCTCCTCAAGGAAAACTGGCATAGCAGCAGCACTGCTGAGAAGGATCTGGGAGTTGTGGTGGATCACAACCTCAACATGAGTCAGCAATGCAATGCTGTTGCGAAAAAAGCAAATGAATTGTAGTTTGCATTAACAGAGGCATAGCATGTAAGTCACGGGATAGTGATAGTACTGCTCTGCTCAGTGCTTGTTAAGCCTCAGTTGGAGTGGGGTGTCCAGTTTTGGTCACCAATGTATAGAAAGGATGTAGAGAAACTGGAAGGGATCTAGAGGTGAGTGACAAAGATGGTCAAAGGGATGGAATGCAAGTCATATGAGCAAAGGTTGATGGAACCGGATATGTTTAATTTGGAAAAGAGGAGATTAAGGGGGGATATGGTAATGGTCTTCAGATATGTGAAAGGCTGCAACAAAAAAGATGAAGAAAAGTTATTCTGTTTTTCCATAGAGAGCAGGACAAGAGGCAGCGGGTTCAAACTACAGCAGGCACAGGTGTCGACAGCCCCGCCATGGTCACCGGAGGATGATTCCTCCAGCACGGAAGAGCAGTTCAGCCCCTTGCCAAAACCCCACCAGTGCGATTGGGCACCTGAGTCTGCATCTATGTCTACGTCACCGCCTTGGCAACATAGCCAGTGGCCAGCGCAGTGGCCTTATTTGAGTGCATGGGGCATGCCGGTGATGACGATCATAGAATCATAGAATCATAGAATATCAGGGTTGGAAGGGACCCCAAAAGGTCATCTAGTCCAACCCCCTGCTCAAAGCAGGACCAAGTCCCAGTTAAATCATCCCAGCCAGGGCTTTGTCAAGCCTGACCTTAAAAACCTGTAAGGAAGGAGATTCTACCACCTCCCTAGGTAACGCATTCCAGTGTTTCACCACCCTCTTAGTGAAAAAGTTTTTCCTAATATCCAATCTAAACCTCCCCCATTGCAACTTGAGACCATTACTCCTCGTTCTGTCATCTGCTACCATTGAGAACAGTCTAGAGCCATCCTCTTTGGAACCCCCTTTCAGGTAGTTGAAAGCAGCTATCAAATCTCCCCTCATTCTTCTCTTCTGCAGACTAAACAATCCCAGCTCCCTCAGCCTCTCCTCATAAGTCATGTGCTCTAGACCCCTAATCATTTTTGTTGCCCTTCGCTGGACTCTTTCCAATTTATCCACATCCTTCTTGTAGTGTGGGGCCCAAAACTGGACACAGTACTCCAGATGAGGCCTCACCAGTGCCCCCTTCGCACCACACATCTGCTGCCACCTTGGAGCAACAGCTGGCAGCACCGGGCTCGGGGCATGAGACCCACTCAGAGGTCCGGGTAGAGGAGACAGTGCCCACCCCAAAACCTCCATCCCCCACTGGGGATGATGCCTCGTCGTCATCCTTATTCCCAGACGAGGCGGTTGCAGGACCCTTGAGGGCCAGCCTGCCAAACGATTTTAAGGAACATCAGGCCCTGCTTCAACAGGTGGCCGAGAACTTGGGCCTAGGGATGGAGAAGACAGCCGATCAGGCGGACGCTTTGTTCTGTGTCCTCTCAGCCTCTACCCCGGCATGTATTGCACTACTAGTGCATGACAGGTTCCTGAAAATTGCCAAGGTCCTCTGGTAGACCTTTTCGTCCATCCCTCCCACCTCCAAAAGGGCTGAAAAGAAGTACTTCATCCCGGCCAAAGGGTTTCAGTACCTTTATACCCACCCACCTCTGGGCTCACTGGTTGTCTCTGCGGCTAAGGAAAAGGACAAGCAGGGGCACACTAGTTCAACTCCCGAAAATAAAGAGGCCAAAAGACTGGACCTCTTTGGGAGAAAAATGTATTCAACAGCCAGCCTGCAGTTCCGGGTAGTGAACCATCAGGACCTCTTGGGCAGTACAAGTTTAACTTATGGGACTCCCTCCATAAGTTCAAGGAGTCCTTCCCACAGGGTGTGGCCCAGGAATTTGGTGACCTGGTGGAGGAGGGCACCACGGTGGCTAGGCGCTCCATCCAAATAGTGTGGGACGTGGCGGACAAGAAAGGTAGGGTGGTCGCAGCCACGGTGGTTATGAGGTGCAGCTCTTGGCTTCAGACTGCCGTCCTGTCCCAAAAGATGCAGGCCTCTATCTAGGACCTCCCATTCGATGGGAACGGTTTCTTTTCAGTGCAGACTGATGTGAGGCTGCATGGATTAAAGGACACTTGGGCCACCCTTCACTTACTGACCATGAATATGCTGCAGTCTGCATGGAAGCAGTTCTGGCTGACCCCTCTGCCAAGGCCTTGGCAGCCTCGTAGGGCGTCTGCAAGGAGAAGGGATAGACACATGAGCTTTAGTCGCTACTGCCCTTCCTCCTCCCATTCACCTGCACTGCCTGCCCCAGTGCAGCATCCCGGGGGCCAGAAGCACTCATTTTGAAGGTGCGCTTGAGAGCGATGCCTCAATCAATTCCCTGGATCCACCTTGTTCTTTCCTCAACCATCTTCATCCCTATCATTCGACCTGGTCACAGGTCATCTCAGACCACTGGGTGCTGGACGTAGAATCTCTGTTTTATACCCTGCAGTTTTCAGCCGCCCCTCACTCCCACCCCCCTCTTTCCCTTCAGGGACCCTTCTCACGAGCAACTCCTTCTCCCTGGCATTATTCCCACCTGGGATCCAGGAGACTGGTATGCTGCCCTCCACTTAAAGGACGCTTATTTCCATATTCCAAGGTCACAGACGTTTCCTCTGTTTCATAGTGGGTGGACGCCATTTTCATTTCACAGCACTGCCCTTGGGCCTCTCATCAGCCCTGAGGGTGTTCACAAAATATATGGCGCCAGTGGCTGCTTACCTGAGATGTTGAGGTGTCCAGGTCTTCCAGTATCTCAATGACTGGCTCGTCAAGGGCAGGTGTCAGGAGCAAGTTCAAAGGAGCCTCGATCTGGTGCGTTCCACCTGCCACAACAGGGGCCTGTTAATAAATGAGAAAAAATCCACCTTAATGCCCGTCCAGTGAATAGAGTTCATTGGGGCGGTTCTCGACTCCACGCGAGCTAGAGCCTTCCTTCTGGAAGCCATGTTGGACCTGATCTTTTTCAGGCCATGTTGGACCTGATCTCCCATGTAAAGAACTACCAGCTCACCGTGGCTCACACCTGCTTGCGGTTGTTGGACCACATGGCCAAGTGAACATGCTTGGCTCCATCTCTGGCTTCTGCAAGCGTGGCTGCCGTCTGTCCACATTCCCAACAGGCATGACCTAGACTTTCCTGGCAGCAGGGCCAGAGGCCAGTGCAATGGCCTTACTGGAAAGCCTGGGGTATGCCAGTTATGCCAATGCCCCCGTCGCACCAATGGTCAGTCATAGAATCATAGAATATCAGGGTTGGAAGGGACCTCAGGAGGTCATCTAGTCCAACCCTCTGCTCAAAGCAGGACCAATCCCCAACTAAATCATACCAAGGCTTTGTCAAGTCTGACCTTGAAAACCTCGAAGGAAGGAGATTCCACCACCTCCCTAGGTAACCCATTCCAGTGCTTCACCACCCTCCTAGTGAAAAAGTTTTTCCTGACATCCAACCTAAACCTCCCCCACTGCAACTTGGGACCATTACTCCTTGTTCTGTCATCTGGTACCACTGAGAACAGTCTAGATCCATCCTCTTTGGAACCCACCGTTCAGTCGCTGCATCGGACAAGTATCAGACAGCACCAGACTCGGTGGGTGAAGTGCAAGTGGATGCTGGGGTGGAAGGGTGCCCACCCCAAGACCCTCTTTCCCCACAGGAGCTGATGCCCTGGGCTTGCCCGCAGTGGAAAAGTCATCCTCATTCTCTCCAGATCAGACTGTGGGTGCTAGCCCACCAGATGACTTTAAGGAGCACCAAGCCCTGCTCTAAAGGGTGGCTACGAGCTTAGGCCTAATGGTGGGAGAGATGGCGGAGCAAGCAGACACTTTGTTTAATGTGCTCTCCGCATCCACCCCTGCACATGTCACTCTCCCAGTGCACAAAGGGGTCCTAAAGATTCAAAAGCTCTCTGGCATACCCCGAACTCAATGCCACCCACTTCCCAGAGGGCTGAGAAGAAGTATTTCATCCCAGCCAAGGAGTTCAAATACTTGTACACTCACCCGCCCCTGGGGTTGTTGGTTGTTTCTGCAGCCAATGAAAGAGACAAGTAAGGGCAATCTAGTTTCACCCAAAAAAACAAGGAGGCTGAGAAACTGGGGCTCTCCCCAGGTGGACTTGTTCACGATTCGTCAGAACAGGAAACAGTACACCAGGTCGACTGCTCCCGCCACATGAATGTCAGGGAGCTCAGAGTGGTTCGCTTGGCCTGTCAGGCTTTTCGGTCCCACTTACAAGGCAAGGTGGTTCAAGTTCTGATGGACAACACCACGACAGACAACACCACCGTGTTGCTTATGTCAGAAAGCAAGGTAGTGCAAGGTCGTCAGCACTTTGCCAGGAAGCCTTCTGGCTCTGGGACTTCTATGTGCAGCATGCCATTCATTTCGTGGCAGCACACCTACCCAGGACCAAGAATGTATTATCGGATCGCCTCAGCAGAGCCGTCTCGTCTCGCCACGAGCAGTCACTCCACCCCGAGGTGGGCATCTGCCACTGCTATGAGCTGGTGAAGGTGCCTCTGCCAGCGATCATGATGGCACACTCGACTTGGGCACAAGCATCATCAGTGGCCTTCGTTGCACAAGTACCAATCCAAGAGATCTGTAGGGCCACTACCTGGTCATCTGTCCATACGTGTGCATCTCATTATGTGCTTACCCAGCAAGCTTGAGCCGACGCTGGCTTTGGCAGAGCAGTGCTGCAAGACTGTGGACTCCGAGCCCACCTCCGTGGACACTGCTTGTGAGTCATGTAGAATGGAATCAACATGAGCAAGCACTCGAAGAAGAAAAAACAGTTACCGACCTTTCCGTAACTGTTGTTCTTTGAGATGTGTTGCTCATGTCCATTCCATTACCCGCCCTCATGGAGTTGTCAGCAAGAAGGAACTGAGAGGGCATAGGGTCAGCAGCGTCTGGTATACCGACGCATGAGCGCGGCACTCAGGGGGGTATCACAGCCAGCCCTCCGGATACCACTAAGTCAAAAATCTCCGATGACTGCACATGTGGGCTTACACAAACCAAGAATGGAATGGACATAAGCAACACATCTCAAAGAACAACGGTTACAAAAAGATAGGTGACTGTCTTGTCTGTTTCACTACCTAAATCTGTATTTTTTAAGAATGGGATATGATTGCCAATCATAAAGATAATAAAGAGCATTTTTCAGTTCTGAAAGCCAAGAGTTTCTTCCTGAAGAGTAACCTATATTCTGGAAGGTGATAAGAGTGACAACTTGCTTCTGTCCAAACCAGAATTTTCTGGGGGTACTTCCGATATTTCCAGTTGTGTTAAGCTTTTGAGGATCTGGAAGTTAATGAGCTGTGTCTACCAATAATGGCTAGGTGGATTAAAACATCAGTAACTATACACAGTCCATGAGAGAACAGGCAGCTGCTCCGAATGTTGCCTATTTTTGTCATGCTCTTTGAAATGTAGTTTTATTGCCTCTTTTTCAAGTGTTGAGCACTTGCAGCTCCCATTGTCCCCAGTGGGAGATGGGGTTATTCCAACAGCTCTGCAAATCAGGCCATTAATTTTTATCTCTTATGACTCTGTGAAGATCCTTCTGATCCCATCAACCCTTAGTTTCTATAACTATGATTACTTCTAGTTCTGTTAATGTTTTATCTCTGTTCTGTACCGCTTGTTCCTATATTCCACACATAATTGCCTCAGCTGAGCATAGAAAGTGCAAATACTTTCAATGTGCACTACACAAAGACAGCTAGATCAACATATTATAATTACTTAAGCATGTATTTTTCATCCCTTTTAAAGTGTATGGAAGTGGTTTACAAATGTTAAAGCATTTGTTGTAAATGTAAGTGCCTTTGCAGATTTCTACCTCAGATATGAAATTTTCACACAGTGACACAAAGAATGGGATAATTTTTGTGTTTGTTTTGGCAGAAGAGAAGGAAGAAAGTATTAGTGTCAGAGGTTCTTTGATTTTGCTCCATCTGTTACACCAGCTGGCTGATATTTCTGTGTTCTTCAAAACAAGTTCTATTTTGGCATGAATGGAGAGCAGATACATTCAGAATATATCTCTGAAGTGCAATATAAAAAGCTCCAACATATAATGTACCTTTGCAGTAGAACTCCTTTTGAAATCAGAAGTTGCTCTGTGGTCTGCAGGGTTTGCAAATAATGAGATTAAAAAATGAAGTTTTCTACCATTTGAGACAATACCATATCTCTCAGTCTGCCAATTAGTGAAATGGAGTTCAGGTATTCTGAAACTGAGGTAGTGTGGAAGAGGGTGGAAAATTACTGGAACATATTCTCTCTCCTTTACAACAGTTTTATGCTTATGTGGCGCCTTTGATGTCAGGGAAGTGACATCCATATAAAACTGGTGTAATAGAGAGGAGTTTGATTCACTGTTAGTAGAATGTGCCTAAAAGTCTATGCACAATATGTAGGGATAAGTTTTCAGAAGGGTGGACTCCCATTGCGGACACAACTTGTGCCTGCAAAATGTACAGTAATATTAATGGGTTTGTTCAGTTACCCAGAATACCTGTTTTAAGGAGTATTTCAGGGTTGATTGCTTTTTGGGTTTGCCTCAGTACATTTAGCAATGTCAAATGTAATAGTTATGTTTGATGAATTTACACTAGTTCCATGTTTATGTTCCAGTTCAACTTCCTGGTCCAGCACCGAACATTCGAGCATATGCTAATTCGCCCACTTCAATCACTGTCACATGGGACACACCGTTGTCAGGCAATGGTGAAATCCAGAACTACAAGCTGTATTACATGGAAAAGGGGACAGATAATGAACAGGTATGAGACCTATATCTCTCTTGACAGAATATAATGCCAGTTTAACTCTGGTCATACAGCCATATACCCAATAACAATGCTTTCTAGTTATAACGCTTTTCCTCTGAGTTTCTCAAAACATCCTGCCAATCATTTGACTGGCAGTTTGGATAATGCCAGCATATTAAGGATGAAATTATGGAGCTATAGAAACTGAATGTCTCTCTGAAAAGAGGAACTGAGAGTTTTATAGTATTGTGGGGTTCATGAAGTACGAACATAACAAAATTAAGACAGTATTCTATGTTCTAGCTCATCTAATTTAACAGCAAATTGATACATGACTTGTTCAGGCCTGATCTACACATAAAAGTTGCATGAGTTAAACTAAAATTAGTTTAAAAGCAAATTAGTTAAGAAAATCCAAAGGAGTTTACATCAGTTTATCAGTTTAAAACTGACTTGTGCTGGTTTAGCTTTTACCAAGGCAAGATGAATCAACATAATCCAATTACATAGCAATATGTCTTTTCATACTGGAGTTTGCATTGTTTTAACCAAATTGCTCATTTTAAAACTGATTTTAGGTAAGCTGCAGCAGCCTTTACATAGACAAGGCCCCAAGTTAGCAAATGCTTATGAAGAAATATTTATGAAAGGGCAAGTTTGGCTCTGAGTGAGTACTCAGAAATTTTAAAGGAGACTTAAATACAAAAAGCCTATCTGGGTTTTGGATTTATTTCAGCAGTTCTGGTTTAACCACAATAACAATAACGTATCAGAAGTCTCTGGCTCCATTCCCTCCACAAAGCTTTACACGTATCTCATATATCTAATTCACTCCCACGTGGGAGTGTCTTCCTGAACTGACTGAGTTCTTGTTGGGAATTAATACGAAAATGTATCTCCAGGCTGTTTGTCCCACAGAGCCCTTCTCTAAGGGCCACCACTTCAGTGGGAAACATCAGGGATGTAGTCATCTCCAGAGGGCACCAAAAGGCTCATGCACCGTCACAAGAGAATGTGTTCTGGGAATACTTAAGAGCTAAGTCAATGAGCTTGCTAAGAAGTATTGGAAACACAGTGAGGATCTTAAGTTTAGCAATATTAACTCAGACTATGTCAAGTGGACTTGCTAAGTTTGTAGACAGATTCATTCCTCTTTTACGAGAGATGGAAACAGCTAATTTAATTGGTGGCTTTAATGTGATCCCTAATCTTTCTATTGCTTGAGTTTGGCTGCTAGTATTTTGGAGGAAGAGAGTGGGATCCTCTTATGTGACTAAACTTTGTTGACTCAATAGATTGTGACTTTAAAGGAAAAAGCAACAATGCTGCCCCTGTAGCTGATTATGAGTTGGGCTCCAGGCTTGTCAGGGTGGGTAAGAAAGCCATAGATAGCCAATATTTCCTATTTGTCTGTTAATTTTTGTGTGTGTCTGTGACTCACCCTGCAATGGTGGTTCCTGTCCCACGCACCGGGCTGAGCACAGCTCGCCACTCCAGGTGTTTCAACCCAGTGAGCAGGGTCAGAGCACTGGTTGGCCCAGCTGCCCCTCCATCATGATGAGGCAGGGGGCAAACCTGAGCAGCACTGTGACCCAGCACACCAGGTTGCAGCGCTTGCCGGGAGCCAGGCCTGTTAGCATGTCAGCATTGCTTTAGGGATTGAGTCGCATGTATCTTTGTTCGTGAACAGGATGTTGATGTTGGAGGTCACTCCTACACCATTAATGGATTAAAGAAATATACTGAGTACAGCTTCCGAGTGGTAGCCTACAATAAACACGGTCCTGGAGTCTCTACCCAAGATGTTGTTGTGCAAACTCTGTCAGATGGTGAGTTGCTTTATTCCAGTTTTCTTGTGGAAATCATTTGGTAATCTCTTCCGATTAAATGGATTTTTAACCGAATAGAGCTGCAGAAGTTTCTTGCAAGACATTGCCCTGTATCATGATGTGGTTGCGGAATATGCTCGTGCATGCTGATTGGACCTCTTTGAGATTGTTGGAAGTGGGTGGAAGGAGATTACTATACCTGCAAAAGCATCTGCTTTTCTAATAATCAAACAATTATTTCCCTAATAATCAAACAATTATTTCCCTAATATTCACATCATGGACTAACGCTTGTACAACATATCTAGATCAAAAACACGGAATAATACTGAAGCCAGTAACCCCAGATTTTTTTTTTGAGTTTCTGTAATTTACTGTATGTAGGCAGATTTTTCACATTAAGAGAGTTTTCATTTTAAGTGTTCATAGGTGGAGATCTTGTATAATAATCATCAACCCCAGAATAAATACTTGCATTGGAATGATTAAGTCCTAGTCTTAAATTTAAAAGATGTTTTTTTGTAGTGGCACATACAGTACAGCTATGATAAATTGATGATTTCTTTGATGTTTCATATTTGTTCTTACATTATCTTTACACTTTTTCTTCTCCTTTTTTTCCCTTTAATAATTCACCTGCTAAGTTTGCTAGCTGATGGGGAAAAACCCTGTATTTCTGATCTGCTTCCCATGTGGATATTGTTAAATCAGTAGTATTTATTGCTAAAAGCAGGCGATTGTTACATTATTTCAGGCAAGCCAATCGGAAAGGGAAGTAAGTAAATTTGGCTATATTTAAAAAAAAATTGTAGAGTGGCCACTATTAACACTGGCTTTTACCTGTAATGCTTAGCTCTGAAATATGCTTGTATTTATTCTTGATTGCCCTTCAGATACTTCTTCCCTTTTTCAGGTTTCCCGCACCCCTATTTGCAAGCAGGCTCCAGAAAGTGTTGCAGTTTTTGTTTTCTTCTTCTTAATCTGTTTTCGTCTTTGTGAAAGAGAGCAGGGCTTAATCCTCACTTGTGCTGAGCTCACATTCAGGGAGAAGCCTGCCCTTCTGCCACCCCCATGCTGAGTCTAGCTAGTCCCCAGCGTAAATTACGGTAGCCATAGGAGGGCTCTCAATTGATGCTATCTGGAATGGTTCCCTAGGAACTATTCTGCCAGCTAAGTATCACCAGAGTTCAGCATGCTCTGATCCCAACCTATATAGCCTTGTTATGCTGCAGCCTCACCCTAGCACCTTACATTATGCTGGCTCTTCGTTTCTATGCCAGGAGAAGACTCCGCTATCCCTTTGGGATAACTTTATGTGAGCTTTGCACCACTAAATCAATGCAGACGGGACATAACAGGGTCTAAGGCTCTCTAATATATCCATTGGTTCATTTTTTCACAGCCCAATTGTAAATGTCATGATACAAAGTTGCTACTGTTTAGTTAAACAGTTTAACAAAGAATTTCTCATTTTACACCACTAAACAGACCTGAGCTACTTTGTATCCAGTTTTCCTTTGGGAAGATGTCATGATATAAACAATAGGGCCAAAATTTCAAAATTAGGAACCTAAGTAAATGTTCTGATTTTAAAAGATGCTGAGCAACCATCTCTTCTGGTGTTGTCAATGGGAGATGTAGATGCTCAGAAACTTTGACTATCAGGCCCCTTTTATTCAGGTGCTTACTAGTAGGCACTCAGGTTAAAAAAATAGAACCTGTGCCAACTAGATCTATATACCGTAAGACCTACTTGGCTGAACAATTACTGTCTACCGTAAAGTATTCATAGTAGAGCTATTTAATAAGTATATAAAATATGGCCCAAGACGAGAGATCTTGGGATTTGACTCCTATGCAATGGACCGATATCAGGGAGGAATTCTATTACTTACAGAGTTTTGGAGGAGTAATTTTTTAAAACATTTCTAGTCCCCAGTGCTGCACCCCAGAATCTGTCGCTGGAAGTGCGGAATTCCAAGGTAAGATGCTGTTAATTTGCCATTTTTGACGGGTGGATGACTAGTAGATGGAGCCCAGGTAGACCAAAATTTCAAGCCCCCTTAGACTGTTCCTTCAAATCCTCCCATCCCTCAAGCAGACTTCGACACATGTCCCCCTCTCCCAGAAAGACTACCCCTCTCCAGATCACAGAGCCTGACTGGCTTAATTCCAGATCAGTTCTGTACTATCTCCCCAAGTATTCAGGTTCAGGGCAGGCTTTTTCTTTCCATGTACATCACCTGATTCCTCCAACCTACATGTCCTTAGTTTCCAACCACTTGGATAACTTTATCAGTTTTGGTACAAATCAGGTCTTACTCTGGGAGATAGTGCCTGCTGTCTTCTATTCAGTTTTGTGTGTTTTAACAAACTAGAGGAATTATGACCCTGTGTTTGGAGCAGCACAAGCTCCATTGTGGGTTAGGAGTACACGTAACTAAATGGCAATGCACCAGGGCTAAGAACAGAGGCTCTGTACTACAGAACAGAAGAGTTTAGATCAAATGTAAAACTCTGAAGTAACAGAGCTAGAATGTGTTCCCAGTGATTAACTACTGCCCTGTGTGTCTGATTTATAATAATTTCATATATCTGTATACATATGTGTATATAAACATTATTACGGGTTAGCCTCCTGAGTACTTTAAAATAGAGAACCATGTGCACATTCAGTTTTATTTAGGCACAAAGATTTTACATTTTGAGTATTTTTGCAGATTAATTAAAAATTCTTTCCTGAATATCCCCTGTTTTACTATTTGTATTTTTTGGGGGGTAATACGTGGAGCATTACGAATAAAACAGTTTGATTGGCTTGATGGGAGGCAGTGATTTATAATGCATTTTACCTTTCACAGAGCATCATAATACATTGGCAACCCCCTCCTGCAGGAACACACAATGGTCAAATCACAGGCTACAAAATTCGCTACCGTAAAGCATCTCGTAAGAGTGAGGTAACAGAGAGCATTGGTGGGACACAACTTTTTCAGCTAATTGAAGGTAAGCTATTTTACATCATTTAGTTAAAACTGAAAAAAGTCACAATTATCCCCAAGCTCCTGTTATCAGGAGCTGAGTAGGTCCCGCTTGTTTCTGGGAATGGCAGGTTTGGGAACAAGATTCCATACACTCCTAGCATTTATAGGTGACCTGAAAATGTGCTTTACATGAGCTAATTGTGGTAAGTTTGGAGGCAGCATGGGACAGCAGGTAGGGCAGGACTGAAGTCATGACCTGAGTTCTGTTCCTAATTCTGCCATTGGATTGCTGTGTATACTGGACAACTCCCTTAAATCCTCTGTGTCTCAGTTTCCTTATCTGCAAAGTGGAACCTTTGTAAAGGATTTTGAGATCCTTGATTGAAAAGTGCTAATGTACGCTTTTTATTGTTGATAGAATTGTATATGTACATCATATAACAAAAGTAATCAGGACACTCAACACATAAGTGATTCTAAATGTTTTCGCAAAAAGAAAAGAAGTACTTGTGGCACCTTAGAGACTAACCAATTTATTTGAGCATGAGCTTTCGTGAGCTACAGCTCACTTCATTGGATGCATCCGATGAAGTGAGCTGTAGCTCACGAAAGCTCATGCTCAAATAAATTGGTTAGTCTCTAAGGTGCCACAAGTACTCCTTTTCTTTTTGCGAATACAGACTAACACGGCTGTTACTCTGAAACCTGTCTAAATGTTTTGTTCATTTTTTAATCTCTGAAGTCACAACTAGCCAGCCACTGTTTTTGCTATAAGAGATAAAATAATTAGAGCCCTGCAAATCTGTGGATATCCACTTTATAACTGCAGACCATGTTTGCAGATCAGATGTGTATACAAATTTTGTATCCACACAGGGCTCTAAAAATAATAGCCTAACTAGATGAACACACACTTAAAATGGGCAGTTGCATGATTTGTTCCCAGATCTGCAAGCTCCGTTCACAGTGAGTTTCAGTGGTGCTGTGGGGCTCGAGAATGGAGCAGGACCTCTTCTATTTAGGGCATGTAAAGCCAAACCAAACTACACTTAGAAACACTTGTTTTGTTTTAGTCCCATCATACCCTTGTCATTAAGGAAATTCAGCATGCAACCCATATCATTAGTACATGTAAATGGGCTCTGTCAGAACAATCTGAATTCTGTAAACTTAACATCAGTTGACAGGTCAATGGAAAATTTTCAGAGGAATGGTATTCCTTTAAAAATAGCATTCACAATCCAGACTTTACTATTTTCATATAACAGAATTCTGTAATGTGGAGCTGATTATAAATTGTTTATAAACAAAACTGAAATTGAGTGCTCTGAATAGTGCAAATACAAAAATACAAGAAATAAATTCTAAACATTTATTATAATAAACTAAAATGTGAATAATGAAGGTGATGTTGAACTGGTTTTTAACTCTAGTGTTTATTTAAAAATTAGCTGATCTGTGAAACTAATACAACTTTAGTTGTACCACAAAGATTTTATGCTCGGGGGATTTTAAATTTTGGTTTTTGTTTTTTCCGTGGATTGTTTCCTCCAAGATGTTACATTATCCTTTGAATCCTGGGTTTTTTAAGGCTCTTTGGATATCATCTTGAATTCTTAGCTCCCACTACATAGAAATTGCCACACTGGATTAGACCAGTGGTCCATCTAATTCAGTATCTTGTCTGTGACACTGATCTGTACCAGATGTTTCAGAGGAAGGTGCAAGAAATCCCATAATGGACAAGTATGGAATAATTGCTCACAGAGGAAGTGTTTTTCAAACCATGTCATAAAGGTTTATGTTCTTTTTTAAAAATACCTTAAATGGCACAGTGGTGGGTTTGGGGGGTAACTGTGGATGCTCTTATTCATATGTATGTTTGATAAAGGTATATATTAACTATTACAGTGTATCTTACCATTGCTTTGGTTATAGCTTGTAGATGTTTATCTAAGAAGAATAATTCACTTCCTACATACTTTGATCACTCAATAGTTGGCACTGAATGCAGAAGGTTAGTTATAGAAATGTGGAGGTTTCTGTTGTGCAGACAAAGCATGAAAAGCAAAGTCTTTCATTTATCAGCTGGCTATATATGTTACACACGACGTTCATGCTGTTCTGCCAGTGACCTACAGGGAAGGTCTCCAGAGTGCCATAGTCCTGGGTGTCTGCCGTCACAGTCTGGCTGCTACACAATAATTTGTGTCAATTTCACTTACTGGAGTCTCACTGCAAGTAGTGCTGATTTCCATTCCTGACCTCAGGTTTTGCTCAACAGCAGTCTCAGGGGTGAAAGGCCAAAACATAATGCACTTAACTCACTGGCTCCGTTTCAGGCTTGACCCAAACGATGTCACAACAGCAGCTACAGTGTGTGCATCCACTCATTTAGTTTTGCATTAACAAGCTTTTACTGTCAAAGTCTGATGGTGAGATTCTTGATGTTTTAATTAGAAATTGTGATTCTTTGATCACCATTAGAGCTCCTATTTTAGTAACTTTTATATTATTTTTATATTAGGTCTTGAGCGAGGTACAGAATATAGTTTCCGTGTGGCTGCCTTAACAAGCAATGGTACAGGACCAGCTACTGATTGGATATCAGCAGAAACTTTTGAGAGTGATCTAGATGGTAAGGACCATAAGCATGTTTCTGACTTTAAAGACCTCAAAATTCATGGACCAGGGTAACTACAAAATTTGGCAGACCTTTTTCCAAAGCAAACATAATTTTGCTCCATTGTGTTTACTATATTCTAATTGCACAACAGGACATGTGTATTTTATTTATATATAATTTTAGTAGTAGTCACTAATGTAATAAAATTCCTGTCAAGAAATTGGCCTGAAAACTGAAGATCTAAATACTGCTCCTTTACTTTCAGTTATATGTATTGTGTTGCCTTCCCCACTAAATAATACCTAATTACAGGGTGCCAATGTCAATTATGAATTATTCAATGTCTGTTGAAAAGAAATAATGTAATTGGGTACCTGACTTTAATCCTCCACATGTTTTCACCCTGCAAAAGTGGGAAAAAAGTTGTTCCTTGACGCAAGCAAAAGTGTGATCATATACTCATTATTTATACAGCAGGCTAGTGTTTTATGAAGCAAATAAGACACAGTGCATGCCCCAAAGAATTCCAGTCTAATGCCCCAATCTTCAAAGGTCCAGTGCTTTGGCAGACTGCTCTGCTTAGGGCAGGGGTGGCCAACTACATGCGGCTCTTCAGAAGTTAATATGCAGCTCCTTGTATTGGCACCAGCTCCGGGGCTGGAGCTACAGGCGCCAACTTTCCAGTGTGCTGAGGGGTGCTCACTGCTCAACCCCTGGCTCTGCCAGAGGCCCTGCCCCCACTCCACCCCTTCCCACCCCCTCCCCTGTGCCTCCCCCCCAGAGCCTCTTGCACGCCACGAAACAACTGATCAGGAGGGAGGGGGAGCTGACGGGGGGCTGCTGACGTATTACTGTGGCTCTTTGGCAATGTATATTGGTAAATTCTGGCTCCTTCTCAGGCTCAGGTTGGCCACTCCTAGCTTAGGGGCTGTCTTGTTGACTGCAGTGGGGCTGTGTGTGTTCAGCAGTCTGCCCACAAGTTGTACATTGCAGGTTGAGGCCTAACTATAATTATGGTGAAATGAATGGGAAGCACAAAGACTTAGTAGAGAAGGGAAAAATGTGGACGAAGGTAACAATAATAAGATTATGTTACGTACTTAGGTACTTACGTACTTAGATTCACACCCTGGTGACAGGCTGTTTCTTCTTCTAAACTTCTTTCTCTCTTACCTCTTTCTTCTTTATAGTAGAGAGAGGGTAAGAGGGCGTTTGACTGAAAATGATAACTATTTGGGGTCTTACGGAAGAACCGAGGTTGATTTTCAAAGTAGTCTAGGGAATTTAGACCCATATCATCTTCTATTTGAAATTAAATCCTCTAGATGGTTTTAAAAATCCTATCCTGCATCTCTAGGAGGGATTTGAATGAGGAAAGATGGTTTAGCTGGGGCTGTCCAGAATCTGACCAACTGCAGTTGAGTTTGGTAAGAAGCAAACTGTGTTTTTTTTAAAAAGTGTCACTTCATCATTTCATACAAGAACTCTTAGACACTGCATTCAGTGACAGTGTAAGAGAATATCTTGAAAAGCAGAGGTGAGTAAAGATAACCAGTATGTCCTCATCAATGAATGTGAGGCCATACTTAACTAATCTGCTGACGTTATTTGACGATATATAGCTGCCATGATAGGTAAGGGGAATTCAGTAGGTGCACTATATTTTAGATTTTCAAAAAGTATGTAACAGGTTCCACATTGGAGACTAATGGCTAAGGTAAAGAGTCACAAACTAGCAGGCAACATTAGGGAGCTGGAGAAAACACTGCCTTTAGTAGCTCATACAAGAGGTAGCCACAGACAGAAATTTCAGTTTAGAAAGTGGTTATAAATAGAGTCCTTGGATCAGTTTTAATAATCGGTTAATCTTTTTTTGCATTTCTCTTTTTTCTCTTTATCACCTTCCTTTTTATTCCTCCTTTTTTGTTTAAAGCAACCTTACACTCTGCTCACCTTGGCTTGTGAAAGATTCTCTTGTATAAGACAATATTATGATAGTGTAGTGCCACCATAATGGAGTGGGGTGGCTGTGGCGCTTCTGCACCCATCTGATCTCCAGTTGATGTAATGGCCCCTGTACACTGTTGTGAGAAGTTTAGAATGGACTGAGTTTGTACAATTTAATATCTCATTTTTAGCATTGTATTAATGTAGCTTTTTGCATTTAATAATTGTGAATTTTAATTGACCAGTAATATTAGATGGAGATCATAAGCCCTCAAGCTCAGGCAGGCCAATAGGCATGTTATGATCTGACATCCTGATCAGTGAAGTTGGTTGAATATTTTCAATAAATAAAGCACAGTTCATTAAGCGAGAAACCCTGCAGGCAGGAGCCAGCAGAACTAGCAGAATTGATTTTTTGTTTGTGTGAACCTAATATTAATCCATCTTATCTTTTATTTGGAATATTTAACATCTGCCACTGCAGGTTCCACTGGATGGAGAAAGTAATGCAAATAAAAAGCAGCTATTTTTCCTTTACTTTCAAGCAATTTAGTTAAAGGTGCAGACATATATATTAAGTTTGTTTAGTAGCTTATATTTCAATTAACAATGGTGGTAAAAGCCCTTCATTAAAATTACTTTGATGCTATTCTTCTGATAGTGCTGTGGAAATCCATCTGAACTCAGCTACACAGTTTTGATCGATTTGATTGGATCCTGATTGAGTGTTTGCTCTGTTCAGACCCTTAATGTGGATTCCACAGGTGCTCATTTCTGATGATGTCTTAGCAGTAAGATTGCATGCAGTGGGCTCATAACTAAACCAGTGAGGTGCTGCAGATTTATAAGAGTATTAAACATCAGCCACATAGTCACAATATGTCTGTGTACTTGCTTTGGTAAGTAAAGGGGGCTTATAGATTTAAAGAGGGACTACTAACCTAGAGTCCACTGAACAAATCACAAGTGATTTATGTAGCAAATTTAATAACTTCTTACTGGCAGTTGTTAAAGCTATAAAATTGTCTCCTTAATTCTACAGTGAAGTTATAATCTTTTTTCTGTGTCATCAGTCTGTTGTCATGGAAATATTTTGATGCCAAAAAGTCAGCAATGTGACTGTGCTGCAGTTACATACATAAGAAGAAAATGGTTAGTGAGGATGGAGTGGGGTAAATCCTTTATTTTAAGCAAATTTTGGAAAACTGCAAAGTGGCAAGGAAAATAAACAAAAGCCAGAAAGTTAAATGGATTTGTCTCTGTCGGTAATATTTTGCTCCAGTGTAAAAGTTCTCCTTTAAGAAAAGTACTAGAAGTATGAATTTCTGTATATATTGGAATATAAAAGTCGGTTAATTTTAGTTTACTATATAGAGGGTTTGTTTTTAATTTCTTTTTTTCTGTTATAACAAGACCTGCCTTTTTGGTAGTTAAAATTACCATATTTGGATTTTCAGTTTTCATTTATCTTTTTACTTTCTGCTGCAATGCACAGATGAATAACTGGAATTTTGTCACTCTTTGCAGCCCTTGTTTTTGAGCACTAACAGAGAAAAAATGTAAGTGGGGTTTCCTAAAAATATTAGTGTTGCTCTGTGGCAGCACAAGGGGTTAAGAATGCTTGTAAGAATACTTGGTTTGCATTTTTCTTTTTGTAACAGAAACTCGTGTTCCTGAAGTTCCAAGCTCCCTACATGTTCGTCCACTTGTTACAAGTATTGTAGTGAGCTGGACTCCTCCTGAAAACCAGAACATTGTGGTAAGAGGATATGCTATAGGGTATGGCATTGGCAGCCCTCATGCACAGACTATCAAAGTGGACTACAAACAACGCTATTACACCATTGAGAACTTGGGTGAGGAAAATTCACTAACATTGTTTTCTAAATTTTAACTCTGATTTGTATTGGTATTTTCCAAGTCACAGCTTAAACTGTGTTTTTCAAAGATTCTTTCATTATGAAGTGTAGCATGGCCAGCAGTCACCACCACGGTGCCTCCTGCTGGTCATCTGAGAATTAGCTCAGTTCCAGCCTCGGAGTGCCTCCTGCTGGTGCCTGCTTCCTTCTGATCTCCACCACTTATAGCACTTCAGACCCCGCATCCCTCCTGGACCCCGGTGCCCCTTACCTTGGGGTGCTGCCCCACAGCAATGCCCCCACACTCTGGGTCTCCCCTCCCTGGGGAACCCCAATCCCCTAAGCCCACCTCTCCTCAGTTACCCACTGCCAGTCCTCATCTGGCCCCTTCCATCAGGGACAAACTGCAGTCTAAAGTGGCCACTCATCATCAGCAAAGGGGTTTGGACATGCTGCCTTTCTAGCCCCAGCTACCTCCCCGCAGCCCTAGCACCTCAATGTTATCTCAGTTTTGCTCCAGTTAAAGATTTGGTATGAATACAGACATCCTGTAGTATGCGAAGAATTCTTGTACGGTCCGATACACGAAGCATGCTGGAAGACAAAGTCTTAGAGAAAACTCACAGTTCTAGTTTTGCTGCTTATTGGATGCATTTCTCTGTTAACAAGTAAAGCAGTGAGTGATGTATAGAGAAACTAGAGGCAGGAAATAGAAGTAACAATTTGCAATGAGAAATTGCACTAAAACTACATGTGAATTTTTCTTCCATCAGATCCAAGTTCCCACTATGTCATAACTCTGAAAGCATTTAACAATGTTGGTGAAGGAATCCCACTCTATGAGAGTGCAGTGACCAGGCCTCATACAGGTAAAGGGCAATGTTTGCCTTCTTTTAATTTATTGTTTACACATAGCTGAAAATTATAGCCTTGAGTCCCAGAAAACAATCAAAGACATGAGAAAATGCATAATACAATAGAGTTTTATTCTCTTATGATATCAGATATTCTCTGTGTCCTAAACTGGTTCACATTATTGCCTTTGTGGTTAACTTCAATTGTTAAGCCAACTATTAAACTACCCAAAACTGTATGTTTGGTTTTGGTTTTAAATTCTAGAATTTACCCTGCAAAAACTTACAAATGTTCTGATTTCAGTATGTGGCTATAACTGTATAGCGCAGATGATACATGTACAATTTGAAAAATCTGGCCCTAATTTTTTCCTTTTATGAATGTCTCAAAAAAAGTATAGCATTTATCTTTGAAGCTGAGACACTGATTATAATGCATGCATTCTCTGTATGATGTGTTTAGGTCTTGTTTTGCAGTAACTAAATTAAATGAGGCATTAGGATAATGTTTTTCATCTTGTAATAAACCGATAATAAACCTGATATTATCTTGGGCTTTAAGCAGAGTAATCCATTAGCCTCTGAGTTGCTGTTGCCCTGTGTCTCGTTCTGCTTCTTGGCATTGCTAACATTGTGTAACATTTTGGCTTTGTTTTAAGAGATGATCCATCAGATGTGAACATTGTTGTGAGTTTAATCTTTCTTTTGAAGACCAGGAATTCTGCTAGGTTTTCTAGAGTACCTTGGAGTTTGAATTCCCTGAATCACTATTTCATATAACATATAGATTTTTTTTCCCAAAATGCTCTGAAAGATGATAGTTCTCCAGTAATCTTGAATGAAACACTAATTACTTATCCCTAAGAAGTCCATCTTGTGCTTCTCATATCATTGCTTTCTGGAGAAGAAATAAGTGGATGTTTTTGAGGCAAATAAAGCCGAAGGTTTGAACTAGTATCTTATCCTGAAAGTACTTTATACGGTGATTGAGGTTCATAGATGTTAGTATGCTTACATGATGAACTGTATAGGATATTTTTATTCATAACCTTTGCATTAAAAGCAATCGGGATGGAATAATTACTTTGCTAGTCTTATGTTCCCTATTAACTCTGGCTTTTCTCTCTTTTTCTCCATTCCTCATCTTTCATTCCATTGTATAACCCTGCATTTCCTTTTTTGTTTTTGTTTACATTAAAATGCCACATTCTCCCTTTTTAATTATAATACACTACTTTTTACCCATCAATCCTCTAGACACTTCCGAAGTTGATTTATTTGTTATTAATGCTCCATACACTCCAGTGCCAGATCCCTCCCCCATGATGCCACCGGTGGGAGTTCAGGCTTCCATTCTGAGCCATGACACCATAAGGATCACTTGGGCAGACAATTCTCTGCCAAAGAATCAGAAGATCACAGATGCTCGCTACTACACGGTCCGCTGGAAAACCAACATTCCTGCAAACACGAAGTACAAGGTACTGGAAGCTGAACAACATCAACACAGTTGGTACAATTTAATGAACACAGATTCAGTGCTCCGTTTAGGTTAATTGCAATTTGAGGGCTGAGGTATTTGCTGAGCAAGCAGTTTAGATTTGGGTCCAATTGAATTTGACATGAATGGACTCCCATTTACAATAATATCACTCAGTTTAGTAATCAGTTTAAAGGTTTTTATAAACTTGATCTAACTGGACATTTTGGGGTCTATTTTTCTGACAATAGTTCTGTATAATATGGAGTGATATATGTGAGTAGATAGAAGAATAATCTCCTTTTTGGGGTGAAGGTAGGGGGAGGAAGACACTTGCAGGATTAATTTCCTCTGCTGGAGTTTGGATGCTAAAGAATATAGACTTTGTATTCTTCATTTGGCCTTGGCATAAACTGCTTGCGTGAAGGACATGGGCTCACCTTTGTGGGGCCAGTAGCACAGTAACACTGTGTATGCTACTAATGGGTCCTCTTCAAACAGTAGTGATGGGAATCTAAATTAATGGGCTGAGTCAAACTGAAAGATATTTACCCTACTTCATGTAAAAGGAAAAAGACAAGCCTTTCGGGTCATACTAAGTTGATGATAAAAACTATTTTTATGGCGGTGATTGTGTAAAAATGTATAACTATTCCATTATGGCATTCCCTGCTTCTCAGATTTTTCTGCATATACCATACCAAAGGCAGTTGATTTCAAGACTTCTTTGGACTAACAGTTTCTTGAAGGCCTGAAAAATGCTGACTGTACATTGCAAGATAGAAATGAGCCTCAAAGGAAATGGTTATTACATTTGCCAGTTAATGGAGCTTCTTTTATGCTCCTTTACAGAGCAATCTTATTACAAACCACAAATATGATATTGATATGAAAAGAGACGTGGTTTCTGTGTTACGCCTCTAAAGGCAAGTATTATTTATGAATCCACATTCCTGAGTCACGTGCACTGGGCATCTTGGGAGCCATTTATACAGTGCTTGTAGGTTCATGAGTTAAGACCCTATTGAAGATAGCTCACGAAAGCTTATGCTCAAATAAATTTGTTAGTCTCTAAGGTGCCACAAGTCCTCCTTTTCTTTTTGCAGTACTATATTAATTGCTCCCATAATGCTCTGTGCTGGTGACCAGATGACTCAGGAGCATGGATTCATAAGTAATTGACCAAACATAATACATAATAATGAAATAAAATTGTTCAAAATTCCTCAATGCAAAGTGTTTGCATTAGAACACATAAGCATTAGACCCATTTGGGTTGCCATCGTCATCTATCCCAGAGCATTAACAGTCTGTGCACTGTTTGTTTTTTCTCTGCTTCAGCCACGTATTCTTTACTGTTTTATGGAGAAGTAACAACTACTAATTTTCAGCCCAAAGGGCAAAATCTCTTGAGCAGTCCTGTCAGCCAGATCCTTGGTATTCTTAATGAGTATGAATTGATGAATGTGCATTGTTGCCAAGCCCATTTCCAGTGACCTTACTATTAAGTGAACATATTAGGGTCTATCAGTCTCAGTGGAGTTCTCATAGGTTCTCTGTCAGACTAATTGCCACTGACCAACCAAGTATTGAAGATATCTGAGTTGGAAGTCTGACCAGCTGGATGCAGTGTTTGCATGGCACTTCCATCTCACAATTTCTGGCTGAAGAGGTTCAGAATTCTGACAAGCTTCTAAGGAAAAACATACCTTGTCCCTTATCAAAGTAACCCTGTGCAGTTCATCCCATTAGGAATCAGAAGCTGTCTTCCGAATCTGCAGTTTCAGAAGAATTTTCTTATTATGCCAAGTTCCACAATAGTGTCTGCCCACGGAAGGTCATTAAGTGTAATTTTGTTGTCTCAGCACATCTCATGTGTTCGGCTCTAAGTCAATGATAGATTCTTCCCTTAAACATCTCAAGATGGGATTCCAAGAAGTTGTGTAGATCCCATACTGCTGATCCCTTTTCAGGAAGGAGCTAGGACATCCATCAGTTAGGTGGCAGTGCCTATGTCTTAGGTGACCCCAGCATGCAAATCAAGATGATATATAAAGCTTTTTCCTTCTGTTATGGAGAATAGCTTTTAGGCCTCCAGTAGATCCATCACCAGATCTGTTCCTATTTCTGAGTACCCTTAATGACTCACATTACGGATTTGCAATTACCTCAATCCTGATGCCTCCAGTGCTGCAGATGTTTAAGCCAGTGTTTCACCCATCAGTGTTTCACCCATTGCAGCTAACTGCATGTTGATACAGTCCATTCATAACTTGCTGCTTTTGATTCCCCCTCATATGTTGAAATTGTAGAAAATATTTAGAACAAGATGAGCTTGTAAACCTCGAATAGGAGTTCTGTGATTACAAATCCAGGAACCCTCTTTTTCTGAGTTTTTATGTAAGGTAACTATGAAGAGCTTTGTGGCACTAGAACAGATAGGAAGTATCTCCTGAAGCTGAAGTATTCTACCTGCTGCCAACCAAGAGGATGCATTGGTTTGACATGTCAGAGAGCATTTTTCAAATTTTCTTTGCTGCTTGAATACAGTTGTCCTACACACAAAGTGCATTCATCAGATGGTGGGTTCCAAATAAGTAAATCACTTATTTCTGGAGTTTAGATCTTTTAGAAACCTATAGAAGGAAAATAAATTTTATCCTGCAAAAATCTATCATATATAATTATAGTACTAGTTAAGCAATATTTAGTATCATGGGATATCACTGCCACCTTCTTAAAACAGTAAATGAAACAAAACAATGAATGAAATTGAAAGTATATCAGGCCACTCCAGTTTGTCTCCTTGGCCTTGTATTGTGTGAAAGGGCACTCAATGAAACTGAAAGGCAGGCACCAAATTTAAAACAGACAGAAGAAAATTCTTCTTTACACAATGCACAATTAACCTGTAAAACTCATACCTGCCAGGTGTGACTGAGGCCAAGAGCTTAATAGGATTCAAAAAAGAATTGAACATATATATGGATAAAGAAGAATATCCATGTTTACTCTGGCGAGGGGGGAAAAGTATAAAGTTTATTAATCGTGCTGTTTCAGGGTATGACTTGCCTTATGGGGGAAGATTATTACCTAATTGTCCAGATCAGAGTGTCTTGTTCCTCTGAAGCATCTTGCACTTGCTACTGTCAGAGGTTAGATACTGGGCTAGATGGATCATGGATATGATCCTCTATGGCACTTACTGTGTAAAGCTGATGAAAACCACTTTTGAATGTGTGGTTTCCTATTAGCTCAAGTACTACCAATGGAGGATTGCTTATTTTTTTAAGTGGCAGTCAGTAAACAATTACAAGGGACTATTAACCTCTAGGTTGCAATAACTGCTCCACCCAAGATTAAATTTTCTTAAAAGTAGGTTGCTTTGCCTATGCATCTAATATTTCTTGGTAAGACTGATGAAAATTGAAATTTCTGACAGTCATTTCCCCTGTCTTTATTCTTTCTCTCCTTCATACTTAGGGCCCTATCAAATTCATGGTCCATTTTGGTCAATTTCGTGGACATAGGATTTTAAAAATCATAAATGTCATGATTTCAGCTATTTAAATCTGAAATTTCAGAATGTAGGGGTCCTGACCCAAAAAGAAGTTGTTGTGGGGTAGCAAGGTTATTGTGGGGGGCTTGCGGTACTGCCACCCTTACTTCTGCACTGCTGCTACGGGCGGCCCTGCCTTCAGAGCTGGGCAGCTGAAAAGCGGCAGCTGCTGGCTGGGAGCCCAGCTCTGAAGGCAGAGCCACCGCAAGCATCAGTGCAGAAATAAGGATGGCATGGTATGGTATTGCCACCCTTACTTCTGCGCTGCTGCCTGCAGAGCTGGGCCCTCAGTCAGCAGCTGCCACTCTCCAGGCGCCCAGCTCTGAAAGCAGTGCAGAAGTAAAGGTGGCTATGCCACGACCACCTTAAAAGAACCTTGTGACCCCCATGCAACTCCCTTCTGGGTCAGGACCCCCAATTTGAGAAACGCTGGTCTCCCCTGTGAAATCTGTATCATATAGGATAAAAACACACAAAAGACCAGATTTCATGGTCCGTGACGCGTTCTTCATGGCCGTAAATTTGGTAGGGCCCTATTCATACTGATCGTGATGAAACCGAACTAGTCGAATCCAAAAATAGCTTTTCATTTCTTTGAACATTCAAAGCACTCTATGTGACTCCAAGTTTCATTTGGCAACTAGAAATTTTCTTGATCTTTTACTGGGATAATTTTAAAAGGTTTCATTGTACACTTTACATCAGAAGTGCGAGTGTTATTGCCTTTACACTTCTATGTCCTTTTCATTAGAACGGTATTCTCTCATTATTTTCAAGGAATGTGACTTAATAGATAATCTTTACCTTTAGAAAAAGAAACATTATCTCTAAGTAAAATTTTCTGAAGGTAGCAATTATTTATGGATATATATTCACATTGTCCAGTTTTGAAGTTGCCAGTCATTTCATTCTGCTTTTAGATTAGCAGTAGATCCAAATAAGGAACCAGGTATATTTATGTATGCATCAGGTATACTATTTATACTCAAGCCACATACAGTACATACTGGACAGTTTAGCCCAAAGGCAGAAATGGTAACTAAATGAGTCATATTTCTGATTACCTGTGCCGGAGGCTATGTGTGATTTAGGAAAGTCTGTCCACTGATGGTCCCCCTTTCTGCAAACCAACGTATAGATATAGAAAATAAAACCATTTTTGTCCCCCAGACTCTGAGAACCAACATTTTCAGCTAGTTTTTGAACTCTTTAGATTTTGTCTTAGAATCCTAACATAACTTTTGAAAAATACTCAAATTGCACGATGGATTTTTAATTTTAGCTTCCCTTTATCATTCTTTCCCATGGTTAGTTCATTTAATGGAACACTGTAAATTATACACCACCAGTAGACAGCTAAAAGTCTTGCTGCATAACAAGTGTGTCCTAGACCTTGTGCATTTACATTTATGATTGACTAGTATTGAATGCTCTTGCTGATTACGAAAGGAACTTCTCGTTTCAGATAGAGTAAATGATTAATGAATTTGCATGGTAGAGCAAAAAAGAATATTGAGAGAATTAATGGCTATGGTTTTCAAGTGTTTGGTAATGTTATAATAATGCTTTAGGCACTTACCTTAGACAAGAGTATTTGAGACTTTGTAAATTATGTTTTTCGCTTCAGAAGTTCCTTATACTTTGTGTTTCTTTCAGACTGCAAACACAACCACCTTGAGCTATTTAGTGACCAGTTTAAAACCAAACACCTTGTATGAGTTCTCTGTGATGGTGACTAAAGGTCGAAGATCAAGTACTTGGAGTATGACAGCACATGGGACTACCTTTGAATTAGGTATTCACTTGTGTCTTTCTGGAACTGTTCACCATTTCAACGAGATGAATAAAGTCAGTTCTACCCCAATGCTGACTTAAAATGGCAGTCCTCTGCTGTTGCTAATGTGGGATTTGGGGTGGGGGGAGGGCAGAGTGGGGGCAATCCTGATATTAATATTCTTTGAAAGTCAATGAAGTGGAGATTACATAAAAGAGAGAATTGTGATCAAATTACAGAAAATAAATGGATAAAATGATCCGCAGTTAATGGATGAGAAAGAAGAGGGAGACATATGTTTCAAATATCTGAGAAATCATATCTAAATAGCAGCTACTGAGAAAAATCATGTAATTAATAACGAAAATTTGCTAAAATTCATTAATTATAGAACAAAAATGAGATGAGACAAACTATTCTGAGAACTTTGGTGAACAGAAATGTAGTCATCAAAATCAGCCCTAAATTCGTCATCTCTTCGTGAATTGCCTAGGCAGCTACCAGAACTATAGGAGCTGTAAACTGTGCTTACAAACTACAGAACTGTTGATAGTGTTACAGCTGTTGGTAGAAGCTCATGCCTAATGAGTATCTGTAGGTTGCAGAACCCCTCTGCCCCAGACCTGTCCCCCAGTATCTTATTTTTCACCTGCAAGATTGGTCAAAGAGCGGGGAGCATTCACTTTCTTTGTTAGCATCCAGCTATCTTCACTTTAGCTTAAATTTAGCTTTCTTAGACTCATAGAACCATAGGGTCAGAAGGGACCACAAGGCTCATCCAAGACAGAAGGTTATCCAGCCTCTTTTTGAAAACGTCCAGAGAAGGAGATTCCACAATTTTCCTTGCCAGTCTGTTCCATTGTCCTACTGTTTGTACAGTTAGGAAGTTTTTCCTGAGATTAAATCTAAATCTGCTATTCTTATTATATTTACTTTTTGGTTTATTTTAATTGTAAATACAAATAAGCCCCTGTCCAAATAGCCTTAAGGCCTTGATATCTATTAAAAAATGACATTAAAAATATGTAAAAACAAAGCGCACAAAGAGCCAGTCCAGTCTGCACAATACCATAAAGAAAGAGTGAAACCAATCACTTTGTTTAGATTTAAAGTAAAATTTTCAAAAACATCCGTGTTGCTTTTGAAAATGTTTCTCTTTTTTGTGGGTGTGGTTGAAATGTATCTTTGTCGTGTTAGACATCTTTGTAGGTATCAGCTTCACAGAAACTATGGTTGACCTAGTACTGAGGGACTAAATTCTTAAGGGACTTACCTAGCTGACAGAAGCAGCAAGCAGGGCTAGGTCTAGTTATCAGGGTGAAGTGTGGTGAGGCCCAAAGCAAGAGCATCTGATAACTTGGTTTTAGTGTAACAATATTAATCTGTCATGAACCATTAGAGTTGGAACCTAGAAGTTGCAGAAAAGTGTAAACACCTTTTAAGTAGAATTTGTATTAAAAATACAGGCAACTGAGATATGAATCAGGGCGAAATGAAGAAAATCACTTCTCTGTCCCTGACTAGTCATCTTTTCATTAGAGATCTTCATAGACTTATATAGGAGGAGTCGCAAACTTTCTACTCCTTGTGTTTGTGGAGAAAACCTTGAAAGCATGACCTTAATGCACCCAAAAGTCTCAAAAAACAGAAGACAAATAAAAAGAACTCCTAATGTATCTTTTCTTTTTTAATGTTCATGATTTAATCCAATCTCCTGATATTAGGTGCCTGACTGATGATTTTTGAACAGTTGGGGTTGGCAATGCTGCGTAGGACTTATTCCTCAACTACTACTGAAGAAGGGTTTGGTCTTTTTCAAGTAGTGTCCTTATGGGCGCTGCACTGTAGGAGAGTTTGGATCACTGCACTGGTGATCAGAGAACTTTGCTAGCAGTGTCCATTAGGCCTGCACATGTGCTGTCTCTCTTTGTGTGCTGTCTCTCCAGCTCGCGTTGGCTAACCCCCCTCAGTTCCTTCTCAACCACCCCAACAAGAGATGAAGTCATTAGCAGTCCATTAAGACTATCACTTAATTTTCATACCTATAGTTAGTTGGTCTACTACTAAGAGTTCTAGTTGTAGTCAACTTCTCCTTTCTTATTTTACCCTTGAAAACAAAATAAAAAATACATTAATTTCTTTAAAAAGAAAAGGAGTACTTGTGGCACCTTAGAGGCTAACAAACTAAGGTGCCACAAGTACTCCTTTTCTTTTTGCGGATACAGACTAACACGGCTGCTACTCTGAAACCTGTCATTAATTTCTTTCCCGTTCTTTCTCCCCTGTTGAGGATCCTTCCCCCCAACGGAGTATGCCTGGTTTGTCGACCTCAGAAAGTGCCTCACTTGTAAAGAGACCATCCCGATTACAGACAAGCACTCTCAGTACGTTCACAGGCTCGGGGAAGGCCATACACAACAGAAGTGTGGTCTTTGCCAACAACTCCAGCCAAAATCCTGCAAAGACAGAGAGCTCTGCCAGAAGATCATCTTCATGGAGGCAGCTCTCCGACCCCAGTTGCCTGGTAGACATGAGCCTTCCCTATAGCATTCTACATCTAAGGGCTGTGGGTCAAGGAAACAGGCTGAAGATCCCTCTCATAAATCATCTAAGAAGAGAGTGGGAAGTCCCCACAGTGAGCCGCAAGATAGCTGCAATCAATCAGCATCTCATTCAGTATCTTCGGCATCACCGGCATCAAGACTATCTCAGTCCAGCACCTATGGATCACAGAGAATGACAGCAACCAGAACTCCTTGACAGGCCTACAGACCCAATGGGCATGGGCACTTAGTCATCAGCCCTGAAGGACAGGGGTAACCAATCTTCTAAAAAGATGCTCCTGGTACTCAAATCCACATCAGCACCACCAACGACGGCTTGCCTGGCACTGGAGCAACTGGTGTGGACAAGATCCCCGTCCTCCCCAACACTACCACCCATGCCAGGACAATCAGTACCGGAAGAATCCCACCATTTCAGAGACCTCCACATGCCAGATGCACCGGAGTCCCCATCTCTCAGTACCGAGACCTTTGCACCAAGCCTCCACCAAGCACGGGAAGTATCCCCGTTGCCATGCCCCTCTGCCCTGTAGTGAGGTGTCAGACAATGAGCCAGAGGAGGTAGTGTTGCAGTACTCCTCCCAAGCTTCATATGGTGCTTACTACCAACAGAGACCAAGGATATACCCACAGATGGCCCCACAAGCACCATCCTGGTATGGACACCCATGGGTGCCACCGCCAAGCTCTATGCCACCACCATCCCAATGGCCATATTGGGACCCTTGGGTGGCGCACTGCCAGCATGTCTCTCAGTCTTCAAGCCTCGTCATAGAGGAACAGGAAGCTGGTATAGGGGAGGAAGTAACACAGAGGATCATATCCTCTTAATTTTCCTCTTCCACCATCTTTGGCAGACAACTCTTGTCTCTCCCAGGAGCTGGCAAAGAGAGTGGGAGTCATTCTTCAGATACCATTGGAGGAAGTCATGGACACCCACCATCAACTCCTTGAGATCCTCTACTCTGCCTCCTCCTCAAGGATTGCCCTCCTAATTAATTAAGCCATTTTAGACCCAGAAAAGACTATGTGGCAGACCACAGCATCTTTTTGGCACCAACCTGCAAGTAAGTGGACAAAAAATACTATGTCCCCTCTAAGGAATCTGAATTCCTATTCTCCCACCTAACATCCAACTCCATCATGGTGGACGCCGTCAACTTCCACAACCAATCACACTGTCAAGAGCTACTCTCTACGACGGGGATTGGAAGCGCCTTGACCTTTTTGGTAAAAAAGTGTATTCCTCAGCCACTGTACAATTCCGTATCGCCAACTACCAGGCCTTCATGGTGAATTATGATTACATAAATTACTCAAAAGTGAATGAATTTATTGAAAAGATGCCAGAAGCACATTGTGACCAAATTTAAGGCTATTATCCAGGAGCACCAATTAATGGCAAAGACATTGCTGCAATCTGCCCTCAATGTGGCTGACACAGTGGCTGGGTCCATTTTCACAACTGTGGTGATGCAAAGAGTGTCACGACTCCATTTGTCAGGCTTCCCGAAAGAGGCACAGTCCACTGTTGAGGACCTTCCTTTTGAGGGCACGAAGCTTTTTGCCAAGAACACTGATGCCTCCCTTCACACCCTGAAGGACTCCAGAGCTACCCTCCGGTCACTGGGTATCTATATATGGAAAAAAAGAGATGATTTAATCCCTCATCCCAGTGTAGAACACACGTCTCAGTACCAACCGCAACACCATTACGAGCTGCAAAAGAAGAAAGGAAAATTCCCTAACCACAAACCACCTGGTCCACAATCTTCGTCCCAGCTTTTTACGTCTAAGCACCACTTTTGACGAGCAGGTTAAGGTGCCATTAGACCAATCTCCCTGACTGACACAGCCAACCACGCCCATTTGGCCACTGATTGGCAGCGTTCCACAGCACCTGGGAACGCATAACATCGGACCAATGGGTCCTAGTGATTGTTCAAACCGGGTACTTCATGCATTTTACCTCCCTACCCCTTCAACAACACCCTTCTCTGTCCCTCTTCAGGGACCCTTTTCACAAGAGTTTACTACAAGAGGTAGATTGTCTGCTATTGTTATGAGCCGTAGAACCAGTACCTCAACATCTGTAAGGCAAGGGATTCTATTCTTGTTATTTTCTAATACCCAAAAGGAAGGGAGTTTGGAGACCCATACTAGACCTCAGAGTTCTCAATAAGTTTATCAAGGCTCAAAAATTCAAGATCACCTTATCAAGGATCATTCCAACACTGGAAAAGGGAGACTGGTTTTCGGCCAATGAAAATGGCTTTTCTCACAGCGATTACCTCGGCCAGGAGAATAGGGGAGATAGCAGCTCTGGTGACACATCCCCACTACATGGTATTTTTTCCAGACAAGGTTACACTCAGGTCCCATCCAAAATTCATCCCTAAGGTAACCTCCCCGTTTCACATGCATCGATTGATTCACCTTCCAATCTTCAACCTCAAGCCTCACCAAGACAACAGGGAAGCTATATTACATGTTCTAGATGTCAGGAGAACCCTGGCCTTCTACCTGGACAGGACAAAGGCCTTCAGGAAGTTCCGTAGACTTTTTCTCTCCATTGTGGAAACATCCTAGTGCTCAGTTACAGATGACAGCACTGTGGAGCTGAAGATGGCATCGGAGGTGAAGTCCCCAGTGATCGCATAGTGTTCTGTGGAGGTGTGCCCAAAGACTATCCAAGTGGGTCTCAAATTTCATCAGATAGTGTTATCAAGTTTGCAACATGATCCCTCCAGACTCTATTCGTACACACTCCACAAGTTCGATCTCTTCATCCATCTCCTTTTTCAAGAATGTCCCTAGCTCAGAGCTCAGTAGAGCAGAGACATGGGAGTCAGTTCACACTTTCGCAGAACACTATGCGATCACTGGGATTCCATCTCTGATGCCATCTTCGGTTTCACAGTGCAGTCATCTGTAACTGACCCGACTCCGAAGTCCTGGCCCTCCAGAAGGGGTACTGCTTGGGAGTGACCTACAGTCGAGCATCCATAGGGACACTATTCAAAGAAGAAGAACTCAATCACCTTGTATGGTAACTGTGGTTCTTTGAGATATGTCCCCCTACAGGTGCTCCACAACCCACCCTCCTCCCCTCTACTTCAGAGTTCTTGTCTATGACTCTGTTGTAGAGAAGGAACTGAGGGGCATTAGCTCATGCACACCGGCTAGACTTGTGGCGCAGCATAAGGAGAGACGGTGCATGTGCAGGCCCAATGAACACTGCTACTGAAGTTCTCTAATCAGCAGCGCAGGGACACAAGCACACCTACAGAGGAGCAACCGCAAGGACCCACATCTCGAAGAACCATCGTTACTGCACAAGATGAGTAACTTCTTGTTGTAGTTCAAGCACAGGCCTGGAAAACGGAAACCTCCTGAGTTCTAGTCTTGACGGTGTTCCTGGTTTGCTCATCCTAGCCTTATCTAAGGTTGATTCGTGCTTAGGTTAAGTCTATCCGTATTCCGTAGAGCACTTGAACACCTTTGGTGGTTTGTTGAATTGGGGCAGTAGTCACTAACCTTTGAGCCTCACTTCCCCCATCTCTACAGTGGGGATAATAATACTTAGTAACCTAACACAGGGGATGACAGGAGGATTAATCACCAGTAGGTAACATACATAAAGCACTTTGAACAGGAAAAGCACTGTGACAACACTAACTAGGACTGTTACTGAATTCAGTTTCCACGGCAGATATAGTTTGCTCAAAATTACATAATTAGAAGTCTGTTTTTTATAATTATATAGTTCCAAGGCATAGCTGGTTATTCAATTGCACTTTTGGAGACATCGGCTCTATGCATTTCATTGCCATTAATCTGAGCCCCATCTGGGTATTTCAGTTCACAGTAAGATTCTGATGCACACATTTAAGCCTTTTACGGAGGTAAAAGGCCTGTATCAAATCCTCATTTTTGTGCAGGAGGAACGGTGGGGAGAAGACTTCTGCCTCAAGCTACTAAAAAGAAAAAAAGGGCCATGTGTTCATCATATCTGTTTCCAGAGTTCAGATAAACCTCGGTTAGCAGAGAGCAAGAGAGAAAACACCTCAGTAGATGCAGACTTCCTTGCAAGCCATCCAGAAACCTGTAGTCAAAGTGAAGGGTCTCTCAGAGGTTACAATTAAAAACCTCTAGGAGTTTACCATGGTGCTTCAAATGTGTTCATGGTGGAAAATTGCCGTTGCAAGATCTCAGTCCCAGAGCAAACATTTTTCTGTAGAGATAAATTTTATATATGTAAAAAACAAAATATGGAATGGTGTCTTCTCAGGTTGATGGGATTTCAGGAATGTTAAAGTATTGTGATTACCAGTTAGTACTCTCAACTAGTAGCTTTGCTTCTACAAATATATTGTCAGTTTAAAAAAAGACAAACATTGAAGAGACACGTTGTTTATCTAGTCATGATTCACAGCATCTGTTGGACTGTAGAAATAGATAGCTCCTTAAGGAAAGGAAATATTATGCACCATATGGCATTTGCCATTTTAATGGAGTAAATCATTAAAACGGCTGCCCTAGAATGCTAGATTTACCTTGCGATTAAACATACTGGGTTTCTGTTGCTTGGCACCCATACTTCTGGGCACCCATACTTCATACTTAAAAGGATGCTTATGAGATCATTTACATGCATTCAGTGAGATCACTTACATGCTTCTAATGAATGTTTGGGTTTTTTTGCAGTTCCTACGTCTCCACCAAAAGATGTGACTGTGGTGAGCAAAGAGGGAAAACCTAGAACCATAATTGTCAACTGGCAGCCTCCATCTGAAGCCAATGGCAAAATTACAGGTGCCGTTTGTGTGCGCTCTCTGAAGTGATCCTGTGTCCTTATTTTTGGTATACTGAGCTTGGGAGGGTAGATGGAAAATATCTAATCAACAGCAGATTAGACACCATAGATAATGCCCCACTCTCCTCTTTGTTAATCACAAACCCATCCAGGATGTTTATCTTGTTATTTATGAATCTTTTCATGTAGCTCAAATTAACTGTTTACTTTTACATCTGCTGGAAATGAGTTAAGTATAAAAAATAAATGCAACTCTGACGTTTTCAGCCCACTGCTGCTCTGCTCTTTAGAGGCATTGGTATTGCTGATCTCCACGTGAAGCATAGATCATTGTAAAATAGGAGTTTGGATCATGTAAAATTTTCATGAAAGGTTAGATTATCATTTTAAATACTGTAGAAATCACCATCTTCACCAGCTTATGCAATCCTAGTAGCAAACTTTCAGAGAAACACATCTGCAGTTAGACTGTCCCTTATGTGTTTTGTGCAAGAGACTCTTTGGCCCAATTCTCTAGCATGTTGTCTGTGGCATTCCTCTGGTACAAAGTGGACTTAGACCCAATTTGTGTAGGTGCTGGAGGATTTCCCTGTGTTCAAGGCAATTCATAAGTGGCCTAGGAGCACAACTGGGTATATCTGTACCCTGGTAGTTCATTGTACCCTGTAGACCATTGGAGCCAGCTGCTCTGGATTGCACGTTGGATCTGGGTGGTTGTTTCTATACCTAAGAACTTCATGCAGACAAAAGAAGGGAAGGGAGAAAATAAAATATCCCCCCAATGTTCATAAAATAATGTAGAATTCAATTTTGTAAATGTGGATGAAAATATAGAGGCATGTAAAGATGAACAGCTATATATCCAGAGACAAAGTGGTGAGGTAATAGCTCTTCTTCAGCTCTGTGTAGCTCAAAAGCCTTGTCTCTGTCAGCAACTGAAGTTGGTCCAATAAAAGATATTACCTCACCCACCTTGTCTCTCTACTATACTGGGGCCAGCGTGGCTACAATAGTGCACACAGTAGTGAATACACACAGATAGAGAGTACATGATGGTGTGGTGTATATAAAGGTTTGTCTTTGAGAAGTGCAACAGCATATCCCCACTTACGGGATCTGTATGTGCTGCTGCTTGGCTCAGGCCCATCTAGAAGAGCCATGCCCTTCTGGGTTTTCTTGGTTTGCGAGGGCCCCCCCTCATGGATTGGATTGTTCAGCACTGAAGCTGGTTAGCTGCAGGCTTCAGGACTGTGTGTGGAGTGCCCTTTGCTTTTTAGCAGCCATTCCAGTTGTCTGGTTCAAAGTTGCTTTTGTAGTTGTTTTAGGTAGATTTGCCGTATGTTTGCCTACTTTTGGCTCCCCATCCACCCCACGTCTTCTGTATTGCATAGGCAGGTTATTTAGTTGGTGGTTGGGGTCGAGGATTGATTCTGTGCTCTGACTGACTCTGACAACAAGGCAGGATTCAAACAGTTTATGATATATGCCAGTAAAATGTACTTCCTGCCTAGAGCCATAAAAATGGGGAAGCCTAAGGGTGTTGTTTTAGAAAACCTTTGGAATGGAGAGTCCAATTGAACAGAACTCTGAGGGAAAGGAAAATTGTAACATCCATTTCAGTAACTTCTTTTAAAAATGTCTTATGTATAATTTGGTCTGATAACGAATCCTTGGACAGCAAGAAACAAGGGTTGTGTATCTTTTTTGGAAAGATGAGACTCTCCTCTTTGCAATAGTGCAAGTCTTCTGTTTCTAGCTTTCATACTGTACTAGCGGACTTTAAACCTGAACTGGTCTGAGTCTGAAAATCAGCTACTCCACGTTTAATCACTTGCAAATTATGCAGCCATCTCAAATCCATGCCAATAAAATCGTTATACCACCCCACCAAGTGTTCCATATATGTGTATGTGAAAAAGAAGGAGACAAACTTAGATTTTTAATCCAAAATTGTCATGAAAATCCAGGCACAAAAGTCTAGAAATGATGTGTTTGCTCACCTGGATTAAGTAGAATTTTACAAGACTAAGCTTTATTATTGTTTGAATGTGTAGCGATCACAGCAGAATAATTTTAAAATGTTTCGTAATCACGCTGTAAAAGGGAATCTGATAAAATTATTGCATTCTGTGAAGCATTACAATTCCCTTTATATGTCAGTCCTATGCCAGTTCCACATTTTACAGGAACATGTGAACAGACTGCCCTCTGGTGAATTGAATAGAAAACAAGATACTAAACAGCTCACAAAGTGAGTACTGGCCTTTCTGTGCACTGAGGGAGACAGGGTCCTGTGGAAAAACAGTATGTGATCATGTCATTAAAGACTTTATCATAATGCATACACACAAGAGGGGTGAATTAAGGTTACACTGGCAACTTTATTTGTAACATTCCCTAATTTCTACTGGCTTATTAGCAACCAAAATAATGTTTTTTTAACATAACTTGAGGTAAATAAACATTAAGAAGTGCAATTTCTGGGTTCTACAGGCCTTTGTTGTACAATATATTGAAAATACCAACCAATTAATTGAGACAAAAAGTAAAGAGAATTGTCTTGAATTGCATTAATCTCTGGGTTTGACTGCCACTTTACATGCTGCTTAGGGCAGATCTTGCTTAGGGCAGATCATAGCTCCATTGCATGGGATCATCCCAGGGAATAGAGGTGGGTGCCACCCACCTGCATGGGAGAGGAAGTTACAGCTCTGCAGAGTGTGCAACCCCTTCCACTCTTCTATCCCTGGTACAGGTAGCGAATGCAAGGGAGAAAGGAGACATCAGATGTCCCCTTGTGCAGGTGCATAGCACTACTGATGTTTAGCCCTGTATTTGTCAGTGAGTGCTTATTTGATGCCATTGTTTCTCCCATTCACTGTCATTAAATATATATTATAATCATTTTGCCAGTTCATCATGGTGCCATACATACAGTATATTCAATAAAAGATTATGTTGATTTAACATATCTTTACAGGCAGTATGCAATTGTCTTGAGGTTGACATTTTTCATTGTTAATATAAACTGAGAGAGAGCAAAAAGTTTTAACTACTTATATATTTTTTTAATTTTAAAGCTATCATTTTTCTCTAAACTGCTAATATTTGAGGAGGGAACATTCTTATAATAGTGCTCAAATTATAATTTTACATTGTTTTCATATGATTGGAAAAGAAGGTGGAAATAATGGAATTCTCTATAACTAAATGTAAGATAATTTTGATATTTTAAGTGGCATTGTTATACTTTATGATATAATACAATGGTTTACAATTTCCCATGGGATATGTATCTAATATTTAAATTAATGTTTATATATTGAAACAAAGGAGATTGCAGTTCTCGAAAGCCCCTCGGTGGTTTAAGAGCACCAATTCCATCTAAAGTCAATAGGACTTGTGCTCTGGAGTCATTTAAGGAGCAACAAAAATCCCACCTTTTAGTGCATAAATTTTATCTTATTGGTACCTTTGAACAGGATACATCATTTACTACAGCACAGATGTGAATGCTGAGATACATGATTGGGTCATCGAACCTGTGGTGGGAAACAGATTGACACACCAGATCCAAGAGTTAACCCTTGATACGCCATATTATTTCAAAATCCAGGCCCGCAACTCCAAGGGCATGGGGCCTATGTCGGAGGCAGTACAGTTCAGAACACCCAAAGGTAAAGTCTCATGTATGTTCTCCAGCATTTCCTAAAATACCTGTAGGAAAAGCAACTGGCAGCATCAGTTCTCTATTGGATATGGGCTGCGGAGGAGAAGATGAAGTTTGATTAGGGAAGATGTTTTCTCTTCATTCTTCCAGCAGCTCTTGGCTGGAAACAAATGCATAAACTAGTTTAAACCCATATGTTTGTGGAGATTTATTTTTAAATTAATTATTGGCCCATATGTCACCAAGCTGTTATTACATCGTCAGTGCCGTAAGTGAACTTCAGAAAAACTGACTTCTAGTTACCTAAAGACTTCAGGTGCAGTGTGTTGCGTCTGCCCAACAGTACAGGCAGCAGGATTTGCAAATAAGTTCTTATCGGTCTGCGAACAATTACATGTTAATGTCATGGATGGTATAACATGAACAAGTATGACATAACTGCCTCTTTAATCAAGAGATGCTTGTTCATGGGTAACTGGTGAAAGGATAGGAATGAACAAGACATTGAAAATATGCAAAAAAGATGTGTCGTTTTAATATCTAGCAGTATTGTTTCTGTGTGAGTTTTTGTCTTTAAAAATGGAAGTTTAAATCTCTAACTAGTTTTTTTCTGCTGTGTGAAGTTCTTTGAATACTGTCTGTCACTCCTTCAGACCTGGTGATCTTTCTCTTGTTTTTTTACTCCCCTGTGCTTGTCCTGGTAGCTGAATCCTCAGATAAAATGCCTAATGATCAAGGTAAATAAGTGGACATTCTTTCTCCTTTATTCCGTCTCTTTCACACACTACTGTGTTTCTTTTCCACCTGCAATTGCACTTGTTAAATGAAACACACATCAGCTGCTCTAAATGTAACTGAGCGAGCTCTTGTGGAGTTTTATGAGCAGAGGAACTAGAGATTTTATTTGTGGTTTGGGTGTCAGGAATGTAAAGTGATCTCCATAGTCAGATGTCACATGAGGGGAGAAGTGGGTTATGCCAGCCCTGAATCATTCTGTTAAAATGGATTTGGATTAGATGATATTCAAGTAGAGCTCTGACTGGTGAACCCTGGATCTCAGCACAGAGGGGTAGAAGACCAAAGAACACTTGCTGGATTAGCACAAGTGCTGTTTTGTCAGCTCTACATCCATTATTATTTTTTGCAGTAAATAAAAGTAGCCTTAGTCTTGTTCAGCTTTCTGCATGAGAGAGTCTGCCGGTTGGCTCATGTAGAGATCAGTCTCCGCTAGGAATGCAACAACTTTAGCCACCAAAAACTTTAAGCTTACTAACTTGACAAATGGTAGCTTTGAGCTTGCTGTGTGGAGTTGGGGTCTGTGGTGAATTTTTAGGGCTAATTTTGCTTTCTTTCAAATAAGGTAAACATCCCATTAATAGGGAGAGAAATGTATTTTAGTGTTTGGGGAGGAAAGAGTTTAAAGGGATACAAGCAAAGAATTTAGGCATACAATTAAAGCAAAAATGTGTTCCACATTATAAATATCTTTTTAAATCCATTACTGAGAAATATTTTGTAAACACTGTTTATTTTACCTGTTCCAAACCAAACAGTAATGACTGAGGGCAGCTTAGGAACAAATTCTTATCCAGCCTTAGGTTGCAAAAACCCTGGCTGCTATCCCAGTGTCTATCCCAAAGGGATGGGAAAGACTAAAACTTTGTGTTTTATTTAAAAGTTGCTGCACTGTCCCTTTTGCACTGCTCTTCTAACCTCAGTTCTGCACATAACTGTCTTCATGTCCTTAATACAGCATGAGCATCCTAAGGGAGGAAAGTTTTATCACAGTAACATTTTGTTAGTGTTCATAATTGCATAGAACTTTTAATTCAAAAATGCATATATGAAGAGCAGGAGACATTTATTTTATAATTCCTGTAAATATAATAGGGCTTTGAAGAGCTGACAAGCTAGGAGCAATGGGTGAAATGAAGAAAAGGAAAGCATAGGCTGAATAGCAGAAAAAACTTCCTGACAACAAGATCTGTTAGACTGTGGAATAATGTCTCTCGAGAAGTGATGGAAAAAGCACTGGAGAATATAGGGAACAAACCAGCCCACAGTGAGTGGACTGAATCACTAACCTCTGTGGTTCTTATTTCTGCCATAGCCACATATTGATGGGTATGTTATCTCAAGAATACATTTTCAAATCTTTTTCCCATAGTGTTCCTCCTTATGTACATAGTACAATACTTTGCCCCTCCACTCTCCTCCCTCATAGCACAGGTGTTGGCACACAGTAGAACAAGTTCCCTGTTGAAGCTATCTGTGTGTTGCACATTGGTCAGGTACCAGGACAAAAGGAAATGTGTGTAGTACACAGTAGAGCTAACCTACAGTAACAAAAGGTAATCGTTTTCAGAGCAGCAGCCGTGTTAGTCTGTATTCGCAAAAAGAAAAGGAGTACTAGTGGCACCTTAGAGACTAACCAATTTATATGAGCATAAGCTTTCGTGAGCTATAGCTCACTTCATTTTCAGCTGTAGCATACTTATGGAGTTCAGAGTAGCAGCCGTGTTAGTGTGTATTCGCAAAAAGAAAAGGAGTACTTGTGGCACCTTAGAGTACTTGTGGCACCTAACAAATTTATTTGAGCATAAAAGAAAAGGAGTACTCTAAGTCTCTAAAGTGCCACGAGTACTCCTTTTCTTTTTGCATATACTTATGGGGCACTCCCAAGACAGCTAGCCTAAAAAAACTGACCTATTAACACTGGAAAGTCTTTAAGGATTGCATGCACATTTTATTTCTACCAATCCTTGCTGAAGAGGTCAACAGAGAACCTCAATACTTAACTTCCAGTACAACTCTCTGCAGACAGGCTGGTACACTAGGACCAAAGATGGGACATGTACACTAGCTAGTTCATAGTGTCATGTTGAAAATAGAGACATTTATTCTAATTCTTGCTGCAATGATGATCAGTTTTGGAGAAGGACAATTGCTTGCAGTCCTTAGGCTAGTGGGCCCATTTCTCCTCTGAATTACAATGGTGTAAAACTGCTGCGAGAGGATGATCAGATTCAGCATCTTGCAGATAGAACTGTTGTCAAGGTAGCAACAGATGTGAAAACTCGGAAGAGTTGAAAGAATAATCTATCAATCCCTCATTCTAGGAATTAGATATTTGCCAGACTGACTGAGAGTCACTATGCAAAAGGGATCTAGATTAATAGATTTTAAGGCCATTAAGGACCATTATAATCATCTAGTCTGATCTCTCGATGCATAACACAAGTCATAGAATTTCACTCGGTTGTCACTGCAGCAAGCCCATAAATTGTGGTTGAGCTATAGACACGCCAACATGTGATTGAACTTCAGAAGAACATTTAGTTCTTTGAGTGCTTGCTTGTGTCCATTCCACGTTAGGTGTGCACACGTCACATGCACAGTTGCTGGAGATTTTACCCTCAGTGGTATCCATCAGGTCAGCTCTAGTGCCCTCTGGTGCTTCATGCTTACGCACTGGTATAAGGGGCCCAGCCTGCCCTTCACCCTCTCACTTCCTTCTTAACAGCCGTGACAGTCACTAGAACAGCTCCTCTTGCTTTGGCAAGGCATTCATTCAGTTGTTTTTTTTCCTGTTATTCTCTAGATTAGTTATATTAGTCTTAATTTCATGTAGTAGTGTACTTAGTTAGATAGAATTAGTGTATATAGTTAGACCCCCCCGCCCTTAGCTTAGAGGGGCTTCTTTCGCCCCTGGAGCCGGGCATGCCCAAGTCTCCAGGCTTCAAACTCTGCGTCTCCTGCAGCAGGTGTATGCCAGTGAGCAACCCACACTCCAGCTATATAAAGTGTCTGGGAAAGGCGCACATATGACATCATTGTCAAATCTTTCAGGATTTCAAGCCTCATAGAAAGAAGGACAGGGAGGCTTGACTAAAGGCTATCCTAATGGAAGCTGCACCTAAACCGGCATCAAAGCCAAGCCGATTGGACTCAGCTACGAGCACCTCGGCTTTGATGCGAAGAGTATCTCTGGCACCGCATGCTTCTCGTCACCATTCTCCATCTCCAGTACCAAGAAAGAAGAATAAGGAGCAATGGTCCGAGAGGGGATGCTTCCTGGTACTGAGGAAGGACAAACAAGGGGAGTGCAGCAGAGTACAACCCACATCAGGCTACTCCTCCACTGCATGCTAGCAGCACCATCGACTCATTTCTGATCGCAGATGCCATTGAGTCCGGTGCAGGACCATTTGCTGATGCCAGGCCGTTATCGCAGTGCTAGCGTGATCACGGTAGTGTCCGAGAGGAGGGCTCCTCCAACTCACAATCTGGCACCAGACCCGGACTTTGGTACAGAGCCGGTACTGACACACAGGACTTAGGCCTGGGGGGACATAGTTAGGGCTGAAGAAGAAGAGGAGGGCCCCTTGCTGGTACAGGCTTCCTCCTCCTCCTCCCCAGACGAAGCTATCTCAGGACCTAGCAGCTTGATGCCATAGGCTGACTTTAGAGTCACCATGAGCTTTTAAAAAGAATGGCTTTTAACCTACAGCTGGAGGGTGGGGGTTCTTAAAGAGTCCTCACATAGCCTCATTGAGACTTTGGCCATAACAGCCCCGTCAAAGGAGGACCTACCTGTCAATGAAGCCATAATGGGTCTGGTCAGATCCCTGTGGCATACCCCATCTTCTCTTCCTCCCACCTGAAAGAGGGCAGAGAAGTACTATGTGCCTGCCAAGCGACATGAATTTTTGTACTTCCACCCTCCTCCCAGGTCCCTTGTGTCACAGCAGCCAATGAGAGGGACATTGCTGGACATGTTACTGGTGCCCCTGCTGCCACTTTCACCCTGGCTGGCCCTGATCTCACAAGACCATGGCCATATACTCCACCCAAACATCTGGGTCCTTCACCCGACTGCATGGAAGCTCCATAGTTGAACCTGAAGAAACAGACCTGTTCAGAACAAGTCTGCCAGGTCTTGCTAGGTAGTAGGAAACTGTCTACTAGAGCAACTTACCTATCCAAGTGGAAGTGTTCCTTGATGTGGTCCTCCCAGTGAGATCTCTCACCAACTCTGTCATCCCTCCAGTCTGTTGTTTCAGATGGAGCAGGTATTCCAGCACAAAGTCTGGCCTTTTCATTGATCAAGGTGCGTTTAGCGGCAATCTCAGTCTTCCACCCTCCAGTGAAAGGTAAATTGGTCTTCTCATGAAATGGCCATCCACTTCCTCAAAGGATTAGAGGGCCTTTACATCAGAACCCCCATATACAGTGTTCTTTAAGGACAAAGTTCAACTGTGCCCCCACCCAGCATTCCTTCCAAAGGTGGTCTCACAGTTTCACAGTAACCAGGCTATTTTCCTGCCAGTTTTCTTCCCAAAAGGGCATAGGAATGCAGAGGAGCGGCATCTCCATTTGTTGGATGTTAGATGTGCCCTGGCCTTCTACTTTGAGAGGACCAAATCCGGGCAGCTCTTTGTGGCAATAGCAGACAGGATGAAAGGCCTACCGGTTTCATCCCAAAAAATGTCGTCCTGGATCACCTCCTGTATTCGTATGTGTGATGAGCTGGCCGGCATTCCCCCTGCTGCTATCTTGACCGTTCAAAGCAGCAGCTTTTCTGGCCCAAGTCCCAATCCAAGACATCTTCTCTTGGCTAAACTAAATAGATGAAATGTCTTTAGTCGTCCCTGTAAGGCAGGTACCAAGACCTCTCATCATTCTTCTGGTGCTTTTGTGAACCCTTTCCAATTAATAATTTCAAAGTGTGGCCACCGGAACTGGACACAGTATTCCAGCAATGGGGTGAATTTTTCAAAAGTGCCTAAATGACATAACATGCAAGGTCAAGTTTTCAAAAGTGACTTAGGAAACCAAGTCTCATTGGCTGTTTGTGACATGTAGCCTGCGAAGTGCCTAAGTCATTTTTGAAAATTTGACTTTACCTCTTAAGTTACACATAGGCACTTTTGAAAATTTTGTTCCTAAATGTATACTCTTGCACTTGGCTGTATTAAATAAAATACATATTGATCAGGTGAGCCCAGCTTACCAACTGATCCACTTTGCTCTGTAGAACTAACCTTTCCTTATTATTTACCACTCTGTCGGTTTTTATGTTATCTACAAACTTTATCAGCAATGAATTTATATATTCTTTCAGACCATTGATAATGATGTTTGATGATATTGCAATAAGAACAGTTTATTGCAGGACCCCACTAAAAACACCCACTTTGGATAATGATCTTTGACTTCAGTAAACTTTTGATACTGTCTCCCATGACCTTCTCATAAACAAACTAGGGAAATGCAACCTAGATGGAGCTACTATAAGGTGGGTGCAAAACTGGAGGGAAAACCATTTCCAGAGAGTAGTGATTAATGGTTCAGTCATGCGGGAAGAGCATAACAAGTGGGGTACTATAGGGATCAGTTCTGGGTCCGGTTCTGTTCAACATCTTCATCAATGATTTAGATAATGGCACAGAGAGTACACTTATAAAGTTTGCGGATGGTACCAAGTTGGGAGGGGTTGCAAGTGCTTTGGAGGATAGGATTAAAATTCGAAATGATCTGGACAAACTGGAGAAATGGTCTGAAGTAAATAGGACGAAATTCAATAACGACAAATGCAAAGTATTCCATTTAGGAAGGAACAATCAGTTGCACACAAACAAAATGGGAAATGACTGCCTAGGAAGGAATACTGCTGAAAGGGATCTGGAGATCATAGTGGACCACAAGCTAAATATGAGAAAACAGTATAACAGTGTTACAAAAAAAGCGAACATCATTCTGGGATGTATTAGCAGGAATGTTGTAATCAAGACACAAGAAGTAGTTCTTCCACTCTATTCCACGCTGATTAGGCCTCACCTGGAGTATTGTGTCCCATTCTGGGTGCCACATTTCAGGAAAGATGTGGACAAATTGGAGAAAGTCCAGAGAAGAGCAACAAAAATGATTAAAGGTCTAGAAAACATGACCTATGAGGGAAGATTGAAAAAATTGGGTTTGTTTAGTCTGTAAAAGAGAAGACTGAGAGGGGACATAACAGTTTTCAAGTATATAAAAGGTTGTTAAAAGGAGGAGGGGGAAAATTTGTTCTTCTGAACCTCTGAGGATAGAACAAGAAGCAATGGGCTTAAAATGCAGCACGGGAGGTTTAGGTTGGACATTAGGAAAAACTTCCCAACTGTCAGGGTACTTAAGCACTGGAATAAATTGCCCAGTGAGGATGTGGAATCTCCATCATTGGAGATTTTTAAGAGCAGGTTAGACAAACACCTGTCAGGAATGGTCTAGAAAATACCTAGTCCTGCCATGAGTGCAGGGGACTGGACTAGATGACCTCTTGAGGTCCCTTCCAGTCCTATGATTCTATGATTTACATTACAAGTTTTTAATATCTATCTGTTACTCAGTTTTTAATCCATTTAGCGTGTGCCACATTGGTTTTGTGTATTGCTCGTTTTAATCAGAATGTTGTTCAGTACTAAGCCCTGGTCTACACTACAGGGTTAGGTTGAATTTAGCTGAATTAGGTCGATTTTATAATGAATGCGTCTACACAAGCAACCCCGTTCCGTCGACCTAAAATCAACTTTTGTACTCCTCCCCAGCAAGGGGAGTAGCACTAAAATCAACCTTGCTGGGTAGAATTTGGGGTAGTGTGGACGCAAATTGACGTTATTGGCCTCCGGGAGCTATCCCAGAGTGCTCCAATGTGGCCGCTCTGGACAGCACTTTCAACTCCGATGCACTAGCCAGATACATAGGAAAAGCCCCAGGAACTTTTGAATTTCATTTCCTGTTTGGGCAGCATGGCGAACTCAGCAGCACAGGTGACCCATGCAGTCCCTCCAGAATCACAAATCAGCTCCAGCATGGAGCTAACGGGAGACACTGGATCTGATCGCTGTATGGGGAGAAGAATCTGTGCAGGCAGAACTCCAATCAAAAAGAAGAAATGCTAATATATATGCCAAAATCTCACAGGGCATGGTGGACAGAGGCCACAACAGGGACACACAGAAGTGCCGTGTGAAAGTCAAGGAGCTCAGGCAAGCCTACCAAAAGACAAAGGAGGCAAACGGTCGCTCTGGGTCAGAGCCCCATACATGCTGCTTCTATGATCAGCTGCATGGCATTCCAGGGGGAGACCCTACCACTACTGTCCGTGGACACCTGCAAGGAGGGAGTCTCACGCAACACGGAGGAGCATTTTGTTGAGGAGGAGGAGAATGCGCAACAGGCAAGCGGTGAATCCGTTCTCCCCAGCAGCCAGGACCTTTTCATCACCCTGGAGCCAATACCCTTCCAAGGCACGATCCCTGACCCTGAAGGCAGAGAAGGCACCTCTGGTGAGTGCACATTTGTAACTACAGTACAGGGTTTAAAAGCAATAGTGTTTAATGTTTGATTTGCCCTGAAGACTTGGGATGCATTCGCGGCCAGTACAGCTACTGGAAAAGTCTGTTAACGTGTCTGGGATGGAGCGGGAATCCTCCAGGGACATCTCCATGAAGCTCTCCTGGAGGTACTCTGAAAACCTTTGCAGAAGGTTTTTGAGGAGGGCTGCCCTATTCCGTCCTCCATGGTAGGACACTTTACCAAGCCAAGCTAGTAGCAAGTAGTCTGGAATCACTGCAGCACAAAGTATGGCAGCGAATGGTCCTGGGTTTTTGTCGCATTCGAGCAACATTTGGTCTTTATCTTTCTGTGTTCACCTCAGGAGAGTGATATCATTCATGGTCACCTGGTTGAAATATGGGAATTTTTGGAAGGAAACAGTAAAAGGACCCTGTTCATGCTGCGCTTGGCTAAAAGAGATCATCCCATAGCAATGCGGCAGGGGGAGGGGTGAAGGGATCATCCCAAATAGCCACACGGAGGGGTGGAGGGAGGGGTGTGCCACACATCCACCCTAAAACCTCAGCCCCTCCTTTTAAATGGCAAACCCAACCGGCATTGCTTGCTATGGGAAAGGAGGACGCTGCAGTTTGAAAACATTCCCACATGTTATGAAGGCGTTAAAAGCCAAACCCGTTTACCATGGCTGCCTGGAAACTGAATTCTGTTGCCCAGCCATGTGTGATGTGTGACCATACCAGCAGGTGCTCAATATAAAAGGCAAAATGCGACCTTGTACCTAAAGCACATGTGCTGCCTGCCGTGAATTGCTTGATTCACTGTGAAAGAGTCTCCCTTTTGTTCTCAGAAATGTATCATCTTAAATTTTACTTTCCCTTTTTATCCCCCTGCAGGTGAAAATGTTTCTATGCTCCCCCTATCATCTCCGTCCCTGAGGTTATTGCAGATTAGAAGGCAAAAAAACGTACTCGTGATGACATGTTTTCTGAGCTCATGCAGTCCTCCTGCACTCATAGTGCACAGCTGAATGCATGGAGGCATTCAGTGGCAGAGTCCAGGAAAGCATTAAGTGAGCGCAATGAGAAGAGGCAGGATGGAATGTTGAAGCTAATGGGGGAGCAGATGCTCAGGCATCTGGTGTAGCTGCAGGAAAGCCAACAAAAGCACAGACCGCCGCTGCATCCACTGTACAACCACCTGCCCTCCTCCCCAGGTTCCATATCCTCCTCACCCAGACGCCCAAGAACGCGGGGGGAGAGGCTCCGGGCAGCCAGCCACTCCACTCCAGAGGATGGCCCAAGCAACAGAAGGCTGTTGTTCAAACGGTTTTGATTTGTAGTGTGGCTACAATAAGGAATGTGTCCTTGTCATTCCCTCCTCCCCCACCCCACCCCACCCAGGCTACCTTATCAGTTATCTCCCTTTTTTTTTTAATTAATAAAGAAAGAATGCATAGTTTCAAAACAGTAGTGACCTTATTTCCTTTGCCAGCTGTGATCGAAGGGGGGAGGGTGGTTGGCTCACAGGGAATTAAAATTAACAAAGGGGGCGGGTTTGCATCAAGGAGAAAAACACACAACTGTCACACCATAACCTGGCCAGTCATGAAACTGGTTTTCAAAGCCTCTCTGAGATTCAGCACGCCTACCTGTGCTCTTCTAATCGCCCTAGTGTCTGGCTGTTCAAAATTGGCAGTGAGGCGATTTGCCTCAACCTCCCACCCCACCATAAACATCTCCCCCTTACTCTCACAGATATTATGGAGCACATAGCAAACAGTAATAACAATGGGAATATTGGTTGCGCTATGGTCTAACCTAGTCAGCAAACAGTGCCAGCGAGCTTTTAAACGTCCAAAGGCACATTCTGCCACCATTCTGCACTTGCTCAGCCTATAGTTGAACTGCTCCTTACTACTGTCCAGACTGCCTGTGTATTGCTTCATGAGCCATGGGAGCAAGGGGTAGGCTGGGTCTCCAAGGATAACTCTTGGCATTTCAACATCCCCAACAGTAATTTTCTGATCTGGGAAGTAAGTCCCTTCTTGCAGCTGCTCAAACAGCCCGGAGTTCCTAAAGATGTGAGCGTCATGCACCTTTCCCGGCCATCCCACGTTGATGTTGGTGAAACGTCCCTTGTGATCCACCAGTGCTTGCAGCACCATTGAGAAGAACCCCTTGCAGTTTATGTATTGGTTGGCAAGGTGGTCCGGTGCCAAGTTAGGGATATGCATTCTGTCTATTGCCCCACCACAGTTAGGGAAACCCATTGCAGCAAAGTCATCCACTATGACCTGCACATTTCTCAGAGTCACTACCCTTGATAGCAGAACATCAGTGATTGCATTGGCTACTTGAATCACAGCTGTCCCCACAGTAGATTTGCCCATTCCAAATTGATTCCCGACTGACCGGTAGCAGTCAGGCATTGCAAGCTTCCACAGGGCTATCGCCACTCGCTTCTCAACTGTCAGGGCAGCTCTCATCTTGGTATTCCTGCACTTCAGGGCAGGGGAAAGCAACTCGTAGAGTTCCAGGAAAGTGGCCTTACGCATGCAAAAGTTTTGCAGCCACTGGGAATCATCCCATACCCGCAAGAGTATGCAGTCCCACCAGTCTGCTTGTTTGCCGGGCCCAGAATCAGCGTTCCACTGTATCAACTAGCCCCACTGCCACCATGATGTCCCTGAAAGCATAGGATGTGACAATTGGAACGTCTGTGTCCATATCCTCCTCACAATCGTCCTCGTTCTGCACATACTGCAGTATAATGCTTGAGGTGTTTACAATGCTCGCAACAGCAGCGGTGAGCTGAGCGGGCTCCATGCTTGCCGTGCTATGGTGTCTGCATGGGTAACCCAGGAAAAAAGGCACGAAATGATTGTCTGTAGTTGCTTTCACGGAGGGAGGGAGGAAGGGGAGATTGACGACATGTACCCAAAACCACTTGCAACAATGTTTTTTCCCCATCAGGCATTGGGAGCTTAACCCAGAATTCCAGTGGGCAGCAGAGACTGCGGGAACTGTGGGATAGCTTCCCCCAGTGCACCACTCCGTGAGTCGATGCTAGCCACAGTACTGAGGACGCACTCCGCAGACTTAATGCACGTAGTGGAGACATACACTTTCAACTGTATAAAATCGATTTCTAAAAATCAACTTCTATAAAATCGACCTAATTTCATAGTGTAGACGTACCCAAAGTAAAATACCTTACAGAAGTCTATGTATATTATGTCTGCACAATTACCCTTTGTCATCCAAATTCATAATCTGATCCAAAAAACTGTGTCAAGTTTGACAAGACCCATTTTCCATAAAAGTAGGCATGAATTATGCTACCATCTTTTAATTCTTTAGTGATTCCATTCCATATCAGCCTTTCCATGATTTTGCCTGGTTTCAATATCTGGTTCAATGTCCAGATATTACCAGACTAAAGTAACCCAGGTCATCCCATTTACTCTTTTAAAATACTGGCATATTAGCTTTTTTTTGTAGTTCTCTGATGCTTCCCCTGTGTTCCAACATCTGTTAAATACCAACATCGATGGGTAAGAGAACTCCTTGGCCAATTCTTTCAAAACTCTTAATTGCAAGTTATCTGGTCCTGCAGATTTAAAAATGTTTACCTTCAGTACTTGCTGTTTAACATTTTGTCTATTACTGTATTTCATTATCATTGTAAAATGTGAATATTTCATCCAGCTTCTTTCCAAATACAGAACAGAAATATTTACTAAACACATCTACCCTTTCTGCACTGACAATTTTACCATTCCTATCTAGCAATGTACCTACACAAGTGTTAGGATTTCTTTTATTCCTCATGTATTTAACAAATTCCTTCTTACTGTCTTTAATCTAGTGTATTTTCTGTATTTTTCATTAATGTCTTTAGCTTCCCTTATCAATTGTCTGTATTGCGTAACTGCTAATTTATAGAGATTGCTGTCAACTTCTCCATTTCCATTATATCTCTATGATAATTTTTATTGCTTTTTCAACTTCCCATCTTAATCAGGATGATGTCTTAACCTTATAAACCTTCTTTCATGACTGCAGAATTGTAGGGTTTTGGGTGTCAAAGTTTCAAGGTAACTGCACCTGTATTCCCCCTCTGTGGTTCCTTGAGGGCACATACACCCCTTGATGGAGGGTTCTGGCTCCCAGTGTCACGTGTCTCTCCCTCCTGACTCTAGGGGGTTTAAGGCTGCACAGTTCCCTGCCTTACACTGTGATATCCCCAGCTAACCATTCTGCCTAAAGTCCAGTGCCTGTGCTTTGCCTTCTCTCCAAGAGCTATGCACCAGTTACAAGTTACCACAGAGCTCTTTCTAAGCAGCACCTTTATTCTTAAGGTTACATTACAGAGAACACATAAAAGTAATAAAACTTCCTAGATGCATATTAGAAGCTTACCAAAGGTCACCCCATCAGTCATAGGGACCTTAGTAGGCCAAAATCTTTCCAACCTTTCCACAAGGATTGGGGGCTGCCTTTGGACAAAAAGTCCTGTCTGTATGCCGGATCAGAAAGGAGGCCTGAGTCAGCTTAAACACAGTGTTGTTATGCCAAAAGCCCTTTGTCTGTTAGTCTCTGGAAAATCCAGTTTGAACCTGTATGTGCAGTCCTCCCCCAGGTGGGGTACCTCTCTAGATGTATTTTCCACCTAGGGGATTCAATTTAATCACCCCCTACTGTTTTTGGTTTCTAGAGAAGCTGTAATAACTCTCCCACTTGGAGTTGCATACAGTCCCTGGCCCACAGTGAAACATAAACTTAATACAGTATGCTCCCCAAAGATATTGCATGGGATTGCAATATCTGTCATATTTCTAACTATATATATATATAGGTGTATAAATACAAAAGTGAGTGTGTGTGTTGCTACACATTTGTATTCTAACTTTGGCATAACAGCAATTTTGTATTGTCATAATTTTGTATCATCATAATTGCCTAAATCTCCCTTGCTGCAGATTGACCCCATTCCTACTTATCCTACCTTCTGGGGACAAGGAGAACAATTGATCACTGTCCTCTTTATAACAGCCCTTAACATATTTGAAGACTTTTTTCCCTCCATAGTTGTCTTTTCTCTGGATTAAACATACCCAGTTTTTTAAATCTTTCCTTACAGGCCAGGTGTTCTAAACCTTTTATCACTTTTTTTCCTCTCTCCTGTGGACTCTCTCCAGTTTGTCCACATCTTTTTTTAAAGTGCAGTACCCAAAATTGTACACAGAAATCCAGCCAAGGCTTCATCAGTCCCAAGTAGAGTGGATCAGTTACCTCCCATTTCTTATATATGACACCACTGTAAATACTCCCCGGAATATTAGCATTTTTTGCAGCTGCATCAGTTTGTTGACTCTCATTCAGTCATATCCACTGTAACCCCCAGATCCTTTCCAGCAATACTGCCACCTATTACCCATTTTGTAGCTGTGCATTTGATTTTTTTTCTTGCACTTGTCTTTGTTGTATCTTCTGTGCTAGAAAGGTCCTGCTAACTCAGTACGGGCACTGACACTAGATTTGAACTTGTGACTCCATGTGTCGTGTTGCTGCTGCAGATTGCCTAAATTAGTTCTGAGTTATAATAATAGTGAACATATGGTAAGATAAAAAGAGAGCTGCACTCTAATTATTAGGTCAGTTGTATTCAGTATCTATGAACTAGGTAACAGTAGTTCAGATTCTTGAAGTGGATATGTTATTTGCCTTAATGAACCAGCTGACAAATAGGTGTACCTCCATTGTCATCCTCTAATCACACTGCTCTGTCCAGAACTTTAAGTAATTTTTAGGTGTGTTGTCTCTGAAAGACAGACCAGAAGCTGCTAGACTTGTTCTCTTAACATCCACTAAAAAGATTTTTCTGACTGCAGTGTCACTTTTCAGGGGGCGCGAGAGAGACACCAAAAAAATTGACTTGCAAGCTTGTATGGATAAGCAAAGACTGACTATGTCTAAGATACATTCCCATTGTTTATGTGTTTCTGTCTCCTAACCTGGCTTGTAATTCTGGGGCTAGGAAAAGGAACTTAGCCTGTTGTTGTATATGCTATTGTTCAGTGATGCCCAAGTAGATATTACCCCAAATGTAAGCATCTAGGAAGTTACTTGTATCAATCTAGTGGTTATCATGGTTACAAACAATCATTTCTTGTTATTGATATTTTAAAAATGTAATAAAAAAGAAAAAGCCCAACTTACTAAGAAAAGCGGTATCCACCTATTAGGTGGTAGCCCTTCTGAACTGTTTCTGTGTTTGGAGGTATTCAGAGTTTGCTGAACTTGTTGGGAACATCTCTGGTGGAGTGTATTTGCTATTCATGTCCATATAAAAACAAAACTTGTACAAAATAGATCCAAGATGATACAGGTTTTGGAAATGAATAGGTGGGAGATGAAGAAAGTTTATCACATAACTGATATTTATTAATGTGGGGTTTTTTCCCAGCATTAGGGTCCGCAGGAAAAGGAAGTCGGCCATTGGATATAGGACCTGACTACAAACCACCCATGAGTGGTAAGGCCCTTTATAAAGCATTTCAGCAGAGACCTATTAGGTTGAAATTCAGTATGTCTTGGTATAATGGTGTGTAATGTGATATGTCTCCTAAAATATGAAGCTATTATTTACAGCCCTGAAGACATATTTTCCAATAATTGCAGTTTTCCCCTTTTATGAACCATTTGGTATTAGCAGTTCACAAGTAAGACTCGGAAAATAATTTAGCATGCTACTATAATATAGTCTTTGTCCGCCATGAAAAAACAAATGGGAACAAAAATGTTTATATGCACCAGATTTCAATTATGTCACCAAACGTTTTCCCAGCCTAGTTTAAAATGACTGCCACTAGGTACCAGTGTACAATTAATTGTATAGAACATAATAGGGTCAAGGAGAAAAAAGTCTTGCTCTTAAACCTTCCTCTCATTTGCATTTAGTATCATGAAAGTCTTGCACTCAGGTACCACTGGTTAGAGCTGCATAAAATGTATCTTATTTTAAAGAAAAATTTTCATTATAGAATACCAATAGTGTATTAAGTGTGGTTACTGTATCCAAAGGAATGCCTGATACCCTTTAGTTCCAGCAGGGTCCTTTTCACTGCATACTTGTCAGCTTTCCTGGATGTGTTTTCAGGCCCTTCTTCCCTTTCACCGTCCACCACACACCTTTCTAGAGACAGCAAAGTACAATTCCCCAAAGTCCTAGAGGCTTGGACTGTGAAAGAAGATAGCTGCTAGAAGCACAGTGCTGTTCTCTGGAAGCAGCATGCTGAGATGGATTTTTTTTTTAAATTATGGAAGGTATTTGAAATTAAAGGATTATATTTTACTTTGAAACCTACATTTCTGAGCCATGCCCAGGAAACTACCATTTCTTTGAACAAATATGTAATTTGTGTGCTTGATTGTTATTTTTGTTTTGTTTTAATTAGAGATGCCACAAAATTCACATCCAAAAGTAAACTTTTGCCCAAGTTTAAGGATCCAGGTCAGACCCACTACAGAAACAGGGGTAACCTGGGCCACAAACTCCAGATTCCAATACTTCCAAAGTTCCAGGGGAGGGAAGGGAGAATGAGTTTATTCATATGACAGAAGACTATCTTGTTATTGGAGACACATGGTGCAAGAAGGGGGTAACTGAATAGGGAGTTAAGTAATAATAATAATAATCTGTAGCTCTTTATAGCACTTGTCACCAGTGCATCTCAAAGCTCTTTACAAAGGAAGGTCAGTATCATTATCCCCATTTTACAGATGAGGAAACTGAGGCTCGAATAGGTAATGGGAAGGCCCCTGCAGGTGGCACTCTTACAGCCCCAGACTATTAGGGTATTGGAGTGTGTGTTCCAGTGGGCTTCTGTCCTCTTGCCCTAATATCTGAAGGGACCCACCCATGCATCCACAACAACAGTAGCAGAGTGGGTGAACTTGTGTGGCCTCAGAGGGAGATACAGTCAGGTGATAAGAATTCTTGCATTAATTGGTCCAGTGACATGTAATGAGCATGTTTGTTGTTCCCTTGGAGACTCCTTAGAGATTGCTATGGGGAGCAGTTGATCAGATGTCATTATATATAAGCACACCCTGTGCCTGTCTTTTGGCATAGTATCCTGTTTCAACATTTTCAGTACAAATAGGACTTAACCAATTGATTTTTCTATCAGTATTCTTTTTTTTTAATCAGAAGTGCTCATGCAGATACACTTCAATGTGAAGACTCATTGTTGCTTTGCAGGTTAACTATGCCAGCCTCTCACGTATTGAACCTCTTTGTTGTGATATAGTTGATTGTCTCACCACACCTGAATGGTTTTCACAGCAACTGTAGGTATCATTACATAATTTTTAATGGGCTATCATTTGGAAATAGATCATCAAAATGTTATATAGGAGAAAAGGATAATTGTACGGGGCCATAATCAGGTGGTGATGTGCAAATGTTTAAATAACAAAAGATAAGAGAGAGAGTACTTAATGTGAAATGCACCAGCTGAGCCAAGATTAGTTTCTGTCTGACACTGTGTACTTTCTTCAGGCTCCCCATCACTGTTGATTCCTTTTTGCATCCTGTAGTGGGGAGCTTTTTCTCAAGTAAAGGTTTTGTATAACAAGTGCTTTCCTCTTCCCCCCTCTTCCCCCGCCTCCCCTACAGGCAGTAACAGTCCCCATGGAAGCCCCACATCCCCCCTGGATAGCAACATGCTTCTAGTCATAATAGTATCTGTTGGAGTGATCACCATTGTGATAGTGGTGATTGTTGCTGTCTTCTGCACTCGTCGCACCACCTCTCACCAGAAAAAGTAAGATGTGCTTTACTCCGTTCTGGTTTTCTCCATTTATTCAGTTACTTAATAGCTGCATCTATGACTGCAAGAGTAGTGATGTCTCCATTATGACCTCACAATTGCAGTTAGTACTGGCAAAGGCTTAGAAAATATTCCATCTGAAAGTGTTGGCACAACCCTCAGCCATTCATGCATTTTCTTTGCCCTTACCTATCAATATCAATTGTGTCTTATGGGGTTGAATTTAAGTCAGTTAATTATTATATAAGTCTGCGCCACTAACACTAGCTGTTTAAGGATGGCTGTTTCCTTGGCTTCACTGATGAAAGTGTTAAATATCTTACTCCAACAAAAGGTGATGCCATTTTAGATTTAGTACTGGTAAGTAACAAGACCCTTAGAGAAGAACTCATTGTAGAGGACAATCTTGGTTCAAGTGATCTTGAATTAATTCACTTTAAACTAAATGGATTGGTCTTGGGACTGATCTTATTTAACATGTTCATTAATGACATGACAAAAAGTGGAAGTGTGCTAATAAAATTTGCAGATGACAGAGCTGGGAGATATTTCCAGTATGGAGGAAGACCAGAATATCATAAAAGAAGATTTGGACAACCTTGAAAACTGGACTAATAAAAATGGGGTGGAATTTAATAGGGCAAAGTGCAAAGTCATGCACTTAGGGACTAATATCAAGAATTTTTGCTGTAAACTGGGGATGTATCAGTTGGAAGTGACAGTGAAGGAGAAGGACCTAGGTATGTTGGTCTATCACAGTATGACTATGAGCCACTAATGTGGAATGGCCGTGAAAATGGCTAATTCAATCTTAGGATGCATCAGGTGAGGTATTTCCAGTAGAGATAGGGAAGTGTTATTACCGTTATACAAGGCACTGGTGAGACCTCATCTGAAGTATTGTGTGCAATTCTGTCCCATGTTTAAGAAAGATTAATTCAGACTGTAATAGATGCAGAGAAGGGCTACTAGGATGATCAGAGGAATTGAAAACCTATGTTACGAGAGGAGACTTACAGAACTTGGCTTGTTTAGCCTAAGAAAACAAAGAATGAGGGGAGATATGATTGCTGTCTATAAATTCGTCAGAGGGATAAACATCAGGGAGGAAGAGGTGTTAAACTGGCCATCAATAAGTTTAGGCTTGAAATTAGATGAAGGTTTCTAACCATCAGAGGAGTGAAGTTCTGGAGCAGCCTCCTGAGGGGAGTAGGGAGGGGCAAAGACTGAGCTTGATAAGTTTGTGGAGGGTATGGGATGATGAGACTGCCAACGATGGCATAGGACCCATCCACAACTGCTACTAGCAAATATCCCCAGTGGTTAGAGATGGGACACCAGAGAGGGAGGGCTCTGAGTTACTATAGAGAATTCTTTCCCAGGTGTCTGGCTGGGGACACGGCTGCTACTCTGAAACCTGTCATGTAGTGTAATGCATCTCTGAGTCTTTGTATGAAAGATTTAGATGCAAAAGTTGCTTGGTTCTATTATTAGTCTTGTCCTTTCTGCAGAAAAGGACCTGAGGATTACAGTGGACAAGAAGCTGGATATGAGTCAACAGTGTGCCCTTGTTGCCAAGAAGGCTAATGGCATATTGGGCTGTATTAGTAGGAGCATTGCCAAGGTCAAGGGAAGTGATTATTTCCCTCTATTCGGCACTGGTGAGGCCACACCTGGAGTACTGCGTCCAGTTTTGGGCCCCCCACTACAGAAAGGATGTGGACAAGTTGGAGAGAGTCCAGCAGAGGGCAACAAAAATGTTTAGGGGGCCGGGGCACATGACTTATGAGGAGAGGCTGAGGGAACTGGGGTTAGTTACGCTGCAGAAGAGAAGAGTGAGGGGGGATTTGATAGCAGCCTTCAGCTACCTGAAGAGGGATTCCAAAGAGGATGGAGCTAGGTTGTTCTCAGTGGTGGCAGATGACAGAACAAGAAGCAATGGTCTCAAGTTGCAGTGGGAGAGGTCTAGGTTGGATATTAGAAAAAACTAGGAGAGTGGTGAAGCACTGGAATTTTGTTACCTAGGGAAGTGGTGGAATCTTTATCCTTAGAGGTTTTTAAGGCCCGGCTTGACAAAGCCCTGGCTGGGATGATTTAGTTGGAGTTGGTGCTGCTTTGAGCAGGGGATTGGACTAGATGACCTCCTGAGGTCTCTTCCAACCCTAATCTTCTATGATTCTAGGATTGTCATACCAAAAGAACTTAGGTGTGAAATATCCTGATAGATACCATTCAGGAATCCTTTGTGTGATCCGTGGCACTCTAGTGCAGCAGACTGAAAATTCTGTATATTTGGTGAATCCCAGGATGGATACTTTTATTAAATTAAAGGGACATTATCAATTTGATTTTTCTGGTAGAGCAATACCTTAAATAGCATGTCCCACATTATGTTTCTAAAAATTATAAAGGTTTATCTTCTTCCCAGCTTATAAGGTCCTTTCAGCAAGAGAAGCAGCAGGCCCCAAGAACAACACCTCAAACTTGCTCACGTCCTTCCTCCTCTCACCCTCTTCCACTCTCTTGTGTACCCACTCCTGCCAGCTTACCTCTTCAGCAGTTTAGGACTGATATAAGGCCTCCTAACTTTTACATTCCACTCACCCAGAACCTGCAGAGGAGTTTCAGGGAATGAAATACCCTCCCTCCTGCTGCACTCTTTAGGCTACCTTGGTCCCCTGACAAATGGAGCTTCTCTGGCTACCTACTCCCTGCACAGTGTAAACAAACTGATTCCCCACCCCCCTCAATTTTTTATCTGCCTTGTTTTAGTCACATCTTAATTGTTACTTGCATTCCTTCTGGGTGCCAGATATGACATTTCCTCTTTTGCTCCCAGGGTCCAAGGTGGAAAGGGGTTTTCTCATTTTCCACCTATTAAAACCCTTGACATCACACAAAAATTGCCTCACACTCCAGAACCTGGCACTGTTACTCCAACAAGAGCGAGTAAGCACATTAGCTGAATGTGTCTGCTAACCTGATCAGTAGTAAAATCATTAACATTTAGATTATCAACATTAAGCTTCAGAGTTATCACCATTTTGAGGTAATTGTGTCATTTCACACCCCACTTGCGGCTGTTATTTAAGGTTGTTTGCACACTTAGGACTACAACAGAGCATTGGTTTTCATACACTTCATACTTGTCTTCACCACCACAAGGACTGGGAACTTAATATTTGTTTATGAAAGCTTAGGTTCTGCAGCACTTGGCAGATTTTGAGGAAAAAATCTGTGGCTGCATAGTACACCAGCCTATCCCTTTAGGTATGGAACATGTAGATAGCTGCCACACAGCTGAATAGTAGATCTGAAAAAAATTCAGATGAAAACTCACCTGTCTCTGAGAGTAACAAAATATTTGTCTAAGAATGTTTTATTTATTTTCTTGTTTTGCAAGGAAACGAGCTGCCTGCAAATCAGTCAATGGGTCCCATAAATACAAAGGAAATTCCAAGGATGTCAAACCCCCTGACCTTTGGATCCATCATGAGAGACTGGAGCTGAAACCCATTGATAAATCTCCAGACCCTAACCCAATCATGACAGATACCCCAATCCCTCGCAACTCCCAGGACATAACACCAGTTGACAATTCCATGGATAGCAATATCCATCAAAGGCGCAACTCATACAGGGGTAAGCTTGGCTAACAACAAGCTGTAGTTGGATCATGGTATTTAATTGTGTAAAATTAGATTCAGTATAACCACTGTATCTGGCAAAAGCATTTGTTAAAATGTTGTATAGATTATAATAAAGTTTTTATTAAATTGTTATTTTTCTTATTTTTCTATTTATTAGTTTCGGTTTAGTGACTAGGTTACAGGGCTCTGTTCCATTCCAGTGTAGGGGATTCATCTTCATGGTTTACATATGTATCAGTGGGACAATAGAGTGCAGAAGAATACATTTTTGAGTTATTCTTTGGTATATCATAATAATGGTACCTAGTTATAACAAGTTAGTAATCTTGTGTGCAAGATAGTATAACAAGTATCTCATACTAGTCTGTTGAGGGAAATGATGATTAGTGCCATCTCTACATGACTGAGCTTAATTCATACTACCATTTCTCTCCAGAAATTGCTTTTCTATAGGATATTAGTTTCATGGAAGTCTGGAATGTTTCTCCCATGCACAATAGTGCTTGTAACCCAACTGCCCCTGCTGGTTTTCCAGTGGAGGGGGTGGAAGAACTAAATCTAGTCTGTTCTTGGATGCTTGCCAGTCATCAGCTGCAGAACTATTATGAAGAGGACAGCCAAACTATGCACACAGAATTAAAAAATGTTTGTAGCCAAATCACCTGGTTGTGTATTGTCATGAAGGAATCAGTGCTGTAGTAAGTAACCTTCAGTATTCTTTCTCAGGGCATGAGTCAGAGGACAGCATGTCCACATTGGCAGGAAGAAGAGGGATGAGGCCAAAAATGATGATGCCATTTGATTCTCAGCCCCCTCAGCGTAAGTTAACAGCCTTTCTTACCAATTGTCTCTGCCAGAAAGAATGTTTTGTTATAATTGGGAACAACAAAACAAGACTTTGTGAATATATTCTCAACACCCCCCACCCCCAAATAATTCCATCCCAGGTTGCAATGGGGATAATATCAGGAAGGGGCACTAAAGTCCTCTTAACCTTTATTTTATTGACAGAGAGATCTGGATGGCCCTTTCTGAACAAGGAGTATTTACTGTGTGGAAGAAATAGCTCAAAAAAGCATTTGCACATATTTTAGAAAGAATAACTATATAGAACAATCCTGTAGGCTTCCCAGTACTCATTCTGATAGTACTTTTCTTCCAAAAAATTATATTATTCTAATTTCAAGGTGCTGGGAATGCTGCCTAGAATGCTCACTGATAGAAGCTGAGGTTCAGTGGGCCTGGTCAAGCAGACTCTCATTTTGGATGCGTCCTACTACTTTCTGTCTTTCAATGTGTAGACTTAATGTGCATCAGCTGCCAGACATCCCATTTGGGGGAAAAAATCAAATTTCAAATAAGAGGGTAGTTTGTGGGTGCCTGGTTGGTTACCTTTGCTATCTGTGTATTTTCTTTACTACCAGTTACTGATGATTGAGGGAAGCTCACTAACTGGAAGTTTTGCTACTGCTCTAGCACCATGCAATGGGGCCATGCTATTTTTCCCATTACTCCAGAATATTGTAAGAACAGTTCTTTTCTCAAACAATACTTGCAGTTTCAAACAATCTCTCTGAGAGCAGAGGAAACTTTGCCACAATGCATTAATTCTACTGGTCTTCAGTCTCCGGAGAATTACTGAGATCTTGGCTCAGGTCATAAGTGCATATAAGTTTGGTCTTATGCTGGATTCCACAAGTATTTGTCTTTATCGCAAAACCACTATATGCCGTTGTCAGGCACAAGTCAGCACAATGTGCATTTTTCTTCAAGTAGCGTGCCTGTGGGTGCTCCACTTCAGGTCCTCATGCACCTTTAATCAGAGATTTTCAGTGGCAGTGACCATTTGGCCCGTACATGTGCTCCAGACATCCTCATGCCCTGACAGAGGATATATAGAGCTGTATGGGCTAACCACTATATCAACTGCTCTTCACCCTGAAACAGAGCATCTTGCATGCCCACTCTAGCACAGCCTGTAGCTGAGCCCTTTTAGTTTAGTTTGTATGATAGTTCATTTAGTTTAATAATTTACCTAGTTTGCTTGTTTTGAATTCTATTTTTATTGGAGGATTTTTCTATCAACCCCCACCCACCACCACCACCTCTGTTGCTGAGGGGCTATCTTCAGGGGGTTCATTGTTGCTAGCGTATGCCAGGATCTCCAGGCATCAAGCACCATCTTTCCTGCTAGGGATCCATCCCAGTTAGTGATGGCCATTCTTGATACCTCCATTGTGTGGGAGACTCCCACATACCGGCCAAGTGTAATATCTGCATGTCTTTTACAAGCAGATTTAGGAAAAACAGGCAAATTAAGTTCAGGTTGCTCAGGATGGAGCAAGCCCTGAGACCTGCCTCTGATCCAGGCTTTAAGAATCCTTCTGTACACTGGCCTTCAAGGACGTTTAGTGCCCTGTCAACCTCCATATCCCTTAGCAGTATGCGTAGGGGACCAGCTCTGGCGCCCTTTGGAGTGGTGCCTGCATGGCGCAGTATAAGGGGCTCTGCCGGCTCCCCCCACCCTCAGTTCCTTCTTGCCGCCAGTTACAGTGCTGGAACTTCTGCTGCTTCGACTAGTTTTCACTTAGTTCAGTATGTCTCATGACAGTTTCTTTGTAAAATAGTTGTATATAGTTTAGTATTTACCCTTAGTATTAGTTCTAGTTAGTTGGTCCTCGACGGGACTCAGTCTACGGACGGGCATGCCCCAGTCCCCAGGCTTTAAACCATGCGATCGTTGTAAGCAGCCTGTGCCCATCAGTGACCCACACATTAGTTGTTTAAGGTGTGTGGGAGAAGGACACATAAGCGACAAGTGTCACATCTGTAAGTCGTTCAAACCCAAAACGAAAAAGGAGAGAAAGATCCATCTCAGGGCACTCCTGATGGAGTCAGTGCTGACCCTGGCACCGGAGCAGAGGTCCGACTCAGCCCCAAGCACTGCAGCATTGGTATGGAGCGCCCCATTGGTGCCATCCATGAGCCAGCATCCATCCCCCTCCCCAGCCATGGCCAAGAAGCCCAAGAGATCCGCAAAGGGAAGATCTCCCCCTTCCCATAAGGGAAAGGAGAGAGCCGGAGGAGAGCCAAGACCCATGGTGGGCAGCTCAACACCTCCATCAGGGAGTGGGGCCCCAGCTCATGTCGAGCAGTCGAGCCATTCCCATACTATGCCTGCCACACTGGACAGTGATGAGGGCCTCCGTCAACTCAAAGTCTCATCAATGCCCAAGGCCCTGCAGGCAGCGCAGGAGATCCTGACTCTACCAGTGCTGCCTACACCGGCGGTACCCAAGGCCAGGGGTAAACCCACCTCAGCAGCGCTGCTCCCCATTGCGGGGGACATCCTGCCAGCACTCGCCTGCACGGAGCCATCATTCCTCTCCAGTCTCCGGACCCTGGGCACTGACAGCGGGATTCGAGGCACGGCTCACCAGTAACCTGGTGCAGACCTGCAGAGGCACACACCCCCTGGCAGGAGCCTCAAGACCGACCTATCGGGTCTCCAATGCCTCAGCACCATTCCTGCGATCGATCGCTGGCACCTGTTGCCGAGACGCAAATCCCCTCGATCGGGGAGATTCTACCGACAGCCGACCCGCTCTGACTCCTGCTTCCACTCTAGATCCCAGTACAGGTCAAGCAGCGTGAGGTGTAGATCACCATTCTACTGATGCAGATCCGCCAAACACCAAAGATCTACGGGGTTCCACGGGAGGAACTAGTCCCGATCAGATAGGTTGGTGTGTTGAGGCACAGCGGCTGGCACCACGGGGAGGAGGACCACCGGGCAAGCCGGTCATGGTCACTCCGCAGTGTCCGTTCTGCTTTACGTTTTCGTTGCTGGTCAGGAGTCCCTGGTAGCAGGACAGGCTCCGGCACCAGTGGTACTGTCAACCCCATTGGCACTGTAACCGACCCCGTGCCTCCAGGCCAATGGCCAGCAGCATGGTACCCATGGAATCCATGGGGGTTCACCCAGCCTTCCCAGGCCGCCTGGTCAGTGGTGGGAGCGTCAGGCCATTGGCCGCAGCATCCCGCCCTCCTCCGGAGGTGGAGACCCCACAGGGAAAGACTAAAGGCCATGAGTATCTCTATACTCACCCTGCACCAAACTCACAGAATCATAGAACTGGAAGGGACCTCGAGAGGTCATCTAGTTCAGTCCCCTGCACTCAAGGGCAGGACTAAGTATTATCTAGACCATCTCTGACAGGTATTTGTCCAACCTGCTCTTAAAAATCACCAATGATGGAGATTCCACAACCTCCCTGGGCAATTTATTCCAGTGCTCAACCAATCTGACGGGAAGTTTTTCCTAATGTCCAATCTAAACTGCCCTTGCTGCAATTTAAGCCCATTGCTTCTTGTCCTATCCTCAGAGGTTAAGAAGAACAACTTTTCTTCCTCCTCCTTGTAACAACCTTTTATTACTTGAAAACTGTTATCATGTCCCCTCCGTCTTCTCTTCTCCAGATTAAACAAACCCAGTTTTTTCAATTCTCCCTCATAGGTCATGTTTTCCAGTCCTTTAATCATTTTTGTTGCTCTTCTCTGGACTTTCTCCAATTTGTCCACATCTTTCCTGAAATGTGGAACCCAGAACTGGACACAATATTCCAGTTGAGGCCTAATCAGCGTGGAGTAGAGACCCAGAATTACTTCTCTTGTCTTGCTTACAACACTCCTGCTAATACATCCCAGAATGACGTTCACTTTTTTTGCAACAGTGTTACACTGGTGACTCATATTTAGCTTTTGGTACACTATGACCCCCAGATCCCTTTCAGCAGTATTCCTTCTTAGGCAGTCATTTCCCATTTTGTATGTGTGCAACTGATTGTTCCTTCCTAAATGGAGTACTTTACATTTGTCCTTATTGAATTTCATCCTGTTTACTTCAGACCATTTCTCCAGTTTGTCCAGATTATTTTGAATTTTAATCCTATCCTCCAAAGCACTTGCAACCCCTCCCAGCCTGGTATCGTCCGCAAACTTTATAAGTGTACTCTCTGTGCCATTATCTAAATCATTGATGAAGATATTGAACAGTACCAGACCCAGAACCAATCCCTGCGGGACCTCACTCATTATGCCCTTCCAGCATGACTATGAACCACTGATAACTACATTCTGGGAACGATTTTCCAACCAGTTATGCACCCACCTTATAGTAGCTCCATCTAGGTTGTATTTCCCTATTTTGTTTATGAGAAGGTCATGCGAGACAGTATCAAAAGCCTTACTAAAGTCAAGATATACCACATCTACCACTTCCCCCCATCTACAAGGCTTGTTACCCTGTCAAAGAAAGCTATCAGGTTGGTTTGACACTATTGGTTCTTGACAAATCCATGTTGACTGTTATTTATCTCCTTATTATCTTCTAGGTGTTTGCAAATTGATTGCTTAATTAGTTGCTCCATTACCTTTCTGGGTACAGAAGTTAAGCTGACTGGTCTGTAATTCCACAGGTTGTCCTTATTTCCCTTTTTATAGATGGGCACTATATTTGCCCTTTTCCAGTCTTCTGCAATGTCTCCTGTCTTCCATAACTTTTCATAGATAATTGCTAATCGCTCAGATATCTCCTCAGTAAGCTCCTTGAGTATTCTAGGATGCATTTCTTCAGGCCCTGGTGATCTGAAGACCTCTAACTTGTCTAAGTAATTTTTGACTTGTTCTTTCCCTATTTTAGACTCTGATCCTACCTTACTTTCGCTGGCATTCACTATGTTAGACGTCCAATTGCCACCAACCTTATTGGTGAAAACTGAAACAAATAAGTCATTAAGCACCTCTGCCATTTCCACATTTTCTGTTATTGTCTTCCCCTTCTCCCTCCGCCCCCCCCCCAAGGGGCCTACTCTGTCCTTAGTCTTCCTCTTTCTTCTAATGTATTTGTAGAATGTTTTCTTGTGTCCTTTAATGTCCCTAGCTAGTTTGATCTTGTTTTGTGCCTTGGCTTTTTTAATTTTGTCCCTACATACTTGTGTTATTTGTTTATATTCATCCTTTGTAATTTGACCGAGTTTCCACTTTTTGTAGGACTCTTTTCAGTTTTAGATCATTGAAGATCTCCTGGTTAAGCCAGGGTGGTCTCTTGCCATACTACCTATTTTTTCTCCCTCGTAGTTGAGGTCGTTAACCAGAGGGAGACCTGGGGCTATGCCCAAGAATAAAGACTCAAAAAGACTGGATCTGTTTGGTTGAAAAATTTATCCGTCTTCCAACCTTCAGTTGAGAATGGCCAACTACCAAGCCACCCTTGGCTGCTATGACTACAATATGTGGCAGTCTATGGCCAATTTTGAGGTCTCACTGCCCGAAGGGTCCAGGAAGGAATTGTGGACGATCCTCAAAGAGGACATGGCTGCAGCTAGAATGTCCCTCCAAGCAGCCTCAGATGCAGCAGACTCTGTGGCTCGCGCCATGGCCTCCGCCATCTCCGTGTGAAGGTCTTCCTGGCTGCTCCTCTTGGGTCTGTCAACAGAGGCTCAGCAATCGATGCAGAACCTCCCCTTCGATGGCCAGGGCCTGTTTGCAGAGCAGATAGACAGTAAACTGCGTGGCCTTAAGGACTCCCGCACTATCCTGAAAACTCTGGGGCAGTATGTTCCCGATCCAGCCTGTAAGTAGTTCAAACTGCAGCAATCTCAGAGCCAAGGGAGTCAACCCCGCCAGGAGCCCCCCCATAAGAAAAGTGTACCCCGGATCCGTCTGTCCCACTGTTCTCCAACTACCAGTTCGCGGTCCTCCTATTCGGCGACAGCACCCAGAGTGTTTACCAAGTGCTGTCGGTGGATGTCTGCTTACCTCAAGCATCGGGGTATCCAGATCTACCCGTACCTTGACACCTGGCTAGTCAAGGGCAACTCCAGCTCTCAGGTCCAGGAGAATGTTGCGGTGCTGCAAGCCACATGTGTCATTCCCTGGGCCTACTGGTAAATGACAAAAAGTCTATGTTAGTTCCAGTGCAAAGAATAGAGTTAATTGTAGTGGTGCTCTACTCAACCTGCGCCAGAGTGTTCCTGCCGCCAGACGTTGTCAGACCTCATCGCGGAAGTCTCCGCATTCCCCCTGACTACAGCCAGGTCACATGGCAGCGTGCACATACATTGTCCGCCATTCCAGACTCCAGATGTGGTCCCTACAGCAATGGCTCGCGATGGTCTATTCCCAGTCCAGAGATCACCTGGACAATGTTGTTACCATTCCCCTGGCAGTACTCGCGTCACTGCGATGGTGGACCTATCATACACGGTCCCAGAGGAGGTTCCATTCGACACCCCCCATCACTCTATCGAGTTGGTATCAGACACCTCGGACTTCAGCTGGGGCACATACCTCAGCGACCTCCACACCCAGGGTATGTGGTCCCTGGAGGAGATGACGTGACACATACACATCAAAGAACTCAGGGCGGTCCGCTTGGCATACGGAGTCTTCCTACATCACCTGTCAGGAAAGGTGGTGAGAGTCCTGATGGACGACACGGCCTCGATGTTCTACATCAACAGGCAAAGGGGGGGGAGAGCACATTCTTCGACTCTCTGCCAAGAGGCACTCCATCTCTGGGACTTCTGCATCAGCCACAAAGTCCATCTGGAAGCTTGTCATCTCCCTGGCGTTAAGAATACACTAACGGATCACCTCAGCAAGTACTTCTCCTCTCACCACGAGTGTTCACTCCACCTGGAGGTAGCCTGTATGATATTCCAGAGGTGGGGAACTCCCCAAGTAGACATGTTTGCCACCAGGCTAAACAGGAAATGCCACCAGTCTTGTTCACGGCAAGGCCTGGGCAAGGACTCTCTCTCTGATGCCTTCCTTCTGTTGTGGTCAGGGAACCTGATGTATGTATTCCCTCTGATTCCTCTCATCAACAGGGTCCTAGCAAAGATCAAGAGAGACAAGGCACAGATTATCATGAGCACCCCAGCGTGGCCTCGCCAGCACTGGTTCAGCATGCTCATGAACGTGGCAGCGGCCCCTCCCTGGCCCCTGCCCAACCATCCAGACCTGCTGTCACAGGACCATGGTTGGCTCCTGCACCCCAGCATCATCTTCCTCTCAGCATGGGTGCTACGTGGCTGAACCCGGAGGAGCGGATCTGCTCGGATGAGGTCCAACAGGTCCTCCTGGGAAGCAGGAAGCCCTCAACCAGACTGACTTACCTGGCCAAGTGGATGAGGTTTTCCCACTGGGCGTCTGAGCGTGGCATCTCTCCCTCGCGCATTTCCATACAGTCTATCTTAGACTACCTGCTTCGTCTGAGGAACCAGGGCCTGTCACTCTCTTCTATTAGAGTGCATCTTGTGGCCATTTCCACTTTTCACCACCAATCCAAGGCTAGACGGTGTTTTCTCATGACATGATTGTCAGATTCTTGAGAATCCTCGAGAGACTCTTCCTGCAGGTACAGACCCCTGTCCCACAACTTGGTCCTCTCCAGGCTCACAGGCCTGGCCTTTGAGCTGCTGAGCTCCTGCTCCTTTTCCCACCTGTCATGGAAGATCACTTTCCTGGTGGCAGTGACATCGGCGAGGCAAGTCTCTGAAATTAAAGCCTTGACCTCAGAATCGCCGTACACAATATTCCACAAAGACAAGGTCCAGCTGAGGCGTCTGGACGTCTGAAGGGCATCGGCTTTGTACCAAGAGCATACCAAGCCTTTCTGTAAGTTGACTCAGTTCTTCATCAGCAGAGCGGATAGGATGAAGGGTCTTCTGGTATCCTCACAGAGGATTTCCAACTGGATCACCTCTTGCAGAGACGTTACAGTCTGGTGGGGGTCCCACTGCCGCCAATTTTCAGAGCCCACTCGACTAGAGCTCAGGCATCCTCGGCAGCTTTCCTGGCACACATCCTATCCAGGAGATCTGTAGAGCCACGACGTGGTCCTCTGTCCACACACTCACGGCGCATTATGCCATCACTCAGCAGGCCAGAGACGACGCTGGGTTTGGCAGAGCTGTGTTGCAATCTACACATCTGTGAACTCCTACCCACCTCCATGGGTACCTCTTGGGAGTCACCTAATATGGAATGGACATGAACAAGCACTCAAAGAAGAAAAGACCGTTATTTTTTCCGTAACTGGTGTTCTTCAAGATGTTGCTCATGTCCATTCTATAATCTGCCCTCCTTCCCCACTGTCAGAGTTTCCGGCAAGAAGGAACTGAGGTTGGGGGGACCCGGTGGCACCCCTAATACAGCACCATGCGGGTGCCATTCCAGAGAGCACCAGAGCCGGTCCCTTATGGATACTGTTAAGGGAAAAACTTCCGGCACCAGTGCATGTGGCGAGCACATACACCTAATATAGAATGGACATGAACAACGCATCTCGAAGAACACCAGTTACGGGAAAGGTAACTGTCATTTTTCCAGGTGCCTCCCAATTCTCCAGTACCTACCATACAGGGTGGACAATGATCCTCATCACCATTACCCACCCCACCTTTGGATTATGTTGAGGGGAATTCCTCTGATTCTCAGATTTCTGTCCATGAATTTCCCATCTACCATGGAAGGGACTATTCACCTGTCACCTATCCTGGAAGCTTTACTCTTAGAATTTCCCCTATCTCAAGCCCTGCCTGACTGTTATGAGCAGCAGTGGATGCTGGCTCCCACAGTGGCCTTTTTGGGATCCATGGGCTGTTTATCTCCAACAGTTCTCAATAGCTCCTAATTTCTCCCATGGGGAACATAGAGAGAGATGTTTGCCTGATCCACCACTTCCTCCTTAACAGTCTGAACCTCTAAAGGAGACTTGCAAGGAGCAAGAGGCAAGAGCAGACGAGGTGAGACCTCAGATTGAATATTTCATCATTGTCTCCAGTTAAGGCTGTAATGCCTCCACCACTGCCTTTGGCTGATGATTTCAAGGAATTTCAGGAGCTCATGAAGAGAATTGCTGACTTTCTCCATATCCCATTAGACTAGAGGATGTCCAGGAGTCACAACATAAACTTTTGGACATCCTGTATGCAATAGTTTCTGGATGAGTGGCTTGACCCATGAATGAGGATTCTGCTAAAACCATCTGGCAGACTGGTTATAGCACCACTTACTTGTAAACGGACAGACAAAAAGTATTATGTTCCAGCAAAAAACTCAGAATTTTAATTTTCCCATCCTTCACCAAAGTCTTTAGTTGTGGAGGCTGTTAACAAACATAGCAGACAACACCATGAAAAGTCTACAGCTTTATGATAGGAACCAAAAACAACTCTCTCTCTTCAGTCACAAGGTAATCTTCAGCAACCCTGCAATTCAGGATTGCAAATTACCAAACTCTGATGTCATAGAATCGTAGAACTGTAGGGCTGGAAGGGACCTCAAGAAATCATCAATTCCAGCTGCTTGCGCTGGGGCGTAGCCAAGTAAATCTAGACCATCCCTGAAGGTATTTCTTCAACCCATTTTTAAAAACCTCCAATGACGGGGATTCCACAACCTCCTTTGGAAGCCTATTCCAGAGCTTAACTACCCTTACAGTTATAAAGCTTTTCCTAATATCTAACCTAAATTTCCCTTTTTGCAGATTAAGCCCACTGCTGCTTGTCCTACCTTCTGTGGACATGGAGAACAATTGATCACAGTCTTCTTTATAACAGTCCGTAACATATTTGAAGACCGTTAAAAGGTCCCCTCTTAGTTTTCATTTCTCAAGACTAAACACAACCAGATTTTTTAAGCTTTCTTCATAGGTCAAGTTTTCTAAACCTTTTATCATTTTTGTTGCTCTCCTCTGGACTCTCTGTACAAGACCTCTCTTTTGATGGACTTAAACTCTTTTCAGATTCCACCAATGAATCTCTTCTTACCTTGAAGGACTTGAGGGCCTTACAGACCTGCAAAGCAGAGGAAATTTAGTAGAACTCAAACCACACAGAGATTCTGACCAGTCTAGCTCTCTACCTGTCATAGATCTACAGAACCACCTAAATCTGTGACCAAGTGTTAATTTTCGTGGTTTTGTAACGGCCCAGAATTTTCCCCCCTTGGGAATCTTCAGCTTCATCAGCCTAACCACCTCCCACCCTTTAGAGATTGATTTTCCCAGCTTTTGTCCTGGGGAACAGATTACATCTGCCAGTTGGGTCATGAAGGTTGTAAAATCAGGTTACTCTATCCATTTTAAACCCTCCCTCCCCCCAGCCAACCTCCTTCTCTGTCCCTTTTCAGGGACCCATCTCATGACCATTTATTGGGACAGGAAGTCATCTCTGTTCTACACATAGGGGCCATAGATACAGCTCTAGTCCACTACAGGAGAAGGGATTATATTCCAAGTATTTTCTGGTCCCTAAAAATAACACAGGATGGAGACCAATACCAGATTTCAGACTTCTAAACACCTTTGTGATATCACATAAATTTAGAATGGTGACTCTCACAGCTATAATTCCATCATTAGATTCCAGAGATTGGTTTGTGGCCCTTGATCTTCAGCATACATTTTTTTCACATTGCATTTCACCCCCTCACAAGGGGTTTCTTTGTTTTATAGTCAAAAAGACTCAAAAAGATTGGAGCTGTTTGGGCAAAAAATTTATCCGTCTTCCTGCCTTCAGTTGAGAGTGGCCAACTACCAAGCCCCCCTTGGTTGCTATGACTAAAATATGTGGCAGTCTATGGCCAATTTTGAGGTCTCGCTGCCTGAATGGTCCAGGAATGAATTGTGGGCGATCCTCGAAGAGGACATGGTTGCAGCGAGAGTGGCCCTCCAAGCAGCCTCAGACACAGAAGACTCTGTGGTTCGCACCATGGCCTCCGCCATCTCCATGTGAAGGTCTGCTTCCTGGCTGCTGCTCTTGGGTCTGTCAACGGCGGCGTCAGCAATCGATGTAGAACCTCCCCTTCAATGGCCAGGATCACTTCCAGTATCGATTGCTTCCATTCAGCCTCTTCTCTGCACCAAGCGTGTTCTCAGAAGTTATATCAGTGGTAGCCGCTCACCTATGACAGCTAGGTGTTTTCATTTTCCCTTACCTCGATAATTGGCTTCTTAAGTACTGATTGTACAACAAAATTCTTTCTGCAGTACGGATAACCATGTCTCTATTCTACAGGTTAGGTCTTCAACTCAACACGGAAAAATCCATTCTGATCTCAGTATAGCAGATACATTTCATAGGGGTGTCTCTGGATGCTGTAACAGCCAGGGCTTACCTACCTGTTGACAGGTTTATGACCCTAACAAACCCCATCTCCAGGTTTCAAATAAGCCTGCAGGCATCGAAAAGAAGTTGTCTTCAACTGCTATGACTTGTACTTTTGTAAAGCAATGTGCCCAGTATATAGCCGGTATATGTGCCCAGAAAATAGCTGGTATATAGCCAATCACACCCTCATCTCAACCTGTTACCTTCCAGGCATACAAAACACAATGTCTGACAATCTGAACAGGCACTCACTAGATTCCGAGTGGGACTCAGACTCTCAAATTCTCAAACATATTCTTCTCACTTGGGGGCTTCCAGATGTGGACTTTGCCATCACTACCAACAGGAAGTGCAAGAAATTCTGCTTGAGATATGGACTGGCTCCCAATCCCTAGGAGACACCTTCCTAATTTTTTGGACAAGGGGTCTTCTTACAGTATACTCCCCAAAACCATTGATCCTCAGTGTGTTGAACAAGATTAAACACGACTAAGTCAGAATCATTCTAGTTGTACCAACTTGGCAAAGACACGTGTGATATCCTTACCTGATATGCCTCATTTCTTGTCCACCATTGAGACTTCCAACCGTTTTGATTCCAGTCAGACTTTTCATCTCAACTTGAGAATGCTTCAGCTCAGAGCTTGGCTCCCTGATGGTTCTTGGGGCTGGAGATTTCAGCAGAAGTAGAACAGGTATTGTTAAAGAGCAGGAAGATATCTACCTGAAACACTTAACATTGAAAATGGAAGAGATTCCACCACTGGTGTGCCCAGGGGCAGTTTTGTTCTCTGCTGTTCTCAATTACCTGTCGGAATTAAAAAAGATAAGTGTTTCTCTGAGTTCCATCAAGTTTCACTTGGTGGCTATCACAGCCTTTCATTCACTGGTAGAGGGATTCTTACTGTTTGCCTACCCCACAACGGCAAGATTCATCAAGGGATTGATTAATCTCTTCCTGCAAATTAAAGGGCCCACCCTTAAACTTGGTTCTTAATTCCCTTATGAAACCTCCCTTTGAGACACTGTGTGTCCTCTATTTTAGCTATCAATGAAAGAGGCTTTTTGGTGGCTATCACTTCTGCCAGGAGAGTTGGAGAAATGGGAACTTCAATGGCAGATGCTCCTTTTACATTTTTCTTCAAGGATAAAATTTGAATTGCAGCCACATCCTAAGTTTCTTCCTAAAGTATCTTCTGAATTTCATATTAACCAGGTTATTTATCTTCCAGTTTTTATCCCAGAGCCACACCAGACCAGAGAGGAAACTATCCTCCATACCTTGGATGTTAAAAGGGTGTTTGACTTCTGTCTGGACAGACCTCAACTGTTTAGAAAGTCTCCCAGACTGTTTCTTTTGTGGACAGATCCAAAGGATCCACAGTTTTCACCCAAAAACTGTCGAGATGAATCTCAGGGTATATTATCTCTTGTTATGAGGCTGCCAGCATTCAGTATCCTTCTTGAGTTCTACCCCATTCAACAAAGTCCTAGTCTACCTCTATGGGAATATTGAAAGATGTTACAGTTGTTGAAATCTGTAGAGCTGCAAGCTGTATCTCAGTACATACTTTCTCTAAACATTATGCCTTGGTTCATGCCTCCAGTTCAGAGGTTTTGGTTGGCATTGCAATTATATCTTCAGTGTTAGATCCAGCTCTGAAGCTCCTTCCCCCTTCTGATGATATTGCTTGGGAATCACATGAAGTGGAGCACCCATAGGGGCACTACTAGAAGAAGAGGTTACTCACTTTGTGCAGTAACTGGAGTTCTTTGAGATGCGTGTCCCTATGTGTGCTCCACTGTCCGCCCTCTGCTTCAGAGTCTTGTCTTGTAGGACTTCACCATAGAGAAGAAACCAAGGGTCATTCACCCATACAGTTCTGTATATCCTCAACACAGGGCATGAGGCTATCTGGAGTATGTGCGCAGGCCAAATGGGCACTGCTACCAAAAAACCCTGATCAAAGGCACATGGGCCGTGTGTACACCTTAAGTGGAGCTCCAGAAGGGGGACACATCTCAAAGAACTCCATCTCTGCTCAAGAGAAGGCCAAGGCTAGGCATAGGAGGGGAATTCCAGATGAAGGCTGGCGTGTATTGACAGAACTGTGTGGTAAAGGAACACAGCACCTGCCTGACCTAAGCTCAGACTTCCTTGAGCAATCAGTTTACATATACCTCATCTGGAGTACTGTGTGCAATATTGGTTGCCAATATATAGAAAGAATGTAGAGAATCTGGAAAGGATCCAGAGGAGAGTGACAAAGATGATCAAAGGGATGGAACACAAGCCATATGAGCAAAGGCCAAAGAAACTGAGTATGTTTAGTTTGGAAAAGAGGAGGTTAAAGGGGGGACAATATAGCGGTCTTCAAATACTTGAAAGGCTGCCATTAAAAAGGTGGAGAAAAGTTGGTTTCTCTTGCCACAGAGGGCAGGACAGGAGGCAATGGGTTCAAACTACAGCATAGCAGATTTAGATTTAATCTTAGGAAAAAATTCCTAACTGTAAGCACAGTAGGACAATGGAACAGATGCCTCGGGAGATCGTGGAAGCGCCTTCGCTGGAGGGTTTCAAAAGAAGGCTGAGTTGCCATCTGTCCTGGATGGTTCAGGCACAACAAATCCTGCATCTTGGCAGAGGGTTAGACTAGATGTTCCTTGCGGTCCCTTCTAGCCCTGTGCTTCTTTAATTCTATGGTCTACATATCCAAGTAATCGCACCCATACTTGAGTATTTTTGAGAAAGGTGGTTGTGGCCAATTCTTTACATCTCAACTTTCAACCTTCTGGTGCTTTGTTTAATTACATAAAAATACATAATTTTGAACTCTGACATTCCCTGGCCTCCATTTTCTTTTTCCAACTAGTCTGATGACATCAATAGCTCTGTTTCGGAATTTCTTAGCTTGCTCTTTCTTTCTATGCTCAGAGGTTTTTACAAGATTATAATTCTTAGAATGACAAATTGGGTTGTTGGTTTCTTTTTAACTACTCAGTGCAATGTTCCTTGATTTCTTCCTGTTTTACATACATTGGGGAAAGAGTGAAGAAAGACAGTCAAGATTTTACACTAATCATCTGTGCTCTGAGTAGTTACTTAAAAATTAGGTAAGCTGTTAAATATAGATGCCTTATGAGGAACCTGTAGTCATTTGAGTCTGATTCTGAAAGCTCTCCTCCATCCCGTGTAGGAAGGGTGTCAGGTGCAGTAAGGATGACGAAGGATTTAGATTTATATGATTTTTTGATGAATTCAGATGCCAAAAACCTATTCCCCCATTCCCTTGCACTCGTTTGATATTGAAAGCAGTCTTTTCCAAAACAAAATGCATTCCTTTAGTATGGAACAAGAGTAGCCTATAGATAAAGGCATGTAGGATCCAATTCTACAGTATGCTGAGCATCTCCTGCCTGGTGCTAAGTGCCCTCCACTCTCATTGAATTCAGTGCATGTAGAGGGTGCTCAGCAGTGTGCATGATCAGGCCCGTAACATGGTATAGGTAATTAACTGTTACCTAAATTAGCTGTTACCACTCAAGAAAGAGATCTTGGAGTCATTGAGGCTAGTTCTCTGAAAACATCCACTCAATGTGCAGCGGCAGTCAGAAAAGCGAACAGAATGTTGAGAATCATTAAGAAAGGGATAGATAATAGTACAGAAAATATCATATTTCCTCTATATAAATCCATGGTACGCCCATATCTTGAATATTGCGTGCAGGTGTGGTTGCCCCATCTCAAAAAAGCTATATTGGAATTGGAAAAGGTTCAGAAAAGGGCAACAAAAATTATTAGGGTTATGGAATGGCTTCCATATAAGGAGAGATTAATAAGACTGGGACTTTTCAGCTTGGAAAAGAGACGACTAAGGGGGGATAAGATAGAGATCTATAAAATCATGACTGGTGTGGAGAAAGTAAATAAGGAAGTGTTATTTACTGCTTCGCATAACATAAGAACTAGGGGTCACCAAATGAAATTAATAGGCAGCAGGTTTAAAACAAACAAAAGGAAGTATTTCTTCACACAACGCACAGTCAACCTGTGGAACTCTTTACCAGAGGATGTTGTAAAGGCCAAGACTATAACAGGGTTCAAAAAAGAACTAAATAAATTCATGGAGGATAGGTCCATCAATGGCTATGAGCCAGGATGGTCAGGGATGGTGTTCCTAGCCTCTGTTTGCCAGAGGTTGGGAATGGGCAACAGGGGATGGATCACTTGTTCATTCCCTCTGGGGCACCTGACAGTTGGCCACTGTCTGAAGACAGGATACTGGGCTAGATGGACCTTTGGTCTCACCCAGTATGGCCGTTCTTATGTTCTTAATGGAAGGATTTGGTCTCATACTGTAGCAGTAAGTATTCCAGGGAGTTGGCAGTATCCAGTTCACGATGCTGACAGAAATAAATGTGTGTGGCATTATTTTTGCAAGGAACATTGAATCTTTTGAGAGATCAAACTTACTGTTCACTTGACTGGCATACATTGTGTTCTTTTTAATGAGAGACCTCATTGCCCAGAAATGTGAGCTGTGAGCAGCATGTGTCTGTGATGAAGTAAGAATCTACCACTAATACAGCTGTCCTGGTGGCAGGTTAACATGATGTACTGAATGTCAAGGAGATATGTGATCTCATCTGGTTCATCAAGAGCATCTTGAAGATTTTCCTTATGACTTTTCTTTTGGCTTAGATGTCTGTTTTATTAAACAACAGTTACGAGAGCCTCCAGCAACCAGGATCTGAGTTTGTAGACAATTAAAAATTTAATTAGGGTAAGACTCAGTCATGTTTGTGTTCAGATACTCTCTCTGGTGAGACTGACACTGCAGCGATATCAGCTGCATTGGCTGCAGATAGCATTCTGACCCGGAGCTTCAAGCTTCCCCCAGAGAGGGCAGAAGAAATGGTTTATCTTTTGGTATTTCATTGAAAGAATCCATCCTTATATTTTCAAAAAGGACACCCTGTCCACACTGAGAAGAACCGCAACTAAAATGTATCCTCACAGTGCAGGCAGCTTCTCTGAGGAAAGCATCTCAAAGCCTGTATGGCAAGAGCCTTGCTCTTCTTAGAGCAGAGGTCTTCCATTTGTGGGGTGCGTGCCCCGGGGGTGCAGAGTAACATTTTGGGGGGGCGGGGCACGGCTGGGGCCTATACCAGCCCCCACAGGGGGCAGGGAGGGAGCCATTGCCCAACTCTGCTCCTGTCCATGGCCCCGGCTGATGGCCCCACACCCAAGGATCTGCTCCCGGCTGCGGCTACCAGCTCCGCACCCAGGGTCCTAGCTGTCCATCCCGCACCCAGGGCTCTGTGCCTGGCCGCATCTGCAGGCCTTCACCCCTGGCCGAGGGGCTGCTCCCGCCCCTAGCTGTGGCCCCAGCCTCAGCCCCCTCACCCCTATCTGTGTCCCATCCTCCCAGAGCCACGGCCCTGCTCCCAGGTCTGTGGGGAGGGGGGAACGGACAGGGATAAGGGTGGGGTGCGAGATAAGACGTTTGGGGACCACTGTCTTAGACGGCCTCTGTACATTCCCATTTCTGGGATGGTGCCTGTAAGAGGGTGGCCCCACCTGGAGCACACACTTTTGGTAGTCCCCAGCATGATAGGCGCACCTGCCTCAGTTTCCCCTTTCAGAATTACCAGTAACTCCACTTCAGGCCCTCTCGCTTAAATAACAACACTCCTGGGGGCCGGTTTGCTATAAATACATTGTGCAAAGGTCCAACCACATAGTTCAGTGTATCACCCCAGTGCAAGTAGTCATTAAAACCCCAAGATGCTCTCCCCCATCCCATGCACTGGGACCTTCAGTCATATCCAGACTCTTTGTGAGTCCCCTTCTGTCCCGCTAACAGGACAGCCACCCCAACCCTTCCAGCTGGAGTGCAACCCTGCTCTTCTCAGAGCATCCTTCACTGTTCCTCTGTGTCCAGCTCTTGGGCATGCAGGTAGCAGCAGGAAAGCTTCTCTGCTGCTCACCCCTTCTGCTCTCTGTGGCCCTCTGCTTCAGCTCTCCAGCATAGAGCCAGCAGGCACCTCCCTCTGCTGCTCCCTGGCCTTCAGCCTCTTTGGCCCTAGCTCTCTGGCTTGGGGTGCCAACCAGCAAACCTCTCTCGCTGCTCTCATATCTTCAGTCTTCTCCCAGGAACCTCCTACAGTTTCCTGGCTCTGGCAGCTCTCGCCACTCTCTTTTCTAACTGACTCAGTCTGTGTTCTCAGGCAACCTTCACTTGCTGGGTCTCTCTTCCCTCTCGGTCCCAGATGCCCTCTTTTAAGCCCAGTATGAGTGGGCTCAGGAGACACAGGTGCACTGGCCCTGTGTCCTCTTAAAGGGTTATTGTCACCCTGTGACCACGACCTGTGCTTTGGCTCCTGGAACCCTCTTGAAAGCCCAAAGACACTGGATAAGCACCCCATTGATTCATCAAACATCAGATGCCAGAGGTGATATAACTGTCTGAGTTCCTTCTACCACCACACTGCGTGTTGAGCATCCCTTGGAGTGTCTCGGTCTGTGCCTGCAGGTCTCTTCCTTGGGCTCTTTTTCTGTTAATTTTTAAATACAGTTAGATAGAGATCAGTCAATAATTAGGGTAATTGGACGGCATTACTCGAGCTGGGGGAAATCTAGAGTAAAAAGTCTGGTTCTAGAAGCTGCTGTCTGTTTGGTTTAGTGAAAGGTGGGGAAGGGGGGATTGCCTAAGCTGATGGAACCTGGCACCATCTCAAGGGGCTTTGAAAGTGTTTTTTCACAGGAACCACTTTCATCAACTCGGATAATATAGAACAGCTGAGGGGCTACTGCCCAGGCTCTAGCCTTCTCCCAGCATTGTCGCTCACAAAACCAGTCTCATCAAAGTTGTTGGCAGCTGCAGTTGTATTAGCGGCCTCAGGCATGTCCGATGGCAGCTGCTCTTAGCTCCTCTGGTGCTGGCTACTGCAAAACAAAAATTTTAAAGGGTCCTCAGATGCACAGAACCATTGTTATCAGTTTGTGCCCCTTTTCCTGTCCTTCTGGGGACTGTTTATCTAATTTCATCACACTGTAGTTTTGAGTCTTCAAAATTAGCCCCTACACCATGATCTTTGTTAGCTGCTTGTTCATTTAAGGTGTTGGTTTTAAATCACAAACCTGCAGATGGTTTAGGGTCTGGGAATCTGACAAATCTGCGTTCAGACTGGAGTCCAATTCATTTAAACATGTGATGGGCATTAGCAGGGTGTTCTCTGGGATTGTCCCTCAACATGGAACTCATTCCTGGTTACCAGTTCCAATTGGTTAACTCTCCAGAAACACTGCAAATCCATTTTTCCCCTCAGACATTTGGGAAGGGAGTGCAATGGAAAATGTAGGGCTTTTGATGTTAATTGACAGCTGTTTATTTATGTGCCCCATCTGTTATCTTATAATGCATCATTTTTGAGATGTGTATTTGTAATCATTGTGAAAGCACCCAGAGTTGTCGATGGGAGTTTTTTTCCTACAAGTTGAAATAGCTACAATTTATGGTGATAGTTTGTGCTTCCCAATTTGATGACATGATAGATGCCCCATGGTTTTTGTGACTGCTATAATCTCAGCCAGGTAAGATCTCCCTTTTACTGCAGATCTCTGAATACATTGCCTCCACAAATTCACACCCTCCCCACCTCAGAGACTGTTATCCAAACAGGTGAATAGGAATGGAGGGAGCAGGGGTTTCATTCTTTTTAAGCAAACTTTGTGTACAAACTTGCATGCAGTGAGGCAGGAGGCCCTAGTTGTACCAACTACTTTAAAAGATTCTGGATTCACATGGTGTGTGACTCCTAACAGGGGAGTTTTAGAGGCAATAGGTCTGGGCAACTTCATGTTTGGGTAAGTAACCGACTGCAGTTTTCTTATTCTTTAACTATGGTGCTAGCAATGAGGCCTAACCTTCAGCATATCCCTCCAACTTTCTTTTGGGCCATTTCTTGAGTAATCTAGTGTTTGAGTTTAGCATAAGAACCAAATCCTGTGTAAGACAGCCCTCCAAATTCTGGAATGTAGTGTGAACTTGCAGTTGTAGAAACCCTTGCTTTGCGGTTAATGTCACTGCCACAAGTTGAGGAGAATGTAAGATATACAAATGCTGCCCTCTTGAGAAATTCAAGTATTCATACCACTCAGGCAGAAAGAAAAGTGTGGAGAGAAAAAAAGGCCTCCAATTTGAATGTATTGGATGAGAATTCTGCTGATTCTGAGCAGAAGGCACGAGTAAATCTTTTGCGTCTCATCCTGTGCGTCTCACCATCTGTCTAACATTATTTAATTAACCAAAGGTACTGTAATACTTGTTCATGCTTGTTGGAAAATTAAATTCTCTCAGACTGAAATGGTTTTCACAGTTTGAGTTCACATTTCCATTCCCCTTATTAGGTGTGAAGTTTACATCCTAGAGTCATACAGGAAAGCTCTAAAAGGAGCTGATCCTCATGTTCTCAAGAGGCCTCTCGGTGAAAGCAGGTGACCAGGTGGTGTGTTCTTTCAGCATAAGAAAAATGATGAGAAGACTGATGTCGGGGGGGTGTTTGTTTTTTTATAGTAGGGGGTAGAGCGGGCATTTGATGTTAAAATAAGTCCACTTGATTCCCTTCTGAATCTGATGAATGGCTGGCTACCTTGTACTGTGCCTTTGAGGGAGAAGGGAGGGGTGCAGTGCATTTCTGTATGTGTGCGTGCTTGTCAGTATGTTAAGCGTTTTTTCTGTCTTGTGTCCATTCACAGCTGTGATTAGCGCTCATCCCATCCATTCACTCGATAACCCTCACCATCATTTCCACTCCGGCAGCCTCGCTTCTCCAACTCGCAGCTATCACCATCATCAGGTCAACCCTTGGCCGATTGGCACGTCCATGTCCAATTCAGACAGGGCCAATTCCACAGGTGAGAGATGAATGACCAGGTAGCATTCATTTGAAAGGGAACTATTCACAAAATGTGGAAAGCAAAGTTCCAAGGAAAACCCTCAAGTCATCTTTAGTAGTTTGCTCTGATCAGTCCCCATTGCTCTTATGGTCTCCTTAGAAGTGAGAAAATAACATACCCTGTGCCTACTGATATTTTTTCTTTTCCATATGTCAGACAATGAGTCTCCTTGTTTTGACTGAAACTAAAATGAACATGTTTGGGTTTTTTGCGTGGCAGCTGCAGCTTAACTTGCACCACACCTCATCACAGTGAGCAGTGTGCTTTGTATAACCAATTCAGCACTGAGAGCCCATCTCAGGGAATAGTGTTTGCTAGTTCATTCCTACTGAAGACCCAGAAATGGAACAGAAGAGTTATCAGCTTTATTTTTATTTCTCAGTAATGCAGTGATGAATTAAGAATGAACAAAATCCCCTTTGTACTTATGAAGATTTTGCCCCAATTATCTGAATTTTGCTTGGGTCAAATGTTGAGCCTGAGATATCGGATAGTGTCCTTTTTTAGCACCTATAGAATCTAAAACCCTGTTTACATTTAATTTGTGCACACTTAGAACATTAATAACTTCCCTGATTGGTTGCGTTAAAACAACAAGAAAAATCTTGATCTTTCCTACATAATGTTTTTAAGCTTCAGGCACAGTGGTGTGTAAGTACAAGTCTTGCAGTATTCCTATTAAAGCAGCCAGTGCTATGAGAAATATCTAGGCAACATTGCTATGTATGCTGTAGGAATCACAAATAGTTAAACTTCTTAGGATACAATGAATGCAATGCCTCCAGTCCAGGGGTGGGCAAACATTTTGGCCCAAGGGCCATATTGGGGTTGAAAAACTGTATGGAAGGCTGGGTAGGGAAGGCTGTGTCTCCACAAACAGCCTGGCCCCCGCCCCCTATCTGCCCCCCTCAGATCCCCCAACCCATCCAACCCCCCCTGCTCCTTGTCTCCTGACCGCCCCCTCCCGGGACCCCCTGCCCCTAACCGTGCCCCCCCCCGGGACCCCACCCCCTATCCAACCCCCCCTGTCCCCTGACTTCTCCGACCCCTATCCACATCCCTGCCCTGTGACAGCCCCCCCAACCCATCTAACCCCCCCACTCCTTGTCCCCTAACTGCCCCCCCAGGACCCCACCCCCTATCCAACCCCCCCTCCTCCCTCTCTCCTGACAGCCCCCCCGCCCCCCGAGCCTCTGCCCCATCCAACCACCCCCTGCCTATTCTCCACCCTGGGACCTCCTGCCCCTTATCCAACCCCCCCCCCCCCCCCCCCGCCCCCTTACCATGCCACTCAGAGCGGCAAGACAGGCTTACTGGAAAACCTGGCACGTAGGCGGGCGCAAGCTGCACTGCCCCCGTGGCTGAGGGGAAGAGGGGACAGCGGGGGAGGGGCCGGGGCTAACCTCCCTGGCGGGGAGCTCCAGGGCTGTGCAGGACGGTCCCGCAGGCTGGATGTAGCCCACGAGCTGTAGTTTGCCCACCTCTGCTTTAGTCTGTTGTTAGGTTCTGAATCCTAATAAGGTATCATAGGCAACAATGATGCTTGTACTGTTGTTTTCTGAGACTTGGAATGTCTCAGTTTATAGGCAAAGCTTCAAATACCTCATGAAGTTGCTAATATGCAGGTGAAGGATTGTGTTGTAGTAGAAGGTATTGCTTGTTTCTTTTTTGTACTATTCAGATGATTATGGGAGTAGCAGCTTTTGCAGCCAAGATATTTTCTTGTGCACAGAGTAGGTCAGATAGAGATGCCATAAAAATACCAGATTCCCTTTCATTGCCCTGCCTTCATGATCCTGCAGAAGATTTTGGTTTCATCTATGTATCGCAATGATTGGTGATACATAAACAGGTAGATATTTCTAGTAGTTATAAAGTTGTGGAATATTCTAGTCTCAAATTAGAATTAAGATGTGCATCACATGCTGTTTATTTCTTAAACAAAAGCTGATGATGATGCAGAATTTCATGCTGACTTTATGATGCACCATATTGATTGCTTAGGTATTGGGCTGATAATGCTTTCCCTTTGGAGCTGTCTACTAAAATGAACTCTTCTTTAATAGTCGACTGACCACCACTTGGCATATTATATCTTGATTGCTACATCCTATTTAGGCACAGTAACCTAGAAAAAAAGACAGGGAAGAATTGAAGTGCACATAGGTAACATTAGGATGAGTGTGGAGAAGTCATTATTTGTGGTTATGCAATGTGGAAATGTGAATGGGATACGCATTTTTAGATATTAAGGTTTGAGACACACTGTTGTTAGACCAGTATCATAGACCAAATCTATATATGAATTAGCGGTGATTTTGTTTTTCCCCTTGTGTTTCTTATTTGCCTGAAAATAAGCTGCAGAAACCTTGTAGGACAGCAAAACATCTGGTCAGCTGTGGCCTCCTTTTGTGCCGAAGCTTGCATTGTCATGGGATGGCTGGTTTTTTTGGTTTGGGGTTTTTTTTGTTTTTTGTTTTGTCTTGTGAAATTTTTATGGACTTACTTCTTAAAACAGGGCAGTTACATAGTATTGGATGTTAAGTGCTCAGGGGATTGTTGATGCGTGAATCAGTTCCCTAGCTTTAACCAGGATCTTCAGGAAAAGCGCTTGTTAGAGACTCCTGCTTTGGTCCCATGTGGCTATTGGGACACTGCAAAAGGAAATATTTAATAGCCTAGCTGAAAAGAGGGAAAACTTCCATGGAAGAAAATAAAACCCATTTTTACTTTCCCATTGTAGAATCTGTTCGAAATACACCAAGCACAGACACCATGCCGGCTTCCTCATCTCAGACATGTTGTGCTGACCATCAAGATCCAGAAAGTGCCACAGCATCTTATCTGGCCAACGCGCAGGAGGAGGATTCAGGTCAAAGTCTCCCTACTGCCCACGTCCGTCCGTCTCACCCTCTGAAGAGCTTTGCAGTGCCAGCAGTTCCACCCACAGGTTCCACATATGACCCTGCATTGCCAAGCACACCATTATTGACGCAGCAAGGTGAGCAGGGTGGGGTGGAAGGATAAATGACATGGTATAGCTCTGAGAATCACAGTGCAAATCCTGCACGTGGAGGAGGATAGAGTGACAAATAGTGGAGTTGTCAGCGGAGATAGATGAGGGAGGGAGAGGAAAATGAGGAGTTGCTTTTGTGTTAAGGAAAAGTTAGCACGTGACTCCATTTTGGTTTGGGGCCCACCATTGTCTAAAAGCAAGCACATCATGTGCCAGGAGGAGTCATTTGGGAAAGATTACACCTGACAGCCAAAGAGAGATGTTAGAGAGGCAGTAAGAGTTCAGACTGGGCTGAATTTCATACATTTAGTTTTCAAGGACAGCAATAAACTTCATCTTCAAGTATTTGGATAATCCAAAGGGATGTTCAACTCCAGCGTTCGTTAATTTGAAGCATTAGTTCTAACCCACTGGAAAAGAAGTTTTATTCTGATAGAACCCTTTTGATCTGGCCAATTCAAGAGCATTCTCTGCACTGTGGCAATGCTTCTGACATTCCCATAACCACCTTCTCCGTCTGGACAGGGAAATTATGGCTAAGAGTCTAAGTTCCCTGTAAATTGCGCGGCCGCGCAGTAGCCTATTTAGCGCCACACAGGCGCTCGGAGAATCCCCACCTAGCCCGGCCCCCAACCTGCCATCGGAGGGGTGTCCCTCCCCTGGCCCCAACTCAGCCTGCGGCCCGGGCCGGCCCCAGAGCGGCCTGGACCCAGGCGTGGCCAGGGCAACCCTCCCCCGGCCTGGACTTGCTGTGATTGGGGGAGGGGCACCTATCCTGCAGCCCCAGCCCCAGAGCTCCTGAGGCAGATAGAGGCACCTCTCCACCCCAGCCCAGATGCTGCTGTGGGGAGAGAGCGCTGAGGGGAGTCTTCTCTCCCCGCCGTAGCCCCAGAGCACCCTCCTGCACCCCAAACCCCTCACCCCCAGCCCCACCCCAGAGCCCACACCCCCAGCCAGAGCCCTCACCCCCTGTACTCAACACACTGCCCCAGCCCTGAGCCCCTCATCCCTGGGCCAACCCCAGAGCCCACACCCCCAGCCGGAGCCCTCACACACTGAACCCTCTGACCCAGCCCTGAGCCCCTCATCCTTGGCCCAACCCCAGAGCCCACACCCCTGTACCCTAGCCCTCTGCACCAGCCCTGAGCCCCCTCCCACACTCCGAACCTGTTGGCCCCACCCCCACCACATGCATTTTGTTATGTGCACCAATATGAAGGTGATGTGTCACACATCACCTCCATATTGGTGCACATAACAAAATTCATTCCACACATGGGTGGGAAAAATTAGAGGGAACACTGCTAAGGGTATGTAACATTTTTTAATTTAAGCTTCTAACCATCCAGTTCACTCAGTGAAGACTGCGTCGATCGGGACTTTAGGGAGAACTCGACCGCCTATGCCAGTGGTAGTGCCCAGCGCCCCTGATGTGCAGGAGACCACCAGGATGCTTGAGGACTCAGAAAGTGTAAGTGTATTTACAGCTTTCTTGGCAGCACTTACCACAGCATGACAAACCTCCCTGGATGCCCACAGAGAGCATTATAGTAATGCTAACCATAAGGGAGACGATTTCAAAGGCATAAAGGACAGTTAGGCACCCAGGTCAGGCACTCAGGTATAAGAACTTATATAGACTAGACTAGAACTCCCATTGACAGTCAGTGGGAGTTGGGCTCTGAACTGTCTTTTATGCCTTTGAAAGTCTCACCCAGGGCAAACTCCTTTTATATTTTGTGGTGAAGTTAAGGACTTAGTACTTAAGTTTAAGGCCTAATAGTTAGAGCCAAGCTTATGGTAATGCTCTGTCAGTATACTTCTGCCTCAATGTGCACTACTCCCTTTGTTCCACTCCAGGAGCCTTCCTGAGCAGGGATTGACAATTTTACCAAATTCAGCAGAACCTCAAGTTAACAAACCTCTCAGTTACATGAACATGCGATAACATTGTTCCCTTCCAGCACAGTTAGCTGAGGACGAGGAGCTGTCCAAGCCTCTTGCTTTCCCCTAACCTGTCTTGATGAAAAGAGGAGCAGGGTAAAGAGGAGCTATGTTAGACTTCTGCACTGGACTGTATGTGCCAAAGAATTACTGACTAGAGAGGGAAGCCCCAGCAAGCATTGTTTGCTTTCCTGGAAAGCCACTGCTGCTTCACATGCTATGACCTTGCCCAAGTTGGCATTTGATTTCCCTACAGTTGTTGTGAAAGAAGGCTGTGCCTGGATTTAACTGTTACTAGAAATCCCACGCAGCACAACCGTGTTACATCCCAAGGATGAAGAGTGGGGGTGACAAAAGGGGATAGTTGAGGATTAAAGTCAAAACACTTAAACCTGTGACCCCAAATCCTTATTTAGGCTCCTGAATGAGTGGCTTGATTTTCAAAGGTGCTGAGCAACCCTTGCTCCCATTGAAGGCTGTGGGAGCTACAAACCGCTCAGCATCTTTTTCTTTTTTTTTTTTTTGGTAAGTAAGCAGTCTAACTAGGCAGCCAGCTTTGAAAATGACAGCTAAAAATCCTTTGTAACTGACGCTACCGTAGCACTGCTTCAAATCATTATCTTTGATGTACTTAGTGTTGTGGGTGCAGAAAATGTTTAATTTGAAATTTCTGTTTTTCTTCTCTTTTTCCACTTTCTCTGTGTTTTTTCTCTATCACACTGTATTTGTCAATAATTCACCCTTTTTGGTTTGATTTCTGTATGTTTTGTTGTGGTTTTGTTTGCATGCCCAATTCTGGTGCACCCTTTGCCCATCAGTTTCTTACTCCTTTCATCACTTTTGCAAAATTTCAGAATTTGAAAAATGGTTGGTGGTTTCAATTTGTGCAGTCACATAACCATCAAAACTTGGCTTTGCCTATACATGATTTATAGTCCTATTGTGTACCAGAGTCATTGATCATGCTTCCTCCCACTCTTCCTTAAAGAGCACAGCTCATCTTGTCCAGTAACCCTCTTAAATCTCCTGCAGAACTATGAACCAGATGAGCTGACCAAAGAGATGGCCCACCTGGAAGGACTAATGAAGGACCTTAATGCCATCACTACAGCATGAACACCTTCACCAGGACATGACTCCAAATCCAGTTTTACAAGTCTTGGAACTCAGCCTTGGAACACAAGGAATTGTACAGAGAAAGAGAGGGACAGCACACGAGAGCAGATGTAGAAAGCAAACAAACCAACTGGTGCATTAATGCTAATGCTGGTTAAAAAGGATGACTTTTCTCCTCCTCATCCTGAAACAAAGTCATTGCCAAGTTGAAGTCTTGTTTGCCTGCTGAAACCATGCAGGATGGGACACATCAGGTGAAATCTAGTGTCCAGGCAAGAAGAAAAAAAAAATCAAATGGACTTTACATTCTTTTTCTGGTCAGGTTTTGTCTCAGTGGTGTGATTGCCCTGCCTTTTCAGTGTTGGACATTCGCATTTATGTACAATTTTATTTGTGTGTTTTTATTTTATTTTATCTTTTTTTATAAAAAGGAAAAAAATTGTGTAATCTGAAAAAAAAAGAAAAGCGTTGTTGTTTTCCACAGCCTAGGCTGACGTTTGACTGCTTGTTCTATTGTGTATGGAAATTCATTGCCAGTGTGGGGTATTCTGTTTTGTTTTTGTTTTTATTCTGCATATAATTACATCCCCTTCCAGCAGTTAATCCATGGCCATTTGGGATGCTGCATTGCTATTTGTAAGCTCTTTTATTATTTTTATATTATAATTATTAAAAGCCTGACTTTCTCCTCTCATCACTGTGAGATTACAAATCTGTTTGAATTGAAATGTAACATTGAAAGACTTGTTTGTTGCTTTTTGTGCAGTTTCAATACTTTGATGGGGGAAAAGTAAATGGGGAAGGGGGAGGGGAGCCAGGGGCTAATGGGAGGTTTCCTTATTGTTGTTTTCCAGTCTTCATATGTTCACTAAAAGACTGAAGAAAATGAAAGCATCTTCTGTTATGTCCTTTCTTGTAACTTAATTATATCTCTGCTTATTAAATTGCAGTGGGAGTGTCATTTAGAACCATTTTTTAAAAGTTCCTCTTATACAGTAGGATTCGTATGTACAGATGACATCACAGTTTATTTTGGCAACAGTGCTTGGATTTATTGTTAGCTATAATTTTAAAGATCCTACAGATCTTAAAATGTTTAAGCGCAAATTGAGCATTATTTCAGCTCTTAGAACATACAGCAGTCAGCAGTGCACAGTTTGCACAACGCTTCTCCGCTGCTATGGTACTTAAATCTGGGGTTTAAGTGCTGGCATATCCTGAAGCAGAGAAAGGTGGAGCTTTTATAATCCAGTAGGATAGCAGGCCTTTGGAAACAATCAAACCCCACCCATAGGATCTTTTAACTAGATTAACCTCCACCCACCCCCGGCTCTTTCAGCTAGATCAACCCTAGTGTAGTTTTGCTGTCCCCGGCCATTTAAACAGTGCTTTGAAAAGATTCTTAAATGTTCAACTGCAGTCAAGGCAAAATGTATTTTTCTACATGTTTAAAACCCGTTGAAAAATCAGTGTTAATGACTCAGGTGCTGTTCACACATCTCTCTGCGCAGGGGAGGGAAGTTAAAAGGGAATTCCTGCATGAGGAGAAGGGGTGGGGGGCAAGGGAAGCATCTTCTTTTTCCGACTTGCACACTTGCTGCCATGTGGTACACCAGCATGCTTGGCCGTGCCACATGCGGCAATGGTGACGGGCCTGAGGAGTAGTTTGATGAAATCTTAGCTTCCCATGGAACTCATATACACCCTTTTTTGAAGAAAGGAAAACAAGAACTTACTGATGGCTTTATATGGAAAATCTATTCTGCCAACACAGGTTAATGATAGGAGAGGTGAGGCAAATAGCACTTCCAGTGGGCACAGACTGGCTCTCTGGGAGACACTTGCACCTCTCAGAGCAGGAAACATTAGGGTTTATGTAATAAAGAAAGCAATAAGACTGCATTTTCTTTTTCTTCTATCCATTGGATTAAAAGCTGACCCTCTAGGCCAATGGTTTGGTTCCTGACACTGGGAAGGGAAGCAATGAATCATCCTGGAAAGTAGCTGGGACTTATTTGGGATTTGACTTCCTTTCTTTTCCTGGACTCCTTGTGTGTTGCCATTTCCAGCGGGTTTGCTGGTATTATTTATTATTGGGACTGGGGGGAAAGTTGGTGAAAAGTGCAACGTTTGAGCACCCCGGGCCACCTGAAAATAGATGTTCAGGCCTTTGTCAATACAATTCAGGACAAAATAAGCTACAGATCTTGTATTTAATGAACAAAACACACACACTTGGATGCACATGTTGCTTGTAAGGGTTGTGTATGTTTTCCTCTATACGCAAAGTGTACCATCATTTGTACTCAATATTCTTAGTTGGTGGGTCTTTGTGAATATTACTTATGTAAAACACAGGGAATGTTAATATTGCCATTGAATTTGGGGTGGGGGCTAGTATTTTTACTGATAAAACAACTGTTCAAAGTTGTTGGTTTTTAAGGTTAAACTAAAAAAACATTCAAATCAGTGTACAATCTGTATTGCACTTTTTCACATTTTAATGCTACGTTTTCTTACATATCCTGTGATTTTGAATTTGGAACATTGTATATCTTGTAGTGTCATCGTTAGGCTGTTAAATGGCAGCTTCCTTCAGAAGGATTTGGGAAAAAACAAACCAACCCTGTATATGGTTTTATGATTCTGATGTAGGAGAATTTTGAGGACTGCTGTAGAATTCTACCTTTCTGTACAATTTTGATTGGTTGGTTTTTTTTGCTTTTCTGTAGTATTTGCTGTATACTCTATGGCTTTTTTAATAACTTCATGTTTATTATTTAGTATTGGATATCCAATACACTTTTTTAATCCAATCAAATTCTGGTCTGCTTGGAAAGTTTGTTCCCTTTGTTCATTCCCATATGTCAAGGCTAATTCCCCACTCTGGCACTTCGAGTGCAGAAGGTGGGGGCCTGCAAGGATTCTAAAAATTAATAGTGGCCACTCCAGGCTTGTATTAAACTCCCCAGCTTACAGCTTCTCTCTGACCTTGGATTGATAGATGCTGCCACCACCCAAGTGCAGAACCCCTTTGAGAGCCCAGGAAGGCACAGTTGGGAATGCCTTCCTGGGGGGTACCCTCAACCCCTTTCACCCCACTCCGGGGAAGAGCTGAGAAAGGGAGGGGGGGAGGAAATCAGCTGTTGCCACAAGCTAATTAAATAACATGTGCCCAAACCTCTTAAGACACAAAAAATCCAATTATGTTCTAAAAAAAGGTAAATTTTATTAATTAAAAAAAGAAAGAAAATACATCTGGGAACACAGATTATTGCTAGATTTTAAAAGAACAATTACAAGGATTAAGCACCAAGAATAGCTTTCTTGAGGTCCAGCTTAAAGGTTACAAGCAAAACAAAAGCACTTGGGGTTAGCACAGAGGAATCCACAAGCCATAGTGAAATAAAAGGAATAAACCTAATTGCATCTTCCTAGACATTCCTGGTCTACTTACATATCTGGGGTTTTAAATGAGTAGTTTCTAGGTATGATACCTATGATTTTTCATACCTCGCCCAAGCTTTTACAGCATAGGTGCTGCTCTGTGCACCTCTCCCCGGGAGAACAACAGACAGACAGACAAAAGGGGAGTCTTGTTTCAATTTTAAAAAGTTCTAGCCTTCCCATTGGCTCTTTTGGCCAGGTGCCCACTCACTTCCTTTTACCTATGCATAGCAGTGAGACTTTTTAACCCTTTACAGGTAGAGCAATTAGAGAACAGCTACTAAGAGGTAATTTTTGTAGCTACTGGTTTGCTGGATGTCCATAAAAGGGAGCTACCCCTCCTTCATTTATCACACCATACCTGCTATTTTGTAACCCTTTCGGTGACCCAGGATTGAATTTTACTCATACCTGTTTTTCCTTCTGGGTGGAGCAGTGCAGAGTTGAGTGGCTCCAACGCAGAACCAGCATGTCACTGGCAGTGGAGTGTGTTTTTTCCAACATGCACAGTGTCTTTGCACCTAACTCCCCTACATTTCAGAAACTCACCAGCATAAATCTCCTCTTCCAACAAACTTGCCCCACAATGAGAGTATTTCAAAGCAATGAAGTATGCTATAGAAAGTGTCTTTAATACAATAAACCCATAAATCCATAGAAGAACAGAATTCTAATGCTTTGCACTTAGCCATTTGTAGCTGTAGCTTTCTAAGTGCTTTACAATGTGGGGTAAGTATTATCTTTATTTTACTGATCAGAAATAGAGGTAAGTTACTTCTCAAGCCAGTCACCTAGCTACTTCCCTGGCAGAGTCTGGACTAGAGCCCAGGTCTCCTGGCTCCCTGCCCTGAAAGCAGTCTAGAAGACCAAAGGGTGGGCAGCCCATGACGAGCAACATCCCATGTGTTACATTATTGGGATGATCTCTCCAAGTGCTTCCCATTTTCACACTCACTTTAGCCTGGTTCTCTTAGAGTACATCTACACAGCCCATGGCAGCTAGCCTCCGACCCAAGGCAACAGTCAGTCTGATTCTGATTGTTTCCACTTAAGCTTTGGCAATGTGTTGAGGAATTAGATGGGAGTTGGTCTCCAATGTGTTTCTAGGTAGCTGCCTTCAGTACTGCAGCTGGGCAGGGATTTTTTGGGTTTATAGGAGACAGGGAGTTTACAAAGAAATTTACCTCATTTTTGTACAATGGTGCATTTATCAAGCAGCCCGTGAATGTTGCATAATCTGAACCTAAACCAGACAGAGAAAAAGTTGAAAAGGCTAAACAAACACCTTGCCTAGGTTTAAAAATGGAAAGAGACCACTGTTAAATTGGTCACTTCAGGTAATTTGATGGTATTGGCTTTGCAACTTAAACAAAACTTGATACAAATTTTATATGGTGGAGGGAGGAGAAGTGACCTTTAGAGCGCAGAGGTGATGTTAAGTCTCTCACAAGAAGAATTTCTCAGGTTGGTTGGCTACTAACTCCCACAGAGTGGCAATGACAAAGCATAAATGTCAGAGGGCAGCCCATTCCACATATACCTCACAGTTAAATGTAACTTCTTTACTGGAAAAACTTATAGCATGTGATCATCCATCAAATGAGTTATTTGCATTACTAAAGCATCTAGGAGCTCTAGTCATGACCAGCACCCATTGTGCTAGGTACTGAACAGACTGCTGATGCATTCAACACTACATCCCCCTGTCACTGCACTGTTAGGCAGTAGCATTGCATTGGTTTAATCTAGAGTGTTAATTTAAACCAGGTTAGTTAAACTGTGCAAACTCCTGTATGGACACGATTTTCAGCTTAGTGGCTGTTTTGGGTTAGCTTAAATCAGTTAGGTACAGGTTTAAGATAAACCACAAAAAGCCCCCTTAAACTGAAATGAGAGCATTCAAACGGGATGTTTTGGTTTAACAGACTAAATGGGTATACAATCAAATTTACGTTAAGCCAGTGCACCCCGCCCACTTAGACAAGGCCTCAGACTTTATCTGTGCAAAAGCAAACTGTCCTGCATGGCCCATGGAGTAAACTTTTTCTCCAGGTCAGGGGCATGACTGAGTAAATATCTATACCCCCACTATAAATGGATGCAGTGCTTTACAGAGCACATACACCAATGTGCTTATACACTTAAGGGCCTGATTTTCATATGTGAGGAGCACCCCAAAATGCCACTGAAGTCAAGGAAAGCTGCACGTGGTTGGCACCTCTGAAACTCAGCCACCAAGACTGCAGGAACAGCGGATATGGAGGCAGCTGGTGAAGATTCTTGGCAGAAGTGGGTTTTGAAGAGGAGAGAGGGTGTTCGATAGAGAGGACATGGGAGGTTTTTCCAGCCGCGAAAGCACTGAAATAAGGAATGCAGATGGGGAAGAGAACGCTGCAGGAGAAGTGAGGGGCAGCTGGAGGAGATGAGTGGAGATCTAGAATGTGACTGTGCCCTTGAAGGGAGATGCCTGATTGATGTGATACAAAACAAGTTGTCGGGGAACAAGTACTAGAAACTAAGGGGGGTTGGGAAGGAACAAAGCTCAATCTGGCACACTCTCAGACTTGACACCTTGCATGATCCACCAGCGCGTGCTCTGCAGACTGTCCTGTGCTACAACCCAGCCTGACACACCCGGCTGTGTGGAATGTGCTGCCTGTTGCAGTCCAGCTCCTAGAGCAGGGGTTCTTGCAACAACATTTTTGGCGGCCTTAGAGTGTGGCCACCAACTCTCACCCGCGGCCGCACTGACACTTTTTTCCTAAAATACTTAATTAACTTTAGGGAAACCAGTTAAATGTGCACAGTCACATCCAGGTCACTGTAATGTATATTTGTAGGGGTTTTTTTTGGCAGACTCAATAACAAAAATCATGCTGCCTCCCTCTTCGTCCCCCTCCCCCTGCCAATCCAGGACCTAGTGGGTCCTGGGCCTTGCAGTGAAAAGTGATCTTTGTTACTAGCACAGCACACTTAGTAGCTACCTGGGAGGCTACGAAAAGTGCTATTAACAAACCTACACCTACCATTTTTCACAGATAGCTAGTCAGTCTGCTGTGATAAGTGATACTTGCATGTTTCTTAATATCACACTTCTCAGCAAGCCCCAGAACCCATTAAGCCCTGGATGGGAGGGCCAAAGGGGGAGGCAGCAGGGGCCAGACATGACAGTGAGATGGATGTGGGGCCAGAGGAAGCAGCAGGGGCCCAGGGCAATGGGATGGATATGGGGATGGATATAGGGCCATGGGAGACAGCGGGGGCCAAGATGGATACAGAGGCAATGGGGGTGGGTCATGAGCCCCACTGTTGAGTGGCCAGAGCCAGGCCCTGGTGTCTGCTGCCATGCGGCCAGGGCCAGGGCTCAGTGCCTGTGGCCACAACCCGGAGCTGGATGCCAGAGCCTGGGGCTGTGTGGCTGGAGTAAGCACCCACAGCTGTGTGGCGGCACCTGCTGCTGTGCAGCTGGGGCAGGGGATTGGCACCAAGGGCTAGGGCCGTGAGGCTGGAGCCAGGGGTCAGCACCTGCTGCCCTACAGCCAGAGCCAGGGGTTGGTGCCCAAAACTCAGTGCTTGGAGCCCACTGCCCTGCGGCCGGGGCTGGGGGTTGGCGTCTGTAGTCAGCGCCTGCCACTGTGCAGCCGGAGCTCAGGACTGAGTCAGGAGCCAGCACCTGCTGCCACGCAGCTGGAACCAGGGGCAGGAGGCTGAAGCCCCGCAGCTGGAGTCCGGGGGTGGGGGTGTCAGTACCCACTGCCCCGTGGTCAGAGCCCAGGGCTGCACGACCAGGTTCCTGAAGTCCCACCGCTGGAGCCTGCTGCCCAAACCTTCTCCCACCGAATGTGGGGCAAGAACTCACCTTGCTCCTGCAATTGTACAAAAAACCATGGGAGACAGGATGGACCAGCTTTCTAAGGGTCTTTAGGAATGCAGCTAGGGATTTTCAAAAGCACCCAGGTGCCTATCGGCATCTTTAGACATCATGCTAGCTTTAAAAATCTGGCCCAGAGCCCAGGCAGCTGCCTCCACCCTAGCCATCTGTGGCACCCTTGCCTGAAAGGGAGCAGGAGGCGCAATTCAAAGCAAATCAATCATTTCCCTTGGCAGCTGGTTAGAGCACAGCCCTCTGGGATTCCCGCCACTCCTGCCGTAGGCAGCAAGTCTTGTTCTCAATATGCTGCTCACCAGTGTCTGCCACTGGCTGAAAGTTGGAGAGGGCTGTGTCCTAAGTTCCCTCTAAGCTGTACGGCTGTACAGTAGCCTATTAAGCGCCGTGCAGGCGCTCAAGGCTGCAGCGGGGAGAGATGCCTTTCCCTGCTGGCTCCAGCCCTGCCCTGGCCCTGCCGCAGCTGCGGGAGAGGCACCTATCCCCCTATCCGAAGTGTTGCTAAGGGGAGAGAGAGCTTGGTGGGGGGGAGTCCTCTCTCCCCACTGTAACCCTGGGGCTGCCTTCACCCCAAACCCCTCATCCCCGGCCCCACCCCAGAGCCCGCACCCCCAGCCGGAGTCCTCACTCCCTCCCACATCCCAACCGTCTGCCCCGGCCCTGAGCCCCCTCCCACACTCCGAAGCCCTCGGCCCCACCCCTGCCACATTAATTTTGTTACATTCAAAATTCATTGGGGAAAAATTAGTGGGAACACTGGCTGTGTCCCAAAGGAGAGGGTCCCAGAGAAGTGCCATGTTTGCCCAGCAAGTCCTTGTGCACAGCTTGAAATTGTTAACTAAGCTCTGCCACATCTGTTAAATCTGCTCTCACAGCATCATGATCCTAATCCTGCCCTGGTCACATAGCAAAGTCCCCACATTGTGACAGCAGCCCAGGAGAGCCTGGCTCTAGCCCATACACCCAGGGCTGACTCCCAGAGCACAGGGGTGTTGGCTTCAGCAGCAGCATTTGAATGTGAATGTCATTGCAGCATATCTGGGCTGGTCCCTGCCAATCCACAGTGTTTGGATTGACTGTCACAATTTTTTTACCATGCATCTTGGGGAATATTCAGTGCCCCTGAGCGGACGTTCTTGCAGGCGGAAGCAAGATGCAGAGGTGGCAGCATTAGGCTGTCCGTTGATTATCATCATGATCTAAGGAAATGTAGGAAAAGTTGCCAATAGCAGGCATGATACTTAATGTGCACCAGGAAAGCAAAGAGCACAAATTCAGGTGTCACAGACTGAGCTGTGGGCTGGTGCGTCTGTTGCCTGTGTATTTTGGATTACAATTTTTGCTGTTAATCTTAGAAACCTAGATATAGAAGTGTTCTCTCCCCATCTCCCCCATAGTTTTATTTTCAGTAAAGATGGGCGAGCTTCCTTGTTCACAGTCAGGTTTGAAACTCAGAACAAGATGGTGCATGACCTGCGCCCTTCAGCAAGATCAATAGCTGCTCCAGTGCTCGCAATTTAATGTATAGTCCCTGTTACACTCATGGCCTTAAAGCCATTGGGTTTATGGCTCATTACACAAACCTATAACCCACTAATCTGCCTTTGCCCTAAAGTTGTTAACTATCTGTGTCTACCTTGAATGATTTCTTACATGTTAATTCCATATGCTAAACAATCTATTCCAGTTTGTTTTCAACTGTGACTTTCTGAGCACCCCTTCAGACCTGAAGAAGAGCTCACATACTTGTCTCCTTCACCAGCAGAAGCTGGACCCATAAAAGCTATTACTTCACGCAGCTATGGATTAGGGTTGCCAATTTTCTGATTGCAAGAAAACCGAACACCCTGCCCCACATCTTCTCTGAGGCCCTGCCCCCCCCCATGCCACCCCCCTCACTCCTTCGCTTGCTCCCTGCCCCTCGCTTATGCTCTCATTTTCACTGGCCTGGGGCAAAGGGCTGGGGTGTGTGTGGGGGGGTGAGGGCTCCGGCTGGGGGTGTGGGCTCTGGGGTGAGACCAGAAATGAGGGGTTTGGAGTGTGGGAGGGGGCAGGGGTGTGTGTGGGGGGGGGTGAGGGCTCCAGCTGGGGGCACGAGCGCTGTTCTCGGGCCAGGGATGAGGGGCTTGGGGTGTAGGAGGGGGCTCCGTAGAGTTGCCAGGCATCTGGTTTTCAACTGGAATGCCCGGCCAAAAAGGGACCCTGGCGGCTCCAGTTGGCACTGCCAACCGAGCCGTTAAAAGTCCAGTCAGCAGCGCAGTGGGGACCCAGGATTAAGGCAGGCTCCCTGCCTGCCCTAGCTCCTCACAGCTCCCAGAAGCAGCCGTCAGGTCCCTGCAGCCCCTAGACGCATGGGCAGTCAGGGAGGCTCCGCGCGCTGCCCCCGCCCCAAGGGCTGGCTCTATAGCTCTCATTGGCTGGGAGCATCCCCCCAACACACCAACCCCCTGCCTCAGCGCCCTCCTGCACCCCAAACTCCTCATCACCAGCCCCACCCCAGAGCCTGCACCCCCCAGCCACAGTCACAGTCTCACCCCCCCAACACCCTGCCGCAACCCAGAGCCCTCTCCCATACCCTGAACCCCTCATTTCTGGCCCCATCCAGGGCCTGCACCCCCCCAGCCCGTATCCTTCCTGCACCCCAATCTCCTGCCCCAGCCCAGAGTCCACACCCCCAGCTGGAGTCCTCACTCCCCCATACAACCCAACCCCCTGCCTCAGCCCAGTGAAAGTGATTGAGGATGGGGGAGAGCAAGTGATGGAGGGAGGGGGGATGGAGCGATTGGAGGCAGAGCCATGGAGAAAGGGCGGAGAAGGGGTGTTCGGTTTTGTGCAATTAGAAAGTTGGCAACCCTAGGGCTCTGGGCTGGGGCAGGAGGTTGAGGTGGGGGTAGGAGCACAGATTCTAGGTGGTGATTACCTCAGGCAGCTCCCGGAAGTGGTGGCATGCCCGTCTCCTAGGTGGAGGCATGGCAAAGGGGGCTTAGCAAGCTGCCCCCGCCCACAGGCACCGCCCCCGCAGCTCCCATTGGCCACGGTTCCTGGACAATGAAAGCTGCGGAGCCAGTGCTCGAGACAGGGGCAGCGTGCAGAGCCGCCTTTGCCATGCCTCAACCTAGGAGCCACAGGGAAATGCGAGCTGTTTCTGGGAGCTTGCGTTAGCCCCACTGCACCACCGACAGGACTTTTAATGGTCCAGTCATCAGTGCTGACCAGAGCCACTAGGATCCCTTTTCGACCAGACATTCCAGTGGAAAACTGGACCCCTGGAAACCCTATATCGGACTAATGGCTACAACTGCATTGAAACCAGAAACTTGCTGTAAGTTTGCACAAATGGGCCTGGGACTCTGAGCAACAATTTAGTCCAATCCTTACTGCAGGCTCCTTTGATCCATCTCCTTAGCAATGGTAAGGCCAAGCTGTGCCAGGGCACGGCGCAGCTACTGGCATGCATATGTAATGAAGCTCATTTCTCAAAACGCTTCTAAAACCATTAGTTCAGATGCCAGAGCCTCATCCTAGGACTTCCAGCAACCAGCTCCTTCTGTGGGATTTAGCTGTGGAGCTGCCATACCATCTGCTGGCCAAGGGAGAAAGTGCACTGCAGGAGCAGGCAGGTGCCAACTGCTGGGAGTTTTTAAATCAAATGTCAGTGACAGAGGAAATAGACTTGGTGTAACGTTCTGGCACCACCAGAACTGGTTTATCCTTTCCTCTGTTTCAGCCCCCTGAGCAGGGAGAGGGAAGGTGGTGAACCATGAGCACCTCTTGGTGACACAGCCTTGTATGGTGCAAGCTGGCTCAGGGTTAGTCTGCACCGCTCCTCTAAGATCCCTTTTCTCCCTCCAGCGTGTAGAACTTGCTCACTCCAGCAGCATGGGGCTGAGCAGCGAGTCCCTCCCCGCCACCCCCCAGGGAATGTATCTGCTCTGGTAAACTACAGTGCTCAGAGGCAGCAGTGGTTCCTCACCACCCCCACCCCTACGCCCAAGGGAGTCCTTGCTAGATCTTCAACAGGTGACTGAAACAAACAATACGTTCAGCCCATTTCTCCTCTGCAGCCTGCTCAGTGCAGTTGCCATGGGCACGGAGTCCCAGCTCCTTGAGCACCTTTGTATGTGCGGATAACACCAGGCCTGGCTGAAGCAACCCACCGGCTCCACACGCACCGTTACCACAGCAACAGCATTGGCCAGTTACACAGAACAAGGTCAGGGGATGGGTTTCCTGCTGCAGGAAGGGAATTCTCCCTGCTGCTGTCTTTCTCAGGAGAAATGCCCCCCTCCCTCCATGTTACGTCATTCTGCTGTGAAGGATCGAAGGCTAATGGAAATAAAGAAAGTTTCTGTGAAGTGGCCATGACATGTTGGCATAGTGACTGGCTGTGTAGGCTCCCCCACCCCCACTGCCCATCACAGCCCCTCAATCCTGACCCACAGTCTCTTCCCCCTCCTTCCCCGCCCCCGCCCACTTGCAATTGCTGTCCTGGTCACTCATGCTATTCCAGTCCCAGATGCCACATACACAACTCAGCGCTGCTGATGCCCCTTCAGCCCATACAGAGGTCTCCCAGAGCCACACAGTCCCGACCCACAGCTCCCCACTAGGCCAGTCCTTGATGTACCACATTCCTGACCCACAGCCCCACTTCCAAGTCCAGTCAGGAGATCCCCAGACCCAGCTCTGCCAATGCACCTTGGGTCTGGATCGTCTCTCAGAGCTGTAAGTTATTCCTCCCCTGGCCCAGCTTGGCCCCCACCCTGGAGAGGGGTTTAACAGACAGTGTCAGCAGCAGCAAAATGCCAAGCCCCAGCACACAGAGGGGAAGAGAAACGTTCTGTGTTCGGTACAGCCTGCCTGCCTCTCACACCCCGGACAGCCCCCTCCCCTGTAACAACCCCCAGGCTGCAGCACCTTTCTGGTGCCTGGAAGCCTCGCCTGGAGGCCCACCAGCTCCCCCAGTTGTAACACACATTTCCCTTGGGATTTGTGCCAATTCATCACCATTGCGCTGGGGACGGCCCATGGTTCCTGGGCAGGGCAGGACCAGCCGTGCTATGACAATTTTGGATTTCCGCAGTGCTCAGAATATTTTGTGATCAGTGGTGGTGGTGGTGGTGTCATTACCACAGCACTTCCCACCCACAGGGCTTGAAGCAGGGCCATAGCATCAGCCCCATTTGACAGATATTAAAACAGACACAGCATCAGTCAGCAGGCAGACAGGACTCAAACCCAGCTCTCCCGAGGCCTAGGCCAGGCCCCTGTCATGACCCGTGTCCCCTGTAAGGCAAGCAAATATTGGGGCAACAGAAAGCTCAGTGACTGTACTGAGGGCACCCAACCAGTCAGCGCCAGGCCTGCCTGCCAGCCCCTTGCTCACCTCACAGCCCTGGGCTGCACTGCCTGATGCAGGCCCAGCCCCTGGGTTTAATCACTACAGGAGTCACAGCACAAAAAGCCTAGTTCCCTGCTGAGCGACTGCTGGGACATCTCCCCAGGGAGCAGGGCTGGAGCTGTGGCTAGCCATTTCTGGGCTTTGTTCCTGCTAGCGGCAGGGCTTCAACCCAGGAGCCCTCGCTCATGTGCTCCCTCACTTTGAATGGGCACAGACACTCCCCATGCAGTAAAGGGCCAGAGCCCAGGACTCTCTCTCTAGGAGCCGCACCAACAATGGCTATTCTTTGGGGCATTCCCAGGCACCAGTGCTACTTGACCGACATGCTGGATTTATACTACCAGGCTGTGCGGCTCTCCCCATATCCCAGGCTGTGACATATCCCAGGCTGTGCTCTCCCAGCCTCATTACCCAGGGCTTTGCCATCCCTCCTTGTCACATTCCTTGCTGCTGCTGCACTCCAGCTTTGCCTAGCACTGGGGTTGACAACGCTGTCTGAAGCTATTCCAGGAAAATTTTTGCCCCCAGCACGATGTAATGTCATTTTCTTAAAATAGCCTATTAAAATCACCAGGATTGCTTTCAATCGTCACTGGGAGGTTGATGCCGATTCTGGGAGACTCCAGGCCAATCCTGGAGGGTTGGCAATCCTACCTAGCACGAGGCTCTAGTGAAAGGGTGCCAGTGAACAAACCATTTTCCACAAGCTGCCTCTCCTTCCTTAACAGCGGGGCCAAGGATTCCCTAGCCTGATTGAGTCTTGGCTGCTGAGTGAGGCTGCCAACACCGCCAGTCACCCAGGAAAGCAAAGAAACCAGAGCCTGACTGAACAGCTTGACTTCTCTGCACTTGGCTGTGTCCTTAATTGGCATCAGGGTGCCTGCCAGGCAAAGCTACCAGGGCTGAGGTGGCAGCAACAGGGATGTTGGGGTTGGCTGGAGCTTTCCTCTAGGCCTCACTCAGGCATGCCTGCCAGTGCCAGGAGCTTTGGTGGGGCCAGGTGTAACACTGGGAGAGCAGGAGCTCAGGATTATGTTGCCGGCACCCAGTGCCAGAGGCGAGCAACAGCAGGGGTTCGCGGCCTGGTATACGTCACCCAATAATCACAACGGGGTGGAGAAGCAGAAAAGTTTATTTGAAGCTTCAAAGAAGGTACAGGGAGAGTAGAATCTCAAATCCTGCACACAGAGCAGGAAGTTACACAGGCTTTTATACATCCTTTTTTCAGCATAAGTTTTCCTAAAAGGGGAGGAACCATTACACCCACACTGCTGGCCTCCCCTTTTGGTCTTTATCCAATACGCATCAGCCCACTGTGTAATAATACAGGAGCTTTTTCCCACAGGACGCCCATAGTGATCAGATTGGTTTCGGGTAAAACATAATACTCCCTCAGTGAGTACTGCAACTGAATACTCCTGGTCCTGATAGGTGGCTTGCTGTAAAGAGGTCTTGTTCCAGAACGGAGAGTCCGTTCTTTCCTGCTCTTTGGTGGTGGCTAATTCTGCTAGGGTCAGGGGCAGCATGTCAAGGGGCATTCCTGTTTTGGGGGACAGTGGAGATGGAGCACATACCCAGCAATCAGTCTGGTTTGTTAAAGTAGCAACATGGTGCGCAAGCGAAACAAAGGAGTTATGCTCCCGATATGCACAGTTTGGAAATACCAATACAGAGAATAACAATGTTACCCAATTAATTATTACCAGAGTTTTCCCAACCCAGGGTCTTCAGTACCTGGGTGGGTCCATTTTGGCATTAAGGTGCCCGCTATTTGTGTCTTTTAAACAGTAGCTTTAGCCTGAGATTGTCACTAGATGAGGAGTCAGCAGGTTGGACGGTCCACTGTTCTGCTGACGAGGGGGCGGGTACTGCCTTCAGACGAGAGCGATGGATCCAGTTTTTGTGTCCCTCGATCTTTGCCGCTGTATGGGAGATCAGCAGGACGGTATAGGGTCCTTTCCACTTTTCCTGGAGAGGCTCGTCTTTCCAGGTACGAACAAGCACGGAGTCGCCGGGCTATAAGGAGTGGACAGGAGACTGAAAGGGGAGAGGCTGGGAATCCTTGATATACCTGTGAAGAGACAAGAGGACAGCAGACAGGGAACACATATACTGTGACAAAAAACCATTACCCAACACCCATTCCCCTGACAGAACTGGGGTGCCATTCATAGGCCATGCCCTTCCAAACTTAATTTTAAAGGGACAAAGCCCTAATCTACCCTTTGGGAGAACGTGGATACGGAGTAGGGTGAGGGGCAAAGCATCAGGCCATCGCAGTGAGGCTTCTTGGCTCACTTTTGAGAGATGCCATTTAAGGGTCTGATTGGTATGCTCCACTACACCACTGGCTTGCGGTCTCCAGGGTGTATGGAGTTTCCAGGGGATCTGTAAGGCATTTGAGATGCTTTGGATGATTTTTGACGTGAAGTGTGTCCCGTTGTCAGATTCCATCCACCGGGGGAGTCCAAAGCAAGGAATGATCTCCTTAACAAACTTGAGGGCCACTGTTCTGGCAGTGCAATTACGGCATGGGAAGGCTTCTGGCCATCCGCTGAACTGATCCACTATGACAAGGAGATATTTGAACCCTTGGGTCCGGGGAAACTCAGTAAAGTCTATTTGCCACACTCGTCCGGGGCCCGGAGTGGGTTTTAGGGCAGCTGATGGCACAGGAAGTCCCGGTCGGGGGTTATTCTTTTGGCAGACTAAGCAGTCCGTTTGTACCTGGGCAGCCAGGGGTCGGAGTCCGGAAGTGATAAAGTATTTTCCCATTAGTTGGATAAGTGCTTCCCTGCCAGCATGAGTGGTTTGATATAGTTTCTGTAGCATCAGCCAGATCAGGCCCTTTGGTAGGAGGACCTTCCCTTCCGGGAAATGGAGCCATCCCTCCTTTTCCCGGAGACCGAGCTTGTCAGTTAGCTGTCTCTCCTCCTCAGAGTACTGAGGGGTTGGAAGCTCCCCTACTGATGGGATAAGGGCATGCATATGGGCATTCTCAGTCTGAGGGCATGGCAGGATGGCAGCATGCTTAGCCTCTCTATCTCCCCAGGCGTACCTCTGGCCACATCTTGATCTTCCCTTTGATGGGCTTTACAGTGTACAACTGCCACTTCCGAGGGAAGTTGTACGGCTTCTAGGAGCCGGAGGATTTGGGGCCTGTACTTGACTGGGGAGCCTTGGGCTGTCAGCATTCCCCTTTGCTTCCATAGGCCAGCATGAGCATGTAGCACACCAAAAGCATACTTTGAATCAGTAAAAATGTTGATCCGCTTTCCTTTTGACAGTTCAGGTGCACGGGTAGGGCTATTAGTTTGGCCAGCTGGGCAGAGGTCCCAGCAGGCAAACCTTCAGCTTCCACTGTGTCATGGAGGGTCACAACAGCGTAACCCGACCTCCTTTGCCCATCTATTACACTACTGCTACCATCAGTGTACCACTCATAATCTGCATTTGGGAGGGGTACATCCTTTAAATCCAGACAGCTGGAGTACTGGGCATCTATGATCTCTAAACAGTCATGTTTCTGTTCCTCTGTTTCTGGCAAGAGGGTGGCTGGGTTAAGGGAGGGACAAGGCTGTAAGGTGACTTCAGAGTTCTTTAACAGCTTAGCCTGATACCGAGCAATCCGAGCCTGGGTGAGCCAGAGCCCACCCTTTGCATCCAATAAGGCTCGGACCATATGGGGAGTATAGATTTGCATAACCCCTCCAAATGTTAGCTTCTCAGCTTCCTCAAGCACTAGGGCAGTAGTGCGACCGCCCGTAAACATGCCGGCCAACCCTTTGCAACCTGATCCAGTTGCTTAGAAAAATAAGCCACTGGACGTCTCCATGTTCCTAACAGCTGTGTGAGCACTCCTAGGGCCACCCCCTTTCGTTCATGTACATACAACTGAAACGGCTTAGAGAGATCTGGCAGGCCCAGAGCTGGGGCTTCCATCAACTTTCTTTTCAAGATTTTAAATGCCCTGTCAGCTTCTGGGGTCCAATAGAAGGGGTCATGATCTGCTCCTTTTACACAGTCGTACAGGGGTTTAGCCCATAGTCCAAACTCTGGGATCCATATCCTGCAAAAGTCTGCCATACCCAGAAATGCCCTGAGCTGCTTACGATTACTTGGGGTAGGAACTTGGCATATAGCTTCCTTTCTTTCGCTTGAAAGCTGATGCTCCCCTTGCCTTAGCTGTAACCTGATCCTGCTCCACCTCAGACCTCAGGGTTCTCAGGAGGATATTACAGTCGTCCCAATCCGGCTTGTGACTACTGAGGCACCCCTCAAAGACTGAAATAAACCGGCTTGGGTTCGTGGAGAATTCCCCAGCCTGTGTTTTACAAGCTGCTAGGTCTATGGGATTGAATGGCACATAGGTGTAAACTTGCATAGCGGTAGCCTGACGTCAGTCTGCCCCTGGGCGAGCCACAGCAGTCTCAGTAAGGATAGAGTCCCACTGAGGGGGCAATCTCTGTAACCCGAGGCATCCTACCCTTATAAGGTGGGGGTGTGGGGGCCGAAGGGGACACCGGCTCTGCCATTACAGTGGGGGTGAGGATCTGGGGACTAACATTAGCTGCTACCGAACCAGTCGGAGTCAAATTACAGCTCTGCAGAATTACAGCTCTGTTCTATCTCTTAAAGCCATAAACGCTTGTGCATACAGATGTTCATTCCATTTACCCATTCACTGACAAAACAAAACTAATTGGAGGATTGTATTATAATTGATTGACCCTCCCAGTGGCCACCGTTCCTGGTCCTCTAGTTGATATTGAGGCCAGTCTACCGTACAGAATTGTTTTAATTGACTCTTAGTCATCAGATTCGCACCAAATACCTTCCAGTTTGCTAGAATGCATTCTAGGGGCGTACACTGTGCCCTAACCCCCGAGCTCTGTCCCTGTCCCATACCTACAGGGTAACTCTGGGCGTCCCCAGGTTCCAACAGAGCATACAATCTGGATTTCAAAAGGTTCCTACCTTATCCAAGGGACCGGCTCCTCACCATCGCCCGCAGCTGCTCCTCCCCTATGTCCAAGGGACCAGTTCCTCACCGTCGCCCACAGCTGCTTCTCCACTATATGAGTGCGCTGCACCGTTGTGCCCTCCGGGGTTGATCAAATCGCATCTCCTCCGAGGCCCCCAATGAACTCACCGATGCGCGCTGGGCGTCGGTTCTCGCCGCAATCCTCGACCTCCAGGAGGGGTCCGGGCAAGGCTAAATAGCAGCCTCGTGGCCCACCCAGGGATGCCAAAAGCTGTTGCTGGCACCCAGTGCCAGAGGCGAGCAACAGCAGGGGTTCGCTGCCCGGTGTGCATCACCCAATAATCACAACAGGGTGGAGAAGCAGAAAAGTTTATTTGAAGCTTCAAAGAAGGTACAGGGAGAATAGAATCTCAAATCCTGCACACAGAGCAGGAAGTTACACAGGCTTTTATACATCCTTTTTCCAGCATACTTATCCAATAGCAAGCTGCCCTAAGTATCCATATAGCCAGCCAATCCAGTTACCAGCTAGTTCCCTTGTTCTCTGTACCATCTGTTAAACCATATATAAAGCTGCTTTATTCAGCATTGTTCTTCCATATCTGCCCTGTTTGGCCTTGTTTAGTTTCAGGCAGTCCGACTCTGTAACATATTGTTGCAGATCCTCAGCATAACTGCTGCGAGTGCCTCCAGGCGGGGGTGGGAGGTGGGGTGGGGGGGCCAAGGACACTTGGGCCTAGTGCGACGGGGCTTCATCGACACTCGTGGTCTTCCATCCCCTCGAGTTACCTAGTGGCCGTGCCCAGTGTCCCCAACAATTAGGCCCCTGGTTATGGGCATTTGTTCGGACATACAGAAGATGTGAGGGGTCTGGGCAGAGGGAACCCAAAACCTGCTGAAGGGACTTGAGGCAGCAGCGGGCATGTCATGGCCATCACCAGAGACTGTGGCATCGGGGTGGTGGTGGAATGGGGAAGTCTCCCTGGACTCCTCACACCAGGTTGTGCACAGCCTACTTACAAGAAGACCAGCAATAAGCCATGTGCTTGCTCCCTCCTATGCCCAGCTGGCACTGGCCTGCCTGCCTTGCATTATAGGCCTGAGATGTGCTCCCAGGGCTTAGGAAATTATGTGCACTATGGGAGCACCTCAGAGCCCCTGTCATGCATCTGGCCCCCATCGCCTTAGGTGCCATAAGACAAATAACCAAGAACCCAAGCCCAGGCCTGCTCCAGGCAGTGCACAGGCTCCATGACTGCCCGGTAAATGGGCAGCAGCTGTTCAGGTGAAGACCCACCACTCCGTGCAGTATCATAGAAAGTTCTGGAACATGCCTGCACCAAACAGTGACTCAGTTGCTTGGCGGGAAAGCAATTGCCTCAGCGAGCAAAGCCAGGCCAGCCTGCACTGCGTCAGAAGAGCAGCATGAGTTTGCATGGGTACATCCTGGGGGAGGGGGTGGTCATCTGATGCACAGTGAGAGCAGGAGGCTTGGGGAAGAGTATTGGGGTGCAGCTTGGAGCATCTTGCTTTCCAGTATGACAAGTGGGCTCAGTCACTATTCTGATTGGGTGCCCCCTGCTGGCAACCCACCAGGCTAGTGTGAAGGGAATTCAAGTCTCTGTGGCCCTGGATCCTCAGGTGTTTTAAGCCTCTACGACCTGAATGGAGTCTGCCCACTGCCCACTCTTGGAGGTCCCTCAGCGCATGATCAGGGCACAGACCTTAGAACTGGTACCTGCCCTCCAAGGGCCTAGCTTCTTTGGATACAGCACTGACCCACTGACCCTTCAGTCTACTCATGCTTAAACACACCCTGGCCCAGCATATCACCCCCAAAGGGGCAAAGCTTCTGGGTCCAGTTTAATGCTCCCTGGAGGCACTCTGGCATCACAAAGCAGTTAACACATACCACATTATTGCTCTTTTAATTAATCATATCGTATCAAAACACAAGCATTCAGATTATTTACAAAACAATACACAGCTTAACTGCAGAGTGACTCCCACTAGCTCACCCTTCCCGAGGGACTTCCGATGGCTCAGGAAAGCAGGCCTAACCCCCTGCCTGAAGCAGGCTTCTCCCCTATTATGCTGGGTTACTTCTCTCTCCTTTTGAACTACAGACAAAAATAACCAAAGACCCAGCTAAATCAGCTCCTCCCTAGTTATAACTTTTAGCTCCCCGTCCCACCCCGGTCAGGTGATGTCTTGTTCCGCCTCCCCAAGTGACCAGAAAACCCTGCCAGGTGACCGCGTTGCCATTGTTCCCTCCTCACTGCTAAACCAGTCCTCCGGGTTGGCACTAGAGTATCGTCCAGGGCAATTACATGTAAATGGTCGAGCGTTTTAAGCCAATGACCCTCTTTTGTTATTCTTTTGGCACCAGCTTTTGGGATTTCAAACCAACATGGAGGCAAATAGACCGAAGAGAAGACAAAAGGCTGCACAATCAAAATAGAGTTTGTAGCCTGACACAAGTACCTAAGAGTCATAATTTGCATGAAAACAATGAGGAGTCCGCTGGCACCTTAAAGACTAGCAGATTTAGTTGGGAAGAAGTGGTTTTTTTACCCACAAAAGTTTATGCCCAAATAAATCTGTTAGTCTTTAAGGTGCCATCAGACTCCTCATTGTTTTTGTGGATACAGACTAACACAGCGACCCCTCTGATAAATTGCACAGCCACTTTCCCAAACCATCACAATAGCTGACCTTTCCCAGCTGGCTGTATAGGTGGGTGGCACTTCTAAGGGCAGGGGAGCTGTCTAGTGCAGTGGGTCTCAACCTTTCCAGACTACTGCACCCATTTCAGGAGTCTGATTTGCATACCCCCAAGTTACACCTCACTTAAAAACTACTTGCTTACAAAATCAGACCTAAAAATACAAAAGTGTCAGAGCACACTGCAATCACGGGATTACACTGAAAAATTGCTAACTTCCCCATTTTTACCATATAATTATAAAAATCAATTGGCATATAAATATTATACTTGCATTTCAGCATATAGTATTCAGAGCAGTATACACAAGTTACTATCTGTATGAAATTTTAGTTTGTACGGATGTTGCTAGTGCTTTTTATGTAGCCTGTTGTAAAACTAGGCAAATCTCTAGATGAGTTGATATACCCCCTGGAAGACCTCTGTGTACCCCCAGGGGTACGTGTACCCCTGGTTGAGAATCACTGATCTAGTGTTTAATGAAGGGAATGGTGGGGAGCATTGGTGAGGCTGGAGGGTGCACCACAGGTTATTTAACCAAACTATATTGATAATGGATTGAATTCGGCGCTGAGTGGAAGCTACTGGTGAAGCCAATGGACCTACAGCTGTTGCAAGTGGGGCTGCTTTTTACTTTACCTGCTTTACACCAGGACATAAGGCTACCGAGACAGCACTGGCCTCTACTGGATGGCTTCAGAACTGCGCTATTGTTCATCTTAGGCCAGCTACTGCTAACACCTGATGGAGATTCTTCTTTAGCTTCAGTAATGGGGCCTGTGTGCTTGGAGCAGGAGGATTTGTGTTTTAGATCTGAACGTGCAACACCCCGACAAACAGGAAATTCCTTCTGCGGCCATCAATTTGTCCCAAGTATATTCATTTTTTAGCTCCTTTCAGTCCTACCACATCCCAGAAGGTATACACTCATGCACACACCCCACTGGCTGGCAACCATTTTTGGGGCGGAGGGAAGCTATCTACCACTGCAAAGCACAACAAGGGTGGAGGAGGGGGAAAGTTTAGCTAGGAGTCTTGGGCAAACCCCTAATCATGATCCAGTGGGAGTTCCTGAGTCTAATGCCAAGCCTCTAGCTGTCGGAGACTGACATTGCCAAGGGTCAGCAAGTGTGTGCATGGAGCATGGGAGAGAAAAGAGGCCATGTTTGCACATGCCCAAAGCCGGGACTCAGGGTGGGGGAGGGAGGGCTTGCAGTTTCCATTCGACTTGCCTCCTCCAGCAGTGGTGTCACCCCACTCCCCAAAGGACCCTGCCATGCCCTACTCAGATGACTTTAATTGCTTTAAAATACAGCCCAAACCTGAGTGCAGTGTCAGGCGAGCTGACAAGGTTCCAATGATCCCGATGAAGGTGATGTGACAGACTGGACAAGGTGCCTCTGTCACCTGCTAATTCTCCTGCCACTCAGCCGTGTGTTTAATCAGCCCTCATCAAGCAGCAATTAGTCCATAACCACCTTATCCTTATCACCCACCTTAACACCCACTGCTGCGTTGCCATGGCAACTAATAGTGTACATCTTCACAGGAGCCCACTTTTCCCTTCTGCTTCTTGAGAGCAAAATTGCAGCTCATCATTATTAACAATAATAATGCTTGGTGACAGCGCTCAGCAGGCCCAGGCTCTAGGTCGGCTTGCTGGGGCTACAGAGCAAGTCAGCCATGAGCCAGGCAGCCCCAGAGATGCTGCTTCGGGGGAAGGTGGCTTTCCCCAGAGTAAAAAGAAAAGGAATACTTGTGGCACCTTAGAGACTAACAAATTTATTTGAGCATAAGCTTCCGTGAGCTACAGCTCACGTCATCAGCTGCAATAGCTCACGAAAGCTTAAGCTTTTCTTTTTGCGGATACAGACTAACACGGCTGCTACTCTGAAACCTTTCCCCAGAGTGGGGCTTTCCCCAGAGCAGGGGCAGGAGCCCTCTTGCAACACCAGGCAAGAATTAAGGGTATCTGTGGCCTGGTTTGCAAAGAGCCAGGGAGCCATCTTGTGGTCATGGAGGAAACACTTAGCTCTCTCCTCCCTGCCCCCCACCAACCCATGTACACTGTCCATGGAGGGAAGGAAGGCCATACCCTGCAGTATGGCTGTCCACCGAGCCAATATTCAGGGAAACAGGTTTGAAAAGAAGCCTCTTTCCAAACTCTGATGCCTCTCCTGGGGTGATTGGGCCTGTCCAGGGTTATTAAATCTGAAAGATTTTAATATTCTAATATGATTGTCACCATTTAGGCCATTTACTTTTTCTCCTTTCACTCACTTGGTGCCATGACAGTGAGCTCGCTGGTTCCGTCTCAGTCTCAGCCTCATTGCTCGTGCACCTGAGCTGTCATCACTGCAGGGCAATGGTTAAACTATTAGCCCTGCAACTGTTCCAAGAATACGCCCCAACTGCACCATTTACGTCTGCGCAGAAGCCATCTGGCCATGCTAGTATGTGCCGGAGGGCTATGCCAGAACCATCTCCCAATGCGTGGTGGAGCCACACTGGGGCAGCCTTTACGCAGAGTCTAGTCCAACATACAAACACTTTTTCCACATCAGGGGGATGTAGCAAGTTCAGTGCTGCCAACCCTCATGCTTGCATCGCGATTCTCACACTAGTTAGTCTTTAGCTTAACGCTCCTGCAATCATGGGATTATCCAAGAATCTCAGCTTTCATTCTTTAAAAAAAACAAAAACAAATTTTATCTCTCGTGATTGTGAAGCCAAGCTGGGAAATGTGACCTGAGGCACTTTCAAGGCTCAAAAACCAGAAGGCAAAGAAAATTACCCAAAATTATTTTTTTAAATCTCAAGATTTTTATGCCAATCTCCTGATTTCTGACAGCTGGCTGTGCGCTTAGCCATCACAGTGCTTCGTCAGTGCTTGAAGCAGGAGGGGAGCTCATGCTGCTACTCTCCATGTAGCTGTTTGAAAGCAAGTGCTTGTGAAAACACATTAGCACCTGTGGCTAAATTGCAACCCCCATTAAAGGTTGATGAGCGGCTGGTTCATTTTCCTGTACTTTTACCCAATGACTCTGCAAGTCTCCTTATTTAAAGAGATACATGACAGCCACTCGTGGTGAAATGAAACCCCAGCCATATGGGGACACAGGGTTTGTGATGCACCAGTACCTTACTGCTTCATGTCACCTGGCATCCCGCCTGCAGCAGGGACCCAATGCCTCAGGGGAAGGGGAAAAAAAACCCATCGTGCACCCAACCAACCCTACATGTTTGCCTAGAAGCCTGCGGGTCAAAACACAGTATTGGCTGGAGTTTGAGACACTGGTGCCCACCGTGGCCAACTGTGGGACCCACTGATCTGAGGAGAGAGGGCAGTCCTGGGACTCAGGTGCAGTGGAGCATAGAAAAGGGGCCTCAGCTCCTCCCTCCATCCCCAAGACAAAGACACCTCAGGATGTCTGCTAGTGCTAGAGCCAGGGCTTTCCAGTTAGAACCCAGACCAGGGCTGAGCAAACCTGGAGACCTTGTCGAGCGAAGACGTAGGTTTGTTCCCAGGGTGATGTGGCAGCTGGGCTAACTGGGGCAGCAGCCATGCTAGTTCAAACAAGCAAGACATCCCCAGTGATGCCTCCCCTAGCTCTCCCCCAAGACACCCCGGTGGCTGTACAGCATCACACAGAACTAACTACATATCGGCATGGGAAGGCGGGGGGGCGGGGTGATAATGACAGACAGGAGCAAGCCCAGAGCTGACAGCGCCTGTCAGCCTTGGTAGAAGGCTCAGTGGGGAGGTGGATTTGACTGCCTCTGTTTCAGCCTGGCTGATGCCTGTGGGCCGAGCAGGGAGGGGCTGGACTGGAGTGAGCAGACCATGCGTAGGAGCTTAGCGGCTCCTTCCCAGTCCTCCGCTCTGCATTTGGCAGAGCCCAGCTGATATGGAGAAGCAGCTGGGAGCTGGTGTGGGCAGGTCTCAGTTGTTTCCAAAGTGGCAGAAGAAAATGGGGTATTAAGAAAGTGACCAAGCAGAGCTGTTTAATTTGCAGCACAGGAGAAGAGATCAACTCCCTGGGGTTCAAAGAGGTGTTTTCAGCATCAGGGACTGGCAAATGAATATCCCACAAGGAAGCCACCATTAACACCCTCCTGTCCAGCATTGCAATGCCTAAAGGAAAGAAAGCCAAGCAATGGCTGTGCCCCTCCCTGGGTCAGTCCAAGGCACCTGCAATGCAACTGAGGAAGCCATGAGGAGTCTTCTGGGAGGAGTCTGCCCAGAAGCTGGTGGGGTGCCAGTCACTCCTCTGATCACATGGCCGTAGGGCACGGACCTGGCTGCTCTTACTGGGCCATGGACATGGTCATAGCTAAGGCTAACCGAATACACCAGAGTATATGCAATTCACAGTTGGGAACACTGGAGGGAGCTCAGGCAAGACTAAGACCAATTTCAGAGATTTCAGTCACTTCTGCACACCTATGACTTTTCGAATCAGGGGTCTGATAGCACCTGGACTTGAGCAGACAGTGATTTACAAATGTGGCAGACGCGAGGTTTTGCCTGATGCAGGATTATGGCGGATCCTGTTCCGATGCTCCCAAAGTGGGAGCAGGGGTGAAAACGGTTGGCGAGGCCGGCAGCGTCAGCTGCTGTTGCAATGATGTTGTGTTGGGAGTGTGGGAGGGGAGGCATAGCAGAAGCATTGTAAATGTGGAAACAGAGGCACAGTGAACTCAAGTGACTTGGCTGAAGTAACACCGCAGAGCCAGGAATAATTCTGAGTCTCAGGCCTCTCTCCTAACTGTAACACACTGGTGGGAGCACGTATCAGTGCAGGAGAGCGTCTGGGTGCACAGCAAAATGACAAAGCAGCCCGCCCTTCAGGGTGCAGCATGGAGGCCTTGCAGTGAGTGAGTGGGAAAACACCTGGCACTGCGTTGGCTCCATCTGCTTGTGACCCACAGCCCATTCCTGGGGTGCAGTGCTTGTGCTGCGAGTAGCAACAGAGTGTGGGCTTGTTAACAGAGCATTTCACCGAAGGGACAATGATGTTGGTACCCCTTTATAGTGTTCGTGAGCATGGGAAACCCAGTTCAAATGAAGCCTGGGGCAAGGGAGGCTCCATCCAGGCAAGCTACTCCCAGGGCCACCACCACTGTCTGTGCCCTGCAGCAAGAGGCTCTCCAAGCTGACAGGCAGTGATTTGGCAGCCAACAGTCCATCTGCCCTTCACACAGTCCAGAGCCAAATCCTGCCCATCATTGTCACTTGCCTATATGTGCCAGCATGGCACCCAGACCCACCTCGCCTCCCTTTGCACAGGGAGCAGGGTTCCACCTCAGGAAGATTAGTTACTGCCAAGCCTGGGGCTTGCCACTTACTTTTCTCAATCACCATATGAAATGCAATCAAGGAAACATGCAGATGATTAAGAGAAACAACAGCAATCACAGCATGTGGGATACAGCGCCTTCACACACAGCGCCTTCGCTTGGGAGGGGGCAACATGAAAGGGGAGATGCTGTTATAGGAAGGTGGCAGCCATGAGACCTTGCTCCGCCTCCTATGTCCGTGTAAATAACTGGGACAAAGCCATCGCACACTGGGGCCTGGGGCTGCGACCATGCTGCCTTCCCAGGAAAGGCTGGGGAACCCAGGAGTGCTCAGCTCGAGGGTGGGAGAGGGGCAGGCGGGAGTGATGGAGAACGGGGTGATCAGGAGGGGGAGGAGGCAAGAGAGTGACTGGGTGGAGTGGACAGAACGAATCTGGGAGGTGACAGGGCTGTGGTTACATGCAAACAGCCTGTCATCGACACATCACAAAGCAATCAGCCCTTCTGCGAAGGGACGCTCGGTGCCACAAAAAGAGCTTACCCACAGGACTGTAGGCTGGGTCCTTGCTGCTTTCTTTAACTGCATCTCAAGGTGGAGAGAGGTGGGAGGGGGAGTCCCATTGCCTAAACAGGAAGAAAGGGTGGAACATGGCTCCATCCCATAATACTCTGGGTAACCCAGTTAACTTTATCACCACATGTTAGTCTAGAAGCCCTTCACACCTAGCTACTGTACATATATGGCACTCACAATGCTGGTACCTGAGCACCTCACAATCCCTAATGCATTTATCATAGAATCATAGAATATCAGGGTTGGAAGGGACCTCAGGAGGTCATCTAGTCCAACCCCCTGCTCAAAGCAGGACCAAGCCCCAACTAAATCATCCCAGCCAGGGCTTTGTCAAGCCTGACCTTAAAAACTTCTAAGGAAGGAGATTCCACCACCTCCATAGGTAACGTGTTCCAGTGTTTCACCATGCTCCTAGTGAAAAAGTTTTTCCTCATATCCAACCTAAACCTCCCCCACTACAACTTGAGACCATTACTTCTCATTCTGTCACCTGTTACCTCTGAGAACAGTCTCGATCCATCCTCTTTGGAACCCCCTTTCAGGTAGTTGAAAGCAGCTATCAAATCCCCCCTCATTCTTCTCTTCTGCAGACTAAACAATCCCAGTTCCCTCAGCCTCTCCTCATAAGTCATGTGTTCCAGGCCCCTAATCATTTTTGTTGCCCTCTGCTGGATGTTTTCCAATTTTTCCACATCGTTCTTGTAGTGTGGGGCCCAAAACTGGACACAGTACTCCAGATGAAGCCTCATCAATGTTGAATAGAGGGGAATGATCACGTCCCTCGATCTGGTGGCAATGCCCCTACTTATACATCCCAAAATGCCATTGGCCTTCTTGGCAACAAGGGCATACTGTTGACTCATATCCAGCTTCTCGTCCACTGTAATCCCTAGGTCCTTTTCTGCAGAACTGCTGCCGAGCCATTTGGTCCCTAGTCTGTAGTGGTGCATGGGATTCTTCCGTCCTAAGTGCAGGACTCTGCACTTGTCCTTGTTGAACCTCGTCAGATTTCTTTTGGCCCAATCCTCTAATTTGTCTAGGTCTCTCTGTATCCTATCCCTACCCTCCAGAGTATCTACCTCTCCTCCAGTTTAGTGTCATCTGCAAACTTGCTGAGGGTGCAATCCACACCATCCTCCAGATCATCGATAAAGATATTGAACAAAACCGGCCCAAGGACCGACCCTTGGGGCACTCCACTGGATACTGGCTGCCAACTAGACATGGAGCCATTGATCACTACCCGTTGAGCCGGACAATCTAGCCAGCTTTCTACCCACCTTATAGTCCATTCATCCAGTCCATACTTCTTTAACTTGCTGGCAAGAATACTGTGGGAGACCGTGTCAAAAGCTTTGCTAAAGTCAAGGAACAATACGTCCACTGCTTTCCCTTCATCCACAGAGCCAGTTATCTCGTCATAGAAGGCAATTAGATTAGTCAGGCATGACTTTCCCTTGGTGAATCCATGCTGACTGTTCCTGATCACTTTCCTCTCCTCTAAGTGCTTCAGAATTGATTCCTTGAGGACCAGCTCCATGATTTTTCCAGAGACTGAGGTGAGGCTGACTGGTCTGTAGTTCCCAGGATCCTCCTTCTTCCCTTTTTTAAAGATGGGCACTACATTAGCCTTTTTCCAGTCGTCCAGGACTTCCCCCGATAGCCATGAGTTTTCAAAGATAATGGCCAATGGCTCTGCAATCACATCCGCCAACTCCCACCCCTGCGGGGTAAGGCCGTGCTGTTAGGGGACTGCGGCCCAGAGAAACCCAAGCTCACCCAGGGAGTCTGTGGAGGCACAGGGAACTGAACCCATGTCTCCAGCTAGCTCCCTAACCACTGGACCATCCGCCTTCCCTCCCCTGCCTGCTGCAGACCCATGTGCTGAGTTCTGAGTGTAACGCAGGAGCCCATCAAACACATTCAGCCCCCGCCCCCCCCCCCGCCCTTTGCTATTGGCACTTCCCTTCAAGGGGAAAGCAGCCTCATCGCCACTCTGCTCTACCTCTCCTGAAGTGAGAGAGGCTGGCACATGGATGGCACTAGTAGCTGCTGCCCTCAGTTACACAGGCAGAGAGGTCAGGCTGAGTGCCTCTCCCCCCGGCAGCGCGCCGACAGGAGCGGGCCTGCACGCCGCTCACTTCTGACAGCTCCAGCAAGCGGAAAACCAAGGTCAGCCCAGTCAGCCGAGCCCAGCTTCCACTGGGATAATCACACTTCACGTGGTAGCAGATTCACCTCAAGTGACCTGGCAGGGGCCAAGAGAGGCTGATATATACAAGTATACAGCTGAGAAAGCATTTCTGGCCTCCACTGAGACTCAGTTGTGGTCCTACCCTGCCTCATGGCTTTAGCAAATTCCCTGCCTCACATCCCCCACCCCAAGTTCCTGTTCTAGAGAACTTTTATCCATCCAGAGTGAGGGGCCTTTGGTCTGATAGTTACCAGGCTTCAGAAATTCCACCCACCCCAAGGGGTAACCGTCTTTGTCTGGGTGAGTGTCACGGACTCCCCTCATTTTGTCACAGTGAGCAATACCTGTGTTACCCCCTCACCCCCACAAGCTACTGCTGTTTAATTCCCATTGCAATTCTTCATGTCCCGGCTGTGACACAGAGCCCCTAGCAAAGGGTCCCCTGTTCTTTGCAAACTTGGACCTCAGACCTGACAAACTCACTACACCAAATGCACATCTTGCAGGATATTTAGCCATAAACAGTAGCATGTGAGGTATCTGTAGAAAGCTTGTAACTTGTCAAAATTCATAGTCATTGCAAGATGTGTGTATGGGAAATAGTTAAGGAATAATGAAACTATATTGAAAGTGTGTTTTATGGACTTGGAGTAAAAGCTAGTGACCTGGGGCTATGTCTCAGAGATGGCCCACTCCAGCAGGAAGAAGTTGTCACCCCCACCCTGGTTAACCACTGGTGTAATGCAAGGCTCCATTCTTTAACCTTGCTCCATCCCAGGACTATCAAAAGGCTGTATCAGTACAGCAGAGGAGGAGCAAAGGCAGGGCTGTGTCTTCCATTGAGGAGTTCTCTTGGGGAGCGGGGATGTTCTCAGGAAAAATTGGATCTGGTTCCTGTGAAGCCAGCCAGAGCTGCAACAGGAGTGCTGGACGGGCATGGCAAGCCTCTGAGCCCTGACCCCTTTTCCCCGGCAGGAGCGCTGGGTGGGGACTGCAGGCAGAAGGGGTGGGGAGGGGCCCCCCACTTGCTCTGTCCCAGAAACCCACAAAACCATAATCTGCCTCTGCTCCGAGCCACAAATAGGGCCCTGCCTCTTTGACACTAGGTTGCTGGCTGTATTTCAAGGAATCCCTATTGAGGTTACAGGAACAAACCATCCCGATGTGTCGAAAGAATAGTAAATATGGCAGGCGACCAGCTTGGCTTAACGGTGAAATCCTAACGGATCTTAAACATAAAAAAGAAGCTTACAAGAAGTGGAAGGTTGGACATATGACCAGGGAAGGGTATAAAAATATTGCTCGGGCATGTAGGAATGAAATCAGGAGGGCCAAATCGCACCTGGAGCTGCAGCTAGCAAGAGATGTCAAGAGTAACAAGAAGGGTTTCTTCAGGTATGTTGGCAACAAGAAGAAAGTGAAGAAAAGTGTGGGCCCCTTACTGAATGAGGGAGGCAACCTAGTGACAGAGGATGTGGAAAAAGCTAATGTACTCAATGCTTTTTTTGCCTCTGTCTTCACTAACAAGGTCAGCTCCCAGACTGCTGCGCTGGGCATCACAGCATGGGGAGTAGATGGCCAGCCTTCTGTGGAGAAAGAGGTGGTTAGGGACTATTTAGAAAAGCTGGACGTGCACAAGTCCATCGGGCCAGACGAGTTGCATCCAAGAGTGTTAAAGGAATTGGCGGCTGTGATTGCAGAGTCATTGGCCATTATCTTTGAAAACTCGTGGCGAACGGGGGAAGTCCCAGATGACTGGAAAAAGGCTAATGTAGTGCCAATCTTTAAAAAAGGGAAGAAGGAGGATCCTGGGAACTACAGGCCAGTCAGCCTCACCTCAGTCCCCGGAAAAATCATGGAGCAGGTCCTCAAAGAATCAATCCTGAAGCACTTACATGAGAGGAAAGTGATCAGGAACAGTCAGCATGGATTCACCAAGGGAAGGTCATGCCTGACTAATCTAATTGCCTTCTATGATGAGATTACTGGTTCTGTGGATGAAGGGAAAGCAGTGGATGTATTGTTTCTTGACTTTAGCAAAGCTTTTGACACTGTCTCCCACAGTATTCTTGTCAGCAAGTTAAAGAAGTATGGGCTGGATGAATGCACTATAAGGTGGGTAGAAAGTTGGCTAGATTGTTGGGCTCAACGGGTTATGATCAATGGCTCCATGGCTAGCTGGCAGCCGGTGTCAAGTGGAGTGCCCCAGGGGTCGGTCCTGGGGCCGGTTTTGTTCAATATCTTCATAAATGATCTGTATGATGGTGTGGACTGCACTCTCAGTAAATTTGCGGATGATACTAAACTAGGAGGAGTGGTAGATACACTGGAGGGCAGGGATAGGATACAGGGGGACCTAGACAAATTAGAGGATTGGGCCAAAAGAAATCTGATGAGGTTCAATAAGGATAAGTGCAGGGTCCTGCACTTAGGACGGAAGAACCCAATGCACCGCTACAGACTAGGGACCGAATGGCTAGGCAGCAGTTCTGCAGAAAAGGACTTAGGGGTGACAGTGGATGAGAAGTTGGATATGAGTCAACAGTATGCCCTTGTTGCCAAGAAGGCCAATGGCATTTTGGGATGTATAAGTAGGGGCATTGCCACCAGATCAAGGGACGTGATCGTCCCCCTCTATTCGACATTGGTGAGGCCTCATCTGGAGTACTGTGTACAGTTTTGGGCCCCACACTACAAGAAGGATGTGGAAAAATTGCAAAGAGTCCAGCGAAGGGCAACAAAAATGATTAGGGGCCTGGAACACATGACTTCTGAGGAGAGGCTGAGGGAACTGGGATTGTTTAGTCTGCAGAAGAGAAGAATGAGGGGGGATTTGATAGCTGCTTTCAATTACCTGAGAGGTGGTTCCAGAAAGGATGGTTCTAGACTATTCTTAATGGTAGAAGAGGACAGGACAAGGAGTAATGGTCTCAAGTTGCAGTGGGGGAGGTTTAGGTTGGATATTAGGAAAAACTTTTTCACTAGGAGGGTGGTGAAACACTGGAATGCGTTACCTAGGGAGGTGGTAGAATCTCCTTCCTTAGAAGTTTTTAAGGTCAGGCTTGACAAAGCCCTGGCTGGGATGCTTTAATTGGGGATTGGTCCTGCTTTGAGCAGGGGGTTGGACTTAGATGACCTCCTGAGGTCCCTTCGAACCCTGATATTCTATGATTCTATGATTCTATGACAGGATCCTCCGCTGCTGCCCTCCACCACAAGCGCTTCACTTCCCCCAGCACCCACACTCTGAACAAAGAAGTAACTCAGAGGCTGCTCTGCTTCTCACTGCCTGTTTCTAGATTGAATCTGGCAGCAGCTCATGGGCTGCCTGGCTCCCTTCCTTCCCCCTCCCATCCTGTTAAAGAGGCAACAGAACCTGAGCAACTCTGCCTGCCCTGTTACTCTCAGGGTTCCCTGCCTCCCTCCTGCCTGAGCCCTGGCTATTAGTGAGCCTTGGCTTATTCATTCGCACGTCTTAGCGTATAGCGTGACATGGCTTCCAGGGATAAGTCTACACTTCAAAAAAACCCAAACCCCAAACCAAACCATATCAGAGCCTGGGTCAACTGACTTGGCCTAGCGGGGCTCATGCTATGGAGCAGACAGCGGTGCAGACATCCTGCTCATGTTGGAGCCAGGCTCTGAAACCCCGCAAACAGTGAAACCCCGCAAACAGTGAAATCTTCGGTGAGCTTAAACTCAACAAGGAAGCTTACAAGAAGTGGAAACTTGGAGAGATGACTCGGGAGGAGTATAAAAATATTGCTCGAGCATGCAGGGGTATAATCAGGAAGGCCAAAAAGCAACTGGAGTTGCAGTTAGCAAGGGATGTGAAGGGTAACAAGAAGGGTTTCTACAGGTATGTTAGCAACAAGAAAAAGGTCAGGGAAAATGTGGGACCCTTAATGAATGGGGGAGGCAACCTAGTGACAGAGGATGTGGAAAAAGCTGATGTACTCAATGCTTTTTTTGCCTCGGTCTTCACAGACAAGGTCAGCTCCCAGACTGGTGCACTGGGCAACACATGTTGTATGGGGGAGGAGGTGAGCAGCCCTCAGTGGTGAAAGAACAGGTTAAGGACTATTTAGAAAAACTGGACATTCACAAGGCCCTGGTCCAGATTGAATGCATCCGAGGGTGCTGAGGAAATTGGCTGATGTGATTTTAGAGCGATTGGCCATTAGCTTTGAAAACTCGTGGTGATCAGGAGAGGTTCTGGGCAATTGGAAGAAGGCTACTATAGCGCCCATCTTTAAAAAAGGGAAGAAGAAGAACCGGGGAACTACAGACCAGTCAGCCTCACCTCAGTCCCTGGAAAAATCATGGAGCAGGTCCTCAAGAAAACCATTTTGAAGCACTTGGAGGAGAGGAAGGTGATCAGGAACAGTCAACATGGATTCACCAAGGGCAAGTCATAGAATAGTAGGGTTGGAAGAGACCTCAGGAAGTCATCTAGTCCAATCCCCTTTTCAAAGCAGGACCAACACTAACTAAATCATCCCAGCCAAGGCTTTGTCAAACCAGGCCTTAAAAACTTCTAAGGATGGAGATTCCACCGCCTCCCTAGGTAACCCATTCCAGTGCTTCACCACCCTCCTCATGAAATAGTGTTTCCTAATATCTAACCTAGACCTCCCCCACTGCAACTTGAGACCATTACTTCTTGTTCTGTCATCTGCCACCACTGAGAACAGCCAAGCTCCATCCTCTTTGGAACCCGCCCCCCTTCAGGTAATTGAAGGGTGCTATCAAATCCCCCATCACTGTTGTCTTCTGAAGATTAAATAACCCCAGATTCCTCAGCCTCTCCTCTCAAGTCATGCCTGACCAACCTGATTGCCTTCTATGATGAGATAACTGGCTCTGTGGATGAGGGGAAAGCAGTGGACATGTTATTCCTTGACTTTAGCAAAGCTTTTGATATGGTCTCCCACAGTATTCTTGCCAGCAAGTTAAAAAAGTATGGATTGGATGAATGGACTATAAGGTGGATAGAAAGCTGGCTAGATTGTCGGGCTCAACGGGTAGTGATCAATGGGTCGATGTCTAGTTGGCAGCCGGTATCAAGCGGAGTACTCCAGGGGTCGGTCCTGGGGCCAGTTTTGTTCAAAATCTTTATTAATGATCTGGATGGTGGGATGGATTGCACCCTCAGCAAGTTCGCAGATGACACTAAACTGGGGGGAGAGGTAGATACGCTGGAGGGTAGGGATAGGGTCCAGAGTGACCTAGACAAATTGAAGGATTGGGCCAAAAGAAATCTGATGCGGTTCAACAAGGACAAATGCAGAGTCCTGCACTTAGGATGAAAGAATCCCATGCACCGCTACAGGCTGGGGACCAACTGGCTAAGCAGCAGTTCTGCAGAAAAGGACCTAGGGGTTACAGAGGATGAGAAGCTGGGTATGAATCAGCAGTGTGCCCTTTTTGCCAAGAAGACTAATGGCATATTGGGCTGCACTATTAGGAGTACTGCCAGCAGATCAAGGGAAGTGATTATTCCTCTCTATTCAGCACTGGTGAGGCCACATCTGATGTATTGCGTCCAGTTTTGAGCCCCCCACTACAGAAAAGATGTGGATAAATTGGAGAAAGTCCAGCCAAGGGTAACGAAAATAATCAGAGGGCTGGGGCACATGACTTACAAGGAGAGGCTGAGGGAACTGGGCTTATTTAGTCTGCAGAAAAGAAGAGTGAGGGGGGATTTGATAGCAGCCTTCAACTACCTGAAGGAGGGTTCCAAAGAGGATGGAGCTCAGCTGTTCTCAGTGGTGGCAGATGACTGAACAAGGAGCAATGGTCTCAAGTTGCAGTGGGGGAGGTCTAGGTTGGATATTAGGAAACACTATTTCACTAGGAGGGTGGTGAAGCACTGGAATGGGTTACCCAGGGAGGTGGTGGAATCTCTATCCTTCGTTTTAAGGCCTGGCTTGACAAAGCCCTGGCTGGGATGACTTAGTTGGTGTTAGTCCTGCTTTGAGCAGGGGGTTGGACTAAATGATGTCCTGAGGTCTCTTCCAACCCTTATCTTCTATGATTCTATGATCTCAGAGCCTGGGCTTTTTTTAGTAGAGCAGTGGGTGAAAACCAATGGCTGGTGCAAAGGGCAGATGTTTTAGGGCATGAAACAAGCAAGACTGTGGATAATTTCCCCAGAAAGGAGGAGTTGACACTAGTTCATTAATTTACCAGGAGTTCACCAAATTCTACATAGCATGGGCCACATCTTAATAGAGAGATTTTCCTGTGGCCACCTCCCCACTCATTGCCCCTCCCCCACATCTCCTCCCATTCCCATTCCTTGTCCCCCACTTTTCCTGCCATTCCCCTTCGCCTGCCCCAGCCATCTCTCCCACTCCTCATCCTCACCTCCCATCCCATTCCCCACTGACCATCACCCTGGCATCTGGGCACATATTGCTTCCTACAGTTGGTACTGCACCACCCCCATACTAGTTTTAGGATCTCCATGAACTAACAAGGTAAAAATGTCCCTGATCATAAAACCTTTGGACTCAATCCTGCGGTCTTTCCTCAAGTGTGTAATTTCCCTAGCTTCAGTCAGTAAGCATTGGTTGCAGGACCAAGGCTCTTAACTAAGGGGAATCATAGAATCATAGAATATCAGGGTTGGAAGGGACCTCAGGAGGTCATCTAGTCCAACCCCCTGCTCAAAGCAGGACCAATCCCCAACTAAACCATCCCAGGCAGGGCTTTGTCAAGCCTGACCTTAAAAATATCTAAGGAAGGAGATTCCACCACCTCCCTAGGTAACGCATTCCAGTGTTTCACCACCCTCCTAGTGAAAAAGTTTTCCCTAATATCCAACCTAAATCTCCCCACTGCAACTTGAGACCATTACTCCTTGTTCTGTCATCAGCTACCACTGAGAACAGTCTAGATCCATCCTCTTTGGAACCCCCTTTCAGGTAGTTGAAAGCAGCTATCAAATCCCCCCTCATTCTTCTCTTCTGCAGACTAAACAATCCCAGTTCCCTCAGCCTCTCCTCAGAAAGTCATGTGTTCCAGTCCCCTAATCATTTTTGTTGCCCTTCGCTGGACTCTTTGCAACTTTTCCACATCCTTCTTGTAGTGTGGGGTCCAAAACTGGACACAGTACTCCAGATGAAACCTCACCAATGTCGAATAGAGGGGAACGATCATGTCCCTCGATCTGGTGGCAATGCCCCTACTTATACATCCCAAAATGCCATTGGCCTTCTTGGCAACAAGGGCACACTGTTGACTCATATCCAGCTTCTCGTCCACTGTAACCCCTAGGTCCTTTTCTGCAGAACTGCTGCCGAGCCATTTGGTCCCTAGTCTGTACCGGTGCATGGGATTCTTCTGTCCTAAGTGCAGAACTCTGCACTTGTCCTTGTTGAACCTCATCAGATTTCTTTTGGCCCAGTCCTCTAATTTGGCCGAGTCCTCTAATTTGAATGTAGGATCAAAAGATCACATGAATCTTTGGGTTTGTTTTCTTCATTTAGATTAGTAGTAGATTCCTCAGTCTCTAACACCCTGCATGAATGAAGCAGAGAATGAGCCTGATGGGCATTCGTGGTATTGTTTCTCAGCCTGTCTGGCCCATCCCAGGAGCTCTCAAATTCATGGGCTGCTCAGTTCATTGGGTTTGCAATGAAGACAAGAAGTGTGTGTTTGCACCTGGCTGGAGTGAAAGTAGCAGCTGTCAGACCTGCCCATGAGGAAGGAGGAACTCTGAACAACGCTCATATACCACTCCAGATATTTCACTGGCTCTTGGAGGCACAGCACTAACTGAATTATAAGGTCTCCTTTGGCCATTGTGTTTTGCAGACAGAAGAGTGTGAAGGGAAATGTAGGATTCTTTCCAGACTGGAACATTCACAAATCACTTTGTAGTTCAGTGATAAGGAGCCTTGTAATCTTCTCTACACTAGCAATTAACAGCGCTGCAACTTTCTCACTCAGGGGCGTGAGCGTTGCCAGAGTAGACTAGCCCTTTGGGAAGTTGCCAGGTCAAATAATTCACTAGGTTTGCAAAATGAAAGAAGAGGCCCAGGTCAGAGCTTAGGTTTGGAGTCACACATGAACCAAAGAGCCCCCAGTTTTGGTGAGGAAGCATCACAGTTTAAAGCTGGATCTGTATCTGCGTGCGGTAGCTAGACCCTGTCTCTATAATAGGCCAAACCCCTGGATCCAAGCACCCCCATAGCACTGGGTGAAAAGAGGTGGGGCAGGGCGTATTAAATCCAAGATTAGCATCCTGGGCTCATCTCTTTTGCACTCCCTCTTCTTCAGAGATAGAGTACAGGGGCCTGCTTCTCCTCTTTCTCATAATTCCATTGGCATCAGTGGAGCTACACTCCTCCTGATTTACTCCAGTGTGAGTTGGGAATCAGGGCCCAAGCATCTCTGTATAAGGCACCTGACTATGCAAATGTACAAGGTGTGAGCTGTTGAGAAAGTCTAGCACTCCGACTGGCTGAATAGCTCATACTATTGTTTAGAAAAAAGCAGGTCACTATTAATTAAATATGGATGGATGATGCTTAAGTCGTTTGGGATGTATCCATTCCACGTGACAGTTGCCATGACAAAATTAAACATGCTCTTGGCTACCATTTGCGAAAGCCAATTACACCCTTTGAGATCTGTAATTGCTATGGTGACACACAACAGTTTGCATCACAAGTGGCTCTATATACCTGAGCACGGCTGGGAGATAAAGGGAAAAAGATTTTCTAAGCATTAGTGGAATTTTTTAATTGATTTGCTGTGGCTACCTTCACAACCACTGTGTGTTAACTTAGAATGAAATTCACTTCTGTGCAGAGGTCAAGCATAATGCCCAGGCACTACATAAGTTTTCAGAAGGACATAAGCAAAAGAAGCACAGTCTGGTATCCAACTAGTACACTAACCTAAGGCCTGTGAGACCCAGGTTCAAGTTTCTGCTCTGCAAGAAACTTTCTATGAGAGCCAGGACAAGCCTTTTGGTGCCCCAGTTCCCTGGGGGATAATAGCACTGTCATACCTTGCAGGGAGCTTGTGAGGATAGCTATATTAAAGATGATGAGGTGCTCAGATAGCACACTGATCCGGGCAACAAGCAGATAGTGAGTGATGTCTAGGCTTTATGCTGATTCTTTGCACAGGGGTGAATTTCAGCTGGTGTGAATATTCTACTGAGTTTACTAGCAGAAATGGTCAGGGAATTTTGAACGAGTCTTGACAAATCTACTTGGCCAGCCAATTTTTTAATTAAATAATTGTATTTGCAGCAGGAATCTCATTCTAAAAGTGATGCCAGACCTGCCAAGAGCTTCAGCCAAAACACCCAACACATTTCTATTTAAATCACACAGTCTAGACTGGGGATTTGCTCTGATTACAGCCATGAGTATAGGCGAGCCATGAGTATAGGTGCTTACATGGTGCTCACCCTGGGGGTTTGAGAATGGGGCAGCCCCACTGGTGGAGAGAGTGGCTTTGCCTGTCTGTATGAAGGGTCGCACCTGTACAACTGCAATGTTAGCAGCAATGAGAGAAAGACCCCCAGGGCAGACATGGCCTAAGGGTGGGGTAGGGACTCTGTGCAAATGGGAGAGGAATTGCCATTAGCTCCCACCAGCATCAGGGAGCGGAGCTGGCAGTGGCAGCCATCACTTCATCACATATATGCTAATTCCAAACCCTCCCTTCATTGCTCTGCTCTTTCCCAACCACCCAGGGTGGAATTACTCTACTCCACCCCCCGACCCACCCAATGAATTAATCTGCTGCCCCCAACACAGACAGACCCCGCCCCTCGCACCAATTAATCAATCTGCTGCCTTATTACCAACCCCACAGCTTTAAAACTCACAAGACTGGGTTTAAAACTGAAGGTTAGACTGTGCTGAATTTGGATTTCAAACATCCCTGCTTCCCCCTGGCACCATGCAGGTGTCACAAGCAGTGTCATCAACTCTCTCAAATCTATGGGGTGAGGGGATTCGGGCCCCACATCAAGAGCTTTTGTGGCCCTCCGATGGCGGGGACCCTCCAACTTCTCCCCAAGCCCCAGCACACCATTAATCCTGTGCTCCCCCCAACCCCACATCTTCCTCTCCCCCAGCCCTGCAATTCATTATGCAGCCACATCAGTCCCCACCCCATCTGTCTGTCTCCTGGAGCCTCAGCCCTGCTCCTCCTGGGACTCGTCACCCTCTGCTTCCCCTTCCCAGGGCTTCAAAGAGGAGATGCAGACTGACCCACTACTTGCAGGAGGGTGGGAAGCAGAGCCACCCTGAGCCGAGGGGCAATTTTTGCTCCCTCCTCCCCTACCCCAAAACAACTCTGAGCTCCTGAGGAACGGATGGGGCGGGGAAGCGCTTCTGTCACTCTGATTGGCTGCATACAAGTATATTCACTTACTGCTGTAGCGCCCCCCTCCCCCGGAACAGGTCATGGCCTTGCAGGGTCTTCACCTTTAGCACCCCTGCTGTTCACCCCGTTGGCCCTGTGAGGGCCTGGCTCTGTGCACAGCCGAGCTCCCTGGGCTCTGGCTCAGCCATGGTTGATCCAGACCCCTGCCACGGTAACAAAGGCCAAGCATCCCAAGAGATCCTTCCACCCCTTTGGGGCTGTTCCTCAACCCACCCAGTCCTCATCCCCACCCTGGGCTCAAGAGTCTTTGTGCTTGGGTTTGTACGCCCCTGCCTTGGGGCTTGGAGGGGAACCCAGACCCACCCTCTGCCAGTCGATCGAGATCTCCGGGCTGCTAAAAGTCCAGCAAAGCAGGGCTCAGGCAGGCTGCCTGCATGCCGTGGCCCAATGCTGCTCCCAGAAGCAGCCAGCTGCTGGCACGTCTCTTTGGCCCCTGGCCGGGTGGGAGGGGAGGAGGAGGCTCCATCTGCTTCCCCCACCCCCAGCACTGTCCCTGCAGCTCCCATTGGCCGGGAACCGGGCAATGGGAGCTGCAGGGATGGCATTTGGGGGTGGGAGCAGTGCACGGAGACACGCTGTCCCACTCCCCCCGCTGGTGTGCAGAGACGTGACAGCAGCCGGCTGCTTCCAGGAGCAGCGTGGGGCTATGGCAGGCAGCCTTGCCTAAGCCCTGCTACACCGCTGACTGGGAGCCACCTGTGGTAAGCACCTCCCAGCCAGAGCCTGCACTTTACACCCCTTCCTGCACCCCAACCCCCCCGCCCCAGGTCAGAATCCCCTCCTGCACCAAACTCCCTCCCAGAGCCCACACCCCTCACCCTCTCCTGCACCCCAACACTCTGCTCCAGCCTAGAGTCCCCTCCTGCACCCAAACTCCCTCCCAGAAAGAAACTAATATAACAGGTGTTCTCAGGTAAGAAGTAGGCTATTTTGAATTAACTTAGCTATATTCTACATGTTTTGAGACTGAAATGTAACCACAGAATGGCTTTAGGTAATTAAAAGGCAAGTTTAGTATAGCATTAATAGCCTCGATGCCATAATTGTGATCATTTTGTTTTAAATTAGGAAAAAAGACTTGAATACAGGGGTCCCACAAAATCTAATAGCCCTGGGCCCACAGGAGAGTTAATCTAGCCCTGTCTCCACCCCTCCAGGTGCAGGGTGTGCCCCAGAAGGGATGGGGCAGCAAGGAGTCTCTCACTCCTCTCCTTCCTGGCTGGGAGTTTCACGTGCCTCCCTTTATCCTCACCCCTGCCCTGGAGGAAGGGAGCAGTGCCAGGAATGGGAGAGACAAAGCTGCTCCTGAGCAGGAGAACTCAGGAGACTCAGGGGTGCACCTGGCCCTTTAAGAGATGGCCGGGTTGGGAGGCAGCTGTGAGAGCTCCACTTGCTGGGGAGTGGGGAGAGATGCCTTATAGCACATGGAGTAGCTCTGTCTGGCTGCCTTTCTCCAGGAGATGAGGTAATAGGAATGACAGCCAATCAGAGAGTGTTTGCTGAAGATTGACAGGTTTTCTCCATAGAAGGGGCTGAACACTTGCCATCAAGAGGGGGTGGGAACCCCTAGAGGTGGCAGTCAGGGTTATGCCCAGCCAGCTAGGGATCAGGAACGTGTCACAGGCCCCATAGATCCAGTCCAATCTTTTAGGTGTGAAATTCTCACCATGACCTGCTCACTCCCCAGGAATCATTTGCAGAGGTGATCCGGCCAGTCGCCCCGAAGGACAAATACTCCAGAGAAACTGGCCTCCTGTTCACAGCTAATGCATGAAAAGGAGGTGACAGTCATGGCATAAATGGTTTGCTATGAATTATTCATCCAGCCCTGGCTCTGAGGCTGGTTCCATGTTATAATATCCCTCCCCTGAAGACAAGAGACAGATCGGAGGGAACAACAACAAAAATGTCTGGCCCTGAACTCTTAGCCCTTCCAGGAAAACGCAACTTCAGAATTCAAGCTTGGAGACAGATCTGATCCAAATACCTGGATCCAAACAGCAGAGAGTCTCATGACTCCAGGAGCTGGAACTTTAAAAAAAGACCAGGTATCATGAGATGCATGATTAAATTGTGAAAGTTGGCAACACTGTCCTTGTGGCACTGTCCCTCACCCTTGTGAAGGGTAATCTGCAGATCCAGGATCCATATTGGGCTGGGAGTGAATTCCCAGTTCTACCCTGATCTGCTGTGTGCACCAGTGGGGAAGTCTCTTCACCCCTCTGTGTGTCAGTTCCTTAATTGTAAAATGGGCAAGGCTTGAACTGGAAACAAGTGTGGTGGTGCTCTCCCAAGATCCACCCACAAGCCAAGCTCCACTTGAGATTCCTAATTTCCAACGTGAGATGCCCTCAGCAGATTGTGCAAATATTCAAGATATGACCAAGCAGGCTCCATGTCCTCTACAAACTTGGCTGCCCTTCACTGGGTCTCAGACGATCCCTTGGAGAGGTCAGATTAAGACAAAAGTGCAATAAACTCATGCCAGAGCCCTGGCTTCCAGAGACCTGTGAGAACCCTGGAGTCTGAGCTTTCATTTAAAAATCATTATTTTTCTAGCTCTCGTTGTTGCAAAGAAAACCCTGTAAACATGAGTCAAGTGTAATCAACACAGTGCTGTCTGCCTGAGTTTGCAGACAGTATCTGGCAGAGAGATCAACAGCATTCACTAGAGCTGGAGAGGAAGCCGGCTGGCCTCACACCCAGTATTGGAGCAGACCTGGCCCCTGCTGCTCAGGTGAGCTGCCTAGCTGGAGCATAGGCTGCCCCATATAGTTTGAGTGGGATTGTCTCCCACTTGGTGAGGCTCAGCTCCACCCCGGGGCATGGACCCACCCCTCTGAGCTTTTTGAATCCACAGGGCCTATGGGGGCCAGTGTGGTGGTCCTCCCCTAGATGCCATCCACTTGTAGCACCAAAATGAGATGCCTCTCATGGGATATTCTGCAAGTCTGCAATCCTCCCCCCCTTTACTTATTTGTTTGGATCAGCAGTGAAGCGGTTAACTATACCACCATGTAAAGTCCACACTCCATTGAGAGGAATGGGGCAGTTCACCCCTCGCAGAACTATTGCTCCAAGCTCTCTGCAGCTGCAGAGTACAGTAAGCTGTCATCACAGTTTACTGTCATTTTATGTTTTCAGGGTATTCTCAGCAGCCAGAAGGGACACCCACTTACTCACCTTATGGTAACTGCGTCTTCCAAGTGTCCTGACCATGAGAATCCCAGTTGTGGTCTGCATGCACCTCATATGTGCAAGATGGGAATCTGTTGACTAGCAGTGTGAGCGGGGGCATTCCCTGGGCCCTGCATGTCTTCCCCCTACTCTCACCTAAGAGCATGTAGGGCATAGTGGTTCGAGTTCCCTTGCTAATGCAGAATAGCAGTAAAGATGGACTCTGAAGGAGTGGGAATGGAGGACAGGTTGTGGGATCTGCACAGACAAAACATAGAGCTTGTCTCTATGAACTCTTAATTTGTGACAAGCTGGAGTGTAAATCTACCCTGCACTAGCCTGCTGCACATTGGCTGTGTGGACCCTATTGCTGCCCACTACAAGTTCCTCCAAGCACTTCGATCTATCCTACTTTGAAATGGAAGTATATTAAAGTGCACTAGGGAACTGCAACAGCAGTGTCCACACGGACAGGCCATGCATGGCAGCCTAGATCAGGGTAGATTTACACCCCAGCTTGCCGTGAATTCAGTGTTCAAGTAGACAAGCCCACAGTTACTGTAAGGTCAGTGTCCATTTTATCTTCTTCAGGTCTTTGTCTGTTTGGATCGCACTTATGGTGACTAGCTAGCAGCTTCCAGATTAATGTGAGGAAAGTCTGAGAAGTTCTACCTACTGCTCTCCCCAATGAGGTATTTGATCGAATTGCCAGATCCAGGGTGTAATGTTTGGTAAAGGCATCTGCTGAGCTCTAAGTGGCTGCCCTGCAGATCGCTGATATAGGAATATTGCCTGGGCCCTAGCTGAGTGGTCCTTGATTCGTGAGAAAAAGGGAATATCTGCTAGGACATGTCTACAAACACAACAAATTTCTACAGCCACAGCTGCATCAGTCATGAGTCTGAGAAGGTGCAATCCCTGACCAGCAGAGCTGTGCTGGCCAAAGTCCCTAGTGTAGGTGAGTTACATTGTCAAAACTGCGTTTTCATAGCTTGTTTGACGTGTTGTGACTAGAATAAGCTATACCAGCAAAAGGGCAGTTTTGCTGGGATAAACTGCATCCACACTAGGAGCTGGTATAGTAGACTGGTATAGCTATCCCAGCAAAGGACTTCTAGGGTATACATGGCCCTAGTTTGTAATAAATCGGAATGCACTGAGTGATCCACTTGGGTAATCTCTGGGAAGAGATGCTCTGACCTTTCACAGCTTTCCCTAATGCCGCAAATAAATGGGGTGATTTCCTGAATGGCTTTGTCTTGTCTAAGCAATATAGGGCAGCACTGGAGACATCTGAAATTGGGAGTTGTTTTCTCTTGGGCTTGAGTGGTTTGGGAAAGAAAACAGTTTGGCTGATGGCTTGGTTTAAGTGAAAATTAGACGCTACCATGGTGAGGAACCTCGGGCAGGGGTTTCAGCACCACCTTACCCTTGCGCAGGCAGTAAGGGAGGGGTCTGCCATTTGTATCTGAATCGCGTTAACACTACTGGCTGAGTAGGCAGTCACCAGAAGGTGGTTTTTTGAGTGTTAAATCGTGAAGAGAGAACGTCCATCAATGTTCAAAGATGGGTACCAAAAGACCCATCAGAATTACATGAATGTCCCAGGGCGGGAGGCTCTGGAATGGGAGAAAGGCATGAACAGGTTTTTTTAGAAATTCTGAAACAGTGGCATGAGGGACCACTGCATGAGTTTGAATAGGAGGGCAGCAAGCTGAAATGGCAGCTAGGTGCACTCTGATGGCAAGGCTTGAGTTTGAGCATGCCATCCAGAATTTTGGGGGTAGAAGCTCACAAAGGGTTCAGATCTTGTTGTGAAGCTCAGATGGAAAATCTCTCCCACTTCGCTTTGCAGACTGATCGTGTAGAGGGCTTCCTGCTCTGTATCAGGAGCTCTTGGATTTCTGTGGCACAATCCCTGTCTGTTGTGCTCAGCCAGCCAACTTCCAGACCATCAGGGCAGAGATATTTGGAGAATTTGCCCTTGATTCTGGGACAGCAAGTCTGGCAGCGTGGGGAGAGAGCGTGGCAGCTGCTTGAACAGATGCAGTAGATCTGGGAGCCAATGCCTTCTGGCCCAATAAGGGGCCACTGAGGCTGCATCCTGATCTTGTTTATGACCTTGAGTATGAGGGGGGTGGTATGACAAGCATAGGGAAGACATTGAGACCAGGGGATGAGAAAAGCATACTGGAGGGAGCCTGGGCCAGTCCCTGCTATGGAGCAGATGAAAGGGTATTTGTTGTTCTTATTGGTGGCAAAAAGACCTATGATGGGGGAGGCCCAGCTGTGGAATACAGGTTCAAGAATGGAGTGCTTCAGTGAGCACTCCTGGTTGGCTGGGTACCGTCTTTTGAGGTAACCTAGTAGACTAGATCATTGTTTGTCCCTGATAGGTGAAGGGCCGTGGGAGTTATCGTGTGAAGATGGCACCATTTCCACAGCTGACTCACTTCCTAACTGAGAGAGGATGAGCAGGCACTCCTGGTCCATTGATACAATACATTGCTGAGGCGTTGGCTGTCAGGATCTGTACAGTGGCCCCCCCTGCCAGGAGCAGTAGACTGGCTCTACTGCTGAATCATCCCACAGCACATGGATAAGGGGTGAGAACTCTTCCCTGGACTATATACCTTGGATGTATCAGTTGTTTAGCGGAGCTCCCCCATCTGTCCTAATGGAAACACCTGCAATTAGTGTGATGGTGGGAGGAGAGGTGCAAAATGGTACCCCCTTTTGCAGACTGGGGGTTCCCCACCAATGCAGGGAAGCTACTAAAGGAGTTGGGCCCATGGGGTGAGTGCCCAAATGGTGGTTGGTTGGTTGGTTAGTAAGCAGGCCTCAGCCAGCTTTGGAGAGGGGGATGTGAAGTCTGGTAAGAGATGTCACAGAAGTGCACAGCGTATGTGGCCTAATAGTTTGAGACAGGTCTTGCTGTTGTTGCAGGGTTTCCCTGAGGGTGGAGACCAGGGATGTGATGTCCTGAAATCTGTCCAGAGAGAGGTATGCCTTTGCTGATTTGGAACGAAGAAGGGCCTCCATACGTTCTATGGACTATGCTGGAGTGAGGGATGACTTGTAATTCATTCTCAGTCCTAAGGAGTGGTTCAGATTAAGGACTATGGAGAGAGCATTGGAAGCTTCCTGATGGGGAATAACCTCTTAGAAGCCATTTGTCCACGCCCAGGTAGAGCTGTATTCCTTCTCCCAGGTGGGCCCCTACTACTGCCTAGCTTTTCTGAATACTCTCAGGGCAGTAGAAAGGCTGAGCAACAGTACCATGTACAGGGAGTGGTCATGTCCCAAAGTGACTGGAGATACTGTTTAGTCAGAAGAATTGCTATGTGAAAATAAACATCTTGGAAGCTGAGAGCAGCAAACCAATCCTAAGGGTCTAATGAGGGGATGATGGAGGCTAGAGTCACTATTCTGAACTGGAGTCAGTATGTCAATCTGTTCAGTAGCCTCAGGCCCATGTTAAGAAGTATTTGTGACATTCTATACCTTGACGGAGCAACCTGTAACCCCCATATTCCTCATTTATATATAATTGTGATCTTGCACATAAAGCAGGCCATGTGAGGTATCAGGGGAAAGGTTATGATCTGTTGAAAGCCACTATTCTATCAAAATATGTATATCATTAACACATATGAAGTTATGAGAATTGTGTTGTATGCTTCCCACTAAAATATGCTGTAGGTTTGGGAAGTGCCCAGATACTAGCTCTCCAGAGACAATGCCGAGGAAGGACAGGGAGTACCAATGCCCGGGAGGGTGTCAAACAACCATTAACAGCCATTGTCCAGCAAGGGAGCTACAATTCAATGATTCACCTGCCACACCAGGGGAATTGCTCAGCCGTGCCTGGGGACTCAGCAATGCTCACCAGACATGCCTGGACTTCTATTCTCCAAGCACATGGGACCGAGGGTATAAAACAGAACACAGGGTCACATGCTTGGCCTTTCTCCTGTCCTCACCTATGCTGCAAGCAACAAAGACACTCAGAAGACTGAAGACTCCAACAAAGGAGACTGGCCCAGGTTTAAGGGACAAACCTGTATATTAAGGACTGCAATATCCAGTGGGGTGAGAAAACTACTTAATCTAGATGTTGCCCTGTCTAATAGGGTTGAGAATTTAGACTACGTGCTTATATTTTCTTTTCTTTTGGTACCTAACTCTGACTTTTTGCCTATAATTTATAATCACTTGACATCTATCTTTTGTAGTTAATAAATTTATTTAACTGTTTATCTTTACCAGTGAATTTGCCTGAAGTGTTTGGTAAGGGTGCTTGCTCTGGTTTATAAAGGCTGGTGTATATCCACTTTCCATTGATGAAGTGGTGAACAAATTAATAAATTTGCACTGCTCATCTTGATGTGGCTCCGGGAGCATTCATGCAATCTATCTGGGTGTGGGGCTCCACATGCTGTTTTTCTGAGTGATAATAGCACCTGGAGGGGTTTGCTGCTTGTCACTAGCAAAGCACTGTGAGACACAGCCCAGGCTGGAGAGTTAAGGCGGCACAGTGGTCCCACAGTCCCAGGCTGCACCCCGGGGATCCCATCACAGTATTTACCCTTTTTTTCTGGGGATAAAGAAGCAGCGAGAATAAAAACCCTTCCCTTTCATTTTGGATTGTTCAAAATGGTTAGTTTCGATTTTGACTTTTTAAAATTGTATGTTATAACAAAGAATGTAATTCAAAACATTAAACAATTTGAAATGAAGTCATTCTCAAAAGAAAACTGGAACTTTTTGTTCCAAAATATGTCAAAACGGGATGTTCTACATTGTCAGAAATCCCCCCCCCCCCCCGCCCCAAACAAAATTTTGGCAAAATTGACACAAATTCATTAATCATTTAAACTTTGATGGACCTGCATTTTCTGATGAAACTCCAATCTAAAGTTTTCTGACCAGCTCATCTCCTAGCCAGTTTGGAGGCCTAAGAACAGCTGACTGTCCAGGTTTCAGACTGGAACCAGGAGCCTGTAGGGTAGAGTTCCTGCTTATAGGGGCAGTTAATGAGAGGGATTGCTGGGAGAAGAGTCCCTTTTGATGTCAGAGGAATGTCTTTCCAAAACCTTTCTTTTCCCTCATTGTCTGCTCTAGTAGGTGGAGCTTTAGCCAAGTATCTCTGGAGTAGCAAGTGGAGTGAAGAAGGACCAGAACAATGAGCAACAGTCCCGGACGTGGCACTTGCCCAAACAGAACAGACACTGACTGTGCCCATGGATTAGAGAGATGAGTCCTTCGCACAATGGGCATGGTTTAAAGCTAGAGGATTGAGGCTCAGTCTTTAAGCAGGAAGGCATTGACTAATAGCCAGAAGAAATGACAGATTTTAGAGAATGAAAACAAAGAAGGGGCTGCCAATAAGGCAGAAATATCTCACTGAACTGAGCTTTACAAAAGGATTGGGTAAAAGGTGCTGTGAGGTAGCAGGTGGACACAGCTGAGCTCCACCTCGCTGCCACAGGCAGTAAGAGGGAACTAAGAGGTGGTTGGGCTTCTGTGTACCCTTGGCTGGGGGGCATGAGGACATGCAGGTGTGGCTCCAGTAGAAACTGCTGGCTCAAGAACCCAATCTCACCTGCATGAGATGCATGAACACCTAGAGTGGGATCCACACACACAAAGACTCAAGGGAGAACTTCCTTTTTTTAAAGAAATGAAATTTAGATTCTGGAGGACAAATTCATCCTCAAAACGTGTGCCATGTGTACATTTCAGCATTGCCCAGTCGTGAAAATGGGGATTCAATATTTCCTTTCTCCCGACTTTTCTCTGGTTTTTATGCAGAGCATAAACTCTTGGCAGCAAGGACTGCTTCTCACTATGTGCTTGTATGAGCTCCAAACTCAGCTGGGGTGTCCCAGCTCTCCAGTAACACAAATACGAATCCCTATAAGCAGCTATCATGTTTCCTCTTGTCGGTTTAAAAGCACAGAGCCCTTCCTTTTCTATGCTTGTTGGTGTTTTCCAGCAATTTATTTTTATTTTCCTAGAAAAAAGGAAGCCCCTTCAAAATCACATGGACGGTTAGGAAAATACAGACCGATAGGGGTACAGACAGGAAGGGAAATGCAAAGTCCCCCAGTGTCCCCAAGCAGGACTAGTAGGAAATAGATGACCTGAAATGAGAGACCATACAATCTGTTGTTTACCTTCTCCTGTGGGTTAAAGTAAACAGATACCAAGACAGAGGGTCTTTTTTATTTACTAAGGTTTTTTTTATTGTGTCTGTTTTGTATTCCAAACCCTTCCCCTATAACTCTTCCCTCCCTCACAAAAAACTATTGTGAAAAGCCTAGTGTTGACTGAAGTCCAGTCGGAGTAACTCAGTATTAGCTATTGCACCGCTAAGAATCAGAAATCAAATAATGTCCCCTAGAAAATCAAAACCAAGGAACCCACCCGAATGAAGGCTGTCCACCAAATGGGGGGAGGAACACAAATCCACCAGTGACAGCCCAGCAGGTGTGTCTGTGCAGCTCTGTGTGTCTGAGCATCCGTGGGTCTCATTCGAAATTCAAGTGCCTACACAGCAGTCGCAGCGTGTTTATCCACAAAGGCTTGGTGTTGTTGGTCTCAAGATCTTTCCCACCCACTCCTTACCTTCTCTGACCCCAGCCATCTCCTCAGGTCCCACTCTCTCAAGATGCTCAGTGCGGTCTGTCCAGCATGTGGCAACAGGGGGAAATTTTTAAAAAAGATCTCCCAAAGCTTCCTTCTAGGAATCATCTTGTATCCTTGAGCCGGGGGGGGGGGGGGGGGGAGTGGGGGGGGGGGTTGTTGGTCAGTTTCCCCCTCTGTCAGTGGTTTCTGTTTTCAAATGGGCCTTTAGCTGAAGCTGGGCGGATAATCCTATACACATTTTGGAAAGCAATGTATATACTCTATAGGCATCACCTGCAAATTGCCACTACAGGAGGGTCAAAACTGACATGTATTTTAAAACTAGAAGATATATATATATATATATATATATGTGTGTGTGTGTGTGTGCGTGTATAGCTGTGTATATTGTATCTATATACATATACACCTATGTACACACACATATATAGCTGTATTTAGTTAGTAGAAAATATTTCTAGCATACCCTTGACCCTTTAAGGAAGACCAAAGCTGATTACATCTTAATTGTGAGCCACCAAAGCACCTTGAACCAAGAGTGCCCAGTTACACTTGCAGCAACTTTTGGAGACACAGGCCCATGTCAGAGTTTTGCAAAGGATTCGGTATAAAACCAGCAGCCAGCCATTTTTTAGGGGCTGGGGAGAGACAGGAGGATTGCTATTACTCTGATTGTTTCTGTTGTTCTGGCACTGTGGCAGGAGGGCCTGCTTTCATGGGAGCACTGGAAGGAATCTATGATATCAGAGGGCATAGGAAGAAGGGGCACATGGGACCATGTGATAGAAAAAAGGCGAGTGCTCGGCTCTTTACAGTGAGGTGACCAGAGACACCTGTTGGTCTAAGAAAAAAACAAGCAAAGCAAGAGGAGATATTTGCTCTAGAGGTAAAGGCTGCCGCAGCTCAGCACTCTGCACATCCAATGGCTGAAACCTCTCCAGGATTCTCGTTATTGTCCTGTCCCCACTTGGATTGTCTTATGCCAGGAACCCAAGATGTAGCCCAAGAAGCCTGCTGGATCTGGCTATGTCTGATGGTGCTGTCACTGCAGAGTGGAGCCACAGCCAATCAACTGCAGGTTATTATTGCTGGTGAAGTCAAGCAAATGATTTCTGTTCCTCTGGCAGAGGAGAAGCACAGGCCATGGCTGGCAGCATTTAATACACACATTTTACATTATATTAATTTAGATGCAAATCAGGTGGCTCCCTCAGGCTCCAGCAGAGCACCAGGGTGACACTCTGTGCCACACCATTGGGCTTCTCTGAACATAGGAGTGGCAGGATGGGAACTAGCTGGCCTCTACCTTTCAACATCATCTTAACCTGTTCTCTTGTGGTTCAAAGCAGAGGCCCCCAGAAGCTGAGAGGCTAACACTGAGGGAGGTGAGGCGAATGAACCATCCTCTTCCCACCACTTACTTTGACTTCCTTCAGCTGGAATGCAAAATCAGCAACAGGCCTCTGAGCATGGTGCTAGTTGTGAGGCAGCAGCCATGCTGCTGATCAGCTGGCAAAGCACAACAGTGACCAGTGAGATGAGACTCGCACCTCCCCTGTCCCCGATCCCTTTAGGAATACAGAGGGGACATAGCCCCTCCCTACCATGATGGACCTGCGACTGGCTTTTGCTCCCACTAACACATCAGTGGGGTGGGAAGAATGCTGAGGGAAGTGAGGGTCCTTCCATAGCCAGGTCACCAGATGCTTCACCTTGTCCAGAAGGAGTCCAAGAAAGGGAAAAGCAACCCTCCTGCCCTTGTGATTCTAATCCCTACAGGGAACTGCATTAGCAATACTGACCCTCCACCACTTCCTCTGCAATCCACTCAGGACAGGAGAAAACCATGGGGGAATCAGAACCTTCCAATGCACACAGCAAACTGCTCAGGACCTCAAAATCTAGACGCTATAGGCCAGATCTCCAGCTGGTGCAAATCAACACAGCTCTTCAAATGGAGCTGTTCCACAATACACCAGCTATGGACCTGGCCCAGTGTTCCTTCTTTTCTGCCCATGTCAACCTGGGATCTGTGTCTCAACAGGAAAACTTTTGGTGGCTCTATGGCTGATCATTGACAAGTTCCAGCTCAGGCACACATTGTATCTGTGTATTACCTCAGTAGATTAAATTTCCTCATTTTCTTTTGCTCCACGTATTAAAATATTCTATAAAATCAAGTGACCAAAAATCTATAGCTCTAAGAATACCTGGTTATCTTCTTTTTGTTTATCGCTAATCACAGTCAAACCTAAAGAAAGAAAGGCAAAGAAAGAAAGAAAAAGGAAAGCAATGACTTGTGAAAGTCTGATCAGGAACTGAATTGCAGGAGTGGCAAAAACGGCTTTGAGAAGAGATCCTCATAAATTGGAGGGCAGTTTGGATCTGACAGGTTCTAGCTCCCCGGGGAGCACAACAGATTCTTTCCTCCCACCAGCAGTCAGGGAGGGAGCAACGACAGCACTGGCTCCAAACACTAGCGGGTGTGGCAGAGAACCTGAGGACATCTGACGTGGCAAAGTCATGCGTCCAGGAATAGAGCTACAGGGCTTCCTGAGAAGTCCAGACCCTCCGCCAGAGAAAGGAAAGAAGCTCAGAACAGACTCTCTAGAGGAAAGAGGAGAACTTTGGCTCAGAGTCTGAGACAATTCTTGGGGCAAAGATGGCTGGGAAGCAGAAATCAACCTGATGTCCTGGCTCAGGCGTCTTGGTGGCAAATGTGGAGAGCTCTTGGGTTGAAGGACCAGTGGAGGTGGGCTGGAGGTCTGAGGCATGAGCAGAGATCCATGAGAGCCAGAGGCCCTGGAAGGGCCACATTGGAAAGTTCTTGTGGCCTCTGGGCTCTGACTAGGAGGACTAAGGCCAGAAGGGGTGTAACAAGGGGAGGCTACACCAGGCTGCTGCAATGGAGACATGGAGGCAAAAGGTGACCCTTCCTGGTGCAGCTGGCCTATCGTCCCAGTTGCAGAACCTAATGCACTTGGTTGTATTTGGCACAGCCCTGAAAGGGAGCCTCCAGAGGCTTGTGCCAGCTGGCTTAAGCTAGAGGATGGAGAACTGGAAGAAGGAGGGGGTTGAAAGTGGTTCATTCTTCCCAAAGTTCCACTTCCCGTGAGTGGCTGTAACTGTCCCACCTGCGGTGGTCTGGGGGTGGGCTGGAATTGGTTGAGAAGATTGCTAGGTGAGTTTGATGAGAGCTGGGTGAAGGAAGTAGGTGGAGACCTAGTGGTGGCCTGCTGGAAGTGGCCAAACCCACTAGGCAGAGTGTTGCTGGAAAGTGGCTGCTGCTGAACTGCCCCTAAAGGAGACCCTGAAGGCGCCTGTTGAAACTGGTTCAATCCTGCTGATGATGTGCCACCCAAGCACTGTTGGCTTGAGCCAGGGGAAGGAGATCCAACTGAGGCCTGATGGAACTGGCCTAAGCCAGCAGAGGCTGTGAATCCTGCCAGCTGCTGGATTTGGAAGGAAGATGATGAAGGGGTTTCAGCTCCTGGAGTGTGCAGCTGGGATGGCGTGCTGGATGGAGAACCTACTGCAGAAGGACCAGCTGATGGTATAATAGACTGAAGCCTTTTCAGTTGTCTCGGCGTCTGGCTGGACGGCTGCCCCAAAGACCCCAAAACAGATACTGGAGAACGGAATATAGCAGTCGGGAGGCGCGGGTGGTGGGTCAGAGCTATTGCTACTGAAGTGGTGGCTGCTGCAGCTTGCAAGGGCGCCTGGATCAGTGGAGTCCAAATGACGGGGGTTGGTGTGGAAGCTGCTGCTGCGGCAGCCTGGACATTGTGAGCGCAGTGCGCCATCTCTCTGTCGTGCTGCACAATCTGCTGGATGATCTCGTTCTCCTGATAGTTGAAGACACCAGAGTTGAGGTCGTGCTGGACTTTATGTAGCAGGATGGAATTTTTCTTACCTGTAGAAAAAAAGGAGAGAGGAAGAATCAGTCTGATTGGTAAAAGCAAGGGGGAAACCTTTCAGGGGGTATCAATTGAAGGCCACTGCCTGCCCCTCCCAGTTCATTTTCGGGCCACATTGTCCCATTCTCATTAGTTCTCTCAAATGGAGGTGCCATGGCAGCTTTGTGCCAGCCAGTAAGCTGACATACACTACATCCTCTAGTCAAGTAGTGTCCCATAAGATCTTGCCTCATGGGGCATGAGGAGTCTTGCTCACCAGCGGTTGTAAGGGGCCAGGTCAGGGCAGATTGGCAAACTGCTTTTTTTTGTCTGGAGGCTATTACCTTGTGCTTTAGAATCTCAACTTCCATTTAAAACAATTACTCTGTAGTGCTTGTGGTTGGAAAGAAAACTCCAAACAGAAGACCTGAGTGTAACTATGTCAGTGATGTCTGCCTGAGCCTGCAGAGAGCCTGAAACAATAGCTCTGCCTCATTCACCTCAATGGACTAGTTCACTCTGAAGTCTAATGGCAAAACATTAAATACAAACATTATTAACTATTTCACCCCTGAGCCAGTGCTGAGGGATGATTTTGTAAAGATCTGTTTTCAGTGGCATTTCATTTTGGTATCTCAAGAGCTTGGTTTGTGGGTGGACCTTGCGTGAGTACTCCGACTTTCCCCCAAATTATATTCCTGCTGCATGCTCCTCATGCTGCCACCATGCTGGATTCCTTTGAATTGTAGAATCGTAAGACTGGGAGGGACCTTGAGAGGTCATCTAGTCCAGTCCCCTACCCTCATGGCAGCACTAAATGTTATCTAGACCATCCCTGACAGGCTTTCAACAAACAGCTCCTGAAGTGGTAGCTGGGACTTTCTTCTCACCTGGAGGGAATCCAAAACAGAGGCCAAGGTTTAGTGGGGTTTCCTGGCCATTGCACATTCCTGCAGTTTTCTGGAGAAGCTCAACATGTTCTCAGGATAGAACTGTACCTGATAAAACCCAGCCGCAGAAAGGCAGAAGCCATGTATGCCACACATACAACTTTGGATTTTCTAGGGCAAATTTCCTCTGGTGAATGGTAAGTTATTTTCTGCAGAAGACCTTTTATTAACACTTTGCTAGCTAATGCTCAGTGCTTCTGTAGCACCTTTCAACCTAGGGTCTGACAGCGCTTGACTAATTTCAAGTGATTTTGCCTCTCAACAACTCAGTATGGTCACTATTATTGTCCCAATGTTTTTTACAGCTGGGTAAACCAAGGCATGGAGAGGTGAAGTGGTTTGCCCTAGATCATACAGCAAGGCAGTGACAGCACCCAAGAGTGCTGAATCCCAGTCTCCTGCGCTAATCGTTGGACATCCCTCCTTCGTATCCAGTCCACATCTCATTGCACCTACTCGGCTAGTGAGTCATGGTGAGTCAGATCCTCAGCCCTCCTCCAGTGCAAAGCAGCCATCAAGCCTGACGATGTGTCCCCCTGAGGCATTGGGGAACCCTCCAATGGAGCAGAACTGTCAGAGAATACTCTAAATCATCCCCATCTCCTGTTTCTTGGTGCAGGGGGCATTTCTAGCAGAAAGGGGGCATGGGTGAGCATTCCTACACCTCAGCAAGCCTTGGCTGCCACAAAGGGGCTGGGAGTGGCCTGGCATAAGTTAGAGCATACCAGAGGCTGCTGTATTCTGTGCTGGGACCTGGACCAGCCCCCACGCAGCCCAAATATTGGGGGAGTGCATAAGGTGACCTAAAGCCACCTCCACCTGGCTCAAGCACAGTAGATGATCTGAATAGAGTGAATAGAGACACTGCGCAGCACACTGTGCTGGGTGCATACAACTTCTAATCATTAGTCACTGTGCATTATCCTGCAGGACTGAGGGAGAGACAGTGGAACTTCCTCCTCGCCCTGGAGGTTTTGCAAAGCTCTCCAACCATTGTTTGAGTTCACAAGAACATCCTTCCCCCATGTTCTCCATCATATAAGTCCATGTCCATTTCCCCTTTAAGGGTGACTGTGACATTTAAGTCATCTCTCGACCCTTTTGCCCCAGGCTCTCAAAGCACTTTACAAATGGTAAGGAATTAAGGATGAAATCCTGGTTCCATTGAAGTCAATGTGAACTCTGTCAATGGAGCCAGGACTTCACCCTAAGTCTCGCAGTTTCCCTAGCAGGGAGGTAAGTAAAGCAAGTACTTCTAGCTGAGCAGCAGTCTCTGTGCACTAGGAACAGAAGAACTCTCCCTCCCCAAAGGCTCTGCTGGCCCAGGTGAGAGCTCTCTGGGCAGCAGATTGCCTGCCATTATAGTTTCATTTGTGCTTTGTAAGCAGAATTTCAAGCCAATCAAATTTAAGTTCCAGCTCATCTTTCAGCCTTGCAGTGTAATATTACCCAGCACTTTGCCTTTTCCAAGTGTTGCAAAATTCAGTGACACGAGTTTGCCTGGCCCCAGCATCCACCTGGCACTGAGGGGAAACTTCACGTGATTAAAGAACAGCTCTGAGCCATGAGTGAGGGTGTTGTGTGGAGCCCTTTCACCAGATCATGGCACCTTCTCAATGGGAGAGAACGTCTGATGCATCAGAATTTAGTTGTATCCTCAAAGCCTAATGAAAACGAGCTACTCTGTTCCAGCATTGCTTCATGAGGAGTTGCTGCTCATAGGGGTTTGTATCATATCCTTAACAAACTGGCTTCAATTAAATCCACCACTTGACTTTTCAAGGGCACTCCACCAGGGGCAGCCCTAGACTAGCTGACAGCAACTGGCACCCTCGGTGAACCATGCAATCCACGCCCCCCACCCCCAAGCCCCAAGAGCAGATCTAGGCTGAGATTTTTGGTAAACTGGGAAACATTTTGCCCCTTTTTTTCTTTTAATGTTTTTAAGTGTTTTTTTTTTAAACAGAGGCTTAATTATTCAGTTTGTCCGTCCGTCCGTCTGTTCAACCAATGTTTCTGAAATCAGATAAAATAGAGACACGAAATTTTCAGAATAGATTTGTACATGACAGCTCGATGATATTTCAGTCCGATTTCAAATAAAAATGCATTTAAAATGTTAATTATAATTTTATTATTACAAATCCAAAATCATCCATTATGCTATCCTGCTTTAACTGCCATTACCACCACATCCAATATAGAAAGAAATAAGAAAACTCTTCAATGAACTTTAACCTGTATTTACAAAACACTCCGAATAAAAAACACTCTGTGCTCTTAAAACGTGACTTTTCTTGCTTTAACTTTTGAAAATTCAGTCACTAATTCTTTTAGATCCAGTTTTCAGGCTATTTCATGCTGTATTGACATCATGGCAAGTCCAACAAGTCTCTCTTGCACCATTGTTGAACGCAGATATGTTTTTATCAATTTTAACTTTGAGAAGCTACGTTCCCCACTAGCTACGGAAACTGGCAGAGTTAAAAGAATGCGTAGAGCTATAAAAATGTTTGGAAAATTGTCTGATTTTCACAAACAAACTTCAGTTCTTCTTCAGGAGAGGAATGTTTCTTAAGTCGTCTGGAAAAAGCCTGAAGCTCACTACACAAATCTGTAGCATCAATGTCTTTTGAATTTTCATGAGTCAACGCCAACTCCAGCTTTATACAAAATTCTCTTATCTGTTTTGCTGTTCTCTTTTGCAAGCTGTGGATATCATATAAAAAGCCAAATACTGACTCTAGCTGCTGCATCTGTTGAAATATTTCGTCAACCAAGTGAATAGCAGTATCAAGGACTGCAAAGTAGAAATTCACTTTGAACCTTTGTTTTGGGTTCTGAATTGGGTGTGTCTTGTCCTTCATATGAAAACTGCTGTTTCTTTTGCCGAATGCGAACTGGCTCTGGTTCAAATTCTGTCAGAAAGTCTATTTCTTCAGCAAGCTCGAGAGAATCTACTAGTGTTCTTTCAAACCCTTCATCACTTCTGAATTCCTCCAGAATATTTTTAGTTTGCTGCAGTTTTTGAATAGCAGAATGTATGTTCAGGTTCTTTTCCTGAAGCTGCTTACTAGTGAGGTTAATCTCGAAAAGGATATTATACCACAAAATGAGTGAAGTCACAAATTTGAACTTGGAAAGGCCATTTGCAAGAGCTTCTGCATCTGAACGTACCATATTGCCAGATAATCTAGTAAAGGTGGTATCATCAGAAATTTCAATTAGGGCATCATAAATGTTTCCAAGTTCATAGTGAAGAGGCTTCAAAGCATCAATGTGACTCTCCCCATCTTGTCTGACTAAGTGGTTTCACAGTTAGAGAATTCACATGGCGAGTTAGAATCTCCCAACAGCATGTTGAGCCTGAGAAAAACACATAAACACGTTGCACCAGGTCAAAGAAACTGCTTGACTCCAAACAGCATCTATCAGCATCATTGACAATCAAATTCAGAGAATGCACACTGCAAGGAACGAAAAAGGCCCTAAGATTGATTTCCATCATTCTCCTTTGCACACCATTGTCTTTACCCTTCATATTACTCCCATTATCATAGCCTTGGCCACATAAGTTTTCAATAGATAATGACATTTTTCAAGCTCTTGTAGAATAGTTTAAGTCATAAATGCTCCAGTCATCTCCTTCAGTGGTACGAAACCCAAAAAATGTTCCTTTATGAGCACTTCAACATTATCTTCATCTGCAGACTTTTTTATATCCACAAAACGAACTGGTGTACAGTCCGGTATTATTGAAAAGTATTTTGCAGAATGGGCAGCTTCTGCAATTTTCTTTTTAATGGCATTTGCTAGGATTTGAATCAGTTCATTCTGCGTATTTTTTCCTCAGTAATGAACCTGTGTTTCATCATCAGTTATTTTACGTAGATGCTCCTTCATGACTGGATCAAAAACCTAGGTATTCAACATATTTTAAAAAGTTTCCATTACTTGGAATGTATAAATTTTCATTTCTACCATGGCCGCGGAATGCTAAATTTTGCCCACAAGAACTCTCACCAAAGCAATCAGACGCTGTAATATTTGTTGCCAACATTCTTCTTTTTCCTTGATCACACGTAAATTTTCTTCATCGATAGTTTTTCCTTTTTTCAATCATAATTCAAGTTCTTTCCAATTTTGAAAACATCCCAAATGTTCTGTACTTCTTTCATGAGAAGAGAGAATTGAAGATATGTTTTTCCAGTCCTTCGAACCATTTTCAGTAAGTGATGTACCAATTGCTTGATTTCTAAACACCTTGCAGCAAAAGCAAAACACAGAGTCCTTCGACACTGAATATTGTAACCAATTTTGATGAATTTCTTCCCCATTAATTAGTTTCCTCTTGTAATGCTGAGCAGAGAGTTTTCTGTTATTTCCATCCTTAGGGAAGGGAAATTCATGAACTTGTTCGGGTCCATGTTCCACGAGAATTTGCCGCACACTTGTCATCACATCTAGGCCATGAAGCTGGGTCCCCATATTGTAACTTGTTTGTAACTTCCTCATCCTTTCTTCCTTCTACTTCATTTACTTCAATTTCTGCATGTGTCTCTGAAGGTGAATAAATTTTCTCCACTTCCATATCAGTCTGATGCTGTGAGCTGCCTTCATCTAGAAGTAAGTTTCCATCATCTTGAGTTTTCAAACTGCTTTTTTGTGGATGTGAGCTACCCTCATCTTGAAGTAATATACCTTCATCTTGACGTTCCAAACTGCTTCCATGTGGATGTGAGCAAATTCCTTCATCTGGATGCTGTGAACTGCTTCCATCTTTATTTGGATTAATGAGAAGATATTTCAGGAAGGATCCCTGCTGTTTTGCTTGGTCCTTTTCCTTCTCAGCCTTTCATTTATGATACTCAGCTCCTGAGGGTTTTCTTTTTCCTCTTTCTGCCATGGGGCATTTGAATATTGTTATGTACTAAGGGTATGTCTACACTACGGAATTAGGTCCAATTTATAGAAGTTGGTTTTTTAGAAATCGGTTTTATATATTCGAGTGTGTGTGTCCCCACAGAAAATGCTCTAAGTGTATTAAGTGCATTAACTCGGTGGAGTGCTTCCACAGTACCGAGGCAAGCGTCGACTTCTGGAGCGTTGCACTGTGGGTAGCTATCCCACAGTTCCCGCAGTCTCCGCTGCCCATTGGAATTCTGGGTTGAGATCCCAATGCCTGATGGGGCTAAAACATTGTTGTGGGTGGCTCTGGGTACATATCGTCAGGCCCCCGTTCCCTCCCTCCCTCCGTGAAAGCAAGGGCAGACAATCGTTTCGCGCCTTTTTTCCTGAGTTACCTGTGCAGACGCCATACCACGGCAAGCATGGAGCCCGCTCAGGTAACCGTCACCGTATGTCTCCTGGGTGCTGGCAGACGCGGTACTGCATTGCTACACAGTAGCAGCAACCCATTGTCTTCTGGCAGCAGACAGTGCAATACGACTGGTAGCCATCATCGTCATGTCCGAGGTGCTCCTGGCCACGTCGGCCGGGAGCGCCTGGGCAGACATGGGCGCAGGGACTAAATTTGGAGTGACTTGACCACGTCATTCTCTTTAGTCCTGCAGTCAGTCCTATTGAACCATCTTATGGTGAGCAGGCAGGTGATACGGATTGCTAGCAGTTGTACTGTACCATCTTCTGCTGGGCAGGCAAGAGATGAGGATGGCTAGCAGACATATTGTACCATCTTCTGCCGGGCAAGCAAGAGATGAGGATGGCTAGCAGTCGTACTGTACCATCTTCTGCCGAGCAGCCATGAGATGTGGATGGCATGCAGTCCTTCTGCACCGTCTGCTGCCAGCCAAAGATGTAAAAGATAGATGGAGTAAATCAAAACAAGAAATAGACCAGATTTGTTTTGTACTCATTTGCTTCCCCCCCTCCCCTGTCTAGGGGACTCATTCCTCTAGGTCACACTGCAGTCACTCACAGAGAAGGTGCAGCGAGGTAAATCTAGCCATGTATCAATCAGAGGCCAGACTAACCTCCTTGTTCCAATAAGAACAATAACTTAGGTGCACCATTTCTTATTGGAACCCTCCGTGAAGTCCTGCCTGAAATACTCCTTGATGTAAAGCCACCCCCTTTGTTGATTTTAGCTCCCTGAAGCCAACCCTGTAAGCCGTGTCGTCAGTCGCCCTTCCCTCCGTCAGAGCAACGGCAGACAATCGTTCCGTGCCTTTTTTCTGTGCGGACGCCATACCAAGGCAAGCATGGAGGCCACTCAGCTCACTTTGGCAATTAGGAGCACATTAAACACCACACGCATTATCCAGCAGTATATGCAGCACTGGAACCTGGCAGAGCGATACCGGGCGAGGAGGCGACGTCAGCGCGGTCACGTGAGTGATCAGGACATGGACACAGATTTCTCTGAAAGCATGGGCCCTGCCAATGCATTCATCATGGTGCTAATGGGGCAGGTTCATGCTGTGGAACGCCGATTCTGGGCTCGGGAAACAAGCACAGACTGGTGGGACCGCATAGTGTTGCAGGTCTGGGACGATTTCCAGTGGCTGCGAAACTTTCGCATGCGTAAGGGCACTTTCATGGAACTTTGTGACTTGCTTTCCCCTGCCCTGAAGTGCATGAATACCAAGATGAGAGCAGCCCTCGCAGTTGAGAAGCGAGTGGCAATAGCTCTGTGGAAGCTTGCAATGCAGACAGCTACCGGTCAGTTGGGAATCAATTTGGAGTGGGCAAATCTATTGTTGGGGCTGCTGTGATGCAAGTAGCCCACGCAATCAAAGATCTGCTGATATCAAGGGTAATGACCCTGGGAAATGTGCAGGTCATAGTGGATGGCTTTGCTGCAATGGGATTCCCTAACTGTGGTGGGGCCATAGACGGAACCCATATCCCTATCTTGGCACCGGAGCACCAAGCTGGCGAGTACATAAACCGCAAGGGGTACTTTTCAATAGTGCTGCAAGCTCTGGTGGATCACAAGGGATGTTTCACCAACATTAATGTGGGATGGCCGGGAAAGGTACGTGACGCTCCCATCTTCAGGACCTCTGGTCTGTTTCAAAAGCTGCAGGAAGGGACTTTATTCCCAGACCAGAAAATAACTGTTGGGGACGTTGAAATGCCTATATGTATCCTTGGGGACCCAGCCTACCCCTTAATGCCATGGCTCATGAAGCCATACACAGGCAGCCTGGACAGTAGTCAGGAGCTGTTCAACTACAGGCTAAGCAAGTGCAGAATGGTGGTAGAATGTGCATTTGGACGTTTAAAGGCACGCTGGCGCAGTTTACTGACTCGCTTAGACCTCAGCAAAACCAATACTCCCACTGTTATTACTGCTTGCTGTGTGCTCCACAATATCTGTGAGAGTAAGGGGGAGACGTTTATGGCGGGGTGGGAGGTTGAGGCAAATCGCCTGGCTGCTGGTTACGCGCAGCCAGACACCAGGGTGGTTAGAAGAGCACAGGAGGGCGCGGTACGCATCAGAGAAGCTTTGAAAACCAGTTTCATGACTGGCCAGGCTACGGTGTGAAAGTTCTCTTTGTTTCTCCTTGATGAAACCCCCCGCCCCTTGGTTCACTCTACTTCCCTGTAAGCTAACCACCCTCCCCTCCTCCCTTCGATCATCGCTTGCAGAGGCAATAAAGTCATTGTTGCTTCACATTCATGCATTCTTTATTCATTCATCACACAAATAGGGGGATGACTACCAAGGTAGCCCAGGAGGGGTGGTGGAGGAGGGAAGGAAAATGCCACACAGCACTTTAAAAGTTTACAACTTTAAAATTTATTGAATGACAGCCTTCTTTTTTTTTGGGCAATCCTCTGTGGCGGAGTGGCTGGTTGGCCGGTGGCCCCCCCACCGCGTTCTTGGGCGTCTGGGTGTGGAGGCTATGGAACTTGGGGAGGAGGGCGGTTGGTTACACAGGAGCTGTAGTGGCAGTCTGTGCTCCAGCTGCCTTTGCTGCAGCTCAACCATACACTGGAGCATACTGGTTTGGTCCTCCAGCAGCCTCAGCATTGAATCCTGCCTCCTCTCATCACGCTGCCGCCACATTTGAGCTTCAGCCCTGTCTTCAGCCCGCCACTTACTCTCTTCAGCCCGCCACTTACTCTCTTCAGCCCTCCACCTCTCCTCCCGGTCATTTTGTGCTTTCCTGCACTCTGACATTATTTGCCTCCACGCATTCGTCTGTGCTCTGTCAGTGTGGGAGGACAGCATGAGCTCAGAGAACATTTCATCACGAGTGCGTTTTTTTTTCTTTCTAATCTTCACTAGCCTCTGGGAAGGAGAAGATCCTGTGATCATTGAAACACATGCAGCTGGTGGAGAAAAAAAAAGGGACAGCGGTATTTAAAAAGACACATTTTATAAAACAGTGGCTACACTCTTTCAGGGTAAACCTTGCTGTTAACATTACATACATAGCACATGTGCTTTCGTTACAAGGTCGCATTTTGCCTCCCCCCACCGCGTGGCTACCCCCCTCAATCCTCCCCCCTCCCCGTGGCTAACAGCAGGGAACATTTCTGTTCAGCCACAGGCAAACAGCCCAGCAGGAACGGGCACCTCTGAGTGTCCCCTGAAGAAAAGCACCCTATTTCAACCAGGTGACCATGAATGATATCTCACTCTCCTGAGGATAACACAGAGAGATAAAGAACGGATGTTGTTTGAATGCCAGCAAACATACACTGCAATGCTTTGTTGTACAATGATTCCCAAGTACGTGTTTCTGGCCTGGAGTGGTAAAGTGTCCTACCATGAAGGACGCAATAAGGCTGCCCTCCCCAGAAACCTTTTGCAAAGGCTTTGGGAGTACATCCAGGAGAGCCACGAATGCCAGGGCAAAGTAATCCTTTCACATGCTTGCTTTTAAACCATGTATAGTATTTTAAAAGGTACACTCACCGGAGGTCCCTTCTCTGCCTGCCGGGTCCAGGAAGCAGCCTTGGGTGGGTTCGGGGGGTACTGGCTCCAGGTTCAGGGTGAGAAACAGTTCCTGGCTGTCGGGAAAACCGGTTTCTCGGCTTGCTTGCTGTGAGCTATCTACAACCTCATCATCATCATCATCTTCTTCGTCCCCAAAACCTGCTTCCGTGTTGCCTCCATCTCCATTGAAGGAGTCAAACAACACGGCTGGGGTAGTGGTGGCTGAACCCCCTAAAATGGCATGCAGCTCATCATAGAAGCGGCATGTTTGGGGCTCTGACCCGGAGCAGCCGTTCGCCTCTCTGGTTTTCTGGTAGGCTTGCCTCAGCTCCTTAAGTTTCACGCGGCACTGCTTTGGGTCCCTGTTATGGCCTCTGTCCTTCATGCCCTGGGAGATTTTGACAAAGGTTTTGGCATTTCGAAAACTGGAACTGTGTTCTGATAGCACGGATTCCTCTCCCCATACAGCGATCAGATCCCATACCTCCCGTTCAGTCCATGCTGGAGCTCTTTTGAGATTCTGGGACTCCATCATGGTTACCTCTGCTGATGAGCTCTGCATGGTCACCTGCAGCTTGCCACGCTGGCCAAACAGGAAATGAGATTCAAAAGTTCGCGGTTCTTTTCCTGTCTACCTGGCCAGTGCATCTGAGTTGAGAGTGCTGTCCAGAGTGGTCACAATGGAGCACTCTGGGATAGCTCCCGGAGGCCAATACCATCGAATTGTGTCTACAGTACCGCAAATTTGACCCGGCAAGGCCGATTTAAGCGCTAATCCACTTCTCAGGGGTGGAGTAAGGAAATTGATTTTAAGAGCCCTTTAAGTCGAAACAAAGGGCTTCATCGTGTGGATGGGTGCAGGTTTACATCGATTTAACGCTGCTAAATTCGACCTAAAGTCCTAGTGTAGACCGGGGCTAACTGTGCTCCCGACTGCAAGCATTATAGCGTTAAGGATGGCTGACACACCACATGGTTGGAGATTTAAACCACAATGCAGCCATCCCAACATGCCTTTTCACTGCTTCAAGGTAACATACACTCACTTACCTATTATAACAGTTAGTTACAGTGTTTACAAGGAAACAAAATGACCTTTTTCGACATTATAACTTTACACCGGTTGTTTGGAAAGTAATCCCCTTCCTCACGGTTACCCGCTTGGAGTGTGACTTCATCACTTTCATAGTCTATTAAGTATTAACGCTGTTACTTTTCTTTTATGAACCTTATTTATTACATGTGAACCAGTTATAACAAAGAAAAGTTCATAATTATACAGCCCGATAATAACGCTAAGATTTAATAACTCTTGAAGATATTCACATTTGGATATATAATGCTGAAAGATGATATTCTTTACTCTTTGGCACCAAGAAACACAATTTTCCACAGTATTCGCTTGATTCTTAACCATCTACCTGCGACGTGTGTTAAAATGACCGTTTGACATGTATCAACTCGCGATATCTCCGCTCTACATGAATTTCCGGCTATGTGACCTTGATGTATATTTGAGTTAGGTGTCTCTAGCATTGCAGCTCTTGCCACTGGTGGATGTGTTTCATTGTGGCTGAGTTATTGCTTATCAAAATTGCGGAGTGGGTCATCTTGACCCTATGTCGCAAATTGAAATTTTTTTTGCTAAAATATTATTTATTTTTGCAGTAAATAAAAGATTTGACATATTAATAAATTCTCAGAAATGTAGAGAAATGAATTATAATTCCTATTCCCTCCATACATGCATGGGAATTGAAATAATGACATCTTCGTATTTTATTTGTATTTTTTTCATTTTTAATTTTTTTTCGTTTTATTATTTTTTTAATTTGATTTTTTTCCCAAGAATTTGGAGCCCCATTTAACTTGGCACCTAGGCGACCACCTAGTTCACCTATATGGATGGGCCGCCGCTGCACTCCACACTCCCAGCTGATCCCATCCTGAAGATATTAGAGCAGCTGCCTGTGGGTTTCCCTTTAGCTTTTGTTTCTTGGTGCTGGCAAGATTTGGAGGACTCAGGTTAGTCAGTAGTAACCTGCATGCATGTTGGGTATACAGCACTCAGGAGTGCACGTGTGCATGGCAGCTTGTCTTGAGACTGGGGTTCAAGGTGAGTATACAGTGGCATCCTAAGGCGCCAGCCAGTTTGGATTAAATCAAAAGCGATATTAACCCTCCTCCCAAACAAAACTTTCCTCAAGCTCCACACCAATCAGTTAACTTCCTTTCTCATTCTGTTTCAGTGCCCCGGGCTCCTGCCTGCACTTTCAGCTCCCATCCAAAACTAGGACTGACAAACACCCTTCCTCCCAGTGGGTTTGCAGAATTTGAATTAGATACAGGCACAGCATGGCAGATTGGATCTGTAAACACTGTCCATCCTGAACTCTGGCACCACAGCCACATTGCATCTTCAGAATTAAAGAATGTAGGCAAAATTAATGCCAGTCAACAAAGTTTATGAAAAATAGGGCTTGTCAAATAAACTTGTCATCATTCTTTGTTGAGATCATTATTCCAGATTAACTTTCACATGTAGACAAATTCTAAGGATTTGACTTAGACCCACATGATATTCTGATACAAATATTTAGCACTATACAAAATCAATGCAACCGGTTAACCAACAGACTGCAAAAAGTAATTGTAAGTGGGGAATCGTCACCCAGTGGGGATGCTTCTAGTGGGATCCTGTAGGGAATCTGTTTTCAGTCCTATGCTATTCAATAGCTTTATCAATGATTGGGCAGAAAATATAAAATCACTGCAGGTAAAATTTGCAGAGGACACAAAAATTGGTGGAGTGCTAAATAATGATGAGGACATGTCATTAATACAAGCCAACCTGGATTGCTTGGTAAGGTGAGCCAATGTGCAATTTAACACAGCCAAATGCAAGGTCATACATCGAGGAACAAAGAATATAGGTCACCCTTATAACTGGGGGACTGTACCCTGGAAAGCAATGACTGAAAAAGAGTTAGGGGTCACGGTAAGTAACCATCTAACATGAACACTCAGCGCAATGCTGTAGCTAAGAGGAAGAATGGGATCCTCGGATGCAAAAGCAGGGGAATATCAACCAGAAGCAGGGAGCTGGTATTATGTCTGGACATGGCACTAGTGAGACCATTACTGGAGACTGTGCCCCATTTTGGTGTCCACACTTCAAAAAGGATGTTGAAAAACTAAAAGGGGTACAGAAAAGAACTACAAGAATGATTCAATATCTGGAAAACCTGCCATAGAATGAGAGTGACTGCTACATATATAACCAGGATAGACAAGCCCTGATTCTCCCTGCAGCTCATGTAGCTATTTACACCAGTGCAAAATAGCTGTGAAAAGCTACAATTTGAATTTGGCAGTGTTTTGCAATGGTGTAAATAGCTATATGAGCTGCAGGCAATGGAGCATCAGACCCTGTATGATTCCATCATCATTCAAACCATATATCTGAGGACTGTTTTATGCAGGACAAGAGTGTGGCCACTTCTGGGATGCAATGGGACATCTCTTCAGCAGTGCACAGCAACACTATACAACAGTTCTGGCGAGGAAGTAAACAAGAACCTACCCAATTGAAATTGCAGGGTAGGAAACAAAATGGAATTACCCAAGCTAGACTTTGGCTAACACATTAAGGATCAAAAGGGTAGGTCTGAGAGGGCAACACCTCAGGTTTGCAATAATGAGCTTTCTGGAGTCACAGGTGCAAATTCCAGCCAGGGGTACAAAGAGCTCTCCCACACAACTGCAAGGCCAGGGTGTGGAGAGGGAGATATGGGGGCCTTCAAGGAGACAGTCAAACTCCAACCCTGTGGCTGAAAGTTAGTAGCTCTATGGATATTGTACAGTGGATTTCTTTAGCAAGAAACTGGGATGAGGAAGCCTGCAAGTGAGAAGAGATGGAAGGAGGAGGGGAAGAAGCAGGAGTGGTTACTGCAGCCTCCCCAAAAGTGCTAGACCAGCGTCTGCTCGGTGATTCCATCATCACAGCAAACCCCTCACCTCACTCCTTCATCCTGTGTCATCTGCACTTGGCTTCCAATTTGCCCTTCTATGCTTGAGCCGCCTCTGATCTCAGAGACACTGCCCTCACTCCACAGCAGAATGTTGGGATGTTAATGATTGTTGCCCAGGTAGATTGAGAGGCGGGAGACGACTCTAACTGTTCAATGCCTGCACTCCGTGACAGCAGTATAGCGAGAGTGCCTTCTTTGCAGTGCATTCAGTACATCCTTACCCTCTGTGAGCCGAGGGCCCCCTGTATTCATACCCTACATGCTACTGCAATAATACAGGTATACAATATGCCTTGTGAGGTATCACTTGAAAGCTAATAACATGCTGGTTATTATTATCATTGTAAAATGCATGTGTTCACCTTATATGTGATGTTATGAATTCCCTCTGTATAATGTTACTAGAACATTGTTTAAGACAAAGACAGCCTAACCTAGGTAAAGGTGATAGACCGGTCTGCTCCAGACAAAGGAAGGGAGGTTTACCTCAATTTACATATTAGCTGTAAACAAAGCTGCTATCATGCTAAACCAGTGGGCCTTATCATGAGGTAAAACAAAAGAGACAGAGAATTAACATGGCCCTGCACCCCAGAAAGACACAGGAGACTGAGTCCCCAGGAGGCCTTCCTGACATGTAACACAAAGACATCCCTTTGGGGAGACAAGGAACACAGATAGACTCCATCTCGATCTTTCACCTTAAGGCAACAAAGAAACCGAACTCTTTGATGTCTGTGATGGGTCCTGGCCAGGCTGGAAAGGAGACTGAGAATGAGAGAAACCATCTTGCACAAAGACGGTATTGTGCTAGATTAAGTTTTAGATTTTAAGTACGTATTTTCACTTTTATTTGCTTGTAGACAGCGCTACCATTATCTTTTACTTGGTGTCTCTTAACCGATGCTCTTTTGTTAATAAACTTGTTTTACTTTTACCATAAACCAGTTCAGGGCGGTGTTTGAAGGGAAGGGTGTATTTACCCCAGTTCAATTAATAAGCTGTGATGTACTGAGTCTTTAACAGAGCAGTGAACTTAATATCTTCTGTGAATGCACCATGATAGGGACTGTGCACTGCAGAGAAACATCCCTGGGGCACTCGGGTGCAGGAGTTCACTGATTGTACCTGCTAGGTGAGGTCTGGGCCAGGAGAGCCTTGAGGAGTTGGCTGGGGAGGCAGACAGACTGGTGTGGCAGGGAGCTGACACACAATCTAGTTGCCAGCAAAACTCACTCCTGTTGAGGCAGAGAGGTAACATGTTGGCGCACAGCTCTGAGCACCCCAGCAGCATGTTATATCCTCGCACACCCTTCCACTGACCCATGTCTCTTCTGGCCATGTGTGCAGCTCATTGGCTACTTCCAGTGGGGCAGCCCCATGCAGTGTCAGACCATAATAGGTACAGGGTGATGCCCTAGTTGAGGAAAGATGGTTTCCTGACAGTTTAACTAAAGCCGTGAGTGAAACACAAGCCAAAGCTGGAGCAAGGCAGGAGAGAGGAGTTTCCGAGGGAGAGTGTTTCTGCAATGACTCTTTTCTTCCTTCTTTCTTTATTAAACTGCTCTGGCTACAGATCAGTTTCTTCGCGCTGGATTTATTGTCATTTCACCTGCCTTGAAATGAGATCTGCTGATTAGTTTGGCTTCTCTAAGCAGCTCTGTGTAATCTGAACCGTAAAGCTATTCTGTACCATAGTTTTGTTCAGTGAACCACAGTAGGATGCTTGGACAGGATAATCTATTTTCCTCTCATTTCAGTGCTGGAAGCACAGAGACTGCGTGATGTCAAGACTTTATCCTTCTAGACCTTCTATCCTTCCGACACTATGGCGATAAGCATGGTATAAGAACTAATATAATATATAGAATAGACACTAGTCTGTTCCAGTTTGACTCCTAAACCCAAATATGCGAAACTTCATAGCAGCAGTAGCAATCAAACTCAGATCTTCCTTCTCCAAAAAGCACAGACCCCGGCCACTTGAGTAAAGGAGACTCTTCACTAGGTGTGAGTAATACAGGATCTCTGACACATAGTTGAGCAGTTCTGATACCATCCAGTAGAGGACAGTGGTGCATAAAGATACATGAGCCAGTTTACTAAAGTAGCATGAGCAAAGATCTGGAAACACCAGTGGTGCATCATAATTAGATTGCACAAGCTCTTTGGAGCATACACTGAGCCAGTGTTCTGTTTGTACAGCACCTAGCACAAGGGGGTCCTGGTCCAGGACTGGGGCTCCTAAGGCAGCATTTCTCAAATGCAGCCCACCAGGGGCTTTCTTGTGGCCCCGGCCTCCTGGGAAGAGATTGGAGGAGGGAGAGCAAAGCAGCAGCCCCTTCCCAGAGACCACCAGCAGTGGTTGGGCCCTGCCTCCCCCTGGAGAGGCACAAACTGGAGGAGCAGGCAGCTAGTGAGTTCCCCACCTTCCCGGAGGCAGTGGGGTCAGGCATCAGCCCTTGGGTGGCAGGCTCCAGCCACAGGGCTTCGGGCTCTGTCCCTAGGCCCGATCCCCTGTATGTGGAGCTTTGGGCTCCATTCCCTGGCTGCATGGTGACGGGCTCTGGCCCAAGCCCCACTCCCATCACTTCTTCCCCACTGCTGCCTCCTCCAGTGCCCCATCACCCCTGGCCCCTGCTGTCTCTGTATCACTTTTCACTGCACACTTAGTAGCTAGCAAGTCTTAAAAAAAAAAAAAAAGAAAGAAACAAAAAAAAAGCAAAAGAAATGATAAGAAAAAAGACAAGAACGTTCAAGGCACCTTATTTGTGTTTCTATTCTATTTAGGTCCAATAAAGAATAGAGACAACTGTACACTATTTTTATTACTGAGTCTGTAAAAAAAAACGCATACATAGATAGATTACAATGATTTGGACATGTAGATGGCATATTAATTTGTTTTTCCTAAAGTTAATTAAGTATTTTAAGAAAAATTGTCAGAGCGGCCACCAGCAAGAGTTGGTGGCTGCATTCTGTTGTGAGAACCCCGCAATACAAATAATAAATAATTGTAGTAAATACTGTGGGTCCTACAAAAAACAATTTCTCATCAACACAGTGATGGCCTGAAAACAAAACTGGTATTTAGAACCTGGAGGACGTGCCCTCCAGTCATAAGAGCTCTGAAGTACAGTGATGCCTCTGAAATTCTGGAGCTTAACTAATAGATGGTTCTCTCTCAATAAAGAATTGAAAAGACACGTCACCTGACTGGAGATAACACACAAAGAATCCCAGAGAAAAGGGCCATGTGGTTTAATGAAAAGAATCAGCTCTCAACAACAGTTCTAGCAAATCATCAAGATGAGTTTTCTGTTGTTAAAATTCTGCATAGACCCTTGGGAGATTAGCTGGAACACTCTGTTTATCCTGGCTCTCTCCCTCCAGTTCCATCTAAGGCCAGTGGCTGTAGTTTAAGAATACAGGTCAGGGAATTGCTTTTTGAATCTGCATGCGTTTTCAACATTCTCACTTTATTCTGGTGGCTTCTGTATAGCTAGTTAGCTCCTGGGAGGCTCAGATTCATTCTGTGTCTTTATTTTGAAGACTGAATAGTAAGCACACCAGGTCAGATCCTTGGCTAGAGCACAGCCAAGTTTGCAGCACAGCTCAGGATGGGGCAGGTGTGAATGTGGCCTTTGCAATCCTCTGATCCTGGACTATTGTGCACTGGGCTGGTCTCCTGTCCTAACTTAGCTGGCTGCCAGTGGCTCTAATGGGCCAATATTGCAGCTGCTGATGGCTGGGGGAGCAAAGAAGCCTTGGATATGGCCCCTACACTGTCAGCATGTTACCTGCACTAGCCCTTTGCACTGCTCACACTACTGGGGCTACACTGCTTACTGTTAGCATGCTAGTTTGATCAGAGCCACATGGGTCTGTATGCTCATGCTGGAAATGACACCTTCAGCTCTGGTGTAACATACCTATAATTACATCAGCACAAACCCAATGTCTAGAGCAGGCCCCCAAATCAATCTCTTTTCCTGCCCAAAATGTTGTTAGTTGTCTCTTGATGTGAATCTGTCGTTTACATTGCATAGGAAAAGAAGACTTTAACACGTTGGCTAAAATCAGAATTGGTCAAATTGTACTTGTTGATAATTTATTTGAGGAAGTTCATTAATAATATTTAAATAAATCACATGACGAATATTTCTCCCCCACAGCCTTCCCCATTATTCCTGCACTCTATTTAGCTGGACAAATCATTTGCAAATAGGCACGAGTGCACTCAAACTTTGTGGAAGTTTTTCTAGTAACCTTTAATATTTGGAACCCAGAGCCCAGTGGCGCTCGATCAATTGCAGGATTGGGGCAAGGAGCCCTCTTTAGCTCAGGTAGCAGAAGCTTTTGGATTTGGAGCCATGGGTCCTGATTCTAGGGGTTCTCAAACTTTTTCTCTCTGAGGCCTCCCTCGACATACTATAAAAACTCCAGAGCCCTTGGGCATAGGCAAAGTAGTTTGACTTCTATTTGGCCGGGGGCAGGGGTCAGCGGGGTTCGAGCCCCCGCCACGTGGTGGGGTCCAGGAAGGGAATTTATATATTTAAATTATAACTCAAAGGTGGGGGGGCTTAGCTCACAGTTTGAAAATAGCTTGGGTGCAGGGATGGGGTAGATAGGTGCTGTGTGCAGACAGAGGGTAGCTGTGGCTGTGTGCACACAGAGGGTGGCTATGGGCTGTGTGTGGGTAGGGGGTAGCTCAGGGTGCAGAGCTCAGGGTGTAGGGAGAGAGGTATTAGGGGCTGTGTGCTGGGAGGGCTCCCCTGTGGTCCCTGTTCCTGGAGGGGTCTGCCAGCCATGGAGCTGGGGCTCCCCACCTGGGGGCTCTTACCGGCTTCCTCTGCGGGAGCAAAGAGGGCTGGGAACTGAGGAGCAGCTTCAACTGGGCCACCAGCAGTAGAGGAAGAAATGCTGCGGATGCCTGCTCCATGGCACCAGTCAGAACAGCAGCTGCCCTGCACTGCCCGGCTCTGGCTTCCTGTCTCTGACCTGGCCAGGGGGCGGGGAGAGGAGATGTGGGGAGGACTCAGGGAGGTGTGGAACTGCCCCAGGGACTGCCTTGATCTTGCCCTGCAGTTTGGGGCGGTGTGGGGCAATGTCCTCCATGTCCCCAACTCTGCCCACCATGGGCTCAGGGCTTCTGCCCCACAGGGAGCACCAGGGATCTGGGCTCCGGGATTCAGCCCCACGCCTCCCAGCTTCAGCCCCGCGGGGCAGCAGGGAATCGGGGCTTCAGCCCCGTGCCTGCCCCAGCTTCAGCCCCCTGGAGGATGCCAGCCGGGGACCGGGGCTTCAGCCATGGGGCCCCCTTGAAAGGGCTTGCTGACCCCCTGGGTGCCATGGACGCCTGGTTGAGAACCGCTGCTCTATACCACATACAGTAGCTGACAGCTGCGATGCCTGTGCAGACATGTGCTGTCCATCCATATGCAGATTCTGGCTTGATTACAGACTGGTTTCCTTCCCCATACATTGGCTGATTCCTTTGTTGAAAAGCTCATTTGCATTTTAGCTGCTGCAGAGCATTGAGTAGTTTTGTTATTATTATGGTAGCACCTCGAGGCCCCAGGCAAGGCTGGAATGCCATTGAACAAGACCCTGTACAAGCATAGCGAGAGAAAGGCTGTCCTCCTGAGCTTACAGCATACAGAGACAAGACAGGCAAAAGGTGGGGGGAGAGGGGAGAAAGGAGGCACAAAAAGATTACGTGACTCCCCCAAGGTCATCCAGCAAGTCAGTGACAGAGCCAGGAATAGATCCCAGGTCTTCTGACTTCCAGTCCAGGGTGCTGTTATTTATAATTATCTGTATTCTCATAGCACCCAGTCATGGACCACTGTGCTAGGTGCTGTACAAACACCAAACAAAATAACAATCTGGGCCCCAAACAGCTCACAGTCTAGACCATGTTGCCACCTTTTGTGCTGTCTATGGGGGTTTCAGTGCTGGTCTTTTATAGGCACCTGCTTACTCTAATTTTTCTCAGTTGAAGCAAACACAAGCCATCAAGGAAGATTCTGACAGCTTTACTCATACTGGGTAGCACCTTCCTCACGAGCGGGTCTATTGAGTTCAATGGGACTATGAGTGGAGTCAGGATCTACTCTCCATAACTACACACGTCAGAATCTGACCCATTGGTGGTAAAGGGGACTGTTACTGGCTAGTAAGTATTTCAGTTCCTACTCCTCATTGAAAGCTCATCATAAGTTCTCGATGCGCATTGGTTGCTCGCAAGAGCAGAGAGAGAAGATAAAATAATACCTGTTACACTAGTCAGTTAGTGATGTCGGTCACTGGCTACAACTGGTAACAGGGATGTCACAGAAGTTTGGCAGTCTCCAAGGTTGTTTTAAAATACAAAGAAAACCCCCACAAACTGCAGCTATTCTAAGGCTGTATTCTAATGCCAGGACCATCGTAACTCCTGTGCCCGAGTGACGTACACATGCACCAGAAACCTTATATAAAATTCTAGCCTCCTGGGTCAAATTGACTGCCTTAGTCATGCAAGTAATTCACTGGAGGTTACTCATGTGAGTAAGACAAGCAGGATCTGGTGCTGCAACTCCACATTTGGGTGTAGTTTATTCTATATACTGCCCATATGTTGTGATACCACCAGGTACGTAATTCTTTTCATTTATGTGCATGTCCATGGCACCTATCACTAGTATGTAGGCACCTCATAAACATTAATAGACTGCGTGTCACTTTTCCCAACACCCCTGAGAGGCAGCGCAGGGCAATTGCTCCCATTTTACAGGCGGCCTGGGGCTGGAGCAGCAGCGGGTGGGTGGGGGCAGTGCTGTGCGTGGGAGGCCTGGGGCAGAAGCAGCAGGAGGAGGGTGGGGGTAGCACTGTGCATGGGAGGCCCGGGGCTGGAGCAGCAGGGGGCTGATGGGGCTGCGGGACAGGACCGGGGATGTTGGCAGCACTGTGTGGGGGAGGCCCGGGGTTGGAGCAGCAGGGGTCAAGTTGGACTGAAGGACCAGATCGGGGCACTGGCAGTGAGGTGCGTGGGAGGCCTGGCGCTGGAGCATCAGGGGGCGGCATGGGCTGCAGGCGAGGACCGGGGGACATGGGCGGCAGAGGGTCGAGTCTGAGGTAGAGCAGTGAGGAGGGAGCTTGCCCAGCTCATGTCTTACTTGCAGGAGGCTTTTGACCCAGTCACTCAATGGAAACATTCCACCTTTGTTATTAAGCCCCTTCCCTGCCCCCCAGCAACACTCACGCTGGTGCATCTCTGCACAAATCCTGCCTCGACTTTACACTTTGCTCCCCCGACAACTGTATCCTGGGCAGAAGCTTGGCCCGCTCTGTGCCCTTCCTTAGGGCTGCCCATGGCCTGCCTTGTATAGCACATGTGCTGTGTCAGGGGACATGACACCAGGCAGGCCTCAGGGGCTCAGCGCTTTAGGAACTCCCAGGACGCACAGCCTGTATCCCTGCCCCCAGCTGCCCCAACCCAGCTGCAGCTCTGCACTTGTGGAAGGTGCATTAATTATTATTGCAATTTATTTTTTGAATGAAACTAATGAAAGAACCTGGAGTTCTTAGGCTCTGAATTGAACCAGAAACCACAGCAAATCTGCCCCCGCCCGCCCCCTCTACGACTGGGAGGCAGGAGCAGGTAGGTGGGGACCCAAAACCAGGGGCACCTCTAATTCCCTCTGCTGCTATGGGGTATGGTAGAGCACCCTGCTCCCCCTGCCTCTTGCTAATCCATGCGGCTGGGCAAATGGGCCGGCCGGCTTTACATCCTATTTTCCAGGGCTTCCTGCTCTTTGTGCTTTCTGTTCACTGTACCTGTATGTGTGTATGGGAGGGTGGGCACCGTGCCACCTGTCGGCACCTCTTGCTCATTGTATCTGATGGAGGGACAGTTGGGCGGATGGAGGATGGAATGGACAGGGGTATTGGGGTAAGACTGCACTGAACACCTACCCAAGGAAACACGTTCCTCCTGGCTAACTGTGGAGTGCAGATGGCAGGTGGGGAAGGGCTTCCTACCGCCGTTTTCTAGATGAGGTGCAAAATTGGAGTTCTGACTACGGCAGGGAGGGCTGCTTCCACTCTGACTGACTCGCCTCAATCAGTAGGAGCTCCACTAACATCCATGGCATTAAATCCACATACACGAGAGCAGAAATAGTCACTGCAAGTCCCACACCGTGTTTCACACCTGCCACTCCAGTCACATTACAGCTTGGGGAATGACCTTCTGCCTCCCTCATTTCCCTGGCAGCTTCAGCTGGTGCTGTGTTCTTGACTCTCCCAAACTGTTGGGTGCTGTTACACAGCTGCCATGTCGCTCCCCCGATATGGCTGCAGTTCAGTGGTTAGTGACGTGACCCCTGTTTACAAAGGCTGGGATTTTCAAGGGAGCCTAAGGAAGTTAGGCACCTGCAGCGTGTTGATGTGCAAAGGGGGTGGGATTTTAATTCTTTCCGGCTCCTTTGGAAATCCTAGCCAAAACGCTTGGTGAGCCTTCAGGAGGCAAGGCACTATGGCCAGAGTGTGTAAGGTACTAGTCTTCACGTGCCCATGTTGTGCTATTAGGGATGCACAGGAGAATAGTTAAACACCAGTTCTGATGGGCAGGAGAAGCAGCATCCCAGAGAGAGATGGGAGCAGCAGTGCCAGGATTTTTCACTTTGTTACTACGGGTGGCACGGCTGTGCCTTTTACGGCAGAGGCTGCCCTGGCTCAGCAGAGGAGCAAGAAGAGCAGGAGAAAGCACTGGTGGGCCAGTTACTCTACCTCCTCCATGTCACCTTCTGACCTGACCAAGACTTCTGCAGGAGCACTGGAGGGAGGCTGCTCCAAGGGAAAGAGGCATGCCTGGAATTTGGGCTAGTTCACAGAGCACTGCTGCAGGGAGTGGCCCCTCTCCCCCTTGGCCATCACTACAAGGAAAGTCTTAACACCATGCACCTGTACATACGAGCTTTCATGCTCATTTCCTAGCTGAAGATGGGAAAGTCCAGGCACCCAAAGGAGGGATTTGAAAGATTATGGCTCCAGTAATTCCTGCAAAGCCAGTGAGACCCAAGATCTAAGTATCTCCTCTTGGAGACTCACAGAATAGCACAGACATCCGAGGGCCAGACATCTACTTGCCTTCAGCACTGGGATGCTACCGAGAGGCAGCATTGTTTAGTTCTTAGAGCAGAGGATTAGAAGTCAGATCACCTGAGGTCTTTGTCCTGCACTGTCACTGACTTGCTGTATGATCCTGACCAAGTCAAGTCACCTCCCTCTACCTCAGTTTCCCCATCTGTAAAACGAAGACATGATACTTACCTGACAACTGTAAAATACTCTGAAATTCTCAGATGAAAGATGCTGTATACAATAATGTATACAATATTATTAATGGAGCAGCAGGCGCTGTGGGTGGGTTTTCTGTTTTGGTTTTGATGGGGAGTGGATTACAAAAGAGAAAGATGTTCCAGTGGTTTAAGTGCTAGCCAGAAACCTGGGTTCTAGTCCCTGCTCCACCACAAGTTCCCTGGGTGACCTTGGGCAAGGCACTTAGTGTCTCTGTGGCCAGCTCCCCTTCTATACTATGGGGATAATAGCACTGCCCTACCCACCAGGGGTGTTGTGTAGGTATGTACTGCATCCTTATGTTTCTAGGAATCTTCTGTTTATAGCTGCCACTTTGTGCAAGCAGAGTTTTGCAGACTGTAACCAAGGAGATGACACACACTGAGCTCTCCATTGGGGACCTGACTTTTGTTCTTTGTTGCTCTCAATCTAAACTCAGGGTTATTCTCACTGAATGTAGGTAGCTGCTCTTTGAATATGGAGAGACATATCCTCAGCTGGTGTAAATGGTCTTAAGTCCCTTTAAGTCAATGGACCTGACAGTTTACAGCAGCTGAGGATCTGTCCTGGAAAGCACAGCATCTGCTCTGCTGGGGGCAGAGAGCTGTAGCAGGCATAATCAACGCCTTTTAAAAATTTCGATTGCAGTGCACATGGTTGTTCTGACCCAAAGCAATGTAGTTGTACAGAGAGGCAATATGTCCTAGTAGACAGAGCATTGGACTGGTACCCAGGGCTCCTGGGTTCTATTTCCAGCTCTACCTTTGGTTGCTGGGTGATGTTGGGCAAATTACTTCCCCTACCTGTTGCTCAGTTTCCCCATATGTAAAAGGGGGATAATGATACTGACCTCATTTGTAAAGTACTTTGAAATCGATGGATGAAAAACACACTCTATAAGAGCTAGGTGGTATTACAACCGGAGCAACTGAGCAGCTCTCTAAAAGACCCATGTACTTTCAGTAGTGGAAATCGTACTATTGCTAGACTCAACAATCTGGGGGCAGAGGGTGTGAATCATCTTGAGAACTGCTTACTTTACACCTACCTGCCACAGAAGAGCTTCAGAGTGTTTGTGACTGCTACTGCATTGCCAGCCTTAGGTGTTTGAAAATCACGAGTCAGGCCCCACAAATCATGAGATTTTAAAAAGTTATTTTGGGGGTTATTCTTATTTGGCGTTTGCTGTTTGCACCATTAAGGGTCACATTTTCCAGCTTTTCTCTGGAATGATGAGAACTAGAAACTTCTTTTTAAAAAATGAAACAGTCTCATGTAATCACATGACTCCAGTGACTGGGGCTTTAAGGAAAAAAACACAGAGTCACACTACAGTTGTGAGAATTGGCAGCATTGTGACACAGAGTTTGCCTTTGTCTGTCTCTGCTTCTCCCCAGCTCTACGCTGGATTCCCTCCCAGTCCCCAGGGTATAAGATGCATTAAGGGAGGGAGGAAGCGAGAAGTGGTCTGACCAGAGCGCACTGCACTCCAGCTATTCTCTGCTGGTGAAATGACCCATAGAGGACTCTTACAACTGGCACAACTTACAGCAGTTTGGGGGCTGCTCTGAGTTGTTCTGGGGGTGAGGTAGGCCCTTGGCATGACGCAGAATTCAAGAGGATAGCTTAAAGCCACATTTGCATGCTCCCCTTTCCCCCTGCCATAGGTGCACTGACAGCAGGAACAGAGCAAAGCGAAATCAGGGCCAGAATACAATTTTAAGAGGGCCTTTCATTGGAAGATTTTCTAGAGGATTTCTCTGCTCCTGGGGAGCAGTGGGAACATAGTAGCACACCTCTTCTAGCTTCACAAGGTCAGCTCCCAGACTGCTGCACTGGGCAGCATAATATAGGGAGGAGGTAAGCAGCCCCCAGTGGTGAAAGAACAGGATAAGGACTATTTAGAAAAGCTGGACATGCACAAGTCCATGGGGCCCGATGCAATGCATCCAAGGGTGCTGAGGGAGTTGGCTGATGTGATTGCAGAGCCATTGGCCATTATTTTTGAAAACTCGTGGCGATCGAGAGAGGTCCGGGACCAGGGCTGGCCTTACCACGAGGAGAACTGAGGCGGCCGCCTCAGGTGCCAGACTGTGGGGGGAGGGGTGCCACTAGGACCCAGAGTGTAGAAAATTGTGTCTGCTGCTGGTGCATATGTATTCTCTCTGCTCTAGATGCACAGAGATGGTGGAGTGCTGTGCTGGAGGAGGGAGGGCACAAGAGACATAACAGGCAGGCAGGAGAAAAGGTGAGAGGGAATAACAGAAAGCAGCAGGAGCTGCAGGGAGAGAGAGGAGGAGGAGCCTCTTATGTACCTCTCTATGATAATGGTGCCAACATGAGAGGAAAGAACAGAGGATTGCAGACACGGATTCGAGATTTAAACCCTCGAACTTCTCTAGCACCCCCAGGAGTCTGGACTGATTAACACCAGCTTCTCAGGGAGTTCCTTGTTTCCTGCTGCTTCCCTGAACTCCCTTGAGGAAAACAGGCAGTCAACTGAAGTAGTAAGAGCCAGTTAGGCCCTTAAGTAGCTGATATCTTCCCTCACTCAGGCCCTGCTACCAGCCTGCTTATTTGTCCCCTTCAATTGAGTGTTGGGAGCCACTATAGCTGGGACAGAACAGCCGTCATGAGTGAAAGAAGAAAATGCCCCTCTGGGGCAGCATTCAGAAAAAGAAAGCAAGCAAAGGAAGCTTTTCTATCTAAGCAGGAAGGAGCTCTCCTGAGATACATAGACACAAATGTTCATGGTGAGCCTTCCGGCCCCAGCGAGGATGTGAGTGGTGAGGAGATGCCTGATCTTCCAGTTAGTCAGAGAGCAGGTGACCTGGCAGCTACTGCAGCATCCATATCTCCATCTCAAATGGATGTAACCATGCACATTCCTGAAGAAAAGTGTAGATCAGAGAAGAGTGTGGTGGAGGCGCAAGAAACAGCTGCTGCTGAGTTTAGTTCCTTAAGTCTAGATGATCCAGGACTGTGGACCCACTTGAGCAGTAGCCTGAGGGACTTTCTTGTACTGCATGGGCCATAGCAAGTGAAAAACTTCATGTTCCCCAAAGACAATGAAAATAGAAGTTTCCATCCAACACATTACTAGCGTGAAATCCCCAATGGTGACAAATTGGAGAGGCCATGGCTTATGTACTCAAAAGCCCAGAATGCTGCATATTGTTTTTGTTGCAAACTCTTCTAGTCTAATGTTCCAGCCACACTGGGTTCTACAGGAACAAAGGACTGGAAAAATCTGGCTAGAAATCTGGCATGCCATGAGAAGGCAGCAAATCACCAGAGAGCATTCCATAGGTGGAAAGAGCTTGAGATGAGACTAAGGTTAAAGGCCACCATAGACGATCAGCATCAAGAGAAGATTGCATCAGAGTCTCTTTCCTGGCAAAATGTTCTGAAAAGGCTCATTGCCATTGTGAGACTGCTTGCTACCCAAAACATAGCACTGTGTGGCACTTCAGATCTGCTGTATGTGCCAAACAGTGAAAACTTCCTTAAAATTGTGGAGCTGATGGCTGAGTTTGATGCTGTACTCCAGGAGCATCTAAGAAGAGTCACCACCCAAGAAATGTATACACATCACTACTTTGGAAAAACAATTCAAAGTGAGATTATACAGTTATTGGCAACAAAAGTCAAACAGAAGATTGTGGCAGATCTCAAGTCAGCAAGTCAGCAAGTCTGTTATTCTGGACTGCACACCTGACATCAGCCAAACGGAACAAATGAATTTAATGGTATGTTTTGTAACAACAATAGAACCTAGTGAAAATGTCCCTGCAATGGTGACTGTCAGAGAGCATTTTCTAGAATTTATTGACATTGATGATACTACTGGAGCTGGTATGACAAATGTGCTTCTTAAAAAGCTGGAAGATACGGGAATTGCGATAGCTGACATGAGAGGTCAGGGCTACGATAATGGTGCCAACATGAGAGGAAAGAACAGAGGATTGCAGACACGGATTCGAGAGTTAAACCCTCGAGCTTCTTTTGTCCCATGCAGTTCTCATTCATTGAACTTGGTGGTCAGTGATGCAGCATCAATTTCTACTGAAGCTGCTGAATTTTTTAATGTAATTCAAAGCATCTATGTATTTTTCTCTGCATCAACTCATTGATGGCAAATTTTGAAGCAATGTCTGGGAACATCGTCTCTGAAGCTGAAACCACTGAGTGCCACACGATGGAAAAGTCGAGTGGAGGTGATAAAGCCTATCAAACACCAAATTGGGAAGATAGATGATGCCATAGTTGCCATTATGGAGGATAATACTATGACAGGAACTGTTCGTGGGAGAACAGTGGCAGAGAGAAATGGAATCACCAGAAACATATATAACTTCAAATTTCTCTGTGGCTTAGTGTTGTGGCATGACATACTGTTGAAATAAATGTTGTAAGCAAGAGACTCCAAAGTCTTGACCTTGATATATCTGGAGCAATGGAACAACTGGACAAAGCAAAGTCATACCTACAGTCTTACCTGTCAGATGAGGGATTTCAAAACATTCTGAAGAATGCACAGAAGTTGGCAGAGGAACTTCACACTGAAGCTATTTTCCCACCCCTTCAAGAATACAAGAATCACTGAAGAAGAAGACATTTTGATTACGAGGCATGGGATAATCCCAGAAGAGACCCCAAACAACAATTCAAAGTTGAATTCTTTAACCAGGTGCGAGATTGTGCAATACAGTCAGTTGAAGAACGTTACATGCAGCTCAAGGAACACAGCAGTATATTTGGGATGTTGTATAATATTCCAAAACTCCTCACTATACCTGAAGAAGACCTACACCAGCAATGCAGGGCACTAGCGATAGTGTTGACACATGATGATATTGCGCGATATTGATGCTAGTGATTTAGGTGATGAACTGAAAGCCCTTTCAAGATACATTTCAGCAGGAAGAACTCCAAAGGCTGTTCTGGAATATATGTGCACAAGTAAGATGACCACCCTCTTTCCAAATGCTTTTGTTGCTCTGTGCATACTTCTACCACTTCCTGTAACAGTTGCCAGTGGAGAACGCAGCTTCTCCATGCTGAAGTTAATAAAAACACATCTATGTTCCACAATGACACAGGAGAGGCTGGTCAGCCTTGCAACCATCTCAATAGAATCATAGAATATCAGGGTTGGAAGGGACCCCAGAAGGTCATCTAGTCCAACCCCCTGCTTGAAGCAGGACCAATTCCCAGTTAAATCATCCCAGCCAGGGCTTTCTCAAGCCTGACCTTAAAAACCTCTAAGGAAGGAGATTCTACCACCTCCCTAGGTAACGCATTCCAGTGTTTCACCACCCTCTTAGTGAAAAAGTTTTTCCTAATATCCAATCTAAACCTCCCCCATTGCAACTTGAGACCATTACTCCTCGTTCTGTCATCTGCTACCATTGAGAACAGTCTAGAGCCATCCTCTTTGGAACCCCCTTTCAGGTAGTTGAAAGCAGCTATCAAATCTCCCCTCATTCTTCTCTTCTGCAGACTAAACAATCCCAGCTCCCTCAGCCTCTCCTCATAAGTCATGTGCTCTAGACCCCTAATCATTTTTGTTGCCCTTCGCTGGACTCTCTCCAATTTATCCACATCCTTCTTGTAGTGTGGGGCCCAAAACTGGACACAGTACTCCAGATGAGGCCTCACCAGTGTCGAATAGAGGGGAACGATCACGTCCCTCGATCTGCTAGAGCATGAGCTGGCCCACACTGTGGACCTTCAGCAGAAGCAGTTCAAATCTTTTCAACCAAGAAAGCACGGAAAGCACCAATTTGATTATTTAAACAGATAAAAACGCCAGTGTTTACTATGCAGACAAGAAAAGTTACATTTGCTGTTCAGGCGTTTGAAAGTGTTACTTAAAATTTTTGAACAAGGCATTTTAAGTTGTTAGTTCTCCTTTATTGGGGTAGGTAGCAGGGCAGTACCATGAGAGGAGTAGAACAGGAAGAAGGCAGAATTGAGACCTTTCAAAGTTTTGGCCCAAGCAGGTGGGCACGGGGGCATCATTTGAGCTCCCCGCCTCAGATGCCAAAATGTTGTGGGCCGGCCCTGTCCCGGACGATTGGAAAAAGGCAAATATAGTGCCCATTCTTAAAAAAGGGAAGGAGAATCCGGGGAACTACAGACTGGTCAGCCTCACTTCAGTCCCCAGCAAAATCATGGAGCAGGTCCTCAAGGAATCCATTTTGAAGCACTTGGAGGAGAGGAAGGTGATCAGGAACAGTCAACATGGATTCACCAAAGGCAAGTAATTCCTGACCAACCTGATTGCCTTCTATGATGAGATAACTGGCTCTGTGGATATGGGAAAAGTGGTGGATTTATATATCTTGACTTTAGCAAAGCTTTTGATACGGTCTCCCACAGTATTCTTGCCAGCAAGTAAAAAAAATATGGATTGGATGAATGGACCATAAGGTGGATAGAAAGCTGGCTAGATTATCGGGCTCAACAGGTAGTGCTCAATGGCTCAATGTCTAGTTGGCAGCTGGTATCAAATGGTGTGCCCCAGGGGTCAGCCCTGGGGCCGGTTTTGTTCAACATCTTCATTAATGATCTGGATGATGGGATGGATTGCACCCTCAGCAAGTTTGCGGATGATACTAAGCTGGGGGAGAGGTAGATATGCTGGAAGGTAGGGATAGGGTCCAGAGTGACCTAGACAAATTGGAGGATTGGGCCAAAAGAAATCTGATGAGGTTCAACAAAGACAAGTACAGAGTCCTGCACTTAGGATGGAAGAACCCCATGCACTGCTACAGGCTGGGGACTGACTGGCTAAGGACCTGGGGATAACAGTGGATGAGAAGCTGGATATGAGTCAACAGTGTTCCCTTGTCAAGAAGGCTAATAACATATTGGGCTGCATTAGTAGGAGCACTGCCAGCAGATCGAGGGAAGTGATTATTCCCCTCTATTTAGCACTGGTGAGGCCAAATCTGGAGTATTACATCCAGTTTTGGTCCCCACCCACAGAAAGGATGTGGACAAATTGGAGAGAGTCCAGCGGAGGGCAACGAAAATGATCACGGGGCTGGGACACATGACTTACGAGGAGAAGCTGAGGGAACTGGGCTTGTTTAGTCTGCAGAAGAGAAGAGGGGGGATTTGATAGCAGCCTTCAACTACCTGAATGGAGGTTCCAAAGAGGATGGAGCTCGGCTGTTCTCAGCGGTGGCAGATGACAGAACAAGAAGCAATGGTCTCAAGTTGCAGTGGGGGAGGTCTAGGTTGGATATTAGGAAAAACTTTTTCACTAGAAGGATGGTGAAGCATTGGAATGGGTTACCTCAGGAGGTGGTGGAATCTCCATCCTTAGAGGTTTTTAAGGCCCGACTTGACAGAGCCCTGGCTGGGATGATTTAGTTGGGGTTGGTCCTGCTTTGAGCAGCGGGTTGGACTAGATGACCTCCTGAGGTCTCTTCCAACGCTAATCTTCTATGATTCTATGATGGCTGGACAGGGCTGATGTGTAGATCATGACTGAGTCCCTGAATCCTGTCACTGTTTGGGTGGGATGCTCCCACATGACTTGGGAACCCCCACATCCACCTACACTGGGATTCACCCCTGAGTATCTGGCATGACTGATACTTGCAAACACCATTACTATTTCTTTTATTCAGCAGTTTATCATTTGATCCACCCTCCCTAGCAGCCATCTGGGTGACGCTTGTAGGGTGCGGAAACAATGGCTCTATGTGGTGTTTTATTGAAGCATTGTCATTGGAAATTGGTCTGACTGACGGCATCAGCGCTGCCCCTGCCTCTGGTCTTACTGGGTCTGCACCCGGCTCCATGGTTCCACAAGTCCCGTGTCACCTCCCAGGCTTCACACTGCAAAGAACAGGCTGTCAGTGGTGGGGCCTAAAACAGAAGAGTGGTGGCAAACGTGGGTTCCATGAGGTCAGCTGGAACCTGGACCAGAGCATCATGTCAGGACTACAGCAAGCTCCTTCCGCTGCTACTCTATTTCTCCCTCGTTATGTATGGTCCTCATCAAAAGTATGTAACAACCCCCTCCACCATGGTTCATCAACAGGGATGGAACCCGGGACCTTCAGCCCAGGCCGCTTCCACTTCAGTTAATAAAGCAGCTCTGCTAGCTAGTAGCAGTAGTGGGTTCTTATTCTCTGTGTGGGTCTGCTACTAGATGGGGACATCACAGTTAGTATGTTACAGCTCCTTATTAGAGGAGGCACTGCTGTCTACACAGCTAGGAACCATGTGCTCTGGGCTCACATGTGCTTTCTCCTCTGCTTTGCTGAGAGAGAGATTTCAGCAGTTGTATTGCCTACTCAGAGAGATGCAGCAGATGGGTATGGAGCTTGGCACCACAGCATAGCCTGCTCACACATGCATGCATGCACCAGGGAGCTTTGCATTTGCAAGGCTGAATGGCAGCGTAAGTGTCCATCACAGGGAATCTCTTTTCAGAGACTCTGCAGAACTAGAAATGGGAAACCCTGCTAGCTCCCATCTGGTCCATCCCCTGGGGACAAGACAGGACTGCTCCTTACAGCACATTTTCTTGCGTTTTGTTCAGTCTAGATTCAAGTGTCCCAAGTGACAAACCTGCCACCACTTACATTAGGGCCTAATGAGCCAGTGCTCAGCCAAGCTGCACATATTTAGCTCTTACTCTTTCCTCCAGAGTCAGTCCCTCCAATTTGCAATATCATTCTGGGAGCTCGATGCCCGGAACTGAATGAATGCCTCTTGGTGTGGCCAGGCCCAGAACCCCCTGCCAGCTCTTCCGTGCCCACCCAGAGCATTGCCTAGAACTGCACTAGCCATTTTGATTCTAGGAATTGGTGAAAACAAGCACACGTTTTTAAGAGAGGTCTATTTAACAAAGGGCAATTTAGGGGTTATGGCACTGGACTGGGGCTCCAGAAGATTCAGTTCCAGCTTTGTCACAGCCAACCTGTCTGACCTTGGGGAAATCACTTAATCTCCCTGTGCCCAGCTCCCCAGCAATAAACAGGGAATAATCCTTCCTTTCTCCCTCCCTTTGTCTTGTCTATTTAGATGGTCCACTTTTCAGAGCAGACACTCCCGCCTCCTAGGTGTCTGTCCAGCACCCAGCACAATGGAGCTGCCAACTCTGCTGGGGGAATCTATACAATAACTTGGGGTATATCAGCCTTAGTTATGACTCCTTTCACCTGTTGGGGTTCAGTATTTTGCCATACTCCCAGCTTAGTACACCTACAGAAACCAACGCTGGACCTTGGCTTTGTTCTGTAAATGTTCCCATATCTTTGTTTAATCAGGCATCTAATCATAGCAAATACATTCATAATTGGGCTAATTAGCATATAAGGCTTAACTTTTATGTTCTGCAGATCACTTTGCAATAGTGGGATCTTTCTTTGGATCAGCAAACATCCTGGTCCCCTGCCCTCCTCAGAACATACCCTGTCTGCTCTGCTAGTCTTGTTTTCTGTGGCTATAGTCCAAGGCCTAGCACCGGCACGTCCACACCCCACTGTGCCATAGTATATCACAGGGGTGTGGCTCTTCCTAATCCCAGCTGGTGATCAGTTTTTGCGGTAAAAACGAATAATGCTAGTCCATGTAATTATACCCTAGCTAGTGTCCCTGCAAACTGTGCGCCAGATTTATGCTGATTACTATCTTATTCCACACAAAGACTTATTGAAATCCATGGGATTGCTAGCAGAGTAAGGATGTCAGATTCTGGCCCATTTCTCTTAGTAGTGGGAAGCCCCTGGCGTTTGCACAATGTCAACTACCAACCAAAATCTGGCTTAAGCCCCATTTCTTGGGTCCCACGTCCCAGCCCATGGTGGCTATTACACTATATCATATGGAGTTCCTGCACAATATTGCACAGTTGGCAGGATGTGCTCCACAGAGGCCATTTGGAAATGGAGACAATGGAAACGGAGGTATGTGGGGAGTGAAGTTACCTGCTTGGAAATGGAGCTAAAGGTGATGGGATGGAGAAGGTTTTACCCATTTGAAAAAGAGACTGTGGAAGAAGGTAGGGCAGGGTGTGGTTTCCCTCACTTGGAAACAGCCACTGAAAGGAGCCCATCGCCATGGGTGATGAAGCATTGCCTCATACTCTCTACTCACCAATTCTATCCAGCCTGTCCAGCGCCACTGTTTCAAAAGCCCTTCTCATCATGGGATACTCTTCCAACACCTCGTTGAAGTTGTCCACCGAGAGGGAGTAGAGGCGGCAGTAGGTGTCAGCTCGCACGCTTGCCGTGCGCCGGCCACGGGTCAACAGGCAGATTTCTGGAATGAAGACACAGCCTGAGAACCCCGGGAGTGGGAGAGCGAGGAAGGGACCATCGCTGCCTCCAAACAAAAGCAGCTCATGTCACTAAGCGACATCCCTGCCTCCACATTAACGGTATAAATGTTCCACTATGCAATAACATTTACAGAACAAAATACCAGAGGGCTCAATTGCAGTAACTGCTGTACAATATGGCACCTCAGGGATTCAGCTGATCTAATTAGCCAGCAAGTTCTGTAATTGTGGCTTATCATAGGTATCACTTGTGCATTCAGAATGGATGAACTGTCTCTCTCACACTTTTCCTGGCCCACTGGGAGTGGAAGGTCACACCACGTCTCGCTGAAGCTAACTCTCCCTAGATTTGCAGTCAGGTCTCTGATTTGACCTGTAACTCAGCATCAGGAGGTTCAGCGATCCCCCATGTTGATGCTGTGCAAGCAAAGAAACTTACAAGTTATTGGTGGATCTGCTACGATCTTATTAACTGACAGGATAAGCTTACCAAGTGGAACACCTTTATTACGAAGGTTAAATCAATTAAACTTCACATAATCATTCTTAGGCTGGCAGAGAACACACAAAGCTCTTTGCTGGTTTCAACTTTGTGGCTGCACCACACATTGTGCGTGTATGTGTGTGCGTGTAAGTAATTGGACGATGCCTTTCCCCAGTGCCCCGTTTGGATCTGCCCTGACGTAGGAGGTACTACTCCAGGTACTACTCTGACTGATGCTATAATTTTTAAAATCTGTTTTTAAAAAGAGCTGGCACCTCTGGGAGATGGTTCTAATGGATCCTGCCACCAGGAGGAAAGCCGTTCTCCTCTAGCAAATTAGATGGGTCCAGACAATGTGACCCTGCCCCTCTGAGAGCAAGGGTACCACTAGATTCAGTGTAGTGCTCTCCTGTTCCCACCGGCCTCTGGGTATAGCTGGCGCAGGAAGATCGCCAGGCTTTGTTGATGCCACAGCCGATATCCTTCTTTCCCCCCCACCCCCAATCAGGGAATCCAGCCAAAGGCATTTCTGGGGGTGAGTGCAGATTACTCGGAACCCATTGCCCATTCCAAACAGGGCTCAAGGTCAGCAGGTGTCTCCTCCATTTTAGCCCTTCACAAGTCAGCCAGCCAGCCTCTGAAGATCTGGAACGTTGGGAGAGAGCCAACTACCCACGGCAAGAGAAGGCTGGGCTGCATGTGGGTCCTAGGGACTGTGTGCGGTGCTCATGTGAGAAGAGTGAGGGGACCCCATGGCCTGCTAGGGGGAGAAAGGGGGCTTCATAGCTGGAAAGGGAGGAGCTACAAGAGCTCAGCTGTTTCATGATGAAACCAACAAGTTTCACTTTGCTATTTCAGATCTATGTGAACCAGAAACTCCACATGGGATTGGAGCCCAGCTAATGGATCCCACTGGCCTGGGTTTGCACAGTCATGCAAATATCCTGGAGCCTGGTAGGACAAAGGGGGTTCTTTAGTGAATTTGGGGCCTGCGGGGGTGGGGGTCCCAAAGTCTGTTATAGATGGAGGGGGATCCTTTGGTTGTGGAGAGCAGGCCACGGGGCTTAGGAGGTGGGGAAGAGGGGCCCACTCCGCCCATCCTCTCCGGGTCCACTCAGCTTCGGCAGGTTTAATATTTGCGGTGGAAGTTGCCTCCATGTGAAGTCTGCTTGGTTTGGGGTTTCTGGGTGAAAGCTTTGCAGAGCCCTAGGAGTGAGAGCATTGCAGTCACCAGCCCCACAGCCTGCAGGCAGGCAATGAAATCCCAACCCACTGTTTATCATACTGCTCCCACTCATCTCACTGCTGTCGTGTGCCCCGCTCCCCTGGTAACCTGTGTCAGATTTAAATAGCGAGTTCTCTCTCAAGGGACTGTCATTTTGCCTCGTGTTTGTACAGCATCTAACACCATGCAGCCTGATCCCTGTCCATCACCGCAATACAGTGCCTGACAGCAGGCGGGACCAGGCAAAAGTAACTGTATAAGGAAGGGCCTGTGTTTGGCAGATCTGTTAACGCACAAGGAGCAAGGAGGAAATGACCATTAACAAAGGGCATTAACAAAGCTTTCCCCCTCCTTGATGCTGATCTCATTATTGTTCTTCTATGCTGTGGCGCTCCAGTCATGGGTCAGGACCCCGCTGTGCTACGCGCTGCCCTAACACGGAACAAAAAGACAGGCCCTGACCCACAGACCTCACGATTTAAGTGTAAGACAGGAGTCCTCAGGTGGAGACAGACAGACAAGGTGACTGAGGCTCCAATTCTGTCTGGTGCTGGCCCCCTGTCTATGACAAGCACTAACATGAACCAGACGAGGACTGCCTGGGGAACAGCCATGGGTCTTGTTGCCCAAGCAGCACAGTTGGGTGGGTCACTGACTCTCACCTCCAAAGTAGGAGCCATCTGCCAGTTTAGTCTCCTTGTTGCCTTTGGTAAGCACGCTCACCACCCCGTGCTGGATGAAGTACATTTTCTTGCCGATGGTGCCCTCCCGGATGATGTAATCCCCCGGCTGGAACACCTCAAACCGCAGTTTGGTCAGCATGGATGTCACAAAGTTGGGATCTGCATTGGCAAACAGCGGCATGGATGCCACCAGCTTCCGGCAGTTGAAGTTTATGATTTCCTGGAGGGGCGGGGGGAAGAGACAGAGACATGCACTGAGAGAAACGCTTCAGTTAGGGTGAAATAGCCTACAGAGATCCCCTCCAAAGCCCCAACCAAGATACTATTCTCCCAAAAGATCCACCGTAGGATGGACACAAATCCAGTGCCTGCTGGAACAGCACTCTGGGAGGGCCTGGATGGCCATTCAATGCAGCCATATTTACTAAAGCTGGGAGCTCAGTCTTATTGCTCGAATTCACGACATGCTCTCTCTCTCTTTCTAACCTGGGACCCAACAGCCATCTCCCCCACAGGCCAGTCTTTGGCAGCCATGCACATTGTGGGTGGCACCAGTGAAATGCCACATGAAGCAGCTAGAGGGCTCATTCCTGGGAAAATGCTGTAACTCGCCTTGGCAGCCTTATGTCCTGCATTGTCCTGGCCTGCTTCCAAAATGCCAAAAACTGGGCAGATGTACCCAGCCAGTCGGAAAAGGAAATATCATGGGCAAGTGGTGGCTTTATGTGGGGAGAAGGTGGGCAGGATAGGTGCCTACCAGTTAGTGTGTCCCAGGTTGGCTGTGACTTCTTTGGTTTGAGTGACTCAGATGAAGAAAATACAATGTGATTGTACCTTTGTCATAAAATATACGTCCTGTGTGTATTCCAGTGCATCACACCCTCTTAGGATATGACAGTGCTTTTCACTGCACTGTGCTGCTCGGGGTCACTTCGATTCAGACTCAGAAAACAATGTGAAGCGAAATTGAGGCAGGTCATCTACCAAACCCACTCCCAGAAGGAATCTGATTCTTCTTTCTTGTTGCAATTTCCTTTTTGAGGCTCCCTTGTGTTAGTGAGAAAGGCTCTTCTCTCCCCTCCAGCCCACTCCCACCTGGGCATTGGCAGTGCGAGGTTTAAATTGTGTGTGTGGGGAGGGGGCTGTCCATGTGCTGGGCAATAAACCATGTGTGGCTGGCAGGCTATCCGGGGAAATGCTGTTGCTTTGGCATATGAACTTGTGAATGACTCTGGGTGCCAGATCATTGGCTTTAGCATTGGCTCCTTCATCTGCAAAGAGCTAGTCTGGTAATGCAACACCCATGCATAGGGCATAATAGAGGTACATTTGGGGATCTCTCCAGCAGCAGAACCACTCAAAGTCACAGGGGTATTCCATCACATGGGCTCTTTTCCCTTTGTGACTTGTTTCCTCCTCTTTTTTAGATGTCTAGCGCAGGAGGAAGATAGGGACTGGGAAAGCAGCGACTTCCAGTTCTGTAACCTGGGTCAGGCAAAGGAGTGAGGATGGGGCAATGAGCATCAGACCCAGGTCCCTGCTCTAACTGATTCAGAACAGAGTGTTTCACCCTAGATCACTCTGAATTAGGTAGAGCAGGGACTAGAACCTGAGCCTCCCATATCCCAGACTGGGGCTCTAACCACTGACCCATGAAAATCTCTCTCAGACGGAAAACCTTCCCAATGCCAACTTCTCTGGAACCAGCATGTCCCTGCAAAAGGTTTTGGCTTCCACAAAACAGCATCGTTTGACAATTTCATTGGGTCAGAAATGTTCTCACTAGCTCTAATCCCCTGCACTGCATTGGTTAATAGACTCAAGACATGCTGTCCTGGCTGCTGGGCTGACACTGGGGAATCCAGGACTGCACTATTCTGCTCAATGGCAATGGATTATGGGCAGACAGAGGCCAGGGAATGACAGACTTCCCTCTAGGTCTGCTGCTGCTACAGTCAGGCCCTATCGCTCTGCTCCTTCTCCCCCACCGCCACCCCACATATGCTGTGACGTCCCCGTGCCAGCTGGTGCAGTATCAGCCTCTGCCATTGCACACCATGAGCTCCACCGCTGTGGAGCTGAGAGCCCTGGCCCCACTCAGCCCCTCAATGAACACTCAGGGCACCCCTCATTACCTCGCGCAGGGGCTCACTCAATTCTCCCAGGATGCTCTCCTCGTCAAACATCTTGCCCTGGTAGCGGTGCTCGTAGTAGTCATGGATCCGCTGGCGCATGTCGGCGGGGAGCTTGTGGAAGGACATGTACTGCTCCACTTGTTTGTACTGCGCAGGAAGAAAGAGACAAGCAAAGGCAAGACATTACCGGGACACAACGCCAAAGGGCACCTCCGCTGCCTCCAGTCATCTTACTGCAGACGCCTGTGCACGTCAGAGCAAATCTCAGATGGTGGCTACACCTGCCTCCTTCACGCTGACCTGCGTCTGCTGTGTCAGGCAGAGCCAGGTGATGCAGAGGCCAACGAGCTAGAGGAGCTCAGAGTCCATTCCCACACTTCCCACAAATGGCTACCACATGTTTTAACCCTTAGCACAGTAAGCGTGACTTCTCCTCAGTCAGTTGCACAGAGGAACCCGAGACACATATTCTTGGTGACCCAGGATCCTCTCCCTACCACCTCACCCACCTAGCTTTCTCCCAGCTGCCTGGTGCTCCCCAGCCACCATACTGCCCTTCTGCTGGTTTCCACCTCTCCTCCCTACATGTGCTCTGTGCGCAGCCAGCCCTATCCTGAGCTCCCAGCAGACACCTGCCCCCGCTCCATCGTGCCTCCCAGCGGCTGGGTGGGGTACTGGCAGCCAGGATCTCATGTCCAGAGGGCTTGGGGTGGATTCCCAGCTGAAAGTTCAGAGACAGAAGCTCTCATCAATATTCTTGCCACTAGAATCCCTCCCCTGTTCCCACATTAGACTCCCCTGCCCAACCGGACCAGACCCAACCTCTTCCGTTCTGTGTTCTCAGGTTTAAACTGTTCATTTTCATTTTCCGTTTAGGGGCAACCAACACAGGGTTACTCAGCTCTTGCCAAATGAATGCTAACAGCTCAGTGCCAAGAGTTCACCTGACTGAAGAACAAACATGCCCATTCCTGCCAGGTTAACACCCAGAACCCCAGGCAGTGTCAGGGACCACCCAGGAGACCAAAGCCCCCTTTACTTGTCCTCAGAACAGGTACATGGCTGAGCTTCACTTGCCCTCACACACCCCACGGCCTGCCTGTCTGCCGTTACCTTCACTTGGATGGGCCCCCAATAGGAATGAGCACGGAAGGCTCATGCTGGTCACTTGGGAATGACCTTTTGCTCCATTTGGTTAGATCAGCAATGACCTCAGACTGAGCAGTTGATGAAAATAATGGGCCAGGGGAGGCATTTGGGGAGGTTTGCTTGGAGTACTGTTAGGCTGACGTGCACATCACATCTAAGGGCAGCCCATCACCTCGTCTATTAATGGTGGAGGAGTTCAGAGCTGACTTGAGACTTTCCACTCTCAGTTCATGGGCTCTTCTAGGCTTTGGAATAATGATGTTGAGTTCTGGCAGCCACTAGCACTCGGAAAAGCAAGGGGCTTATAGCCGTGCGTCCCACACAGCTCTGTCAAGGCATCTCAGTTTGCACTCCCTACTGGTCCAGTAATGGGCAACCACACAGCTTGGCCAATACTCTTCAGTCCTGATGTGCAGCACCCACAAATCCCATCTCTACCCCTGCATTGCAGTCCTGCATGCACCCTGTCCTGGTTCTGTCAATACAGCTCAGCTCTGACCTGGAGCACCCCTGCTATCTCAGTCGTAATCCAATCCTGAGAAGAAACTAACAGTTCTGTCTAGCTGTGGCAGAGCATCATGCCAGCTTCCTACAGAAAACTCAGTGCACCTGAGTCATCCCATGGAAACAGTCCCTGCATTGCCAGTCCTGAGTCCCTCACACAGCTCCACCAGTGCACCTCCAGGGTGCCAACTGCTGTGAATTTAGTGCTGGCTTTTGAATCAGATTGAGACCAAACACTGTTTCACTTCTGAATGGCCCATACAGAACTAGAACCCAGATCTCCAGAGGCAGAAGGCTAGTGTACTAACTTGCTCCTCTTCACATCTCCGTGGACATTTATATCTGCCCCAAGCTCACCCTCCATCTCCCTGGTACTCGATATCACAGAATCATTACATTTCTCCACAGGGCAAGGTCAGCTAGCCCTTCTCCCTCCCAGGGCAGGCCTGTGTCCTATTACACATGTAACAGAGTTTTGCACGGTTTAAACATTACAGGCTTGGGAGATTATTCCACAATTACACTGACCAGTATCGTCTCACTATTCCCTTGTATTCCCTAGCTGTTCTCTCTTGTCTTATACTTGGATTGTCAGGAATTTGGAGCAGGGACTGTTTGTTCTGCATTTGCACAATGGGGTCTAGGCCATGACCGGGCCTCCTAGGTGCTATGGTAATACAAATCAATAATCATAGAATATCAGGGTTGGAAGGGACCTCAGGAGGTTATCTAGTCCAACCCCCTGCTCAAAGCAGGACCAATCCCCAGTTTTTTCCCCAGATCCCTAAATGGCCCCTTCAAGGATTGAACTCACAACCCTGGGTTTAGCAGGCCAATGCTCAGACCACCGAGCTATCCCTTCACCTTGCTTAGCAAATGCAATAATAAATAACAACAATAATGTGTATTACAGTGGCATCTACAGACTCCAACCAAGATCAGGGTCCCATTGTGCTAGGTGCTGTACAAAAACTCAGTAAAATACAGTCCTGCCCCCAAAAGCTCACAATCTAAACAGTCAAGACAGACAAAGGGTTGGTAGGGAAACTAAACCACAGAGAGGTAAAGTGACATGCTCAAGGTCACCCAGCCGGCCAGCGGCAGAGCCAGGAACAGAAGCCAGGCCTCCTGAGATCTAGTCGTGTGTTAGATACATTAGATGACAACTGAACCAAGCACAGAGCCTGTCTTAAATATAAAGGGAAGGGTAACCACCTTTCTGTATACAGAACTATAAAATTCCTCCTGGCCAGAGGCAAAACCTTTTCACCTATAAAGGGTTAAGAAGCTAAGATAACCTAACTGGCACATGACCAATGAGGAAACAAGATACTTTCAAAGCTGGAGGGGGCGGGGGGGAAAGGGTCTGTCTGTCTGTGTGATGCTTTTGCCGGGAACAGATCAGGAATGCTCTTCATAACTCAAGTTAGTAAGTAATCTAGCTAGAAATGAAGTAGATTTCCTTTTGTTTAATGGCTGGTAAAACAGGCTGTGCTGAATGGAATATATATTCCTGTTTTTGTGTCTTTTTGTAACTTAAGGTTTTGCCTAGAGGGAATCTCTATGTTTTGAATCTGATTACCCTGTAAGGTATTTACCATCCTGATTTTACAGAGGTGATTCTTTTACTTTTTCTTCAATTAAAATTCTTCTTTTAAGAACCTGATTGCTTTTTCATTGTTCTTAAGATCCAAGGGTTTGGGTCTGTGCTCACCTATGCAAATTGGTGAGGATTTTTATCAAGCCTTCCCCAGGAAAGGGAGTGTAGTGCTTGGGGAGATATTTTCGGGGGAAGACGTCTCCAAGTGGGCTCTTTCCCTGTTCTTTGTTTAACACGCTTGGTGGTGGCAGCATAGGGTTCAAGGACAAGGCAAAGTTTGTACCTTGAGGAAGTTTTTAACCTAAGCTGGTAAGAATAAGCTTAGGGGGTCTTTCATGCAGGTCCCCACATCTGTACCCTAGAGTTCAGAGTGGGGAAGGAACCTTGACAGAGCCTGATACTCAGCCTCTTATTCAGCCTGGTTTTCTCTTCCTTTCCATTCCTCCTAGTTACATCACCTTGAACCACTCTGCATTATCCCATTCCATTTCCTAGGCAGCTCTTCGCCAAGCTGTGAATAGTTAGAGGTTTGAATCTTCCCATAGAAGTCAATTACTCCAACCCCCTGATCAGTTCTGTTTTTTGCTGAACTGCCTCTAGTTTGCCAAAGTCGTTCTAGTTATGAGGTGCCCAGATGGGAATGCGATATTCTAGCCCCTGTGCTGGTGTAAATCAGCATAGCTCCACTGGAATCAAATGGCCCAAGAGAGTCCATTACCCTCATTATTACTTATGTGCATTCCTTTAGCATCTAACAGCCCCAACCAGGATTAGGGCCCCACTGTACAAACAGAATAGAACACAGGCCCTGTCCTGAAGGGGGTACAGCCTAACTAGACAAGATAGACAGATACAGCCAGACATTAGCTAAGCTATTTAGCAAAAGCTGCAATACAGTTTGTCCCCACTTTCCACTCACATAACAACCCCTCCCCCACCCTCTTCTATTCAGCAGTTAAGCACTCTTGCCTCGGTTTCCCTACTTCGTGATGCATGGCCACCAGAGACCAAATTTGTGCTGGCCTTTTCCACAGCTCTATTGCACTGCAGACATCTGCCAGTCTAATTTGGCTATAGTTTTGCTTGTGGATTTGCATTTCCACAGCATCACTTAACGGGGACGCAAGGGCTCATTTGATGGGACATGGGCAGTGCTGGGGGAGAAAAAGGCCTTCAATGGAACTGGAACCATGAATAAACAACACTCGCTCAAGGGTGCAGGAGTGGAGCCAAGATCAGACATGGGGAATTGTGCAAGATGACATACAAAAATGTAGTGAGAGACAGGCCTCACCCTGAGGAGTTTACATTCTAAAAAGATAACACAAAAAGTGGGAGAAAGGGACAGTATTATTCTCCCCATTTCACAGATGCAAATAGATTAAGTGACATGCCCAAGGTCACACAGGAAATATGTGGCAGAGCCCAGAAATGAATTCAGTTCTCTTCAGTCCCAATCTAGTACCTTAAACAAGACCATGCTTCCTCTCACATCATGGTTACCATGAATACTGTTGCATCAAAGAAACCCAATATTCATAACATTGTCTTTGCTGAAACCCAATGGGTCTGGCAAAACCTTTCCACCAGATCTACTAGGCCCTGGACCCCATGCTAAGCCAGGAAAGCTTTGAGTTGCACAGTGTCTTGCGGGGCTCCTACATACTCCAGTTGTCTCATGGGTATAAGAGAGAACTTTGCCAGTTTAACATGGACAGACACCACTGCAAGGGTATGGGGCAGCTGTGCAGTCATTTCCATGACACATCAGATGGGGAGTAGTGGGGACGGGACATCTGGGATGGCAGCTGTGTGGCCATCTGTGTGGCACTCAAGGCAATGGGCAGCTGCATGTCTATACTCAGGGCTCTCCTACGTGCATCATTCATCCCTACACCACTCTAGACCCAGAGAAAGTCCACTGATTCACCCTAGCAGGTGACAGATCCAGACCTGACTCTCTGCTCAGCAAGGACATGGGAACACTGCAAACACAGAGGCAGGGGGATGGCAGAATACTGTAGTCAGCGCTGCTCTACAGCACCTTCTCTTAGCTGACTAGAGGAGCAGTCTAGTGGCTTCTTTGGTGGCTACCTATTCCCAACTGGCTGTGGGGGAGCATTTCTGTGCAGCACACTTGGGAGTAAATCAGAAGCAAATACATGGGGACGTCCCAGCGTCCCTCTGCCACAGCAGGCTGCTGATCCTACTTGCAGAGGAGCTAGGGTTGCCAACTTGGTAGTATTTAAAAATCAGACAATCCAACAGGAGTGTTGGAACCACCCCTGCCTTACCTATTCCCCCCAAAGCACTACTCCTGCCCCGCCTCTTCCCCCGAGGCCCCTCCCCCATTCACTCCTCTTCTCCCTCCCCCATGTCGCTTGCTGTTTTTCCCTTCCCAGTCCCAGCCCAGGTGAGGAGAGACTCGCCTGTGGAGCCAGGGCTGGGAGCTGCAGCCACCCAACACAGTTAGGAGGTAGCCCCACCTGAATAGGGGCTGGCGCAGGTGATAATCCAGGGCCTCTCCTGCCCGCAGTAACCGAACATGAGTGTCCAGTCAGTAGATCTGACTGGACACTGTCAGGTTCCCTTTTTGATCGGACTTTCTGGTCAAAAACCAGGCACTTGGCCACCCTAATGAGGAGCACTGTTCTAGCTTTGTGGCTGTTTAAAGAGCTGCCCACCCCCAGACCAGCTCAGACCAAGCCCTCATCTAGTTGGAGAACCTCCCGCATTGAACAGTAATTGCCAGCCAAGTGCTGGATGAAGGTACCAGAGTCATAAAATTTAAAACAGTTGCTCAGCCCCAGGAAAACAAAGCAAATGTTTGGAGGTAGCTGTGTGCTGCACTCATGGACTGACCATCTAGCCAGTTACTTATGGTATAAAATGGCAGAAGAAAATACGAATCAGAGAGCACACAAATTGGGGAGCAGAGAGTTATCCACTAACATTCAAAGAAAGCCAGTGTGAGGAGCTGCAGGGAGAAGAGTGACTGATTGTAATCTCCCGTTTATGAGAATGCAGTACAGAGGGCACTCTGCATACCTATCACATCCTGCTGCATCCCTCACTGAAGACTAGTGGAAATAAAATGCATGCACAGGAGTCAAGCTCCTTTCTTTCTGATTGCTGGCCCAAGCCCAGGGTTGGCGAGCATTTACTGGTCTTACCAAAGAGTTTCTAACTAAAGCAGGTTAAGAGGTAACACACCATAAAATCATGTAGTTCCAATGACCTTCTTGCTTTCCCCACCCTCTTCAGGTCTGACATTAGTAGTCGGAGGTTGTTGCTTTATAGCATTTGAAAATGAGGATTCCAAGCTGCTTTCAGATGCAGAAATGTATGGATTGTCTAGTCTAGCAATTGCTGAGATAGTTAAAAATCATGCTGGTACTGAAGTGGGATTAAAAGTAAGATGGTAATCAGAATTATGTGAATTTAAACGTATGTCAACCTCCCAGAGCTAGGCTCATATGCCTTATATCATTGCTATGCAAATCACAGATTTCTGCTGGCATGTTCTTGTATGTCTGCTATCCTCTGAGCTATCAGACCATGAATTTAAAGATGGTTCCTCAGACTAGCAGTGCATCGAATCCAATGCACCGCTACAGACTAGGGACCGAATGGCTAGGCAGCAGTTCTGCAGAAAAGGACTCAGGGCTTACAGTGGACGAGAAGCTGGATATGAGTCAACAGTGTGCCCTTGTTGCCAAGAAGGCCAATGGCATTTTGGGATGTATAAGTAGGGGCATTGCCAGCAGATCGAGGGACGTGATCGTTCCCCTCTATTCGACACTGGTGAGGCCTCATCTGGAGTACTGTGTCCAGTTTTGGGCCCCACACTACAAGAAGGATGTGGAAAAATTGGAAAGAGTCCAGTGGAGGGCAACAAAAATGATTAGGGGACTGGAACACATGACTTCTGAGGAGAGGCTGAGGGAACTGGGGATGTTTAGTCTATGGAAGAGAAGAATGAGGGGGGATTTGATAGCTGCTTTCAACTACCTGAAAGGGGGTTCCAAAGAGGAGGGCTCTAGACTGTTCTCAGTGGTAGCAGATGACAGAACAAGGAGTAATGGTCTCAAGTTGCAGTGGGGGAGATTTAGGTTGGATATTAGAAAAAACTTTTTCACTAGGAGGGTGGTGAAACACTGGAATGCGTTATCTAGGGAGGTGGTGGAATCTCCTTCCTTAGAAGTTTTTAAGGTCAGGCTTGACAAAGCCCTAGCTGGGATGATTTAATTGGGGATCGGTCCTGCTTTGAGCAGGGGGTTGGACTAGATGACCTCCTGAGGTCCCTTCCAACCCTGATATTCTATGATTCTATGATTTCTGAGACAGTCCTAGGAATGGCAGGGTTCCAGATCTTTCTCCTCTGGCTACGTCTTTCCTTGGAGCCCCCACAGCAGCCGATCCTCTAAGAGATTTGGGTTAGCAATGCTGAGGTTATCTGCTGCAGCCACAGATACAAACTGCAGCCAGGCTGTTCAGGAAGGTGAGTGTTCTTGTTGTGCCATGGACTAGTACTCAGTCCCCGCTGCTGTTCAGTGCTGAGTCAGAGAGGAACTATATCCTGTCTGCTCAGCTTGATGCTGAAAATTAAAGAGGGCCTGATCTTGCTCCTTTGAACTCACTGGAAAAGCTAAATGCCAGTCTCAGCCTCACTGAGAAGGTGAGAGGGCAGCTGGGGGAGCGGGTGAGTAGCAGAGTGCTATGTTAGAGTGTTTTCTCATTGCCAACTCTGAATGTTAATAGCATTTGTAATTTTAGCCTTAGACAGTCTCCCCCTTCCCTTGCTGAGCTCCTTGCCCTGTGCAGGACAGCCAGCACCCTGGCCTGATCGCTGTGCCAGTGCAAGGCCTGTGCCCTGGTTCTGTCATTTGAGGGAATTGTGGAGCCTGAAGTGGGATCATGACCGCAGCCCACCAACAGCTCAGAGGGCTCTTCTCTTTCACACCGCCTCTTGGTGGGACCCAACTGCTAGTTCAGATACACCCGGGCTGTCTGCTCACAGGGTGAACTCTGCTAATTAGACTGAACTCCATTTTCCTACAGTTGCCCCATCTCAGTGTCATCTAAGTTGCGGTTCAATTGCCTTTGCTCTCTACAGACCAGGCACCCCCTGACCTGTGTCTCCAGAGCCATCCCACTAGCCAGGTCCCTATGTGACTCAAACCACAGATCTCCCATCCCTGCTCCTGCCCTACCAGCATCTCTCAACAGATTCAACAGAGCATTAAAGACTCCCTGTCCCACCTTGCCTACAGTTTTACTAGTGATGGGGGAGCCAAAAGGTTCAGTGGGTCCATTCTGCACCCCAAAATGTCTATCCTTATATGAACTTTACCTGAAAACTGTACTGGACATCTCAAGCTTCCTGGTATTTCCTGCCATCAGCAGGGCTGTGACTAACACATGCATAGTGTTTCAAGTAGCATTTAAATACCTACAGTTCTGGTCCGAGACAGAACCCACAAATGCAGAGGCTGCTCCAAAAAAATGAAAATGCACTGCAGGAAGAGTGGGCGGAGAGCTCCTCAGAGAGAATCTGTTAGAGAGACACTGTTTCTTTAGACTGTGTTGTGAGTTGTGGGTGAAGGCTGCGTCCAGGTCCTATTTCGGCAGGCCCATTTTGCCCAGCCTCTCTCTTGCAGTCGTCTGCTCAGTTCCCTCGCTTGTGCTCTTGAATTTGCCCAGAGCTCAGTGACATGTGCAGAGATGAGTGACACCCCCACGTTCAACCCTAAAAGACTCATTTAGGGATTATCTGAATCTCTCTGAAGAAAATTGGGTGCATTTAAATGTCAATTCATCTTCTTCAAGTCTGCTTTTCCCGTAAGCCCTGGAAGGCAACACTAGTGTATTAGAAGGGAAGGATCTAATTGGGAATCTTTTTCTCCCAGGGTGGGTCACCTTAGTTTCCTGTCTATTTCCTTCCCTGCACAGCTCACTCAAAGCCCTTGGGTGCCGAACACTTTTAAACCCAATTTACCCCATTGCTCCTTGTTGTGTCTCTATGTGACAGCTATAATATCATAGACCTGGACACATTTCTCAGGGAATCAGCAAGGAAGGTTTCTGCACATAGGAAGAACTGCTCCCCTCCCACTCCTGGCCTTCCCCACTCTCCACCAAGCTCTCCCTTGACCCACAGAGATCAGTCGTCAGATCTTCAAATAAACTTTGATTTCCATTTTCTCGGTTCAATTAACTCAATGTATATACATGGATACACATGCACACACATACACACACACAGACAGTTGTCATGAAGGTCACTTAGAATAAGCCAAAATGCTTTCCCACAAACTCTCATCGAGATAAATATTTATTTCCTACCCAGAGCATTATTGCTGTGATAAATGAAAGTGGGGGAAGGGACGGGGGGGGGGGGGGGGGGGAGAAATTCCTTTTATGGACACCCAGCCAGCCAGTTAGCTATAAAATCCCTCTTGGTACCTGTTCTCTACTTGCCTGTAAAGGGTTAAAAAAAGCCCATAGGTAAAATGAAGGGAATGGGCACCTGACCAAAAGTGCCAATGGGAGGACTAGAACTTTTTTTAAATTGGGAAAAAACTTTCCCTCTGCCTGTTTTTTGTTGTTCTCCAGAGAGAGGAGACCAAAGCAGGAACTGGGCTGAACTATGATGTAGGAAGCTTTAAGCCAGGTATGAAAAATCATCAGATCATACCTAGAGATTGCTTATCTGAAACCCCAAAGATGTATGTAAGTAAATCAGGGAAGGTCTAGGAAGATGTGATTAGGGTTATTTCTTTTATTTCTTTATGGCTTGTGGACTCCTCTGTGCTAACCCTAGATGCTTTTGTTTTGCTTGTAACCTTTAAGCTGAACCTCAAGAGAGTTGTCTCGATCCTTAATTTTTGATCTAGCAAAAAGCCTAAGTTCCAGATGTCTTTTCTTTCTTTTTGTGTTTAATAAAAGTTACCTTTTTAAAGAACAGGATTGGATTTTTGTGTCCTAAGAGGTTTGTGCACATGTTGTTTAATTAGCTGGTGGCAACAGCTGATTTCCTTTGTTTTTCTTTCTCAGCTCTTCCTGGGGGGCGGTGAAAGGGCTTGAGGGCACCCCACAGGAAGGAATTCCCAAGTGTGCCTTTCTGGGTTCTCAAAAGCATTTTTTTTTGCATTTGGGTGATGGCAGCATCTACCCATCCAAGGTCAGAGAGAAGCTGTAACCTTGGAGGTTTAATACAAGCCTGGAATGGCCAGTATTAATTTTTAGAATCCTTGCGGGCCCCCACCTTCTACACTCAAAGTGCCAGAGTGGGGAATCAGCCTTGACAATTGCTTATGTACTTCCAGCAACTGTTGGCCTGATTCTGCTGTCAGTCACACTCATGTAAACCCAGGACGAACTCTGCGGAGCTGCATTGGTTTAACAGGGAGGAGATTCAGGCTCAGTACATTTAGTGAGTGAAATATTGCAGTGCTTTGAGGGCAGTATATATTCTATGAGAATGGATTAAAAGCAAAGTTCAGCAGCCATGACATACAAAGCCATGGCCCTGACAAGGGGGCTCTGGTGAATTTACATTCTACAAGGGCATAGCTCAGGTCACTGAATCCACCAAATGGAATATCTTGATTGCATCTTTGTTGCATTTTCTATGATCCAAGATTAGAATTAGATTTGATTAGATTAGATTTGTATTGCCAACCCCCAGGCATTCAAAAATCATGACCTGGGCCCCATAAAAAATCACGAGGAAGGCTTAAAAAAAAAATCACAGGATTTTAAAAAAATTAATAATTTTTGAGTTCTTTTTAATTGGTTTCGGGATTTTGAGCTTTTAGAGTTCACACCATTAACATTTCTCTGCAATCATGAGGGCTAGATCTTACTTTAAACCCTCCTGCAAAAACAACAGATTCTCATATAATCACAGGACTCCAGGAGTTGGGGCTTTAAGAAAATAAACAAATATTGGAACACTTGCAATAAAATCAAGGGAGATAGCAACACAGAAGTTGCGTAGCTCGTCTGTTTCACTTTGCAGGGGTCTATGCCAAGTGTCTTTGGGGTCGGTGTCAAAGTTTGCACTCCTCTCTTCTCCAGTCCCCACCTTTCACTTGAACCAAGATAAGTGCAATTTGTTACATTAGACACTGCTCCTGCCAGTACTTCTACACATGCTTAACTTCACACACAGACAAGGACTCTCACTGACTTTCCCAGGACTATTCGGGTGCGTAAAGCGAAGCAGGTGTGGCATTGTTTGCAGAGGCAGGGCCTTAGTCTGCCCTGTATGTCCTTTCCATAGCAACGCCCAGGTGATTCTGGGATGCTGTAGTAACACAACTTTGATTTCTTATTAAAGATAGGACTAAACCTAATCCTCAGATCTATCCATTCCTCAATTTTTGGAGCATTTGATGGCTGCATTTGGATCCAAAGCCACATTTTGCAAATACTCTTCACCGAATATCCTGGTTCTCAGCTCCTCGAAACACTGGGGTTCAGATAGGGATCAGATTTGTATGGCTCAGCCTTGGCTCTATTTTTATACTGCAGCAGGAGGGTTTTCAGGAGCCATATATCACACTGAAATATTGAGAACAATCTGAGACTGATCCTGCACTCAACGCCAGTGACTCCGGTGGAGTTACTCCTGATTAACAGTGGTGTAAGCAGAATTAGGGTCCTTATCTCCTGTTCTATTAAATCCCCCCAGAAATGGGCTGAAAACTCGGTGTATGTTTTTCCACTCTCCATGCAGGGTCCAGGCACAGTCCAGCCGTGACCATCAGCCACCCCTGCTGCCGCTCTAGGCTGTTAATCAGTCCCCATTCAAGTGAGGATGTATTTCAGACAATCCCATTGCTGGACTGTGACAAGGAGGGGTCAGTTACCAGATTGATGAAATGGAAATGGCTGCTCTCTGCTGCCAGACTGCAAACCAGAGGGACATCCCCTGTGGTGGGGGAATGGTTATGTTTAACCCCCACAAGGCAGTCTGTATGCTCAGCAGGTGAAATCCTGGCCCCACTGAAGTCAATGGGAGTTCTGCCAGGTTTCACCCGGTGTCTATACAGCAAACAAAACTCCGGGGCACTGAGTCTCAGAGTCTGGGTCTACAGACTTGGGCTTGTGCTACGGCACGAACCATAACCATGTACACAGGCTTCAGCTCCAAGCTCCAGCTCCAACCAAGGTGTCTGCATGGCTATTTTAAGTGTGTGTGGGGGGGGAACGGGTTTGCTATGTAGATGCATCCTAAAGGTACAGTCACCCTGCACCTGGCAGTGAGCCTCCCAACCTGGGTTGACACATTTGAGTTAGTGGGGCTCAGGCTAGTGCACTGAAAACAGCCATGTAGATGTTGGCATTGCAGCTTTGGCTGGAGCTTGGGCCATCAAGCCCACCCTCACCCCTTGGCATGTGAGCCTGAGCTGCAGAGTTCATACAGCTATTTATAATGCACTAGCGCAAGCCCTGCTGTCAACCTGGGCTGGGAGGCTTCCTTCCCAATGCAGTGTGGACATACCCTTAGGGGTTGATCTGGGTGCATAACACAGTGGAAATGCAGTGCAGGACTCGCCTGCTCTTACAGGTGCTCCCCCAGGAGGTATGCCCCAGCAAGGATGGCGCATTGCGGCACCAGACTAAACATCCCTATGCATCAACATGTGTGAGGGGAGGGAGAGCCATTCAAAGAGCTCATTTGCATGATTTTCTCTCCAGGCTAGGAAAGACTCCTGATCCAAGCACCGTGGCAGATGGGTCCAACGGGCCTGATCCTAGCCTGAATCAGGAGCACAGCAAAGAAGAACTCCAGGTTTGGACAATAGATTTTCACAGAGCAGAGTCTGTGAAGTCTGGTGTAAAGCTAAGGCCCAATCCTGGCAGGTGTTATGTCCCTTTTGAACACAAAGGGATCAGGGAGCTGGGAAGGAGGGGACATCCATCCAGAGCCAAATACAACTGAGCCCTTATTGAGCTGACATCTCTATTGCAGGAGAGACTGCGGGAGTGGGGAGAATGAGGGCAAGTGCAGTTGGAAAGACAGGGAGATTGTGGGTGCAGGTCCTGAGACCCACCTCCACTGATGAGGGTATCCAGTGATTAATTTGTAATGAAAGAGGTGCCAGGGACCAAGCAATGTTTTTTACATTCATAACTGATGCAGCAAGCCCGAAGGGGCCGGGGCCACGAGCTGCCACGCCCGGAGGGGCTGGGGCTCTAACCTGGAACGAGTTAAGCATGGAGTGTGTCTGTGTGGAGGCAGCCCTAGGACAGATGCGAGATCAGATCTGAGAGGGGAGGCATCCACAAGAGGGGCTGGATTTGAACAAAGATTCCACAGGATAGAAAGAAACTTCTGGAGCTGCTGGATCATGGCACCTGCAGATATCTCCGGGCAAGCCCTTGAGCCGCCCTCCAACACGGCCTGTGATCAGAACAGCACATTCAAGCAGGCTGGTTGGGGCAAGGTTACAGTTGGGCAGCACACAGCACAGCTGTATAGGACCCTTTTAGCCCCTGGTTGCCAGGTCATGTCCTTAAGCCCTGGGGCTGGGACTTCCCAGGGACACAGCTCTTCAAAGATCCCAGCCTGCACACTCAGCTCACCCTGGGTGGGACATTCATTGCCAGTGGGTCTGGAAAGGCTGGGGTAATGGAGAAAACAACACTCCTTTTGCAGCAGTGAGCAGGAGGAAAGCGTGATGGAGGGGTGGGGGTGGGGAACGAAGAGGCTGTGCAATTCCAATCAGCGCCCACGAAGCAGACACCTCCGGTTCCCACCGGGGTCACTGCTCAGCAGGGAGGCTCGGCTTTGAGCTTTACTCATTTATTTTCCCATGCATGTGCAGAAATGAATTTGAAAACTGATAATGAAGTATGAACCTTCCCTTCCCCCTCCCCCACACGCAGGATGTACTGAACTGCTAATGACAAGAGCTTTCTCCTCACTGTGAACACATGCAGACACACACACAAATGCTCTGCTCAGGTCAGATTGTTGCTGCACAGGGCTCTGGGACCAAAACATGCACCCTCGATAGAGATTCACTTACGGGAATAACAGAAGTCAAAATCTTAGCCTTCTCCCGCAATGGGCCAGTTCATCCCTGGTGTAAGTCCACTTACAACACTGGAGTTCTGCCATGGATTAGTTTGGCCCACAGAGGTTTGTACGTGTTGGCTGGACGTGTAGTTAACTCCCACCATCCCACCCCGCACGCACGCACGTGCACAGTGTTTCACATGTATGCTCACCCTCCCACAGGCTCAGGTGAACCCACATATACACTGAAGTCAATAAGATCAGTGGCTCTCAACCTTTCCAGTCTACTGTACCCCTTTCAGGAGTTTGATTTGTCCTGTGTACCCTCAACCCAAGTTTCATCTCATTTAAAAACTACCTGCTTACAAAATCAGACCTAAAAATACAAAAGTGTCACAGCACATTGTTACTGAAAAACGTCTTACTTTCTCATTTTTACCATATAATTATAAAATAAATCAATTGGAATATAAATATTGTACTTACATTTCAGTGTACAGTATATAGAGCAGTATAAACAAGTCACTGGCTGTATGAAATTTTAGTTTGTACTGACTTTGCTAGTGCTTTTTATGTAGTGCTTTTGTTGTAAACCTAGGCAAATATCTAGATGAGTTGATGTACCCCCTAAAAGACCACTGCGTACCCCCGGGGTATACATAACCCTGGTTGAAAACTACTGAATAAGATTGACACATCTAGACCTCAGCACTTGTTGCATGCTGGGGGTCTCCCTGAGCTGCCTGATATAAGAGGTTATTGCCCCAGGCTGGGCATCTGGGAGCCCCTTTCTAAAGCACTATTCAGGAAGACTCATCACCTGTTTCTTATAAACTATTTGAAACCAGATGGTGGTGGAGGTGGGGTGACTGGAGTTCAGAGCAAAGGCTGTGTGACTCAAAGCCAACAGTCATTACCAATGTCAGCTGTTCAGTGACCTGTATGAAACAGGTTGGGGACTTTGCAATGTCCTGGTGACTTTTCTGCCACATTCTGAGTGAGGACTTGAAGAAAACCAAAAAAATCTAGCCCAGCTCTCAGAGAATCTACCCAGACGCCAGTCCCCATGGAGTCTCAGCCCAGCACAGGCCACACATGTGATGTGGACATGATCAGTACAGCTCATAGATTACATACCTCACTCTCAACTTTGAGTTCTTTCACTCACCCTAGCATAAGGAGACGTACAGACATGGAGACATAACAGTTCTCAGGCCAGTTCTTAGCAAACAGAGGTCCATCATCCTCACAGTACACATTTAGAAAGGAAATTGCCAGGGGATGGCTGATGGCAGAGAGACGTTTTAACCTCCAGACTGGCAGTGAATGCCACCTGTTCCCAGCTGAGGGCTGTTTGGATGCCTAACTGAAGTTAGTGGCGGTTTCATTCCAATTCCCACTGGGACAAATAGCCAGTGGCACTAATTAGCTCAGGTGCTGGCAGTCTCAGAAGAGAGGCCAGGGCCTGAATGGGGTCTGAGGCCTGGATTGCCCTCACACCCAGGAAGTGCTCCCTCTGGTGCAGTGGGTGGTGCCGGAAAGTTTCTCCTAGTGCTGCTTCTACTCTGCTAGTTTTCTGGGTGCAGAACCTCAGTCTCCAGGGCCATCAACCGAGCCCCAAATCCACTTACATATTTTAGAGACACCTTCTCTCTTCTCAAGCTTTTGTTTGGCCTAGAGCTTTTAAGAGGGCTGCAGTCATGTTAATTTGACTCAGGGCACCTTTTCCTGGTGGGACTAAATCATGAGTTGAGGTTTGTGTTTTCTCATACTGACCCATCCTGATGCCATGGAGAGGCAGAGAACGAGTTCAGGTCTATCTCCTAAACAGCAGGCCTGAGATCATGGGAACTGGCATTCACATCCCATGCAGCTTGGAAAAGACCAGGCTAGATTCACAGGATACAGGACACATTTGTGCAAATCAGGAAGGTCCCACTCATTTCCAAGTGGCTGGTGACCCCTGGAAAAGAACCATGTGAGATCCAACACCCAGACACAAGAAGGCAGGTTAAGCAGGGACTCTCTGCTGGAATTTGAGAGTGGTCAGCAGATCCTGAATACTGCAGTGTAAGCATGTCTCTATTTAATGCAGGGGTGAGCAAACTACGGCCTGCGGGATTGCCATTGGCCGGGAACAGGGAACCGCGGCCAATGGGAGCTTCGGGGGAGGTACCTGCAGGCGAGGGCCGCATGTGGAGCCCTCTGGCCCCTCTACCCCAGGGACATGGTGCTGGATGCTTCCGGGAGCAGAGCAGAGCAGTTCGGGGCCAGGGCAGGCAGGGAGCCTGCCTTAGCCCTGCTGTGTGCTGCTGTCACTCCAGGTAAGTGGTGCTGGGCTAGAGCCCGCACCCCGAACCTCTCCTGTACCCCAACCCCCTGCCCTGAGCCCTCTGCCACACCCCTCCTGCACCCCAATCCCCTGCCGCACCCCTCCTGCACCCCAACCCCCTGCTCTGAGCCCCCTGCCACACCTTGCACCCTCCTGCACCCCAACCCCCTGCCCTTAGTCCCAACCCCTTGCCCTGAGCCCCTTCCTGCACACCGCACCCCCTCCCACACCCCAACCCTCTGTCCCAGCCCTACATTCATGGCCCTGCATGCAATTTCCCCACCCAGATGTGGCCCTCAGGCCAAAAAGTTTGCCATTCCCTATTTTAATGCCTCTTTCAAAAAAACCCAGATAAGCCAACAGTCCCCAGTGACTGTGCGTGAGAACTGACGCCACCCCTTTGGCGCAGTGACAAGCCAGTCTGGGGCTACGCACAAATATTTACCTAACGGTCCAGCCTGTAACTATATATTTACAGTTGTCTTAGAATGGGCAGCATGGAGAGCAGTGAAGGTGCAGAGAACAGAGCTTGATAGAGCATGTGAGATCTGGAACAGGAGAGGGGACTCTGGAAAGAAATTTCAGCTAGATTGGATTCTTCATGGCTGACAGCAGCAAGACTAGTTCTCGTCAGCGGCTGCATCTCAGGAGACAATAGAGGAGAGCTCCACCTCGCTGCAGGACACACCTAGCTCCCAGTGCCTACTAGTCTCCTGGTGGGATGAGAGAGGGAGAAGTGGGGTCCAGGGAGCCCCCACGCAATGCACAGTCAACCTGTGGAACTCCTTGACAGAGGATGTTGTGAAGGCCAAGAAGACTATAACAGGGTTCAAAAAAGAACTAGATAAGTTCATGGAGGATAAGTCCATCAATGGCTATTAGCCAGGATGGGCAGGAATGGTGTCCCTTGCCTCTATTTGCCAGAAGCTGGGAATGAGGGACAGGGGATGGATCACTTGATGATTACCTGTTCTGTTCATTCCCTCTGGGGCACCTGGCACTGGCCACTGTCGGAAGACAGGATATTGGGCTAGATGGACCTTTGGTCTGACTCACTATGGCTGTTCTTATGAGCTCAGCCCTCTCTGTCCTGTTCAAAGTAGTATGGAGGCAGCACGTTCAGCTCTCCCAGCTGGCTCAAGGTTACAGAGTCTATCAAGGGGGATGAATAATGACTTCCCATTAATATTAATCCTGCTGAGCTCTAGGACAATGAGAAATCAATAGGACTTCTCAGTGCAGCAAGAAGGAGTGGGAGTAGCTGGAGATGAACAGTGGCAAATTTGTCATTGAGCCTGGCCTCCTCTGACAGCCCATGTCACCCTCCCCCACCTGTGCACATGGCCCTGCTGGGAGCCCAACACCTGAGCTCCTTTTACACAACACCTTTAATCACCAGTGCAGACAGAAGAAGCAGTGCTGGAGGGAGCCTGGAGAAGAGGACGGGCTGGCAGATAGGCAGGGCAGGGGGGTTCATGGGTCTGCGGCATGGCTAAGGGGGAATAAACAATGTAAAAGGTCAGATTCAGCAAGGGGAAAAAGCCTTGCCAAGTCTGCTCTAGTACAGCAAGATGCCAGTGGGATTCTTGGCTGAATCACACCATTTACACGGCAAAGTGCCTTTGGGTGTAAAAAGTTCACAGCTTTGGGAGCAGCCATTTTCTACCCTCCCTGGGATGTCACTGAGTAACCAGCCCTTTCAAGGCAGGGCAGGAAACAACGCACAGTGCTCGATCAGGGCCCATCACAGAACCACAGCATTCCAGGTCAGAAGGGACCAGACGAGTGGCTCTCAACCTTTCCAGACTATTGTACCACTTCCAGGAGTCTGATTTGTCTTGCATACCCCCAAGTTTCACCTCACTTAAAAACTACTTGCTTACAAAATCAGACCTAAAAATACAAAAGTGTCACAGCATACTGTTACTGAACAATAGCTTACATTCTCATTTTTACCACCTAATTATAAAATAAATCAATTGGAATACAAATATTGTATTTACATTTCAGTGCATAGTATCTAGAGCAGTATAAACAAGTCATTGTCTGTATGAAATTTTAGTTTGTACTGACTTCGCTAGTGCTTTTTTATTAGGGCTGTCAATTAATTGCAGCTAACTCACATGATTAACTCAAAAAAATTAACTGCAATTAAAAAATGAATCACAATTAATCGCACTGTTAAACAATAGAATACCAATTGAAATTTATTAAATATTTTGGATGTTTTTCTACATTTTCAACTATTTTGATTTCTATTTCAACACAGAATACAAAGTGTACAGTGCTCACTTTATATTATTTTTTATTACAAATATTTGCACTGTAAAAATGATAAACAAAAGAAATAGTAGTTTTCAATTCACCTCATACCAGTACTGTAGTGCAATCTCTATCGTGAAAGTGTAACTTACAAATGTAGATTTTTTTTGTTACATAACTGCACTCAAAAACAAAACAATGTAAAACTTTAGAGCCTACAAGTCCACTCAGTCCTACTTCTTGTTCAGCCAATTGCTAAGACAAACAAGTTTGTTTACATTTATGGGAGATACTGCTGTCTGCTTCATATTTACAATATCACCTGAAAGTGAGAACAGGCGTTCACATGGCACTTCTGTAGCTGGCATTGCAAGGTATTTATGTGCCAGGTATGCTAAACATTCATATGCCCCTTCATGCTTCAGCCACCATTCTGGAGGACATGCTTTCATGCTTATGATGTTCATTAAGCAAATAGTGCTTTAATTAAATTTGTGACTGAACTCCTTGGGGGAGAACTGTATGTCCCCTGCTCTGTTTTACCTGCGTTCTGCCATACGTTTCATGTTATAGCAGTCTCAAATGATGACCCAGCATATGTTGTTTGATTTACGAACACTGTCACTGCAGATTTGACAAAATGCAAAGAAGGTACCAATGTGAGATTTCTAAAAATAGCTACAGCAGTTGACCCAAGGTTTAAGAATCTGAAGTGCCTTCCAAAATTTGAGAGGGATGAGGTGTGGAGCATGCTTTCAGAAGTCTTAAAAGAGCTACACTCTGATGCAGAAACTACAGAACCCCAACTACCAAAAAAGAAAATCAACCTTCTGCTGGTGGCATCTGACTCAGATGATGAAAATGAACATACATCGGTCTGCTCTGCTTTGGATCGTTATCGAGCAGAACCCGTCATCAGCATGGATGCATAGCCTCTGGAATGGTGGTTGAAGCATGAAGGGACATATGAATCTTTAACGCATCTGGCATGTAAATATCTTGCGACGCTGGTTACAATAGTGCAATGTGAACTCCTAGTCTCACTTTCAGGTGACATTGTAAATAAGAAGCAGGCAGCATTATTTCCTGAAAATGTAACCAAACTTGTTTGTCTGAGCAATTGGCTGAAGTAGGACTGAGTGGACTTGTAGGCTCTAAAGTTTTACATTGGTTTATTTTTGAATGCAGGGGTTTTTTGTACATAATTCAACATTTGTAAGTTCAACTTTCATGATAAAGAGATTGCACTACAGTACTTATATTAGGTGAATTGAAAATACTATTTCTTTTGTTTTTTACAGAGTAAATATTTGTAATAAAAAATAAATATAAAGAGAGCACTGTACACTTTGTATTCTGTGTTGTAGTTGAAATCAATATATTTGAAAACGTAGCAAACATCCAAAAATATTTAAATAAATGGTATTCTATTATTGTTTAACAGTGCGATTAATCGCACAATTAATCATGATTAATTTTTTTAATTGTGCGATTAATCACAATTAATTTTTTTTAATCTCTTGACAGCCCTACTTTTTATGTAGCATCTTGTAAAACTAGGCAAATATATAAATGAGCTGATGTACCCCCTGGAAGACCTCTAAGTACCCCCAGGGGTACACACACCCCTGGTTAAGAACCACTGGATCAGACCATTGAGTCTGGCCTCCTGGAGATCACAGGCCACCAGCACCACCCAGCACCTGCACACTAACCCAACAACTGAGCTGAGACTAAAGTATAACAGCCTTCAGGAGACTGGATTGGTATGAACCACAGGCAGCGAACAGGAAGGACCAAGGCACCTAAGGGCCAAAGGCTTCTGCTATGGCAAGGAAAGGATCCCTGAGGTGCTGAATGCCCTCAATTCCCACTGAAGAGCATGGCAGTCGAGGACTGCCCTCGGGACTGAGCCCAGCTCACATGTTACACGAGCCAGCATCTCTCTGGTGTGGGACCTTTCCCTATGCAAAGCAGTTACCTGGAGGTATCTGGGCAGCATCACCAGCAGGCCAGGGATACCTTTGTGGAACTGCTGTAACAATGCCTTGCCAGGATCGATAAAAGGAAAGAAGGAAAGATGGTCAAGAGCAAGGATGCACTTGCGGTTAGACAGGGGCTTGGTCGCCCATGATCTAGGTTCAATTCTGGGCACAAGTCACTGAATCTCGCTATGTCTCAGCTCCCCGCCCCATGGAGCCCCGTGAGGATCTGTTTGTTCTTGTAGATGTGGCGCTCAGATAGCTGCTTTCAACTACCTGAAAGGGGGTTCCAAAGAGGATGGATCTAGACTGTTCTCAGTGGTACCAGATGACAGAACAAGAAGTAATGGTCTCAAGTTGCAGGTGGAGAAGTTTAGGTTGGATATTAGGAAAAAAAAATTTCACTAGGAGGGTGGTGAAGCACTGCATTACCTAGGGAGGTGGTGGAATCTCCTTCCTTTGAAGTTTTAAAGGTCTGGCTTGACAAAGCCCTGGCTGAGATGATTTAGTTGGGGATTGGTCCTGCTTTGAGCAGGGGGTTGGACTAGATGACCTCCTGAGGTCCCTTCCAACTCTGATATTCTATGATTCTGTGATACAGCAAGGGGTGCGCACAACGGGCGATCAATAGCTAGAACAGGAGCAGGCTGTCCAACCATTCAATGGCTCGGATTACAAACTGAAGAATGTTGGGCCACCTCATGCAGTCCTTCTTCAGACAAGTCTCCCACTGATGACTGCAGAGTCTGGGCCTGAGTTCTGGCCCTCCGAAGCCCTGTTTGTGCAACTGGCCTTTCTAATGCAAGAGCAAACTGGCTTGACTAAAACATAAGCCAGCCTAAAACTTTACTGCAAGCTTAAATTTGAACCTTTTCCTGAGGGGAAGTTTTGTTTAAAGCCAAGAATACAATAAAAGATTCCCCAGACCAACACTTTATGTCTGCTCCTCAGCACCGCGCCACCATCATCATACCCGTGAAATAGCCCATCCAGCCAAACAGTATGGACCACTGCACAAGAACGTCCATTCCAATGAGGAGCAGCCCAAAGCACTTGAGGGCCTGGTCCACAACTCGGGCTGCTAGGTATGTGGGAATACAGACAACTACAACAGCAACTCAGGATAAGTCCCCAGCCTGATGGCTGCTTCTCCAAATCAATCCTCTGAACCTCACTGCTTCTAATATGCTCCAGCAGAAACATTGTCCCAGGAGGACTGAGCTAAATTGAGCTGGGGAGCTGAAAATCATGAAGCAGACTCATTTTTAATTATGGCTATTCAAGTTCCAGGAATGCAGAAAGTAAATATATATTTGTTTTTAGGCCATCTTTTGCCCCATTTGCAACAGGAAATTGAATGTACTTGATTCCCTCTGGCTATGCTCCTGAGAGAAACCCAGGGGAAATGAATCCGCTGTAACCAGCACACATAAAATATAGTTTTTGTTATGCCCTCACTGCTCATTGACTCTGCCATAAAGATTTCCCTGGGGATGTTCAGATACATGCAGGATTAACCCCTCGTTCACAACATCCTGAAATTCTAGTCCTGCTTTAAATGTTACACCCCTCCAACCACCCCCCACTGCAATCCCCATGGGTAAACTGTGTCCTTATTTCCTGTTTGGTGCTTGAGAGCTCTGGACTATGCACATTGATCAGAATCAAACACAAATGGGCCACATTCCACCCTGGACTTCGAATCTGGCTGGACCAAACCCTACTGCCTAGACCTGCAGATGCAAACTGAGCTGTTGCTACCAAGTCCAGGCAGTTGAATTTGCAAATCAGTCCTTAGCTTACATGCTGCCATTTCAAACACATTTGCATACACACTCTGCACACACTTGATCAATTTGTACTGTGACTGCTGCAGGCTCCTTCTCTTTAGCGTTCCTCACTCTCTTTTCCCCCTTCCAAACCATCCACAATATCGTGGCAAAATTATCTACATTGCCTGCTGCTCCGATCATACCCAGCTTCCCTTCAAGTTCCTTCCCTGGCTCCCTCTCAACTTCTCAATCAAATTCAGTTTTGAGCTTTCCCCACAAATGAGGTCCTGCCTACTTCTGTTCTTGTTTCCTTTTGCTTCCTGCTTTGCCCCTGCTCTCTGTGCAAGCTACACAACCAGCCACTCCTGCTTCTTCCTCCTCACAGTTCCAGTTTTGATCTCCTATGGCTGGAACCTTCATCTGGACCAGATCCACAATTCTACCCCTCCATCTCCTTCAAGTGTCTCCTTAAAACTCACTTCTATGAAGCCTAAAAACATGTTGCTTTACCTGTTTAAATAATAATCACCCCCCAAATTTGTAGATGGGGAAACTGAGGCATGGAGCTGGAAAATCTCTTCCCTAACGTCACCCTGCAAATCAGTACCAGAATCTGGATTAAAACTCAGATCTCCTGACTCCTAGTAGCACCCTGACCACTAGACCTTTCTTGTCCAGAGGTCTAGTGGTCAGGGTGCCCACTCTCCCACTCTGGAGGTACCTTGGCTCCCCTGACTACCTACCTTTTTGTCCAGAGGTGATTGAACTCTATTGACCAGTGGTAGGTGCCTGTCTCCATGTATGGAGGTAACCAAACTCCCTTGTTGTTAAGTAGACTCCTCACCTCTGTGGCACCTAGACTCTAGGCCCACAGCTACACATAGTTCTACAAGCACTTTTTCTTCTTCATTACTATGCAGGGCCTGGCTGCCTCAAATTAAGTTAGAACTCCTGCCCTTTTGTATCAGCTGGGACAAAATAACTCCATCAAAGAACTGTGCCACGAGACTTATTGTCTTGACATTGCACCAGCTAACACACAAGGATGCAATGTAATAGCATGACACTGTAACGTCATCACATTTGGCCACTGCATCTCCCTGTGGTTAATCTGGCAGCTACGCAGCCTACTCATTGTCTGTTTGGCTCTCTCGTGCTTTGAGCTACACTCAGCAATGTGGTAGCACAGGGTTGCTCAGAAGCGCTGGAGTGGTTGGAATTGATACTTTTAAAGAAAGGCCTGGCTAAAAAACAGCAGCGCTCTCTGGAAGATTGACGTGGGCTTTGAAACCAAACCTGAAAGAGACAAAGTGGGTGAAAATTTTAGCTGCCACTGAAGTTGATAACGTCCCTTGAGAAAGAGAGTGGACACATGGGTTGGCCAGCCTTCCCACAGCCAGCCCCCTGCGTCTGTTATACTGATTTCTTCCCAGGGGCTAGTGGGGTTTTCTTTGAGTGAATGAAAAGACACCAACCATCCATAAACTGGTGTCACCTCAGCTCTAATCTAATTGTGGCAAAGCAGGGTCCTTACCTTCTCCTGGTATTGCCGCCTTGAGGAGTCCAGAGACTGGATGAGGGCTGTGGCGTGGCCGATGAACATGGCATAGCAAGTGGCACCAACGATCATGCTCAGCATAGTGAGCCACACATCTGACATGCCAACAGGAGCCTGCTGCCCATAGCCAATGCAGAGCATGTGACTCATCGCCTTGAACAGCGCATAGGAATACTGCTTCCCCCAGGAGTCATTCTAAAGAGACAGACACAGACAGACAGACAGACAAGGCTTTAGCAGTGTTACAGGACACAAGAAGGAAGCCAGGGAGACATTCCCTGGGACAGACACTTTTAACACAGATGCCTAAGGTTAGGCTGCTAAGTCCATATTTAAGGTACCTAAACTGGTGACTTAATTCCCCAAAGGCCACATACAACTCCCCTAAAAACAGCTGGGCACTCAGTATATTTGAAAAAATTAGATCTTTTATTTAGGTGCCTAACTCTGGGCACAGAAGCCTAAATTTAGGCACCAACATTTAAAAATCATGGCTAGGATTTACACAAATTGCATATACTGGCTCCGGCCAAACCTTCTGCAAAGGGAACCCAGAGAGACTAACACGCTGCTAGCCCAGGATGATCTTAGGCAGCGCCATTGATCACAGCACACAAAGGCTACAGGGTGATTCCCAGGGTGATTTGTGTGCTGTAGGAGGAACTGCAGCAAATCACTGCTCTGCCTAAAAACTGGGTTAAGCTGGGGAACAGCTGGCATACCACAACTGACCTGCTCCAAGCTGATGCTTAGAACCCCTTGTTGGGTTGTATTCTAACATCACTTGTACGTCTCTGATTTACTCTCCAGCTTAGGCGTGCCAGACCCCAACTGAACAGGCATGAAGGGGTGAAGGCAAGTTAGTATTTATAATGTCCAAGCAGCCCTTTCCCCAAGAGCAGCGCAGGGACTTGTTTTCAGTGTAAAATAGTACTACTCCCTAGGAGCAGCACAAGCCATGGGTGACCATATTGCAGGGGTGCCCTAAGCTGTCACAGCGAAAGGCAAATCGATTCATTGCCTTCTTGGGACAGTCTGCACAGTCCTGGCTCTGCACTGAAATGAATAGCAGGAGCACACCAACTGCTACAGAAGTAGATAGGGCTGAATGCAGGCAAGTTTGAGGTTTTGTGAGCTACTCAGACTAGACTGAGTTCACACACCAAATACAGGTTTATTAACTACACTAGGGGTGCAGTGATAGCTCTACGGTCTTTCCCACAAAATCCTACCTGGTCATTACACTGTCATCACACACTGCTGCAACAACATATATGAACAATATCTTCACTGTGGTTACATGAGTGACAGTGAAGAACCCACAAATTCACCACTCGTCTGTTCCTAGGAAGATGCTAACGTTACGGATTGATCTGTGCCAATAACATGGGCCAGACCAGCTTGGGAAAGGTCTTTGTGGGGAGGGGTTGGTTGGTGGGTGAGTGTAGTATAACCAAGGAATAGTTCTATTAACCACCTAGAGAGACCCTGTCTACACTAGGGACACTTCCTAGGAGTTTCCCACCATTGGCTCAGCTCCACCGTGTAGCAACATTGGGAAGCCTCATGCTAATGGGCTCCCAGAGGTTTCTGGACACTGCCCACCATAGAGAGATCTAACCACAATGGCGGTGAACAGGCTGGTAACCCATCTACAACAGGACTCCCAACATTACCAACTTCAGTGGGAAACTTGTCAGAAGCTCCACTAGCACAGATGGAGACAGAGCATATAATTGCTGTTTCTGGGCAGCCAAGAACAGCTGGAACCTTTGGAGAGTGTTCATGGGCACTAAGCAAGTGGACAGAGACTCAGGATAGTCTGACCCAGGCTATATTCAGTGGCCATACGTATAATGTCCTGATTAAAAATGGACAACACAACAAAAGCAGCAGCAAAAGGAACCCAGAAGTAGCCCATTCAGAGCCCCATAAATATAGAGCTCTTCACCGTGTCAAACTCTCTGGGGTGGTCTTGCTAACAAACAAGGATCCAGTTCAACCCAGTGCATTGGAAAACATCTCTTGCCATTGAGACAACATGGTAATTGCAGATTCAGAGCCCTACTATGAAATGGGCCCCTCACTGTGCCAAGGGGAGCAGATTTTGCACCTTGGAATGGGAGCACAGATTTCACTTGCGGACAGTGCTCCATGAGGTTCCTCCATGTGCACCTCAGACTAGGTTTTGTTTTAATGAACGTGTTGTTCCCTTACCACTAGTTTGCAGTTAGGGTATTTACCCACCTTCCCTTTCCCTGGGCCCACTTCATTCTAGCAATCAGTCATCACTGTAAAAAGCTCCATCACTTACACAATGACACACAAACACTCTCCAATCATTAGCTCTCTCTCCCCACCTGGCCTATTGTCTATGTACTGAAGGGCTAGAGGGAACTCTGAGACTGTGGGCTGGACCAGTTGCCCTGGCCAGACCTCTGCCCATGATGGCATGTCACCTGTGAGGTGAGCAGTGGATTGACAGCCCCAGTTATGCCAGCTGCCACCCATGTGAGGGGGCAGAGGCAGCACAGCGGTCTCTCTCCCTCTCTGTGTAATGAACCTTCCCTGTTAAATGGATGTGGTTTGTGTTAATCAAATTGCATTAGAGACAGTAGGTCACTGCTCAGTGGGAGTGAGCAGAAGGCTGATGCTGGGCAGGAGAGCTGCAGCATCACAGCCCATGGGAGAATTTGGATCCCTAGCAGTGGCTTGCAGGATCTTATCTTGGGAAGGCAGAGAAGGCCTGTGGAGAAGTTACAGAGGCCAGGTATGTCCGTTCACTCGTGTGTGTGACTGGGACACACAGGTCCAGTGCAGAGTGGCCCAAGAAAGATGATCTGGGGCACATCACTGGGGAGCAGAAGCATAAGATGAGCATGGAGCAGCCGCCTCAGAGCTCAGTGCACACCAGGAGAAGTGAAAAGGGCAGTTTAGCCATGGTCTGCACATAACCCTTTGTTGTGCCCAATTTAGGTTGGTGAGGTGGCATGATGGAAACCCAGCCCCCCTACAGTGCAGTGGTTGCATTGATACCCTTCTGCCTTCATGCTTATCTGTGGCTGTCACTGCAATGACAGAGGCAAGAGAAGGGCACTACACAGTGGGGAGACAATGTCGTGTTTCACCCCAGTAGGGCAGCGCTCAGGAAATGTCTCCACTGACCTTGTCATTCTGGCTTCTCTACAGCGTCTCTCAGCCTGAAGGATCCCACATGCTCTATCAGCGGTACATCTATGAGAATCACTTATTTCCATCATGGAAAGGCAGCTGCTTTTGGGGTTGAACGCAACAGCTGTTGAACACTGCAGTGCAACTTGTTTAAACTTGCAGTGCTGCAGTTTAAAACAGGAAATGAAGGAGGCTAACAGAGGGAGTTTGCCTGGGATCTGTCCGAGAGGAGGTACGCCAAGTGCTGCATTAGGGGGGCTGTGTTGGTGAGTATATGAGTGTCTGTTGCAGGGACAGTTTGTCAGTTTGATCATGTGCTTGATTGTTTGTTTGAAAAGTGTTAATTGGGAGTGCTTTGTTCCAGGTGAGCCTTGAGTGGGTCTGACTTTTATAAAAAGCCAGTCAGCTGCAAACCAGCTGAGCAGCGAACAGCAGAGAGGCTAACACAGGGAGTTTGCCTGCGGAGAGCCTTTCATCTTGCAGGCTTCTCTGAGTAGTTACTACAACAGCTGAGGAAGCTCTTAGAAGGAAGGTAATATGGATGGTGAGCGTTCAGCGGTTGTGACCTGCACAGGATGTGCCACGTTTGTCTTTCTTCCACAGGACAGAAACAACTTTGTCTGTACAAAGTGCAAGCTGGTCTCCATATTGGAAGAGAAGGTTCAAGGTCTGGAGCAACAGGTATCGACCCTGGGTTGCATAAGAGAAACTGAAGATTTCCTGGACAAACGTCAGGATATGCTTCTACGGGCACAACGTTCTGAAGAATCAGAGCAGGCTGCGCAGCGGGGACAGAAGGACGGTGAAGAAATTTGGCAGCATGTGACCTCCAGAAGAAGAAAGGGGAGTGGCCATGTACGAGCAATGCAGATACAGGTAAGCAACCGTTTTCATGTTCTCTCCACAGGTACTAATGCAGAGAGTGGACTAGATGATATATCTGAGGGAAGGGAGCAGAAGGAGACTCCGCCAATTGGAAGGCATGAAATGCACTGTCCTAGGGAGGGGGGTTCCGCGACCACCGCTCCCAAGACAAGGAGGTGGGTGGTGGTGGTCAGGGACTCCCTCCTCAGGGGGCTGAGTCATCTATCTGCCACCCTGACCAGGAAAACCGAGAAATCTGCTGCTTACCAGGAGCTAGGATTCATGACATGACGGAGAGACTACTGAGACTCATCAAGCCCTCAGATCGCTACCCCTTCCTACTTCTCCATGTGTGCACCAATGATACTGCCAAGAATGACCTTGAGTGGATCACTGCAGACTACCTGGCTCTGGGAAGAAGAATAAAGGAGTTTGAGGCACACGTGGTGTTCTCGTCCATCCTCCCTGTGGAAGGAAAAGGCCCGGGTAGAGACCGTCGAATCGTGGAAGTCAACGAATGGCTACGCAGGTGGTGTTGGAGAGAAGGCTTTGGATTCTTTGACCATGGGATGGTGTTCCAAGAAGGAGAAATGCTAGGCAGAGAAGGCCTCCACCTAATGAAGAGAGAAAAGAGCATCTTCTCAAGCAGGCTCGCTAACCTAGTGAGGAGGGCTTTAAACTAGGTTCACCGGGGGAAGGAGACCAAAGCCCTGAGGTAAGTGGGAAAGTGGGATACCGGGAGGAAGCATGAGCAGGAGAGCATAAGAGGGGAGGGCTCCTGCCTCATACTGAGAAAGCGGGATGTTCAGTGAGTTATCTTACATTCCTACACACAAATGCAAGAAGCCTGGGAAACAAGTAGGGAGAACTGGAAGTCCTGGCATAGTCAAGGAATTATGGCGTGATTGGAATAACAGAGACTTGGTGGGATAACTCACATGACTGGAGTACTGTCATGGATGGATATAAGCTGTTCAGGATGGATATAAGCTCAGGAAGGACAGGCAGGGCAGAAAAGGTGGGGGAGTTGCACTGTATGTATGAGAGCAATATGACTGCTCAGAGCTCCAGTGTGAAACGGCAGAAACCTGAGAGTCTCTGGATTAAGTTTAGAATTGTGAGCAACAAGGGTGATGTTGTGGTGGGAGTCTGCTATAGACCACCAGAGCAGGGGGATGAGGTGGACGAGGCTTTCTTCCGGCAACTAACGGAAGTTACTATATCGCAGGCCCTGATTCTCATGGAAGACTTCAGTCACCCTGATATCTGCTGGGAGAGCAATACAGCGGTGCACAGACAATCCAAGAAGTTTTTGGAAAGTGTAGGGGACAATTTCCTGGTGCAAGTGCTGGAGGAACCAACTACGGGCAGAGCTCTTCTTGACCTGCTGCTCATAAACAGGGAAGAATTAGTAGGGGAAGCAAAAGTGGATGGGAACCTGGGAGGCAGTGACCATGAGATGGTCGAGTTCAGGATCCTGACACTGGAAAGAAAGGAGAGCAGCCGAATATGGACCCTGGACTTCAGAAAAGCAGACTTTGACTCCCTCAGGGAATGGATGGGCAGGATTCCCTGGGAGAATAACATGAGGGGGAAAGGAGTCCAGGAGAGCTGGCTGTATTTTAAAGAATCCTTATTGAGGTACAGGGACAAACCATCCCAATGTGTAGAAAGAATAGTAAATATGGCAGGCGACCAGCTTGGCTTAACAGTGAAATCCTTGCTGATCTTAAACACAAAAAAGAAGCTTACAAGAAGTGGAAGATTGGACAAATGACCAGGGAAGAGTATAAAAATATTGCTCGGGCATGCAGGAGTGAAATCAGGAAGACCAAATCACACCTGGAGTTGCAGCTAGCAAAGGATATTAAGAGTAACAAGAAGGGTTTCTTCAGGTATGTTAGCAACAAGAAGAAAGTCAAGGAAAGTGTTGCCAACAAGTTAAAGAAGTATGGGCTGGATGAATGGACTATAAGGTGGATAGAAAGCTGGCTAGATCGTTGGGCTCAATGGGCAGTGATCAATGGCTCCATGTCTAGTTGGCAGCAGATATCAAGCAGAGTGCCCCAAGGGTCGGTCCTGGGGCCAGTTTTGTTCAATATCTTCATTAACAATATGAAGGATGGCGTGGACTGCATCCTCAGCAAGTTTGCAGATGACACTCAACTGGGAGGAGTGGTAGATACACTGGAGGGTAGGGATAGGATATAGAGGTACCTAGACAAATTAGAGGATTGGGCCAAAAGAAATCTGATGAGGTTCAACAAGGACAAGTGCAGAGTCCTGCACTTAGGACGGAAGAATCCCATGCATCGCTCCAGACTAGGGACCAAATGGCTAGGCAGCAGTTCTGCAGGAAAGGACCTAGGGGTTACAGTGGACGAGAAGCTGGATATGAGTCAACAGTGTGCCCTTGTTGCCAAAAAGGCTAAGAGCATTTTGGTCTGTATAAGTAGGAGCATTGCCAGCACATCAAGGAACATGATCATTCCCCTCTATTCGACATTGGTGAGGCCTCATCTGGAGTACTTTTGTGTCCAGTTTTGGCCCCACACTACAAGAAGGATATGGAAAAATTGGAAAACGTCCAGCGTAGGGCAACAAAAATTATTAGGGGGTTGGAGCACATGACTTCTGAGGAAAAGCTGAGGGAACTGGGATTGTTTAGTCTGCAGAAGAGAAGAATGAGGGGGGATTTGATAGCTGTTTTCAACTACCTGAAGGAGGGTTCCAAAGAGGATGGCTCTAGACTGTTCTCAATGGTAGCAGATGACAGAACAAGGAGTAATGGTCTCAAGTTGCAGTGGGGGAGGTTTAGGGTGGATATTAGGAAAACCTTTTTCACTAGGAGGGTGGTGAAGCACTGGAATGCGTTACCTAGGGAGGTGGTAGAATCTCCTTCCTTAGAGGTATTTAAGGTCAGGCTTGACAAAGCCCTGTCTCAGATGATTTAGTTGGTGTTGGTCCTGCTTTGAGCAGGGGGTTGGACTAGATGACCTCCTGAGGTCCCTTCCAACCCTGATATTCTATGATGCTCTATCAAGCTGAAACTGAAGTGAGAATTTTGGAGGACAGATTTCTATCAGCCCTGTTGTAATTTCCTGAAGGGCTAAAATACCCAGGCTAACACCCTCTCTCACCAGAAGATCTGCTGGTGGTGTTGGGCCCTTCTGGTGAGGTGCTGAGCAAACTCAGTTCTCATCCAGCTCTGCAGGAGTTGTCAGTGAAAGGAGGAACTCAATGCTACATAAAAACTGGGTCTCTAATGGCCACAGGTGGTCAGGGTCTGAGATCTAGAGGAATGAGATACAGGATTGGGAGCTGAGAACTGGGAGCAGCTCTGCCAATGACTTGCTGTTTGGCCTTGGACAAACAACTTCACCTCTCCAGCAGCCCCTCAGGAAGCAGGGGATAATCTTTACCCATCTACCCTGGGACTTTAGAGGGCTAGGCAGTACTTTGTACAGTGGTAACCCAGTGCAGACCAGATCCCCCTAGCATCCTACTGACGCACAGGGTCAGAACTGGCTCAGAGGGAAGAGCGCTACCTACTGCACCGCCAACACCATTCCCTCCAGCATCTGGCTCCCCCTGGGAAGCAGCCTGTTTCACACCAGACCCTGAGTAACTTTTCAGATCTTATGGTGGTTACAGCTCAGACTGCCAGGGCTGTAGGCAAGCAAGGAGCAGCTGGCACTGGGCAGGGCTGTGTGCCAGTGACAGCGAGTGAGAGCAGCAGAAACTGGAACTTCAGCTCAGCGCCTCAGGGCGTCAATCTATCCACTGAGCACTTCAGGCACCTACAAAACCTTTCCAGACACTTATGGTTGCAATCTCTGGGATGCCCATTGGTTTATGGACCTCTCCACACTGTTAATTTAGGCCTGGTCTAGGCCCAGGGTTTTTTTACTGGCACAAATATGTCTATTGGCCTGTGCCAGGCAGGGGGTCAGGCTAGATGATCACAGTAGTCTCTTTTGCCTTAACATCTACGAATCTGTTACACTCGTGATATTTTTGTAACTGAACTAGTAATGCTGATACAAACCCCAGTGTGGACACAACTATAAGGGGATAAAAGTGCCTTATACTGATGTAGCTTATTCTCCTTCCTGAAGGGTAATAGCTATACCAGAATAACTGCGGCCACACGAGAGGGAATGTTCCAGGGTAGTTAATGTGGCAGAACTTGTGTGTGTTAAGCCCTTATACTGTGTTAAAGAAACAGTCCTGTCCTCATTAAACAAATTTTCAACCAAGCAGAACCAAGTTACACAACAGTGTGTGAACCCAGCTGAGCAGGGGGTCCATTTGAACATACGTCTGGCACTGACCTAGTTTAGTGCATTCCCTGATTCAGGGAGCTGTTGCGTGGGTGAACTCACAGGTTTTTGAAATGATTTGCCAAACTGGTTTGACTTTATCTCTAATGTAGATAGGGCTGCACAGGTCTGGTCACCCTCAATGTCCCACACTCAGGCGCTCCTGCTCAGACATAGGCCAAAATGTTTTGTGGCAATTCTTGTAATTCCGCAAAGGAAGCATTGCGTACATGGATGTTATGTGAATGCCTCCTCCTAGACTCCCCACCCCTTCCACCCGAGGTCCTACCCCACCTTGCTCCCTCCTCTCCACCCACCAAAGCCCTGAGGCCCACCGCAGCCAGAGGAGCCCTAGCCAAACTGCCCCAACCCCCGGGCCGCTGGCCAGCCCCCAAGCACCGTCCTGACCAGCCACCCTCTGGCTCAAGTCACCCTGGGTCCCCCCGGCTATAGCCAGCCGGCTGACCCCCAACTCCAGGCTACCAGCCCAAGCTAAGCCCCCACCAGCTTTGGGGGATACGGGGAGTCAGGGCGGGGCCTCGAGCACTTTGGAGAAGGCACCATGGGAACTGATGCAGTGGCTTATTGGACATTTCTGGCAGAGCAGCCAGTTGTGAGCGACTGAGCCAATCTACTATAGCAGAAGTTAGGAATGAGACATCTGGACAGCAGCCCACAGCTAGCAAACCCTTGGGGCTCACACAGGGATAGAGCTGAGTCATATGGTCATCCCAAACTTGTCCCACTTCAACTTCATAGAACCAGGGGGCTGATTTTCCTCACCCAGGGCACATTTCCCATATGTTAGGCCTAGAGCTGAAGAAAGGCAATGCGACAGGAGCATCAGCAATCGTTGCCAGAGTCAAGGAGTTTTCACAAGGCTGTTTGTATCAAAGGTGATGTGTGTTTCATTTTTCACCTAACCCTCAACCCGCTTAGCTTTTCCTTCACCCTCCACAGCTCCTGCCATCTTCTCAGCCTGCAAATAGTCCTTTCCTTCTGTCACACTGATCTCTTGAAAATATTAATAGGCTGTGATCATACCCTGCCCTCGCCTAATCTCCTTTTAAGATGATAATTTTAGCTCCATTCCTCCCTCCTCACGGGTCTCGTGCTCCAATCCTTTGCTCATCTTTGTAGTGGGTGAGACAAGTGGGAGGCAGTGTATCCTAGTGGATAGAGCACTGGACAGGGACTCAGGAGACTGGGGTTACTTTCTTGGCTCCACCACTGGCCTAGTGGGTCACTCTGGGTAAGTCACGTCACCTCCCTGTGCCACAATTTCCCCACTAAAAAAAAAAAAGGTGGGGTAAGAATATCCTTTGCAAAGTCCTTTGAGAGCGACTGTGGTGACCAAACTGCTGCATGCCCCAGGGGTACAAACTGGCATTGTTTGTACATCCTTAGCTGTACTGAACCCCAGGATAGCACTGGGAGCCCAGATTTATCACATGGGGGTCTCAGACTCACTGGTTTACCCCCCAAGTCTGTCTATCTAAGGTACTTATCTGGCCCCCATTGCCATAGTCTCTGAGAACCTCATAATTTTTAATGGGTTTCTCATCTCATCATGCCAGGCTGGCAGGGCTATCACCTCCATTGCACAGATGGGGAACGGAGGCACAGAGAGACTAAGTGACTTGCCAAGGCCACACAGCGTCTGTGGCAAAGCGGGGACTTGAACCCCAGTCTCCCCAATTGCAAGCTAGTGCCCTGACCCCTGGGCTATCCAGCTTCTCCATCCCTCCCTAACCATACTGTTTATTGCCTTTTCCTAGGTGTAGCGCTTGGCATGTGTCAGTCTGGACTGTCCCCTCCTTGCCTGCGGTGCCACTTGCTCCAGCTCCTCCAGATGACATTTGGTTTTGGCTGAATTTGCACTGTAACTTGGGCACGCCAGGCTGTGCATGGGAGCCTGGCTGTTCAAGAGTGTAGCGATGGGGTGCAAAGCTCTGGGAGTCTGGCTCAGGAGAGAACTGTCTGAAAGTCCTTCCAGGTTGCTCAGCATGTCTGCAGCTTCCACCCAGCTCCTAGTGGACAGGTATCCACGTCACAAAACCCACCGCAGAACTGGCACTAATTGACTGGGGTCAGCACTGACCAGGCAGAGAGACTCTGCTCCCCTTTCAGCTGCTGCTGCTCAGGCTAGTACCTCCCTGGGAGGGTTGAGGCACATCAGCAGAAAATCAGAGGCAGCATGATCTAGTGGCCAGGGCACTGGACTGGGAGCCAGGATGCCTGGGTTCTATTTTTGGCTCTACCACTGTCCTGCTGGGTGACCATAGGCATGTCACTTCCCCTTGCTGTGCATTCTGGTCTGTCTAGACCGTAGGCTCTTCCATCCAGGGCTGTCTCTCACTCTGTCTCTGTCCAACACCCAGCACAACAGGGCCCTCATCTCTAGTCACCACAAGAGAAATAGAAAGGGGGCAACCTGGGGGAAGATCATGCTGTACCTGTCCTGCAGATCAATAGAGCAGTCAGTCTGGCACCATTCACCAGCGGGGAGAAATAAACAAACCAACTTCCCCACAGGTGGCTTTCTGTGGCTTCTAACTCAGCCTGAGATGCGCCACCCACCCTGGCCCTTCGCAGCTCTGAAAGGAGCAGGCATGAGATGTTGGTTGCACTTTTTTAATTTCAAGTTTCTTTCTGCTTCAGTGACTGATTTTGAAGAAAAAAGTGGCTGGGGGATCCGGAGCTGCAATAAGAGCTGCAATAAGAGGAAACTTTTTAAGGTTTGTCAGTTTTGCTGCTTAATCATCTGGATGTTGTCCCTTTGAATAAGGGATCCTGAATTTTTTGGGAAATATTGAAAGGCACCATAAGCTCATCAGGCACTTACCATATGTTCCATGTCTCATCATAAACACTGCAGCCACCAGCAGAGCCCTGCCTATTGCTCTGGGAGTTGCAATACTAACTGGCACAGTTTATTTTCAGGGTGCTTTATAGTCTGTACAACACCCCCACAAGACAGGGAGGTGAGCAGTGCGATCGCACCATCTTATACACAGAGAAACTGAGGCAAGGGAGGCTGAGTGACTTGCTCAAGGCCACAGCAGGGATTGGTGTCAGGAATTAGGAGCCTCTGGTTCAAACCCAGGCCTGCCCTTATGGGGAGGCACTGGGCACGCTGCCGCCCCAGCTCAGCCCCACAGATGCACAAGAGCCTGCTCCCAGCATGGAGCAGGGTTTGTGTAATTTTTTTGAACCCTCCTCCTTGCTGTCTCCTGCCAGCAGCAGTAGCTGGGCTCCTGCCTTCTCCTGTGTGCATCCAGAGCAGGCTCTACTTAGGTTCTGCCCCTGCTGCTTTCCAGGCCTGTCAGCCCTGCCTGTTTCACCACAGAGGGCTCTGCAAGACACATTCCACCTCCCGCCAGCTCCCTCCACCTCCAGGTGATTGCTAGAGAGAGGAGGAAGATACTAGAGTGGGGGAGGCAATGGAGGGCTGCTGGATAGCTGTGGGGTGCTTAGGGTTGCCAACTGTCTAATCGCACAAACCCAAACACCCTGGCCCCACCCCCACTCACTCTATCCCCCCTCCCTCTGTTGCTCGCTCTCCCTCACCCTCATTCACTTTCACTGGGCTGGGGCAGGGGGTTAGGATGCGAGAGGGGGTGCGGGCTCTGGGTTGGGGCTGAGGAGTTCGGACCGTGGGAGGGGATTCCAGGTTGTGCTTGGGCAGGGGATTGAGGTGCAGGAGGGGGTGAGGGTTGCGGACTCCAGCTGGGCAGCACTTACCTCAGACAGCAGCACGTCCCTGAGGCTCCTAGGGAGCCTGCCTTAGCCCTGCTGTGCCGCCGACTGGACTTCTGGCCTATTAAAATCTCCCTGACTACTTTCAATTGCGACCAGGAGATTGAGGCTGATTCTGGGAGAGTCCTGGCTAATCCGGGAGGATTGGCAATCCTAGGGGATGCTGTATTGCTGAGGGGGGAAGCGTTGTGGAATAGGGAGCTGTGTGTTGGGGGGATGCTGGAGGGATGCTTGTGTGATGGGGGGCTGGAGGGAAATTGCTTCATTATTGCAGGCTTGTGGAGGGCTCTGGGGTGTCAGAAAGAGCAGGCACTTACCACCATGCGGTTGAGGGACACCCAGCAATCTTCAGGGAAGTCCTGCAGCATGGGCACCAGGAACTGAAGGCAGCCGTCCCAGTGACACAGCAGGAGCATCATTCCAATCAGGTTCACAATCCGCACCACCGCACTCGCCAGGTCATAGGTCATGTGGAATATCTGCAGGGGCCAGGAGGGAGATGATTCACACACAGCACCTCAGCCAACCAACACAACCAACAGACAGAGAGCTCCAGGCCAGGGAACCACAACAAAACAAAGGCAGTCCAAGACAAGGCTGGGTCAATTCTCCACAGGCAGATCAGTGGTTAAATACAAAATATTAGAGCAAGTCAGAAAACAGGTTAAAAAAATCACCAAATATACCCACCCCCTCCCATTCTTCATCCAAATTTCACTTCGATTTAAAATTTTCAGTCTGCTTTATAAAATAAATCACATAGCTGCTCTTCAGCATTTCACTTGTGCCTTACTTCTCTCCAGGGAGCGATCCTCCTTTGATATCCCCAGTTTGAAAATGGATTATAAGCCCCCCAGGGCAGGGTCTCTTTCTGTGTTTGTACATTGGATGCATGTGCCAGCATTCTTTCACACAGTGCACAGCAGCCTTAAACCAGCCAGAGCTCTACAGTGAAAAATTCAGCAGAACTTGTCTCCTATCCAGCTGTCTCCTCTGCCCTTGGCCTTACATGGAGGAGGGCAGGCTGATGGAGAGGAGGGGGCACAGAAGATTTGGGCTACACAGAGTTGGGCTACCATCTTCTGCTGGTATGCAGAGTCTTACTCTTCACAGGGCCATTTAGAACCAGAGGGCTCAGCAGCCCTGAATCAGGGAGTTGCATTTGGTTCTCTGCAGCCACTAATTCTCCATTACAAGGAGGGGCAACGTATTTCCCCCCATCATACTAATCATAAGCAGAATATATTCAGAAGCCCACGTATCATGTGATCAAGGTGGGGTGCAGACAGACATATGCCCCTGTCAGGGTTCCCTCCCCACTCTGAGGTACAGATGTGAGGAGCCGCATGAACGACCCCCTAAGTTTATTTCTACCAGCTTAGGTTAAAAATTCCCCAAGGCACAAATCCCTTTTGTCCTTGGACGGTATGCTGCCACCACCAAGTGATTTAAACAAACATTTAGGGAGGGCCACTTGGAGCCCTATCCCCCCCAAAATATCCCCCCAAGCCCTTACACTTCCTTTTCTGGGGAGGCTTCAGAATAATATCCTAACCATACAGCTGGTTACAAAGTGAGCACAGATCAACCCCCCCTGGGTCTTAGGACACTGAAAATCAATCAGGTTCTTAAAAGAAGAATGTTATTTAAAGAAAAGGTAAAAGAATCACCTCTGTAAAATCAGGATGGAAGATAACTTTTCAGGGTAACAAAAGATTCACAAACACAGAGGAACTCCCTCTAGGCTTAGTTCAAAGTTACAAAAAACAGGAATAAACCTCCCTCTAGCAAAGGGAAAATTCACAAGCTAAAACAAAAGATAATCTAACACGCCTTGCCTGGCTTTACTTACTATTTTTGTAATATTAGAGACTGGTTCAGGATTGGTTGGAGGAGATGGATTTCGGCCTGGCCTCTCTCAGTCCCAAGAGAGAGAACACCCAACAAAAAGCACAAACAAAGCATCCCCCTCCCCAGATTTGAAAGTATCTTCTTTCCCCATTGGTCCTTTTGGTCAGGTGCCAGCCAGGTTATTTGAGCTTCTTAACGCATTACAGATAAGGAGGAATTCTAGGCTACCCTTAGCTGTATGGTTATGACAGCCCCATAGAGTACAGCTCAGTGGGGACACTTTTCTTTATTTGCTAGGGAGAACTGGCATTCTGAAAACACTAGGGTTTGTCTCGCTAGGGACATGCAACCTAGATGAAGCTACTATAAGGTAGGTGCAAAATTGGTTGGAAAACCATTCCCAGAGAGTAGTTGTCAGTGGTTCACAGTCATGGTGGAAGGATGTAATGAGTGAGGTCCCACAGAGATCAGTTCTGGGTCCGGTTCTGTTCAATATCTTCATCAATGGTTTAGATAATGGAATAGAGAGTACACTTATAAAGTTTGCGGACGATACCAAGCTGGGAGGGGATGCAAGTGCTTTGGAGGATAGGATTAAAATTCAAAATGATCTGGACAAACTGGAGAAATGGTCTGAAGTAAATCGGATGAAATTCAATAAGGACAAATGCAAAGTACTCCATTTAGGAAGGAACAATCAATCAGTTGCCCACATACAAAATGGGAAATGACTGCCTGGAAGTCATTAGGAAGGAATACTGCTGAAAGGGATCTGGAGGTCATAGTGGCCCACAAGCTAAATATGAGTCAAGAGTGTAACGCTGTTACAAAAAAAGCAAACATCATTCTAGGATGCATTAGCAGGAGTGTTGTAAGCAAAACACAAGAAGTAATTCTTCTGCTCTACTCTGCACTGATTAGGCCTCAACTGGAGTATTGTGTCCAGTTCTGGATGCCACAATTCAGGAAGGATGTGGACAAGTTGGTTAAAGTTCAGAGAAGAGTGATAACAATAATTAAAGGTCTAGAAAACATGACCTATGGGGGAAGATAGAAAAAATTGGGTTTGTTTAGTCTGGAAAAGAGAAGACCGAGGGGTGACGTGATAACAGTTTTCAAGTATGTCAAAGGTTGTTACAAGGAGGAGGAAGAAAAATTGTTTTTCATAGAATCATAGAATCATAGAATATCAGGGTTGGAAGGGACCTCAGGAGGTCATCTAGTCCAACCCCCTGCTCAAAGCAGGACCAATCCCCAATCAAATCATCCCAGCCAGGGCTTTGTCAAGCCTGACCTTAAAAACTTCCAAGGAAGGAGATTCTACCACCTCCCTAGGTAAAAGATTCAGCTATTGTCTACATCATTTTACACCATAGAATATCAGGATTGGAAGGGACCTCAGGAGGTCATTTAGTCCAACCCCCTGCTCAAAGCAGGACCAATCTCCCATTTTTGTCCCAGATCCCTAAATAGCCCCCTCAAGGATTGAACTCACAACCCTGGGTTTAGCAGACCAATGCTCAAACCACTGAGCTATCCCTCCCCCAACCTCTTAACCTCTGAGGATAGGACAAGAAGCAATGGGCTTAAATTGCAGCAAGGGAGGTTTAGCTTGGACATTGGGAAAAACTCCCTGTCAGGGCACTCCCTCAGGGAATGGATGGGCAGGATCCCCGGGCAGAATAACATGAGGGGGAAAGGAGTCCAGAAGAGCTGGCTGTATTTTAAAGAATCCTTATTGAGGTCACAGGAACAAACCATCCTGATGTGTAGAAAGAATAGTAAACATGGCAGGCAACCAGCTTGGCTTAACAGTGAAATCCTTGCTGATCTTAAACACAAAAAAGAAGCTTACAGGAAGTGGAAACTTGGACAAACGACCAGGGAGGAGTAGAAAATATTGCTCAGGCATGCAGGGGTGAAATCAGGAAGGCCAAATCACACCTGGAGTTGCAGCTAGCAAAGGATGTTAGGAGTAACAAGAAAGGTTTCTTCAGGTATGTTGGCAACAAGAAGAAAGTCAAGGAAAGTGTGGGCCCCTTACTGAATGAGGGAGGCAACCTGGTGATAGAGGATGTGGAAAAAGCTAATGTACTCAATGCTTTTTTTGCCTCTGTCTTCACGAACAAGGTCAGCTTCCAGACTACTGCACTGGGCAGCACTGTATGGGGAGGAGGTGACCAGCCCTCTGTGGAGAAGGAAGTGGTTCAGGACTATTTAGAAAAGCTGGACCAGCACAAGTCCATGGGGCCGGATGCACTGCATCCGAGGGTGCTAAAGGAGTTGGTGGATGTGATTGCAGAGCCATTGGCCATTATCTTTGAAAACTCATGGCGATCGGGGGAGGTCCCGGACGACTGGAAAAAGGCTAATGTAGTGCCCATATTTTAAAAAGGGAAGGGGGAGGATCCGGGGAACTACAGGCCAGTCAGCCTTACCTCAGTCCCTGGAAAAGTCATGGAGTAGATCCTCAAGGAATCAATTCTGAAGCACTTCGAGGAGAGGAAAGTGATCAGGAAAAGTCAGCATGGATTCACCACGGGCAAGTCATACCTGACGAACCTAATTGCCTTCTATGACGAGATAAAGGCTCGGTGGATGAAGGGAAAGCAGTGGACATGTTATTCCTTGACTTTAGCAAAGCTTTTGATACGGTCTCCCACAGGATTCTTGCCAGCAAATTAAAGAAGTATGGGCTGGATGAATGGACTATAAGGTGGATAGAAAGCTGGCTAGATTGTCGGGCTCAATGGGTAGTGATCAACGGCTTGCTGTCTAGTTGGCAGCCGGTATCAAGCGGAGTGCCCCAAGGGTTGGTCCTGGGGCCGGTTTTGTTCAAGATGTTCATTAATGATCTGGAGGATGGCGTGGACTGCACCCTCACAAAGTTAGCAGATGACCCTAAACTGGGAGGAGTGGTAGATATGCTGGAGGGTAGGGATAGGATACAGAGGGACCTAGACAAATTGGAGGATTGGGCCAAAAGAAATCTGATGAGGTTCAACAAGGACAAGTGCAGAGTCCTGCACTTAGGACGGAAGAATCCCATGCACCTCTACAGACTAGGGATCAAATGGCTAGGTAGCAGTTCTACAGAAAAGGACCTGGGGATTACAGTGGATGAGAAGCTGGATATGAGTCAACAGTGTGCCCTTGTTGCCAAGAAGGCTAACAGCATTTTGGGCTGTATAAGTAGGGGCATTGCCAGCAGATCAAGGGACATGATCATTCCCCTCTATTCGACATTGGTGAGGCCTCATCTGGAGTACTATGTCCAGTTTTGGACCCCAGACTACAAGAAGAATATGGAAAAATTGGAAAACATCCAGCAGAGGGCAACAAAAATGATTAGGGAGCTGGAACACATGACTTCTGAGGAGAGGCTGAGGGAACTGGTATTGTTTAGTCTGCAGAAGAGAAGAATGAGGGGGGATTTGATAGCTGCTTTCAACTACCTGAAAGGGGGTTCCAAAGAGGACGGCTCTAGACTGTTCTCAGTGGTACCAGATGACAGAACAAGGAGTAATGGTCTCAAGTTGCAGTGGGGGAGGTTAGATGTTAGGAAAACTTTTTCACTAGGAGAGTGGTGAAGCACTGGAATGGGTTACCTAGGGAGGTGGTGGAATCTCCTCCTTTTAAGGTCAGGCTTGACAAAGCCCTGGCTGGGATGATTTAGTTGGGGATTGGTCCTGCTTTGAGCAGGGGGTTGGACTAGGTGACCTCCTGAGGTCCCATCCAACCCTAATATTCTATGATTCTATGAATAGCTCCGCCCTACCTTACAGGACTATTGTGAGAATAAATTAAAGACTGTAAGGCGCTCAGTGACTGCGGCGATGTGGCCAGGTAATTAGGGAAGAAGAAAGGCAGACAGTTTGGTTAACTGTTTCTCAACCCCATTGTTTACCCAGCTTCCTCTGCTTCTCGGGTGCAGCAGGAAACAGAGCCAAAAATAGCGTGAGAGGCCACCAAACAGCATTTCCACGCAAGATGGACCCAGAATCCCGAGTGAAAGGCTGCCTTAGGAAATCCAGCTCTGTTTGTATGGCTCAGCAGGTTAGTATGACTGCTGAGCAAATCCTTCAGAAAGAATCATTTGACTGGTTTCATCCCTTCTTCTGTCACAGAAATGATCTCCCCAAGTCCAGAGTATTCAAATGACAACCAAGAGCTATGCTGGTGCTTGGGGCAATGATCTGTGAAAGGGACCGCAAGTAGATATTTGTCAATGGAGGGTTTTAGTAAGCTAATGACATTTCCTCTCCTATGAATCTGCACTCTCACATTTCATCAGAGTTCTAGCAATAATTCCATCCCTAGGAGCCCTGCCCATGGGGACAGTGGCAGGAACTGCCTTTTTTCTTTAACATAGAAAGATAGAAAATCAAAAGCCTGCAGAAATGGATGTCTCAGGGGATTGTTAAAGGGATACGAAGCTTTTCACCCCCTAGCTAAGGATTTGGCCCTATTCCAGCTAGGGATGCAAAGCTTTCACCATCTGATGTGCGTCAGCAGCCTGTGTGAACGGAGTTGTGAGCTTCAGCCTAGTTCTTAGTGGACAGGAATCCCCATGACAAGCAGCTGCCTTTGCTCTTGGCACGAACTGACCCCCTTGGCTGGCAGACCCAGGAATGGGAGCCAAGAGTTGAATGGGCCATATAGAGTGAATTGCCATCCCCAGGGCTGATTCCTTCCAGGCCAAGGGGAGGGCACATGGGTGAGCCAACATAACCACTCCCTGGGCTGTTGCCACTTTCTGGACAGACAGCCCCTGTCTCCAGGGCAGTCCGTTCAGTAACTTTCCCCCCTTGAAATAAATTCACTTTCAGACATTAAGAACAAATAAGAAACCCTCACTCTGAGAAGTAGCCACAGGGGATGTGGTGGATGCCCTTGGTCTGAGCAGATAACGCTGCTGTAATTTTGTCCCATGTCATGGGGAATACGGGTTCCAAACACTCATCAGAGAGCTCCTAAGCTGGCCTCTCACCGAGCGCTCTGCGTTGCTGCCCTGGAGCACATCCTGCCCTCCCCCCTGCTTGTGCATGAGAGATGGGGAAGGAGTGTCTGAAAGTCCATCGCACTGGGACATGAGCTGTGATTGGTACTGGCCTGGCTTTTGTCATTAAGGTAGGGAAGCCTGGAGTGCTAGTGACCAGTCCTGCGCTAGGTTCTATCGGGATTCCTGGGCTCCCTTGGAATTGGTCACACACTCGGTCTTTCATCTGCTTGCCATTTGAGTAATTGGGGTTTGGCAGAGGGGATGGCAGCCTGTACTCAACCTCCGAACCTCTGTTTCGGGAGAGAGGCAAGCGGGAGGTGGTGACACTGGCTGACAGTGCTGAGGGCTTCACCTCAGAAACCAGGCCAACTGTCCACAAATGGCTGTGACTTGTGAATCCCTGTTATGAAGTCTGCTCTACACCCCCAGCCAAGAGAACAGTGAAGCTTCCTGGCAGGCCAGCAGCAGGCGGGACTGTGAACACCGCAGCTGGACGGAATCCTTTCCCAGTAAAGCAACCTCTAGTTGTGGATGTGCCTTAGAACCCCTGATTATCCATCAGGCTCCTAGTGGTACACATTTGAAATCCTGTCAGCACTGACCAACTCTGTAGAATACATCTCCACTAGCTCTACACCCCTGTAGGACACCGCTGGGCTGGGCGAAGCCTCAGACGGCCACTAAAGTCAGAGGGCAAAGTAGACTTGAAGGTGACTTAACAGGCCCAGCCCCGACTGTGGAATCTAGGCCTTGGCTCCATCACACTGTTTTAACTAAAGGTGTAGTTTTTTAAAGTTGGTGCATATCTGAGTGTGGATACTCCAACTGATTTATCAATTGTCAGTGGAATTTTTGGTAAAGTATCTATAATTTCATTTCCTTGAGAATGGTGTTGGCTAAGTAGTTTAAGTGTACAACATTAATTTATGGTACAAATCCAAAAATATCCCTTTAGAAGAAAACACTTAAGGGTACAAGAAATCAAGACAACAAAAATAATTTAAAAAACCCACCTTATGGGACAGTGTTACGGTTGTGCTGTGATTAAATGTGCATTTGATTATTTCTGAAAATAGCATGTTTGTTGATTACGTGGAGAATGTGAGATTTAGGACACTCTTAACTATTCGTTCCTTTATTTGGGTTTTGCAAATGAAGCATTAGGAAAATTTTGTGATTTTTTTTTTCATGTAGCAAACTTAGCTGGTTTTCTAAACAAAGCTTTTTGTTTCTGGGTATATGAGAGTTGAGTGAATGAGGAAAAAAGGTTTCCATAGAGTATTTGCTTGAATTTAAAATTCACTGGACCACTTGTCTGTTGCCCTGCACCTTGCGTAGTCATTTAGACTAATGCAGAGTGAACGTAAAATGCTACCATTTTGATTTGATAGCATTTCACTCTTCCTGTACACTGGTATAAATGACTATGCAAGATGCAGGACAAAAGAGAATCAGATCCAGTATGCTTTGCTCATGCTCCATCCACTTTTGGAGTAACAGAGTTTTACACACACAACACCTGAATACTCATTCCTGGTGTATTTTAAACTTACACGTGCACAAATTTGCACCAAAATTTAAATTCAAAATGATCTGGACAAACTGGAGAAATGGTCTGAAGTAAATAGGATGAAATTCAATAAGGACAAATGCAAAGTACTCCATTTAGAACGGAGCAATCAATCAGTTGCCCACATACAAAATGGGAAATGACTGCCAAGGAAGGAATACTGCGGAAAGGGACCTGGGGGTCATAGTGGACCATAAGCTAAATATAAGTCAACAGTGTAACACATGATAACACTTTTCAAGTACGTGTTGAAAGAGGAGGGAGAAAATTGTTCTTCTTAACCTCTGAGGATATGACAAAAAGCAATGGGCTCAAATTGAAGCAAGGGCGGTTTAGGTTGGACATTAGGAAAAACTTCATAACTTCATAACATAAGTGTGGTTAAGCACTGGAATAAATTGCCTGGGGAGGTTGTAGAATTTCCATCATTGGAGATTTTTAAGAGCAGGTTAGACAAATACCTGTCAGGGATGGTCTAGATAATACTTAGTCCTGTCATGAGTGCAGGGGACTGGATTAGATGACCACTCGAGATCTCTTCCAGTCCTATGATTCTATGAAAAGTGGTGCATTTTAGATGGTATCAAACGTAGCAGGTGGACAAGGACCCTAAGACCCTCACCAGATCTCAAGTACTGATACAATTAAATAGACCACAAATGTCCAAGCCGTTATTTTGTATGATTAGTACAAGAGAAATTTACCTTTAAAAACTCCCCACCCCCCATCCCCCGAATAGCCCAGTTCTTTTAGGAAAGATGCCATAGGCAAGTCCTGTATTACATAGACAGCAAAAAAAAATAGTTTTTAAGAAACTGATGAAAAATGCTCCCTCTCTCCTTAAACTGATTCTTCTCTCCAAGAGATTCAAAGCATCAGTAGCTTTGCTGAGCCTTCTGCCTGATTACAAAAATAATGATCATCCATTCAGGAAATAATAATGATACCATCTGGCCAATCACAGCTAACTAATAGTTCATTTTTGTTCATATGTATTAAGTGTTGAATACTAGCAGTAAATTGGTTGTGAGCAAACTAAAGATAGAAATAAAACTAGAGGAAAAAGTTAATAAGAACATAAGAATGGCCATAGTGGTTCAGACCAAAGGTCATCTAGCCCAGTATCCTGTCTTCCGACAGTGGCCAGTGCCAGGTGCCCCAGAGGGAATGAACAGAACAGGCAATCATCAAGTGATCCATCCCCTGTTGCCCATTCCCAGCTTCTGGCAAACAGAGGCTAGGGACACCATCCCTGACCATCCTGGCTAATAACCATTGATGGACCTGTCCTGCATAAATTTATCTAGTTCTTTTTTGAACCCTGTTATAGTCTTGGCCTTCACAACATCCTCTGGCAAGGAGTTCCACAGGTTGACTGTGCATTGTGTGAAAAAATACTTCCTTTTGTTTGTTTTAAACCAGCTGCCTACTAATTTCATTTGCTGAGCCTTAGTTCTTGTGTTAGGAGAAGGAGTAAATAACACTTCCTTATTTACTTTCTCCACACCCGTCATGATTTTATAGACCTCAATCATATCCCCCCTTAGGCATCTCTTTTCCAAGCTGAAAAATCCTAGTCTTATTAATCTCTCCTCATACGGAAGTAGTTCCATACCCCTAATCATTTTTATTGCACTTTTCTGAACCTTTTCCAATTCCAATATATCTCTTTTTTGAGATGGGGCAACCACATCTGCACACAGTATTCAAGATGTGGGCATACCATGGATTTATATAGAGGAAATATGATATTTTCTTTCTTATTATCTATCCCTTTCTTAATGATTCCCAATATTCTGTTTGCTTTTTTGACTGCCATTGCACATTGAGTGGATGTTTTCAGAGAACTATCCACAATGACTCCAAGATCTTTTTCTTGAGTGGTAACAGCTAATTTAGACCCCATCATTTTATATGTATAGTTGGGATTATGTTTTCAATATGCATTACTTTGCATTTATCAAGATTGAATTTCATCTGCCATTTTGTTGCCTAGTCACCCAGTTTTGTGAGATCCTTTTGTGGCTCTTCTCAGTCTGCCTGGGAATTAACTATCTTGAGAAATTTTGTATTATCTGCAAATTTGCCACCTCACTGTTTACCCTTTTTTCAAGATCATTTATGAATATGTTGAATAGGACTAGTCTTTGTACAGACCCTTGGGGGACACCATTATTTACCCCTCTCCATTCTGAAAACTGACCATTTATTCCTACCCTTTGTTTCCTATCTTTTAACCAGTTACCAATCCATGAGAGGATCTTTCCTCTTATTGCATGACAGCTTACTTTGCTTAAGAGCCTTTGGTGAGGGACCTTGTCAAAGGCTTTCCTAAAATATTAATACACTATATCTACTGGATCCCCCTTGTCTACATGCTTGTTGACCCCCTCAAAGAATTCCAGTAGATTGGTGAGGCATGATTTCCCTTTACAAAAACCATGTTGTCTCTTCCCAAACAAATTATGTTCATCTATGTGTCTGACAATTTTGTTCTTTGCCGTTTCAGTGAGTTTTCCCAGTACTGAAGTCAAGTTTACCAGCCTGTAATTTCCGGGATCACCTCTGGAGCCCTTTTTAAAAATTGGCATCACATTAGCTGTCCTCCAGTCATTTGGTACAGTAGCTGATTTAAATGATACATTACAGACTACAGTTAGTAGTTCTGAAATTTCACACTTGAGTTCCTTCAGAACTCTTGGGTGAATACCATGTGGTCCTGGTGACTTATTACTGTTTAGTTTATCAATTTATCAGGTAAGTTAATCTGCCCAAGAACATTCCAGAAGCAGAGAAAGAGGCTAAAATCTTTGAGTGAACCATTCACTGGGAAATATTTGCTTGGCTCTAACATATACACTTGGATCCCTCCCCCACTTCTGGGAAGGAACACAAGAGTAACACTGCACAGATTTCACACAGGCTCCCTACTGGTGGAGGAGCAGCAGAATATCCTGTCACCAACATTACATCTGACAGCAGCCTCAATTCCTCTTAGATGTCTTCCATCCAAACACTGACTAAGCTTGACCCTGCTTAGCTTGCAAGATCTGACTAGAAAAGACCACAAGATATGTCTACACTGCAGCTGGTGGTGCAATTGCAGCAAGTGTAGACATACCTGAGCTAGCCTTGATCTAGCTCACAGGACTATCAATAGCAGTGAAGCCATGGCAGCACAGACTGCAGCACAGACCAGCCACCTGAGTAAGAACCCAGGGTCCCAGACAGGCTTACACAGCCCATGCTGCTGCGGCTTCACTCCTGTTGGTATTTGCATTAGCTAGTTAATGCTAGCTGGGGTGCACCTACTCATGCTTCAATCACACCTCTGAGTATAATGTCTAAGCTGTTATTGCCCCACACCAACATTCATGGTAATGCAACTGCTTAGGGATCATTATTTTTCTCACTTAGGGCTTGTTGTTGTCGGAGGACAGAGCCTGCTCTTGCCTGCAAAGAAAACACCTTCCTTCCTTTTCTCCAAACTTAACGAACATCCCACACAACACTAACAATGACATGCCCTGGCTGCTATTTGACAACAGGATGTGCCAGTGGAAGAGGGAGAAGATCAAACAAGCACCTCCCCAGGCTTGGCGATTTTATCAGATGGCTTTCCCTGCAGGAAGGTACAAACTCTCCAGGAATATACAATACTTTATGGACACCAAAACAGTGACAAGTAACAAGCACACCTAAGCCACCTGCAGCCAAACCCCTTGGCCAGCTAACACATACTATGTGATGGACAAGGCATAAGAACCAGGGTGACTAGGATAGATTGAAAAATAATTCACCCCTCAGTGCACTGAGGAACCAGCGCGCATACTCTCTGAAACTCTAATACATTTTATTTTAGCAGCATCGTACAAAAGCTCTCAGTTGCTTTTTCTGCATATCTTATCCCACCGTTGCTGACCACCAAATATCCATCAACCTCTCTCATTTACATCCTGCTAAGATTGCTCATTTCCCCCCAGTGAGGTTGCAATTCAAGATGTGCAAAACCAGACACATTTTACCCCAAACCATGTGTCATTTTGGCCAATTACCAACCCTCAAGATTGCACAAAATGGCTATTTTTGCCACTAACACACACAAGTTCTGAATTTCAAAGGCACCTATTACTCACAACGGACCCATTTTCATTGATCAGGGGCTAATTTGAAGTGGAAAAAATGTGCAAGAATGGGTGAAGGGGTTATTTTCAAGGCTATAACAGTGTGAAGAATTATGTTGTACGTGGAGGGGTTTTGCTTTGCACAGTGAATGTTCTGTAACACTCTGTTGGCCAGCATAATTTAACTGCATGGCAGCAAGAGAGATTTATACTAACCTCCAGAGGGAGTTTAATTCTTCATAGACAGCTGGCTTCCAGCAGGACTGATCATGCTAATGGAGCTTCTTCTCCAGTCGGGAGGTGGGAGTGGGTGGGCAGGAGACAGGACAAAAGCCACCAGGAAACCCAACTAAAAATAAAAAACATTTTCTTCTCTTCTCACGCAGAGACTCGTGTCTGCTGCAAAATGTTTACAGCAGGAAAAGGTGAAGTAGCAGGACTAATTAGCACCAAAAAAGCTAGTGCAAATGGCAGATGTTTATAGACATATATATATATATAAAACCCCAAAGATCCTGCTTGCGCCATGTGTTTGTGCCTCTTAGAGTTCAGGTTGTCAAGGAAACTGCCTCCCTTCCCATGCAACCATTCAGACTAGATTTTAATCATCATCATTTTAAGAACTTTTCTTACCACGACAAACATGACACAGACAACTCCAGTGACTGGCTTGCCCTTCAATTGCTTTGTCCAAATACCTCTAGGAAGAAGATTCCGGAGTGGATCCTGCTCCCACCAAACTCAAATGTGAGACTCCTGGGACCATTAAGAGGAGTAAGGAGCAGGTCCTAGGTTCCTTGTGATGGAGAGGAAGAGGCAATGGTTGAAATCTCAGAGAAGGTGTCTGATAAAAGCAACAATAAGGTTGGTGCTAAATTTTTTAGAAGTGCCTAAGAGACTTAGGAGCCTATGTGATTTAGACACTTAGATGCCTAAGTCTTTTGTTGACTTTCAGTGAGGATTTGGCTCTGAAGTGCCTATGGGTCACACTTTCAAAGGGATTTAGGCACCTAAAGATGGAGATGAGACCTAGTGGGACTCTCAAATGTGCCTAAGCAGGTTAGGTGTCTAACTCTCATTAGCTGCATCTTTAGGTGCCTAAATCCCTTTAAAAATCTGGCCCTAAGACATTTTTGAAAATGGGAATTAGCTACTTTGGGAAATTTTACTCTGAGTCTAGAAAACTAACACAAAAAGAATCAAAAGTGAGTAATGTCAATCACCTGCAATTAAAAATGAGCACATCCACTCAGCACTGTGTCAAAAGCCTTACTAAAGTCTAGATTTATCACATCTACTGCTTCCCCCCACCCACTATATCAGTACACCTGCCAAACAAGGAAATTAGATTGGTTTGGCATGATTTGTGATTGACAAATTTGGGCACCCAACTCCCACTGAAATGAAAATTGGACCCTAACCTCCCTAAGACACTCTGAAAATCTAGCCTTAGGTTTTGCTAAAACACTAGTTACAAAACTCAGCATATAAATTGGAATGTTTTGGTGGCATTTTAAATTCCAGGAGGCTGGTTTTTTGGGTTTTTGGTTTTTGGAGATGGGCCCGAATCTGAACAAAACAAAATTCTGGAATGTTTGCACCTCAGATGTCGATCTGAATTTTGCACCATGACTCTATCTTTCACTTAAACCATTCCCTGCAGCGCTGGAAGCCCGAGCACAACGGCTGCTGCTGGTGAAGGAGAATCAGGAAGTGAAACTGACCAGTTTAGCTTCTTTGTGGCCAAACTAACTGCAAGAATTAAACTAACAGCAGAAAGGTGAAAATGAAGGAAAACGGACTTTAATTTTTTTTTCAGTTTTAATATTCTACAAGGAGAACAATTTGTACAGAAGGACATTTTGAGTATAATTTAATCAATGTCCTCTATTAAAACAGTTCAAGACCTAGCAAGGAATAGATGACTGAACGATGCACATTTCTCATCATTTATTAATATATGGGGCCTCGGGCAAGTCATAATGACTCTGCACCTCATTCACCACATCTGTAAAATGGGAGTAATAATACTTTCCTCTCAGTAGTGTTGCAAGGGTTAATGAATATTTATACACTATGTGGACTAGGCAAAGTGCTATGTAAGTGCCAAGTTCTGTTATTCTATATCATTCCTCTTACATCAACATAAGACACAATTGGTTGAAATGATCATTAAAAACAGAATTATAAAACACTTTCAATAGGTCACTGATCATGGTCTGAAAAGGACTCACTAGCATAACTTTGGCAAAGAAAACACTGCCTCTCTAACCTATTAGAATGCTTTGAGCAGGTCACGGATGCAGGAGAACCAGATGACATCATTAACTTGGAGTTTCAGAAAGCCTTTGACAAAGTCTATCCCAAGGCTTGGGAAGCTTGGTCACCCTGGGATGAGAGGTAAAGTTCTGTCATGGATTAGCAAGTGGCCAACAGACAGCAAAGAGGAGAGATGAGTGGTCAGTTTTCACCAACAGCAAAGATTAACAGCTCCAAGGTTCTGTACCAGGACCAGTGCTTAATATAGTTATCTGTGAAATGGAAAAGGGGTTGAGCAGCAAAATGAGAACATTTGTAGATGACATAAAATTATTTAGATTAGTCAAGACTGGAGAAAACTTAAAGAAACTTCCGAGGGGCTTCACAGGGGGTCTGAACAAAGCCTATTGAAATAAATGGAATGAGCCCCATTGATTTCAATGGGCTTTTCATCGGACACAAAGCTTGGCAACACAATGGTAAATAAAACTCAAGGGTGGTAAATGCAAAGTAATGCACGTAGGAAGGAATCATTTGAGCTATCCATACACATTACTGGCTTCTAAGTTAACAACACAGGTAAAAGGAACTGGGCATTGCTGTGGAGAGTGCATTGAAAACCTCTGCTCATTGTGGTCAAAAAAGCAAACAAAATGTTAAGGTGGGGAAGTGTTGTGCCATGACATAAGTCTGTGATCAGTCCCCTCATCCTGGAACACCACATTCACTCCTAGCCACCCTGCTTCCAAATTGATATAATAGACATAGGTTTCGAGGTAAGAGATGAAAATGATTAGTTCAGGAAAGACTTTCACAGGGGGAGTGTGAAAATTATGGGAATGTTTTGTCCGGAGAGGAGGTGACCAAGGGGACATGACAGAGGTATATAAAACAACAACTAGCACTGAAGGTAAATCAGAACACTTCACCTACCTTCTATCTTATAATACAAAGGAACACTGAATGACATTCAAGGATGCCAAATTTAAAAACTGATCAGAGGGGACACAGTTTTTTCCACCTAATGCACATTTAACCTGTGATATTCAATGCCACCAGGTATCACTGATGTTAAGAGCTTGTCAAGATTCAAAAAAAGGACTGGGTGACAAGGACATCCACAGTTATATTAGAAAGTGGGTTTTTTTTTAATGCCCTTCCCTTCTCAGGGTATAAGTCAACCTCTGACTGATGGGATTTAGGAAGAAACTTTCCCTGTGGGCACTTTGGGGTTTGTTACACCCCCTTCTGAAGCACAGCTACTGACCTCGACTGGTAACTGAATACTGGACAAGATGAACCACTGGCCTGATCAGTAATGGCCATTCCTATGCTCCTAATTACACTAGTGAAAGAACCTGATCCTGATATTGAATTGCTGACAGCTCAGTATCTAAACAGAAACCTAAAATCAGATCACCAAAGCAACAAAATCAGATCCATAGAAGACACTCTTCAAATAAAAACTAAAACCAACAGCTCAAAGTCCAGATCAGGTTCCAAAAAGCCACAACTCTTTACCTCTCTTTCAGTCACACTTTAATTTGCCAGCCTTAGGTAAGGATTCAGTATAGATTTAAAACAATCTGTGAATGTCACATACCAGGGGATTAATACATCTAGTGGGGTCCAATGTAACTCAGTGCTAGACTCAGAGGTCCTGTGCAAGAGCTGTAAACTTAGAGAATTAAATAACTCATGTAGTACATTCTTGATCAATGAGTGTATTTATCACATCTTCCATTTAAATAAGCAAGTGAAGAATCATAGAATCATAGACTTTAAGGTCAGAAGGGACCATTATGATCATCTAGTCTGACCTCCTGCACAACGCAGGCCACAGAATCTTACCCACCAACTCCTGTAACAAACCCCTAACTTATGTCTGAGCTATTGAAGTCCTCAAATCATGGTTTAAAGACTTCAAGGTGCAGAGAATCCTCCAGCCAGTGACCCATGCCCCACACTGCAGAGGAAGGCGAAAAACCCCTAGGGCCTCTGCCAATCTGCCCTGGAGGAAAATTCCTTCCTGACCCCAAATATGGCAATCAGCTAAACCCTGAGCACGTAGGCAAGACTAACCAGCCAGACACCCAGGAAAGAATTCTCTGTAATAACTCAGATCCCACCCCATCACAGGCCATTGGGCATATCTACCCCTAATAGTCTAAGATCAATTAATTGCCAAAATTAGGCTATCCCATCATATCATCTCCTTCATAAACTTATCGAGCTTAGTCCTGAAGCCAGATATGTCTTTTGCCCCTACTGCTTCCCTTGGAAGGCTATTCCAGAACTTCACTCCTCTGATGGTTAGAAACCTTCGTCTAATTTCAAGAACATGCACATTACTCCTGCATTAAGCACTATGCAAATATCTAGAGAGAGCGTATGGAAGGGATGTCACCTAAAATAAGACAATCCCAAAGGTGAAAAGCCCATGCACCTGTTCATCCCCAAACACCCATATTTGCATTTGCAAATCTGCATTTCCCTGTGGAGATCAGAGCACTGCATTCCTCCCTGCGTGGATTTAACCAGGTTTAGGAGGGTTTAAGTGCATCCTTTGCTCCTACTTCTCCCCCTATTAGAATTTGCTCCAAAGTCCTCATTATTACAGCCCTTTTTAGGAAATCCCTTAACAAATGACATCTCCCCTGAAGCTGATATTTACCCTGTGTCTGAAGGGGCAGACTCTGTATTGTACTTCCTAGAGGCACAACACAAATGGCATATGTCACCCTAAGCCACCTTTGCACTGCCTGGATTCTAGGCCGCTGCATGCGTTGTATTGGTGTCAGTTAGAGTAGCCCAGGGGCTGCTCTAACATATGACAGCCTCCTCATGGCTGCCTATGGATGGCACGACAACCTAGCATCCTCATAGTACACAACAGGCCGCCCCTAGAGCAGTGCACAGGGACCAGGGCAGGAGCCACAATCAGCCCTGCTGGCTTTATTATTGTTTTAATTAGATTTGTTTTCACACTGACCCTTTGTCAATCTCAGCTATTAATTTTGAAAAGCTGTCAGATTTCCTGTCAATGGAAATGCCTGCAGTTAGTTTGTTTTTTTTAAACACAACAGATGCCATAAATTCCAATTTGCAACATCCGTCCACAGAGGCTGTTATTGTGTTACAGTCAATTACATTATGTATTAGTTTAATATATTGTGGCTTATAGCACAAAATCACCCTGCCTGGACAAGTCACATTCTACAGAGAGATGGAGCGCTTCCCCTTAACTCAATCCTCCAGTTAATTAGATTAAAACCTCAGGAACCAAATGCGACTTCCACCCTTCATTTTTTACGCCATTACTGATTGAAGTGCTCTCAAAAGGGTATTGAACTGACAGCCCTGGAGACTTAAATCATCTGATTAACCATGAAACAGGTGCAGAGCAGACCAGGTAACAAAAGCTGTTCTGGATCCAAACTGTGACTTGGGCCTCACTGTGTAATGGGCCAGACCAGAACAATGACACCTCCCTGCCCCTCCAATGCATGGCATGGGGCACTAGGATGCATGGAAGGTCCCTAAGAGCACTTTATGCTGAGAGCTAGGGGCAGTTATAGGCACTGAGTAGGAGCAAGGCTCCAGCCCCCTGCACTCCTGCTCTGCTGTTCCCAATAATGCAGGGGCAGGCAAAAAGTGAGGGAAAATGACTTGAAGTGCCAAAAGTAAAATGGGCCCTTTCTCTCTATCCAAGCCATCATCACCGCAGTCTGTGAGTACCCTGCAATATCTTAACCCTCACAGCATCCCCGGGGGGGGGTGGCCCAGGGCTCTGACCCTATTAGACAGATGGTGCACAGAGAGATTGCCCAGAAAGATTGTGGAGGAGCAGAGAACTGAACCCATGTCTGCCAAGTCCCAAGCTAGTGCTCTGATTACTAGACTGTCCTTCCTTTCTGCATGTTCAGAGTCAGAGCTGCTCTGGCTAGTGACTAATGACCTGATCTGCAGCAAGCTCAGCAGCTGCGACTCTTATTGCAGCCCCTTGCCCATATTAGAGCTCAGCATTTCTGAAAGTCAGGCCATGAAATAAACTTTATTGCAGTGCTGGCTCTGCAGGACTGAGTGAGCTGGATTCTCTTCCTCCTTCTTCAACAGGAATGTTACTGAATTCCAGTCTCTGCTGAGCAAGCAAGTCTACTAAAGACAATGGGGTGTGGCTGAAGGCCTGATTTGCCCTGAAGAACCTTGATTAACAGCTGACAATATGCAAGGAGAAAAAGACCCAGCTTGACTCTCAGATCCCCTGCTGTCTGCAAGGTTGGTACTTTATATAAATGTCAGCCCCACCGAGCAATTTTTACAGAGCCAAATGTAACCACACAAAGCAAGATCCTCAGCAGGCAAATGAAATGTTAATTACATGATCCCCTCTTAGGCTTTACTCCTGCCACCAGACAGCACTAGCTGGTGGCCACACAGCAATGTCCCCATTAATGTAGGCTGGTTCCCCTATGCTCCATGCCTTGTTCACTTTTAACATCCTAGTCCTTTGGCATGTTCAAAGATTCAGTTCTGGATCCAAAAGAGCACCACTTAGACCAAATTCTAATCTGCTCTAATATACTGGTCTCAAGTGGAGTTCCACTGGGATCTGTTCTGGGCCCGGTGTTGTTTAACATCTTTGTCAATGACGTGGATGTAGGAATAGAGCATACTGATCAAATTTGCAGACGACACAAAACTCTGCAGGGGGTTGGGGGGATTGCCAACACTTTGGAGGATAGAGGTAAAATTCAAAGGGATCTTGATAAATTGGAGAACTGGGCTATAGACAACAAAATGAAATTCAGCAAAGACACATGTAAGGTGCTACACTTAGGGAAGAAAAACCAAATGCATAAATACAGAATGGGAGGTAACTGGCTTGTCAGCCGCACTGCTGAGAAGGATCTGGGAATTGTGGTGGATCACAACTTCAACATGAATCAGCAATGCGATGCTGTTGCAAAAAAAAACCCAAAAAAACCAAATGCAATTTCAGGTTGCATTAACAGAGGCCTAGCATGCAAATCACAGGAGGTGATAGTACCACTGTACTCAGCGCTAGGTAGGTCTCAGCTAGAGTACTGTGTCCAATTTTGGTCATCAATGTATAGAGAGGATGTAGAGAAACTGGAAAGGATCCAGAGGCAAGCAACAAAAATGATCAAAGGGATGGAATGCAAACCAGAGAAAAGGCTGAAGGAACTGGGTATAAGCAGTTAGGAAAAGAGATTAAGTGGGACATGATGGAACAGACTGTGTAGGGAAGTCATGGAAGCTCCTTCACTGGGGGTTTTCGAAAGGAGACTGGGATGATTCAGACACAACAAATCCTGCATCTTGGCAGGGGTTAGGCTAGCTGACCCTTGCAGTCCCTTCTAACCTGATGGTTCAATGATACTGGCTCGACCAAGACCAACCTTTACAAACCAGGTGTGTGTATTTAGATACCCAACTAAATGGCCTGATCCTCAGAAATGCTGAGAGCACCTACATGTGCATTGTATCAGGGGGTAGCCGTGTAGGTCTGTACCCACAAAAACAACAAGGAGTCTGGTGGCACCTTAAAGACTAACAGATTTATTTGGGCAGAAGCTTTCGTGGGTAAAGCACCACTTCTTCAGATGCAAAACATGTGCATTCGTTTTTACAGCTGCCTTAGACATTCACAGAAAAACTCACTCAACCAAAACCTCTAGATCAGAGGTTCCCAAATTTGGTTCACGGCTTGTTCAGGATAAGCCCCTGGTGGGCTGTGAGATGCTTTATTTAGCTGAGCATCAGCAGGTACGGCCGCTCACAGCTCCCATTGGCCAGGAACAGCGAACCACAGCCACTGGAAGCTGAGAGTGGCTGTACCTGAGGATGCTCAGGTAAACAAAACATCTTGCGGCCCTCCAGGGGCTTACCCTGAACAAGCCGCGAACCAAGTTTGGGAACCCCTGATATAAACTAATACTTTGGCCTTATTTGGACCACTGTGGGCAGTACTTGTCATCCCATCCCAAGAAGAATATTGCAGACTTAGAGAAGATTCAGGGAAAGGCAGTGAGGATAATCAAGGGCCTGGAAAAACTCGCCTGTGAGGGGAGATTGGATTGTTTACCTTAGAGAGAGGGGAGGGATAAGGGAGGACATGATAAAAGTACATAAAATTATTACTGATATAGAGCAAGTAAATCAGGAGCTTCTGTTCTCCCAGTCTCGAGAACAAGGGAATGTTCAATTCACTTCATAAAGTAGCAAATTCAAAACCGGTAAAAGGAAACATTTTTCACTGAATGCTTAGTTAGAACTCTCTGCCACAGGATGCTGTTGAGGCCAAGAACTTAACACAATTCAAAGAGGGTTTGGCAGTTTATATGGATAATTCAACTATCCAGAGCTATAACAATGCAAAAAAGTGTTTTGGAAGGCATAAAAAATTTCATGTTTCATTCCTCTGAAGCAGCTTGGCTATGGTCAGAGACAGGATACTGGAGTAGATGGACCACAGGTCCAATCCAATTGTTAGGTTCCTGCGGTTTTACCCTGAAGTTAATGGAGTTGCTCCTGATGTACATTGGTATAACTGAGATCAAAATCAGGCCCCAGGAAAAGAGTGAGTGGGCAGGGGAAGGGCAGGATGTCAATCCCATCAGGACAAGGAGGGCAATTTTCAGTTGGAGTCAGAACTGGCTAGGAAGTCAGGTCAAAAGGGAAAGGGGAGGGTCCCTCTTTCTAGGGCAAGAGAAAAAAACTGGTCAGAACAAGTGATGTCAATTTCAACCAGTCTACTAACAAGCCTGTTAGTGGGATCCAAAATAACATCTAGCCACATGATCCAGTGTGAAACATGATTAACAATGATTAACAATTAACATCCCTAACAATTATCTCATTAGCATCTATGTGTCTATTTTAGGATTTTGTACTGCCACCCATCACCATAGTATCTGGGTGATTTCCACTTAAAATAAATAGCAATACAAAGTCCCTGGTGTACTTCATGGAGTGCCTGGCATTGCAACCTTTCAAGGGTAAAAACTGCTGGGTGAGGGTTTTAGATTTTATTAATTTCCTTTTTGGGGGGTTGGTAGGTCAGGGTTTACTGAGTGGAAAGGATGTCAGAGCTGCGAGTGTCATTCTTAGCCAGGAAAGCCTCACAGGGCAATGGGAATATGCAGTAACAAAGCTGGACCCTGCCGTATTACCAGCCTGATGACATGCATCAGAACAGGAAGATGAGAGGTGCGGCTGGAGAGACAGGGAACTGCACGATTTTTCCATAACACTCTTGTATAGGTTTTCCTTTCTGATTTAATGTTCTATATCCATGTCAGACTTTTTCCTGCTTTCCCAAAGAGCTGTGCAAATCTCCTGCTGCGCCCTGTCTCTCCAGCTGCAGCTCTGGTTATTTCTGTCTTGATGTCTGTTGTCAAGCAGCATTTCCTATTGGAATTATAATGAAAATGGCAGCCTCTTTTATATAATGGAATTATTGTATTTTCCAGCCTATTCCTCATGCATCCTAACCAGTGTAAGTGAAATCAGAATCAGGTTCCTTTCCTCCAATCTACAGCCTACTGTTTCTTTAAATTTCTAGTAGAGAGCCAGACCTGGATGAGAAACATGGGGAAATTCTATGAAGAGGTTCTCCTGTGATGCAGAGGTAGGATAATACTGCTTTCGTATTTGGATAAAGTTCCTTGTTCAGTTTTAGCTGAAACTGAGTCTTCTGGGGAGTCACATGACATCCTGCTCATTCCCCTCCTCCCATCTTGGCTGCCATGGTTGAGGACCATTCTTCAACTTCTGCTGCCATGTCTGATTTAATGACAGTCATTGCTGCTAACCTTCACCCGCCCCCCCCCATCTCCCCCGCAGCACTTTGAAAATCCGCCTCTGTAGATTAACGCAGCAGCAATGGCAGTGCTGAAAAGTTACCAGGAAAAACAAACTGCATTAGAATGACAGCGCTGATTGTTCTTTATGATCCTGCTGCAGCGCAAACCCCACCAACCCCTGCAGTGGCTTATTAGAGAAATCTAAGTGTGTGGCACAAACCACTCTTGCCTGTGTGACTTAATTATATACCTCCTCAAGTGCCAAAAGGCTTCCAGAGCAACCACAAAATGTGGAAAAATTGGAAAGAGTCCAGTGGAGGGCAACAAAAATGAATAGGGGACTGGAACACATGAGTTATGAGGAGAGGCTGAGGGAACTAGGGATGTTTAGTCTGCAGAAGAGAAGAATGGGGGGGATTTGATAGCTGCTTTCAACTACCTGAAAGGGGGTTCCAAAGAGGATGGCTCTAGACTGTTCTCAATGGTAGCAGATGACAGAACAAGGAGTGTGGTCTCAAGTTGCAATGGCGGAGATTTAGGTTGGATATTAGGAAAAACTTTTTCACTAGGAGGGTGGTGAAACACTGGAATGTGTTACCTAGGGAGGTGGTGGAATCTCCTTCCTTAGAAGTTTTTAAGGTCAGGCTTGACAAAGCCCTGGCTGGGATGATTTAATTGGGGATCGGTCCTGCTTTGAGCAGGGGGTTGGACTGGATGACCTCCTGAGGTCCCTTCCAACCCTGATATTCTATGATTCTATGAACTTCATACTTTGTTCTGTGGGACAAGATGTGAACAGAGCGGTGAGGCTGCACCACACTATTCAGAGCACATAGGCTGGAGGGCTGGGGGGGGGGAGAAGGGGGAGAAGGAGCCAGCAGCGCAGTGGTTTAGTGGGGTGTGGTTCTTTTAGCCAATGGCTGCTCCACAAACAATATTGACCTCATGCAGAATGAGGAGTCGACTGTATGGGGGACGAATGGAGCCAGTTGCTTGACCCTGTAGCTGTGACAGAGGTGAAATGTGACTCAGGACAGAAGCACGTTATCAGGTGGAGGACACAGATACCAGAGGATGTACCCTGACAGCAGGGACATGTGAGAGTGAAGCACAGACCCTCAGCAGCAGCAGGGAAGTATGCACATTTCCCCGTGCCAGCTCCAAGGTGCCACTTTTGGAAGATTTAGCACTAGGATTAAATTATTCTACCTTTTGAATAACAAGAATAATTCTCTCTCTTCTTTGGCCTCTTCTGTCTAAAGATCTCAAAACACTTTACACAATGGTAAGTGCTTAAGCTTCACAACGTCCATAGGATTCTCTGGGAATATTATTCCCCCGCACTCCCTGCATCTGACAGGCAGGGAAACGGCAGCAGAGAGAAGTTAAGTGACTAGCCTAAGATGATACTGATTCCCACCATCTCCCATGTAGGGAAATCTTTTGTCCGGATTAAAAATGGACAGTCCTAGTTTTGTGGCGCACTGTCCCTGTCTGGTAGGAACTTAGCATCAGATGTGGGTTTGTCCAGTGAAAATGAGGGGAGGAGAGCATAAAAGCAGGAGGATGCCAGCAGGGGCGGGGGTAGTGCCTTTATACAGAATAAAACTGGTGGCAATAGGCCCACAGAGACTGGCCGTCACAGGCAGGGGTGGGGATTTGCCAGGGGCCACCTCACCCTCAAGTCAATTAATTTAACCACTAGGTGACACTCCCTTCTACTAAAGGCCCTTCCTAATAGTTACTGGACAAAACAGTCCCTGAAGTTCAGGAAGCTCAAGAGTAAGAGTATATTTAGTATAATGAGGCTGGCCAAAAAATAATTTGAAGAGCAACTAGCAAAAGACTCAAAAACTAACAGAAAATATGTTTAAGTACATCAGAAGCAGGAAGTCTGCCAAACAATCAGTGGGGCTCCTGGAAGTTGAGGTGCTAAAGGACCACTCAAGGAAGACAAGGCCGTTGTGGAGAGGCTAAATAAATTCTTTGCATTGATTTTCACTGAAGAAGACGTGAGGGAGATTCCCAAACCTGAGCCATTCTTTTTAGGTGACAAATCTGAGGAACTATCTCAGATTGAGGTGTCACTAGAGGAGGTTTTAGAACAAATTGATAAATTAAATAGTAATAAGTCACCAGGACCAGCTGGTATTCATCCAATAGTTCTGAAGGAACTCAAATATGGAATTGCAGAACTATTGAGTGTGCTATGTAATCTATCATTTAAATCAGCTTCTGTCCCAGATGACTGGAGGATAGCTAACATGATGCCAATTTTTAAAAAAGGCTTCAGAGATGATCCTAGAAATTACAGGCTGGTAAGCCTGACTTCAGTACCAGGCAAACTCGTTGAAACGATAGTAAAGAAAAGAATGATCAGACACATAGATGAACAAAATTTGTTGGGGAAGAGTAAACACAGCTGTTGAAAAGGGAAATCATGCCTCATCAGCCTACTAAAATACTTTGAGGAGGTCAACAAACATGTAGACAAAGGTGATCCAGTGGATACAGTGTGCTTGTACTTTCAGAGAGCCTTTGACAAGTTCTCTCACCAAAGGCTCTTAAACAAGGTAGGCAGTTACGGGATAAGAGGGAAGTGGTTAAAAGACAGGAAACAAAGGGTATGAATAAATGGAGAATGAGGTAACAGAGAGGTAAATAGCAGTGTCCCCCACAGAACTGTACTGGGAGCAGTGTTGTTCAACAAATTCATAAATGATCTGGAAAAAGGGATAAACAATGAGCTAGCAAAGTTTGCAGATGATACAAGACTACTCAAGATAGTTAAGTCCAAAGCAGACTGCGAAGAGTTACAAAGGGATCTCACAAAACTAGGTGACTGGATAACAAAATGGCAGATGAAATTCAATGTTCATAATGGCAAAGTAATGCACATTTGAAAACATAATCCCAACCATACATACACAATGATGGGGTCTAAATTAGCTGTTAACCATTCAAGAAAAATATCTTGGCGTCATTGTGGATAGTTCTGTGAAAACACCTACTCAATGTGCAGCAGCAGTCAAAAAAGCAAACAGAAAGTTATGAACCATTAGGAAAGGGATAGGGGATAAAACAGAAAATAGCACAATGCCACTATATTAATATGATATGCCCACGCCTTGAATACTGATTGCAGTTCTAGTCACCCCATCTCCAAAAAGATATGTTAGAAATGGAAAAGGTACCGAGAAGGGCAACAAAAATTATTAAGCATATAGAACAGTGTTCATATGAGGAGAGATTAAAAAGACTATTCAGCCTGGAAAAGAGGCAGCTAAGCTGGGAGATGATAGAGGTCTACAAGAACTAGGGGTCACCAAATGAAATTAAATAGGCAGCAGGTTTAAAACAAACAAAAGGAAGTACTTCTTCTTATAACAGACAGTTAACAAGTTCCAGAGGATGTTGTGAAGGTCAAAGATACAACTGGATTCAAGAAAGAATTAGATAAGCTCCTGGAAGACAGGTCCATCAATGGCTATTAGCCAAGATGGTCATGGATGCAACCCCAAACTCTGGGTGTCCCTAAGCCTCTGATTACCAGAAGCTGGGACCAGGAGCTGTGGAAACACCCTAAAGTGGGGTGGCACAGGCATCCGAACTGTGGCCCCATCCCTCTGTGCTGCCCCACAAGGTCCCACCCTTGCATTGCCCATTGTCCCCAAGGCCCTGCCCTCACACCGTCCATTCCTCAAAGACTCTGCCTCCATGCCACCTCTTCCCCCAAGGCTCCTCTCCTGCACCGCTTCTTCCCCCCAAGACCTCACCCCCTACTTGCTTCTCTCCACCCCTTCCCCCATTTTTATGGCCAATAAAAAGTGTGGGGAGGACATGGCCCATTGGCCCCCCCATTCTGGTGCCCTGGAGAGGGGCTCCAGGAAGGGAATTATCCATCTCCCCCGAAGCCCGTCGCTGTGCTCTCCCATCCCCAGCTGCACTCACAAGGAGCGTTATGTGAGGCTGGCAAAGCAGAAGTGCTGCGGCCCACTCTGCGATCTGCACATGCTCGCTGCTTTCTGGATCAGGAGGACTTGTCCTTCTGTTTGGGAATGATTTTTCCTTGGTGGCAAAATGGGCTTCCTCTCCTAGAGCATCTCCTGACACCCTATTTCCAACAGGAACAATACACCCCTCACACTGGGCCTGGACAGGCTGAGGCACAGGCAGGAAATAACAGGAGATCCCCCAACTGAGCAACAGAAGTCAACATATCAGGAAGAAAGACTTCCCAGCACAGCACTCAACGGGAAGCTGTGGGAGAGTCTCCCAGGGGAAGTGGGGATGTCCCACCATTTGGAGCATCTAAAACTCATCTGGAAACAGCCCTGAAATACAGTGCAGGGAACAATCCTGTACTAGGAGGCACTAGCTGAAGCACTAGGCAACTCTCATTTCTAATTTCTATGGCTCCTGGTTTACGGGAGTCTGTTACCTTCCCTTTTCTTCTTTGGTCCAGCCTTCCACACAGCTCTCATTTCCCCTGTGCTCTCCAGAATCAGAAGCTGTGTCTGGTGTGTCCTGGGCATGGGATGGAGACCCATCTGCCAGAGCTGGAGGGCTGGAACTGAAGAGAAAGTCGCAAGCACTTGGTCCAGTCACGTGCCCTGACAATTTCCTTCAGACATTGACATTCATTCCCACATGTCCCCCTCTGCAGTGAGCGCAGAGTGATTCACTGACTGCAGGAAGGTCAGCTCAGGCAGCGATGTCACAAAGGGGTTTATATGTCCCAGCAGGGATGCGGTAGAGCAAAGATATTCCATAGAGCACGCGTTCGCTGTGCAGAGGAAGGAGCCATGAGCTGCTGTATCTTGCAACATGAGACTAGGCCAACAAACCCTTCCAGGAAGAGGAGAGACCACCAGGGAAGGCATAATACGCTCTAACCCTACATTGCTGCACTCCTTCCACCTGGCCCATCCTTTTCTCAGCCGCCACACACAAGCAGCCACATCACTTGTCAACCCAGGGCATGTGGTGGCCACAGAGGGCCCCAGTCACTGTGGGAACAATCTGGCTGGCGGAGCACCCCACGCTCCTGTAGTGTTTCTGCCAGAAGCAATGAGTCAGAAGAAGAAGAATCCCTTGTGCATCTCCAGCGGCTGGGCTATTTTGAGCTGGGACTCAGGGTGCAGGAGAGAAGGGATGACAGGGCAAACACATGGTGCCAAATTCATCTGTGTGCTGGGTCCCTAAACAGGCAGCAGAGCCACTGTTACAGCCCTCTGGGAGATCGCCCAGAATAAGAGGAGTCCCTAACAGCATAGAGTCAGCCTAACTACTGCTACATCATCTTCTGCAGGAGTCCCCTTGGTACAAGAGAGTGAGCAGGAAGCATGGCTGGTGAGTCAGGGCACAAGTCAGGGTAGCCCTTGGGTTGCTCTAATCCTGCCGTGGGACAAATGAGCCCCAGCATCAAAGAGGCACAAAATCACCTACCTTTACCTCAATCCTTGTGCCAAGCTCAGCCGTTAGGATGAACTGGCCCTACCGTAACTAACTAGAGCTGGGCACAGGAGACAGTCTCCTTGTGCAAATCCCAACCTGGGGTGGATGGGGTCAGAGGAGCCAAGATCTAGGACTCTGCTTCTGGCCCTGCTCTGGGGAACACCCGCTGGCCCTGCTGAAGCCCTAGGGACCTCTCTAGTCCTAAGTTTATCTAATTAACTGTTGACAGTTGCAGCTTTATTTCTTATAGCACAATAAGAGCCTGGCACATTGTTAGTGTAAAATGGAATTAGCTGATGTTTGGGCAAAATAGACAGGAGAGGCATCTAATCAACCCTATTCAGAGGACAGCAACTCCAGAATAGGCTGTGCTGAGACACATCAAATCAAGGGGACTTAATAGTTGGCAGTTTGCTGTGCAAAGCCAAAAAATCAAACACAGCTGCTGCATCTTAAATGCTCTCTACCCCTCCAGGGACCCTGGGAGGAACAGGCCTATCAGCTGCTTTAGGAGCCATTATCTTCACTGTTTCCTCACAATGTTTACAAGGAGGCACCCTTGCTGCTTGTTTGATTGCTTGTCACCGCCAATGCTGGAGACGTTCTCTCCGAGCCACCTGCTGCAGGACTCCCTGTCTCTCCACCACGGGGACGGAAATGATTCTACCAGACCCTGAGCCGGGGAAGGCTCCTGACCTCTCAGAGACTGAGCAGGACCCTGACCCATGCTCATGGAGAAGAGTCTCCTGGCCTCTCCCTGCTGGGGATGGAGAAGACTCTGGCTTATCGCCTCAGTGTTGGGCAGAGTTCAGAAGCGGGGGGTTTCTTACCGCCCCCCTGAGCTCGGTGTCAGCACTGGCTCCTCCCTCACCTTCAGGCTCTTGCCACGTCAGCTGTTCTCCAACAGCTCTAAAACCTGCCCTTCCCTCTCCATCCCCTGCCTCATGCCCTGGTCCTCACTCGCCTTGAGAGCTGCCACCTCTGCCTCCCTGCATGCTAGCCCTACTCTCACCAGCTACTAGGAGGACTTCCACTCCTGCCGCTCCAACTGGGCCTGCCCCCATATTAGGACTCCTTTGCTGGCTTCCTCCATCTCTGAACTCCTGGGACTCAGTTCATCACTGGTGCAAAACCAGGGATTTCAGCAGAGCCACCACAGGAGTGAATCTGACTTCTCAGTCTCCCTTTGATGGCTCTGTGCAAACCCCCATTACCTACCCCTTCTGCCCTTGTTCCATCCTTCACTCCCTGTGCATCTGCACAGCCTCTCCCACAACCAATCCCTTTATTGCCTGCCCCTTTTGCTGACTTCACGCCTTCTCTCATGATGCCTCACTGCTCAGAACAACCTCCCACTCCCCTCTCTCACACCAATCCCTCTGCTTTCACAACATAACTGCCCTGTTTAGGCCTATTTGTAAAGCGTAGACTCTGTGAGGTAGGGGAATGATACGGGCAGCTCATCACACTGAACACATCCAGAAAGAGCTTGATCTTCACAGTGAAGGTAACTATCTGTTGGAACAACTGACCAAGGATCAGGGTGGATTCTCCATCCCTAGCACTGTTTAAATCCAGATGGGATGTTTTTCTAAACAGTCAGCTCTGGTTCCAACGGGGATTGTTTGGGGACAGGTCTCTGGCTGGTGCTGTACAGAAAGTCAGACTAGATCAGGGGTTCCCAAACTTGGTTTGCGGCTTGTTCAGGGTAAGCCCCTGGCGGGACACGAGACGCTTTGTTTACCTGAGCATCTGCAGGTACAGCCACTCGCAGCTCCCAGTGGCTTCAGTTCGCCGTTCACGGCCAATGGGAGCTGTGAGCGGCCGAATCTGTAGATGCTCGGATAAACAAAGTGCCCCACAGCCCGCCAGGGGCTTACCCTGAACAAGCTGCGAACCAAGTTTGGGAACCCCTGGACTAGATGATCACAGTGGACCCTTCTAGCCCTGGACTTGTTGACTCTACCATTGTTACCAGCCCATCACTCCTTTCCAAAACCACTCTGCCCACCTCCTTGCTGTGTCATTGTCACTGTTGTAACTACTTCCCCTTAGGGGACAGTAGCCATGAGGTTTGGTGACGCAATCCTGTTCTAGGATCTTGTGCTAATGAGACTTTTCATGGTCAGCAAAGTAAATAAGGCAAGGAAGAGGAGGTAAAAGACCCCACTGGATGGTGTTTCTGCAGGTTTGCAGTATAATGTGGGGCCAAAGGAGACAATTAGTGTGGAACAGAGGAATATATAGGTCTTGGCTTCGCCTAGGACTGTCTTTCTAGAACGGTGAGAGAAGAGGTGCATGGCTTGCCAAAGAGCGACACAGGGATAATTGTATTTTGAAATAGTATCTGAGCTGGATTGCTCAGAATGCAGATCAGGACAGATCCTGATCCTCTAGCTCCAAGGTGCTTTGCAAACATTAGCTATCTTAAACCTCTCGAGCCCCATGTGAAGTAGCTCAGCTATTGTTAGCCCTGTTCTACTAATAGGGGAACTGAGGCCTTGACATTCATGGACCAATGCAAGAACTCAGAAGTTCCTGTGTTCAGTCCAGGCCTCCCTCTATTGTCATTCCTTTCACCAACAGGCAGATTTCCTCTGGTCAGTTCTGATTTCTGGCTTTTCCCAAAAACATGGGAGGAGACCTTCCTGGAGAAAATGGTGATGATCCATTTACCTGCAGTTCAGCAGGTGGCCATTTGTTATTGTGCTCTGCCAGGGTAGCTCTTTGCCATTTTCCACTGTCCAAACAAACAACAAAACCTCATTTTTTCCTTTTGGAAAATGAAGCGTTTTGCCCTTGACCAGCCTAACAATTTCATGGAAATCTGCAAGTCATGTCAGCTGTGGAGACCAGCAAGGTGAGAGCCGATAGCTCTGAAGAGTGACCCAGCTTGGGATCTGCATTAAGCAGACAACCTGCTGCCATTGTCCATCCTGCAGATGCTGCAGAGCATTCGGCAGCACAAATGCTGAGTCATGCATTGTGACTCTCACCGCCTCAACAGGAGTTCAGGCTGCCCTGCTGTCTGGGATTTTTGTGCACTAGCCAGCAGTGTGCTGCCAATGCATGAAACAAGGGGCTCCCACAAAACTTTGCCAGGAGCGTGGGATAAACCCTCACATCCCTAAGGCACTGTAGCGAGGAGGGAGAGGATCTGGGCAATCCAGTCACTTGTTTTTGTATTTAAACAAAAATTGCTTTCTTGGCTGGAAGAGAATCAAAGAAAGAGGTGGGTGGCAGCATGGACCCAACCGGCTCTTCGGAAGGCTTATCCTTTGTTCCCAACACCGTGCAGAGCATATGAAGAATACAGCCCAGTGTTCAGCATGTATCATCTGATAAAGAGGAGGATGGGGGTGGGTGGGAGGTAATTTTTGAGTTTCTTCTCCCAGGAAGTGTTTTGAAAATCCCCAACCCTTAGTGCACCCTGATCCATTCCACACACTTCACGGGAATTGCAACAATCCCCAGGAGAAGCTGTCCATGGCAGGGATGGCTTAGCAATATCCAGAGAGGGGGTGACTCCTCCAAAGGCAAGGAAATTCCCCCAAACCCCCTTTCCAGTTTGATGGCAGAATTTTAGCCCGGGGATCCTGGAGAGCCCCCTCCAGCAGCAGCATGCAGTTTGCTTTGGCTGTGTTTCTTACTGTTAGGATACTAATGCCCCTCTTCGTGGTGGGAGATGCTGCTGTAGCGCAGAGAAGGTCCAAGGTTCTGTCTGGAAGCTCTGCTGCTGGAGCTCCAGGTAATGGAGCCTCCTCGAGGTCTCAGAATCCCCAGCGGGCTGATGATTAACTCCATTAACAACGGAATGGGCCTCTCTCTTAGTTAAGTGGTGGTGGGTTGAAACGAGAAAAGGCTCTTGGATTTCTGTTGTAAATGCACTGTCAGGCCTCACCCCCACGCTGGACATTCAAAGCCCTGGTTGCCCAAAGGATCATGGAGAACGGCCCCAGCCTTTCCTTGTGCCCACAGGCTATTCCTGTTTGCTCAGAGCTAGGAGAGCAGGGCGGGGGAAGGGTTTGACATGGAAGAGGGAGCTGAGAAAATTCATCTTTCTGAGAGAAGCAGGAGTAAAACGTCATCTTGCAGCCCGAAAAAAGTTACACATTGATTTCTACTCCATATAAATGAGGTTAAGTTGAATGCATTAAGCTGGCAAACTGGATAATTGCATGTCCTGAAACTGTCTTCACCACAGCTCTTTCCAAGCTGTGCTTAGAAAATAACTTCATCAGTACGGCTCTCGTCCATCAACCCTTCACACTGCTCTGTGTCAGGTCAGATGCAAACCCTGCGCCCCCTGGGGAGCTTTTTCCCCTTTAACTAACAGAAAGGGGCCATCTGGCTCTCCCTGTCACATCTGCATAGAAGTGGGTAAAAAATAAATGTGCTCAGGGCTGGAGCTTTCCATCCTCTCCCCCCCACCCCCGCCACCCTCCAGGGTGTGCTGTGGAGAGAGCGCCCCACCATGGCTGTTCAGAACTTCCAGGAGTAACGTGGGAATTGCTAAGGGCAAAAGATGGCTTGGGTGCACTCTGGAGGATGAGCACGCATTAAGTTTCTTCCTCCTCTAAGCCACCTGCACAAGGTCAAGGGAGGAGGGGCAGCTGGTGCTTTCCTGAGTGGGGAACGCAGCTAATGCACCCAGCAGTGCTCCACAGCCCCATGGGGGACTGACCAGGCCTTGGCCCTTATGTGTGCAGAGAAATGGTTAGCAATGCTGCTGGGCATGCTGCCCAACCAATTGCCCCCTGAGCCATCCCTGCAGGTAGGAGGATTCCTGGTTCCTCAGCTCAGCTGACATCTGCCCCCACCCCGCCCCCAGTGCATCTCGTACTTGGAAAGGCAGCTCTTGCCCTTAAAGGAGCTCCCTTGCAAGGCAGTACCCATGTTACCTGGGGTTCTTTCAACCCAAAGCTCTTGGTAACTTTTACTCTGTGCAAGATGGTGTCAGGAAATAAATCAGGGGAGACACGGCTGTCCGACCGATAGATGGTTGGCACAAACAGGACAACACAAGAGTGCTTTCACTTAAAGCTAAACTTTACTTAGTCTCAAGCACTAACACACGTCTGCAAAAGGTTAGTAAAACACCCCCAACTCTTGATAATTACCAAAGCTGAGTGTGGCTCTCGAGTGGCACAGCGGCAGGCTTCCGGTGGCCAAATCTTCCGTCTGCCGGTGGGGACTGCAAGATGTATCCAGAGGGAGAGTCCAAAAACAAGTCCAACTACCTCAAACTTTTCCCCCTTCTTTATACATTAGTAATAGAATGACATGTCCCTTAAAGAAAACTTGTTAAGTAAGCAGTGTCAATAGTCAAGCAAGAGGTTCCTTCTGATTATCTATTAACCAGGTGCCGGTTTTTCCAGAGTTTGCAGCCTTGAGGCCCCAATAGACATTCCTGGGGCACATCCTGCTCTTTGAAAATGCATGTATCAGCCACTTCAACACAATTCTTATCAGGAAGGAAGCTGGGGTCAAGCTGCCCTTTCTGTGGCACCCAAAACACTCCTTCCCCTCCTGCCTTGGTTAAGCTAAGCCTGCTGACTTGGCTAATTTACAGCCTGCTGACTTGGCTGCTTCGGCAATAAGCCATAGTGGTTTCAGGCACTTTACTGGTTTGCCAAAGTCTCCCCGTACACCCACAGTGCCCTTCCAGCTCACAACTACTCAATGGCCATGCTAGTATCTCAGGTCTGGGGACAAGCGAAAAATGTCAACAAGGCTTGGGTGTACTCAGCCTTCTTCACTACAGTGGGCGTGAGCTGAAAGAGGTATGCAGCTGGTGTCTAGGTCTAGAGCTCCTGCCGCGATCCAGTGCATTCCATGGGCTACATTACACTCCTTCAAACCAGGAGACCTGGGTTTTTGCTCATTAACTTGTCTCTCCACTGCCCAACCCATCCTCTGTACTGGAATGCAGGAAGGGGCAATGCACATGTGCGTTACTGTGGAGTCAATTTGGACAGCAGCTAGTGGTGGCTTGTGGGCTGAAGAATGCACCTGATCTCGTGCCTAGGTAGAACAGTTTGGAGGGTTGAGGCACAGCATGCATGGCCAAATGGCTCGAGGGCAGATGCCCCTTTATCAAACATATGGCCTAAATCACCACAGTAGGTCGTTTTTATTTTTCCCACCTTGTTGAGTGACTCTTCTCTGTCCCATTCCCATTCATTCCTCCATGTCCTCTATGTGGAAAGTAGGTACCCAGTTTTATATACTCTCTTAACCAACCTGGTTCCCTACTGCTACGCCTTACTATTATGGCCCCAATCCCCCTAGGCTCATGCCTGCAACCAGCTGTGGGTGAGGTTCAGTTTCAGAGACAGCTCCTTTCCTGGGGTTGTTTTTTAACCGTTTGGCCCCGTGAAATTGTCAGGCAGGTTCCCTGCCTCACTTGTGGGTCCAGTGTCCATCTCTCCCACCTGTCTCATTTGATGATAAAGCAGCAGAGAGGAAACTCTGCTCTCACCTGCTGTCTCGTTAAGTTCTTTACCTGACATGGCTACAATCTGTAGAGCCTTCTTAGAAGTGGGTTCACTGTCATTTTATGAGGGCAGCAATTACCCTGCTGCCCTTTGCTATAGCTAAGGAAAAATGGATTTATCTGCTATGTGGTGCCAGGCACATCTGGCAGAAACACCTGGCAAGTTTGGCTGAGCATGTCTCTCATGCTGCCCAAACACCATACCATGGATTGCAAGCGGAAGGACCAGGGCGGTGGGGTCAACCGATGTAATGAAACCCTCAATCGAAAGGAGCCCTTCAGCAGCTGCTAACATATATGCTGTACACATCATTTTAGGCAGCTTGGCCACAGAAGACACAGCCTTGGCTACGCAGAGGTCTGCACTGATCTTCTTTGGCAGGTTTGCTGTGGCACATGGACTGCTTGAGCTGGTTTGTATCTTACAACAGCTTCCCAATGCCACTGAGAATGGAAACCTTCTCAACTGGCCTAGCATATCTGCTAGCACTGGCCTAGCACAGGCCCACGTAGGTCTGAATCTCAGCTGCTTCCATAGATCTCAGCAGATACCCATCAGGCCTTGCCCCCGTGTGCTCATTGGACTCTCTCCATATTAGTTACAGGGTTACCAGCGGCTCCTTAGCTGCTCTTCCTGCTACACATGGGCTTAATCTGGGATTCGGAACACAAGACACAGCATTGGAGTGCTCCAGCAATGCCTCATGTGGCAATGTGATGGGAGATCTCAGTGTGACAAGTGCACCATGGCCCTACATCGTACAGTAGGTGACTGGCCCATTACCAGCGTATGTAGAAACTATGGGAAGAGTTTATAGCTAGCTCACCTGGCTTCCCCTTATTTACAGGCCTCTTATGAAACCACTGTGGTTGGAATCTGAATCTCCCTGTGCCGGACTCCAGCACTCCTTCACCTGAGACCCTGTGTTACCATGACACAGCAGCCTGGGGCTAGAATACAACTGAGCAGAAAACTCTACCCAAAAACAACCGTCTGGAAAAAATAGGCAGGACTGGGGAGGCATGGACTTCAAATGAGGAGCTGCTACAGCTGGCTGGGAAATAGATCCGAACTCTCCATGAGGAGAGCAGCCTTATCACATTGCCCAGGACGCACTGGGAAAGGAACATCATATGGAGTAGTCTAGAAGAGAGTCCAATGGACAGCAAGTGACAGGCTACAGCAGCATCTCAATAGCACACGGAGCTGATTCTAGATAGATTTGATCATCCTGTCCTTAAATCACAGTGTGTTTGGTGCTGGTGAAAGGTGCCAGTGTGATAGCCTTGATGACTTGTTTACACCCCAGGGCAGGCAGAGGCAGGACAAACTTCCCTGTACCCTCTTACCAATGTCCTTTCACCCTGCTGTAGAGAGACCACCCTCCAGGACCTAGAGGCTGCCCCTGAATGGGACCTGGGGACCAATGGGGCTGGCTGTGGTGATGGCTTTGTAACAGACATGAGTCTGCCGAAAACTGATCAGGATAAACAGTCGAACAGCCATAAGATGGCATATAACGTTCACTCGCTACCAGGCTGGATCTGAACTAGTGACCTAGAGACAAATGGCTCTGCAGCCCCTGGAGTCATCCATTCTCTTTATCATCCCATCTCATTGACAATAGAAACATTAAATGTTGCCAGAAAGCAACTGTAAAACTGCTTTTCTCCTCTCTATCCCAACCGCGCAGCTATTCAAATATTTGCCTTGCTCTTTATAATTCATTACAATACATTTTTTTATGATATTCACTTTGAGATTGTGTAATTTCATTGCCCAGGTAGAAAGCTTAATTTGCACTACAGCTACATAACTTCCTGCTGAGGGCAAAATCCAAGACCAGACCTTGTTAGCTTTATTCCTCTAACAAGGACTCTGCTTAGGTTCAGATGTCAATTGCTAGTGGCTACAACCCAATAAGGGAGGTTGTGATGAGGTGTAGGAACAGAGGGGCACCCATTCCCCCCAAATGACAGTTTGGGGCAAAAGGGGTTATTTTCACAAGACAAACAGCAGCTCACCACGTACAGGGGTGAAATCCTGCCCCACTGAAATCAATGGAAGTTGGAATTAGTGGAGCCTGGATGTCCTCCGGAAGTAACAGATGCCAGGGCTCTTGGTCATTCTATGCAGTGGGAATGCAAGTTACTAGGGCTTCAGCAGGAGTGCTAGAGGCTGCTCCAGTGGCGTTAAAACAAAAGCTTGATCATGCCATTTAAAGAAATGTGGGGGTGTACAGTTGGGAAGTCCACTGTCTAGACTCCCCGCAGTGGTGTGCCCAGTGGGTCGGCTTTCATTCAGAAATCTCAGAGATGGTCCTGGGTCATGCTACAGACTTTCCAGTGGGGGTTTGCCTTGGCAGTGAACATTAGAGATTAATAATGCCCTTGAGGTCATTTTCAAAACCTAGCACACTGGGGCCCCCAAACAATGTTGGGGCCTCGCGAATCTACTGTAGTACTATAATTTGACCCATCTGCTCCATCCCCAGTGCAGGACTGCGCCCTGCACTGCATTCTCTAGCGCAGCACTTCTCAGACTATGGGGCAGGCCTCCCACGGGAGGCATGGGAATCATAGAATCATAAATCATAGAAGATTAGGGTTGGAAGAGACCTCAGGAGGTCATCTAGTCCAGGGTCATCTGTGATGACCTCAGGAGGTCATCTAGTCCAGGGTCATCTAGTCCAGGGCCATCTGTCAAGGGAGGTGCAAGCTGTGCGTTTTTTCACTTTTTAAGAGCTCTGGCTGTCAGCCCTGGGTGGCTGGGGCCCGTGAAGAAGGGCCATGCACACGCAGGAGGTGGGGATAAAGGGAACAGCCAGAGCCCTGCCACCCAGACTCGGGCTCACCCTCCCAACAAGCCCTCGCCGGAGGCAGCCTGAGCTCAGGTTCTCCTTTCCACCTCCACCATTTTCACAAGAGGAGGCAGCCTGGGCTTGGGCTCTCCTTACCCCCCTCCCCCCCCGGCAATCTCTCACCTGGATGCCGTGGGGCTCTGGCTATCAGCCCAGAGCAGCAGCAGCAGTGCAGAAGTAAGGGTGGTAATCTGCTGTGAAAAGTTATATTGACAAATATCACTTTTCACATTAACCACCCTTATTTCTGTGCTGCTGCTGGCACAGTGCTGCCTTCAGAGCTGGGTGCCCAGCCAGCAAGCCACTGCTCTCCACTCTTATTCTTTCTTCACAAGCTGATCCCTCCTTTTTATCCTGTTTTTTGGGTTTCTCTGAAGTCCCTCAAATGTGCCAATGTCTTTCTGGAACTGAGATACCCATAAAATTAAGTTACAGACCCTGAGAGCTGTATATTCTCCAGGCTAAACCTACACCCCTTACCAGTACTCAGCAGAAACAGAGGACAAGATCAGCAACCTATTTGGTAGCGCTGGAGGGGAAAGGTTTTTTGTTCCTAGGGAAAATATTTTTTTTTAAAGTTGTCATTTAAATTTTTCTTCAGAAGTTTTCATGTTTTCAATTTAAAAAAAAATAAGAAAAATCCCAAACCTGAAATTTTTCCAGTTTTTGGTTTCCAAAAGCAAAAATAATTTTTGTTTTTTTGACCAAAAAAAAAAAAAAGTCCCACAGAAAAGTCCATTGTATTGAAAGCACCATTTTTTTTGTCCAAAACAAAAATTTAACCAGCGCTGTCATTTTGCTGTTTAAAAACAGATTTCTCAAGAAGGATATTCCACTGTTCTCCAGATACACATTTAATTTCACTCAGGAAACATTGGCTTTCACCTCAAATGACCGACAAGTCTATACATGGTACTGCATACTAGTACTGAGTGTTAGGGTAGGTGCCTACTGGCAAAGCTCAGCAAATTAGATTTATTATTCAGTCAGTTTTCCCTCTTTCTCAGTTTGAACTTTGTATGAGCAAAGATTTTTATTGTATTTAACATTCAAAATCTGAACCACTCGGCCTTGTTTTGATTGGACGCACAGATCAGAGGTTGACCACAATGGTCCCATCTGATGGAATCAGAGGCACGTGGTCTTGTTTCTGTTCCCTGACCGGAGGATTTTAACACAAGGTTTCAAGCTTGAATCTGCTTTCCAAGAATATTCTCTCCTAGTTATTTAAAACTGGCTCTTTCCATAGTCATCCCTGCCAGGACACTTGTTTGCAGGAATACTTTTAGAAAGCAAATACAAATGACTATCATGAATTGATTGAATTTACATTTTAGTTCAAGTGAACATTAGCGGAATCTTTGTTAAAGCCTTTGCCATAAGCCCATGGAGAAAGTCGGGGTTGTCTGTTCACAGAAAGGGAAGGTGCATGTACATAAATCAAGGAAACAAGCAGGGAGAACTGGAAGTCCTGGCACAGTCAACGAATTATGATGTGATTGGAATAACAGAGACTTGGTGGGATAACTCACATGACTGGAGCACTGTCATGGATGGATATAAACTGTTTAGGAAGGTCAGGCAGGGCAGAAAAGGTGGGGGAGTTGCATTGTATGTAAGAGAGCAGTATGACTGCTAAGAGCTCCAGTATGAAACTGCAAAAAAACCTGAGAGTCTCTGGATTAAGTTTAGAAGTGTGAGCAACAAGGGTGATGTCATGGTGGGAGTCTGCTATAGACCACCGGACCAGGGGGATGAGGTGGACTAGGCTTTCTTCAGGCAACTAACAGACATTATTAAATCGCAGGCCCTGGTTCTCACGGGGGACTTCAATCACCCAGATATCTGCTGGGAGAGCAATACAGCGGTGCACAGACAATCCAGGAAGCTTTTTGGAAAGTGTAGGGGACAATTTCCTGGTGCAGGTGCTAGAGGAAGCAACTACGGGCAGAGCTCTTCTTGACCTGCTGCTCACAAACAGGGAAGAATTCATAGGGGAAGCAAAAGTGGATGGAAACCTGGGAGGCAGTAACCATGACATGGTCAAGTTCAGGATCCTGACACAGGGAAGAAAGGAAAGCAGCAGAATACGGACCCTGGACTTCAGAAAAGCAGACTTTGACTCCCTCAGGGAACTGATGGGCAGGATCCCCTGGGAGAATAACATGAGAGGGAAAGGAGTCCAGGAGAGCTGGCTGTATTTTAAAGAATCTTTATAGAGGTTGCAGGAACAAAACATCCCAATGCGTAGAAAGAATAGTAAATATGGCAGGCGATCAGCTTGACTTAACAGTGAAATCCTTGCTGATCTTAAACACAAAAAAGAAGCTTACAACAAGTGGAAACTTGGACAAATGACCAGGGAGGAGTATAAAAATATCGCTCAGGCCTGCAGGAGTAAAATCAGGAAGGCCAAATCACAATTGGAGTTGCAGCTAGCAAGGGATGTTAAGAATAACATGAAGGGTTTCTTCAGGTATGTTAGCAACAAGAAGAAAGTCAAGGAAAGTGTGGGCCCCTTACTAAATGGGGGAGGCAACCTAGTGACAGAGGATGTGGAAAAAGCTAACGTACTCAATGCTTTTTTTGCCTCTGTCTTCACGAACAAGGACAGCTTCCAGACTACTGCACTGGGCAGCACAGCATGGGGAGGAGGTGACCAACCCTCTGTGGAGAAAGAAGTGGTTCAGAACTATTTAGAAAAGCTGGACGAGCACAAGTCCATGGGACTGGACACACTGCATCCAAGAGTGCTAAAGGAGTTGGTGGATGTGATTGCAGAGCCATTGGCCATTATCTTTGAAAACTCATGGCGATCGGGGGAAGTCCCGGACGACTGGAAAAAGGCTAATGTAGTGCCCATCTTTTTAAAAAGGGAAGGAGGATGATCTGGGGAACTACAGGCCAGTCAGCCTCACCTCAGTCCCTGGAAAAATCATGGAGTAGATCCTCAAGGAATCAATTCTGAAGCACTTCGAGGAGAGGAAAGTGATCAGGAAAAGTCAGCATGGATTCACCACGGGCAAGTCATACCTGACGAACCTAATTGCCTTCTATGACGAGATAAAGGCTCGGTGGATGAAGGGAAAGCAGTGGACATGTTATTCCTTGACTTTAGCAAAGCTTTTGATACGGTCTCCCACAGGATTCTTGCCAGCAAATTAAAGAAGTATGGGCTGGATGAATGGACTATTAGGTGGATAGAAAGCTGGCTAGATTGTCGGGCTCAATGGGTAGTGATCAACGGCTTGCTGTCTAGTTGGCAGCCGGTATCAAGCGGAGTGCCCCAAGGGTTGGTCCTGGGGCCGGTTTTGTTCAAGATGTTCATTAATGATCTGGAGGATGGCGTGGACTGCACCCTCAAAAAGTTAGCAGATGACCCTAAACTGGGAGGAGTGGTAGATATGCTGGAGGGTAGGGATAGGATACAGAGGGACCTAGACAAATTGGAGGATTGGGCCAAAAGAAATCTGATGAGGTTCAACAAGGACAAGTGCAGAGTCCTGCACTTAGGACGGAAGAATCCCATGCACCGCTACAGGCTGGGAACCAAGTAGCTAAGCAGCAATTCTGCAGAGAAAGACCTGGGGATTACAGTTGATGAGAAGCTGGATATGAGTCAGCAGTGTGCCCTCATTGCCAAGAAGGCCAATGGCATCTTGGGCTGTATTAGTAGGAGCATTGTCAGCAGACTGAGGAAGTGATTATTCCCCTCTATTCGGCACTGGTGAGGCCACAGCTGGAGTACTGCATCCAATATTGGTCCACCCCCTAAAGAAGGGATGTGGACAAATTGGAGAGAGTCTAGTGGAGGGCAACGAAAATGATCAGAAGGCTGGGGCACATGACTTACGAGGAGAGGCTGAGGGAATTGGGCTTATTTAGTCTGCAGAAGAGAAGAGTGAGGGGGGATTTGATAGCAGTCTTCAACTACCTGAAGGGAAGTTCGAAAGAGGATGGAGCTCGGCTGTTCTCAGTGGTGGCAGATGACAGAACAAGAAGCAATGGTCTCAAGTTGCAGTGGGGGAGGTCTAGGTTGGATATTAGGAAACACTATTTCACTAGGAGGGTGGTGAAGCATTGGAATGGGTTACCTAGGGAGGTGGTAAAATCTCCATCCTTAGAGGTTTTTAAGGCCCAGCTTGACAAAGCTTTGGCTGGGATGATTTAGTTGGTGTTGGTCATGCTTTAAGCAGGCGGTTGGACTAGATGACCTCCTGAGGTCTCTTCCAACCCTAATTTTCTATGATTCTATGTTCCCCACCCTCTCCTCCCCCTCTCCTTAACTACCCTCCACACTCCCGCTGTGTGTTTAGGGAGCTGGCTAGTTAGAGACACAGAATGATGACAATGGGGGTCACTAGTTAACAAGGAAGAGTGACTGCATGTTAGCCTCTCCTCAGCTTGCCCACACACATGCAGCCATTTCCCCATATCAGCTAGCCCCCAGCGCAGACAGACCCTCACTTCCCCTCCACCCCCCACATTGTTCTGTCTCTCTCTGGTTGGCTGGCCCTCCACCTCACACCCTGCCCCCACAGTCAATCCAGTCTCACATGGCTCCCTGCTAAAGCTGTACATTTCTGGCCCGTGACAGTGAGCCTGTGCAGTGAGGAGAGCTGCATGGGAACTTGTCATCTGAGACAGATCAGCTGTAGGCACTTCAGGGTAAGAGACACGAGAACTGTCTGTGTGATTCCAGTGAGCAGGACAGACTAATCCTGCCCAAGAAGGAGGAGTAACTCTCCTCCCTGACACCTCACTGCTTTGTAGCATGTGACACCCCAACAAGGACATCTCTTGCTGCTCCACCCAAAACCAAGAAACCTTCCTACCATTGGGTCATCCCTGAGAACCAGCTGTTTTGGCTCAGTCCTGTGCCAAAGAAAGGGCTGGGCTTGCACTGCTGGCATCTGCACTGTAGTCCCGAGTGGCAATACATCGCCATCTGTCCCTTCCACTTGCAGCATAACACCTCGCTGGAGAGCATGATCTTCAGAGTGTTCCAGAGCATCTGGAGATGTAATGCAAATGGTAGCCACCCCTGGGCTTAGTGTTGCCGGCAGCAAAAGTGCAATAAACCACACATTAGTCATGTTATCAGACTCAAAATTAGGGGCCGCTGCGCACTGTGAGATAGGAGAGTAGCAGGGGAAGAGGGTTCCTGATTAGCTCTTAATTGCTGATGTTTTAAACAAGTTCAGTACAAGAAGCAGCCAAATTATTTAATTCTCTTGGACCAGCAGAACAATAGCACAGAAAGAAACATGCTCCTTAAACACTACAAACTCCTGGGTTAGAGAGAGTCAAAATACTCATGTCAAACAAATCGGATAGCTTTCTTTGACAGGTAATAAGCCTTGTGCATGGGGGAAGCAGTTAACATGGTATATCTTGACATTAATAAAGCTTTTGATACTGTCTCGCATGACCTTCTCATAAACAAACTAGGGAAATACAATCTAGATGGAGCAACTGTAAAGTGGGTGCATAACTGGTTGGAAAACCATTCCCAGAGAGTAGTGATCAGTGGTTCACAGTCATGCTGGAAGGACATAGCGAGCGGGATCCCGCAGGGATCAGTTCTGGTTCTGGTTCTGTTCAATATTTTCATCAGTGATTTAGATAATGGCATAGAGAGTTTACACTTATAAAGTTTGCAGATGATACCAAGCTGGGAGGGGTTGCAAGTGCTTTAGAGGATAGAATTATAATTCAAAATGATCTGGACAAACTGGAGAAATGGTCTGAAGTAAATAGGATTTAATTCAATAAGGACAAATGCAAAGTTCTCCACTTAGGAAGGAACAATCAATTGCACACATACAAAGTGGGAAATGACTGCCTAGGAAGGAGTACTGCGGAAAGGGATTTGGGAGTCATAGTGGACTACAAGCTAAATATGAGTCAATAGTGTAACACTGTTGCAAAAAAAGCAAACATCATTCTGGGATGTATTAGCAGGAGCGTTGTAAGCAAAACACGAGAAGTAATTCTTCCACTCTACTCTGCACTAATTAGGGCTCCACTGGAGTGTTGTGTCCAGTTCTGGGCACCACATTTCAGGAAAGATGTGGACAAATTGGAGAAAGTCCAGAGAAGAGCAGCAAAAATGATTAAAAGTCTCGAAAACATGACTTATGAGGGAAGACTGAAAAAATTGGGCTTGTTTAGTGTGGAAAAGAGAAGACTGAGAGGGGACATGATAACAGTTTTCAGGTACATAAAAGGTTGTTACAAGGAGGAGGGAGAAGAATTGTTCTGCTTAAGCTCTGAGGTTAAGACAAGAAGGACAAGAAGAAATGGGCTTAAATTGCAGCAAGGAAGGTTTAGGTTGGACATCAAGAAAAACTTCCTAACTGTCAGGGTGGTTAAGCACTGGAATAAATTTCCTAGGGAGATTGTGGAATCTCCATCATTGGTTGATCACAGGATGACTATGAGCCGCCAATGTGATATGGCCGCGAAAAAAGCTAATGCGGTCTTGGGATGCATTAGGCGAGGTATTTACAGTAGTGATAAGGAGGTGTTAGTACCATTATACAAGGCACTGGTGAGACCTCATCTGGAATATTGTGTGCAGTTCTGGTGTCCCATGTTTAAGAAAGATGAATTCAAACTGGAACAGGTACATAGAAGGGCTACTAGGATGATCTGATGAATGGAAAACCTGTCTTATGAAAGGAGACTCAAAGAGCTTGGCTTGTTTAGCCTAACCAAAAGAAGTCTTAGAGGAGGTATGATTGCTCTCTATAACTATAACAGAGGGATAAATACCACAGAGGGTGAAGAATTATTTAAGCTCAGTACCAATGTGGACACAAGAACAAATGGATATAAACTGGCAGTTAGGAAGTTCAGACTTGAACTTAGATGAAGGTTTCTAACCATCAGAGTGAAGTTGTGGAATAGCCTTCCAAGGGAAGCAGTGGGGGCAAAAGACATATCTGGCTTCAAGACTAAGCTTGATAAGTTTATGGAAGGGACAATATGTTGGGATAGCCTAATTTTGGCAATTAATTGATCAACTATTAGCGGAAGATATGCCCAATGGCCTGTGATGGGTTGTTAGATGGGGTGGGATCTGAGTTACTACAGAAAATTCTTTCCTGGGTGTCTGGCTGGTGAGTCTTGCCCACATGCTCAGGGTTTAGCTGATCGCCATATTTGGGGTCGGGAAGGAACTTTCCTCCAGGGCAGATTGGCAGAGGCCCTGGGTGGTTTTCGCCTTCCTCTGCAGTGTGGGGCACGGGTCACTTGCTGGAGGATTCTCTGCACCTTGAAGTCTTTAAACCATGATTTGAGGACTTGGATAGCTCAGACATAGGTTAGAAGTTTGTTACAGGAGTAGGTGGGTGAGATTTTGTGGTCTGCATTGTGCAGGAGGTCAGACTAGACGATCATAATGGTCCCTTCTGACCTTAAAGTCTATGATTTTATGATTTTTAAGAACAGGTTAGACAAACACCTGTCAGGGATGGTCTAGATAATACTTAGTCCTGCCATGAGTGCAGAGGATTGGACTAGATGACTCTTAAGGTCCCTTCCAGTCCTATGATTCTACTCCTCACAAATATTTGTGCCTGAATTAATCCTATTCTGAGTCATTTGTGAATGGATACTGATCTTATCAGTCATATTTATTCATCAGTATTAATGGACGGTTTTGGACGGACAATTTTCAGGCTATGGATTCGTTTGCTTCATCTACTCACAATTCATATTGTGTGTTTGGTCACTTAATTCATATGGTATTGTTTCTGCTCTCTGATTGGAACGAGGAGGCCTGGATTCTGTTCCCAGCTCTGCTTCTGACCTGTGGTGTGACGTGGGGAAAGCCACTCCCTCCGCCCATGCCTCTACTTTTCTTCCTCACTTTCATCTGTCTTCTCTATTTACAAGCTATTTGGGATGACTGCCCCTCACTGTCTCCCCACACAGTGCCAAGCATAATGGGGCTCCGATCTTGATTGGGGACCCTTAGTACTACTCTAATACAAATTATTATTAATAAGGATACACAGATGAACCCCAGGGATTTCACAGTGACTGCGGACACTCCCTCCTTAGCCATGCCACTGTGGGAAGCATGACAGGAAATGGCACAATTGCATAAAATCAGTGCTCCCAAAACTGGGGAACCCAGGGCTAGCTGGGGTACAGAGAAGAGAAAAATGCATGACACTTGACCAGCCTTTCCTCCACTGCAGAAATGCTCCTGAGACATGGGTATAAGTATCAGGTGCTCCTTCCCTGCTCCTGTGGAGGGAGCAGGGGACTGGGAGGTGATCATTTCTTAGGCCATAGCCAAGGTAGGGGGCTCCAATCAAACCAACCTGGGAAGCAGAGTATCAGCACCCATAAGTTGGAATTTCCTTGCAGGGCCAGGGAGGTGCGGGGGGCCGGATTGTTAGGTTTCTCCTTATCACCAAGCAATGCCTGTTTGCCTGCAGATTGTCTGGCTTCTTTTTCCCCTGAACATGGCGCTTGAGAATTTAGAAAAGCTGGCAGGTTATAAATACATCACCAAGCTCTTTACTCAAAAGATAAGCATGTAATGAACTAAGTCACTTGGATAAACAAGTGCTGCAGGTTCATGAAAACATGTATCTGTGGCCAAGTCCATGTCTGTGCAGGCACCTGCAGAGAGGCTGATACCCTAAGTCAGCGTTTCTCAAACGCGGATACCTGCAGATTTTTTTGTGGCCATGACAGCCTCTAAAGTATGGATGTAAATTGGGGGGCATTGCCCCCCCCAATGTATACGTTTATAGTGTGTGCGTGGGGGGGAGACAATGTAAAGGTTCCACCACCTCCCGAACAGCTTAAGTCACAGCCCACCCCTTACCCTCCGTCTCCCCTCCCAGAAAGCAGTGGTCCCCCCCTGCAGCACCCAGCTGTTGCTCTTGAATAGCTGTTACCAAGGGCAGCATGTTCTACCAGCAGGGATCAGTGCCCTGCATTCTGGGCAGCGCCTCTGGAGACACGAGGGGCCAGTGTGCGTGGGGCCTGCGGCAGCTGTTGTCTGTGAAAGCAGCTACAATGTTCGGTTGTTGGGGTGCTCCTCTAATCAGCTCCCCCACTCCCACCCAGCCAGGGCATGGAGAGCCTGGGACTCTGCAGGCAGCCGGTGAGTTCCCAACCCACCTTCCCCAGGGCGGGCTCTTGCTGAAAGGCCACTGGAGATAGGGACAGAGGTGGGTCGGAACTTGGATATGTATCTGTGCATATTTATTTGTTTTTCCTAGAGTTAATTAAATATTTTAGGAAAGATTGTCAGAGCGGCCCCCTGCACGATTTCGTGGCCACACTCAGAGTTGTGAGTTTGTTGTGAGAACCCCTGCCCTAGGTGATTTACCTGGTAGTGCTTTCTGGCTCTGGAAGAGCAACAGCAGGCAGACTGGCTATCCATTTCTCCTTGCGGGTACTCTACAATCTCATATGACATGCAGTGGGATGACCTGAATTTACTCTCATTTTAAACAGTGCAACATCATCCAACATTACATCATGACCCTTAAGGAGACAGTACAGTCTAAAGCAACAGTGCCTAAATTTCGCCAGGTTGAGGTTCCTCCTGACAACTTGCCAAGAGCCACATCTAGAACCCAAGTCTTCTCCCACTTACAGTGGTGTGAAGTGGGAGGAACCGCGCTCCTGGTGTGAGGGGAAAGGGGCCTCAGGACCCAAGTGAACATGAAACACAGCCTCTGCTCACCTCCTCCCATTGGTGGATGTAGCGGATGAGCCTGGAGAGCCTTAGCAGGCGCAAAAGGCTGAGGATTTTGGTGAAGCGTACGATACGCAGAGCCCGGGCAGTCTTGTAAACCTCCGAGTCGATACGGGTCTCCACAATCAGGAAGATATAGTCCACAGGGATGGAGGAGATAAAATCCACCACGAACCAGCTCTTCAGGTACTTCATCTTAATTCGCTGGGGGTCAAGGATGATCTCGGTGTTATCCTCTACCACGATGCCGGTCCGGAAGTTGAGGACCAGGTCGATGAGGAAGAAGGTGTCTGAGACCACATTGAAAACGATCCATGGGGTGGTGTTCTCGTCCTTGAAGAAAGTGATGCCCACAGGGATAATGATCAGGTTTCCCACCATCAGGAGCAGCATGGTCAGATCCCAGTAGAACCTAGACAGCGAGACAGAGACAGGAGATCAGCCAAAGGAGGTGCCCCAGGGCGAGAGAGACCAAGTCATCTGCTTTATAGAACTGTACTCTTATTAGCTTCCCCAAGCCCTGCCTGCCTGTCAGAGGTACGTCTAGGGCACACCAGATGACTACTGTATTTAGGCACTTAACGTAAAGAGGGATATTAGGTTGCTGGCATGGTGGGTCCTGATGGGGGTGTAGGGTGCAATGGGGGTGTCCACTCCAAAATCCTGATCAGGGCTTTGCAATAACCCAAGAGACCAAGACATTTACATGGCTGACAAAAACAACCACCATTCTAACAATAAACAAACACTACAAAAAAAAAGCTAATGGAAGGGATACAAACCCTCCCACTTCCGGCATAAGCCAACCTTTGATCTTTGGGAGTCAGAAGGAATGTAGTGCTTTGAGCAGGCTCTCTCAGAACTGCCCACTGCGGGTTTCTTGCACCTGCCTCTGAAGCAGATGGTGCTGACCACGATCAGAAAGAGGACTCTGCACTACATGGAGCCTGAGAATTCAGCTTAGATTTCTCACTGTGCCTAGCGTGTGCAGAGACTGGATTTGGGGAGTTTAGACAGTGCTCCCTGGATGCCCATGCAGTGCAGAAATGATCAATAGAGCTCATAGTCGCGTGCCTGAAGATATGTATTTCATTGTCAAAGTAACCAAGGGAAACATTTCACTTCTGTGCCCTCAAACCAGTCTCTGATACTCTGGTCTTTTCTTTATTGATCAATCAATATTATCTGAAGGGCTCTCAGAACAGCATTCATTTTATTTTTGGAAAGCACTGTGTGTCTGAGCATAATCCCTGATGTTATAAACCACTTGCTGGTTATACCAAGTATTAGTAGAATAGATAAGTGATCACATGATGCTGCTGCAGAAGCTAATCCAGAGTAAGACAGACAGAAAACCTCACTAGTTCTCAGACTTTGCTGAGGAGTCTCACAGTAACCTAGTGGCCTCACTCCAATCCTCGTGGAGACATCAATGTAACGTGGCCTCATTATCACCAAGATTGCATTACTTCTTAAAATAGCAGTAAATGCCCTGTAGTATATCATGTAGAAGTAGCATAAACAATTAAAATTAAAATGTGCTTGTCAAAGTAAATGAATGAAGTGCACAGGGCAAACTCATCTATCGGCTTTGTTTGCTTACTCACACAGTCGCAAGATATTTTATTTATTCTTCATTTCCTGAGCAACCAATATATTCTTTGCCATGGAGAGTACAAAGAGGAAGACAAGGTCACTGTCCCAAAAGGCTTACAATACAAGAGATAAATTCCACTCCTATTTACACCAGGGGCACTCTTCAGTGGAGCTGCTCTGGATTTTCATTGATGTAACCAAGCACAGAATTTGATCTGTGAAACAGACATAGCACATGTTTCTTGGCAAATTGGCTACATAGCCAAGATGGGTTTGCATCAACCACACCCAACTTTGGGATGTTCAGAATGAAGATCTAGGTAAGAATTTTACTCCTTGCGCCTGTATCTTGGGCTAGATTCTCAGCTGGTATAAAACAGCATAGCTCTAGCAAGTTCAATGGAGCTACATCAATTTGTGCAAGCTGTGGATCTGACCCCTCATCTTTATTTTGTTAACAAAAGACTTCTCTGTATAGATCAATGAAAACTGCACTCCCCAAACGTAAGATATATATACACACAGACAAACAGAGACACACACAACACACAGAGTGGGGATTTTCAGAAGTATTCAGCATTGACCTAAATCTGGTCCCATTGAAGCCCATCGTAATGAACTTAAGTGGAAGCAAAGTTAGGCCAACAGTGAGTGCCTCTGAAAATCCCATCAGATAATTTTATCTTGCTCTTCGATGCATGGTCATTGCCCTGCCACATACCCAGTGCAACTGCCTATCTAGCATGCAAGCACAGTAGCTGATGTAAGAAGCAACGAGATGAGTCTGTATGCCTCAGAGCACCATCATTCCATATCGCAATACGTGCTAGTACTGAACAAATCCAAGCTGCAAACTTATTTATTAAGGGCCTGATATGATGACGCAGCTTTCCTTTTCAAGTAATTTAGATAATCACACAACAGCATGTCAGTCTGGAAGAAATTGGTATATGTGTTCCCAAGAGAAAAATCCTTTCAGCCGTCTTTAATCTAACTGTTGGAATACAGAGGGAGATGCACACACAGAAGAAGAGCATTACTCCTCCCCAAGTTTCAAAGGAAGCAGATGAAAGCTAAAGCAGCAGCCAGCCCTGCATACACATAAAGGTGACAGTCGCTTTCTGCAGAGATCTTTTGATTTCTCTGCCTGCCTTTCTCAACATCAGCAGGTGATTTTAGGGTTCAGCAGAGAGTGAGAAACTGATGGCATTGGCTAACTAGTCAGTGTGAGTAGCAGGAAATTTCCCAGACACAGGTTAAGCAATATACTTCAATCCTGATTTGCAGAACTCCCTCGTATTCCAGTCCACTGTAAATTAATCCAGATACACAGCTCTGCCAGCTCCCTGTGGTCCTGAATACTGCAGTCTCTGCTGCTCCAGTCCTAGGACCCCCTCCTAGCTCTGCCAACACATGCCAGCCTTGACCTGCTCAACGGCAGTGCCACTGACATTATAATGCTGAGTTTCGAGTCTTGCGCGCGCGCACACACACACAGTTGTTTTGTGAGGCAGACAAGCAGAGATTAAGTCATAACCTTCATTTCCATGTGGTACTTAAAGCAGAGTTTTAGCCCAGGTTTGGAGAAGTGAGTCAAGACAAATGCCATCGATTCCTTTTGTTCCTGGCATTTAGAAGGCATCACATATGGAATAGAGACAATGAGCATCTATATCCAATGTACTGACTACTCACTAATGAGTGCCCCAAATGGCGAGCAAATACAACTTTTGGCCTCTACGAAGAAGATAACGGAGGTTGAAAAGTACCAGGATTTTGGCCTAGACACCATTCCCACACTGCAAAAAGAGGTGCCTAGTGGAATTTGCTAACCAGAATTCCTAGAAGTTATAAATGCAACAATGAGGAAGCCGCAGCCCACCTATATCTAGGTCAAATGCAACACACTTAGTGAAGGATCATTAATTTAGTGTCAATGGTTGCTCAGTGATCCCAACATCCTAGGGGTCAAACATCATAATGTCATTTTATACTTGCAGTAAAAAGCCTTTTTTTGCCCTTTCTAAATTATTGATGGAAATTAATAAAAATGCATGTGACGTTTGGAAGGGCTCGTAGCAATTATTAATAACCATGCACTGCATTTCTCCACCACCTCCCAAGGATCCCAAAGCACTTCCCAAACAGTAACAAATTTAGCCTCATAACTCCCCTGAAAGGTAGGTAAGGATTATCACCTCCATTTTACAGATGAGGAACCGGAGACATGGGGAAGTTAAGGGATAGTCTAATGGTCACACAGCAAGTCTGTGGCACTGCAGAGAACAGAACTCGACTTGCAGTTCTGTGCTGTGACTACTAGATCTCAAACGTTTTCCATAGTGTGGACTACAACTTACAGAGAGATTGGCTTAAGGATGTTTCCCTTAGAATCATAGAATCATAGAATATCAGGGTTGGAAGGGACCTCAGGAGGTCATCTAGTCCAACCTCCTGCTCAAAGCAAGACCAATCCCAAATTAAAGCATCCCAGCCAGGGCTTTGTCAAGCCTGACCTTAAAAACTTCTAAGGAAGGAGATTCTACCACCTCCCTAGGTAACGCATTCCAGTGTTTCACCACCCTCCTAGTGAAAAAGTTTTTCCTAATATCCAACCTAAACCTCCCCCACTGCAACTTGAGACCATTACTCCTTGTCCTGTCCTCTTCTACCACTGAGAATAGTCTAGAACCATCCTCTCTGGAACCACCTCTCAGGTAGTTGAAAGCAGCTATCAAATCCCCCCTCATTCTTCTCTTCTGCAGACTAAACAATCCCAGTTCCCTCAGCCTCTCCTCATAAGTCATGCGTTCCAGACCCCTAATCATTTTTCTTGCCCTTCGCTGGACTCTCTCCAATTTATCCACATCCTTCTTGTAGTGTGGGGCCCAAAACTGGACACAGTACTCCAGATGAGGCCTCACCAATGTCGAATAGAGGGGAACGATCACGTCCCTCGATCTGCTCGCTATGCCCCTACTTATACATCCCAAAATGCCATTGTCCTTCTTGGCAACAAGGGCACACTGCTGACTCATATCCAGCTTCTCGTCCACTGTAACCCCTAGGTCCTTTTCCGCAGAACTGCTGCCTAGCCATTCGGTCCCTAGTCTGTAGCGGTGCATTGGGTTCTTCTGTCCTAAGTGCAGGACCCTGCACTTATCCTTATTGAACCTCATCAGATTTCTTTTGGCCCAATCCTCCAATTTGTCTAGGTCCCTCTGTATCCTATCCCTGCCCTCCAGCGTATCTACCACTCCTCCTAGTTTAGTATCATCCGCAAATTTGCTGAGAGTGCAATCCACACCATCCTCCAGATCATTTATGAAGATATTGAACAAAACTGGCCCCAGGACCGACCCCTGGGGCACTCCACTTGACACCGGTTGCCAACTAGACATGGAGCCATTGATCACTACCCGTTGAGCCCGACAATCTAGCCAACTTTCTACCCACCTTATAGTGCATTCATCCAGCCCATACTTCTTTAACTTGCTGACAAGAATACTGTGGGAGACCGTGTCAAAAGCTTTGCTAAAGTCAAGAAACAATACATCCACTGCTTCCCATTTCCTGTCTTGCTGACCACAGCTCCCCTCCCATTTCCAAAAGCTTACATAGAAAATTAACAGTAGGAATGCATGTGATTTATTTTAGCTGACTTAGTGCTGGTTTTCCTCTTGTTTTGAGCTGCTCAGTCACACTGTCTGACCAGCCAGTTCTAACATACTTGCTTTTAATACAATACTATCACACACCTTACAACTGAAAAAAATCACACTGCAGCCCACACCCTTAACTCTGACCTGGTAATCTGTAATTCAGTTAAAACGTTCTATGGATATGCCTATGAAAGAGGGTGAGCATGTGCATTTCAATCATATTTGTGTGAATTTCTGAATGGCAGTGGGTATTGCATAGCTGATCTGATTTTTTAAAAGTCACAGTGTAAACACCTAGCAGATGTTCGTTTGTGATTTTTGACCAGCGAGTCAAATTAGCTTTCTGTTCAATACCAAGTACATGCTGTGTGGATGTGCTAGGATTGTTTTTTTACAATAACTGACATTAAATTAAATATTGTAATGTTGGAAGGACAAAGTTCAGAGTGCACGCTGCAGTGGGATTTTCAGTTTTTGGCTGTGTGCATTAAGAGGAGATATTATTATGGAACAGAAAATGATTGTGTGTCAGAGGGGTATCAGTGTGTTGGTCTGGATCAATATCATGGACGGTATCAGTCTAATGTTTGGAGACTGGTATTGTGTTGGGCACGAATGCTACCTTAACTTATGTTCTCCTGGATTTTTAAGTGTCCACAGTTTCATAAGAAAAATATACTTAAGCAACAACAAACAGGAAGGAATGCAAGCCAGAATAGGGAAAGAACAAGTTAAAGAATATTATGATAAGTTAGATGTATTCAAGTTGGCAGGGCCTGATGAAATTCACCTGAGGGTACGTAAGGAACCACTGAAGCAATCTCAGATTATCTTTGAGAACTCAGAGCACAGGTGAGGTCCAGGAGGATTGCAGAAGGGCAAACATAGTGCTGTTTTTTAAAGAAGGGAGAAAAGGAGGACTTGGGGAATTACAGACCAGTCAGCCTAACTTGAGTTCCTGGAAAGGTCCTGGAACAAATTATCAAACAATCAGTTTGTAAGCACCCAGAGGATAATAGGGTGCTGAGTAATAACCAGCATGGTTTTGTCGAGAACAAATCATGCCAAACCAACCTAATTTCCTTCTTTGACAGGGTTATTGGCCTCGTGGATGCTGGGGAGGGGGAGGGGGAGGGAGGCGGGGGGGAGTAGACATGCTATATCTTGATTTTAGTCAGGCTTTTGACACAGTCCCACATAACATAAGCAAACTAGGAAAATGTGGTCTAGATAAAATTACTATGAGGTAGGTGCACAACTGGTTGAAAAACCACACTCAGACAGTAATCATCAATGGTTCACTGTCAGACTGGGAGGATGCATCTTGTGGGGTCTCTCAGGGTATGTCTATGCTGCAATTAAAAACCTGCAGCTGGCCTGTGCCAGCTGACTCCGGCTCATGGGGCTTGGGCTAATGAGCTATTTAACTACTGTATAGACATTTGGGCTTGGTTGGAGCCTGGGTGCTAGGACCCTGTGAGGTGGGAGAGTCCCAGAGCACAGGCTGCAGCCTGAGCTCAAATGTCTACACAACAATTAAACAGCACCTTAGTCTGAGCCCGAATCTGCTGGCACAGGAACTGAGGGTGTCTGGTTGCAGCGTAGACATACCCTCAGGGGTCTTTCCTGGGTCTCGCACTACTCAACGTTCTCATTAATGAGCCATGGTGGAACCCATGAAGTTACTATTCCACCTAAACTCCAGACGCAGGCATCTAAGTCAGGTGTTATGTGCCTACGTCCCAGTTTTGGCTCCACTGTGATTTAGAAAACTCCTGTAAACTCTGTAGCTGCCTAAACTCTCTCCGCAACTGAGCTTTTCAGAGTAAAAGTTCCCTGGGTCCCCACACTCCTGTTTCTGGGCATGTGAACAGCTGCCTCTCTCCTGTGTCTGGACGCCTCTCTTCTGCCTGAGCCTCAGAGCGATTCACAAGCCAGGGGAAGAAAGGCGTTCAGCCATCTAAGTTGTGTGCAGGGCCCACTCCAGCAGACATGCTCAGAGACTACCTAGCAGACTGGGTCCAATTCAGAGTCTGGCCAGAGAAGGAGGTGGTGCCCACCTAACATCTCTTAGCTCAGTGGTTAGAGTACTTACCTGGGATGTGGGAGACCCAGGTACAGCCCCCACCCCACCTGGCAGAGGGGGAGAAAGACGCCTCCCTGCAGCCTGGACTTAGGTGCCTATCTCCATGAAAGGGGTGTGGCTTACACACCCTTTGTTCTTGTCATCATCACCCATTGGCTAGCTTAGGTGTGGGCTAATGTGTTGGCTTTTGTGGATTGCATTCCAAGGCGCTGATCTCTCCCTATGCAATGGATAGGGAGTCTAGGTACCTAACCCAGCGTTGCAGATCTCAGTGTTGAACCTGTGATTTTCTAGGCCTCTAAAAGTTAGGCGCCACAAAGCTTGGTGTTGCAATGTCTAAATCCCTCTGGGAACCCTTCCTTAGATAATGCAGCAGAGAGTATTCTTATAAAATATGCAGGTGGCACCAAGCTGGGAGGGTTGCAAGCACTTAGGAGGACAGGATTAGAATTCAAAACGACCATGACAAATTGGAGAATTGGTCTAAAATCAACAAGATGAAATTCAATAAAGACAAGTGCAAAGTAGTTTGCACTTAGAAATGAAAAATCAAAGGCACAAATACAAAATGGGGAATAACTGGCTAGGTAGTAGTGCTGCTGAAAAGGATCTGAGGCTTTTTCTGGATCACAAATTGAATATGAGCCAATCTGAAGCTGTTGCAAACAAGGCAAATATCATTCTGGGATGTATTAACAGGACTGTCGTATGTAAGACGTGGGAGGTAATTGTCCTGCTCTGCTCTGCTCAGTACTGATGAGACTGCTGCTGGAGTACTGGGTACAATTCTGGATGCCAGACTTTAAAAAAAGATGTGGAGAGAGTCAGAGGACAGCAACAAAAACTAAAAGGTTTAGAAAACCTGACCTATGAGGGAAGATTAAAAACACTGGGCATGTTTAGTGTTGAGAAAAGAAGATGGAGTGTGGACCTGATAACAGTCTTCTAATATGTTAAAGAAAACAGGGATCAATTGTTCTCCATGTCCGCTGATGGAAGGACAAAAACATAATGAGCTTAATCTGCAGCGAGGGAGATTTAGGTTAGATATTAGGAAAAACTTTCTAACTATAAGGGTAGTTTAGCTCTGGAATACGCTTCCAAGGGCAGTTGTGGAATCCCCATCACTGGAGGTTTTTAAGAAGGGTTTGGACAAACACCTGTCAGGAATGATCTAGGTTTACTTGGCCCTGTTTCATCATGCAGGGGATGGACTGGATGACCTCTCGAGGACCCTTCTAGTCCTACATTTCTATGATTCTATACATTAACTCTAAATTAACAAAGCATTTGGGCCATTTTCAGCCTTCATTGCAATGCAGCCAGCTCTGGGTTGAACCAAGTAGCTTTCTGCCAATGCACAGAAATGAAGCAAAACCAAAGTCAGAATATCACCAGGAGTGGAATTTAAATGAGATACCATGGCTAACCTTCCTACTTTTACAAAGAGTGCAATGGTATATTTAATGACCACATCCCATCAAAAACACCCACCATCTCCAACAAGACCAGTCTTGGGTGCTGGTTAAGAGCTGATTCAGACAAAAGAATTCCCCTCTTTATATGGTCACTCTTTACATGGGAATGTTTCCTAAATTTCTGCCTTTAAGCATTCCCCCTCCCCCCCCCCCCCCCCGCCCTGACAAAGGAGCAGCTCTCCTCTCCTGGAGGATGCAAGTTGAATGATATATTACTACACTCACCAGCAACTTTCTTGACAGGAAACAGGTCACAGTTTAATTCCCTGGACTGCTAGTCAGGCTAGAGATAAAAACCATTGTTTGTAAAGTGCATTAGCAGATGTCAGCATGACTGCAGTGGGAATGGTAGGGTTTTGGGGGGTTGGAGGAAAGGGATTATTTCAGAAAGCAGCTACTCACTGGGTAGAATGAGGAGCGAGAGACACAAGGAAAGAGGGATAGATAGACACTTTCCTCTATTTTGAGTATTTTTTTTTCCAGCCAGGAGTTGGTGTATTTCTGTTGGATGGTCATAACTTTGCATTATTCACAGAGATAATAGAAGAGATGTGGTGAGTCACTGCTACTAAATGCATTAAAGGACAGTTAGGCAAACACCCAGTGTAGGAATTCACCTGCTAAATAAGTTCATTTACTCATAGTGATCTATTCAAATGTGCTATGCACGTGAAAAACCTCTCTGAAATAAACATCCACAAAGAGAATGCTTGTGTTAAATGACTAAAAAACCCAGAAAAACTGAATGCTACATAATGGAAAATGATTAGGGGACCTGTTAAAAGAATGAGATAAATTACTTTAATTAACTCTGTACTAAGCTATGCAAATAAGATGTATACTCTGCCATCCATAAATAACCACTGAAGAGTACCGATAATAAGGTGTGCATCACGTGACAGCATACTGCAAAGTCTGCTTCCTATAACAGTTTACCAGACTAACACCCTGGCCATACTCATCAGCGCTGGCTGCTTCCCATCAGTTGTGCATGTTCCAATTCTCCATAGAACTTGGACTACACCAAACTCCATCTCCACTGCAGGTTAAAATGTATACAAGTGGATGGAATGTGAGCAATGGTGCTGTGCCAGACCTGCAATAGAGGCTAAAGTCCAGATCCTTACAAGACATTTAGGCTCCTAACATCCACTGAAATCAAGAAGAATAGCCATATTGGGTCAGACCAATGGTCCATCTAAGCCCAGTGTTCTGTCTCTGACAACAGCCAGTGCCAGATGCTTCAGAGGGAATGAACAGAATAGGGCAATTTCAAGTGATCCAGAACGCTCTCATTTGTCCTAGATTCTGGCAGGCAGACATTTAGGGATACCGAGAACATAGGATTGTGTCCCTGACTAATAGCCATTGATGGACAATGATGAACTTAGCCTCCATGAATTTAGTTAATTCTTTTTAGAACCCTGTTATACTTTTGGCCTTCACAACATCCGCTGGCAACGAGTTCCATAGGTTGACTGTGCATTGTATAAAGAAGTACTTCCTTTTGTTTGTTTTAAACCTGCTGCCTATTAATTTTATTGAGTGACATCTAGCTCTTGTGTTATGTGAAGGGGTAAATAACACTTGCCTATTCACTTTCTCCACATCATTCATGATTTTATTGACCAAAGGAAGTTAGGAGCCTAAATATCTTTGAGGATCTAAGCCTAAGTTACTAAGACAGGCCCTGATCCTGCACATGTTTAACTTTACTGTCATTGACATCAACAGGTCTACTCCAAGTAGGAAACTTGCATATATGTTTAAGTGTTAATAGGGTCAGAGCCACAGGTAGGGAGGGGAACCAGACAAGGCATTCACTACTGGCATTGGCCTATGTCTCAGTGGATTAGAGCTACTCTGTCACATCTGATTCACTACAACCAGTGCTCCAGCCTTGATAAAATTCCTATGGAATTCACTCATCAAGTTTGGGGAGGAGGAAGGGTTAGCAAGATATTTTAGATGTATTTAGCCTTTCAGTTGAATTATCTTCATTATATATTAAATTATCCCTTGCCCAAATTTGTCTGAACAGTCCAGGACTCTGTATGATTTTCAGAGCACATCAAATATGCCTACATTATTATTTCCCCTGTAACATGTAAAATGTATTATGCCATATGGGTGCGGGGGTTGGGGGAAGGAGAGTGAGAAAAACAAAGGTAATGCAGTAATTTGAACTGGTATTGGTAGCCCAGATTTTGGTAGTGCAGTAGCTTGCTACTGTTTCTCCTTCAGCAGTTTTTTACCTAACTCTATATAATTAACAAATAACAACCAACACTTGCATTTTTCAAAGTGCTTTTAAACATTCATCAATCCCCAGTAGTGTTAGGCAAGCAGACCTTTTTATCCCCACTTTACAAATGGACAAGGCAATACAGAAAAGTTAAATGACTTGTCCAAACCAATATGTCAAGACAGCGCCAGCACTGAGATGAGAACACAGGAGATTTTGGCTTAGTTCTATGCTTAATTCCCTATTATACACTAAAATTGGAGCATTTTATTGTCACAGTAAAAAATATAATCACACATATAAATATGCACTCAGTGATATTTTTTATTCCAGTTATAGAGTTTAATAGTTTTCAAATGTTCAGTGCATTGATGCATTTACCCTATTATAACACAGTAAAATATGATTTATGCCCTTTAACTTACAAAAGATAAGGCATTAAATCAATAAGAATTAGTTTAAATTATTAGTGTTTTGATGTCATCTACTCTATTTCATGCTGTTTAAAGACATGAAGAGCTTTGCATGGCACAGTTCACAAAGAGATGTTTATAGAGAAATTCAAGAGAATCAAGAACTACCAAAACTGGCCTTATGTCAAGGTAATCTCTGACAGAGAATGTGTTAATCTACGGTATGCAATAGCACAATGCTCTAAATAAATCAGGGCCTTGTTAGTTCTTAGTACAGCCTTTGATTTCAGCATGAACTTTTGCATGCTCTGGGACGGACACAAGGAAGCATTATGTCCCTTGCGAGTGGTCCATTTCAGCACCCTGGACAGCTCTTTCCAGTGGACTATTAAGCAGTTGCTGAAATGGCCCTCTGGGGATAAACAAATGATATGCCTATTAAAACAAACAGCCTTTTAATTGCTATGATTAAGAAAGTCTTGGACCTTGCACTTTCCATTAGTTCAAATAAAGGAGTGCAGGACGCAATAAAAGGAACCCATTACCAAGAGCCCCCCTTCCATCAAATATGAACAAAAAGAAATTAAAAAGCAGTCAACCTTGAATGTGCTCTGGCTTCTGCAGGAAGGGAGAGCATTTCATAAACTTGGGGCCTTGAGAGAAAAAGCTCCAGCTCCTGGATGCTAGGATAGCCAGCAGCTCCAGCCTCAACCATTGCAGCTACTGGGATGAGCTGTAAGACAATAGACTATCCCCCCAGCAAGGCTGGATCTATAGGACTCAAGACATTTCTATAATCTTCACCAAAGATCTACTGTTTTATTTGATTTAACATTGCCTTTTAAATTATTCATTCAAAGGCTAAGGTCCCTCCATGTCAGTGTGCTGCTCCTCAAGTATATGGAGCTTGTGATAACACCACTTCATTTTGCTTTTCACCCTTTCACATGAGGATCTCAAAGCTCTTTGTAGGCCTTTGGGAATTAACTTTCCCAACACATTCCTATGAGCATAATTAGTCCAATTATTCAGATGGGAACTCAATCACAGAGAGGGTAAGAAACTTGACTGAAGTGAGTCAGTGACAGAACCGGGATCAGACTCTAAGTCCACACTAACCACCAAACCACACTTCTTTTTACTTGTGACCCTTCAAGTCTAACAGGATGGTATTTTTTTAGTTCACATAAGAAGAGTGGAAAGTTGTATCCTTGAGCACAATTTCAACCACAAACAGGCCATGGACACTGACTGCCCCTTCCATCCTGACGAGTGGTCCCTCCAGTCATGGTAGAGGCTGGTTCAAAGGGTAGAGAGGGAGTATGTATGTAGCTTGCACTGCCACTGCCTGTCCTCTGTATGTCTCATGGTCTCCAGATCTGTCAGGCCAACAGCTTTCTCCAGCTGCAAATATTCCCCCAGATTCCCTTTCCCATTGGTTATTGTATGTCAGTCCATGCTCCCCAAGACAAGTAGTGTTGCTTTATACTTATATTGTACCTGTAATAATAGGATTCAATGACACTTGACAGCCATCAATCAAGCTACATAACCCTCCAATCCTGCTGTAAATGTAATCCCCATTTTACAGATGGGGAAACAGGCACGGAGCCGGTGAGTGACTTGCCCAGGGTCACTACATGAGTCAGTGGTAGAGTCAGGACTCAGGAGTCCCATCTTCCCATCCCGTGCTCTACCCACTGGATACTGCTCCCTCCATAACCCAAGGCACACATCTCATTCTTGGGAGCAACCCTGGGGAGAGCTTCATGCACACTTGTTCCACAACCATTCAAATACAAATACAAACAAGCAACATCCACCATCTGAAAAAAATACTGCGTTAAAGATTGCAGAAAGGTCTGAGGAATCCAGTGTGCAACATGCCATGGTAGAAAATGGAAGGGAAAGCCAGTTCACAAATGTATTTGGCTACTTGAATCTCCTCCTTGGCCTGCACGCATGGCATCACAAGGAAACAACATATTCCTTTACTGTGTTACAAGGATGTTCCTCGCAGTGACAAGACACAAACATGTCACAAGGATAACAGCCATACTAGGTTCTTTGCAAGCTACTCTAGTGGCTACTGCCCTGGACCTGCTCTGTGCTCTCTTTCCTGCAGCTGCTTGCTCAGCAAACTAAGTAGTTTCTTAAATCTATATTTAGAATCTGGCTTTCCTAAAAAAAGAAAGAGGAATTATGTGATTTCATCCCTCCCCTCCCCCCACTCCACCCCACCCCACCCCACTCCACTCCACTCCACTCGTCCCCTGTCACACACACAGAGCCTCAAGAGATCTCATTTGTTCAGAGCTCAGGTTCAGGGAATTCTCTGCCCTAAATCTGAAGAGTGGAGGCAGTTAGAGCAGAATTACCTTTTCAGCTTCTAGACAGCATTACTCATATTCCCACTCTCCCTGGATCCAGCCATTTTCAGCTCAGAGCGAGTCATGCTCTGCGACAGGACAGTAGAGCAAAGAGGTTTTAGGACCATTACTTTCTGTGCAAAAATTTCATTCCCTCCCTTCCATAGGACTTGAAAGGGAAAAGGTTCATATCTTGGAGCTAGACATGTTTATACAGTTCTGGTGAGACCTCAGGCTCAGCCAAAGTTGAGTGGATTTGAAGATGACATGCAAAGGGACATGAGTAGTAATTCACTGCCAGAGGAAGCTGGTGATGGCACCACTACCCCCTCCCATATGTGTTCTGCTTTAAAATCCATTACAGCCTTCACCAGAGACTTGTAGGCACAAGCTGACCTGGAGAGGTGCCCAATCAGTGTGTCTCTTGGCCAGCATGGCCCCACCCTATCGTGGCTTGGCTCCACACACTGTTGGTGTTGCACTGGCTAAGTCACAGAGAGGACTCTTCATACCTTCTGCCGTGGTCTGGGGCCTAGGTTCTGCTGGCTTGTTCCAGGGGAAACCCAGTGGGATCACTTCTTGGGCAGTCATGTCACTGCAAAGGATGTCATCTCTCTCTATGCTTATCCTAGCCAAGCTTCACCAGGAGGGGATAAGCAGCATGACCACATCCCTAAAAAGCTACATAGCTATGTATAATTCCTCGTTCTCACCCTTCATCCAGGCCTGCTGGAATCCCAGCAAGTCATCGAGGAAAAAGCAATGCAAAGGATCTAACCCTCTCTTCATGTCCAGCCCATTGTACTGGATAAACACATCATTAGCCCTCTTCCCCATGACTCTTTGTTAAGACGTTCAATGTGCTTGATATGTCTTGATTTAACAGAGCTCCCAACATAAATTATGTACAAGCCCAACATGCTTTGTTTGATCTCCCAAAAATCTCGCACTTGTATGAATATGGAAAAGTCCCTTTTTGTTTGCTGTCCATTGATCCAGGCTTTGACCCTTCTCGACATGTATTTATCTCTGATGAGCAAATAATAAAAAGAACCAACATGCTGGGGGACAGAAGGAAGCTCCTTCAAGGGTGTGCATTGCCTTGGAAACTTGCAGTAGAGAATATACAGCTCAATAGGGGCAGTAGTTTGCAAAGACCCAGTGCATCTACTGTTGAGTGTATAGGAATACAAGTAAAGATGGGCCCGAGCTACAAAACTCAGATCCTGGTCACAGTCCAACCCTGAGCACTGCTCAGATCCAGTGTTTGGTTTTGCCCATTATAGAGATGGGCCTGAATCATAAATTAGGATTTGTATCAAAAAACTTTCCCAAAAATGTTTGGGAGCAGGGTTTTGTTTTGGACCCATCTCTGAATACAAATGGGGTTGTCTCCTGTTTCAGAGTTGCCAGATCCCAATTCCATGGAAAGACACACAGGCATACTTCTTATGGGCCTGATCCTGTTGCTCTTACATGACAAACTGGGCTACTCGTGAGTAACAGCTACAGGATCAGGCTCAACATACTCTATGGTTTAGAATCAAGAATGCTGCAACCACAACACAGTATGACAAAGAGAACATGCAAACTAAAGTTGTACAAAATGTATTTCTCACCTATGTTTCTCTCCACAAGCTACAGAGACCATGGGCCAAATTCTTAGCTAGTATAAAATGACACAGCTCCATGGAAATCACATCACTTTAGACCTGCTGAGGATCTGGGCCTCTGTCACTCATTAATTGAAGAAAAAAAAAGGCTAGAATATAAAAATAAAAGAGAGACGACTCGTGTCACCATATCTATCCCAGCTGAGAATCACACATAGCAAATTACATGTAAGACAATCCCACCAACATCTCCACATTTACTGGAGTAATGAACTGGGTCAGATAACAAGAAATGGCCAGAACAGTCATCAAGAGTCTAATGGAAGCTGGACGAGGTTAATTTTGCAGTTTTATTATTGCTCTTATTTACAGTAGCACCCACAATATGCCAGGTGCTTTCCAAATATTCCATGCCCTAAGGAACTTGTAATCTAAGGAGGGATAGTTGCATAGACAGAGTTTATGGGAACGGGAATAACAACAGTCCATTTGTGTACAAGCCAACTCCATTCATTGTAAACAGCACAGCAGAAGTGGAGCCTCTAGGAGGACTTACATGTGGACAGGGGAGGAACCTTGTGGATGGGTTTAGGGAGGTGCAGAGGGGGCTCCGTGAAAGAAGCTAGCAAAGACGTTGACAAACTTGGGAGCATTGGTAGAGCAGTGGGGACAACATGGAGCTTGACATGGATCTCCTTGATTCTGGTTGGGTCGGGAGGTGAAAATGCTGAAGAACCATGGAAAAGAGCTGGCCTTGCTACATTTTTGTCTGTTCTATCCTGTGCAGATTCTCACCTCCCCTCATCACTGCAGGGTCTGAGCACCTTCCCCATGCGGTTCACTCGCTCCCCATAGTGAGAACAGTGTGTGCCGTGGAATGTTTGGTTTGGAGATTAGGGGTTTTTTTGAGAATGCCCAGGCTGCTCTGTGTTGATGTTGGAGAGAGAAGGCAGGTCAAAGAAACACACCTTGTTCTGGAACAGAGGGTAAAGAGTTTTGTGATGGTCCTTAGTTCCTGGGGGAGTCATTCCACACTCTCAGACCAGCTACTGAGAAAGTTGTCTCCTGCATAGACTAACTTCACCCTTATTATGCCAGAGTAGCAGAGATGTTGACCAGGGTCTTCATCTTGGAGCTTTAGGTGATGTTTTAGATACCCTGGGCCCAAGCCATTGAGTACCTTGAAGATCAGGATCAAGACCTAGAGTCTGACTTGGAATTCAATGAAAAGCTCTGCAGAGAGGGGAGGACAGATCTGATGTGCTCACAGTAGCCTTGTTGCTGAAGATACATGCTGCAGCATTCTGTATTCATTGGAGTTTCCCAAGGGTGCCCAGACATACAGCATTGCCATAGTCCACAGTAGAGGTGATGCAGGTACATATAAACGAGGGCAGGCCATCATATATAAGGATAACACAGAATCTCTTAGCCAACTACCGATGATAGATAGTTCTGTGGCTGGTGGTGGATGCTGCTCTGCAAGAGCTTAGCATTAGCAAGAAATCCAGGAACCTCCCACCCCAGAAAGCAGTGTGCTCTGGAAATCTGTCTAGAAAGTCTATTGCCAGGACACTCCCGGTGCAGTTTGCTCAAGAAGTCTGTATAAAGCATCCAGTATTTGGGGCACGTATCAAAAACTTTTGAGCTTCACATACTCACACGAACATTTCTGAACCAGCTCCTCAGCTGGTGTGAACCTGCTTCATTAGAGCTATATTGATTTGCGGCAGCTAAGGATCTAGGCCTTTACAACCAAAATAATAAAGCAAAAGAGTGGGGAAAGGGTTGGGTGAAAAGTCAAATGTGAGGCTGATCCAACAGCTCTTAAGTCATGCAAGTCACCTTCAGTGAGCTATCCCATTGACATCCATGGTTCTGCTCCCAAGAGGGAGGGATGCAGGATCAGGCTCTATTATTTTTCAAAATGAAAATGTTTGGGGCAAAATCCATGAAAAATAAAGTGACTTTGATTTTGCAAATACCTAGATTTACAACTGGGTTGAATAGCAGCAATGTGTAGACTGCAGTGCCAATGCACGCACACTCTTGCTGCTTGGCTCAGGCCCTGGGTATGTCTGCTTGTCACAGTAATGAAAAGGCATCAAGCTTTCAGAGACAAGCAGGGAGTTTGCTGAGGTCATGACATTCAGAGTTAGAACATAAAGAGCATAAGAACGGCCATAGTGGGTCAGACCAAAGGTCCATCTACCCCAGTATCCTGTCTTCCGACAGTGGCCAATGCCAGGTGCCCCAGAGGGAATGAACAGAACAGGCAATCATCAAGTGATCCATCCCTTGTCGCTCATTACCAGCTTCTGGAAAACAGAGGCTAGGGACATTATCCCAGCCCATCCTGGCTAATAGCCATTGATGGACCTGTCCTCCATAAATTTATCTAGTTCTTTTTTGAACCCTGTTATAGTCTTGTCCTTCACAACATCCTCTGGCAAAGAGTTCCACAGGTTGACTCTGTGTTGTGTGAAGAAATACTTCCTTTTGTTTTAAACCTTCTACCGATTAATTTCATTTGGTGACCCCTAGTTTGCCCTAAGGGCCAGAAATTCCTCTCCCACTGCAGGAGGAGGGAGCAAATGAGTCACAAAAGGAAGGGAGCAGAGTCTCAGCTATAAACTAGTTCTTCTCCACTGCACCCCACCTTCCAAGCCTACAGTGGACCCTTGACCCCTGCTCTAGTGGATCAGGGTTCTGCAGGTTGGGAATGAGAGGAGCCAAGGGGAAAGAGACACTCCCTGCAACATGCTCCCATATGGCTTAGTGCCTTTCGCAGTAGAAATTGCTTCTGGCATTAATGCAGCTTGGAGCAGCTTTGACTCCCATAGTACATTTTCTATCCACTCCAGGTGGGCTGGGGAATAGAATTCAGGCAGTCAACAACAGCCCAGCTCCAAAAGCCAGAGGTGAAGGGGAGGCCAGTGTAGCACTGTCAAGGGGCCTAGGATCTGAGTGCATGGAGCTTAGGAATCCAGGGGATTTCCAAGCCATGTCTCCCGTTCCTCCCTACAAAGACTAAAACCACCAGCCCTGTGATGGGAGGAGTCAGAGAAGGCAACAAGCAGTCTGTCTCCCCTCCTTTTCCAGCAGGAAGGAATAATTTGACCCTAAATGACAGGTCTTTTTCCCCTAAGAACACCAGGCCTAATGCTCAGCTACAACCAATCAGCATAGCTCCCTGAAGCCAACTCAGCAATGCCAATTCACACCAGCTGAGGACACGGTCCACAATCCCTACAGGATAACTCAGCTTATATCGTGAGAGCTAAAGCTGCCTCTGTAGTGTGGGGCACAGGTCACTTGCTTGTTGAACTAGAGTAAATGGTGGCATATCTGCAAATTGAAGTTTTTAAACCATGATTTGAAAACTTCAGTACCTCAGCCAGAGGCTATCAGGCCACTACAGGAGCGGGTGGACGACATGCAGGAGGTCAGACAAGATGATCACAATGGTCCCTTCTTGCCTTAAAGACTATGACTCTTTCAGACAGGCTTCATCACATAGCCCCAGCCTGGAGCCACCTCGGTGTTGGGGGCAGGGGGGAGAGGGGCCAGAGAAAGGGGCACGGCAAAGGGAAAAGAATTAGTAGGGGAAGCTAAAGTGGATGGGAAACTGGGAGGCAGTGACCATGAGATGGTCGAGTTCAGGATCCTGACACAGGGAAGAAAGGAGAGCAGCAGAATACAGACCCTGGACTTCAGAAAAGCAGACTTTGACTCCCTCAGGGAACAGATGGGCAGAATCCCCTGGGAGAATAACATGAGGGGGAAAGGAATCCAGGAGAGCTGGCTGTATTTTAAAGAATCCTTATTGAGGTTACAGGGACAAACCATCCCGATGTGTAGAAAGAATAGTAAATATGGCAGGCGATCAGCTTGGCTTAACAGTGAAATCCAAAAAAGAAGCTTACAAGAAGTGGAAGATTGGACAAATGACCAGGGAAGAGTATAAAAATATGACTCAGGCATGCAGGAGTGAAATCAGGAAGGCCAAATCACACCTGGAGTTGCAGCTAGCAAGAGATGTTAAGAGTAACAAGAAGGGTTTCTTCAGGTATGTTAGCAACAAGAAGAAAGTCAAGGAAAGTGTGGGCCCCTTTCTGAATGAGGGAGGCAACCTAGTGAGAGAGGATGTGGAAAAAGCTAATATACTCAATGCTTTTTTTGCCTCTGTCTTCACGAACAAGGTCAGCTTCCAGACTACTGCACTGGGCAGCACAGCATGGGGAGGAGGTGACCAACCCTCTGTGGAGAAAGAAGTGGTTCAGAACTATTTAGAAAAGCTGGACGAGCACAAGTCCATGGGACTGGACACACTGCATCCAAGAGTGCTAAAGGAGTTGGTGGATGTGATTGCAGAGCCATTGGCCATTATCTTTGAAAACTCATGGCGATCGGGGGAAGTCCCGGACGACTGGAAAAAGGCTAATGTAGTGCCCATCTTTTAAAAAGAGAAGAAGGAGGATCCTGGGAACTACAGGCCAGTCAGCCTCACCTCAGTCCCTGGAAAAATCATGGAGCAGGTCCTCAAGGAATCAATTCTGAAGCACTTAGAGGAGAGGAAAGTGATCAGGAACAGTCAGCATGGATTCAGCAAGGGCAAGTCATGCCTAACTAATCTAATTGCCTTCTATGACGAGATAACTAGCTCTGTGGATGAGGGAAAAGCGGTGGACGTTTTGTTCCTTGACTTTAGCAAAGCTTTTGACACGGTCTCCCACAGTATTCTTGCCAGAAAGTTAAAGAAGTACGGGCTGGTTGAATGGACTATAAGGTGGATAGAAAGTTGGCTAGATTGTCGGGCTCAACGGGTACTGATCAATGGCTCCATGTCTAGTTGGCAGCCGGTATCAAGTGGAGTGCCCCAAGGGTCGGCCCTGGGGCCGGTTTTGTTCAATATCTTCATAAATGATCTGGAGGATGGTGTGGATTGCACCCTCAGCAAGTTTGCAGATGACACTCAACTGGGAGGAGTGGTAGATACACTGGAGGGTAGGGATAGGATACAGAGGGCCCTAGACAAATTAGAGGATTGGGCCAAAAGAAATCTGATGAGGTTCAACAAGGACAAGTGCAGAGTCCTGCACTTAGGACGAAAGAATCCCATGCACCGCTCCAGACTAGGGACTGAATGGCTCGGCAGCCGTTCTGCAGAGAAGGACCTAGGGGTTACAGTGCACGAGAAGCTGGATATGAGTCAACAGTGTGCCCTTGTTGCCAAGAAGGCCAATGGCATTTTGGGATGTATAAGTAGTGACATTGCCAGCAGATCGAGGGACATGATCGTTCCCCTCTATTCGACATTGGTGAGGCCTCATCTGGAGTACTGTGTTCCACACTACAAGAAGGATGTGGAAAAATTGGAAAGAGTCCAGCGGAGGGCAACAAAAATGATTAGGGGACTGGAACACATGACTTCTGAGGAGAGGCTGAGGGAACTGGGATTGTTTAGTCTGTGGAAGAGAAGAATGAGGGGGAATTTGATAGTTGCTTTCAACTACCTGAAAGGGGGTTCCAAAGAGGATGGATCTAGACTGTTCTCAGTGGTAGCTGATGACAGAACAAGGAGTAATGGTCTCAAGTTGCAGTGTGGGAGGTTTAGGTTGGATATTAGGAAAAACTTTTTCACTAGGAGGGTGGTGAAACACTGGAATGCGTTACCTAGGGAGGTGGTGGAATCCCCTTCCTTGGAAGTTTTTAAGGTCAGGCTTGACAAAGCCCTGGCTGGGACGATTTAGTTGGGGATTGATCCTGCTTTGAGCAGGGGGTTGGATTAGATGACCTCCTGAGGTCCCTTCCAACCCTGATATTCTATGATTCTATGAAAAGTGATCCAGTGACTATGTGAGGTTTCAGTTCTAAGTCTAGAAGATTCCCCAGCTCTTTATGCCAGTGTCTTGCTTGCACTGAGTAACAGACTGGGCAGGAGCTCCAGGCACACTGGAGAAGATAAAGGCTGCTGAGATCTCTGGACTAGTCAGGTATCCACTAGCTCAGAGTCAAGAGAGTGAATCATATTTTTAAATGCAGCAATTAAGAAAAAAGCCGCAATTGTTTTTGGTCTCAGCAGAGAAAGATTGTGCTAGGTTAGGGCTATACTTATTTACATGCATCTTCTATCCCCTCTTCACACTGGACACATTTAATTCCATTATAATACCTGGATCAGAGAGAGCTTGCATCCAGTGATATCAAAGCTGTTTGCCAAAGGGGGCTACCCACATTTTGCAGATGAAGGAACTGAGGCACACAGTGTAAGTCATTTGCTCAAAGTCCCACCCAGCAAGGCAGCAGCAGAACTGAGCACAGAACAAGGTCTCCCGCCCCCTAGCCCAGTGTCCCGGCACTCACTGGGAGACAGAGTGAAGTTCACATAACCGCCTCACTTCCTTCGCTTAGGCTCTGTTGTCTCCCACTTGCACTTCACCCATGCAGGGAACTGGAAACTCCAAGAGGTCGCTTTTACAGACTCTTCCGTCGCATGGAGGCAGCTTACCCCAGCCCTCCCACCCTCATTGAATGACCAGGCCCCACATGGGGCAGTTCCATCTGCAAGGAGCCTCTGGGTCTCCCAACCCTCTGCAGGTCTCTGTGAGCCCCTCCATTTCCCTGATTCCTCCGCAGCAAGTGTTGCTGCTTTAGATAGAAAGTAGAGGGAAGCTCAAGGGCAGCAGGAGTTTTGGATGGGAGGAGCAGGATTAAGAAACCAGCACCTCCCCATGGCAATTCACGGCGTCTTGTAATGCCATAAAAAGAGCTCTGCAGAAGCAGCAGGAAGAGTCTATTCTTTGAACTGCTAGCAAGCCTCCTGCTGCCTAACTGGCCTACTGTGTATTAATATCACGGACATTGTGCCCTGGGACATCACAGGCTTAAACCTGGAAAGTGTTTTTATTAAATAAAACATGTTAGGGAGGAGCCAGGCAGCAAAGCTCTGATCCACACTTCAGCAGTGCTGTGGTCCCACCACTCCCTTTAGGCCCATCTCGAGGGGTTTGCCAGGGAGTGGGCTTAAATACAACATCAGCAATACAGAGCATCAAACATCTCATGTGAGTAGCCACCCTCTCCGAGATAGAATAATCATTGCCCAACACTGATCTTTCCTTCCCTGCCCAGTCAGGTCAATGGGAGTTTGCACAAGCCAACAAATAATGCAGGGTCCCCTTGATTTTGAGAAGTGTTACAGTAATATTGCAAAACATTGCACCTTGCTGTCATACTACTGCTACTGTAGAATACTGGAGTACTTCTAGCATAGGTACCCATCAATGTAGCCTCTGGCTACTATTATAAGAACTTACATAGATACTGCCTCTAAATAAGGGTTGGTCTTTGAGGGCCTCATTTCACACTATTTAAGACAATGAGAGCATTGCCATTGGCTTCTGTGGGAGTAATACTGGGTCACAAACCATTCCTTTGATTAATTGTTCTTGGAAATGTAGAATTAATTAAGAATTCAGCTCAGCAATGAGAAGTAAATATATTTTTAAAATGATCAACCTGCCAGAAACAAGTTCTGAAATACATTCAGATGGAGGCATCCCAGTTTTTTCATTACAGATTTTTGCCTGTTTTCCATCTAAAACATAAAGGACATCCCAGGAGACTGGTAGGACAAACTGGTGATCAAGGCACTAAACAGTCTGGGAACTCAGGAGACCTGGGTTCATTTCCTGATTATGCCACAGAGTCTCTATGTGACCTCTAGCAAGTCATGTAATCTCTCCTTGTATCAGTTCCCCATCTGTAGAATGGAAATACTACCTCTCTACCTAATATGAGCATAACAAATGTAAACCCATAAACATCTGGGAGGTGCTCAAGTAGAATCGTGATGGAGGCTATGTAAGTGACTAGACTCACGGATAGAGGAATTCTTACATCAGAGTTACAATGGAAGATTCTACCAGCTGTTTAAAACAGATCTACCAGTCTCCCTTCTTAACACTCTCCAAGGTATTCATTGCCAAGGCCAAGGTTTTGAAAAATGACTAGTAATTTTGGGTTCCCACCTTGAGAAACTTTAAAGTTGCCTGATGATCGCAAAGTGCTGAAAGCACCCACCCTATGAGAGTCAGGCCCTTTTAAGGCTCCCCAAAACTGAGGATCCAAAACAGGATCCAAAACAGCTGAAGTGCATTCCGAACTATGAAGAACTAAAGCCCTTTGGTCTCCTTATCACCAGATTTTAACTGGCTTTTTATTAAAAGCAAACAATCTCTTTAAAGCTTTTTGATGTACATCGACAATGATTATTCCACCATCATAGAATCATAGAATCACAGAATATCAGGGTTGGAAGGGACCTCAGGAGGTCATCTAGTCCAACCCCCTGCTCAAAGCAGGACCAATCCCCAATCAAATCATCCCAGCCAAGGCTTTGTCAAGCCTGACCTTAAAAACTTCCAAGGAAGGAGATTCTACCACCTCCCTAGGTAACGCATTCCAGTGTTTCACCACCCTCCTAGTGAAAAAGGTTTTCCTAATATCCAACCTAAACCTCCCCCACTGCAACTTGAGACCATTACTCCTTGTTCTGTCCTCTTCTACCACTGAGAATAGTCTAGAGCCATCCTCTCTGGAACCACCTCTCAGGTAGTTGAAAGCAGCTATCAAATCCCCCCTCATTCTTCTCTTCTGCAGACTAAACAATCCCAGTTCCCTCAGCCTCTCCTCAGAAGTCATGTGTTCCAGACCCCTAATCATTTTTCTTGCCCTTCGCTGGACTCTCTCCAATTTATCCACATCCTTCTTGTAGTGTGGGGCCCAAAACTGGACACAGTACTCCAGATGAGGCCTCACCAATGTCAAATAGAGGGGAACGATCACGTCCCTCGATCTGCTCGCTATGCCCCTACTTATACATCCCAAAATGCCATTGGCCTTCTTGGCAACAAGGGCACACTGCTGACTCATATCCAGCTTCTCGTCCACTGTAACCCCTAGGTCTTTTTCCGCAGAACTGCTGCCTAGCCATTTGGTCCCTAGTCTGTAGCTGTGCATTGGGTTCTTCCGTCCTAAGTGCAGGACCCTGCACTTATCCTTATTGAACCGCATCAGGTTTCTTTTGGCCCAATCCTCCAATTTGTCTAGGTCCCTCTGTATCCTATCCCTGCCCTCCAGCGTATCTACCACTCCTCCCAGTTTAGTATCATCCACAAATTTGCTGAGAGTGCAATCCACACCATCCTCCAGATCATTTATGAAGATATTGAACAAAACCGGCCCCAGGACCGACCCCTGGGGCACTCCACTTGACACCGGTTGCCAACTAGACATGGAGCCATTGATCAGTACCCGTTGAGCCCGACAATCTAGCCAACTTTCTACCCACCTTATAGTGCAGTCATGAGTAATTCAAACACACAGGTATCTATATTAATGAACTACAATTACTAATTGAACAGAATTGACGTCTATCTTTGGTTATTGAGATCTGAACTGTTTGTCTTGCTCTCCCCCTTTAACACTCAGCTCCTACCGCAAACACCACACACATGTTAATTAAAGGTGTGTTTTAAATTTACCCGATGCCTGTTCAGAATTAGTCCCTGGGAACTGTGCACCCCTCACAAATAACACAATTGTACTTGATGACATGCAAAATATTTGAAAACAAAGGAAAAGAGCAAGATAGTGACTATAAGCCACTGCCTAGGTTGGGACACGTGTAGGTGGGAATGTAGGTGGAAGCTGCAGCCTGGCAGCTGCTCTCAGGGGCATTGTTTATGAGGCAGGCCCAATGGCTCCAGGATCATGGGCTGGAAATGCCCATCTCACCCTGCAACAGGCAGTAGCATCCTGTCTAATGTGTTAGTCCTGCTCTGGGCCAGGCACTGGCACAATTAATCCTCTTTTCTGTCATCCAGTCCTTAGGCAAGGACCGGGACTGTGCCTGACCAATGCACAGGGGGGCCAAAAGGGAGCAGGAGGAGAACAAAGATATTTTGCTTAAGGCTAGACACAACCTATCCAGTCATGTTTATGGCCTCAGATCAGTAACAAAAAAAACCCATGTGCAGTCTTGAAAATTACAACCACGAGAGATTTCCCCAGACTTTAAAGTTACAACCACATTTATATTTTAAAAGAAAATATCAGAAAACAGGTTTTTCCTTTTCTGTCAATGCCCAGGGGTAAGACCATTCCCTGCCCTGTTTTAAGTAGCTGTGATGGCAGCTAAAAAAGCACAGATCCCTGAACTCAGGGAAGCAAAGGAGGAGCTGGATCCTTAAATACTTCTCTGTCTAAAATGTTTGGTAGTTTTTAATTCTACACACGTGGGGACCAATCCCCACTCCCAGTGATTTCAATGGGAGAAGGAAAAAAACTTAACTGCTTCCCTTGACTTGACGAGGTGATTTCCAGGATATTGCTTTTAATTTTTTATTGCTCTATTCACTGCACTTAAGAAAGCTCCGGTAGGAGGCAGGATGTAGGACCTGATCCCTTTCTACCTAATTGTGTCCACCTGGGCTAACACTGGCACAACCCAGTCCAAATGACTTGCACTCACTGGTATGCTGAAGTGCTCAGAGAGGATTTTTAGAGGAAGGATGGTCCAGTGGTTTGGCCACTAACCTGGGAGACCCACGTTCAATTCTCTGCTCTTCTAGGCTTCTGTAACCCTGGGAAGTCACACCATCTTCTGTGCTTCAGTTTCCCCATCTGTAAAATAAGGATAATTGCCCTGCTTCTCAGGAGAGTTGTGAGGATATAGGCAGATAGATCCTCTGATAGTTATTCGGGCTAAGTTGAGGAGACAGCCCATTTTTGCAAATCTTCTCCTCTCATGCTGGCGTAAATCAGAAGACCCTCCTCTGAAGCTCATGAAGTCAGTGAGAGAAGCATCAGGACAAAAAGGTTCTGACAGTTCAGCATCCAAACCAAATCCCAACTCTTCGCAGCTGAGCCATCGGTAGATGGAACCTTTACTCTGTGCTCAGAAACAAGGGGACAGTCCTTCCTGGGAAGCTTAGAAGAGCAGGGAGTGAATTAGCTCCCTTCCTCACAGACTTGTGCAGGAGAACTTCCTCAGAACCCTCTCAACCTGCTTAGACAAGTAACTCCTGGGTTCAGGAGCCAACCCACCACAGACAGCACTGATTCATACCACAGCCTCTTCATGGGCTAAGGGGAGAAAACGCCATGCCCCCTAAAGGTCCCCATCCTAGTGGGGTGAAGAAGGAATTTTGGCAGGGATTTCACCTTCCTCCGCAGCATAAAGTGCAGTTCACTTGCTGGGATCATCTGGGCATGTCTTACCTAATCGATTCCCTGTCTCTGCAGGGGCCATGGATGTCGATGGCACCCCAGTCTCTCCTCTTCTCTACCCGTGGCACACAGTAAATTAGTCACCTGAGGACTTTCATCCAACTAGAGTCGTTGGGCTCAGCGTAGGAGTAAGTGGGTGAAAATGTATAGCCTGTGTTATGCAGGTGGTCAGGCTTGATGATCTAATGCTCCTTTCTGGACTTAACCTCTATGAAATTGCTCTGGAATCCTGCAGTCGGATTCCACATGTAACAAACATTAACAAGTGCATGTATATACCACTATGGCATGGCAAAAGCAGGACTTGGGCATTGCTCTAGATCAGTGATTCTCAAACTTTTGTACTGGTGACCCTTTTCACACAGCAAGCCTCTGAGTGTGACCCCCCCTTATAAATTAAAAACACTTTTTTATATATTTAACACCATTATAATTCCTGGAGGCAAAGCAGGGTTTGGGGTGAAGGCTGGCAGCTTGCGACCCCCCATGTAATAACCTTGTGACCCCGTGTGGGGTCCTGATCCCCAGTTTGAGAACCCCTGCTCTAGATACAGCAGTGATAAGTATTTAACTAGAAAGATCAGCCCCAGACAAACACAGTGGGTGAAATACATTTCTGGTGTAATGTCCCTGACTTCAGTGGCATTACACCAAGGAATCTGGCACCCTATATCCATTCAAATAAAAATAGTTTGAAAGAAAAGACACCTTCCCTTTGTAAATCCATGAGGATCCCAGAGTACAGTACAAACTACGTGTACTGGAGTAATTTCACCCAGCACTGGCATGAAGCTAACTCTGGGATGAAATGCAACAGCTGTTAAGCAATGCACAGCAACCCCCACAGAATGTTTCAGGGCAGGATATGAACAGAAATACTGTATGCTATTGAAGCTGTAGTGGAATTACTCCAGATGGAATTTGGCTAAGAGACCAACTCTTTCAAAAACTGCTGTGGATCTTAAATAATCAGGGGTGGCCTGTATGTCTGTGCTCCAAAGTTGGACGAATAATGCAAACCAAAATAGTTTATTTGATTAATGGCGCCTCTCACCTTTTCCACAAACTGTTCAGGAGCAAATGACTTTCTCAGTTTGCTGCGACTAGGTTTGTGAAGAATTCTCACTCACACACGCTCTGTCACTCAGCTGTGAGAATTCAAGATTTGAAATTAAAGATTCAAGCCATTTTGATTGGCTTATAAGTCACATGGTATGATAGTGTTCCATGATTGGATCACGACCCCTCAAATCAAATTTCAGGTGTGAAGAATAACAAATTTCCACAAACATTCATTTAACATTCACTCTTTTAGTGAACAGTCCCACCAGTGAACTAATTCACTAGGACACTCATGAATGAATGCAGAAAGACAACCCCTAACGCTAGTCAAGGAGAATTTGAATGAACGATTAGGGAACATTTCACGCCACTCTTACCCAGCATGCCTTGGTATGTCTCATTCAGGAGACGAAGAAGAACTGCTGACCTGATATTGCTTGGGAAAGTAGATTTCTGCCAATTACACTGGAGAAATTGTTTAAGAACACTCATCCTTAGGAAAACAATACCCCTGTAAAGGCTGCCAAGGTCAGAGCCTGTGCGGGTCACCTTCCAGAGGTCTGGAGGCACAGATGACTTTTCTCAAGCTCTCTGAAAGTTTTGTATTCATGGATAGAGGTTATATGTCTCCTTCACTCCTTAGTGATGAATCAGCTACCTGTACCTCTACTGCCCATTTCCTGTTCACCTACATGCACTCTAACCTTCAGTACAGCTTGAGCTATTCTTGGGGTTGAGAGACTGGGTTTTGGAGAAGCTCCACTGCAATCTCTAGTGTGCCCACTGACTGTGGGAGGAGACAGGCACTGGTTGGACATCCGAGCTCTTACCATGTGGAGCTGGGGTTGAGAACCACCATGCTCTGATAGCAGGAGAAGTGTTGTTCCCAGTACAGAAGCTTGACAAAGCCTCTGCTTTGTGCTTCTCACATCCCCATCACTCACGAGGCAGTGTCTTATTATTAGCTTCACCCCCGATTTTATGTATTAATTTCCAAAGCAGAGTCATTCACACACATAACACATCCGCCCCCATGCCAGAATGCTTAGACAGACATAAAGCCATACAGCAGCCAGCTGTGTGGGGTGGGCACAGCTTGCATTAGCTTATGTTGAAGCTAAGCCTTAATTCTACAAAGCTGAAGATACTGGATGTGCTCACAGGTCTGCTGACTGTCTGCAGATCTCAGAGCAGGCCAGATGATGTCAAGGCAAATCCTCCGCTTCCTGCAGTGCAAATTTCACTGCACGACTCCACTTGTGGCAGAGGTTTCCAGAACCCTGTTTAAATACTCAGTGACCCACACCATACACAAACCTGCCAGTGCCATTGCTACGGTACCAGTGGACCACAGAGCCAGCTTAACCTCCCCTGCTTGGAAGGCTGCCCCTCCTGTTCAGTGCAGTGGGATGGGTGGTCACAGAAGCCTCATGGACAGTAACAAGGAGGAATTCACCTCATTCAAGTGGTGGGTCACAGACAGGCAGGAGAGGAGGGATATCATGGGTACAGAGAGATTTGGCAGGGGGCGTTCATAGTGAAAGAACTAGATGGACCCCCCATGCACTACTTTGCATAGGGCCTTGTGAATCCTAAAGACCAGACCTTTTCAAACACAGAGTCAGTGTTCAGCCTACAGACACCCCCATACTTGGATTTGCCTTTAAGCATGTGTCATTGGTTCAGGCTGCCTTGTTCCAGCTCTCAAGCATGGAACAAGCACCTCAGCTACTCTCTGACCTGAGCTTAATCAGGACTGACTTTGTCCGAAGCACATTCACGTTTGAGCTGAAAGCCCAGCATCACAACAGATCATTCAAAAGGTTATTCCATAGGAGATTATACCAGGTGATGTTTTCCAAGCCTGCCACATCCCAAAAAGGCCAGATTACATAACCCTGGGGCTGGGCCTTCCATCGGGTCACATTTACTGTAACCAAGAGGCTGCGATTCCACAAGCAGAGGGTGTTCCACGTTGTGGCGTACATTGCGCACAAGGGAAAGGCACAGCATTATTTTATTTTGGAAGCATCCCCAATCCTTCCCAAGGTGCTGCACCTGACCACTGAAGAGAGAGAATTCCTCTAGCCGCTTTCCCTGCCAATGCAAGATTAGTCCCTACAGCACATTTACTGATTGTCTGTCTAATCTAGCTTCAAAAACGTGCCAAGCAATGTAGAATCATAGAAGTTATTCTTGGATTCTGTTTTTCAGATTCGGTGCTGGTCAAATTTGTCTCATTAAGGTAAGGACAAAGGAACCAATTCTCTAGAAATCAGCCAGCAGTGTGGAGATCCATTCAGGCCTGTGCCATTAACAGGCTAAGGGGTGTATCCCACATCTTCAAAGACAGAAGACAGAAATTCTTCCAAGATTTCCCTGTAAACCCTTGGACTGCTGTAGATCACACATACCTTATGTACCAATGGATCCCAGAGCAGGTAAGTCTATTTTGCCCTTCTTTAGCACCTTCCATCTGAGGGTAGTAAAGAGCTTTACAAAAGGTTAAGCCTCACAACCCCTCTCCTGGTCACTGAGTATTATTAGCCACGATATACAGCTGGAGAAAGAGTGACTTTCTCCAGTCACAAAGAATGCCCTGCTCCAGGTGACAATGAATTTATGACAGAGTCAAGTACAGAACCCAGATCTCCCACCTCCCAACATTGCACTTTGACAGGTAGATAATGCTTCCTCTCCAGAGACTACTGATCCTTCAGTTACACTGGGACACACACAATGACTTTGAAGGGGTTACTCCAGGTTTGCACTAGTGTAAGTGAGAAAAGAATATGGCCACAGATTATACTGAGCCCTTCCTCTCTCTACAACTCATTAAAGACTGTGGATGGAGGGTACCCGATTCCCTCCTCATTGACACCAGTGTAAATCACTAAAGTCAGTGGAGTTACAACACTGGAAAAAGCGATATAAGCAAGCAGGTGGTGGAAATCAAGTCTTGGGAATCAGTGCTTAGTGAAGGGTTTTCTCTGTGTGAAGAGACAGCATGGAGCCAGCTGTCAGTATCCAGCCTGTTATCGTTCTGTCTGTTGGGAGAGCCAGTCCAAACCCTGACAGTGCCTGCAAAGTGCCCCCCGTGTGCTGCTTCTGTGTCTAATGCAACATCTGGTTCTTTGCAGAGCTCTAATACCTCCATTATCGGCTCCTGCATTCTCTCATCCTGCACCCCCAGGGTTTGGCACCTTCCTTGCAATCTCTTCACTAACATAACAGCGGAGATTGAATTCTCAGAATGAGCCAGTGGATAAATAGGGGCTTCAACACCCTGCCCGCCCACCCGCCCCTTGCCATCACTGCACTCTGTTTCTTTGCAGACAAGACATTGCGCTGGGCGACAGTGATACTAGTGCTGTGGGGACTGAGTGCCTGGCTATGAAATCACGTGTGATGTGATGGGTGGAAGTAAAAGACTTATTAATATGGAGTCCCCAAGTCTTCAGAATGCAGCTCTTATCTCCTTCACAAGCTCTGGAGTGCTGATAACTTTGCAAGAGATTTCTTTCTCCTTCAACAAATCTATAAATACTTCACCAGGTTTCCCATCCCCCAAATGTGCAGGGGGCATAAATGTCTGTCAAATTATAGCAACGTTAGAGCAGCTCTGAGTAGAAAGGAGAGCTACAAGGTACCAAGTGCAAGGAAGGGGAGGTACTCATTGCCAGTAAAGCCAGCACTTGTGCAATCACAGAAACCAGACCCACAGCTGTGAAAGAGGAGAGGGGAAGCTCTTGCACCTTTCACTGCCCAGTGTCAGTTGGCAACCTGCAGAACCTCTCCTGCTTCTAAGCTCCTTAACAATAGATGCATAAACACAGGCAACCTGTCCCTCCAAAGTGGCAAAGATTTAAATCAACAGTTAGCATGTTTGGAAGAAGCACCACAAATGAGATTAACTCATGTGCCTCACTGGGGCTTGGTTGGGACCCTATCATATCAGATTGATGGTCCCTTGAGCTGACCTTGGAATTCCCACTGGATCATCATCTGCCTCTCTCTTATTGACACATCCTTCCATTGCTGCATGCAGTATCCTAATAGGAGCAACTGTCTGGTTTTATTACATTCTGGTGCTAATGCCAAGCACAGGATGGCCATGATTGACATGAATACACTGCAGGGGACAAATATACTCCATTTGTAAAGGGACTCCAAAGAAATGAAGCATTAAGCATTAACTAGGGTCAAGGTCAGAAAAGGGCCACTAGAATGGCACCTTGTTAGTGCCTGGCACGCACCTGCTCCCTCCTAAACGTTCTCAACATCCTAACCACTTGGTCTGCTGACCAAAAAAACAACAATACATTTTAGTGCTGTCAGCACTGCAGAGCCCATACATCTGTGCAGAGCAAAGCTGCATTCTATTCTGCCTCATGCATCACCAGCAAAATTGGCCACCTAAATGAGGATTCCAGAATATTTCCTACTGCCTGTCATAGACGAGGCAGAGAAAAGGCAGCTTTGATTTGGAGGCACTAGGATGAGCTTTCAATATTGCTAGCTAGGAAAATCTTGTTCTGACTTACAAGCTAAGCCATTTAATAGAGAAAGGGAATGAGACGTGCTTAGACACTATGACAGGTTTCAGAGTAACAGCCGTGTTAGTCTGTATTCGCAAAAAGAAAAGGAGGACTTGTGGCACCTTAGAGACTAACCAATTTACTTGAGCATGAGCTTTCGTGAGCTACAGCTCACTTCATTGGATGCATACTGTGGAAATTGCAGAAGACATTATATACACAGACACCATGAAACAATACCTCCTCCCACCCCACTCTCCTGCTGGTTATAGCTTATCTAAAGTGATCATCAAGTTGGGCCATTTCCAGCACAAATCCAGGTTTTCTCACCCTCCGCCCCCCCACAGACAAACTCACTCTCTTGCTGGTAATAGCCCATCCAAAGTGACCACTGTCTTCACAATGTGTATGATAATCAAGGTGGGCCATTTCCTGCAGAAATCCAGGTTCTCTCACCCCCTCACCCCCCTCCAAAAACCACACACACAAACTCACTCTCCTGCTGGTAATAGCCTATCCAAAGTGACCACTCTCCTTATGGTGATGAACATGAATGCCTAGAGAGAGGAACTGAGATGTCATTACATAAAACATCTCTTAAAATGGCTTAAAGCAGAGTCGACTCTACTGACAGACGCTCAGTAGCCTTGCTATATCCCAGTATCACGAGGGGCGTGGCAGAGAAGATAACCTGCACCAAAAAGGTGATAATATTACAGATCAGGAAAGAGATTTTCACAGGCACAAAGGACAGTTTGGCACTGAAAAGCAATGGGAGTTGGGCATCTGACTCCCCTTTCCATCTTTGAAAATCTTCTCCATAGTCTCATGTTGTATAAAAGCTGCACCCTTCCTACTGTACAATCACACAAGGGACCAGACTGGAACATGGTTATACAGGCCCTCTGTGCAGCCATCATTCATTTAGCTCTGTGGGTTGAATCTCAAGTTCCAACAAGCCAGTTCCCGGAGTTACCTTTCACTTACGCTCATCTGTGGGAAGAGATATGCACGGAAATGGGTTCTTTGATGTTCTCAAAGGAGGAAAAGGATTTGGCACCTTTATTTCTGAGTGACATTCATCTGCAAGTAAAATGATTTAACAGCTTGTTAGAGTGCCAATTAGAACCAACAATGATTTGATTGACCTGTAACTGCCTTGGCACTAACATGTCTTTAAAAATGAGAGAGAGAGAGAGAAATGCATGATGTGGGAAAGAGGAGAGCTCTGATATGATGGTCCCAAGAGCAGTCTGAGTAATTCTGTGGCTTAGCTAATAAGTTACTGATAAGAAACAAACACAAATGTCAGTAGTTTCAAACTAAAATGATGCTGATCTCCAGAAAGACAGCATTCTGGTTTCTGTATTCTGAAAGCATTCTGATGCGATATTATTTACTTTATTGCACCACATACTATTGTATAATGCAAAACTATTTTAAAAGAATGTTATTAAGGTTGCAAAATCAAGCACTCAAATGACAGGAAATGCCCAAATTAAGATTGCCTGTACAACCTTAACTCAACCCCCCTGTATATACGCATTGTGATATAGTAATTACAAGAGCATATGCTATTTTTCCCACATGACTCCTGCCTCACTCAGTGCACAGGATCAATCCACTATAGGAATGAATGATGACTGTGTAATGAAATAAGAGTACTTGTGGCACCTTAGAGACTAACAAATTTATTTGAGCATAAGCTTTCGTGAGCTACAGCTCACTTTATTTGAGCATAAGCTTTTGTGAGCTACAGCTCACTTCATTGGAGAAGTGAGCTGTAGCTCACGAAAGCTTATGCTCAAATAAATTTGTTAGTCTCTAAGGTGCCACAAGTCCTCCTGTTCTTTTTGTGGATACAGATTAACACCGCTGCTACTCTGAAACCTGTGTAATGAAGGAGACTGTTGTCAGTAAGACCCGTGCCCCATTTGCTGCAGAAGTTGGAAGGTGTGTGATGAATTAGGCAGGAGACTGCAGGAAGAGAAAGGATGGTCTCACCATTAAGCAGCAGAATGCTGCTCTGAAATGCTAGCATTTCCTATTTAAGGCTTGAATTTGCAGCCTCCGTAACATTCTTTCAACATACATTGGTGTTTTGTTGTTGTATAATATACATAATCACGGCAGTATTCTATGGCTCCACCTGAGGTACTCATACCCCTGGGGGTATACAGAGGTCTTCCAGGGGGTACATCAACTCATCTAGATATTTGTCTAGTTTTACAACCAGCGAAGTCAGTACAAACTAAAATTTCGTACAATGACTTGTTTATACTGCCCTATATACTATACACTGAAATGTAAGTACAATATATATATTACATTGCAGTTGATTTATTTTATAATTATATGGTACAAATGAGAAAGTAAGCAATTTTTCAGTAATAGTGTGTGTAGTAATAGCATAGTATAATAATAGTGAAGCCTTTTAAATTACTTAAATACTTTTGTATTTTTAGGTCTGGTTTTGTAAGCAAGTAGTTTTTATGTGAGGTGAAACTTAGAGGTATGCAAGACAAATCAGACTCTTAAAGGTGGTAAAGTACTCTGGAAGGGTTGAGAGCCACTGTTCTATGGTAATAGTCCAAATCTTGCTCTATCATTATGGTAATAAGCTGCAGCGTTTGATTCATAGAGGCACTACTTTCTTTAAATGGTGCTTGTTCTAGTACCTGAACACTCCTCATAAACAAATGCACTTATCACCACAACACCCTTTTAAAGCAGGGAGCTACTATCCCATTTTATAGATGGAGAACTAAGGCACAGACAAATTAAGTGATTTGTACAAGGGCACACACAGAGTCAGAGGCAGGAGTAGAACCCCTGAATCTAGACTAGCTAACTATAAGACTGGGCTTCCTCTCTTGGAATCTGAGCCAAAACTCCCTGAAGTCAGGAAGAGCCTTTCCAATTACTTCAACAGGATTTGGATTAGGCCCTTGTGTGACAGATGTTGCAACCCCATGCAATATCTCTGGGACCATGCTGCTTTAAGTGTATAATGTACCACTGGGGGACAGGGATTGTTATCACAGCTCCTCCACGAATAACAAAAAGTGGGGGGATGATACAGGTGAATCAGTTAGGTTATAAACACCTCCAGAAGGGTATCGTTTCCTTGGGTGGGGGTGTTGCATAGTTTGGTTCAACTGGGTTTTCCAGAGACCAACAGACAAAGAAAGGGCTTTTGATATAAAAAGGCCAGGTTTAAACTGATGCAGGGCCTGCTTTCCGATCCAGCAAACAGGGCCTTCTGTCCAAGGGGGCGGAGCAGAACCATTGCAGAAGTGTTGGAAAGATTTTGGATTACTAGGGCCCCATAAGACTCATGGGTGACTCCTGGTATGTGTTTAAATCCATTTATTGTTTTTATATGTTTTCTCTGTAATGCTTTTACCTGAAGAATGTGCTTGCTAGGAAAGAGCTGGGTGGTAACTTGTGCCTGTTGGTAAAAACAGTATCATTCTCAAAGAGAAAGCAACACACAGGGCTGGCCTTTAAGCAGACTGGGGCTTGCTGGGGATATTTCAATGGATGGCAGGGAGCTGTGTGGCCTTAAAAATCCCCCATCAGAAGGGAGTGGGTCAAGAGTCCCTGTCCAGAGACCAGTGACAGCAGAAATCTGAGATATGACTGGGCACTCCTGGGCTAGATAGGGGGAGGAGGTGGAATACAGATGCAGTTTCCCTGAAGCACCCTGAACAATTCCTACTAAATGCCCTAGAGCAGTGCTTCTCAAGCTATCTGATGTGGGGGACTGGCAATTTTTTTTTCCAATGTGCGCACAGACCGGCATCCGATGGCTCTAGGACCGGCACCGATCCGCGGACCACCACTTTGAGTAGCACTGCCCTAGAGTACTACTCCCATGGAATTCAATGGGAAGTTTTGCGTAAGTAAGGATGGCAGGACGGGGGTCAGTGAAACCATTTCACAATTAGCAATGTAGAACCAGTTTTAACCCAAGGATAATCAGTTTGAAAATAAGAAAGGAGACTCCAGTGTTTGAACCACCTGTGTTTAACCTGTCCATTTTTACTGACAGACAAAACTTTTTCTACCTCTCACTTTAAACAGAAGTCTCACCCAATTTGCTTTCTGAGAGACATTGAAACAATGTGCAGCTTCCATTCCACTTCACTAAGAGTAGCAAGCAATTCACAGGATCAGAGTTCACTATGGTGGGTGGTCTCAGAACCTGGGCAGGAATAAAATGATGCAGAGAGGTAGCACTCAGAGCCATTTTACAGCAGCAGGTAATGAGCATACCATTGCTGATTCAGAACAGGGATGACAATAACTGCCTGATGAACTGACACAGGCAGTGGGTATCGCTGTACATGTTGCAAATGGTTTTTCATCTTAGCAAAACAATTAGTAAAAAGATAAGCAGGGAAAGATCCACTAGTGGATAAGCACAGATCCACTAGTGCCCCATAGAGTCCTTCACAAATCAGTAAGTCTATTCAAACCCAATCATGGGCCTTGTGTTTCTCATCCCCTAGTTGGGCCCAGACAACCAGGTTTAGTGTGTACTACTGGGAGCAGTTCTATTGATTCCACAGTAGAAAGAACTACGCCTGATAGTATCTGGGGGATTGGGCCCACATTCAGGAATGAAAACAACTGTGTTCCTTAAGAGTTCCTGATGCTCGTACATTTCACCTGACATTTTTTGCGGCTCAGTTCACTCTAAAAAGCAGCATGCTACACCCACTTTGCAAGCAGTTCCTGATCACAGAGAGAGCAGATATCCCCAATATCCTTTACTTGAACACAAATAAAAACCTGTCGTTTGCCTATTATTTTATCTTAAATGAATTGTACTGGATCAATGTTTCCTCCAAGTTAGAAATTATGAATCTATTTATCTAGCCACTGAAAAAGCTTTCAAAGTTTCACATAAATCTTGATTTAGGAAACATACATTGAATCTGCACTGATGTGCAATCAACCATGAATGCAAATAAACTCTGGTAACTAATACATAGGTATGCTTCACAGTGTAACAGCAATTTCTAATAGAAAGTGTATTGGTTAAATCACTTTTTAAGTGCTTCTAGAATTAGCCCATTCACTAGTCACCATACTTAGGGCATTGGAGTTGATTTTGGTAGAGGTCATTCAGTTTCTTTCCCTCTTGCAAAGGACTAGAAGCTGGGATCAATGGAACATTAATCCGTATTAACTCATTTTACTGTTGGAGGAGTCATAGATTTGCCATTGAATTAACCATATTAGGTGTAAAACGGATTCTTTAATGACAATCTATGATGAAAGCATCTGTTGTGCCACTGCGACAGGAACTGCCCTCATGCCATTTTAAATCAGGAGTACCTCCAGTGAAGCAAGTGGAATTACACCAACGTAAGTCAGGTCAGAATCAGGCCCAATAGTAGTGACTCGACATACTGAGGCATCCAGCCCACAGGTTCACATCCCCAGCTGTCTAATGCAACAGCAATGAGTTTCCAGATCTCTGTCTTGTAGGTGCAAGAGCTACTCTCAACAGTGAAACTGATCATCCCACAGAGGCAGGAAACAAGATCTGGGGCCTGATTCTCCATTGCCCTAGAACTTGTGTAGTCATTACAAAATATCAGAGGGGTCGCCGTGTTAGTCTGTATCCACAAAAACAATGAGGAATCCGGTGGCACCTTAAAGGCTAACAGATTTATTTGGGCATAAGCTTTCGTGGGTAAAAAAACCCCATGGGTTGAACCCAAATAAATCTGTTAGTCTTTAACTCCTCCTTGTCATTACAAAGTGTTCCCCTAGCACTTTGGAGACAATGCAGTTACAAGGCAACAGAGAATACTGTCCTAACAGCATGGAATCTGTACCTGCCTTTGATTAGGAGCAGTCAGTATTGCACTGAGTAATTTGCAATGGAGGAAGTAAAGTCCTTTGGCTGAAGGATACCTAGCCCTTGGAAGCATTTTGATAATACCTGCTATTTGTTGCAATCTGCTGCATTTCAGAGGCCAAAAATATTGTCATCCATAAAAGGGAGAACTAATTTGCCCCCAAGAAGGATGCTTCAGCACCAAAATCAGGGAAAATTTGCCCCTTCAGTTCAAACACTGAATCATAGAATCATAGAATCATAGAATATCAGGGTTGGAAGGGACCTCAGGAGGTCATCTAGTCCAAGCCCCTGCTCAAAGCAGGACCGATCCCCAATTAAATCATCCCAGCCAAGGCTTTGTCAAGCCTGACCTTAAAAACCCCTAAGGAAAGAGATTCCACCACCTCCCTAGTTAACGCATTCCAGTGTTTCACCACCCTCATAGCGAAAAAGTTTTTCCTAATATCCAACCTAAATCTCCCACACTGCAACTTGAGACCATTACTCCTTGTTCTGTCATCTGCTACCACTGAGAACAGTCTAGATCCATCCTCTTTGGAACCCCCTTTCAGGTAGTTGAAAGCAGCTATCAAATCCCCCCTCATTCTTCTCTTCCGTAGACTAAACATCCCCAGTTCCCTCAGCCTCTCCTCATAAGTCATGTGCTCCAACCCCCTAATCATTTTTGTTGCCCTCCACTGGACTCTTTCCAATTTTTCCACATCCTTCTTGTTGTGTGGGGCCCAAAACTGGACACAGTACTCCAGATGAGGCCTCACCAGTGTCAAATAGAGGGGAATGATCACGTCCCTTGATCTGCTGGCAATATTCCTACTTATACAGTCCAAAATGCCGTTAGCCTTCTTGGCAACAAGGGCACACTGTTGACTCATATCCAGCTTCTTGTCCACTGTAACCCCTAGGTCCTTTTCTGTAGAACTGCTGCTTAGGCACACAGTCCCTAGTCTGCAGCAGTGATTGGGATTCTTCCATCCTAAGTGCAGGACTCTGCACTTGTCCTTGATGAACCTCATCAGATTTCTTTTAGCCCAATCCTCCCATTTGTCTAGGTCCCTCTGTATCCTATCCCTACACTCCGGCGTATCTACCTCTCTTCCCAGTTTAGTGTCATCTGCAAACTTGCTGAGCCACGGTCAGTATTCTCAGGGAAGTCTACACAGTTTCTTTTAGTGGCAGTCATCTTCATAGGGATATTCTCAAGGGACCTAGAAGCAGGGAAAGGGAGAAAACAGTGGGGGAAGATAGAATACAGTATCGTCTCCCCTTCTCTTCATCCCCTTCACTAACATCCATTGTACAACCAATGCTGCTGTCCCATCTGTGGCAGGCCCAGTATGGACTGTGGGGAGAAAGCGTATATTGTGTGCCAGGCTACTAGCATAAGGTTAGAAGGGAACACAAAGCAGCAGCTGATCATCTTAACTGGAATTTAAAACCAAGAGTGCCTTGCACCTGAGGACAATATCCAGCCAGCGCTATCATCTCTGCACAAACACAAGGCTACATCAGGCAAGGACTTAATTATTAATACTAACAAACCACACACATGCATGTGACTAAGAGACCTACTGCATGTTACAGACTTGGCCTGATCATTTGGTCTGGGTGTGTCTAACTTGCCTGCATGTTTTATTCCTGTGTGTGATACTGTGAATGGCCATATATTGCAGCACCTCAGAAATAAAAACTTACCTCATAATGTGTTGCTCTATTTTAAGCAGCCAGTGTTGGCTAATTTAGCAATTCTAACCAAATAGGAACATCTCACCTTGTATGAGAGGCACATTGGCTACTATTACAAACATCTCTGTACTGGAGTTTGACAGTCTGGTTCTATGCTGAAAAATTAGCCCTAAAGAAAGAAGGGGAGAATGAATTCACAGTATGAGTGAAACGTGCAAATTCTAGGCTACTTTTGGATGGAGTCCGCTCAGATGGCGAATGCACTAAGAACCAAACAAACCCTTTAAGATGCTATATGCAAGAGAACAGTTCTCTAGAATAACCTAAGAGGACACAGAGGTTTGGTTCGGTTTTACATCCAGGCAGAGGCAGATAAGACAAAGATCTGTAGACAAGGCCACATAATTATTGTTTTTCAAGCCGACCCCTCATATTCTACTGTGTTGTGAGACATCTTTTTAAACCCTTTTCAATCAGTGCATGAAGGACATTATACATGCAAGGACTAAATATGATGATGTGACTATTGGAAACCCTTACATGCTAGGTCAGCAGTGCATTTGGGACTTCAATGCATGGATTTAATTGACAGTGCAGTCTTTCAGATTAAAAAAAAACCCTATTATTGTGTGTTAATTCAAGAAATATAAATTAATCGGATCACTGGCAGGTGTGGACCCTTTAAATATGTGAACTGATTTTTAAATCTCTAAAACATAGTTTCAGGAGCTTTTTATTGGTAAGAAATCAACACTTCGCCTCCCCTGTAACTATCTCCCTGACCCCATCCTAGGAGATAATGCTGGGCTGGACAATTTGCAGTGTGCATTTTGTGATATGTATTTGTATGGAGAGCTTCCACTGAATTTTTATGTAGTGTATAAGCCTGTTGTAATTAAAATCGAAGCAATAAACCTTGGACATTGCTTGCACTATGTACTTCCTTACTGACTGCAGTACTTTACATATTGCACCGAGGAACACTTGCCTGTACAGTAGCCATCCGTTCACCCCAAAATACCCAAATACTGTGACAGAGAGCATTAAAGAAATTGGATCTACTGCTTACAAGTTAATTCTCTCATTAACCCACAATGAAAGATTGCCACTTAAGTGAAAGTGAGAACAGTTTTGTAGCAAAACTAGGCTGGCTAACCCCATTCAAATTAGTTCCACAAACAGGATCTATATATGCAACAAAAAAAAGTCTTAACCATTCTTTGAAGGACTAGGATTCTGCTTAATGAATGGCCCTATCCCTTGTACATACAAATGCCTGGCAAGTAGTGCTGCAGTAAGTAGCCCTATGGAGCAGCAGCAACATCCTTACTCCACTCTTGGAGGGTGGGAGAATAACGATCTAGGGATCAACAGCAAACAGCGAAGCTAGAACATGAACAAAACAGACCCTAGGGGTGGAAGTGGAGAGGCAGGAGCAGTTTAACATGCTACAGGCACCAACTAACCACAGCTGTGTAACGGATGGAGGGCAGGTTCCCAGTTACGCTGGACTGTGGAGTGGCCCTTAACGCAGGTGGAAGCTGATGATACATTTGACAATATAGTCAAAAATAAGATGGAGGGAGGGGAAAGTTTTGCTTAAACTCCGCGGAGTAGGAGAGCGGGTTTACATTGGGGCTGCTCAGCAACAACTGTGTCCTCTAGCTCCAGCGACAGGGAAACTAACCAGAAAAGTTCCCTCCGCGCGGGGGCTCTTGGCTGGGAGGGGCACAGCAGGCTGTGGGGGAGAGGGGGGGTTCTGGACTGGCAGGAGGCAACGCGCGGGGGGGGGGGGGGGCTGCACGGCTGGTGGAGGGGCTCTGGGCTGGAGGGGTCTCAGTACCTGAAGTCGCTGTAGGGGTGGATGATCCAGAACCCGGCGGACTTGACCCGCTGCTGCTCCCGCTCCACCGCCTTCTGGCTGCCGAACATCCTCAGCGAGAACTTGTTGACCCCCGGCTGGAGCATGGCCCCGAACTGGCGCTGCATGAAGCCTGCCTGGCCCAGCCGCAGCTCCTCGTCCGGGGTGATCTGGTCGCCCCCTGCCCCGCCTTCCACTTTGATGGAGGCGGAGGCGGGCAGGGCCTGCGGCTCCGGCGGGGGGGACCGGGCGGGGGCCGGCGGGAGCTCGGGCTCCCCCCCGCCCGGGGGGCTCCGCTCCTCGCCGGGGGAGGCCGCCTCCCCCTCGCCCCCGATGAGCCGCCTGCCCTCGGCCGCGTCGTGCAGGTGCCGGCTGGCCAGCGAGGACAGGCTGCCGCGGAAGCGCCGGCAGTCCCCGTTGGTGCTGCTCTTGGCGCCCGGCTCCGGGCCGGCGTCTCCCCGGGTGCCCCCAGCCGCGGGCAGCGGCTTGAGGCGGATGCTCCGCTTGCGGGTGTCCTTGTCGCCGTCTCCCTCCTCATCCATGATCGACGCCTTGGCCCCGCCGGGCTGGGGCAGGCTGTAGAACCGCTTGCGCATGGCGGGGGGCAGCTTATCCATGGCGGCTGCTCCGCCCCGGGGCCCCGGCCTCCCGCACCCCAGCTCACCGGGCAGGGGGGGCCGGTGGCAGGCGTGTCATCTCCTCGCCGGAGCGTGCCAGCCACTGGCTCTGCATCAGGCTCAGCTCCGCGTCCGCAACAGGGGACGGCAGCCCCGTCCCGCTTCAGCTCCTTGCTGCCTGCTCCCCGCGGGGCGGGGTCACTGCAATCCCGGGCCGCCCGGAGCCCCGCCGCCGGGCAAGTCTAGGTCAGAGCCGCACTCCGGGCTTGCCCCGCTGCGGCAGCAGCCGTGGCCATGCCGCCTGCGAACGGGCTGCGGCTCCGGCACAGCGCACATCTCCCAGGGGTAGCCGCCACCCACCCCGGGGAGCCTCCGCTCCTCACCCCCCAGCCACTAAGACACAATTAACCGCAACTTGCAGCATCCCCGGCTTGCTGACATCACTGCCCTCCTCATCCCTCCTGCAGCTGCTGGGGCTGGGAATATTCATGAGGCTATCTAATTCAATTGGGTTGCCATAGGAGCAACTACTGCAAACAGGCTCTGCCTACCTGAGCCATCACCCCGGTTTCTTAAAAGGGCAACGTCTGGCTGGGCAGCGGGCGTGTAGCTAGATGGACACTGGAATATTTCTGAGCGCAGCCTGCAATGTCCATTCGGATTGGGCACTACAGCGCTGCTCCTGGTCCGGGATACCAGGGTCCTCTTAGCTCATTGAGAAGGCTTATTGTACAGTTTAGTTTCAGAGGAAACTACTGGGGGGTAGTGAATTACAAATATTAAAAAGAGCAACCCAGGTTCATTTCCCCTCGTTCTTGGAGTTGTGGCTGTGTCATTGCAGTGTTGCTCCCTAAAACACTGTGGCTTTGGTGAAAGGGGAAAAATGTAAAGCTAAAGCGAGACCAGTTCACCTTGAAAAGCTCGCGTGCTGGACACATGCTAGCTGCATGCAAAGCAGAGGGTCTGAGGGATGCCCGGCGTTTCGATCGTAGGCTGGGCTGGAAGGAAGCCTATCTTTCTCTTTACACGCCGGCAAGCCATGGACTGGTTTCAGGCTTCCCTTTGTCTTGCGTTCCCCTCAGTCCTGTAAACATTACTGTCTCCCCCGCGGGGTTGGATCTGTAGCGGTCATGAATCCAAGCTATATTTCGAAGAGCACCCCCGAACCAGGCAGGCTGGGTTTGATGTCGGGAGGGGGTGGAAAGCCTGGGCTTTCCCTGGGACATGGGGAAACCACTTGGCAGGGGGCAGCTGACTCTGCGACTCACCCCAGACTCACCGCGTCTCCCAGGAGACAGGTGCTGAAACTGACAGTTGGACCTGGAGAGCCTCTCTCCCTGCACAGCCCTGCACTGAACCTCCCTGAAGGGATGCCGAAGCCATGGGGTCAGGACACAGCCAGGCGTATTCCTAGGGAGGGGGATTTGGTCATGTGCGCTAATGGATGGAAGATATTCGGGGTGGCTGTTTTTCACACCAGCTTTTCTAAACTGGTAGATTTGCGAACTGCCCCTGGTGCCCTGTCTTTGCAGCCCAACGATTTACCGCAGGGATGAATTTGGCCCTGTGCGCTAATGGATGGAGGATAGTATTCTCTATTGTACATGGGGGTCTAAGTCCTCCGCCCTCTTTATTTCCTTTCCTTTTGTATTTATTTAAAATAAAACTAAATCGGGAAAAGGCCACGCCCGTGCAAGCTGTGCTGGACTAGCCGGCAGCCTGCACCCTGGTGATAACTGGCAGAGAAGGAGGGAATCCCCCCGCCTCCCCTGAGAAGAGCTGTACAGCTGCTCGCAACCAGATTTCCCAGCAGGCTGCTGCCAGTCACTGGCGGCGTGTTCCGCTCTCCAGCGCGCTAGGGCGGCGGGATGTGTCAGTCACCGGAGTTCTGACTTCGAGGAAATGCAGCCAGCGGCGGAGTGACTTCACCGTGCACACTCACAGCATATGCCGCCTCGGCCTGAGCAGCCCCCTCGCTCGGCAGTGCTTTCGCCTAGCATCTCCCCCCACCCCCGCAGCCTGGGGCAGGACCTACACCGACTGACCCCTGTGAAATACTCCAACAACTGGCTGGGGAGATTGTGAGCTTTCCTTGAGCAAGGCGGGCGCGGGAGGGGATCTCAATTTTGAAATGTTTCTGTGGATTAGAAAACTCAAACCTCTGGCAGGATTACAGACCTGCCTTCCCCGCACCCTGTATTCTCGACATGCCACAGGTATTACAGAAAAATATGTAGGAATATTTTAAGAGAGTTCTTAAAACATCCCTGCCCCTGTAAAGCATGCGGCTGGGATTCAGCACAGCGCTTACCTTTAGGCACATGCTTCCAGCAACTCCTTGTTGGGCCCAGTCCTTCAGCTCATGCTTAAGTACCATTAACTTCAGTGGGTTTGATGCATGTGCTTAACATTAAGCAGGTGCATAAGTACTTTGCTGAATCTGGCCTCTGTTACCATGAACCAGTTTTTCAAAAACGTGTAAATCAGTCTGCCACTGTGGGTGCTAAGGTTTTTGGGAAATTTTTCTCCATGAGTCCTAAGTCCCAGGCTCAGAGGGAGCATTAAAACCTCTAAAAATGTCTTTAAATGGCTCTTTTATACCTTGAGAATTTCGAAGTCATGATCATTTTATTTGAGGACATTACAGGACTGGAAATAAGTGTGAAGGCCTGGGAATCAACTCTGAGAGCACCAAGCTATTATTATGGCCATTATTGGTATTATGTATTATGGTAGCATCTACCCTATGAGTAAATGGACTTCATAATAATATTTTTATGTGCAGAAAAGCTGCTACTGCTGTAGTACTGAACCTAACTCCTCCTGGGCTCCAAGTACATGTCATTGCTGTGGGGAGGGGAGGGAGGAAACTTTTGTTTTGCAAGTTGATTGCTTTTTTAAATGGTGTCTGTTTGGAGCTCCCCAGGGCATTGGAATAAGTCCCAGGGAGATGGCTTTAGTGGACAGAGTGCAGGGGAGGCAGTAAAAGTGGCAGATTATTTATCATATGGTTCTGCAAATGATCACAGAGATACTGCATGAACATATGTGGTGTGTGTATACACGCATACATATGACATAATTTAAAGATTGCAGTACAGGCAGGGGTCCTGGAACAATTTTTACAGTGGGGGTGCTGAGAGCCATTGAACCAAACTGTAAAAGCTGTATATGATTGAAACCACTTTAACCCTTAGTTCCAGCACCTATGAATACAGCAACAGATAAATGCAAGCATCATGTGGATAGTGAGCTCAGGACTCATGAAAGGTAGCAGACAGAGTCATGGAAACTGAAGTCCTCTATAAACTGTGGGAGAGGTACAATTGGCAGCTGCAGGGGAAGCTTCCTCCAAACTGCTCTGGTGGGACCATCTCTATGGTGATAGGTTAGTTCATAATCCATCACCCATTCGGTCCTTGTCCTCACTGCTGAGACTGCCAGAAAAAGAGCTAATAAGCTTATCATGTAGACACCTGTCCATGAGAAACTGGAGTGAGAGCTTTCCTACCCCCATATTGCTAACCTACTATTACATTTTAAAGCCCATAAAACAAACATTTAACACACTGAGACAAGGAGATTCCATCTCAGGGTTTTGGTGACAAACCATTGGCTCTCCACTCTTGCGGTTTATGGTGTCACTAGAAGCTAATAAAGAAATAGTCCTCTGAAACACACTGAGATCCTTTAAGAGCACCCCAATTAAATACATGGATATGATGTCACAAGATTGATTAAATTCAGCCAATGGCTTGTAACTCTCACTCCACACCTCCTGCCCACAGCTAGTGAGGTGGCAGTTGAGGGTGCTGGAGCAGGAGGAGAGGACATGAAGAGGACGGTACTGGAGCATATGGCAAGGTCCTCTCCAGAGGTGAAGGAGAGAGTGTTCTGCAGTGGATTCAAGATCTACACTAGAGGTTAAAAAGAGGTTTTTGGAACCATTGAGTCATTCCAGAGGGGAGGGCAAGGATCTTTGCCATCCTGAAAGTGAAGGTGAAAGAAGCAAGAAGGCCTTTCTATTACTCAGGAATGGGGGTGGGTGAGACAGCATCCAGAATCCACCAAGGGGAGCTTGGGGAGATGAGGTAGGCCAGAGCAACAATGGTTTCAGGAGGAGAGAGGATGGCAGCAGAAATTATGACTTGGGGGAAGAGGAGGGAAGGGGAGGTTGGCAGAGGTGTCAAGGGGGAAGGAGCTGTAGGGCCAAATTCGGCTCTCACTTACACCAGTGCTAATCTAGACTAATCCCATTAACTTCACCTATGTAACCAAGTAAAAAACTATGTGCCTCTATCCAAGATACGCATGTCCATGAGGTATGATGGAGATGTCCTCATTACTCATAAACAGTTTCATTACTGGAGGGTAACGAGGGCACCTCTGTTGCATGATCAGTCATGCCTATATCTATGGAAATAGGACACAATGTGCAGAAAACAACCCCCTGACGTTCTGAGGGTGTTTGGATTTGCCGTGTACATTAGTATTCTCACCACAGCAATTTGCTAAAATTCACCACTTGAGACATAATGACCAGCAACAGCATTCACTCCCCCATTACTTTTCGACTAGGGGGGCAGGTGCGTCAGGGACTGGTAACAAAATATACAGGTATGACCTAAGATGGACAAAGCAGCCAGGAAATCTCTCTTTCTTTGTATACAAGAGCTACTCCTCTTTTCTTGCCACCTATCTTAAAGATATATAGAGAATCGATTGAGTTAATAAGTAACAAGAGACCCTGGTTGAGATAGAGCCTGCTAGAGGTTTTAAATATGTCATTAATTGGAGTTTGCATCTAAATCCCCTAGACAGTTTTGAAAATCGTTACCTAAGCTTTACTGATGAGTTTCCTAATATTTATAGTGAAGCACTGCCATTAAATTTGTACCTAGAACTTAAATTCAATACAACTTGCATTTTAAACACATATTCCATCCAACTCACATTGCAAGTGAGGTCTGAGGACCAGGATCCTCAAGGTCCACCTCTACCTGGGCCCATCCAGAATATTGGTGAGGCAGCTTGGGGAACTTTGCTCAAGATGGGTCAGTGCTGTGGTTATCTAAGGACTTCTGTCTCAAAGTAGACCCTTTCACCCACACTCAGAGAGTTGTAATTTAACAGAGAATAGGGATCCTGTTTCATGAATCTGTCCCCATCTGTGTATCTTCCTACATGACTTGCACTATATCAGCTCTTACCAGGCAGGGATGGTGTGATGGATTGCCCACATCTGGGGTGCCACCTGATATACTGGGGTACCACTGAGCCTACCAGTTCCACCAGTCTGGGTTCCCTTACACTGGCCTGCTGAGCCAGACCCTCAAGCCTCCTCCAGCACACATACAGGTAGGGCCACACCCAGCTGCAGAAAGACACAGACACTGAGATCAGCTCTGTATCAGAAGACTCAGCTAAGGAATTGCCCACCACTCAAGTGCTCACCCCCTCCGGAAAACCCAAAATTGTATTGTCTTGCACTGTACAGAAAACTGTACAGCACAAGCTCATGAAATTTGCCCCTCCCTCAATGTGGAGGAAGATATGCACAGCTTTTTGCCGCTCAGTTATGAATTGCACAAACTGGTCTAGAGAAAAGAAACACAAGTTTACTAACTACAAAGGATAGATTTTAAATGATTCTAAGGGATAGCAAACAGATCAAAGCAGATTACTGAGCAAATAAAGCAAACATGCAAGCTAAGTTTAATACACTAAAGAAACTGACTACATGTATCAGAGTAGCAGCCGTGTTAGTCTGTATCCGCAAAAAGAAAAGGAGGACTTGTGGCACCTCAGAGACTAACAAATTTATTTGAGCATAAGCTTTCATGAGCTACAGCTCACTTCATCGGATGCATTCTGATGAAGTAAGCTGTAGCTCATGAAAGCTTATGCTCAAATAAATTTGTTAGTCTCTGAGGTTCCACAAGTCCTCCTTTTCTTTTTGTGACTACAAGTAGTAATTTCTCACTCTAAATGTTGTTTGAAGCAGGTTGCAGAGATTCTTGAAGACAAACTGTTCTTGCTTGCAGCTTAGAACTCCAGATATTCCTTTCATAGGCCAGACACCTTCTAGCCTGGGTCCAGTTCTTTCTTCCCCAGATCAGTTTTAGGTGTTTTCAGCAGTCATCTTGGGCAGGGATTCAGTGAAGAACCAACAAAGATTAACTCACTTCCCTGCCTTAAATAGGATTTATGTACGGCGGGAATACTTTGTTTTCCAGTTTGGTCCCCACCCCGTATTAGTGGAAAAATACTAGTAGGCCAAGATGGGGTCCAGTACCAGGTGACATGATCACATGACCTTGCAGTGTCAAAGCAGCATCCCAGGAAGCTTCTCAGAAAGGTGGGAGATTAGCACCTTCAGAGTCCTATTGTTCTCCCAAATGGCCCATTGACTAACCAGCCAGACTGACTGCATTTTGTCTGGTTGGCATTCCCCAGGCACAAACATTTTTGTAATTTATACATAATCCATATTCCTATCTTCAGATAAGAAATGATACTTGCATACAAATAGGATAATCATAGTCATTACATCATAACCTTTCTAATGATACCTCACATGATCCATCTTGCATAAAACATATCATAGTTATACCAAAATCATATTCTAACAATATCTCTATGAAGAATATGGGCTTAGTATCACAGATGGGTCTGTGGGAGTTGTGCCATTGGCTCCCATGGGAGCCGAAGCAGGCTCCAGATTTGGAGTGCTTAAACTCTCTTTTCCCACAGGGCTCACTTAACCCTTTATCCTGCTGAGAAAATGAGTTCAACGGTGGCCTTCTCAACCCTGGTGTTTTAACCACCACCATAGCTGCACAGCTGCAGACCCCAGCACAGACACGAATCACGCCAGTGCAGTTTACTGTCTGTCTAAGGTACTTACATAGGGTCCCCATTGTTGTCATATCTGAGCACTTCACAATCTTTAATGTATTTATCCTCACAGCAGCCCTGTGGAGTAGGGCAGTTCTATTATCCCCATGGCACAGGTGGGGAACTGAGGCACAGGGAAGCTAAAGGACTTGACTGAGGTCACACACGGAGTAAGTGGCAGAGTGGGGATTGGCATCCAAGTCACTGGCTAATGCCTGAACCACTGGGTCATCTTTCCTCATTTACCCTTTATGTGGCTGTATCATTCTGCTAGACCCCACTCATGTATTGCTCTCAATTCTCATTGCCACGCACAAGCCTTCCCTTGCTCCTGAAATCATAGAATCAGAGAATACAGGGTTGGAAGGGACCTCAGGTGATCATCTAGTCCAACCCCCTGTTCAAAGCAGGACCAATCCCCAACTAAATCATCCCAACCAGGGATTTGTCAAGCCTGGCCTTAAAAACCTCTAAGGAAGGAGATTCCACCACCTCCCTAGGTAACACATTCCAGTGCTTCACCACCCTCCTAGTGAAAAAGGTTTTCCTAATATCCAACCTAAACCTCCCACACTGCAACTTGAGACTCCTTGTTCTGTCATCTGCTACCACTGAGAACAGTCTAGATCCACCCTCTTTGGAACCCCCTTTCAGGTAGTTGAAAGCAGCTATCAAATCCCCCCTCATTCTTCTCTTCTGCAGACTAAATAAGCCCAGTTCCCTCAGCCTCTCCTCGTAAGTCATGTGCTCCAACCCCCTAATCATTTTTGTTGCCCTCCACTGGACTCTTTCCAATTTTTCCACATCCTTCTTGTAGTGTGGGGCCCAAAACTGGACACAGTACTCCAGATGAGGCCTCACCAGTGTCAAATAGAGGGGAATGATCACGTCCCTTGATCTGCTGGCAATATTCCTACTTATACAGTCCAAAATGCCGTTAGCCTTCTTGGCAACAAGGGCACACTGTTGACTCATATCCAGCTTCTTGTCCACTGTAACCCCTAGGTCCTTTTCTGTAGAACTGCTGCTTAGGCACACAGTCCCTAGTCTGCAGCAGTGATTGGGATTCTTCCGTCCTAAGTGCAGGACTCTGCACTTGTCCTTGTTGAACCTCATCAGATTTCTTTTGGCCCAATCCTCTAATTTGTCTAGGGCCCTCTGTATCCTATCCCTACCCTCCAGCGTATCTATCACTCCTTCCAGTTTAGTGTCATCTGCAAACTTGCTGAGGGTGCAGTCCACACCATCCTCCTGATAATTAATAAAGATATTGAACAAAACCGGCCCCAGGACTGACCCTTGGGGCACTCTACTTATATCGGCTGCCAACTAGACATGGAGCCATTGATCATTACCTGTTGAGCCCGATGATCTTGCCAGCTTTCTATCCACCTTATAGTCCATTCATCCAGCCCATACTTCTTTAACTTGCTGGCAAGAATACTGTGGGAGACCGTATCAAAGGCTTTGCTAAAGTCAAGGAATAACACGTCCACTGCTTCCCCCTCATCCACAGAGCCAGTTATCTCATCATAGAAGGCAAATAGGTTAGTTAGGCATGACCTGCCCTTGGTGAATCCATGCTTACTGTTCTTGATCACTTTCTTCTCCTCTAAATGCTTCAGAATTGATTCCTTGAGGACCTGCTTCATGATTTTTCCAGGGACTGAGGTCAGGCTGACTGGCCCGTAGTTCCCCGGATCCTCCTTCTTCCCTTTTTTAAAGATGGACACTACATTAGCCTTCTTCCAGTCATCCGGGACTCCCCCGATTGCCATGAGTTTTCAAAGACAATGGCCAATGGCTCTGCAATCACATCCACCAACTCTTTTAGCACCCTCGGATGCAGTGTATCTGGCCTGTCAAGGTTCCTTCCCCACTCTGAACTCTAGGGTACAGATGTGGGGACCTGCATGAAAACCTCCTAAGCTTACTTTTACCAGCTTAGGTTAAAACTTCCCCAAGGTACAAACTATTTTACCTTTTGCTCTTGGACTTATCGCTGCCACCACCAAATGGTCTAACAGGGATATAATTTGGAAAGAGTCCGTTTGGAAATGTCTTCCCCCCCAAAAAATCATCCCAAATGTTACACCCCCTTTCCTGGGGAAGGTTTGATAAAAATCCTCACCAATTTGCATAGGTGACCACAGACCCAAATCCTTGGATCTTAAGAACAATGAAAAAGCACTCAGTTTCTTAAAAGAAGAATTTTAATAGAAGTAAAAGTAAAAAGAATCACCTCTGTAAAATCAGGATGGTAAATACCTTACAGGGTAATTAGATTCAAAACATAGAGAATCCCTCTAGGCAAAACCTTAAGTTACAAAAAGACACAGAAACAGGAATATTCATTCCATTCAGCACAGCTTATTTTCTCAGCCATTTAAAGAAATCAGAATCTAACGCATATCTAGCTAGATTACTTACTAAGTTCTAAGACCTCATTCCTGTTCTGTCCCCGGCAAAAGCATCACACAGACAGAGAGAGAGAGAGAGTTTGTTTCTCCCTCCCCCCAGCTTTTGAAAGTATCTTGTCTCCTCATTGGTCATTTTGGTCAGGTGCCAGCGAGGTTATCCTAGCTTCTTAACCCTTTACAGGTGAAAGGGTTTTTCCTCTGGGCAGGAGGGATTTTAAAGGTGTTTACCCTTCCCTTTATATTTATGACACCACCCCCCAAATCACAGATAGGGTGAAATGCTGGCTGGGATTTCTTCCTGGAGCTCTAGGAAAAAACAGAGTTAATAAGACACATGCACCTCTAAATATACTACTAAGTATATAAAGACTAACAATATTTTCCACATCTCAAGGACGATTTTAACCAGTTGATTCTGGGAAACTTTCACGGGAGAGTGCATCAGCCACTTTTTTAGAAGCTCCTGAGATGTGTTGGATGTCGAAATCAAAATCTTGGAGAGCTAAACTCCACCGAATAAGCTTTTTCTTATTTATCGTGGCGGTATGAAGCCACTGTAGTGCAGCATGGTCGGTTTGCAGGTGGAAACGCTGTCCCCAAACATATGGGCGTAGCTTTTCCAGAGCGTAGACAATGACGTAACATTCTTTTTCACTGACTGACCAGTTGCTTTCCCTCTCAGACAGCTTCTTGCTGAGAAACACTACAGGGTGGAATTCTTGATCCGGTCCTTCCTGCATTAAAACTGCTCCCACACCATGCTCGGACGCATCTGTGGTTACTAGGAATGGTTTGTCAAAGTCTGGGGCCCTTAGTACAGGGTCAGACATGAGTGTTGCTTTAAGCTGGTTAAAGGCCTTATGACACTCTTCGGTCCACTGAACAGCATTTGGCTGTTTCTTTTTGGTTAGGTCTGTCAGTGGGGTGGCGATTTGGCTGTATTGCGGTACAAATCGTCTGTAATATCCGCCCAAGCCTAAGAAGGATTGAACCTGTTTCTTTGACTTGGGGACAGGCCACTTTTGGATAGCATCCACTTTGGCCTGAAGGGGGTTGATAGTTCCTTGACCCACCTGGTATTCAAGGTAAGTCACTCTGTTTAGGCTGATTTGACACTTCTTAGCCTGAACAGTTAGTCCTGCCTCCCTTATGCGCTCAAAGACTTTTTGTAGATGTTCCAGGTGTTCTGCCCAGGAATCCGAAAATATGGCCACATCGTCAAGGTAGGCGACTGCATATTCTCCTAATCCCGCTAGGAGACCGTCTACAAGTCTTGGGAAGGTGGCAGGTGCATTCTGCAGCCCGAAAGGGAGTACATTAAATTCATACAGCCCGACATGAGTGATGAAGGCTGACCTTTCCTTGGCAGATTCATCTAGCGGTACCCGCCAGTACCCCTTGGTTAAGTCCAAGGTAGAGATGAACTGGGCCCATCCCAGTTTCTCTAATAGTTCATCTGTGAGTGGCATTGGATAGTTGTTGGGGTGAATTACAGCATTTAGCTTACGGTAGTCCATGCAGAAACGTATCTCCCCATCTGGTTTGGGAACTAGAACCACTGGAGATGCCCATGCACTGCCAGAGGGGCGGATTACATCCATCTGTAACATATCCAGGATCTCCCGTCCTATAGCAGTTTTAGCTTGAGGAGACACCCGGTAAGGTTGAACTTTAATTGGGCGAGCGTTACCTGTGTTAATGGAGTGGTATGCCCGTTCAGTCAGTGCTGGGGTGGCTGAGAATGTTGGCGCGTAGCTAGTGCACAGCTCCTGGATCTTCTGTCGCTGCATATGCCCAAGGGTCATGGAGAGGTCCACCTCTTCCACACCACCAGCACTTTTCCCTTCTTAATAGACACCTTCAGGCCACTCAGCATCATCTCCTCCCTGGGCTGTAAACTGACAAACCTTTAATTCTCTGGAATAAATGGGCTTTAGAGAATTAATATGGTACACCTTAGGCTTTCGGTTGGAGGTGGGGAATTAACAGCTCTCAGGCGCTCCTGGACCGTGAATGGCCCTTCCCACGACACTTCCATTTTATGGGCCTGGAGTGCCTTTAAGACCATGACCTGGTCCCCTACTTTGAAGGAACGCTCTCTGGCATGTTTATCATACCAGGCTTTTTGCTCTTTTTGAGCATCCTGTAGGTTTTCTTTAGCAAGGGCTAAAGAGGTTCGGAGGGTGTTTTGTAGGTTGGTTACAAAATCCAGAATGTTAGTTCCTGGAGAAGGTGTAAATCCCTCCCATTGCTGCTTCACCAACTGTAATGGCCCCTTAACCTCACGGCCATATACAAGTTCAAATGGTGAAAACCCTCAACTGGGATGTGGTACAGCTCTGTAGGCAAAGAGCAACTGCTGCAACACTAGGTCCCAATCATTGGAGTGCTCATTTACGAATTTACGTATCATGGCCCCCAAAGTTCCATTAAACTTCTCCACCATGCCATTTGTTTGATGGTGGTAAGGAGTGGCAACCAAGTGATTTACCCCATGAGCTTCCCAAAGGCTTTCCATAGTTCCTGCCAGGAAATTAGCTCCTGCATCTGTGAGGATGTCGGAGGGCCAACCTACCCTGGCAAAAATGTCTGCTGGTGCCTGGCACAAACTTTTAGCCCTGGTGTTGCTTAGAGCTACTGCTTTTGGCCATCGGGTGGCAAAATCCATGAAAGTCAGTATGTACTGCTTTCCTCTGGGTGTCTTTTTCGGAAAAGGACCCAGAATATCTACAGCTACTCGCTGAAATGGAACTTCAATGATGGAGAGTGGCTAGAGAGGGGCTTTGACCTGGTCTTGGGGTTTTCCCACTCTTTGGCATACCTCACAAGACTGGACATAGGTAGAAACACCCTTGCCCATTCCCTCCCAGTGGAATGACCTTCCCAAATGGTCTTTGGTCCTGTTCACCCCAGCGTGGCCACTAGGATGATCGTGGGCTAAGCTCAAGAGGTTGGCCCGGTACTTAATTGGAACTACCAACTGTCTCTGAGGATGCCAGTCTTCCTGGTGTCCACCAGAAAGAGTTTCCTTGTATAAAAGTCCTCTTTCCACAACAAACCTGGATCGATTAGAAGAGCTGAGAGGCAGTGGGTTGCTCCGTGCCGCTGTTCAAGCTCTCTGGAGGCTTTCCTCTGCTTCCTGTTCAGTCTGGAACTGTTCCCTTGATGCTGGAGACATCAGTTCCTCATTGGATTGTGGACCTATACTTGGTCCCTCTGGAAGCGATGTAGGGGATGGGGCTGTTTCCGTTGTCTGTGAACCACTCTCCGCTGGTGCACTATGTTGGGGTTCAGGCTCTGGCTGAGCCTCTTGTGTAGGGTTATGGGCTGCTGTTGGTTCAGGTTTGGTGGGGCCCTCTGGTGTTGGGGTTGCAAGTACTGGATTCAGTGCTGGCAATGCGTCTGGTGCTGGTTGTTCTGCCGGTTCTGGTTCTGGGACTGGCTCTGTCTGGGTCTCTGGGACTGGATCCACTACTGCTGTTGCAGACATTGGCCTGGGGTCCGGGTCCATCACCTCTGACCGGCTCCTGGTAGAAGTTTCCGGAACAGAGCTAGGCGTGACGGCAGGTTTAGCCTGGCTGCGGGTGACCATTCCCACCCTCTTGGCTCACTTCACATGATTGACCAAGTCTTCCCCCAACAGCATGGGGATGGGATAATCATCATAGACTGCAAAAGTCCACGTTCCTGACCAGCCCTTGTACTGGACAGGCAACTTGGCTGTAGGCAAATTGAAAGAGTTGGACTTGAAGGGTTTAATCATAACTTGGATCTCTGGGTTGATTAAATTGGGGTCCACTAAGGAAGCATGGATAGCCGACACTTGTGCTCCGGTGTCCCTACATGCGGTGACCTTCTTCCTGCCCACACTCACAGTTTCCCTCCGCTCCAAGGGTATCTGGGAGGTATCTGGGCCTGATGACCTCTGGTGTGATTCCAGTGCAATGAACTGTAATCTGTTGGGGTTCTTGGGGCAGTTGGCCTTTACATGCCCCGGCTTGTTACATTTAAAACACCGTCCAGCTGATGGGTCACTGGGGCGAGGTGGGTTGCTGGAGAACGGTGTGGCAGGATGATAAAGTGTCTGGGGGGTTCCTTGGGGGGTAGTTGGGGCCTTGGGCTGCCCCCGGTAATAGGGGATGGTCTGAGGTTGTCCCTTCTGGTATCCGCTCCAACTGCGACCAGTTTTTTTCTTTTCTGCCACCTCCACTCATTTGGCTCCAATGTCCTCTGCCTCGATTACAGTTTTGGGCTTCCCATCTAGGATGTATCTTTCTATTTCCTCAGGAACACCCTCTAAGAACTGCTCCATTTGCATTAGGAAGGGCAAATCTTCTGGAGATTTAACACTTGCTCCTGATATCCAGGCATCCCAATGTTTCCCAATGTGGTAGGCATGTCAGGTAAATGACATGTCCGGTTTCCACCTTAGGGCTCTGAACCGCCGATGGGAATGCTCGGGTGTTAGCCCCATTCTGACTCTCGCCATGGTTTTAAACAGTACATACTGGTTCATGTGTTCTTTAGGCATTTCAGCCGCCACCTCAGCTAAGGGTCCACTGAGCTGCTGCCTCAGCTCTACCATGTATTGGTTTGTACAGATGCTTTACCCAAGGCAGGCCCTTTTGAAGTTTTCTAAGAAGGCCTCGGTATCATTGCCTGCCTTGTAGGTGGGGAACTTTCTGGGATAGAAAGTGGTACCTGGAGAAGGATTGCTAGGGTTTGTTGGTATATTCTGCTGAGCCTTTGCCTTCTCCATCTCCAGTGCATGCTTCCTCTCTTTTTCCTTCTCCTCCTCCACATGCTTCCTCTCTTTTTCCTTCTCCTCCATTTTCATCCGCATGAGTTCTATCTGTCTTTCATGTTCCTTTTGTTTTTCCTCAGCCTCAAATCTATCTAATTCCAGCTTTTGTTGAACCATGGAGTCTGTCATCCTAACCTCTCTGTTTTTAACTAACTTTACACCCGAGAGTTAGAAAGAAAACAAAACAAAACAAAAAACTTGGCTTGTAAAATTTTGCTGTGCTGTCCGGATACCTATGTTCTCTGATAGTGATCTTCAGCCAACAGAGAAATCCTTAAAAAAAAAAACCCTAACACCTTTGTCTCCAGGCAAATAGGCAGAAAACCCCTCTAGGTCTTCTTCAGGTCTGTGAAGACTGGTGAATATCCCTGCAGGAGGTTAACTACCCTGCCTTTAGGTAGAGAAAACTCCAGCTCACAAAAGACAATTCCCTTTTGTCTCTGCTCTGGCCCCAAAGCAGAGAAGAAGAAGAAACTCTAACTGCTTTCAGTTTAAAACCTGCTTTCCAGCAGCCCAAAGGAAAAAAAATATTTCCTTTTCAAATCTGTGCTTCTTGTTCAAAAAATCTCAAACTGATCTCAAAATGATTTCAAGTTGATCCCACCTCTGCCACCATGTCAAGGTTCCTTCCCCACTATGAACTCTAGGGTACAGATGTGGGGACCTGCATGAAAACCTCCTAAGCTTACTTTTACCTTATGACACGGCCCCATGGACTTGTGCTCATCCAGCTTTTCTAAATAGTCCTGAACCACTTCTTTCTCCACAGAAGGCTGGTCACCTCCTCCCCATACTGTGCTGCCCAGTGCAGTAGTCTGGGAGCTGACCTTGTTCGTGAAGACAGAGGCAAAAAAAAGCATTGAGTACATTAGCTTTTTCCACATCCTCTGTCACTAGGTTGCATCCCCCATTTAGTAAGGGGCCCACAGTTTCCTTGACTTTCTTCTTGTTGCTAACATACCTGAAGAAACCCTTCTTGTTATTCTTAACATCCCTTGCTAGCTGCAACTCCAATTGTGATTTGGCCTTCCTGATTTTACTCCTGCATGCCTGAGCAATGTTTTTATACTCCTCCTTGGTCATTTGTCCAAGTTTCCACTTGTTGTAAGCTTCTTTTTTGTGTTTAAGATCAGCAAGGATTTCACTGTTAAGCCAACCTGGTCTCCTGCCATATTTACTATTCTTTCTACACATTGGGATTTTTTGTTTCTGCAACCTCTATAAGGGTTCTTTAAAATACAACCAGCTCTCCTGGACTCCTTTCCCCCTCATGTTATTCTCCCAGGGGATCCTGCCCTTCCATTCCCTGAGGGAGTCAAAATCTTTGATTAAAAAGAGAAACAGCCAACTTGTTTTAACAAATTGGGCAGATTTCTCACTTGCACTCTCCCAGCTGAAAACGGATCTGAATGTACATTGGTGAGGATCTCTGGGTCACCTGCCTAGTTTTTTGGGGGGCTACACTATGCTTTTTCTGAGTAATTTCCCACCGTTGCAGCTTTATGAGTGGATGCAACAGTAGGATCATTTGTGTAGACAAGGCCACAGGTAGTCACTGGCATTCTAAACTCCTTATCATCCACCATGCAGTGGGCTCAAGTCAACATTGCTCTGCAACTTGTGTAGTCAGTGATGTCAGTATAAAGTGAGTGCAAAACACTGCCCTTCTGATTTATCATCATCATCATTAACGTACCTGAAGGCTCCAGCCAAGATCATTGCCCCATTTTGCTAGGTGCTGCACATATTCCTGCTCCCACATGCTTATAATTTAAATAGAGAAAACAAAGGGGAGAGATGCTATGGAAGAACCGAGAGGTGAAATGACTTGCCCAGGGCCACACAGGAGGTCAGCAGTCGGGTCAGGAAGAGAAACCGGTCTCCTGACTCAGAGTGCAGTGCCCAAGCCACTCGACCATATCATCTCTCTTTGGCATTGGTGTAAATGACTGCATAGGTTGTGAGACAATGGTGAGTTAGGCCCAGCAGGTCTAAACAACATGATGGTAAAAGCACTAGAAGCTGGTGTCCCCTCATGTGCCTGCTACTCTGCACCAGTTGTAGCTATTGGGGGAAACTTTTCAGAAAAAAGAATCCCAGGGCGAAATCCTGGCTCCATTGAAGTCAATGGCAAAACTCCCACTGACTTCAATGAGGCCAGGATTTCACCCCTAGTGTAGCTGAGGCCCCAAGAAATTTCAGGCATGATCTCGCTGCACCTGTTTCTTTTTCTTCAGGCCTGACCAATCCCCTGCACAAATCAGTGACTGGGCCAGGCCAGCCCCAGAATCCTCAAATAGCCCATTATCTTCAATAAGATGAGAGCATTTTGTGCCACCAACATGCCTGTTCCTTGGAAGCAGGTACTGCAGCCGTAAGCAACACAGCCTCAGTGAGCCAGGAGATAAGTGGAGAAAAGGGAAGAGGCTTCAACTGATAAGACCAAAAACGACTTTATGAGATTAAAAATAATGGTCTGCTCTGGCAGGGTTTTGCTCTTATTACAATAGCATCTAGGGACCCTGGTTTAGATCAGGGCCCCACTGTACCAACGAAGTAAGCCAGAGCTGATCATCTAAATAGACAAGACAAAAAAGGCACCTAACGCCCATTAATTTCCTCAGTATATTTGAGGATCTAGCCCATGGTCTTCAAGTGTCATGTTGGTGCTATGGCTTTTTAGTTTGGTGGGGGTTGTGTTTTGGGTGGGGTTTTGTTGAAAGGGAGGAGCCTATTTTCCAGGCTGACATTTTGCTTACCTGGTTGTAACCAACGGTGAATTTCCTCCTTTGAAAGATTGAGCAAAAATGGTTCACTATTTTCTGAGAACGTGGAGTGTTTGGTTGAAGGTGTCGGGAAGAATACACTTCCTTCATATAAAAGAACCCACAATGCTTTTGAAACAGCTCTAACGTTGAAACAGTTCAGTAGAAAGGTGAGATTTGGCCTTTCTTCCCCTTTCCCCAGGACTGCGGGAGGGACTTTCTGGGTCAGGGTGGTGCACCCAGTGTCCCCAGGGACAGAGAAGAGATGGGTCTTGAGTGTAAACACACAGGGGAAGCGTTATGCAGGAAATGGAGTTGTTTAAGAACAGGTTAGAAAAACACCTGTCAGGCCTGGTCTAGATAATACTTAGTCCTGCCATGAGTGCAGGGGATGGACTAGATGATCTCTTGAGGTCCCTTCCAGCCCTATGATTCTATGATGCTTTCTGGGTGAACTTTGGTAAGTTACTTCATAAGAACATAACAATGGCCATACTAGGTCAGGCCAAAAGTCCATCTAGCCCAGTATCCTGTCTTCTGACAGTGGCCAATGTCAGATGCCCCAGAGGGAATGAACAGAACAGGTAATCATCAAGTGATTCATCCCCTGTCACCCATTCCCAGCTTCTGGCAAACAGAGGCTGGGGACACCATCCCTGTCCATCCTGGCAATTAGCCACTGATGGACCTATCCTCCATGAATTTATCTAGTTCTTTTTTGTACCCTGTTACAGTCTTGGCCTTCACATCATCCTTTGGCAAAGAGTTCCACAGGTTGTCTGTCCTTTGTGTGAAGAAATACTTCCTTTTGTTTGTTTTAAACCAGCTGCCTATTAATTTCATTTGGTGACCCCTAGTTCTTGTGTTATGAGGAGTAAATAACACTTCCTTATTTACTTTCTCCACACCACTCATGATTTTATAGACTATCATATCCCCCCTGAATCGCTTCTTTTCCATGCTGAAAAGTCCCAGTCTTATTAATCTCTCCTCATACAGAAGCCATTCCATACCCCTAATCATTTTTGTTGCCCTTTTCTGAACCTTTTCCAATTCCAATATATCTTTTTTGAGATCGGGCGACCACATCTGCACGCAGTATTCAAGATGTGGGCACCCCATGGATTTGTATAGAGGCAATATGATATTTTCTGTCTTATTATCTATCCCTTTCTTAATGATTCCCAACATTCTGTTTGCTTTTTTGACTGTCGCTGCACACTGAGTGGATGTTTTCAGAGAAGTATCCACAATGACTCCAAGATCTCTTTCTTGAGTAGTAACAGCCAATTTAGACCCCATCATTTTATATGTATAGTTGGGATTATGTTTTCCAGTGTGCATTACTTTACATTTATCAACATTGAATTTCATCTGCCAGTTTGTTGCCTAGTCACCCGGTTTTGTGAGATCCTTTTGTAGCTCTTCGCAGTCTGCCTGGGACTTAACTAGCTTGAGTAGTTTTGTCTCACTGTTTACCCCTTTTTCCAGATCATTTATGAATATGTTGAATAGGACAGGTCCCAGTACAGACCCCTAGGGACACCACTATTTACCTCTCTCCATTCTGAGAACTGACCATTTATTCCTACCCTTTGTTTCCTATCTCTTAACCAGTTACCAATCCATGAGAGGACCTTCGCTCTTATCGCATGACAGCTTACTTTGCTTAACAGCCTTTGGCGAGGGACCTTGTCAAAGGTTTTCTGAAAATCTAAGTACACTATATCTCCCTTGTCCATATGATTGTTGACCCCCCTCAAAGAATTCTAGTGGATAGGTGAGGCATGATTTCCTTTTACAAAAACCATGTTGACTCTTCCCCTACAAATTATGTACATCTATGTATCTGACAATTTTGTTCTTTACTATAGTTTCAACCAGTTTGCTCGGTTCTGAAGTCAGGCTTACTGGCCTGTAATTGCTGGGGTCACCTCGGGAGCCCTTTTAAAAAATTGGCGTCACATTAGCTATCTTCCAGTCATTTGGTACAGAAGCTGATTTAAATGATACATTACAGACTACAGTTAGTAGTTCTGCAATTTCACATTTGAGCTCCTTCAGAACTCTTGGGTGAATACCCTCTGGTCCTGGTGACTTATTGTTCAGTTCATCAATTTGTTCCAAAACCTCCTCTAATGACACCTCAATCTGGGACAGTTCCTCAGATTTGCCACCTAAAAAGAATGGCTCTGGTTTGGGAATCTCCCTCATATTCTCAGCCATGAAGACCAATGCAAAGAATTCATTTAGTTTCTTCGCAATGGCCTTATCATCCTAGAGTGCTCCTTTAGCATCTTGATCGTCCAGTGGCCCCACTGGCTGTTCAGCGGCCCCACTGGCTGTTCAGCAGGCTTCCTGCCTCTGAGGTACTTAAAAAAATGCTGTTAGTTTTTGTGTCTTTAGCTAGCTGCTCTTCAAATTCTTTTCTGGCCTTCCAAATTACATTTTTACACTTCATTTGCCAGAGTTTATTCTCCTTTCTATTTTCCTCACTAAGATTTAACTTCCACTTTTTAAAGGATGACTTTTTGCCTCTGTCAAGGCTGAATCCTCACTCTGGCACTTCAAGTGCAGAAGGTGGAGGCCAGCAAGGATTTTAAAAATTAATACTTGCCACTCCAGGCTTGTATTACACTCCCAAGGTTACAGCTTTTCTCTGACCTTAGCTTGGTAAACGCTGCTACCACCCAAATGCAAAAAAACCCCTTTGAACCCAGGAAGGAGCACTTGGGAATTCCTCCCTGTGAGGTACTCTCAAGCCCTTTCAACCTCCTCCGGGGAAAGAGCTGAGAAAGAAAAAACAAAGAAAATTAGCTGTTGCCACCAGCTAATCAAAGAGCATAGGCACAGACCTCTTAGGACACAAAAATTCGAATCCTGTTCTTAAAAAGGTAAATTTTATTAAAAACAAAAGGAAGAAAATACATCTGGAACTTAGGCTTTTGCTAGATTTTAAAAGAGCAATTCCAAAAATTAAGCATTAAGATAGCTCTCTTGATGTTCAGCTTAAAGATTACAAGCAAAACAGAAACATCTGGGGTTAGCACAGAGGAGATCCACAAGCAAAAAAAAAAGAAACCTGATTGCATCTATTTAAACATTTCCTGTCCAATGATTTCTTCTAGGTATGGAAGATGAATTTTTATCCCTGGTTCAAGCCTTACCCAGCATTCCTGCTTATAGCATTGCTGCTCCATGTCTCCTTCTCTGGAGAACAACAGACAAAGGGGAAGGTTTTTTTCCATTTTAAAAAGTTCTAGCCTCCCATTGGCTCTTTTGGTCAGGTTGTGGCAGATTTGTTACCATCTGCCTGGGGCATCAGGTGATCAGGCTGAGGCCGCAGGATCTTGAGGGGAGGAGATGAAGGAGCACAACAATTGACTCAGTTTTAAGCTTTATTTATAAAATAACAGCGGTGAGTGCTGGGGGCACCCCACGTCACTTAGGGGAAGAAAGAAAGCGTTAGTGCCCATGCCCTAACCCACTTTCATACTCACAAACGCACAACCCAAGGCTGGTCAAGCCTGGGTGTAACGTCAGAAGAAGAGGGGAAAGAGTGGACGAGAGTTCTGTCCTGTGCACAGGCCATCCAGGGTCCGCTGTTGATCTCCGATTTGCTTCAGCTCTCAGGAGGGTTTTAAGTCCTGGGGTCTTTTGGGGGTGTTTCGTTCAGGGACCTCTGTCCCCTGTGCTCTTTGTACCAGTCCAAACCAGCCTTCCGTGGCTTCCTCAGCTTTCCCAAAACACACCGGCTTCAGGGACGTGAAACTGTTGTTTTCCCCCTCGCTGGCCTTCACTGTCTTACTAGTTTTTGCCATCCCCTGCAGTCTTGTTCGGTTTACTGCTCTGTTCTCACGGCTGGTCAGGGTTGGAATCCAGGCCCCCGTCTTTCTTGGCAGGCAGCCAAGAGTCGGTCGTGTGCCATGGCCTTGGGCTGGAGTCAGCGTCTTATCTTCGGACCTAGCTGGAGCGTCGAGTTAACCCATTCCCTTCTCCCTTCCTCCACCTTCGGCCTCTCACAACCTACGAAGGAACCTTTCGCTCCACACTCACCTTCAACCCTTCCCAAAATACTTCCCCATGCATATACATATATAGGCGTTAGCGATATACAATGCTGGTGCTTACCAGGGGACCCCATGGGGGGAAATTTTACTGTGACTGGGACATTCCCATGGGGCTATTTTACTATGATTGTGACATTCCCCCCCCCTTGACCCCAAATCAACATCCTGTTGTGAGGGGTCACCACTTAGGTTTTTACCCTCCCTCCGACATGGTGGCTAGTGTCACTTTTGGCCTCCTACACAAACAGCAATATAGCACAAACAAAATTGTCAGGGTGGCAACAATTGCATACACCAGCCAGTAGTGGCTTCTGGCTTCATTAGTAACATAGCACAACACATCCCCTTGTTGGTATAGACACCCCATCTGGATGACTGTGGCAAAGGCAGCTTTCTCCAGATTAAATGTATGCTGCAACACTGTAAAGGAGGAGGCATCTGTCTGGAACATGGTCAGTTGTTTCTGGGTGTGCGTCAATGGAAGAAAAACACTGGGCATGATCCATGAAAATTTAAACACAATATAATTAGAAACATTAACACTGCTTTGGATAACAGCGGGCCAATGCACCGAAAAATTTTGCACTTGAGATTGCAACCGCAAATCGAGGGGCACCCTGGGGTAGGTGGTCCTTGAAACGCATGTGGAGGTATTGGTAAACAGATGTGCCTTAGTGGGGGCATATCCCAATGCCTCCCTGTCACGGTTCCTTCCCCACTCTGAACTCTAGGGTACAGATGTGGGGACCTGCATGAAAACCTCCTAAGCTTACTTTTACCAGCTTAGGTTAAAACTTCCCCAAGGTACAAACTATTTTACCTTTTGCCCTTGGACTTTATCGCTGCCACCACCAAACGTCTAACAGGTATATAATTGGGAAAGAGCCCATTTGGAAACGTCTTTCCCCCCAAAATCGTCCCAAACCTTATACCCCCTTTCCTGGGGAAGGTTTGATAAAAATCCTCACCAATTTGCATAGGTGACCACAGATCCAAACCCTTGGATCTTAACAACAATGAAAAAGCAATCAGATTCTTAAAAGAAGAATTTTAACAGAAGAAAAAGTAAAAAGAATCACCTGTGTAAAATCAGGATGGTAAATACCTTACAGGGTAATCAGATTCAAAACACAGAGAATCCCTCTAGGCAAAACCTTAAGTTACAAAAAGACACAAAAACAGGAATCTACATCCCATTCAGTACAGCTTATTTTCTCAGCCATTTAAAGAAATCAGAATCTAACGCATATCTAACTAGATTACTTACTAAGTTCTAAGGCTCCATTCCTGTTCTGTCCCCAGCAAAAGCATCAAACAGACAGAGAGAGAGGCTTTTTTCTCCCTCCCCCCAGCTTTTGAAAGTATCTTGTCTCCTCATTAGTCATTTTGGTCAGGTGCCAGCAAGGTTATCCTAGCTTCTTAACCCTTAACAGGTGAAAGGGTTTTTCCTCTGGGCAGGAGGGATTTTAAAGGTGTTTACCCTTCCCTTTATAATTATGACACTCCCCTTCCCAGCAGATGTGTTGACCCACCTCATAAAAGAGGCCTGGAATTGCCTTTTCTTTACACATCATTTGAGGGGGCTCCATAGGCCATAGTTGCCAGGTGTTGCTCTCTGCAGTCCATGCGTGCTGATAGGGACTGCAGTCAGCACATACTGCTTAGCCATGTCATTGGGGGAAGCCACCTCCCACATATCGCAATGGACCACCCAGTCCCGGAGGCACCCTTCCCAAAGGCTTGGTTGGATTTTTATAGCAGGGGCCCACACTCCTCTCATGGGTCCAAAGGCCGTGAAGGAGCAGGTTATGCCTGTGCACTTCCAGTTAGTTTCCAGGAGTATCAAAAAGACCATTGTTCCTGTTTGGGGGCTTATTCCTTCACCCACTTACTTCCCTGGTCCTTCTCGCATGAACAGAGAGCAACAATACCCGAAGTCCAAAGGTGCAAACAATTCGATGTTTATTGGGGTGAACTTCCAGCAAGCATGATTCCAGTTTCCTTCCTTAGTATCCTCCTTCCCAGCTCTGACACCACAGAGCCTTACACCTGTGTCCCTGTTCCCATTCCTGCCCTTAGCCAACCATTATTCCAATTTCCTTACCCCCATTCCCTGTTCCCATTTCCCCTCTTTAGCAAAACATGATTCCAATTTCCACACCCCCATTCCCATCCCCCCCCCCACACACACTTACTCATTGACTACAGATTATATAGTAAAACTTGAGTTCTGCTTAGCTATACCTTAACCAATCATTTTCCTGAAATTTAACTAACCAATCCTAACATATTGTAACATGATTATGTAACCAATTATATTCTACCACCTTAATTAGTTTACACCCAGCAAAATTAATTATACAGCAGACAGGAACAATCACAGAACCAGACAGAGATTATACAGGCAAACAATAGCAAAGTGGGAACTATAATGACAAAACAATACAGAAGTGAGGATTTCACATCCCAGTATTGATAAGTGAGTTCTTGCCAGACAGGATGCTGTTTCCTTTTACATTTTCTAGGCACTTCCCTTTCTCTGGAGGTGATAGGCATTATCAGGACAGGATTGTATTCCTAACAGCCCAATAGCACCTTCTTTCAATGTGACTTGTATGGAATGTGAGGATGTGACTGGTCGCTTCCTAGCTTATGGCTGCCTCTGCTGCTTAGCCAAAGGCCTTAGCCTAAGCACAGGACCGCAGACTGTCACAGTAAGAGAAGACCCTTACACCGGCAGACAGTGATTTTGATTCTTTCTTTTATACCTCTAGAACTAGCCAAGTGATAAGAATACACCTAAATTCTTAAAGTACAGGCCTTTGCAGACAGGCCTGAATATCTATATCCTAACATGTTACGATTGGTTAGTTAAATTTCAGGAAAATGATTGGTTAAGGTATAGCTAAGCGGAACTCAAGTTTTACTATATAATCTGTAGTCAATGAGTAAGTGTGTGTGTGGGGGGGATGGGAATGGGGGTGTGGAAATTGGAATCATGTTTTGCTAAAGAGGGGAAATGGGAACAGGGAATGGGGGTAAGGAAATTGGAATAATGGTTGGCTAAGGGCAGGAATGGGAACAGGGACACAGGTGTAAGGCTCTGTAGTGTCAGAGCTGGGAAGGAGGATACTAAGGAAGGAAACTGGAATCATGCTTGCTGGAAGTTCACCCCAATAAACATCGAATTGTTTGCACCTTTGGACTTCGGGTATTGTTGCTCTCTGTTCATGCGAGAAGGACCAGGGAAGTAAGTGGGTGAAGGAATAAGCCCCCTAACAGTTCCCGGGGAATCTCTGAGGAGGAATGGATTTCCCTGGGCCAGGCTTCATGGAGCACATCCTCCTGGATGCTACGGACTTGCTGGGTCAGATATTGTTGGATCTGGGAGCACACAGAATCCCAGGCTAGTCAGTCTCTGGCCTCAATTATGGTCTCAATCAATTCCCTGCAAGGTATCCCGCATGTGGAGGGCCAATTCGGCAGTATGTTTGAGGGCAGAGGGGGCCACCATAAGGTGGGTGAGATCTGCACTTGTGACAAGTCCCGTGGCCTTTTCCATTTGTCCCAATTGTTCGTCTCTCATGGCCCCTTGCTGAATGTTTTAAATACTAGCTGCCGTATTGGCCCCATCCCACAAGGAGCTTACTAAGGTTCGCCTTTTCCGGGGAGGGGCAAGGACAACGTCTGCCTCAGGAGGGCAAGTTGGACAGTGGCCCCCCTTGTACAATTGGGAAGGAAGGCAGGGACCTGAACCCGTGTCAGGGGCAGGTAAACATCTAAAGCTCCCAAGGTGGCATTAAGGAGGATTCAGCTTTGAGTGGCTGCTTCCCATTTGGTGGCAGGTAACATCTGCCACCACCGCTGGTGGGGGGAGATGTGGAGGTGCTTTCCTAGAATTGTTTCCTGAAGTCTAGGGAGGAGGCTACAATTTAAAAGGGATGCTGGAAATCGTGTGGGGCATGTGATATTTACCTCCCCACACTGGTGGGGCACGTGTGTGAATGAGGGGGTGATATATGTGATATACCAACGTTTGGAACTGTGGGGGTTAGGTTGGACCCAACACCATCCAGGGACCAATACTGCAACCACATCCCGATGCCAGCTGTCAATGTGGAGCATTGACTCGGATGGCATATTAAACTCTTCTGTGACACTGAAAACCTCCCCATGTACCCTCCCATCGGTAGTCCACTGGAGCCATTGTTCCCAGATTTCCCCTTCCCAGTGGGACCATAAGTGCTGGCAGTATGGATGGAGATCTTCCTCCTCCAAAGGTAGGGACCACTGTTCCCAGGTGGAAACAAACTTTTTGGGAGGGGGGTTCAGACGGCGATGGGACGTAGTGTTGTCCCATGTGGTGTTGTCTGGTGAGGTAAGGAACCCTTCTGGGTTAATCCCGTCTGGGATCCAATTGGTGAGGGATATGCAGGGCCAGGGGATCTGGGGCTCTCGGCAGGGGGCCACCCCTGAAAGAATACCCAGGTAATACATGGTGCCACATTCCCATGATGATGTGCCACAATTGCCCCTCTGCCAGTGGATAATTGACCTTTTCTTCCACCATGGCCAATTCTGAACAGAGGTAAAATTAATAAAGGAGGCCAAAAACATCGGAAACCCGAGGATTCCCATAGAGATGTGCCACCATACATACATTGTATCTCCCTGGTGAATTCTGCAGGCCTGAAGCAGTAAGAGCAGTCCTACCGCTCCTGTTCAGGGTGTCCCTGGGCTCTCGCTATTACTGCCTGTCCTGTTAACAAAGTAAAAGGGAAAGAAAAAGAACAACACAAATGCACCTATCGGGGAAACTGAGGCACATATGAAAACTCCCTAAATCATTAGTTGTTCCATTACAGCCCCTCCTGGCCTCCGTCAAGGATGTCATTTGCCTGGTTTAGGAGGTCGCAACAACAATATTGCATCCCAGGGATCAGGGACTGCTATTGCTTGCCAAAGTGCTTCCCATTCTGCTCCAGGCCACCACATGAGGAATAGGATTTGCCCCCATGGAGTCCAAGGGAGATTTGGGGCCACCCACCAGGTATTTTGTTGTGGCCCTGCTGTGTCTATCCGGACTATGCACTGTCTCTAAGGCACCTCCCCTCCAGCATTGTGCCACATTGTGACTTGGGCCCCATCAGCAGCTCGAGCTAGGGAGAGCCTTTGGAGGTATTTTTCCTCCTTATAATTATGATTATCCAGATAATCCCATGGACAGCTGGAACCCTGGATGGTCCAGGCAGGTGACTGGTCCACAACTGAGGTCCACAACGCCATGACAAGAAACCTAAGGAGAAGCATATGTTTTGAGCTGATTGGCATGTGCCCATTTTAGTTTGCCTGGTAGCTGAAGCTGGTACACTACCAGGGAGATGCAATTCACAATGGAGTACGGACCCACACACTTGACGTCCAGAGTGTGGGCCACCTTCCCCAGCTTTTGCAACATTACCTTGTCTTCAGTTTGCCATCCCTGGATGTCTTTAACAACAATTTCCTTACACTTGGCCTTTTCCTTATCTAAAGCAGCCTCTATGGCTTCGCGGGTTTCACATAGCTCCTTCCTCAACTGGGCAAAGCTGAGACTTTTTTGGTTGTGGTAAATAGTAAATGTGATTATTGGTAAACACAGTACTTACATTACATTTACATTTGTCTACTAGTGGGTTGCTAACACTTCCCTTCTCCCAAAACACTTCTTTTCAGGAATTAACACATACACATTGCCCATTATACAGTACTTTGGTCTCATTATTCAATTCATTCCACATACAGGATCCTAGTGAAATGTCTTTATTACAGGGCTCTGGAGCAACAGGCAAGGACAAGTACACCCACTTTTGAGGAGTCCACTCGGTACAACCTCTGATGTCCAATAGCTTCTCTACCTCCCCAGCCCACTGGCTCAAGGTCTGGGGTAGCCAGAAGGATTCCATGTGCCATATGAGGAGTAGGCTAATTTTCCATATCTTTGCTTTCAGAGTTTATAGGTGTGCGATTTTAACAACAATTTCCTCAATTAAAAGGTCTGGCCTTACTATGCTAGAAACATACTGCATCCATTCGTATTGATAAGTATTAAACAGTGATCTTTTTCTTTGCTTTAGCAAGTGTATTCAAACCTTAGTGTTTCCTGATATTACCCAAAACATTTTATGTTCCAAGGCGGACAAAAAAAGTATCTGCATTTCAGTACATCCCATAGCTATAGCAGTATGATTTTTCATTTCCATTTGTTTCTGTATTAGGTTGTCCTGTAGCTGGGACAGAGAGCTTAATTTATTTTTTTTAATTACCTTCAGGTTTACAGTATTTATAATCCCTGCTCCAAAACCAATTCCTCCTAATATGGTGTATACTACCTGAAGATGTTTCCCTGCAGTATTTTTTTTTAAATACACAACAGTGCTAGCAACAAGACAAACAACACAAGACAAAACATTGAACACAAAACACAATTTCTATTGTGACAGCAGATTCATGGTATTTTGGGTTGCTCTTCAGCTGGTATCAGCTTTTCCTGATTTTCTAAAAAAGAACATTTTTATACCCCTTTGGGGGTGGCAGATTATTGCTTAAAATATTCCTTTCTTTTATAAATACCCTTGCTGATTGCAGGCAAAACAGAGGAATTACCCCCATATTTTCCTGTGTTTGTTCTCTTGGCAGGCCAGGTTTCAATGGCTTCTACCTTTATCCATTAGGTAATTTGCATTAACACAGACGCTTTTTGGCTTGCTTTTGGATCCAAAGCCATTAGCAGCTCAGAGACTCTGTCTTAAAAGGGACACAATTAACTTTTACCAGAGTTTTGATTACTTTTCACTTTTAACTCCTGCTTTTAAACAAAAATCTGACAAAGAAAACACAACCTATTGTGCCCTAATAGGATTTTAATTAAGTAGCATGGTATGTTTGCATTTCTTTTACCCCTTCTACAATATACACTGCACATGTCCTGGGGAAAATACACATTTCTTCTACACTGCTCTGTTTTTACATAGCTGTATACAGACCACATTCCCTTTATACATTTGGGCAGTTAAGTTCCAATAGAACCCCCTTATATTTTTTTTGGCAAATTTGACTAAATTGTCCATAGTCAAATTATTTCAATTAGATAGCCTCTTTGCCTGGATTATTTACAGACATTCCTTTGGAAAACGGCCCATTTTTTGTTCAGAATGGATGCAAAGAAACCAAGAATTCTCTTTTTATAATATTTTTTCTCTTTAATACTTTCATAAACTTTAACTGCTTAATTCCCTCCAGCCTCTGCAGAGTTAACTTTTCACTCTTTCCTTAAATCACTTGCTTATCTCCCAAAAGGACACCTTAATCAACTCAGATTTTACCATTCCAAGTACTATTTCAGGGATCTAAATTCCCCATGTTTGCACTTATTCCTTTCCTTACTCCTGCCACTATGCCCTCAGGGCTTCCAACCTATTTTCCATACAGGTAGAAGAAGGGTTAAAGCAGCTTTGGGGAGGCAGTGCAGAACACAGCCAATTAGCAGAGGGCTTATTGAGCCAGCCAATAGGGAGAAGGCTTAGTGGAGCAGCCAATCAGGGCCTGGCTGGCCCATATAAGAAGGGCTGATGAGCAGAACAGAGGAAGTCTCTCCCTGGAGGCTAAGGGAGGAGGACTGGTTGCCCTGGAGGAGGGTTGAGTGAGGGCACTATGGACAGAGCAGTGCTAGGCAGGGTCAGGGGAGCAAGAGGGAGCTCCAGCCTGACGGCTGCCAGACTGAGGCCCTGATACAAGGGTGGAGAAGGTTCTAGGGCTGTGGGGAAGTGGCCCAGGGAAAAAGACAGTGGAGTAAAAGGAGGGGCAGTCTGTGGCTGCCAGCTATAGAGTTCCTGGGCTGGGGCCTGGAGTAGTGGGGAGCACCCAGGCCCATCCACCCTTTGCCCTCCCACTAGCCACTGAGGGGAGTAGCCAGTGCATGGACTGAGTTTGCCACTGAGGTGAGTGGCTAGACTAGAGACTGCAGTTTGCCACTGAGGTGAGTCACTGGACTGAGGACTGTCGGGTCCCCTAGAAGCTGGGAGAGAACAGAGTGGGGCACAGCTAGAAGGCTGCCTCCAGAAGAGGATGCCAGGGAGCGGTGTGGGTCCAAGAGGTGGAGGCAAGAATGACGATGGGCAAGATACCACTAGATAAGGGCGCTCTGGTGAAATGAGAGCTAATTCCCAGGATGGCTAGTAGGAGATGCTGCAGTGGTGAGTCCCTCCCTGTTACAGCATGTCATTCATCTTTTTTGGATTGTAATTATCTAGGTACAACTTTGGCTCCCACCAGCACAGCATAAGTGTGTTTCCCAGTTGGTAATATACTTCTCCTCAAGCACCTCTCTGCTGGGGATGTTGTAAGTACCTCTATTGATGTGGGCCTCTTTGCCTCACTTCCCCCACCTGTAAAAGGGGGACAATAGCATTTTGCCCAAAGCACCGCTGAGATCCACAGAACTCCTGCTCTGCTGCCACCTAAACTCACTCTTCTCCCTCCATCTAAGCATCCTGCTGCACAACTCCCACCTAAGCCCCAGAGTGTTCCACAAACTGGGGAAGATAAGTGTTCAGCTCCCTAAGGTGCTGAATCTAGCAGATGGTCTCTGAGCAAGCCATCCCATCCAGAATCCAGCTGGAGGAGGAGCCCACCTTTCAGCCCAGTGGTTCAAACACTTCCCTGTCATGTGGGAGACCCAGGTTCAATTCCTATCCCTCTGCCAGAGAGAGAGGAAGGATTTGAACAGAGGCCTCCCATCTCACTGCAGAGTGCTTTACTTATGGGATATTCTGATGTGTGGTTCCTGCACTGTCTCATGGAAGCTGTTCAACTCTGGATAAAGAGTAGCTGGAGCAGATGGACTGGGCCCAGGGTCTCCCACCTCCCTGGTGGGTGCCTGGACCATGGAGTGAGTCATTTTCTCTCTCTGGACCAGTGATTAAATCTTTATCCGCAGTGGACCAGTTGCTGGGCCAGAGAGAGAATGGAAATGACTCCATTGTCTAGTGCTTCAAGTACCCATGTTCAAGCTCCAGCTACCTCTTTCCATTAGTTACCCACAGTGGGCCAGCTTCAAGAGGAGAGACTGAGGAAGCACCAGCTCCTTGGCAGAGTGAGGCAGGCACCTAGCTCATTTCCCCCAGGGAGCAGCTTGGGGCCCTATGTCGCCTGACTAGAGGTCGTGGGTTTCCATTTGTGGACTGCTAAATGGACATAGGGGCCTAGGCCTGTGAGAAGGGCAGGGCTCAGCACATAACCCTCTCAGCACATCTCCCATTGGCTAGTTTTGGCAGTTTCCTGCCTAGAATGCTGGCTTTTGTGGATCACATTTGATGGTGCTGGTCTCTTCATTCATTGTATAGGGAGCCACGGCACTTAACCCAGGCTTTGTGGATCATAGTGATTTTCAGTGATTTTTTTTTCTAGGTGCCCAAAAGTTAAGCATTGTTAAGCTTAAACCCAGGCCTAAGAGACTTGCCCGAAGTCACACGGGGAAGTCTGTGACTGAGCAGGACATTGAAGCTGGGTCTCTTGAGTCTCAGGTTAGTGCTCTAATCAAAGCTGCTGGAGGCAGGGACTGTCTTCATATGCTTTTGTACAGCACCTAGCACAAAGGAACTAACCTATATTCTGTCTTGATTGTGGCCTCTGAGCACTAGTTCAGTAAAAATAGTTACATAAAGTAAGCAGACTTAAAACCCGGTGATCTAAACCATGGAATCCTTTCCCCTGCCTTTTGATGTGATGGTGTGAATTGGGGACTTCAGCCAGCACAGCATTCTGAGGCTGGAGACATCAGTTTTACCAGTGAAGAAGCACTTTAAACACGAGAACAAGTCGCCCTCTTCCCCAGTCTAAGCAGCTCTGTCATGACAGATGGATGACAGCCTGCTGCTAGTGAGAAAATTACATGTTATCAGTCATTTTTGTGCCTGTTGATTCTGCCTTTGTTTCTCACTGCTCTTCAAAACCCTTGCACAAATCTGTTTCAGAGGAGCAATAGACTTCCACTCCCTTGGATCTGCAGGCTTCACTTAACAGGATTGATGACCAGATCTATTTAGAAATGTGTGGGTATAAAAAGACACATTTTTTTCACCTGTCCCTGAGTAATAGAGGAAACACTTGGAGTTTTGCTGATGCTTTTTAAACTCCAACTTCTCAGTAGGAGAAGTTCAGATCAGGTGTTTGCCCCCAACACTTTCCAGTACTAGCCAGGGTTTAACTTTTTCTAGCAGGGAGAAGAGTGGGATGAAATGAATCAAAGACCTGATTTTCTGTGTTTTCTGAGCTGTTTGTTGCAAGTGCAGAAGGGTTGGGAGCAAAAAGTAGTTCTGAGCTACTTCTCTGATTATCCTTCAGATCCCAGGGCTGATCTGGGCTGGACCCATCCCCTGCTGCAGCCTCAGACTGCTCTAACTTAGGGTATGTCTGCACTGTGCTGAAGGAGTAAATTCCAGGTCAGGCAGCTCCAGTGGCCAGGGATTTCTACCTCTGGCACTGGGGTCTAAGAGGGTGATGCTGGAGCTGCTCCAGTGATTGTGAAACCATATGCCCCAGGGAATCCTCAGAAGAATCTCAATGGATGGTTAAGCTTGTTTTTAGGGCTGCTTTGTGCTGCCAAAGTGGCACAAAACAGCCAGAGCAGGGCCAAAGGATCAGTGTCAGTGCATTTTAGTGATCAGGAAAAGGATTGGAAAACACCTTCTATTGAGAATCTAGGAGCTTAATATATTTAGCTTTTCACAGAGAAGGTGAAGGGGTGACTTGATCACCTCCTGTAAGTACCTAGAGGAGGAACAGATTACTAGTGATAGTGTCACAGTTCAGCACAAGTGCAGCTGTATTTCCCTCTCGTGGTCCACCATAGGCACCTATTCTAGGCGCATGGCTTCTCAGCCATCACCTCTTGGGCAAGAGACCTGCATGTCTCTCCTGACCAGGGTTTTTCCAGGCTGCACATTTCCCTATATACATTGTGTTACTCCCAGCAAACCAGACTGCTTAAACAGGCCAGCATCTGCACTTTGTGCTCATGCCAGAGATTATAAACAGCAAACCCCTTTATTCTTGAGGTTAATGCTTTCTCTGCAATGTTTTCAAAACAGAACCTACACATGCTAAAGCTTACGAGTGATTGTAGAAACCATATGCACCAGCTTACCAACTCCAATCTCAGGCTCTGGCAGGTGTCAGTCCTTCCATAATGATTGCTTCCCTCCCATCCATGGACAGAAGCTCCTGTCAGTTTGCTGGAGCAAAGAGAAGGCCCTGACTCAGTTTAAATTTAGCTATTTATCCAAAAGTCCTTTGTCTGTTGGTCTCTGGAGAATCCAGTCTGAACCAAGATGTATGAGTGTCTCCAGGTGGTGGGATCTCTCTAGAGGTGTTAGAACCTGAATAAATTTGCCTAATCACCCCTCCCCCCCATTGTTCTTAGTTCCTGGAAAGCTGGGGAACACTCTCATGGAATTACAGTCAATCCCTGCCCCACAATAATACATAAACTTAATACAGTGAGATCTTGCAGGGAATTGCCAGATCTGTCTCAGAGGGCTCTTCAATCTAGCAGACAAAGGTTTAACAAGATCCAATGGCTGGAAGTCGAAGCTAGACAAATTTAGAGTAGAAATAAGGCACAAACATTTTAACAGTGGGTATCCTTAACCACTGGAACAACTTACCGAGGGTTGTAATGGATTCTCCATCACTGCAAAGTTTAAAATCAAGATTGGATGGCTTTTTTTAAAAAAAAAAAATGCTCTCATTCCAAGCACAATTAATTCAGGGAAGTTCTGAAATCAAACTAGATTGTCACAGTGGCCCCTGCTAGTTTTATAATCTGTGAAGGTGAACAACAGTAGAGGCTAAAGTCAGGTATGATGCAGGCAGGTGCTATGCCTCTTGCTCCATGCGCATGGAGCAAATGCGTCTACATCCCACTCTGCCATAACTCCTGTGTTTCAGGCCTCTGATTCCCCACACAGAAATCTGCCAAGGAACCTCGGCCCCAACCAGCATCTCCCCCTATTATTCCAGTCCTGGGCTCCAGAACTGCTCTGACAATGTTCCTTCATTCTGACCTGCCATTTCCTCTCTTTGCCTGCTTTTCTGGGACAGTTGCTGTTTAAGCATTATATGAAGAGACATGGGAGTTTTCCTTAGACTACATGTGCCTGCACATCTCTGACTGATTCCTTAGGACTAGGATGCTGTTTGCTGCATCCTCTTTTGTGATGTGCCTGGGGAGGCCAGGGGTCCACAAAGACTTTACCGGAGAGAGCTATCTCTGGAGAAGCTGTGCTGAGAAGTTGATGGTAGCAGGTTACTGTGACTCAGAAGCTAGGGACTCTGGCTTTGGTCTAGAGGCCTATTAGACTGTGTTTAAGGTTTTCATAGGAGTCCAGGAACATATCTGGCCATTCATAGTTTAGCTCCTGCACTTTTGACACAATAGCAATTAAAGCATCTGCTGTATAACAGACTTTATAAAACAGAGACCTGAATTTCCCTCTAGAATCATCAAAGAATAGGGTTGGAAGAGACCTCAGGAGGCCAACCCCCTGCTGAAAGCAGGACCAATTCCAGCCAGGGCTTTGTCAAACCTTCCTTAAAAACCTCTAAGGATGGAGATTCCACCACCTCCCAAGGTAACCCATTCCAGTGCTTCAACACCCTCCTAGTGTTTCCTAATATCCAACCTAGACCTCCCCCACTGCAACCTGAGACCATTTCTCCTTGTTCTGTCATCTGCCACTACTGAGAACAGCCTAGCTCCAACCTCTTTGGAACATCCCTTCAGGTAGTTGAAGGTTGCAATCAAATCCCCCCTCACTCTTTTCTGCAGACTAAATAAGCCTAGTTCCCTCAGCTTCTCTTCATAAATCATGTGCCCCAGTGCCCTGATCATTTTCGTTGCCCTCCGCTGGACTCTCCCCAGTTTGTCCACATCCCTTCTGTGGCGGGGCCGGGGGGACACAATACTCCAGATGTGTCCTCACCAGTGCCAAATAGAGGGGAAGAATCACTTCCCTTGATCTGCTGGCAATGCTCCTAGTAATGCAGCCAAATATGCTTTTAGCCACCTTGGCAACAAGGGAGCTCTACCTTTCCAAGAGCTGCCACTACCATAGGACACAACAGCTGACAATGCACCTCAATCCTGATCTGCAGCACCCCCTGCTATTCCAGCTCTGCTAATGTCTGCATCCTGCTCTCCAGCCCCCAGCTGCTGATCCAATCCTGGGTTCTCTCTCACAGCTCTGTCAGGGCACCTCAGTCCTGACCTGCAGGCTGTGGCCCCCAAACAGTTCCATTCCTTCTAGAGAAATGAAGGAAAGTGTGGGTTTCAAAGAGCTGATTCAAGGTTCCAGGCAGAACAGGGTGGCCTTTGTCAGTGAACTATAGTTCGGCAAGACACATGGCCTCAAACAGAGCTCTGTCTTGCATAGCTATCCAACTCTGCCCACTGCAGAGATTGTCAGAATGTTTGCTTGATAGCACAGACTCTCCTTACATAGTTCTAGCACTAAATATTTCCCCTCCCGTCATATCAAAATCCTGCTAGTACCCACTGCTCTGTTTTATTTAAATCTCCTGATACTTTTGAATGCCAGTTCTGGTGTTCTGATTAAATTCAGCCCTAAGGGGAATTACTATTGTGTCTTGAGTTGAAATAATACCTTTTCCTCTCTAATCCCAAGCCTCCCTCCTACCACTGAAAAGAAGGGAACGAAGATACCTAGATTCATAAAGGCCGTGTTAGATACGCTAATATCCCCTGTGCTATTATCCTCTGGTAACTCAAACAGTCACTTGCGACACACTTGTGTCCCTATACGATGAAAGAAATAGGAACTGGATCACTGATCCTCAAAGGACAAGATATCCATGCACAAGTGAATATTGGCATATCTCATGCAAATCATAATGGTCTGTTCTCTACTCAGCCCATGCCCCTAATCAGAACTGTAACTAGGCATTTTAGTGCCTGGGGCAAGCAAGCATATTTGCACCCCCTAGAGGTAATGGGGGGTCATGCCCTGCCCCCCCAGATTTTTGCCTTCCACTTAGCACAGAGGTTTCAAACTGTGGGGCATACCCATTTCAGTTTGAAAACCATCACCGCCTGCCAGGACCTGGCAGATCAGAAGCTGGTAGGAGCTGCCTGGCCTGCTCATGCCCTGACTTTCCATGCTGCGGGAAACAGGGCACTGTCTGGCTGCCCAGCAGCTCTCCCTGCCCTGCTCTCCAAGCCAGGCCACCTCTGCACAACTGGGCAGTTCCCAGGCAGGGGGATCAGCACAGCTCTGAGCTGCATCCCGACACACTCTTGCCCCTTCCCCAAAGGAGCCAGGTGACACCCCATGAAGCCAGCCCCTGTCTGTGGAGCCTGGCTGCCAGGAGATCATAGAATCATAGAATATCGGGGTTGGAAGGGATCTCAGGAGGTCATCTAGTCCAACTCCATGCTCAAAGCAGGACCTAAATCTAAATCATCAACTAAATCATTCCAGCCAAAGCTTTGTCAAGCCTGACCTTAAAAACCTCAAGGGGTGCTCACTCACTGCTGCCCTGGCACTCCTGGCTCTGATGCTGCTTCTCAGCTCAGAGGCAACATGTGGGGTAGTCATGTGTCCCCACGCTTGCCCCAGCCTGGTTTTGGCTTGCCCTTAATGATTGTTAAAGAGTTATAGGGGCCCATCACAAAGGGGAATAAATCCCATAGGTAGGATTGAGAAGGAATGCACTGAAACAGTGTAAACCAAATTATATGAGCCACAATTCTGAGTGGAATGGACATGAGGCAGCAAAATAACTTGGATGGGGTTGTCACATCCCAAGTTGCTAAATCTAAGCATCAAGACTCAGTGGTAAGCCGCATAACTGAGCATTATTGATCATGTTTGCACTGCATGGGGATCTGTACCACACTGACTACGCTCCCATGGCTCGGCTTTGAGAGGGCTGATCACCCACAGGTCCCACTGAATCAGAGCATCAAAGTCCAGTCTGAGCATGTGCTGGGTTCAGTGTAAAATCTGGAAAGGACTCTGGGGAGCAGCAACTTCTTTGGGTGTTAAAGTCCTGATAAGGAATATGGAGAGGATGTCCAATTGTGAAGCCCCATTAAAAACCATTAATGGTTAATTTAGCACTGTATGTAATATTCCATTTCTCATGGAAAATTAAAATAAGGCATCCAGATTTCCAGGACACTTTGAGCAACAATAATGCATGGATTTCCCTGTACAATGGGGTGAACTTTAGTCTTTTGTGTTTTATTAATGCCTCACAGCTAAGGAAAATGACTAATAAACTGGCACTTTCGAGGATTGGATGGAACCATTCCATAGGCTGAATAAAACTAAATTCATTTGCTAATTTCCAACTAGCTGTCTCTCAGTATACATAAAGGAAAATTATAAAGCCACTGAAATAAGATCAATCTACTTTGTACCAAAGATCCTACCCTACCTTATATAGACAGGAAAAATGAGGTCCAAGTGTCTTGCCCAAGGATACCACAGCAAATCAGTGCCAGAGTCAGGAGCGGAAACCAGATATCTTTACCATCATTCTCTAACCACTTGATGATGATCTGTCCTCTTGTATATTACAGGGCAGAATAGTAAAGAAGCTAACAATTAAAAATAGTCAAACAAATCCATGTGCTGGCTTGAGGACCTCTTCATTTAGAAATCTGCCCTTATTTCCTAGGTCCTCTTTGGAAAGGGACTGGATATCCAGAAGATTCCTTGAGGTTGGGCAAAATTAAACGGTCTCCCCTGTGTCTTCTATTTTCCTCACCCAGAACTCCATGGAAATTCTGCCAGTATTCCCATCCCTTTTGTATTATTCCAATAATGTAGAATTGCCCATCTGTTGCTGAAGGACCTGTACCAATCCAATAGATTTTTATAGCCTGGAAAAACCACATGTATTTTTCATCTTCAAACACTGTACGAACTCACCAGCTAGTTAGTCTTCCATGAGCTTGAAAGGCAAGTTTTAGTGCTACCTACAAATCAGGAAACTGAGATACCATCTACAGAGAGGCTAAGGGATATGACCAAGGCCACTTAGCAATGCAATGGCAGAACAGGAATTAGACTGCAAGACTTCCTGATTCCTAGTCCAAGGTCAGTCCACTAGAACATGTGACCTCTCTGCATCTGTGATCATTAAGTATGGCATGCCGAAAACAGAGATCAGGTCATTATCGGCCAACTGTGGGCAGCATTATGTTAAGCACTCCTCCCTATTGTTTCTGCAGTTTCCTAAATGTTAGCACTCCAACACAGAACTATTCCAGCTGCTGTATCCTGTCTACCCTGAGATCTACCTGCTATCACGACCAGAAGAATCTGAAGGATCCTCCTCTACCTGCAGCTCACATGAATGCTCCAGCCGGGCAGCAGAGTGAGAAATCCTGGACCAGAATCTAGAGAGAAGGGAGTCAGAAGTTTCACTGCTAGATGTTTCAAAAACCCCTCTCAACTTGGGTGATGCCCTTATTCAGGGAGGCCGCCTCCACCCCCTACACTCCAAATGGCAGATACTGTCTGATGGGTAGGAAGGGGAGATCTCCACAAGAGACAGGATAGGTGCAGCTGGAGAACAGACAAGCAACTCCGTGTCAGAAAGAGGATACAGTGCTACCTCCAGTTTGCCTGTGTCAGAATCTTCTGCCTGTTAGAGCAATGGGTACCAAGCATTTTGAGCAATCACACTGGTTTACCAGGCGAAGACCTTGGTTGTACCCCCCAGGTCCTATTCAACTGTATGCACCCTTTGGCTGCACTGAGCCAGAGTTGCACAATCCCAGGCCATGTTCCATTGTGGGCGAGTGGAAGCACTGCTGAATGAGAGAAGAGAGCAGTAGTTCATTGTTAAAGTAAGTAGCACTGGTACATGTGGCAGTGATTGGGAACCACTATGTAAGGAGAAGATGGCAACAGCTGTTACCTTTTGGTTTCACTAGGTGTGACACTGGAAATGCTGGAGACTAGTGTATTTTAAAATGGCAGCATGTGCAGAACACTGAACTGTGGTTGTAATTTCCAAGGGCTTTCTCGGTTTCTATTCATCCCTAATTTCAGAGTGCCTCACAAGATTTGCAGCTTCTGATTTTACTGATCTTTGTTTCTCTTCATATGTTTCACTTCCCTGCTCAGATCTTGCTAGCAGGGTTTCATTACAAAATAGCTGGGTTTTTTAAATAGCATAATTGAAAATCATAAGTTATGAAGATTGATATTTATTATCTGAGCACTCCATATTTGAATGTCACATGTCAGTCTTTCACTGCTGAGCTAAACCCCCTGCTTTGCGTTAGCCAGCTGTGCATCCCTTTTTGATTCTTCCCTATTTGCTGTAATTGAATTTTTATGCATTGCTCATTCTCCAATGTATAACTGCTTAGTGAATGCAGGAAAACAGAGACCAGAGGCTTCTCACCATCTCTCAGCAGAAGAAGGTGGTGCTGTGTATCACCTGATTGAAGTGTGTTTTTAATCCTTTAAAACACCTAAACTCCGGGTTGCTCAGCCATATATGAGACTGTCACCTTGATGAAGGTCAGTAGAGGAAAATGTTATCACTAACATTGAGTTGGGATGGGCAGGGATGAGTGTGCGGGGAGAATAGCAAATTAGACTGGATTAGTGTTAACATTATCACCAGGAATAGCCCCATGGAGTCAGTTGTTTGTTCTGTCATCTCTGCTGTGGCCATGTGGGTTTCCAGAAGAGCAGCTGAGAACCAAAACCTCACATCCAAGCCCTTCCTCTAAGATGAGTGAGTGTTTTAAATCAAGATGCACAGTATTTTAGCCTGGGCCCATTTATACTGTATGTAGACAGAGTGGCCTACAGGACTGAGTATTGAGATTGGATGGGAACTCAGGAGATCTGTCTTCTATTTCCAGTTCTGCCAATAGTTTGCTGGATGACCTTGGGAAAGTCAGTGCCCCTTGCTGTGCCTCAGTTTCTTCATCTGTAACATGGAAATATTAACCTCCTTTGTACAGTGCTTTTGAGAATTATAGAAGTTAGGTTTTGTTATGTAAGGGACCCTTTGCTCTGACTAGAAAGGGGTTAAAACACCTCCCTAAAAAGCCCTCTTTGGGACTCCACTAATCAGCACTTGGTGGATTAGAAGATGCCCTTGGCAAAGAATGCTGATGAGCATCTTTAGCAGCAGGCAGCTGGTCCCCTTAAAGGATCAATACAGTCTTCAGAATCACTTTTGGTTTATAATATACCATGTTACAGGTGTCTAAGCTACACACAAGCTATGCAGAATCCTGTGTTTGACCAAGCACTGTTCTGACAGGCCCTCAAAAAGATAACAAACTGGCTACTTTGTCCATATACCATTGCCCTCTGTTGGCCAGAACTGTTCAACTGTTTATCCTAGACCCTATAGTGCTAATAGTAGTGGGGATTTCCCATTAGCCTAAAGTAGTGCAGGGCCAGTGCAGAAAAAGAAGAAATTAGTTATATCCCCACTGTGTCCATGAAGTTCCAAGGGGTCCAGCTCAGTGGCAGCTCTGAAATTCTTAGGTGCCATAGATACGTGACCATTTATGTGACTGAATTACATGCCTTTTTTGGGTTCTTTCCTGGGTAGTTTAGGCCCCTCCATGTTCCAAGCTATTAAATTATGATTTTGTCAGCCATTTTCAGGCCTGTACTTGAAGGATTAGGCCTGTGTAGGAGCACAACACTTTGTGACTGTGTGTATCTGCCACTAGAGAGCAGGAGAATGGTTCCCAGCTGATTCTTGCTACAGGGACAGCGGCTGAGCTCCACAGAGTATTTCTGTAGCTTGTTATGTAAGAGAATTTCAGAGGATGACATTTACAGTGAAACTAGACAACCTTTCACTCCATTTATCCAAGCTCTCACAGCTGCCATTTCCAGACAGATGAAGCTGTGCTAAATACCGAGCAAAGGAAAGCATCCTCTACCCAGAGCAAAGCTAGAACAGCAGTGCTGCTGTTCTCATGCTCACCACTCGGTGTTAGCTTTTGAAAGTCAATGCCCTCAGTTTCAGGCTGACACTCTCTCAAACCTTCCCCATCCTACATGCCCAGGCCTCAGGCACACCTGATCTCATTAGCTGCAATCTAGGCATACAGGAAGGCTGACATCTGCCTACCAGAAGCAGGAGAAACTAGAGGACAGACAGGTGGATTGGTCCTAGAGGAAAACCCTAAGGACAGCCAAGTTTAAGGAGAATGCTTAGACTGAGGTTTATATTTTTCTATTTAAGTGATGAGTAAAACCAAATCCCAAGAATAGGATAAGCTTGGACTTTAGACCAGGGTGGGGACTCTACCTTCTTTCAGCCAGATACAATAATTTCTGGACTGGAGTAAGTGGAAGAGTGTTCTCTAAGGAAGGCTGAAGGAACAGTAACTGCAATGCTTATCAGTAGGATGGAGGTTACAAGGGAGATCAATCCACATGCTTCAGGCATGTGCTGATCACTGTGGGGTCTGGAAGATGTTCCTGCCAAAGAATATTATTGCACTTAGGTGAATTATGGATGGAGACCTCCTTCAGCCAGAACGTTTGACTTTTCCTAAAGTTCAGGGGTATAGTGTGATGGAACAAACTATGTAAATAAAACCCCCACAAACACCAGGAGAAGCTCCCTCCCAGGCAGATCTAGTAGCCTCCAGAGTATTTTCCAGAGAGGAGTGGAATCCCTACCCTTAAATGTGAAGCCCTAGAGATCCCACTGTATTGGTCCCCAATGGGCAATGCACCAGATGGGACCAGAGAGGACTTTCTTATCTTTGTCAGTTGCCCACTATCACCCTTTACTTCCTAGCCACAAGATTTCAGGTTTTTAAGAACTCTGCTTCTTTTGGAAAAACCAAACCATTTAACACAAGCTCATCACACTCAACATCCTTTTCCCCCTGACCCGGCTCTCCTGCAAGAGCCTGCCTACACCCTACAGAATTATAGTCTTGAACATCACATGCATGCAAGCCAGATTCTTGACTCTTCCTTCTGACCCAAGAACTCCCACACATCACTAACTCAAGGAAATTACCCTCTGGCTTTTATGAGAATTAGGTGATCTTCCAGCTATCACCTGATCCCCATCTGTCCTCAGAGCATCAGTTGAGAGGCAACTGAGTGCTCACAAATGGGACTAGGCTCATCTTTCCTTAAAGGGCCAGCCACCCATGACAGAGCACAAAATAGTGCCCCTCCAAGAGGGGTGCTGCACTCACACAATGGGAATAAGCACTCCAGGACATACTTCCCACTCTCCTCCAATGATGGGGACACTCCGAGATCAGGATCTGTGGGTTGGGAAGCCAATAGCCCAGCAGTGTAATTGTGTTGTTCTCCTGACGCTGTCTCCCAACAAAACCTGGTAGGATAACTTGATGCAAGTGAATGCAGCCGGGGTTCTGGTGGGTCCTTTACAGGGATAGCAGCTAGTTGCAAAGTGAGATCTGGGCTCCTTGAGTGCTTCCAGCACCCCCCAGTGCTGGAGACTTGCTACTAGCCCAGAAGGGACATGAGGTCTGTTTGGATACATTAATTCCTGTGATTTTTATACCCAAAGGAGGACTGGGCTCATTCTTCTGTTATAATTAATTAGCCCAAATGCTTTGTAAGCTGGGGCAAAGCCAGGGAGACGCCAAGTAGAGTTTCTCACCCTCTCGAAATAAATTCAAGTTTCTCCCCCCTTTGTTTCTTCACAAAAGTGGCTTTTTACATTGAAGTAATTGTCCCACCAGGTTGTGTCAGCAGCTTGTGCTGAAACATAAGACATTAATTTTGTCACCTGTGACAACTAGCTGAGGTTCCACTCTACATATTGACTGACCTGTTTACAAAAAAGCCCAGGCCTGGTGAGTGTGCTGCACAAATCAATTGTGGCAAGCAGGGGAGCAGTGACCAGGTTCACACACATAGCTGAGAACATTTAATTTGCAAACCTCCTTAAGCAGATGCAATGAAAGGACAACTAATCTTTGTTAAAGCCATGTGCTCTGGGCCACTAGAATGAGGGTTCTGTCACAGTCTCCATTGGGAAACTTGTTTCTAAGGTTTAGAATGAGCTGGGGGCTTCAACCTGGGGCAAAAAGACCCAGACCATCAAAGGCATTTGGGCACCTAATTGCCAATTAAATTCATGGGGGTTAGGAGCCAAAATACCTTTGAGGATCTGGACCTGACAGTCTAAACTGATCCACCCTTTGCCTGAGGTGAGGGGAAACAGAGTCACAAGGAGGTGAACTGACTTGCCCAAGTTCACCTAGCTGGTACCAGGAACAGAATCCAGGTTTCCGAGTCCTAGCACAGTGCTGTAGCCACTGGACCACACTGCCCCTTAGTTAGTCACACTGCAGTTTCATCCCATTGCTCCTAGTGAAACCTCTTCAGACCCACCTAAACAACACACGGCAAACAGTTTTAGATATGTTTGTGCAGTCGCAGGGCTGGGTCTGTGAGGTGCTCAAGCATCTCAGGAGCAGATCCCAGGGAGCAGAGGATTGGCAGTCAGGGCTCCTGGATTCTACTCCCAGCTCTGCCAGTAATTCACTGCGTGTAGTCTGATTTAAACACATAAGCATAAAAGCTTAGGCTCTCTCCACCCTGACAAATAATTAAAACCACAAGCTGTAACAGAGACGAGACAGCCAACAAAAATTGGATGGCTCCTACAAATATCCCAGACCAACATACTTATGTCTGACCTTGGGCAAGGCCTGGAAACTTAAGGAGGACATGGGACAGAACACTGGATACAAGTCTTTCATGCAATATGGCAGGAAAGAAAAGCCAATGCACTTTGCAGAAGCATCAAACCATGACACAGGGCAGGTAATAGACTCAGCTATGCCATTGTGGTGAAATTGCATCTGTAATACTGTGTTCCATTCTGGGCCCCTTGTTACCAAAAAGACGTTGACAAATTTGGGAGGGAGTTCAGAGGAAAGTAACACAAATGATTCAGGAGCCTGAGGGACTGACTTAGAAAGAAAGATTAAAATAATGAAATTAAATATGTATAGGTCGGCTCAGAGATTACCAGGGCACAGGATAACAATCTCCAAGTAGTTAAAGGGTTTAAACACCAAGAAGGGAGAGGAGTTATTTAGTGTGATATTAAGGAGTTTAACTAGGAGTAACAGAATTGAAAGTGAGTTAAGGAAAATGTAGACTAAATCTCAGGTAGAATTTCCTGACGGTGAGGTGTAGCTGGCTAAGGAACTGTCTCCCAAGAGAAGGGATGGAAGCCTTATCCCTGGAGACATTTAAAACTGGAGTACCCGAAGCTCTGGGGAATGGACTGTAGGGAACAACACCTGAAAAACAAAGGAAGCATTATTGGACTGGGGAAGGATCCTGGCTGAAAGATTCAGCCAGTAAGGCTGGTAGAGCATATGGTGAGAGAGACCCTTTTGTTTTAAATTCACTCAGCTTGTTAAATTAGATATTAGTTTGCATTTTACCCTTTATTTTTTTATAACCAATTCTGACTTTTATGTCTCATTACTTGTAGTAATTACAGAAAAAGATTAAGTGAATAAGCTTGTTTTATAGTTTTATCTAAACCAGTGTGTGTTTGGACTGAAGTGTTTGGGAATCTCCATTTGAGATAACTGGGTTGTGCGTATCGTTTTCTAATAATGAAATGACAGACTTTATATGAGCTTGTATTATCCAGGCTGGTGTTGGGCAGTACAAGATGCACATTTCTGGGGACAAATCTGGTACTGGGAATTTGCTGGTGTCGCTCTGTAATATAGTTCTTGAGTGACTGGCTACGGCACTCATACAACATATCTAGGAGTGAATTATATGCTGCGGGCTGTGTGTAAACAGACCAGGAGTGGTTGTTCTCACAGCAAAGCAGTGTAAGGGGCACCCCAGTTTGGAGAGTTATGGGGTGACAGCTGTCCATAGTTCAGATTGTACCCTGGGTAATGTCCTGGTACGTTTGGGCTCCCCCACTCCTGGCATTTACTTGCACTGATTCATTCGTTAAAAAAGGGAAGGAGGAGGATCTGGGGAACTACAGGCCAGTCAGCCACACCTCAGTCCCTGGAAAAATCCTAGAGCAGGTCCTCAAGGAATCAATTCTGAAGCACTTAGAGGAGAGGAAAGTGATCAGGAACAATCAGCATGGATTCACCAAAGGCAAGTCATGCCTGACTAACCTAATTGCCTTCTATGGCGAGATAACTGGCTTTGTGGATGAGGAGAAAGCAGTGGATGTGTTATTCCTTGACTTTAGCAAAGCTTTTGACACAGTCTCCCACAGTATTCTTGCCAGCAAGTTAAAGAAGTATGGGCTGGATGAATGGACTATAAGGTGGATAGAAAGCTGGCTAGATTGTCGGGCTCAATGGATAGTGATCAACGGCTTGATGTCTAGTTGGTAGCTGGTATCAAACGGAGAGCCCCAGGGGTTGGTCCTGGGGCTGGTTTTGTTCAACATCTTTATCGATGATCTGGATGATGGGATTAATTGCACCCTCAGCAAATTTGCAGATGACATTAAACTGTGGGGAGAGGTAGATAAGCTGGAGGGTAGGGATAGGATCCAGAGTGACCTAGACAAATTGGAGGATTGGGCCAAAAGAAACCTAAGGTTCAATAAGGACAAGTGCAGAGTCCTGTACTTAGGAAGGAAGAATCCCATGCACCGCTACAGACTAGGGACCGAATGGCTAGGCAGCAATTCTGCAGAAAAGGACCTGGGAATCACAGTGGATGAGAAGCTGGATAAGAGTCAGCAGTATGCCCTTGTTGCCAAGAAGGCCAACGGTATATTGGGCTGTATTACCAGGAGCATTGCCAACAGATCAAGGGACATGATCATTCCCCTCTATTCGGCATTGGTAAGGCCTCATCTGGAGTACTGTGTCCAGTTTTGGGCCCCACACTACAAGAAGGATGTGGATAAATTGGAAAGAGACCAGCGGAGGGCAACAAAAATGATTAGGGGGCTGGAACACATAACTTATGAGGAGAGGCTGAGGGAACTGGGATTATTTAGTCTGCAGAAGAGAAGAATGAGGGGGGATTTGATAGCTGCTTTCAACTACCTGAAAGGTGGTTCCAAAGAGGATGGCTCTAGACGGTTCTCCGTGGTAGCAGATGACAGAACAAGGAGTAATGGTTTCAAGTTGCACTGGGCGAGGTTTAGGTTGGATATTAGGAAAACCTTTTTCACTAGGAGAGTGGTGAAGCACTGGAATGTGTTACCTAGGGAGGTGGTGGAATCTCCTTTCTTCGATGCTTATAAGGTCAGGCTTGACAAAGCCCTGGCTGGGATAATTTAGTTGGGGATTGGCCCTTTTTTGAGCAGGCGGTGGGACTAGATGACCTCCTGAGGTCCCTTCCAACCCTGATATTCTATGAGTCCCCCAGTGCAAGTCAGAGCAGCCTGAAAGATGGTCTAACACAGAGGTCGGCAACCTATAGCACACGTGCCAAAGATGGCACACGAGCCGATTTTTAATGGCACGCTGCTGCCTGCCGAGTTCCAGCCACCGGCCCCGCTCAGCCCACTGCCGAACCCAGGCCGGGACCCCGGCAGGCAGCAGTGTGCCATTAAAAATCCTGCCTGCCCCTGCCTGCTCTTCTCTCTCTTCCCCCCCACCCAACTCCCGGGGCAGGGTGAAGAAGCTTGGTCCTACCGGCTACTGCTGCAGGGCAGGCAAGCTCCCCACCCCCACCTCTTCCCCCAGCGCGCTGGGTTCCTGCCCCACCTCCTCTCCCTCCCTGCTGCCCATCAGCTGATGGCCCTCGTGAGGGAGGGGGAGAAGCGAAGCCGCAGCACACTTCCTGTTCCAGGGAGGAGGCAGAGAAGAGGTGGGGACGGGGCCTTGGGGAAGGGGGGTGGAATCAGGGTATATCCCCTCCAGCCCCCTCCCGTGCGCCGCTCAGGGCAGGGGGCTGGGAGCACTCCCAAGACCCCAGCCCACACCCCCAACCCTCTGCCCTGACCCCTGCACCCCCCACGACCCCAGCCCTGACTCCAGCGCCCCCAACACACCCCATGTCCTGACTCTTGCACCCCCCACATTCCCACCCCCAACCTGAGCACAAAACGGGAGCTCCTGCACCCCCCCTTACCCTCCCACATTCCCACCTGCACCCCTCATACCAAATGGGAGCTGCCCAGGTAAGCATTCCACCCCCCAACCTCCTGCCCCAACCCTGAGCCCCCTCCCTCATTCTAGCTCCTGGCCAGACCCTACACCCCAACCCCCAGCCTGCTCCTTCACCCCCAGCCCTGTGCTCAGTGCACTCCCACCCTCAGCTCAGTGCAGAGAGAGAGGAAGAGAATGGGCTAGAACCAGGGAGAAGACAGGTACCCACTCTATGTGGGCAGGGCTGGGATCCCAGACCGGCAGCGGGCTGAGCGGGGCTGGCAGCCAGGACCCTGGCAGCCAGGAGCCGGCAGACGGAACTCCAGACTGGCAGCGAGCTGAGCCACTCAGCCCGCTGCCGGTCTGGGGTCCCGGCCGCCAGCCCCTTGCTGGTCTGGAGTCCCGGCCGCCGGCCCCGCTCAACCTGCTGCCAGCCAAGGTAAACAGAACCCCAGGCTGGCAACGGGCTGAGCAGGCCGGCAGCGTAAGATCAGCATTTTAATTTAATTTTAAATGAAGCTTCTTAAACATTTTGAAAACCTTGTTTACTTTACGTACGACAATAGTTTAGTTATATAATATATAGACTTAAAGAGCGAGACCTTCTAAAAAACGTTAAAATGTATTAGTGCCACGCGAAACCTTAAATTAAAGTGAATAAATGAAGACTCGGCACACCACTTCTGAAAGGTTGCCGACCCCTGGTCTAACATATGCCAGCTGCCACTGGCTCTATGGAGCTGTCATAACAACAAGTGATCAACCAGGTGCAACAGAGCCCTGGCCATACCTTCTTTCCAGGCTGATGCATCCACCATAAGGTGCATGTGTGTATGAGTCTCTATGCCACCTGAGGATCCTCCAACATGGAGATCAGCCTCCTGTGGCCGCTTTAGTGAAGCTTTGTGCCAGAAGAGTGGCAAAAAGTTGGCCTAATATAGAGAAGAACCTGGCCCCATGGGTCTAAAATGGGGTTAATTGCTTTACTTCCTATGGCTGTTCTGAGGCTAACTATTGGTACAGAACTCTGAGATCTTTGGATGAAAAAGCAAAGCGTTCCTACTGGTAGAACTCACTCAAAACAGGCTTATTTTCCACATTAACAGTTTTGCAGGCAGTTAGCCTTTGTCCTTGACACAGGCTAATAATTCTCACCTTTCTGTAGCAACCTCTTTGGAGGATCTCAAAGCACTTCACAATCAATTGGCCTCTCCAAAACAACTACAATCAACCTAGTTATTCAAAAACCTGGCTATTTATCCCTGTGCTGGAACTTTATATCCTGGAGCCTGTGGACACTTCCAGATAAAACAGCAGAAGAGTCAGAGACACCTGCTTTTCCAAAATCTCATTACACAGTTCTTTCCAACAGACACCGACTTGTGAGGCTGCCACTCGGGTCCTGAAGGAGATTGTCATTTCTAAAGCTATTCCAAGCCGAAATACTGAGTTCACACATCTCTGAGAAGACAAAAGAGATGGTATCAGGATATAGTTTCAGCTGAAGTGTTGGGACTGTGCTTGAAAGTAATCAAATGCCTTAACAGTACCAAGCTTATCTCTCAGGCTTGTATTTTTCCCTCTCTCTTTAAGGTGTCTGCACTCAATGTTTTTCTGTTTCTCCTAACAATAAGGGCTGCAAAGGAGGCTTTCAGTGCATCAGTTGAATAGTCCCGAGACTAAGAAGGATTTACACTGAAGATTGTAACAGCATCAGAGACACCATTTCATCTTCAGCACCAGTAATCCCCATTTTAAAAACTCTATTATCTGACTGGGTCTTCATTTGCTAGTTACATAATCCCCATCGATGCAGCAATACAGAAATGCATACAGTGATCTTACGGAGACAGCCACAGAATTCCCAGCCCCCTGACTCATCCAGGAGTAGTGCAAAGACCAGGAAGAATGCAGAGAGCAGCAAGAAAGGGTTTAAAGTTAATGACTGAATGAAGGGAAGAAAGTCTGTGAGGATCCCACTGTGACTGCAAAATGCCTGTCAAAAGTTCTGGGGATCGATCGCCTTCTGATTTTAATGAATCATTTGAGAGCAAGTTCCCGAATCCCTAGCTTTATGATAAAACATTTCAGTGCAGGTCATGAATACTGAATCAAGCTGTTCTCCAAACTGCTGGTTTCCTAGAGAAATCTGGTGTCTCTTGTTGAGGGTTAGAGGGGAGAATTAGGTTTGGCTACACTTGCGAGTTACAGCGCATTAAAGGAGCCCCGGGCGCACTAGCTCACTACCCATCCACACTGGCAAGGCACTGTGGAAGTAGAAAAAGGGAATTTGGATGCAGGCCTCTGAAATGAGTAGGAGTCAGGCTAACTCTAACTTTAATAACATGAGATTTGTAGAAGCGGGGATAGTGCGAAGCGAGTAGGAAAAGAACTGTGAAAGAGGCTGTTGTGACCTTGTATTAGATAAGAATAGAATGTAGACCATAAGAGAAATTGGTGAGAAAAATAAATTATCATGAAGGAATATGTATAAACAATATGCAGCTGTTGCTTATTATTGTCTGTAATAAAGGTATAAATGCTTGCTCTATTTGTTTATCTTTTGAGACACCTGCCTAGGTGGCGGAAACCCTGTGTCCTAGTGCACTCTCTCCCTCTGTGCAATTGCTTGAGATAATAAAGTGTATCTGACTTGCTGCACCCAACCTGAGAGTGAGAACTGTGGTTTTTCTCCGACAGCACGTAGAGCACGCTGACTCCACTGCTGGTCCGCTCCTGGTACTCCACCTCGGCAAGTGGAATAACGTTTTGCGCGCCCCCGCTAGAGCACGTGGCACCAGTGTGGATGCCCTGGTCTGTTAGTACACTCTGGTCAGCCTCTAGAAGTGTCCCACAGTGCCTGTTCTAGCCACTCTGGTCATCACTTTGAACTCTATTGCCCCTGTCCTCAGGTGACCAACCGTTAGACCCGCCCTTTAAATTCTCTGGAAATTTTGAAAATCCCCTTCCTGTTTGCTCAGCAAGGCATGGAGTGCTCTCAGTGAATCTTTCCAGGTGAACATGCGCCAAGCAATCCTCAGTATGGAGCAATGGCGAGGTGCTGGACCTCATCAGTGTTTGGGAGGAGGAAGCTATCCAGTCCCAGCTGTTCTCAAGCCATAGGAATTACAATACCTTTGGGCAGATATCAAAGGACATGATGGAAAGGGGCCATGACCAGGATGCACTGCAGTGCAGGATTTAAAGTCAAGGAGCTGTGGAATGCCTACCGCAAAGCCCGCGAGGCAAACAGCTGCTTTGGTGCTGCACCTGCGACCTGCCATTTCTACAAAGAGCTGGACGCGATACTTGGGGCTGACCCCACTTCCACTTCGAGGACCACCATGGACACTTCAGAGCCCAGTTCAACAAGGTGGGACGAGGAGGAGCAGCAAAGTGGGAGCAAGGGTGCTGAGGTGGAGGAAGACACCCCAGAATCCCTAGATGCATGCAGCCAGGAGCTGTTCTCAAGCTAGGAGGAAGGTAGCAAGTCGCGGGGGCCGGTGCTTGGGGAAGGACAAACACCAGAGGAGGTTCCCGGTAAGCGGCTTTTATTTTGGGAAGGAAGTTATTTGGTGCGGGCTCTTGGGGTGAGGAGGGTTACGGCTGTATGCATGCCTAGATGCAGAATAGGGTGTTGATGTGCTCTCTCACGTCACGGTAAACGGCCTCAGTGATCTCTTCAAAGGTCTCACGCAGAAGTTGTGCAATGCGCTTGTGCAGGTTTCTCGGGAGAGCGACTGTGTTCCTTGTCCCAGTAAGGCTAACATGTCCACCCCAAGTCACCAGTCCTAATTCAGTTTAGATCAGGGGTGGGCAAACTATGGCCCAGGGCCCACATCCGGCCCTCCAGACATTTTAATCCAGCCCTTGAGTTCCCGCCAGGGAGTGGGGTCCAGGGCTTGCCCCACTCTGGCGCTCCAGCCAGGGAGTGGGGTCTGGGGCTTGCCCACTCCACATGTCTTTCAGAAGCAGTGGCATGTTCCCCCTCTGGCTCCTATGCATAGAGACAGCCGAGGGGCTCCGCACAGTGCCCCCGCAGCTCCCATTGGCTGGGAACCATGGCCCATGGGAGCAGCAGGGGCAGTGCCTGTGGACAGGGCAGAGCACAGAGCCACCTGGCCATGCCGCCGCGTAGAAGCCAGAAGTGGGGACATGGCGCTGCTTTCGGGAGCTGCTTGAGGTAAGTGCCACCTGGAGCCTGCACCCCTGACACCCTCCTGCACCCCAACCCCCTGCCCCAGCCCTGATCTCCCCCGCCTCCCACCAAACCCCTGGGTCCCAGCCTGGAGCACCCTCCTACGGTCCCAGCCTGGAGCACCCTCCTACGGTCCCAGCCTGGAGCACCCTCCTACAGCCCCAGTAGGAGCCTTCCCCCGCCTGCACCCCAACCTCCAATTTTGTGAGCATTCATGGCCCGCCATACAATTTCCATACCCAGACGTGGCCCACGGGCCAAAAAGTTTGCCCACCCCGGGTTTAGATCCTGGCCTGTGTGGTGGTCTCTGTAGAAGGGGGTTTGTTGCCAGTAGACAAATATCCATATAAAAAGCCATTGGGTTCTCCTGGTGTTTTTTGTCTGTAAGCAGGAAGAGTAGAAGCATTACACTGCCAATTAACTTTATACTCAAGTTGCCCAAACTCCATTTTACTTCAAAAGAAAGTGGAGAGGGTTAAAATTTGATTTTGGATTTTATTTCATTCCCAATCCTACAATGGACTTCAGATTAGTGCAGGGCCAGATTTATGCAGGGGCTTTAGGGGCTGCAATCAAGGGCCTCGGGCTAAAGGGGGCCCTGCAACAGGCCCATCAACAGGGGAGGCAAAGTGGACAATTGCCCAGGGGCCTGGATGATTTAAAAGGGCTCAGGGGTCCCCGGCTGCCACCAGCAGCGTAGCAGGACTAAGACAGGCTTCCTGCTCACCCTCGCTCTGCACCGCTCTCGGAAGCAGTTGGCACATCCCTGTGGCTCTGGGAGAGGGTGGATGTCTCCGCGTGCTGTCCCTTGCCCCGAGCACCGACTCCACAGCTCCCATTGGCTGGGAACTGTGGCCATTGGGCACTGTGGGGGTGGTGCCTGCTGGCAGTGGCACACCGTAGAGACCCCCTGGTTTCCCCCCCCCCCACAGGGGATGCTGCCAGAGGGGTGTTCCAGTTGCTTTCAGGAGCCACCCGAGGTAAGGGCTGACCAATTGGCTCCCTCCTGCAGCCCCACCCCCTGCCCCAGCCCAGAGCCCGCACCCCCTCCCACACCCAAACTCTCTCCCAGAGCCCACATCCCCTCAGACAGGGGCCCCACAAAATCTAATTGCGCAAGGCCCACAGGAGAGTTAATCCAGCCCTGGATTAGTGCCAGGAAATCCCTGGAGACTGGGTGTTTTATAATATTTCCCATGTACCTTGGAGTCTGACTGACATTTTTCAGAAGAATTACATAGCTGTAAGAGCTGTGTTTTCCTTCACAGAGGAAAACCATGGGAAATATTGTGAGCTTCAATGCACTGAGTTTCCTTCAAACTCATCAGTTAAATTGCAGAGGGCAGATTTGCCCTTCACCAAATGGAAGGTGAACAGGGTGGTGTGATGTTATTGACAGAATCTGTGTAGGGAGCCAGTGTGGCTCCCTTCCGAACCAGAGGGTAAGGAGCCACCCTCTGGGCCTGAGTGGGCGCGGCCAGGCCAAGCTTCCGCCAATCCCCGGAAGGGGAAGGGTGGGACAGGAAGTACAAAGGGCGGGGCCCTCTGCCCAGTGAGGAGAGCACCAGGGAGGGAGGGAGACACAGGCTGCTCCCTAGCAAGCCTGCTGCTGACCCAGGCGAACCCCTGGGCAAGGAGGAGCCTTACCGGGGGGAAGGCCTGTGGCAACCAGGGCTGCCGGCCGCTGAATATCCGGAGGAACCGGGGCTGCCGGCCGCTGAATATCCGGAGGAACCGGGGCTGCCCGCAGCGGGTTATCCGGAGGAACCGGGGCTGCCCGCAGCGGGTTATCCGGAGGAACCGGGGCTGCCCGCAGCGGGTTATCCGGAGGAACCGGGGCTGCCCGCAGCGGGTTACCCAGAGGAGATGGAGATTCAAGAGCTGCCCGCAGAGGTGGGCCGGCAAGAGGCAGCAGCACTTCACATCTGAGCTGTTCCGCCAGGTATGTGCCCTATTGGGGATTAAGAAATTGCAGACCTCGGTCTACCATCCCCAGACTGATGGATTGGTCGAGCGGTTCAACCGGACCCTGAAGGGGATGTTGCGACGTTTTCCCACCCGGGATCTCCGCCAGTGGGACCAGCTGCTCCCTCCTTTACTGCTGGCGATTCAAGAAGTCCCACAGGCGTCCACGAAGTTCTCCCCGTTCGAGCTCCTCTATGGGTGGCGACCCCGCGGGGTGTTGGACCTCTTGAGGGAGACTTGGGAACAGAACCCGTCCGCAACACAGGGTCTCTTGCAATATGTCTTACAACTGCAGGGGCGGCTGGCGCGGGCGAGCTCGCGAGGGAGAACTTAAACACCGCCCAAAGAGCCCAGGAGCAACACTACAACCGGGGCGCCCAGGCTCGATCATTCAGGCCAGGGGACCGAGTACTCCTCCTGCTCCCCTCGGAAGAATCAAAGCTTTTTGCCCGCTGGCAGGGTCCGTATGAGGTCCTCCGCCAGGTAGGGCCGGTAACCTATGAGATTCGGCAACCTGGTCGCCGTAAGGAAAAGCAGATTTATCATGTGAACCTCTTAAAACCTTGGCAGGACCGAGAAGGGCTCATGGTGGCCCCATATCCCCCCGAACCGGAATTGGGGCCCCAACCACCCAAAGAGTCGGATGATGGTGAACCCGAGCTAGCAGAGACCCTCACCATCGAGCGGCGGGAACAAGCACTCTGCTTAGTGAGGGCATTCCCCAAGACGTTCACCACGAAACCCGGGTGGACGACGCTCACCTACCATGTGATCCAGACGGAACCCGGGGTGATGGTCCGAGAGGCAGCCCGGCCATTGCCGAGGCGAATGCGGGAGGCCGTAGAGGAGGAAGTCCAGGCGATGTTGGAACTGGGTGTTATTGAGCCCTCCCAGGGCGAGTGGCGGAGCCCCGTCGTCCTCGTACCGAAGCCCGATGGGAGCCGGCGGTTTTGCATTGACTTCCGGAGGGTCAACGCCATCTCAAAATTTGACGCCTATCCGATGCCCCGCGTCGATGAGCTTCTCGACTGGCTCGGGGAGGCCTGTTATATCACCACATTAGATCTTACCAAAGGGTATTGGCAGATCCCCTTGGATCCCCGGTCCAAGGAGAAGACCGCGTTTGCCACCCCTTCAGGGTTGTACCATTTCACCCGGATGCCTTTCGGCCTACATGGGGCCCCGGCAACCTTCCAGCGTTTGATGGACCGGGTGTTGCAACCACACACGAAATACGCGGCGGCTTACCTGGACAATGTGGTCATCTATGGCAATAACTGGGAGGAGCATCTTAACCAAGTAGCGGCAGTCCTCCGGGACCTCCGCGCAGCCGGGCTGACGGCCAACCCGAAAAAATGCCGAATCGGGCGGGAGGAAACCACTTACCTGGGGTACACCTTGGGCCGCGGACAGGTCCGCCCCCTCATCGGGAAGGTCCAAGCACTCCAGGAATGTCCGGTGCTGACCACGAAGAGGCAAGTATGACAATTTTTGGGCTTAGCTGGTTATTACCAGCGGTTTGTACCCCACTTCGCAAGCATTACGGCCCCGCTAACGGAGCTCTTGACCAAGGACAGTCCTCGCCGGGTGCATTGGTCCAACGAGTGCGAGATGGCCTTTCGAACCATCAAAAAACGGCTGTGTAGCGATCCAATACTCTTCAGCCCCGACTTTCATCATGACTTTATTGCCCAGACCGATGCCTCCGGCGTTGGGCTTGGAGCGGTCCTCTCGCAGGAGGTGAATGGGGAGGAACACCCGATTGTTTACCTCAGTCGGAAGCTGTTCCCCAGAGAACGGAACTACTCCGTCGTGGAGAAAGAGGCCTTAGCCGTTAAGTGGGCAGTCGAGGCTCTCCACTACTACCTCCTCGGGGCCCCCTTTATACTGGTTACGGACCACGCACCCCTGAAATGGCTCAATAAGATGAAGGACAATAATGCCAGGCTGATGCGATGGTATCTCGCTCTGCAGCCCTATGCCTTCACGATCCACCATCGGGCGGGACGAGACAACACCAATGCGGATTTCCTATCCTGCCTCGGAGAAGGTGAGGACGCCAGCTCCGAAGATCGGGAGCTGGATTTGAGGGGTGGGGTATGTAGGGAGCCAGTGTGGCTCCCCTCCGAACCAGAGGGTAAGGAGCCACCCTCTGGGCTTGAGTGGGCGGGGCCAGGCTAAGCTTCCGCCAATCCCCGGAAGGGGAAGGGTGGGACAGGAAGTACAAAGGGCGGGGCCCTCTGCCCAGTGAGGAGAGCGCCAGGGAGGGAGACAGACACAGGCTGCTGGCTGCTCCCTCGCAAGCCTGCTGCTGACCCAGGCGAACCCCTGGGCAAGGAGGAGCCTTACCGGGGGGAAGGCCTGTGGCAACCAGGGCTGCCCGCAGCGGGTTATCCGGAGGAACCGGGGCTGCCCGCAGCGGGTTATCCGGAGGAACCGGGGCTGCCTGCAGCGGGTTATCCGGAGGAACCGGGGCTGCCCGCAGTGGGTTATCCGGAGGAGATGGAGATTCAAGAGCTGCCCGCAGCGGAATACCCGGAGGAGATGGAGATTCAAGAGCTGCCCGCAGCGGAATACCTGGAGGAGATGGAGGGACCGGAGCGACCCGCCTGAGAGAGACCGGGTAGGAAGTAGCCCAGGGGCCCAACTACACCGTGGGGTGGGGGTGTTTTGTCAGCGGGTGCGGATTGCCCGCTGACCCAGCAGTGGGACCTTCGCCTCCCGCCACTGTCAGGGCCCTGGGCTGGAACGCAGTGGAGTTGGGCGGGCCTGCGTTCCCCTACCCCGGCGCTCCCCTGCCCGAAGGGCGCGCTACTGCCTCTTGCCGGCGCTCCCCTGCCCGAGGGGCGCGCTACTGCCTCTTGCCGGCGCTCCCCTGCCCGAGGGGCGCGCTACTGCCTCTTGCCGGCGCTCCCCTGCCCGAGGGGCGCGCTACTGCCTCTTGCCGGCGCTCCCCTGCCCGAGGGGCGCGCTACTGCCTCTTGCCGGCGCTCCCCTGCCCGAGGGGCGCGCTACTGCCTCCGGCCGGCCCACCTCCCCGCTAATTCCCCAAGGCCCGGGAGGTGGGGCCGAGGCCTGCTACAAAGACCACTGCTCTCCATCGCCCCTAGGGGCTCGGAGGACCGACCGACACCCGTCACAATCTGTAACCGTATAGATCATTGTTGCAACCAAGGTCCTGTAGTGGCAACAAATCTTGTATTTGGTCAAAGAGGTGTCTACGACAAGGTTATGGTTTGCTGGTTATGATTATGCTATCTGTATGCATGTATCATTTTTGTATTTAAAGATATAAGTATTGGCTCTATACTGTCTGTATTTCAAACTTGTGCTGTGCTTCTAGGTGACACCCCAGACAAGTTGGTGTCAGCTCTGCCTAGCCTGCTTGATGTCCCATCAAGGACCATCAGCTATACAACTGACCCACTGAGAGAAGGCAGACACACCTTGTGACCTTGTGCAGGGACATGCCTATGGACAGAACTCAGAGGTTTTTCCAGGCCATGTGATGGACCGCTTGTCTTTGGGACAAAGAAAGAAAGACCACATGGCAAGAGAATATAAAAAGCTGCTGCAGTTCCTCCATCTTGTCTTCAATCCTGCTTCTTACCTCTGGAGGGACTTTGCTACAAATGGAAGCTCTACACAAAGGACTGATGACCCGTCCCAGCTGTGGACGTACTCCAGAGACTTGATTTAAACATGCAGTTTATTGTATCACTGCTACAAGCCTGAACCAAGAATTTTGCCATGACTGTATGTAATTGATTCCATTTAACCAATTCTAGCTCTCATCTGTATCTTTTTTCCTTTTATGAATAAACCATTAGATTCTAAAGGATTGGCAACAGCGTGATTTGTGGGTAAGATCTGATTTGTATATTGACCTGGGTCTGGGGCTTGGTCCTTTGGGATCAAGAGAACCTTTTTTCCTTTACTGGGGTATTGGTTTTCATAACCATTCATCCCCATAATGAGTGGCACTGGTGGTGATACTGGGAAATTGGAGTGTCTAAGGGAATTGCTTGTATTACTTATGGTTAGCCAGTGGGGTGAGACCAAAGTCCTCTCTATTTGGCTGGTTTGGTGTGCCTTAAAGGTGAAGAACCACCAGCCTGGGGCTGACTGCCCTGCTCTAAGCAATTTGTCCTGAATTGGTACTCTCAGGTGTGTCCCACCAAAGGCAGCATCGTTACACAGGCACAATTGGCTAGCTCCAAGGCTCTGAGAAGACCAGGCCCTATCTTAGAAGTGCATTGTGGGAACATTTAGTAGCCATTCTGGGAGCTTACCATGTTTGTTTGGGACAGAAATGGGACAGAGCGCCCCTTAATGAAATGTATGAGACTCTTACAAAAGGGACAGCCCTAGGGTCGGGGGAGGTGCATTGGGGAGGGTTGTGGCTGAAGCAGTTTGTCTCTCTCCAATCACAGCCCGGAGCAGCATGGCTGTAGACAGAGGTAGTGCACTGAACAGAAATATATTGCTTTGAAAAGATGAGACACAGCACTGTCCACATTCTGTATTGCTGCTGCTTAATGAGTGACAGCTGGTGCACATTACAGACTGAGGGCATGATGGCTGAATTTTCATGAATGCAGTTAAGGGTGAGGGAAGGGCTCATCCTTTACTGATTGTGCTGGCACTATAACAATGAGGTGACATCTCCTTCTGTCCACATTGATTAGGACATCGAGTGGGCTTGGCAAGCACCCTTTATTTATCCCATCACATGGGTTTGCTGGAACTGGCAATTAAAGAAATTGGGAGACAAACCTACAATTGTCTGATGAGGACACCTTGGAAAAGAATAGAGTTGCTTTGCCATCAATTGTTTGTGACAGCCAGCCAAGCTGAGAAGGGTTTAGTGAATTCATTTCACTCCAGCCCAGGGACCAGGAGCCCAGCATTCACAAGGTCAGCATTCTGCTTCACAGGGAGACAAGGGAGCTTGTAGGCATGTTTCAGAGATCTAGAGCTTTTAACTCTTAGTAATTTGAGATATAACCATTTGGTGATGGCAGAGGATGAGAGGAGAACTAATGATTTAATCCTTCCTCTGCTGGTCCCACCCCTCACACACCTGCTGTCATTTCTTAGCATTCCACAAATCAATGAGAAGATCCGATCACATGGGGGAGAGGATAGTGCAGAGGACAGGTAACGGGGATGAGATTAGGAATGAGGATGGGACAGTGGGAGGACTGGGAATCACCAGCCCAGGGCTAAATCCAGCACAGGTAAATAGTGACTGAATGTAACTATCTTGTCCTGGTTCTTTGATAGTGTCTATGAAGTGATCTCATTCTCATTCCTAGGAGTCTCCTTACCTCAACTGTCACTAATATTGGCTGAGGACATGGGGGGCAAAACCTCCTCACCCACTGAGGCAACTTTGGCACTTACTGCCGAGGGACAAATGTGTCCTGCTGGCTGGGTAGATAAGTAGAGGCCTTGGTTCTCCAGGGCTGTCAGCTATTCACCAGCACAAAAGTCACATGCATTTAAGAGTGAAAGTTAAAAGAAAGATACTTCCACCAGCTGCTTTATCCCCTGCTCCCTCACAGGAACTGCTGGGAGCAGGAAGTGGTGTCTCTGCTGGGCCACCTTGAAGTTTAGTTTATGACTGGAATTTTCAGAGGTACCTAACTCCCTTAGGCTTTTATTGCATGTCAGGCACTTAACTCCCTTAGGTGTCTTTGAAAATCCCACTCTTGATGCCTTCTTGCATTAGAGCTTTCACTGTTGTGCTAATCCCAGAAGGCATGGCACACCACTCTTTCAAGCCACCTGCACCACAGTGGGGGGAGGGGAGGAATGTCTCTGATCTGATCTCAGAATAAAGGTTCAGATTTGTGTGTGTGTGAGAGAGACAGAGAGAGAGTCAGGCCACTTCTTATTGTGCATGATTGGCTTTGGCCAGCTAAGCAGCATAATGAGTAGTTACTACAACTCCTGAGGAAGCTCTTAGAAGGAAGGTAGTATGGATGGTGAGCATTCAGCTGTTGTGACCTGCATTGGGTGTGCCATGTTTGTCTTTCTTCCACAGGACAGAAGCGACTTTGTCTGTACAAAGTGCAAGCTGGTCTCCATATTGGAAGAGAAGGTTCTAGGTCTGAAGAAACAAGTATCGACCCTGCGTTGCATAAGAGAAACTGAAGATTTCCTGGACAGACGTCAGGATATGCTTCTATGGGCACAATGTTCTGAAGAATCACAGCAGGCTGCGCAGCGGGGACAGAAGTATGGTGAAGAAATTTGGCAGCATGTGACCTCCAGAAGAAGAAAGGGGAGCGCCCGTGTACCAGCAATGCAGATACAGGTAAGCAACTGTTTTCATATTCTCTCCACAGGTACTAATGCAGAGAGTGGACGAGATGATACATCTGAGGGAAGGGAACAGAAGGAGACTCCGCCGATTGGAAGGCATGAGATGCGCTGTCCTAGGGTTCCACGACCACCGCTCCCAAGAGAAGGAGGCGGGTGGTGGTGGTCAGGGACTCCCTCCTCAGGGGGACTGAGTCATCTACCTGCTGCCCCGACCAGGAAAACTGAGAAGTCTGCTGCTTGCCAGGAGCTAGGATTCACGATGTCACGGAGAGACTGCCGAGACTCATCAAGCCCACGGATCACTACCCCTTCCTGCTTCTCCACGTGGGCACCAATGATACTGCCAAGAATGACCTTGAGTGGATCACTGCAGATTATGTGGCTCTCGGAAGAAGGATAAAGGAGTTTGAGGGGCAAGTGGTGTTCTCGTCCATCCTCCCCATGGAAGGAAAAGGCCTGGGTAAAGACTGTCGAATCGTGGAAGTCAAGGAACGGCTACGCAGGTGGTGTCGGAGAGAAGGCTTCGTATTCTTTGATCATGGGATGGTGTTCCAAGAAGGAGGAGTGCTAGGCAGAGACAGGCTCCACCTAATGAAGAGAGGCTGGCTAACCTAGTGAGGAGGGTTTTAAACTAGGTTCACCGGGGGAAGGAGACCAAAGCCCTGAGGTAAGTGGGGAGGTGGGATACCAGGAGGAAGCACGAGCAGGAGAGTGCACGAGGGGACGGCTCCTGCCTCATACTGAGAAAGAGAGACTATCAGTGAGTTATCTCAAGTGCCTATACACAAATGCAAGAAGCCTGGGAAACAAGCAGGGAGAACTGGAAGTCCTGGCACAGTCAAGGAATTATGATGTGATTGGAATAACAGAGACTTGGTGGGATAACTCACATGACTGGAGTACTGTCACTGATGGATATAAACTGTTCAGGAAGGTCAGGCAGGGCAGAAAAGGTGGGGGAGTTGCATTGTATGTAAGAGAGCAGTATGACTGCTCAGACCTCAAGTATGAAACTGCAGAAAAACCTGAGAGTCTCTGGATTAGATTTAGAAGTGTGAGCAACAAGGGTGATGTCATGGTGGGAGTCTGCTATAGACCACCGGACCAGGAGGATGAGGTGGACTAGGCTTTCTTCCGGCAACTAACGGAAGTTACTAGATCGCAGGCCCTGATTCTCATGGTAGACTTCAATCACCCTGATATCTGCTGGGAGAGCAATACAGCGGTGCACAGACAATCCAGGTAGATTTTGGAGAGTGTAGGGGACAATTTCCTGGTGCAAGTGCTGGAGGAACCAACTAGGGGCAGAGCTCTTCTTGACCTGCTGCTCACAAACAGGGAAGAATTCGTAGGGGAAGCAAAAGTGGATGGAAACCTGGGCGGAAGTGACCATGAGATGGTTGAGTTCAGGACCCTGACAAAAGGAAGAAAGGAAAGCAGCAGAATATGGACCCTGGACTTCAGAAAAGCAGACTTTGACTCCCTCAGGGAACTGATGGGCAGGATCCCCTGGGAGAATAACATGAGAGGGAAAGGAGTCCAGGAGAGCTGGCTGTATTTTAAAGAATCCTTATTGAGGTTACAGGGACAAACCATCCCAATGTGTAAAAAGAATAGTAAATATGGCAGGCGACCAGCTTGGCTTAACAGTGAAATCCTTGCTGATCTTAAACACAAAAAAGAAGCTTACAAGAAATGGAAGATTGGACAAATGACCAGGGAAGAGTATAAAAATATTGCACAGGCATGCAGGAGTGAAATCAGGAAGGCCAAATCACACCTGGAGTTGCAGCTAGCAAGAGATGTTAAGAGTAACAAGAAGGGTTTCTTCAGGTATGTTAGCAACAAGAAGAAACTCAAGGAACGTGTGGGCCCCTTACTGAATGAGGGAGGCAACCTAGTGACAGAGGATGTGGAAAAAGCTAATGTACTCAATGCTTTTTTTGCCTCTGTTTTCACGAACAAGGTCAGCTCCCAGACTACTGCACTGGGCAGAACAGTGTGGGGAGGACATGACCAGCCCTCTGAGGAGAAAGAAGTGGTTCGGGACTATTGAGAAAAGCTGGAGGAGCACAAGTCCATACACTGCATCCAAGAGTGCTAAAGGAGTTGGCGGATGTGATTGCAGAGCCATTGGCCATTATCTTTGAAAACTCATGGCGATCGGGGGAGGTCCCGGATGACTGGAAAAAGGCTAATGTAGTGTCCATCTTTAAAAAAGGGAAGAAGGAGGATCCGGGGAACTACAGGCCAGTCAGCCTTACCTCAGTCCCTGGAAAAATCATGGAGCAGGTCCTCAAGAAATCAATTCTGAAGCACTTAGAGGAGAGGAAAGTGATCAGGAACAGTCAGCATGGATTCACCAAGGGCAAGTCATGCCTGACTAACCTAATAGCCTTCTATGATGAGATAACTGGCTCTGTGGATGAGGGGAAAGCGGTGGACATGTTGTTCCTTGACTTTAGCAAAGCTTTTGATATGTTCTCCCACAGTATTCTTGCCAACAAGTTAAAGAAGTATGGGCTGGATGAATGGACTATAAGGTGGATAGAAAGCTGGCTAGATTGTTGGGCTTGACGGGTAGTGATCAATGGCTCCATGTCTAGTTGGCAGCCAATATCAAGTGGAGTGCCCCAAGGGTCAGTCCTGGGGCCGGTTTTGTTCAATATCTTCATTAATGATCTGGAGGACGGCGTGGATTGCACCCTCAGCAAGTTTGCAGATGACACTCAACTGGGAGGAGTGGTAGATACACTGGAGGGTAGGGATAGGATACAGAGGGCCCTAGACAAATTAGAGGATTGGGCCAAAAGAAATCTGATGAGGTTCAACAAGGACAAGTGCAGAGTCCTGCACTTAGGACGGAAGAATCCCATGCACCGCTACAGACTAGGGATGAAATGGCTAGGCTGCAGTTCTGCAGAAAAGGACCTGGCAATCACAGTGGATGAGAAGCTGGATAAGAGTCAGCAGTATGCCCTTGTTGCCAAGAAGGCCAACGGCATATTGGGCTGTATTACCAGGAGCATTGCCAACAGATCAAGGGATGTGATCATTCCCCTCTATTCGACATTGGTGAGGCCTCATCTGGAGTACTGTGTCCAGTTTTGGGCCCCACACTACAAGAAGGATGTGGAAAAATTGGAAAACGTCCAGCGGAGGGCAAAAAAAATGATTAGGGGACTGGAACACAAGACTTCTGAGGAGAGGCTGAGGGAACTGGGATTGTTTAGTCTGCGGAAGAGATGAATGAGGGGGGATTTGATAGCTGCTTTCAACTACCTGAAAGGGGGTTCCAAAGAGGATGGCTCTAGACTGTTCTCAATGGTAGCAGATGACAGAACAAGGAGTGTGGTCTCAAGTTGCAGTGGGGGAGGTTTAGATTGGATATTAGGAAAAACTTTTTCACTAGGAGGGTGGTGAAACACTGGAATGTGTTACCTAGGGAGATGGTGGCATCTCCTTCCTTAGAAGTTTTTAAGGTCAGGCATGACAAAGCCCTGACTGGGATGATTTAGTTGGGGCTTGGTCCTGCTTTGAGCAGGGGGTTGGACTAGATGATCTCCTGAGGTCCCTTCCAATCCTGATATTCTATAATGGCATTGGAGGACGAGTACATGCCCTGGAGAGTGCTTTTCTTCACTGACATGCTTTGGTTTTAGGTTCTATTGATTTTAAATTAATGGGATTATAAAACTGCATTAAAATAGAATGAAGAAAATATCCCCAATGTTAAGAAGCACACAGCAAACTGTAACAATTTCTCACTTGAGGGTGTGAATTGGAATGGGGCTCACTTCCAGAGCAACTTTCATCCAACGTCCTCATGGTGTTTTAGAAACAAACTAAGGGATGTTTTAAGGCATCTGTTACAGGACAAGGACACCCCATCCCCCCTTGGGGCAGGGCAAGGGCATTGCAGCCCTGCGGTTACGTCTGCCTGACTAATCTTTCCCTCAGGGCAGGAGGGCCCAGCAGCCAGTGTCAATATGGTCACCCTCCTCAGCAGGGCTGCATGGCCTAGTGGTCAGAGTCTTTATGGCTGCCCTCCTCAACGGGGCTATGTGGCCTAGTGGCCAGTGGGGGAGTAGGCCACCACCTAGGGGTGGGTGGCAGCCAGGGAAGGGGACCCAAGCCCTTCCTGCTGCACCAGATTCCAGCCCAGGCCCCTCTCAGGGGCAAGTGTTCTCACTACTGAGTCAGCGAGGATCCATCCAAAACATGCTGATGACACTTGGGAGAAGGGCTAGTCCCCTCCCACTCCCCACCCTCTACTTCCTACCATATCTCCTGTTGCTATGGTCTGGGCATCATCGGGTGCCTCAACCTGTGCTGCTCTCGGTGGTTCCAAGGTGGGGGGAGGGATAGCTCAGTGGTTTGAGCATTGGCCTGTTAAACCCATGGTTGTGAGTTCAATCCTTGAGGGGGCCATTTAGGGATGTGGGACAAAAATTGGGGATTGGTCCTGCTTTGAGCAGGGGGTGGACTAGATGACCTCCTGAGGTCCCTTCCAACCCTGATATTCTATGATTCTATGATAACCTCCCTTGGGCATCCTCAGCTGCCTGGGTCTCAGAGCTTCTGGCTTCCAAGGTCTGAGGCTTCAGCTGGTCCCAGGCCAGAGCCTGCAACATGTATCCTTCCTGCTTGGCAGCCAGTCCTGACTGAACTGAGCTGCTCCCTTTTATACTGCAGCTCCAGCAGGGGCAAGAGGGCATGGTTTCTGCTGCCAAGGGTGTGGATTTAACCCTTTTATCCCCAGTGCGTGACAAGTACACCCCATCACAGCATCATTAAAGGCCAACGGTTATTCTCTCCATTTTACAAATGGATAATGGAGGCACAGTTTGTTTCAGCAACTTGCTCAGAATTGCACTATAAAAAGCTAGTGTTAGAGCTCGGAAAGGATCCCAGGAAATTTGATTCCCAGTCCCCGGCTCTAATCACTAGACAACACTCTCCTCAAGCCAAGCAAGTTGTGTATATAATTAAAATATCAGGGATCACATCCTGGCCTTTGCTCTGGCTGCTTTGTGCCACTCCAATGGAATGAAGAAGCTTTAAAGCCAGTACAGATCCAGCCATTCAAACACCTTTGCCCTAGATGCTCCTAAGCCAGTCACACTTCCTCTCACCACCACTCTGTCCCCCGCCCCAGCTCCTGCGCTGGGGAAAGTTCAGGGATGTGGCTGGGGTGTACTACGCCCCAGCAGTCTCCAGTTACCAGAATGGCCTTGGGCACTGTGAGCAGCCCATTACATTACAGCAATTTTCAGGCTAACTCACTCCAAGGGCTGGGGTGGCATAGATTGGTCAGGGGCTGCAAAGTCAGCTTAAATCCATCTTTCTCCCCATGCTTGCACTGAGCATGGCTTGGGCAGACCAGAGGATCTGGCCCTTTATGTAGCTAGAATTAACAGAACCTTTGCTGGCGGGGGGGAGGGAGGGGAGAAAGCCAGTGTGTGGATCTAATCAACTCCAAAGAATGTGCTTATCCTCCTTCCCACTGCCAGTGACAGCAATGCACAGCAGAGGGATTCAAGAGCCTGAGCTGGAGTTGTGTGTTACACACAGAAGGGACATAGTGAGGGCAGCCTTTCCCAGCAGTGCAGTAACTGGGTCAGACTCAGAAAGGGGAAAACCCAATGTTCCAATTAAATAGGAGTGAGAAACATATGTTTCTAAAGGCTTTTTCATACCATTGTTACATGCCATTGAAAGTTGGATGGATCAGATCAGTGGGTAATGGGACAGTAGTGGCATCTGGAATTATTTTGAAATAGCATCCCATCTCACTGCATCTGGAGGGCAGTGCTTTTTATTTTACTGTATACTTTCTGGGAGCAGAAAAGATAGTAAGGAATGATAAAAAAGCAAAGGACAAGAGGGGGAGCGTACCGGCAATCACGCTGTGATAAGAGGGCATTTTCCATGCCATATAATTCCACCTCTTCATCTTCATTTTGTAGAAGCTTTCATGAGATTTGCATTCATCTTTAAGTGCATTCAAGAATCTTGTCTTGCTTCTGCACTGCATAGTGTAACCCATGGTCTGTGTATTATGCACCCCCCTCGGTGCCCATTTCACAGACATATGAGTCTGCTACAGCTGCCTGTTAAGCAATTTAGTCCTTTAGCTCAACCTGTAGTGGCTGATGCTTTTAGGTGTGACAGTCCCAAGTTCACTCCCCGTTCACAACCAACACAGCAATTGTCACAACTGCACCTTCAGACTCAAAGAAACCCCAAGCTTGATGTTTGTTAACCAGTGGCAAGCCAGTGGCAAGAGTCAGTACTGAGTGACATGAGACAGCCCCATCCTTCGCAATTCTACCAGGCTCTCACTGGTTCAGGGCACGAGAAACCAGGTAGAGAACTGTGTTTCCAAAACTGATCAGTAGCCCTAAGCCACTGAGTGAGACCCTCCCCTCTAGCAGATTGTCTTCCAAGACACTAGTTAAAGGCTGAGGCTTTGTTTCTTTGTCAGGGATGGATATAGACGGTGGGATGTCTCAGACATGGCATGTGCCAATGTTAAATGTTTGTCCTCTAACAATGCATGTTCAGATGTCTCTGCAGGATGTCTTCTGCCACTGTGATAGACTCAGACACATTCAGCATGGCAGGATATACATGGAAGCCATATTCACCACAGGGGTCGAAACCAGGAGTTGGATTACCTTTCATCCTGTGATTTGAGTTTATTCACCTTACAGAATCTACAGCTATTGTTAAAAGAGACTCTTCATTTGGCATAAGGAAGGACACTGTGGGCTGAAACAAGGAATGATGCTGGCAAGCCAGGTGCCAGCTTATGCCTCATTTGGATGCTGACAAACGCACAGCTGGAACCAATCTGGCTCACCTATGTGTTAGTATTGTTAAAATAGGTATTAGTGTTACAAAAATGTGCTTAGTGTTCAGATTTTACTGAGTGCTTTAAGTTGTTGCATGCATTAATTTAACTTATAACAATCCGTAGCTCATATTGTAAAGTAACATTCAAGCATTTGCATTGTAAGCCTCTGTAACTGTGTAGGTCACCAGGCAGGAGAGAGACATTAACTAGTGTGAAATGCTGGCCTACAGCAAAAGGTGTTATGTCCTGCCCAACAGAGAAGGCCCATCGACACCAGACAAACAACACCAGAGGACAAGATACTTTGTTGGTTGCTGTCTTCCCTCCCCATGAAGAGTAGACTAGACATGCAAGTAAACTCCTCCCATCAGCTGAACTGGATGCTCAGAGAAGGGGGAAAAGGAAATAAAAATCCCTGACAAGGAGAAACTATCTCTGTGCAGCATGGACTCTCAAGGGCAGGGTTTTCTAGGCACAAGCAAGAGATCCCTGGTGTTTAGCCTGGATTAGCCTGGACATGTAGAGCTTGCTTATTAGAGAAGCTTGTATTACCTTTTGAAATTTAAGAATAACTCATTTGTGTGTGTATGTTTACCTGATTTAAATTTGTAAATAACTATTTCCTTTTCCTAGTTAATAAATATTTAGATAGATAAATAATATCTAATTAGATCTTGGTGTGAGATCTAAGGTGCAATTGACCTGGGGTAAGTGATTGGTCCTTTGGGACTGGGAGTAACCTGAATATTGTTTGATTTTTGGAGGGGACTATTTATCACAAAGGCAAGCTTATGGCATGGCACGATAAACCGGAGTCACAGACAGTCCCCTTTAAGCCTGTTACAGTGCTTGAGGCATTTACACTTGAAATTTAAGTATAGAACTTACAGCCAATTTGGGGTTTGTGCCCTGCCACTTAACTGTCTGCCCTGTGGTTGGTACTCATGCTCTTGAGCCACTTCAGAACAGCTGGACACAAAGAACTTCATAGTTCAAGCAGGCCATGAGTAAATACAATTTGTGGCTTAGACAAAGTGGCACTGCATAATATGGGCTAGAAATACCCTAGAAGTCAGCACAGATGAACAGTTTTTTCCCTCTTGGCTACAACTGGCACATCGGAGCCCAATACTGTCCTTACCTCCCCATTCAGAAAGAACGCTGTCAATACTAGCAGAGGTATCTTGCCTTTCACTAAAGCTTTGTCATCCCCTTCTCCTCTCCTTATACTTGCACCTCTACCTCTGACCACATAGCCCCTCTCACACTCTCAGACTGACACATGCACAGCATTTGAATCTGAAGGCTCTACTTGTATTTGTTCATTTCTGTATCAGCATTGCTAGCCTCAAGCATTCAAAAAATCATGAGTCCGGAGATTGTTTTTCACATTTTCTTGAAAAAAAGATATATTTGGGGTTCTTGTTATTCACCTTCTGGATTTAGAGCACTCAGGGATCACATTCTCAAGCTTTTATCTGCAACCACAGAATCATAGAATATCAGGGTTGGAAGGGACCTCAGGAGGTCATCTAGTCCAACCCCCTGCTCAAAAAGCAGGACCAATCCCCAACTAAATCATCCCAGCCAGGGCTTTGTCAAGCCTGACCTTAAAAACTTCTAAGGAAGCAGATTCCACCATCTCCCTAAGTAATGCATTCCAGTGTTTCATCACCCTCCTAGTGAAAAAGTTTTTCCTAACATCCAACCTAAACCTCCCCCACTGCAACCATGAGGTCTAGACATTTGCTTTTTTAAAATAAGAAAGTTGAGAGTCTCACCTAAATAACATGACTCTCGGAGCCAGAAATTTAAGAAAAACACCCAGTATTGAAACTTATGCTAAAATGGTGAGAGTTGGCAATGCTACTGAAGAAACTGTACGTAAGCTACCTCATCTGACAGGTTCTGCTTCAGATCCATCACTGTCCTCTCCCCTGCTCTCCTCACCCTGTAAAACTCCCAGAAGACTACAGGGAAAGCTAGAAACAAAGGGTTAAATTAAACCCAGCTGTACCTCCCTTAACTTCAATGGGTTTAAGCCAGTAAGAAATTGGGCCCAAACACCAGTGGTCCATAGCATGAAAGTAAAGCTACAGTGAAGAAAACAATCAATATATTCCAGGTTCTGTAAACAGTGGGTCAAATTCTGCTCCAGGGTACACTGGTGTCAAGCTTGACGTGCATCTTAAAGAACTATGGTGACTGGGTGTGGGTGTTGCACCTTTAAGAAATGGATGCAGAGTCCAAAAGTAGCAGCATAGCTGCCAGTGGTCCTGGATTGGCCTGGACAGTCCTGGATCACATCAGGGAACTGTAATCCTGGCCAGTGCTCTGGGTCTTGAGCAGCTGGCATGTTCCTCACTCTCTGCTTTAAAGAACTAGACTCAAACTGTTTTAGTCCCTGGCTCCCCATCCCCAGGCAAACAGCTAGCTGCCGCCCTGGTGAGCTAGTTGTTTTCCAGGAGGGAAAAGGAGATGAGGAGGGTGGCTTAGGGTTATTTTGCTGCTCCTAAATCACTTGCTTGTTCCCTGGAACCCCAAGAGGGGAAACATCAAGAGGCACAAAACCAGAAAGATGAGAATCCATCCCCTTCAGGGTGCTATTGAGCACCTACCCTTGAGTTAACAGGCCTGGAATAAGTCTAGAACTTCCTCAACACCCCAAGGGGATGCTGTTGAAGGACCAGAATCCCGACACACCCCTATTCAGGACAGCACTTAAACACATGCTTAATTTTATTCACATACTTAAGTGCTTTCTTGACTTCAGGCCTGCCTCCCTTTGTTGTTAACTGTATTAGTCTCCCCCTGGTCCTTGTGTGCCAAGAGCATGAGGCCTGGGATTGTGCCCCCGCCCCTTGGACACACACAGGGCAAGGCAAAAGATGGGCCTAAATATTGTCAAGAAAAAGAGGAAAAACTTCACAAGCTCAGAGTCTCACATTACCAGTAAAGAGTAATAATAACCATGAATAATGTCAGGGGTTTTTTTGTTTGTTTTTGTTTTTTTTAATTTTAGCATGTGCATAGTTGTCTAGTTAAGCGATGGCATCTTCAGTGATGCAGAAGATGCAGTTCTTCTGGGCCACCACTGAACCTAGTCAGCAGGCATTCATCGACAATCTGTGTCATCAACTGTGTTGCGCTGCAGCTGCACAAAGGGCTGTCATGAAGGCCCCAGCGATAATGGATGGATGCACAGAGATCTTGTCTGGTCCGGAATCTATTCAACAGGCACCACTGGTGACAGAGCAGGTCAAAACCAGGCGGGCAAATTGTGAAGTCGGCGTCGAGGGACTGGTTGGGGATTGTAACAGATATCCATTCCTCTTGTCAGAGAATTTCCGCCCTAATATCCTGGCATGGCAGATGAGACCATAGTGGGCAGCGTGATGGCAAATGTGCAGCTGGTGGTTTAAAAAGGTCATTGTGCAGCGACAGGCTTGGGTTGGCGCATACTTTCTCCAGTAACTTGCCAGTGGCAACCTCTCGTCTGATAGCATCTTCACAGGCAGGGTTGCTAACCTAATGAGGAGGGCTTTAAACTAGGTTCGCCGGGGGATGGTGACCTAAGCCCAGAGGTAAGTGGGGGAGTGGGATACTGGGAGGAAACACAAGGAGGAGGGTACAAGATGGGAAACCTCCTGATTCATACTGAGAAAGCAGGGCAATTGGCTAGTTTTCTTAGATGCAACGCAAGAAGCCTGGGAAACAAGCAGGAAGAACTGGAAGTACTGGTATGACCAAGGAACTATGATGTGATTGGAATAACAGAAACTTAGTGGGGCAGTTCACATAACTGGAGCACTGTCATGGATGGGTATAAACTGTTCAGGAACGACAGGTATGGGAGGAGGAGCTGCCTTGTGTGGAGGAAAAATACAGTAGACCCAAGTAAGCCTAAAACTTTGGTCAAGCTAACTGTGTATATGAAGCCTAAGAAGAGAGTAAGAATAATTCCATTGTGGGGCAATTGCAGCAACACAGCTTAAGAAATATCACCCTAACAGCTAGAAATTAGGAAAGACCATTAACCGCAAAAGAGCAACTTGTCAATAATGGGACAACTTTGTTTTGCTATATTCCAAATAAGGCAAAACTACTGTTAAGGCTCGCATTATATGCCAAATAAGGGAAAGCTCCACTGGTGGAAGTTGACCAATTGTGGTTTTCAGCTATATAAACTCCTGTATTTTCTGTTTATGCCAGAGCAGCTCCGGCTGACTCTCCCTGTATGCGCATGCTTGAATAAAGCTGGCCTCAGGCTTGTTCTGAACAAAATACAATGTGTGGTTAATTTTCCACCACAATCTTGGTGCCGTGACTCGGATAGACGATGATCCCCAAGTGCCGGAGGACAGCGAGCTGCTCCCCACCCGGACCCATCCGAAAGGTAAGAGACCTTTTAAATCTCTATATTGGGTTTCTGGTGGAGGACTGCACGTAGGCTCTGGGCTTGGGTGAGTTGTACGCTCTATCCGGACTTTTGCTGCCAGACATGCCTGATGCCCTTGGGGTGGATTAGAGTCCCATCCAGGTTTGGTTTCCCCGGGAAGAGCCATTGAGTTTGGCTGGGCAGGTCATGGATAGACCTGGTTCTGTGTGCCAGTGTGAAAGTGAAGGTCGGTAGACCAGTGTGAGTCACAGGAAGATGCCCAGAGCGCCCTGCAAAGCCATGGGCTCATGACCAGAGGTGCCTCTAATGCAAGCCCTGTGACTCCATCTAGTGGGCATCGCGATAAATGCCCTGACCTTGGCAGTTTCCCTCTGCATGGCATGACCGGCGAGGGGCCTGTCTGGGTCTAGGAGTGTGTGATCCCATCCCTTCTGTCCTCGGACAGTCTGTTTCCTTCCCTCTTTCCTTCCCTATCTCTGGTTCCCGCCTGAAGGCAGTTTGACAAGCCACTGACTGGTCTGATCACCTCGCCTGAAGCGACAGAGTATGCGGTGCCAGCCGACGCGCTTTGCTGAAGGGGGCTGCAAGACAGTCGAGGAGGCCCTAAACAAAACCTTCCCTGTGTGACTGTGATGAGTGAATCGAGTTGGGTACTGGGGGCTGGAGGGTCCAAGAGGATCCCCGCCTCATCAGGTAAAAAAATGGGGACTGGTGAGTCAAAAAGGATCACCGTCCCGCCAAAAGGCACACTGGTGTACTACATATATGCAAATTGTAGTCCTTTCGCTTGCAAGTTTTTAAAGAAATGGAATTGGTATACCAGGGATGATCCAAAATTACAGTTTCCCTTAGAGGGAAGCTTCGACCTTGACAAGATTGTGCACCACAGAGGCGCACTACAGGCCAAGGCAGTAGGGCAAGGTCAGTTTGATGCATATTTCGATTGGAATGGGGAAACAGAAAAAAGGCACCGTGAATCTCAAATGGGGAGTCTCAAGGACTCCCAAGAGAAACTTAAAACACAATTAAAAGAGGGAAAGGAGAAATGAACTCTTCCCCAAACCCCAGCTGGCCAGCAGATACCCCTTTATTCTTCAAGGCCTCTCCAAAAAAAACCCTCGGCCCCATCCGAAGATCTTATAGATTTATATTTAGAATGTAGACCACCGGCTGCCCCTACATCACCTGGACAATCGGGTGCAGGACTGTCTGCCCAGGGCAGAACAAATAGAGAGGCCGGTAGACCCTGCACGCCTCCACCAGACTACAACCTGGAAGCTGACTCCACTATCCAGGGACCCCTACTCCAAGCAGTAACACCAGTATCAGCATCTATCTCACCCCCTTCCCCTGAGTCGCCCTCGGATCCCACAGAAAGCCCAATCACTGCCCTAGCAGACTTGGTCCGATTCCTATCTGGCCAACTAGACGGACTGACAGAGAATTCACCTGGACCACCGGCATGGAATACTAGGTTACAAAGAACTTTACAATCCCGGGAACCCCCCATGCCCAGTCCTCAGCCCCCGTCTCCCCACCAGGAGGCAACCTTTCCCCTGAGCCAACTTCCAGTCCCAGGTTTAGATGAGTCAGGCCAGGTGACCCTGGTAACTGTACATGCACCATGGTCTCCCACGGATTTGTATAACTTGGTTGAAAAATTCCCCAAAATAAGGGAAGACCATGTCAAATTCCAAGAAGAATTAAGAACAGACATAAGCTGTTACAACTCTAACTGAGCAGATTTAAATAAACTCCTGAGAGGAGTCCTGCCCAGGGAAACATTAAATCGCCTCCTACAAGAGGCCCACTGGCCGATCAATGACTGAGGTGAGGATAGGGACTTAAACACAGACAGGAACAAGCTGTTGGACGCGGTTCTTAAAATCTGCCTGAGAAAGACAGATTGGACAAAAATTAGTGCTTGTAGACAAATTAGAGGAGAAAACCCTGCTGATTATATGCAGCGTCTTAAGCAGGTTTTCGAGAGATATTCTGGCATAGATAATGCAGAGCGAGATGCTAAACAAACCGTGGTGGCTGCTTTTGTCCAAGGACTCAATCCACAATTGCGAGACCAATTGAAAATTGGTATCGTGGATTGGGAAGGAAAAAACCCAGATGAAATTTTAGCAGCTGCCCAACACTACTACTGCCAGTTAGAAAAGAAACAGGATGACATCAAAACTAAATTAATGGCCCTCCAGATTCAGAATCTACAGAAACCCTCCAGCAGCCACCCATTAAGGGGGAAAGGAGGGAGACCCAACAGAGGTCCCCACCATCTCCCTATCCAGAGGCAAAATAATGATGCCTGTTACTTATGCGGACAGGTGGGCCATTGGAAAAGCAATTGCCCCAATCTCCTAAACTGATCAACCGATCCTGCCCTTTCATACCAATAGTCTTCACCCGTTCCCTTATGCCCTCAAAGCCGTTAGGATAGCCAGGAGACGGGTGACATCATCACTTTGCTTGTTCCTTTGAACCAGACGGGACCATATGTAAACTGTATAATTAATGGCACCCCTACCTCTTGCCTCATAGATACTGGTACCTCGGGCGGGTGATTTCCCTTCCCTCCCAGTAACCTCAGAAATAGTAAATGCAATGGGAGTGAGCAACACTCCTATTTCCCATCCCATCTCCTTACCTCTGACCGTTTCTATCAGTCCTCTGTCTGAGCACCATGCTTTCCTCCTCAGCCCTTGCTACCTGTTAACCTTTTGAGAAGAGACTTGCTGTACAAATTAAACTGTACAATTTATTGCACTCCAGACAGTGTGCATTTGCATGTCCCGGATCCCAGTCAAAATGAGGTCCTGGCAGTCCTGCAATTGGGTGTTCCAGAGGAAGAGACAGACTCCAGCCCTTCCTTGTTGCAACAGGAATTGCTGGCCAAGGTTCCTCCATGTTTGTGGTCCGAGCATGCCAACCAAGTAGGGTGCATCAAGACTGCCAGACCGGTTCAAATTCACCTAGCTCCAACAAAGCCCCTTCCTAGAGTTCAGCAATACCCTCTCTCAAGGGAGGCCGAGGAGGGAATCCGCCCAGTGATTATCTCCCTAATTCTACAAGGAGTTATTATTTCTACAGTCAGTAAATGTAACACCCCCATTTTACCTGTAAGGAAACCTGGCAAGCATACTTGGTGCTTTGTCCAGGATCTCCGTGCTGTCAATGCCACTGTTCTCCCTACCTACCCAGTTGTCCCGAACCCTGCTATTATTTTCTCCTATATTCCTTCCTCTGCAGTTTATTTCACGGTTTTTGACCTCTACTCGGCTTTCTTCTCTAACCCTGTCCACAGAGATAGTCAATATCTGTTTGCTTTCACCTACCAAGGGTGTCAATACACTTGGACCAGGTTACCCCAGGGTTACACTGAATTGCCCACCTTGTTCTCGCAGATCCTCAAAAGGGATCTGGATGACATTGAATTCAAAATGGGGTCCACTCTACTCCAGTACATAGACGACCTGCTATTGGCATTGCCGTCTTTAGAGGCCTCTAAAACTGATTCCCTTACGCTATTGCAAGCTCTAGCCAAGAAGGGTCATAAAGCCTCCAAGTCTAAGCTGCAGCTCTGTCTGCCCAAAGTCCATTATTTGGGACATGACATTTCAACTGGAGAGAGATGCTTGTCCTCTGCGCAAATATGAGTCATCCTCCAGGTCCCTAAACCAACCACTAAGAAACAAATGCGCAGCTTCCTAGGTATGGCTGGGTATTGCTGACAGTGGATCCTTGGGTATACAGCTATTGTTAGGCCCCTGCAAGAATTAACCCTTGACAAGGTCCATGAACCTCTTCCATGGACCCCAAAAGCTGAGGAAGCATTTACTAAGATTAAGGAAGCTCTTACCAGGTCCCCCGCCTTGGGCCTACCTGACTATCAGAAGCCCTTCACTCTCTACTGCCATGAGAGGGAGGGAATAGCCTTGGGGGTCCTTACTCAAACTCATGATGACAAACAATGCCCTGTAGCATATTATAGCTCACCTTTGGACCCTGTAGCAGCTGGACTCCCTCCTTGTCTTCAGGCGGTAGCTGCAGCCGCTTCCCTTGTGGAGGCTTCTGATACTCTCGTTTTGAGTTCACCCTTATGTGTTGCCATCCCGCATGCTGGGACCACCCTGCTTCTGAAAAGCAGAACCCAGCATGTCTCTAACTCTAGACTAAGTATGAAATGCTGCTTTTAAATGCTTCACATGTAACCCTTACTCACTACCTTGTCCTTAACCCTGCTTCCCTACTTCCCGCGACAACTGAGGGAGAACCCCATGACTGTTTAGCTGAGACAACAGAACTCTCCATTCCTAGAATTGATCTAAATGATACCCCGCTTCATAATCATGATCTACTATTCTGTGTAGATGGGTTCTGCCTCAGAAATCCTGTGGGCCTGCTTGTGGTCGGCTATGCTGTTTGTTCCCATCACGAGCCTGTGGAAGCCCACTCCCTTCCAGGAGCACACTCAGCCCAAGTCGCAGAACTTGTCGCCCTTACCCGTGCTTGTACTTTAGCCAAGGACAAGTCTGTTACCATCTACACAGACTCTTGATATGCCTTCGGGGTGGTTCATGATTATGGAAACACCGAGGATTTCTCACTTCGGGGGGGGCAAAGATTAGTAATGGGCCCTTTGCTGATGCTCTTCTCTCTGCCCTTCAACTCCCTTCTGCCATTGCCATTGTAAAATGTACTAGTCATGTTATGATGATGTTACCAGAGAAAATGCACTGGGAGATACTACTGCTAGACAGGCGGCCCTTTCTGGGTCTCCGGCTTCATTTGATTTTATTTTCTTCAGTTCACAGTTCCCCTCCATGCCTGCTTCTCTCCACGATTTAGTTCTTATGCAAGATTGGTCCCCAGAACCAGAGAAGGATAGATGGAGGCGGGATGGATGTACTTCGCATCCGGATGCCTTGTGGCGCTCCCCAGGAGGCCGCTTGGTGGTGCCCAAAGCTGTGCTCCCCTATCTCGCTCGTGTGTCCCATGGATTGGCGCATGTGAGCAAAGGGGGAATGATCGCCTCAGTACTGCGTCATTGGTATGCCCCAAATTTCTCCATTATGGCACAGCAGTACTGCAATTCTTGTCCAATCTGCCTAGCCCACAATAGTGGCAGACCAGTTCGGACAAAACCAGCTGCGCACCCTACCTCGTGGGGACCTTTTGTAAATATCCAAATCGATTTTATCAATATGCTGAAGTGTTGTTCTTATGAGTATGTTCTTGTTTGTGTTGTACGTATTCCGGATGGGTAGAGGCCTACCCTTGTGCCAAGGCCGATTCCCTCACCATAGTAAAAAAAATGTTAAGGGATTTTATTCCTCGGTTTGGTCTACCTCTCTCTATTAACAGTGACCGAGGCACCCACTTCACAGGCCAAATCATGCAACAAATCTGCAAGGCTCTTAACATCACCCAATACTTACATTGTGCTCATCACCCTCAAAGTGCAGGGGCGGTTGAGCACAAAAATGGGGAACTAAAGAACAAAATCTCTAAGATCTGTGCTGAAACCAGCCTTAAATGGCCTGATGCCCTACCCCTTGCTCTCATGTATATGAGGAGCACACCTGCACGCAAACATGGCCTATCCCCATAAGAAATCCTTATGGCCAGATCCATGCATATGCCAGCATCCCCTCCACCACTCCCTTGCCAATTGGACCTGCAACTAAACGATGATACTGTTATGACATACTGTCAGACGCTAATTCGTTGCATTAGGTCTATCCACTCACAGGTCCAAAGTGCCCTGGTGGAACCAGCTGACACATTGTGCCATCGTCTTCAGCCTGGAGACTGGGTTTATATTAAGGTATATCAGAGGAAGACTTCTTTGGAACCCCACTGGAAAGGCCCCTACTAGGTCTTTCTGACCACCCATACAGCGGTCAAGTGCAAGGGACTCGTCAGCTGGATCCACGCCTTCCATTGCAAGAAAACAACGCCACCTCTGGACCCAGACGCTGGGGATTTTCAACTGGCAGATCCAGTTCCCGAAAACAACCAGAGTAACTGTGACAACAACCCCGCTTCAGGCCCCGAAAGGGAACCTAGATATAACCTCAGGAACAGAAAGTAATACCTCCAGTGTTTCGCCTTTATAGCCAGCTGAGGCGTTGGCTTGCTGGTAAAAGGGACACCGGAGACCAAAGGTCAGAATAAAGCCTTTAGAAGTCCAGTGGAGAGCCTACTGCCCGCTGGCACTCGGCTGCCATGACCAACCGTGTGGTCAGAATAAAAGAATCAGCCATGGTGCGAAAATGCCTTCTATTTGGTTCGTATGTGTAACTATGTTCTTGCTACTATTGCTGAATTTTCATGATACTGTTATGTTCTTTTGGATGGACAAAGCCACCAGTGATTCATCAACAAAAAAACCCTTTGAAGGACCGGATACAGTGCCAGTAACCTCTCCCTTGAATGACGTTAAGCCATGGACGTTCCAGGAAAGGAAGAGGAACATCCGCTCTGCTGGAGCCAAGGTACAAGAATTCATGACCACAAAAGACATTGAAAACTGACCCTGGTGGAAGAGACGGAGTATTGTATACTGGCAAGGAGGGAGTTGTGGACTCTTTGCTTGGGAATGTGGTACTACTTGGTATTTGGGGTTTCTCCCGAGGGCGGCAGAATGCGCCGTTGGGCAAGTACCCTGGGGATGTACTGCTCTCCCTAATTGACTCCCAAACAATGTATATCCAGAAAGCCTTGCTACCACAACCATCAACTCCATCATCCCTTCCTCCATTAATCTCACCACCACCCCCACAACCTACCCAAATATAGAAGATACCCTATATTCAAATGAAACCCAATGGCCAAAACCTTCACATTTAAGTGATTTATGGACATTTTGGTCAGAGAAATTATTTTTTAAGGTTCAGGACCGTTCATATGAGCGAATGATTGAGTGGAGAACAGATGGGTTGGTGGAAATAGAAATATATGATATCACTGCAACTGAGCCCCAAAAGTCAGAAATTGAAATTGATGGGGCCCATAACAGGACAGATATGATGGCTATTCCCGGAGTTTGTAGCATAATAGGGCCCTTATTGTTATTTGGTCACCCAACTGGTAAATAATCAAACAAATTACCCAAAAGATTTGTCCTGCTGCTGAAAAAATTACCTGTACTGAAAATGTCCCAATAAATAACAATTTAAACTGTACCATATTGCAGTACACCCCGTCCTACGCTATTGATGCTGAGGCCCCTCAAGAGTATATAAGGGTGTTCAGCCATCAAATGTGGCATAATACTTCATCAAAAAAAAAAAGATGGGTTAAAGTTTCAATAAACTGTAATTAATGCTACACTAGGGTGAAGGATTCATGCAGGGTTCATGCACTTGGCAACATTCAGGGCACACCTTGAGTGTTGTGTAGGAGCAGTGCACACACGGCTCCTCTCAAGGGCATGAACCTTGGAAACTCGCCCAGATGACATGAACCGTGGGAAGCCTCCCAGGACTGGGCTCAAGGCCCGAGAGCAAGGAATACGGTAGATAGAAATTGGTAAATAAGAATATTAAACATAGCCGGTGTATTCCTTTTATCTGTTGGAGTATGTAATGCGCAGGAGGAGAAAAAGAATAAAAGAGAGGGTGGAAAGCTGACAAGGCAGACCAGCCTGCTTGCTTGCTTAAAGCCTTGTTCTGTCTTGTATTTGGACCGCAACAACTGGCGCCCAAACGTGGGGTCCTCAGCACTCACCTCGCCCAGCAAGGGTTTCAGACGCGTCACTCATCCGCTTCGCGGATCCCGGTGAGTATTTTTCGTCGTGGTAAGTATGGGAAGCTCCTTCTCTGCTTTGCAAGTGCAACACCGCAATGAGCTACAGTATTTGCTGCGTAAGGCTCAGCATGATTGCCCCACTCGAGAACTCACTCTCCTGCTACAGGAGGTGAGTGCCCCATGCCCGTGGTACCCTGAAGCCGGAACCCTTAAGCTAGCGGACTGGGAGCGGTTGGGCCAGACATTGCACAAAGAGCCTTGGGCGCCCGTGCAGGCTTTACATGCCTGGCACCTCTGCCGCGACACAATACAGCGTGTCGCCTTGGAAAGGGCCTCCCTCGCGCCAATAGAGAGGCTGGTGATCTTGCCACCCCTGTCCGCTCCTGCAGCCATCCCTCCCCCTGCTTCGCCCCCAGTGCCTCAATTACTGCCGCCTCCTTTGTCTTCCCCTCTGGAGCCGGTGAGTGGTCACCGTCCCCCCGTGGGGCCCCATGCTCCGGGGCCCCCCGGGGGGTCATCCGCGTCTGCTCAGGGGCTTTCACTGGTGCAACAAATGGTTCACGCAGCGAAGACTCACCCAGATCTTACAGCAGAGGAATTAGCTGATCTGGTCTCAGTTTGCCCGGTGACCTGGCAGGATGATGGCCAGGGCAACCAGCTTGCAAACTGGGTCAGTTTGCCTTACTCGGTGATCAGAGAGGTAAAGGAAGCGATTCGCGAGTTCGGCCTCATTAGCACGTATGTACGTGGTCTCCTTGAAGGGCTAGGTACTGGGTACACCCTGGTCCCTGAAGATTGGAAGGCGCTGTTGCGCATGATGCTGACGCCCAGTCAGTATGTTATTTGGCTTAGTGAGTATCGGCAGATGGCAGAACGGCAAGCCCAGGTATATATAGCGCAAGGTGTCACTTATGAGCAGTTAGCAGGGGAGGGTCCGTTTGCTACCGTTCAGATGCAGTCTCAACTCCAGCAGGCTGTTTTCCCCATTATTTCTGCCTGCGCCCAGCATGCTTTCCGGAAGGTCCCGGATTCAGGCAAGCCTACCAAAAGCTTTGCCAGTATCCGTCAGGGTGCATCAGAGTCCTTTATGGATTTTACCAACAGATTGCAGGAGGCTATCCTCCGAGAGGTGGGTAACCCTGCGGCAGCTCAGGAGATTCTGTTAAAAATGGCGGTTGAAAATGCGAATGAGGATTGCCGCCATGCTCTCCAGGTGGCACAAGCCTCTGGAATTCTAGAGCTGTCGGACATGCTGCGGGCGTGCCAAAACATCGGCACACAAGCACATAAAGCTGGGGTTCTGGCCACAGCCCTGCGGAAAAGCGGGAAGGAGGGGAAGCGTTGTTATCGCTGTGGTAAGGAGGGTCACTTTCAGCAGGAGTGCCGCTCATCGACGGCGCCTGCCCGCCCCTCAAAGAAGTGCCCCAAGTGTCGGAAGGGCTATCACTGGGCTAATCAGTGTCGTAGTGGGTCGGGAAACCGCACGACGGGTCCCCCCCGAACCCAGGGCCAAACGGGGGTGTTCCCCACTCAGACAACTGTTCCTCTGCCTTAAAATCCATAGACTCCATGAGGGCGGCGACTGCCGGAAGTGCAGGGCTTGATTTGATTATGCAGGAGGACGCTGATTTTCAGGTGCCGGGGAAGGTTTGCGCCATACCTACACAGGTGATGGGACCTCTCCCTGTCAGATTTGTGGGTCTGGTTCTCCCTCGCTCACACGCTGGGAAACAGGGTTTTTTTGTCATCCCAGGGGTCATTGACGCCGATTACACCGGCAGTTATTAAGGTTCAGGTGTGGACCCATCTTCCGCAGTCGCTCCCGCGTGGACGGTCAATTGCACAATTGATTTTAGTCCCCTATCAGGTGCCAGCCGCAGAGGATCGAACCCGGGGTGGAGACGGCTTTGGATCGACGCTGTCTCAGTCGCCGCCTCACAACACGTCCTCTCAATTTGTTGCTCTAACAATGTCGCTCTGCCCCTCGAAACCTCAGTTAACACTTCTTTTAAATAATTTTCCTTTTACAGGGCTGGTGGACACTGGAGCTGACGTTACGGTGATTTGTGATCCGGAGTGGCCGGTCAGTTGGCCAACAGTTCCTTCTAAAGAGTTGTGGGGGATCGGGGGTAGCAAACCCGGGCGCCAAAGTTTGTCCTGGGTCACGGTCTCTAAACCAAGAGGCCGTGCCCTTGCTACAATCCACCCTTTTGTGCTCCCTGTCCACCTCAATATTTGGGGCCGTGACTTACTTGTAAAGCTGAACACCACCCTCGATATTAATATATAATGGCCCAAAACCCTCCCCCACCCACCTTGCCCTCCGCATTACCATTGGTATGGCAATCCTTAGAGTCCGTATGGATTGACCAGTGGCCCCTCCCCCTAGAAAAGCTGAAAGCGCTTCATTCACTTGTACAATAACATTTGCATGCACAGCGCTTGGAGAGCTTCACTAGTCCTTGGAACTAGCTGCTGTTATTTTGGCCTTTCAATTTTTTGCTGATTGTCTCTTTAATTTGATTGTGGACACGCATTATGTTTATAAGGTAATCGATCATTTACCCCTTGCCCTCATTACACCTCAGATTGATGCGGACCTCCTCCGCCTGTTTTTGTCCTTACAGTATCTCCTCACCTCTCGTAATTTCCCTTATTTTGTTGCTCATATTAGCAGTTATACCCCTCTGACTGGGCTACTCACTGAGGGCAATGCGCGCGCCGATCGCGCGTTACGTGGTCAGGTAATTTCCCTCTTTTCTGACCCCATCGAAAGCCATTCCTTTTTTCATCAGTCTGCCTCTGTTTTGGCCCGACAGTTTCACATTCCTGCTGATCATGCACGTTCTATTGTTCGTTCCTGCCCCCACTGTGCTGCTGCTGCCCCTACCTTTTCTTATGCCGTTAACCCCAGAGGTACCGCAGCGAATCAGCTGTGGCAAATGGATGTCATTCACGTGCCACAATTCCGCCCCTATTCGTTTTTACATGTTTCCATTGATACCTATTCGGGATTCCTCTGGGCGACCCCACAGCGTGGGGAAGCCACTCCCAAAGTTATTCACCATTTGCTAGCCTGTGTTGCGGTTATGGGTCGCCCGAGCCAGATAAAAATGGATAATGCCCCAGCCTATTGCTCCACAGCCCTCTCCACCTTTTGTGCCCAATGGGACGTCCGTCTCAAACACGGGATCCCTTATAATTCCACAGGCCAAGCTATTGTTGAACGTGCAAATCGCACGCTAAAAACCTTGCTTGACAAACAATTAAAACAAGGGGAGCTGCGTCTCCGAACCTTAGGAGACATTCAGCAACAATTGCATGTCCTTTTGTTTACTTTAAATAATTTAACACTGAATACAGATCAGCAGTCCCCCGCGGATTGGCATTTTCATAAGTCCGAGGTACTGGAAAGACCGCATGTCTATTACCGTCAGCTGCCCGATCCGCAATGGTTGGGCCCAGTACCTTTAATTACTTGGGGTCGGGGATATGCTGCTGTGTCTCTCCCTGCGGGACCATTGTGGGTTCCGGCCCGGTGTGTGCGACCGGCACTGAAACAGCATGGCATGGCACCAGGGGCTGTCAAACCCCATACCGGAGTTTCAGCTGACCTTGGAGGAGAACGCGGTGCCTCCCGGGTCGACAATGGCGGGACGGAGACGGAGGAGACGTAGCGTCCCAAGCCAGCCCGTGACATGGGGAGCAGTGAAAGCATTGGTCGCTGCGGCTCAACGAAGACTGGCAGCAAACCAACAGCCAGAGATTCCTGAGACTCTGTTTGTGGCCATTCTCGCCCAAATCACTGCTAATTCTGTATTGATTGTGTGCCTTATGTGCCTGCTATTTCCTGTAGGAGTTGACTCGGGAGCGCCTCCTCCGTTACGGGCCCAAATGACATATAACCTATGGGAAAGATTGGCTTCAATAGCAAATGTTACCCACTTTTGTTTATCTGATTTTGTAGCAGCTGAAGAATTGTTAGGTATGTGCCTTATTCCAGTATGTCATCACCCTGAGGAAATAGGGAATGAGACAATGCTCGCTGCTTATGCAAACCTCTCTTCCCAGTACTCTAGCATGGCTAATTGGGGCCCGGCCAACTACACTTTACCTTCTTGGGCTTATTTTTTGCTGTTGCTGTGTGCAGCCTTTTTGTTAAGGCTTTGTCGAGACCCGCCCTGGCATGCTCCACGAGTTATGACCTTGTCTGTCCGGGAGTTAATGGCTTGCAAAAGCAAATTGATGGCTACCATGAGATGGCCGAGCACAAATAAACAAAAAAGGAGGGGATGAAGGATTCATGCAGGGTTCATGCACTTGGCAACATTCAGGGCACACCTTGAGTGTTGTGTAGGAGCAGTGCACACACGGCTCCTCTCAAGGGCATGAACCTTGGAAACTCGCCCAGATGACATGAACCGTGGGAAGCCTCCCAGGACTGGGCTCAAGGCCCGAGAGCAAGGAATGCGGTAGATAGAAATTGGTAAATAAGAATATTAAACATAGCCAGTGTATTCCTTTTATCTGTTGGAGTATGTAATGCGCAGGAGGAGAAAAAGAATAAAAGAGAGGGTGGAAAGCTGACAAGGCAGACCAGCCTGCTTGCTTGCTTAAAGCCTTGTTCTGTCTTGTATTTGGACCGCAACACTAGGGACTGTAAAATTTACACTACCCTTATCTAGTTTTCAGATTACCTCTATATATCCTAATTGTTCAAAAGGAGCTGCCATTCGGTTGGCACAGCAACGGACCTGGGTTTTCGCTAGAAAGAAAAGGGACTTGGCCGGACACCTATGGGATGGTGCAAATAGCGTAGCCGCAATCTAGAATATCCATAAAGGTTAGCAACATGAGGAAAAATGGGAACAGCTGGAAAAAGCCACGGGCCTTATTACTGGAGCACAGCTAGCTCAGGTTCAGGCTGGTGTTGGTGAATTATATGCCCTTAGTTCAATGACCCAAAAGCTGTTAACAAAAATGGTACTGGGTATCACCAACGCTGGAAAGGCATTGCAGTGGGATCAGGCTTGTTCAGCGGTTCAGGATTTTCTGAATGACCAGCTCACGGCCATTCAGAGGGATCTTGAACATCAGGCATGGCCCTCTGCCCTTACAGTCACCTCGGGAGTACCATCTGATCTGTGGCCGTGGAGACATACTTGGAGATTTTCTGAGTGGAAATGTAGACGTTCGCAGTGCTCCTTCCAAGCATATTGGGCCGGTCAGAGGGGTGTGGGCTCCCACCTACTGAATCCTGCCGGGTCCATGGGGAGGACGCATGTGGAACTGGATAATTCACCGAGACATTTGGGAACTTGAACTACCTGGTATGCCCAACCGATTTGTAGTCAGTGCTCCTGGAATAACGCCCGACATTTGGGTAGGGATTGGAAGCCAATGGACACTCTGGCCGTTAGAACCCCCTCAACTTCAGTGTGTACGTAAACTAAAACCAGGAGAGGTTGTCACTGTTCATGACAACATTTGTTGGGAGGGTATGGGACACGGGACTATCCAGACCGGACATCTACTTTTCCAAGCTAATAATAGCTGTGTGCATGTTAAGACCACTACCTTGAATGATGTACATTTTAATCTCACCATAGCCGCAGGCAATCATATCATTCATTGGCCTGCGGATAAAATTCTACAATTAGCTCTTAGGTTCCAAATACCCTCTAACTGGACTACTTTAGTACCTGATCGATTCCAAAATTTGCTTTCAATCCTACCAGAGATTCAGAAAATTTCCGAATTACAGAGACAAATTCACATGCTCCAAAATATATATCAAGCCGAAAAGAATGCCTTTTATACTGCCTATAGAATGTCTACTTTGTGTACCCAGACTGATGTATTGTGTTTTGTGAATAAAGCTGTACACCAATCCCAAGCACATCATATTATCACCATGGGAATGTTGTTGCTTTTACTGCTGTTTAGCATAGGGTTATGTTATTGCTGTAATAGATGTATTCATAATTGTCTATCCAGCCTTAGACCTGCCAACCTCGGATCAAGAAAGCAGGTGGCACTGATAATTGTAAATGAGACGTATGATATAGTTTGGGCAAAAGAACAGGAGGAAGAAAAGGAGGAAATTGACAGGCTCATGGCTATGGAAGTTTAGGCCCCAGGCACCAAAGGGGGGAATGTGGAGGAAAAGTAGACCCAAGTAGGCCTAAAACTTTGGTCAAGCTAACTGTGTATATGAAGCCTAAGAAGAGAGTAAGGAAAATTCCATTGTGGGGCAATTGGAGCAACACAGCTTAAGAAACATCACCCTAACAGCTAGAAATTAGGAAAGACCATTAATCACAAAAGAACAACTTGTCAATAACAGGAAAAGCTTGTTTTGCTATATTCCAAATAAGGCAAAACTATGGTTAAGGCTCGCATTATATGCCAAATAAGGGAAAGCTCCATTGGTGGAAGTGTGCTTGACCAATTGTGGTTTTCAGCTATATAAACCCCTGTATTTTCTGTTTACGCCAGAGCAGCTCCAGCTGACTCTCCCTGTATGCACATGCTTGAATAAAGCTGGCCTCAGGCTTGTTCTAAACCAAACACAATGCATGGTTAATTTTCCACCACAATTGTATGTAAGAGAGCAGTATGATTGCTCAGCACTCCAGTTTGAAACTGGAGAAAAGCCTGTTGAGAGTCTCTGGGTTAAGTTTAGAGGCGAGAGCAACAAGGGTGATGTCACAGTGGGCGTGTGCTATAGACCACTGGATCAGAAGGATGAGGTAGATGAGGCTTTCTTCGGACACCTAACTGAAGTCTAAAGATCACAGGCCCTGGTTCTAATGGGGGACTTCAATAACCCTGACATCTGCTGGGAGAGCAATACAGCAGTGCACAGACAATCCAGGGAGCTTTTAGAGAATGTTGGGGACAACTTCCTGGTACAAGTGATGGAGGAACCGACTAGGGGCCATGCTCCTCTTCACCTGCTGCTTACAAACAGGGAAGAATTGGTAGGGGAAGTAGAAGTGGGTGGCAACCTAGGCAGTAGTGACCATGAGATGGTTGAGTTCAGGAACCTGACAAAAGGAAGAAAGGAGAGTAGCAAAATAGGGACCTTGGACTTCAGAAAAGCAGACTTTTTTAGACTCCCTTGGAGAACAGATTGGCAGGATCCCCTGGGAGGCTAATATGAGGGGGCAAGGAGTCCAGGAGAGCTGGCTGTATTTTAAAGAAGCCTTATTGAGGGCACAGGAACAAACCATCCCAAAGTGCAGAAAGAATAGCAAATATGGCAGGCAACCAGCTTGGCTTAACAGTGAAATCTTCGGTGAGCTTAAACTCAAAAAGGAAGCTTACAAAAAGTGGAAATTTGGACAGATGACTAGGGAGGAGTATAAAAATATTGCTAGAGCATGCAGGGATGTAATCAGGAAGACCAAGGCACAATTGGAGTTGCAGCTAGCAAGGGATGTGAAGGGTAACAAGAAGGGTTTCTACAGGTATGTAAGCAATAAGAAGGTGGACAGGGAAAGTGTGGGACCCCTACTGAATGGGGGAGGCAACATAGTAGCAGATGATGTGGAAAAAGCTGAAGTACTCAATGCTTTTTTTGCCTTGGTGTTCACAGACAAGGGCTGCTCCCAGATTGCTGCACTGGGCAACAGAGAATGGGGAGTAGGTGAGCAGCCCTCAGTGTTGAAAGAACAGGTTAAGGACTATTTTAAAAAGCTGGACATGCACAAGTCCATGGATCCAGATCTAATGCATCCAAGGGTGCTGAGGGAGTTGGCTGATGGGATTGCAGAGCCATTGGCCATTATCTTTGAAAATTTGTGGCGATTGTGGGAGGTCCCAGATGATTGGAAAAAGGTAAATATAGTGCCCATATTTAAAAAAGGGAAGAAAGAGAACCCGGGGAACTACAGACCGAGGACCGACTGGCTAAGCAGGAGTTCTGCAGAAAAGGACCTGGGGATTACAGTGGATGAGAAGCTGGATATGAGTCAGCAGTGTGCCCTTGTTGCCAAGAAGGCTAATGGCATATTGGGCTGTATTAGTAGGAGCATTGCCAAGGTCAAGGGAAGTGATTATTTCCCTCTATTCAGCACTGGTGAGGCCACACCTGGAGTACTGCATCCAGTTTTGGGCCCCCCACTACAGAAAGGATGTGGACAAGTTGGAGAGCGTCCCGCAGAGGGCAACGAAAATGATTAGTGGACTGGGGCACATGATTTACGAGGAGAGGCTGAGGGAACTGCGATTATTTAGTCTGCAGAAGAGAAGAGTGAGGGGGGATTTGATAGCAGCCTTCAACTACCTGAAGGTGGGTTCCAAAGAGGATGGAGATAGGCTGTTGTCAGTGGTGGCAGATGACAGAATGAGGAGTAATGGTCTCAAGTTGCAGTGGGGGAGGTTTAGGTTGGATATTAGGAAACTCTATTTCACTAGGAGGGTGTTGAAGCACTGGAATGGGTTACCTAGGGAGGTGGTGGAATCTCCTTCCTTAGAGGTTTTTAAGGCCCGACTTGACAAAGCCTTGGCTGGGATGATTTAGTTGGTGCTGGTCCTGCTTTGAGCAGGGGATTGGAGTAGATGACCTCCTGAGATCTCTTTCAACCCTAATATTCTATGATTCTATGATATGAGGAGGAGCAATATTGCTCATAACTGGAAGCCATGGGAGTGGAGTCGGACAAAGGCTGCCGGAGATGATACGCATGGCAGCATTTTACTGTGTATCCACCAGTTTGGTGTGTGACAATCGACTCCAAACTGGTGCATAGTACTCCTCCACCGAATACGAGGTGGCAAGAGCTGACATCCAGAAAGCTGGAGCACGAGCACCCCATGACGAACCTGCCAGTTTGCTAAGAAGATTGTTGCGCATCTTAACTTTAGCTGCTTTCTTCTTCAGGTGGGCATGGTAACTCAGTGTGCGGTCTAAGGTCACACCTAGATAGATCGGTTCTACTTCATGCTTCACCTTCTGACCATTCAGATAAACATTCAGTTCTCGGATTGTGCTGGTGTGATGAAGATGGAACAAACTGGAGATTGTTTTTATGACGCTTGGCTGGAGGCACCAAGTCTTACAGTAGTCAGCTAACTTTATCATGTCCCAGTTTAAGGTGCCATCAAGCTTTTGGAACGTCCAGGCTTGGGTACCACAACTGATGTCATCTGCGTAAATGAACTTTTGTGACTCTGTTGTTGGCAGGTCATTGATGTAAAGGTTGAACAGGGTTGAACAGGGTTGGAGCACAGAGCCCTGGGATAGCCCATTGCTCTGTCATCTCCAAGCACTCATCTTCAGTGTAACAAGCTCAAGCTCCGTCCCTGTTCTAATGCCCCAGAAACCCCTGACCCTCCAGTAAGTAGCAACTTCAAGTGGATTTACTTATACTCCCATTAGGGTTGCCAATTTTGATTGGATGTATTCTTGGAGATTTAATCACATGACATAATCTTTAATTAAAGATTAATCTTTAATTCCTGGAGACTCCAGGCCAACCCTGGAGGGTTGGCAATCCTAATTCCCATCACCAACACCAGTACAGCCTCATGCAGCAAAGTCCTTACAGTGTTTCTTACCCTTTCCCACAAGGCCAGAAAAAAGCAGAGCACTCCCTTCCTCAAGATCACAGCACATATTGAGCCCACCTAGCCCAGACCCTCCCCCTCACTTCCTGCTTGTGTCATCTTGTATACCCCTCTGCTGGTGGCTAATTGGTTCATCAGCCTGATCAGCTAATTAGCTACATATCCCCAGTCAGCCTTCTCTGTAGGGGAACTGATTGGTGCCTAAGTGACCAAACTGCTGGCTGACCCTCTAGCTTTCGGCAGGCATCAGGGAGACGCTAACATACGTCTACTTGGAGTGCACCAGGTTGCAGCACCTATTCCAGCTTCTGAAGAACCTTCTCCTTAGGTTCTGGCTGTGCTTTGCCCCCCACCTCCTGCTCTATGCACACCCTATCCCTAGCCCCACAAAGTCACAAGACCTCCTTTTCAACCTCCTCCTGGCGCTGGCCAGATGGCCATCCACCATGCCAGGAGGAGGATGTTGGACGGGAAGGTGCTCTGCGACTGTGGGAACTATTTCCGCTCCTCTCTTGGTTCAGGTATCCAGGCAGAGTTCCTCTTGGCCTCATTCCTGGCTCCCTGCATGCCTTTGATGAGCCGTGGGTGCTGTCCAGTGTTCTCTGCTCAGTGTCCCCTTCTGGCTCCCTGCTTATGACCCTGTGACCCTCACTCCTGTCCTTGTTTTATCATTAGTTGTCCCCCATAATCATTTGAGCCCTGGGTTTAGTTGCTCCTCCCTTTAGGCTGGGGGAGAGGCCTTTAGACGTGGGCCGGCTTGCATCCACCCATTCCTGGAACTCAATAGGTGCTAGCTTCTGACATTCTGTCACAGTTACTGAGTTGCAGAGCCTGGGTCTACAGAGTCAGGGTCACGGGCCTTGCAGTATAGGGCTAAAAGTAGCACTGTAGACATTCCTGCTTGGGCTGGAGCTTAGACTCTGCAACCTGATGAGGGAGCTGGGTCCAGAACTCAGGCTCCAGCCCAAATGGGAATGTTTACACTGCTGTTTTTAGCCCCATAGCATGAGCCTGAGTCTGTAGACCTGGGCTCTGAGACTTGCTGCTCTGGGTCCTTTTTTTGCAATGTACACATACCCTAAGAGATTCAGTGACCCAGGAAAAGTGTGGTAGACCTGGACGGGTAATTAACAAATTCCAAAAAGTGTTGTATGTCTTGCATATTTTGGGGACAGTGCATGTCCAAAATAGCTCAAACTTTCTCAGCGTCTAGTTTTAAGCCCTTTGCTGCTAGGTGTCCAATACATGGTACAGCTGACAGGCACGGTCTAGTTTTTTTGTTATTCAGCTTGAGATTCACTTGATATGCACTATTGCTATCAGATTCTGATCATAATCAACATTAGCCTCTTCAAGGAAGTCTCCACAACCAAGCACTAAAATGTCATCTGCAATTACACCAGCCCCTTCAATCCCTCTAGCACTTTATGTTGATAAGTCTGATATCCTTCTGGCACTGGAGAAATTTCCAGTAGCATTCACAGCCATTTATGTCTGCCAGGAGAACTCCAGAAGGTCCTCAAATACTGGCTGTCTTCATCAAATTTTACCTTCCAGAAACCATCTTTGACATCTACAGTAGAAAGGCCTTTGTGAATCTTGGCAGCATCTCTTCAATCATTGGCAAAGGATAGTGGGAGGCTTTCAAAGCGTCATTGACATTTAACACATATGCGGAGTTTGCTTGAATTTTTAATCCCAGTGAGGGGGATAGATCTCAGAGCCCTGACTCCAGCCCAAGTGGGAATAACTACACTGCTATTTTTATCCCTGTCACCTGAGCCCTGCAAGCCCAAATCAGTTGACCCGGGCTCTCAGACTCACTGCTTGTGAGGGTGGGGGTTATATTGCAGTGTAAACTTCTAACTGTGCACACCCTCGGCTATTTTTCTGCAGCCCTGGCATGGATTTTTTTTTAACATACAAGAAGAGGATGTTTGACGTCTCTATAATGGTTTCCTGTTGGGGACGGATTTGCCCACTCATGAGGAAATCCTAGTCAATAGCCTACTTGTGTCAACACAGTCAGAATTAATCAAGTCCTTCCTTACTCAGGGGAGAAGCTGCCATGTCCCACAGGAATATACTGCAGCCTCAGTAAATATTCTCTTTAAAGTTACAGATTGCTTTGACAAGCAGGGTCAGAGTGTGTGCCACAATTACCCTGGATTTCTGAACAGCTACAGTATTTGGTGAGCAAGGTACAGAAGCAGAGGTCCCGCACATGATTGATTGGAACCATCTGCTGTATTCCTGGAAGCAGACAAACTCCAGGGGGAATAAAACAATATTTTATTGATAGTAAAGAACTGTTGTGCCTCCCTATGACTGCAATGAGATATGCCATTGGTGCAGGAGTCCTCTGCAATTAACAGAGACCTAATAAAACAATTTTCCTGAAAGTTATCATTAATTTGGAAATTGCTTTTATCTGTTTAATCATATGGCCCCCATCATGGTAGTATTTGAATGCCTCACAATTGTTAATGCTTCCAACACCCCTGTGAAGTAGGGAATTATTAATATGCCCATTTTACTGACTGGAGGACTGAGGCACAGGGCAGATCGAGTTATTTGCCCAAGGTCACAGGGAAGCGTGTGGCTGAGCCAATAACTGCCCCAAGTTTCCCAAGTCTCTGGCCTGTAGCCATACCTAATCCCTTACATCTGCAGAACATTTGTTCTGCTATATTAACGAAAGGAGGTTTCTGTGTCACGGGGAACCTCGACTCTGCAAGAACAGTAGAGGTCTATGTGGAAGAGGCAAAGACTGACCTGCTGCTCTACTTATGAACCAATTTCAGTGACAGAAGTGTTATTCTTATGGGCTGTCATTGACAGAATTCCCACTTCGATAACGCCAAGCAAATTCTTATTTCTGACTGTTTTCCTTAATTTTAGGGACCAGTTTCTACTTCATAGCAATAAGAAAGCATGTCAGGCTGGTATTTCACAGAAATTATTGCACTTCTAGGATAGTTAGAGTTGTTCATCCTTAAGCTTGAGATCAGGCTATTGTTGGCATTATACAATTTCCCCTACACCCCCTGTGTTATTGCTAAATGAATGTCCACCTATTACTGAATGTTACAGAAGAAAATTCACTAGAAAAATCATTTCAAATTGCTTGAAAAATACCAGTTTGTGACAGTGTTTGTTTCAAAGTTAAGAAGGAATATTTGGATCTCAATTAACTGATTTTTTTTAAGAGTCAGGATGTGAGGTTTGTGTTTAATTTCAAACCAAGGAAGCATTGCTACAATGGACTGAGAGATGGGATCCTAAATACTGCTTGGTCATAATTTACAAACAATTGACACGGACAAAAACCAAATGCGTGTTCTCCAATGCGTCTGGTAGCACGCAGGGCTATGGGATGGGAAAGCCCCCCATTTTGGCTTCTAAGTTGGGGCAGAACTTGGAACTTTCTGCTCCCAAAACACAGGACCCTACCACTTGAGCTAAAAGGGAATCCTTTTTAGCGACATCAGTTATGTAGAGTTTATATTCTCTTTTTGGATGAGCCATTAGAGGGCAACAATCTCTCTGACGCACACATACACTCCGGTACATCAGTTTAAACCAGGAAATTGCATGTGTCAATGGAGATTCAGGCAAGCACCCACTATATGTGCACCATTATGTTTACAAGTGTGAAAACCTGTTTTGGAGCTGGTCTACATGTAAACATTGCAATGCTTTAACTAGCATTGGTTTTGAAATCCAGCTAATCAAACCAATACAAAACTTGGGTGGATACATTTAATTGATTTATATTTAAATTGGTCCATGCAGAGGGTTGCACTGGTTTAGTTAAATTGATTTAAAAAAAACCCAAAACCAGTTTTAGTTAAAGCAAGCCTATGCTCTGTGCAATCCTTGACAATGTAGCCCAAGTCATGGGTTCAATAGTAGTTGCCTCCAGTGACAACTGTTAGCTGACAAAGTCTGCACCATTGTCAGACAAGTAAAGGACTTGCCCTTGGTCTTCTCATTCTCTTTGAATAACTGATTTGTTACGATGGCTCGTCTTTGGCTATAAGCAAGTCCTAACTTTTGTGCCTGTTTCCTCTGCCCAGAAAACCAAATTGGCTCTCACTAGAACCCCTGTTTCTAATACTGTTAACAATCAGCTAACTGCACAGTTACAAAGGTACTATTGCCCAATGCACCATCCATTTAACTAACATACTTCTCTTCAGATTACAGATGCCTAGAGGAGAGAGCCTAAAAATAGCCTCCTTCAAGGTGGTAGAGCAGAGGTCCAATTGCCGTTGATAATAGAACAAGTTAGACAGTCTCTTTGGAATATGCCTTCAGAGCAAGAACACTGGTGAAAAAATAATGTTACCCACTACAGAAGTGAGCTTACTGCTTTGCCATATGGGGAGAAAACAGGTAACTAGTTTCAGGTTACCTGATTGGCCGGAAGTGAATGCAACCATTTTAGTCCTCTGAAGCCCCTGGGTCTGAATTCATGACCCACTTACTAACAAGACACAGGTAATAGAAAGAAGAGCAAGTGAATAACCTGAGTTAAATGTCGGAGGACTGAATTGGCCTGAACAGGTTAACAAGTGTGGCGGTTCAATGACAAGACAGAACACAGCTTTTAGCAAGCAAGCAGGCTGGTCTCTGCTAACAGGCTTCTGCCTGTCAGCTTTCCACCTTCCCCTTTATTCTCTCTCTCCCCCCGCGCATTACATTCTCCAACAGATAAAAGGAATACACTGGCTTTGTTTAACATTCTTATTTACCAATTTCTATCTACCGCATTCCTTGCTCTCAGGCTTTGAGCCCAGTCCTGAGAGGCTTCCCACGGTTCATGTCATCTTGGCGAGATTCCAAGGTTGATGCCCTTGAGAGGAGCTGTGTGTGCACAGGTCCAGCACAACATTCTGGGTGTGCCCTGAATGTTGCAAGCGCATAACCCTTGTATGAATCCTACAAACAAGCCCTTTATCATCTGGTCAACAGTTCAAATCTGAAGAAGGAGGGTAGCACCTGGAGGTCTTAACCATTGAATGGGCATTCAGTGAAGTGAGTTGATGGCCAGTGCATAATGGGCTATGTCAATATCATCCTGTAGCAAGTGGCATTCATTGAACCCACTGTTGACAGTCCCAGAAGAGAGGCAAGGCCTGAATACATAGCACCAACGGCACTGGGCATGTTCAAAATGCCAGCATATCAATCCCATCTCACACCTAGCTGTGCCCTCTCCGGAGATGGGTTGAGGCACATTATCAGCAAGGAGCAGCTTGCTCTGCAGCTGCCCGAGTTATTGCTGTTCTGAGGATACACAGAGACTGTTCAGCCTGTGCTACATTCACTTATGTTATTTTTAAATACATCAGTTGAGAATGGGTTTGGCTTAACCAAAGGATGTGTGTCATGTACAGACATGCACGTGCACACACTTCTCTTCACAAAAAGAGGGAAGAGAATTCACATCCTAGCCTGCAAGCAGCCTCTTGGTGGCTGGAATAGCAGCCACTGCCTTCCCAAACCTCTTCCAGGTGCATTTGGAGCCACTGGATCTGAATACAGAAAGAGCCCATGGCTCCTTCCTTGGTTTGCACCCCCCCACACACTGAAATTGCTCTCCTGAGTCCTTTAGGGGTAAAAGAACTGGAGCCCTCTGGCACCTAGTACTGATTTGAAGCCCACCAGGAAGATTTCTCACTGACCATAGCCATGCATGGGCAGGACAGATTGTTTAATCTATGGCACACTCCAATTTTGCAGCTGTTGAGTTAGCCATGGCTTCCCTAGGCTCTCAGGCTCCCTGTGAGAAGCACACTTGACATTCTTTCAGCCACTTCATCATCATCCTCAACCTCATCATCAATTATTTCCACTCACAACCTTTTACAATATGTAGAATATCTCCACAGGCCTCCTGAGACATGCAGCAGCATGTTCTTCTACAGGACCTGGACATCTTAATATGACCTCAGAGCTCTTCTACTCTGGGTTGGTGGACTTTAGAGCTTGGAAGGGCATGAGATTAACAAAGCCAGCCCAGGCCCATGTGCACAACTGCCTGGTGATAATGTTGGATCATATTAAAGAAGTTCCGTATTAAAATCACAAATGAGTTTGATTCCCCATAGTTTAAATTCCAGGGTATTACTAATTAAGAGGTCTCTTGGTTTTTGGTACTGTTTCTCTCCCTCTCTGTGTGAAACTTGCAAACTGCTAATTGTGTTAGTACATTCTAAGACACAGTCTGTTCTCAAAGCAATTCTTTGTAACAACAACTGCTCACACAGAGAGAGACTCAAAGCAATACTCTGTAAAAACAGAAACCGCACACAGAGACTCCCCGCCCTTTTGTTGTATTTATCTCGCTTTGTTAACAATTGTGATTAAAATAGAGATAGAGGATGTATGTGGATGGATGGTTGGTGTGGATAATAATTGAATGATAAGGGAGGTGCCAGCCTAAGAATCCAGTCTCCATTGACTGAAGAAGGCATCAAGTGGAAACAACCAGAGGACCCCCGGAGGGCAGACTGGAATCCACCCAACAGCCTCAAGGATGGGAGAACCGAAAAACAAGATAACATCTGGCAGCACGGAGCCATCAGGAATGTGCCATCTGCTAATTGATTCAGCAACAGCATGATGAAGCAATTCCCATAGACTGGCATAGGAATAAATTCCTATAAAAATGGACTCTAGAAAGTGAGAACTTTGGGGTCTGATTCTGCAAACCAACTTCCAGGAGCATCAGATGTGCATCTGACAAGGCCCTGCTCCCTCCTCGTGTCCAGGCCACCTGGCCAGTGGGTTGGCATGAGCAACTCTAAGGCTGGTAACTATGATAATAACCTTGCAGAACCTGTGTGTGTGTATGAATGAATGTGTGAATAAATATGAAATTGAATGGAATGTTATAGCTACAACTAACTGCTTACTATGATTCTTTCTGCATTCACAATAAATGTGGCAATTTGCCTTTTCCCCTTTAATAAGATCCTGCTGGTTTTTATTTTATTGGTATAACAATAACAGCATGCTGCACAGTAGCCTCCCCTGGTAATGGGGGTGCCAGTGCTAATACCCTGCACAGTAGCAACTGTCTGAAAATGAGGATGAGTTTGAGAATGAGGCCAGTGTGCTGCAGCCACTGAATGAGAACCAGGGGGCTGAGAGGGATAATAATGAGCCTACTGTGTACTCTACCCTTCCTGATGTTATTTGAGCCTGGGTTTCTGTCTTTCACCACTCTCCTGAGTCCCGCTGCTGCAGACAGCAGGCAGGCTGACGAAGAAAATGCTCCTGCCCTCCAGCGCTGAGACCTGCGATGTTCCCAAACACTCATCCTGCAATGCCAAGACCAGGGATGCTCCAACCACTCTCCTCAGGGTGGTTATATAGTAGATGCTCCCACTCTTCTGCCCCATGGCACCAGGATGGGAGCACACTCCCACCCACTTGCCCTGTGGCATCCAGATCATAATCTCACACAGCAGTGCCAATGGTGGGTACACTCCTGCCTGTGGTACCAAGACAGGGAACACTCCCTCCCACTCACCTCTAGAAGAGCGCAAGAGAGAAAAGTGTCTAATTCATTTTAATGCCTTTTATTTCTGCATTCCCCTTCTTGGAAAAGGGTATACACTGATTTCCCTGATTTTGAACCCTATAAAATGACCTTCAAACAGTCCCTCCTTTAAGACTATGTTTCCTCCAGCAGTGAAAGCTGGGTTCATCACTGACTATGTGGCCCACATCCTCCCACACCAAGAGACACTGATATTTGTACCAGTCAAGGAGTGCCAACAGCCAGCTGTTTACACATTCACAGGAGGGGATGTCACAGAAGACTCCCTCTTGGTGATGCCTGACTTGTTAGGATTTGAGCCTTCCAACAGAAGCAGAAAGATCATGTAAAAAAATTCCAGGCTCTCTTTGCATCTACAGAGTGAATTTTCTTTTTTCCCATCCTAACTGAGTTGGTGGCAGACAAGTGATTCTGCCACTTGGAGGGTTTAAATCAAGATCAAATTGGTCTTTTCTAAAGATACTTGGTAGTTTAATTACAGGTTGCTTAGCTTGGCAAAGGAATCACTGGGTGAAGACTTAACTTCTTGCACTGCTCTCATTACCATAGTATCAGAACATCTTCCAATCGTACCTTAAGCATGTGTCTAATAACATAAGCTTTGTTTTCTCATCCTCTCTCCTTAAGATCTATCAAAGGGTGCGCTAAGAGTAGCTGCTTGTCTCAGGAGAAGAACGTTTGCCAATCCCAACCAAAGGAATTATCTGACTGCATCCTCCAAATGTGATGCTACGACTATAAAATTAAATTGGGCCCTTTCACCATGCAGAAGGAGAAAAAAAAATGCATATTGAACAGCCGCAGACCCAACTAAACAAAGCTCCTTCCCCACTCTGAGCCAAGTTTATAATTACTTTTTCATGAAGTTTTGAACCATGCACTTTAATGGAAAAAGTTAGCAAGAGAAATTCTGAAACTGACATAAGTGTATTGGATTTTGTAAACATTTATATATAAAAAAAAGTCATCAACTGGAACCTGAGCTTCCTGATTTGTTCTCACTAATCAGCAACAATGTGCCAGACTGGCTTCTGGATCCACACACCATTTAAAACATCACTTTCAGATGCTTGGACAGAGTCGTCTTTTGCCTTTTCAATTCTGTTGATTTTAACACCCTTTTTGACATTTCTTTCTTGGTTGTTCCATACTCCTCTCTCCACCCCACAATAACTCATCCCCACCACCATTCTTTGCTGGCCCTCCAACACCCAGGCCAAATTAAGGCCTAAGCACTATAGGTCCATGCCTAGAGTCAAGTTCATGTAGTCGTGATTAATTTGAGATCTCAGTTTTCATTTAAAAACAAAAATTAAATTTCTAGCCCTTGTGGCTTGAAAACGTGAATGGTGTGTGATGCAGTGGTGTCTGCCTGAGTCTGCAGCCAGCCTGAAACAATTGTTCAGAGGGGTGAACTCACGTGTCTCAATGGGATGTTAACTCCAAGACCTCCTGCTGTAGGGCCTTCACTGACACCTCCAAGCAGAGGACTGTGTGTGACACAAGGTCATGATGTCCCCCATCTCCAGTGGGATCACTGATGTCGTCCCATTTCCTTGGGGAGCCTAAACACAATTCTCCCTCCATTCAGATAGGAATCCTTAGGATTCCCATGGGCCAGAACTGCATCATTTGGTCCAGCTGCTCTGATTGGTGACAGAAGCAGCTGCAGGATGGTGTCGCTCCAGGACCTCATCTCCCATTGCATGGAATGGACAATTCCAGAAGGTCAGCACTAAGCAGCAGGAATGGGACTAGGATCGGAATTCAGGGAAATGCCTTGAGGATCCCTGGGAAGGAGAGTTACTCCTTCAGGATAGTCACTGTGAGCAAATCTAATAAAAATCCAGGTGGGGACGGGGGCCATACATCCCAGAAGGATTGAGGCTGCAGGTGGGGGAGATTGCTTTCAGTTCCCATGTCATCCAAAGGAGTCTCCCATCTGCCCTCCAATGTCCCTGGATACTCCTTGTCTCATGTTCCTTGCAGAGACTCTGCAGAGACCCCAGGAGAGTGGCCAAGCCCCACAGCTCTCAGACTGATGTCAGAGTTAGGAACTGCTCCTCAGCTGTCACTCTGCTTTTCCATGGGGATTGGGGCTGCGGGGGGTGTGGGGGGGGGGAGATTAGGGAGTTTTCTTAGCACAGGAGAGGTCGCACTGCCTGAATTCATGAGTTTAGGGTCTGTCTCTTTCTCTCTATGCAGGTTGCCCGTCAGTCACTTTGTGATCCCAGCTAGCGGACTTGTTGTAGCACATTGGAGCTGGAGGAGGAAAAAGATTGTCTCCCAGTTCCAAGGCCTCCATAACTCAGGTAGGAACCACTTCTGGCTTTAACTCCAATGTCTCTCTGTAGCTGGGTGGGTGATAGAGGGCAGTGTTTCCATCTAGGGGATGGTTCAAGGGGCTCAGGATTGGGTCTGGCCAGTTTAGACAACCTGGCACTAAGTGACTTTGCCCAAGAATCCCCAGTGACATAGCAGCAGAGCTGAGTTGAGAACCCAGATGTCCTGGCTTCTGTACCTGCATTTTAGCCAGAAGTCCATCCTTGCTCCCTACAATGGTCTGGTGTTCACTCTTCAGATGGGCCCGACCAGCTTCCTGACCTGCTTTCCCACTGACTCCTGTCTCATGCTCCTGCAGAATTTGGGGAGAAGAGGAATATAAACCCTGTCAGATGAACCCCACTGCTCTGAATCAGAGGTGGGACCTGCTTCTACTTATTGTCTTAGCTTTGCCCAGTTCTGTGAGCTGTACTGGTTGGAGGGATCTGGAGAATCTGCATAGTTTCTGCAGAAGTGGGTCACCCTGGCTGGTGGTCATCGTGGAGGGGTGTGTGCAGGTTGGGTAGATTCCCCAGGGGGCACCTTAGGGTGAGGCAGGTGTGGGACTGCAAGTGGGTTTGTTCTCACTCACTGGGCAATTGGCAACCCTGGGTAAGTCCCTTGCTCAAGGGGTGGGTGAGTGGGAGCTTGGCACTAACATCTGTTACAGATCTCACAGGGATCTTGTAACCATGCCTTTGTGGGTCACAACTGAGAACACCAAATTCAGGACAAACTGCTGAGAATTAGGGCAGCTACACCCCTGGTGGTTATTCTTCCATAAGATATACCAAACCAGCAACAAAAGTAAACTTCTGTCTCACCACACTAACAAGAAGTCATAAAAGCAGTTTTCTCAGGTATTCCAGTCCTAGTATCACCCCCCAAAACACTGGATTTAAAGATAAGTGGTTATTTACAACCAGTCTCATCAAATAAAAGGTACTTCTGATCCCAAAGGACCAGCCACACACCCAGGTCAATATATAACTCAGATCTTACCCAAAAATCATGCTGATGCCAATCCTTTAGTGTGTAAAATCTAAAGGTTTTTTTATAAAAAGAAAGAAGGAAAGGTGAGAGTTAAAACTGGTTAAAGGAATGAAATACATACATTAAATGCAAAGTTCTTGGTTCAGGCTTGTAGCAGTGATGGAATAAACTGCTGGCTTAAGTCAAGTCTCTGGCTGCTTCCAGATCATTGGAAGGACCTCAGTTCCTTGGTTAGAATGTTCCCATTAGTATAAATCCATAGTCCAGAGCAGGTGTGAGCGAACTACGGCCCGCGGGCCACATCCGGCCTGCCAGCCGATTTTATCTGGCCCTCGAGCTCCTGCTGGGGAGCAGGATCTGGGGCTTGCCCTGCTCCCACACTCTAGCAGGGAAGCGGGGTCGGGGGCCTGATTCTAATGGACAACTAATGGCACATTTCATGTGCTGTATTTCAGGTGGGATTTTTCCAGACTTCTCCACTTCCATCCTTCTGCTCATGCAATACATCTGAAATCCTCCCTTGAGGAAATATACTATCTGAAGAAGTAATAGAAGCAGATGAGCTGAGGTTAAGAATCCAGTTCAGAACTAAGTACCTGAAAATCAAGTACCACTTCATGGTATTTATTAAATACTGCAGAGCAGTGCTTGGGCTTAAATGATTTTTGGCAAATCTAGAAAAGGTCACTTAGCAATTATAAATCACTGAAATGGATGTTTCAGGACACATGATCCTGATTCTTGGAAGTTTATGATTAAACCAGGTAAATGATGGGATTTGAATGTGCATATGCATTTGGAATTAATCTTCTGCACATATGCACGTCACAACCTTACAAAATTTTACACTTGCACTTGCCTGGGGGGAGATTTTATGGATGAGTAAATTATCGTTCCATTTCCCGTCATCATGACAAGGGTTGGTGAGTGCCTGGGCTGGTAACTTTTTCTGAAAATTTTGCAAGGCTGGTGTAGTGTATATTTCCCTATAGGTTGATATATCTCAATGGAGCATTTAGTCTATTGGTTTAGTTTAGTTAGCTTAGTCTATTTGGTTTAGTTTTAGTTATTATATGAATTTCTAGCTTATTCTTTTTGCTTAATAATAAAAACCTTAGAATTTGAGAAGATATTAACAGATTTAGTTTATAGCAAACCTTCAGATTGATACACCCTCCTCTCTCCCCTCCCCAAACAAAAAAAAACTACCTTGAACAGCACTCCCTATAGCTGAGGGAGAAAAGCTGCAGATTACATGACCTCACTTTGCCACTTTTGAGAGTAAAGCAGCAAGCAGTGGGCATTCGAGAGACACTCCCTCTCAATACGGTGAGTGCTTTGCCTTATTGACACCTATATGCAGCCTACACTTGCACTGGAGAGCACAGCCTTGTGCCCCCTCCTGTGCATGGTGCAACAAAGCCTTGATATTTGTACAATGCTTTCAAGAAGCGATTATGTTACTCCGCTCAGACCTAAGTAGCCTTGGTATCCCTGCTCCCACCCCATATGTGAGGGTTCCATGAGTGGAAAGGAAGAGCAGTTTCTGTTCAGTACTTGGGGCCTTCTCGCAGACAGTATCTTTTGCACTATATCAAATTGTCCATTAAACCTACAGCTGGGCTAGACCTCCATGGCTGAGAGCACCAGTCCTCAATCTTTTCTTCAGCCTGGTGCTGCCAGTAACAGCAGGCAAAGCTCTCCAGCCCAGGCAAGGCAACCTTTGTGTGTGATCTGGCTTGAGTATACCTTTGTCATGTCCATTTTGCCTGCCACCAGTATCCACTGAGTATGAATTGTAGCAGGGCTTCTTCTCCGCCTCGGTAGGTCCCACACTTCCTTCTAGCGATGGGTCAGGATAGTGTCTTGTCTCTCAGAATTTCCCCCGCTCTGTTTATAGTGGGTGGGGAAATTCTGTCTCCAAGCAGCCTTCCCATTTCTGGGCCTGCTATGCCCTCAGTGCTTCACTGGGGCTTCTGGCCTCCTCGGTGGACATCCAGTGAGAGGAAAAAAGGGGTAGGGGAGGGGCCCAGTTCTGCCCTCTACTCTGGGCCCCAACCCAGGGATCATACAAGTAGCAGCCTCATGCTGCCAGTTCCAGGAAAGCTGCTAGTTTCCCTGGGTTACTTCCCCACACCCCTTGGCTTACTGTCCCCACTTCGCTTGGGCGGGGTACCTCCCAACCCTCCTGCCGGGGGAGGGAGAGCCCCTAGTCTCTGGTAGCCCTTCCAGGCATGGCAGCACCACACCAAATGCATGGCTCAGTCTCTCCCCTCTGGCGGGGTCCTTTTCTTGAGGTCTTAGGACCTGGAAGGGTCCTTAGCTCCTGTTTAGGGAGGGTTTCTCCCCAATCTCTGTACCTGTGGGGTTCTCCCCTGGTCCTTGTCAGCTTCCGCACTGCTAAGCTCTCCAACAACTCACCTTCACTCTCACACCACCTATCATCTCCCCGACTGGCTGAGGAGAAGGCTTTTAACCCTTTCTGGCAGGTTTTTAATTGGCTCCAGGTGTCCTAATTAAGCTGGAGTAACTCCTGCTCAGGTACCAGGGGAAGAGGGACCTGTTTATTCCCAGGCTAATACCTTCCTTCCTGCACTCTCCTGTAGCAGTCTAGCCTGACCCTGTCACAGAATGAACTGCTGGTCAGGGATAGGTAGAAACCACACTACAGTCACTTTGTACTGAGGAAATACAAGACTGGAAATCAAACTTGACCGATCTCTGGCAAGGTATTGTACTCTCTACAGCAGGGTTCAGCAACCTTTTAGAAGTGGTGTGCCGAGTCTTCATTTATTCGCTCTAATTTAAGGTTTTGCGTGCCAGTAATACATTTTAATGTTTTTAGAAGGTATCTTTCTATAAGTCTATAATATATAACTAAACTATTGTTGTACGTAAAGTAAATAAGGTTTTAAAAATGTTTAAGAAGTGTCATTTAAAATTAAATTAAAATGCAGATCTTATCAGTTTAGTGTGATCCTGGCCTTTGCTTTTCCTTGCTGAGTTTTCCAATGTCTGGCATGTATTTGGATACTTTAAGCTACACACAGGCTTCTGAGTGATCAGTTGTTAACCACTAGTGTTAAACACTAACCCAGGAACCTATCCTTGCAACAAAGCCCATTGCCAACTGTGTCCACATATCTATTCAGGGGACATCATAGGGCCTAATCACATCAGCCACACTATCAGAGGCTCGTTCACCTGCACATCTACCAATGTGATATATGCCATCATGTGCCAGCAATGCCCCTTTGCCATATACATTGGCCAAACCGGACAGTCTCTATGTAAAAGAATAAATGGACACAAATCAGACGTCAAGAACTATAACATTCAAAAACCAGTTGGAGAACACTTCAATCTCTCTGGTCACTCAATTACAGACCTAAAAGTCGCAATATTACAACAAAAAAACTTCAAAAACAGACTCCAACGAGAGACTGCTGAATTGGAATTAATTTGCAAACTGGACACCATTAAATTAGACACGAATAAAGACTGGGAGTGGATGTGTCATTACACAAAGTAAAACAATTTCCCCATGTTTATTTTCCCCCCCTACTGTTCCTCACACATTCTTGTCAACTGCTGGAAACGGCCCAACTTGATTATCACTACAAAAGGTTTTTTTTCTCTCCTGCTGGTAATAGCTCACCTTACCTGATCACTCTCATTACAGTGTGTACGGTAACACCCATTGTTTCATGTTCTCTGTGTATATAAAATCTCCCTACTGTATTTTCCACTGCATGCATCTGATGAAGTGAGCTGTAGCTCACGAAAGCTTATGCTCAAATAAATGTGTTAGTCTCTAAGGCGCCACAAGTACTCCTTTTCTTTTTGTGTTCTCTGTCAGTGTCTCAAAACATGAATTATATAGGGTGATTATTAATATATATTTTACTCTTACTTTTATAGTAAATATAAGGGACACACAAAAATGTTTGACTTTGAATAAGGGGTTGCCAACTTGAAAATCTGAGAAACACTGCTCTACGGCATATGCAGGAAATATGGAAGCTGTTGAATGGTCTCCAACCTTTCATTTTGGCCTTAGGCCTCGTATCTGCTCAGATAGCAGAAATGTCTCTTAAAAAGTAGAATTTGCTTGATTAACTTGAGAGCTTATGTAAAGAGACATCCTAAGCTTTCCATTGACATCGTGCCCCTGTTAAATGCGAAGCAAATGTGTTAGCAAGCCCTGTCCCTGGACTGCTAAGAAAGGAACGCACAATACCTTGTGTCCCAGATGACATTCCATCTAACACACTTGTTATTTCACTGAGAATGTTAATGAAGGTTTTGCTTCTTGAATGCTCTGACTGTTCGGTTCCAATATAACCTCTGAAAACAACAACAAGGAATAAGACTGAAGGGGCGAGCGGGCGGGGAGGGGGGTTAGACTTTTATCTCTCAATGGTGGATTTCAGGAATCAATCAATGGAAGTCAATGGAGTTTTACTGGTGTAAAACCAGCTGTAAGTGAAATCAGGATCAGACCAAGGTTCTGCAAGGAGTAATTGGAGAGGTCTCTGCATTTTCAAACAGCATCGAAATTAACCTGAATTAAGCATTTGTTGCTTGTATTAAAATTAACCCAAACATAATTTATAGTCACAGGGAATACATTCTATACTTAATGTTTGCTAAGGACTGACAGTGTGCTTAGCATTGTAAAATAGGTGAAAATTAAGACAGTCCCTACCGCAAAGAGGTTACAGTCTAAAATGCAGACATGGAGGAGAGAGAATCCACCATCACAGAAATATTCTCTTGAAGAAATATCCAGGGTGAAATCCTGTTCACCTTTCTCAGGCTATAGGTCCCACTGAAATCAAAGGGACTCTGGAGGAAAGCAACTTTCAGCCTTCAGTGTCTTATTGGATCCCGAGAGATTGATATTCATAGCGAAGCCTTGGAGACTCACATTTCAGATTGATGGGGACTAGATTTGTCACAGGGTAAATACATCCCATTCCTAATGATTGGGTGGAGGCTAGGTATTTTACACCATTCCTGAAGCACTTTCCACAGTGTGTGTGCATGTCAGGTGGAGTGCGAAGGGTTTATAACAGGGAAAACTAAAGCCAAATTCAAAAGGGAAAACACTTCATGGTCTTGGTGTTGTTCTTGGCTGTTATTTCTCTTTTGCTTTCTGATAAACTAGGAAGAGGATCAGGTTATATTCACTATTGGTGACTGTAAAGAGTTATCAGTGGAGGGTCCAAACCTGTGATCCTACACTGTCCAACCCGCTGCCAAAGCGTGAGTTTAGCAATATACAGGCCAGAGCATAAGACCGATTGGTTTAGACAGACTTTTGATTAATATTTACTAATAACAGGGAGTAGGATGAGCAAACGTTGTTACAGGTAGATGATCATATTTAATAATTCACTGTTGTATTAATGGCAGGCACCCAGGTGTCTTGGTGATGGGCTCCAACATAAGGGCTAGACTATGCCTTTAAGGAACAACCTTGTGCTGGGGGCAGTGCAGAGTCACCAGGAGCAATGGGACGTGAAGGCACAATCTCTCCCTGGGCTCTCCAGTGCTTAATGCGAGGTAGTCCTCGTGGAGGGAGAGGGGAGACCACCAGGTGTCCCCTACTTTTCAGTCCATTGATTCTCCCTAGTGCACGAGCTGCAGTTATTTGAGCCTGCACCACAGCATCGCTTTTGAGGAAGCCATACCTTTATGGGGAAGGATGGCTTGGGAAGTAGAGTGGAGGCACCAAGGGTGGAATCCAGAAAGCTATGTAGGCGCCTAAACCCCAGAGTTAGCTACCTAAATCCCCAATGCATTCAACAAAATCCCTGCCAAATCCTGTAGGGGCCTAAGTCATTTGGCACCAAAGTTTTTCAGTGTAAAAGTTCCCTGCATGCCTATGTTTCTGCCTCTGGGCATGCACACTATTGCCTCACTGTTGGCTTCTCGATGCCTCCCTCCCTCCTAAGCCCCAGTTCATGAATTGGGGAAGACAGGCAGCTGGAAACCTAACTCGCCCAAGGGGCCTGATCTGGAAGGTGGCCTCTTAGCACACCTACCGGATCGGGCCCCATTCAAAATCTGGAGGGGAGGAAGTGGTGCCTACCTTGTAACTGTTAGCTCATAGTTAAAGCACTCACCTGGGAGACAGGATACCCCGGTTCAATTCTCCCCTCTCTAGCAAGGGCTGGAGGGAAGGTTCTTTAACAATGGCCTCTCCTAACTCTCAGGTGAGTTCTCTAACCACTCTCAGCTATTCTGATTTGGTGCTCCCTCAGTCTCCTCTGTTGAAGCTGTCCCACTATGGATAAATAATGAAAAAGTGATCAGAGCAGGGGCACATGACCAGGGTCTCCAGCCTCTTAGGTCGGTGTCCTCACCAGTGGACGATAGAGTCATTCTCACATCTCTGGCCCCATTACTCATTCATTATTTATCCAAAGTAGAACAGCTTCAACCGGAGAGACTGAGGGAGCCTCCCACATGAGACAGTCCCATAGCCCAGTGCATAAAGCATTCTCCTAAGACAAGAGAAACACCTGTTCAGATCTTTTCTCTCCCAGCCCCGCGTCACAGAAGGAGGAAATTAATCTGGATCTCTATATCCCAGGTTAAGGCTCTAACCACTGAGCTAAATCTTATAAAGTTGGCAGTACCCCCCACCTTTGACAAGGGAGGTATCTAACTAATTCCTGCAAGAAATTACACAGGCACCTAAACCAAGAAAGGGATTCCTGTTCACAGACTGCTAGCAGAACAAGATGCCTTCCTGCGGCCTGGACATAGGCACATATCTCCGAGAAGGAGGCAGGGCTTAATACATCAGCCTCACTTGTTGGCTAGCTTAGTCAGCTCTCTGCCCAGTGTGCTAGTTTTGACGGATTACATTTTTAGGCACCTCTCTCCCCGCTTCGTTGTATAGGGAGCTAGACAAGCATCTAACTCAGGCTTTGTGGATTGCGGTGTTCTTCCTGTGAATTTCTAGGTGCCTAAAAGTTAGGTGCTGCGATGCTCAATGTTGCAATGCCTAAGTACTTTTGCGGAGTCCACCCTAAGGCTTTCTGTTCATACCCCAGCCCTCCATGGATTGCTTGAAATCCACGGGATATCAGATCCCTGTGGGCATGGTGAGTCTTGCACCCTACCTATTCAGTGAGGAGCGGGGAAGGGACATCTCTGCCACACCAGAAGCATGACCTGTAGCTGAAACTAGTGGAGTCTTCTTGTGCCACCATGGGCCCTGCACAGGAGATGGTGTATCCCAGTATTTTTGCTCACTGGGGGCCTCATCCAGCAAGCTATTGAGCATGTTTTGTGTGTTCTGACTGCCCTAAAATGCCACTGACTTCAAGGGTGGTGGGGGGGTACTCAGTAGCCTGGAAATACATGCTCAAAACCTTGCAAGATTTGGGCCCTGAGATACCCATCTGATTTTACTGAAGTCTCTGGTGGCATGGATGGAGAGTAATCATACAGTCTAACTCCAGCTTCAGTATTACACAAGCAATACTGTCCACAGTACACAGTCTTAAATAGGAGATAACACTGAGTAGTTGCTATTTCTATTCCTTTTACACTGACAAGTCATCTACTGATATGGGATTAAAAGTCTCTCACATAAAGAACACAGAGGCTGAGTTAAAACGAAATTCAGATGATGACTGGAAGGAAGGTCACGGGGGAATAAAAAGGAAATAAGGGATTGCAAGGAAACAAAAATAAATGAGGACACAAACAGAACAAAGTTCTGATGACTCAGATTCTGAAGGCCTAAAAGCTGCCCTACAAGTGCACATATGCAATATTACTTACTTCAGTGACACTACAGCAGAATTTGGCCCTGAATGCTCACTGATATTAAGTCTTGATTAATAAGGTTGATGGTCTAACATTTTTCTGAAAAGCTACACACAGTAACCCTTTACCTCGTCCAACTGAAATGATTAGCTAGAATAAATACAAAAAGGAATGGCTTTTTCTAAAGTGAAAAGTGTTGTTTTGGTTCAAAAGTTCCCCAACTGCCCCATATTTTTAGTGATAATAATAATACACTTTGCACCATTATACCACCACTTTTTTCTAAAGACCTCACAGATCTTTACAAATGTGAATTATTGATCACATCACCACAGTGAGGGGTAAGTGTTATCTTCAATCTACAGACAGGGACACAGGCACAGATCCTCAAAGACATTTAATTTCCAAGTTAGGAGCCTAAATATCTTTGAAGATCTGGGCCTAAAGCCCCAGTTTCCACAACATGTCAATGGCAGAAATGAGAGTAGGACCCAGCAGTCCTGACTCCAAGTACTTTAAGCTAATCACTGTTAAACTGCTTCCAGCAGTTTCTTTTACTAAAGGTCATCGTTTTACTTTTTCTGAAATATGAATAACGCTGTTTCTTGTTAAGATCTTTCCCACTTTTCACTCCTCCTTCCCAACCACAGAGGTGAAATAACTCCACTTAGATACAGTCAGGAGCCAGAATATAATGAGTATTTTGAAACAGCAAATTGCAACTGCCGATCCTGAGTTCAAAAAGCTGTAGGCAAAAATAAGACAATGCAGTGCTATCAAAAGTCCTCAGGCAAACAGCACAAATATTTATAGTCAAGAGAGGCGGCTGAGTAAATAGTGGCTATGGTACCTCTATATAAGTCACTATTTGAGATGGAATCCTCTGCATAAGACCTCTCCAGTGCCCACAGGTCTCATCTGGGATTATCTCCCTGACCCTCCACTATGGGTACTATGTATCTAGTTGTGGGAGGGCTTTGGAAATCTGCAGTCCCCCTGCACATAGTCAGCTCAGCTTTCGACCAGCTAGCTCAATAACTGGGGTAAAGAATGTGTGTTTATGTATTCTTTGTTCCAGGTGCCCTGTTCTTGTCACTGCCTGCAGAAAGTCTCCGTAAGTATCTAACAATACCCATGGACAAAGGATAGCATCCTAACTGGGTCGAGCAACATCTGAAGCACAGCTCTGTGACTAATTGATACCCAGGGGACCCCAAAAATGTCACCTCACACCTCAAAAAGGAGTTGGCTGTTGGGTGTCACCTTGTCATATGACTCCTTAAGAAAGGCGAGTTTCCTGTGATGTATAGGAGGCCGCATGCCTCTCTAAAATAGGAAGAACTCATAAGTCTGATAGCAAAATTGCCCCAGCTGATCTCAGCTAATAGTTCCTTGATTACAATGTCAGGGAACTGGGGGCAGGATTTTTTCTGTGGCTCACTATTAACCATCAGATCACATTAGAAAGCTCATGCATTCGTTTGAGGCTGGCGACTGTAAGGAAGACACCAAGCTTCATTGGAGATGGGACTCCAGCTAGTTTGATGTCAGTGCTTAGTGTTTTATTTTTCATTTCTCCCTGCACATGCACAAACTTGGCCTCCAGTGACACCAGTGAGATTTTATTAGTATAAGATAGAAGGAATCTAACCCCAGGACACTGATGGCAGCATCTGAGGAGTCAATTAACAAGAAAACAATCATGATATAAATTAATACTTTATAACCCAATTCCTGCACTGTACAGTATGCAAACCAATATCAAAGCAAAGGCAGTTTGATGCTGGGACAGGGATTGGTCCTGGATTTTGTCATTAGGCTGTACGAATAAATAAAAACTTAATGTGTGACATTGCAAGGTCATGTTCAATATCCTTTCTGTCCTCCATGCCCTGATTCTGTCACATTTAGTGGGAAGAGAGTCTCTCTAATATCTGGTTTCAGAGTAACAGCCGTGTTAGTCTGTATTCGCAAAAAGAAAAGGATTACTTGTGGCACCTTAGAGACTAACCAATTTATTTGAGCATAAGCTTTCGTGAGCTACAGCTCACTTCATCGGATGCATACTGTGGAAAGTGTAGAAGATCTTTTTATATACACACAAAGCATGAAAAAATACCTCCTCCCACCCCACTCTCCTGCTGGTAATAGCTTATCTAAAGTGATCACTCTCCTTACAATGTGTATGATAATCAAGTTGGGCCATTTCCAGCACAAATCCAGGTTTTCTCACCCCCCCCCCCACACAAACCCACTCTCCTGCTGGTAATAGCTTATCTAAAGTGACCACTCTCCTTACAATGTGTATGATAATCAAGGTGGGCCATTTCCAGCACAAATCCAGGGTTTAACAAGAACGTCGGGGGGGGGGGGGGGGGGGTAATAAAAAACAAGGGGAAATAGCAAGGTAACCTATTTCCCCTTGTTTTTTCCTACCCCCCCCCCCCCAGATGATCTTGTTAAACCCTGGATTTGTGCTGGAAATGGCCCACCTTGATTATCATACACATTGTAAGGAGAGTGGTCACTTTATATAAGCTATTACCAGCAGGAGAGTGGGTTTGTGGGGGGGGGGGGTGAGAAAACCTGGATTTGTGCTGGAAATGGCCCAACTTGATTATCATACACATTGTAAGGAGAGTGATCACTTTAGATAAGCTATTACCAGCAGGAGAGTGGGGTGGGAGGAGGTATTTTTTCATGCTTTGTGTGTATATAAAAGATCTTCTACACTTTCCACAGTATGCATCCGATGAAGTGAGCTGTAGCTCACGAAAGCTTATGCTCAAATAAATTGGTTAGTCTCTAAGGGTATGTCTACATTACGGAATAAGGTCGAATTTATAGAAGTCGTTTTTTTAGAAATCGGTTTTATATATTTGAGTGTGTGTGTCCCCACAGAAAATGCTCTAAGTGCATTAAGTGCATTAACTCGGCGGAGTGCTTCCACAGTACCGAGGCTAGAGTCGACTTCCGGAGCGTTGCACTGTGGATAGCTATCCCACAGTTCCCGCAGTCTCCGCTGCCCATTGGAATTCTGGGTTGAGATCCCAATGCCTGATGGGGCTAAAACATTGTCGCGGGTGGTTCTGGGTACATATCGTCAGTCCCCCCTTCCCTCCCTCCCTCCGTGAAAGCAAGGGCAGACAATCGTTTCGCGCCTTTTTTCCTGAGTTACCTGTGCAGACGCCATACCACGGCAAGCATGGAGCCCGCTCAGGTAACCGTCACCGTATGTCTCCTGGGTGCTGGCAGACGCGGTACGGCATTGCTACACAGTAGCACCAACCCATTGCCTTCTGGCAGCAGACGGTACAGTACGACTGGTAGCCGTCCTCGTCATGTCCGAGGTGCTCCTGGCCACATCGGCTGGGAGCGCCTGGGCAGACATGGGCGCAGGGACTAAATTTGGAGTGACTTGACCAGGTCATTCTCTTTAGTCCTGCAGTCAGTCCTATTGAACTGTCTTATGGTGAGCGGGCAGGCGATACGGATTGCTAGCAGTTATATTGCATCATCTTCTGCCGGGCAGGCAAGAGATGAGGATGGCTAGCAGTCCTACTGCACCGTCTTCTGCCGAGCAACCATGAGATGTGGATGGCATGCAGCCCTTCTGCACCGTCTGCTGCCAGCCAAAGATGTAAAAGATAGATGGAGTGCATCAAAACAAGAAATAGACCAGATTTGTTTTGTACTCATTTGCCTCCTCCCCCGTCTAGGGGACTCATTCCTCTAGGTCACACTGCAGTCACTCACAGAGAAGGTGCAGCGAGGTAAATCTAGCCATGTATCAATCAGAGGCCAGGCTAACCTCCTTGTTCCAATAAGAACAATAACTTAGGTGCACCATTTGTTATTGGAACCCTCTGTGAAGTCCTGCCTGAAATACTCCTTGATGTAAAGCCACCCCCTTTGTTGATTTTAGCTCCCTGAAGCCAACCCTGTAAGCCGTGTCGTCAGTCGCCTCTCCCTCTGTCAGAGCAACGGCAGACAATCGTTCCGCGCCTTTTTTCTGTGCGGACGCCATACAAGGCAAGCATGGAGGCCACTCAGCTCACTTTGGCAATTAGGAGCACATTAAACACCACACGCATTATCCAGCAGTATATGCAGCACCAGAACCTGGCAAAGCGATACTGGGCGAGGAGGCGACGTCAGCGCAGTCACGTGAGTGATCAGGACATGGACACAGATTTCTCTGAAAGCATGGGCCCTGCCAATGCATGTATCATGGTGCTAATGGGGCAGGTTCATGCTGTGGAACGCCGATTCTGGGCTCGGGAAACAAGCACAGACTGGTGGGACCGCATAGTGTTGCAGGTCTGGGACGATTCCCAGTGGCTGCGAAACTTTCGCATGTATAAGGGCACTTTCACGGAACTTTGTGACTTGCTTTCCCCTGCCCTGAAGCGCATGAATACCAAGATGAGAGCAGCCCTCACAGTTGAGAAGCGAGTGGCGATAGCCCTGTGGAAGCTTGCAACTCCAGACAGCTACTGGTCAGTTGGGAATCAATTTGGAGTGGGCAAATCTACCGTTGGGGCTGCTGTGATGCAAGTAGCCCACACAATCAAAGATCTGCTGATATCAAGGGTAGTGACCCTGGGAAATGTGCAGGTCATAGTGGATGGCTCTGCTGCAATGGGATTCCCTAACTGTGGTGGGGCCATAGACGGAACCCATATCCCTATCTTGGCACCGGAGCACCAAGCCGCCGAGTACATAAACCGCAAGGGGTACTTTTCAATAGTGCTGCAAGCTCTGGTGGATCACAAGGGATGTTTCACCAACATCAACGTGGGATGGCCGGGAAAGGTACATGACGCTCGCATCTTCAGGAACTCTGGTCTGTTTCAAAAGCTGCAGGAAGGGACTTTATTCCCAGACCAGAAAATAATTGTTGGGGATGTTGAAATGCCTATATGTATCCTTGGGGACCCAGCCTACCCCTTAATGCCATGGCTCATGAAGCCGTACACAGGCAGCCTGGACAGTAGTCAGGAGCTGTTCAACTACAGGCTGAGCAAGTGCAGAATGGTGGTAGAATGTGCATTTGGACGTTTAAAGGCATGCTGGCGCAGTTTACTGACTCGCTTAGACCTCAGCAAAACCAATATTCCCACTGTTATTACTGCTTGCTGTGTGCTCCACAATATCTGTGACAGTAAGGGGGAGACGTTTATGGCGGGGTGGGAGGTTGAGGCAAATCGCCTGGCTGCTGGTTACGCGCAGCCAGACACCAGGGCAGTTAGAAGAGTACAGGAGGGCGCGGTACGCATCAGAGAAGCTTTGAAAACCAGTTTCATGACTGGCCAGGCTACGGTGTGAAAGTTCTCTTTGTTTCTCCTTGATGAAACCCCCCGCCCCTTGGTTCACTCTACTTCCCTGTAAGCTAACCACCCTCCCCTCCGCCCTTTGATCACCGCTTGCAGAGGCAATAAAGTCATTGTTGCTTCACATTCATGCATTCTTTATTCATTCATCACACAAATAGGGGGATGACTACCAAGGTAGCCCAGGAGGGGTGGTGGAGGAGGGAAGGAAAATGCCACACAGCACTTTAAAAGTTTACAACTTTAAAATTTATTGAATGACAGCCTTCTTTTTTTTTGGGCAATCCTCTGTGGCGGAGTGGCTGGTTGGCCGGTAGCCCCCCCACCGCGTTCTTGGGCGTCTGGGTGTGGAGGCTATGGAACTTGGGGAGGAGGGCGGTTGGTTACACAGGGGCTGTAGTGGCAGTCTGTGCTCCAGCTGCCTTTGCTGCAGCTCAACCATATGCTGGAGCATACTGGTTTGGTCCTCCAGCAGCCTCAGCATTGAATCCTGCCTCCTCTCATCACGCTGCCGCCACATTTGAGCTTCAGCCCTCTCTTCAGCCCGCCACTTACTCTCTTCAGCCCGCCACCTCTCCTCCCGGTCATTTTGTGCTTTCCTGCACTCTGACATTATTTGCCTCCACGCATTCGTCTGTGCTCTGTCAATGTGGGAGGACAGCATGAGCTCGGAGAACATTTCATCTCGAGTGTGTTTTTTTTTCTTTCTAATCTTCACTAGCCTCTGGGAAGGAGAAGATCCTGTGATCATTGAAACACATGCAGCTGGTGGAGAAAAAAAAAGGGACAGCGGTATTTAAAAAGACACATTTTATAAAACAGTGGCTACACTCTTTCAGGGTAAACCTTGCTGTTAACATTACATACATAGCACATGTGCTTTCGTTACAAGGTCGCATTTTGCCTCCCCCCACCGCGTGGCTACCCCCTCAACCCTCCCCCCTCCCTGTGGCTAACAGCGGGGAACATTTCTGTTTAGCCACAGGCAAACAGCCCAGGAGGTATGGGCTCCTCTGAGTGTCCCCTGAAGAAAAGCACCCTATTTCAACCAGGTGACCATGGATTATATCTCACTCTCCTGAGGATAACACAGAGAGATAAAGAACGGATGTTGTCTGAACGCCAGCAAACATACACTGCAATGCTTTGTTGTACAATGATTCCCGAGTACGTGTTACTGGCCTGGAGTGGTAAAGTGTCCTACCATGAAGGACGCAATAAGTCTGCCCTCCCCAGAAACCTTTTGCAAAGGCTTTGGGAGTATATCCAGGAGAGCCGCGAATGCCAGGGCAAAGTAATCCTTTCACATGCTTGCTTTTAAACCATGTATAGTATTTTAAAAGGTACACTCACCGGAGGTACCTTCTCCGCCTGCCGGGTCCAGGAGGCAGCCTTGGGTGGGTTCGGGGGGTACTGGCTCCAGGTCCAGGGTGAGAAAGAGTTCCTGGCTGTCGGGAAAACCGGTTTCTCCGCTTGCTTCCTGTGAGCTATCTACAACCTCATCATCATCTTCTTCGTCCCCAAAACCTGCTTCCGTATTGCCTCCATCTCCATTGAAGGAGTCAAACAACACGGCTGGGGTAGTGGTGGCTGAACCCCCTAAAAATGGCATGCAGCTCATCATAGAAGCGGTATGTTTGGGGCTCTGACCCGGAGCGGCCGTTCGCCTCTCTGGTTTTCTGGTAGGCTTGCTTCAGCTCCTTCAGTTTCACGTGGCACTGCTTCGGATCCCTGTTATGGCCTCTGTCCTTCATGCCCTGGGAGATTTTGACAAAGGTTTTGGCATTTCGCAAACTGGAATGGAGTTCTGATAGCACGGATTCCTCTCCCCATACAGCGATCAGATCCTGTACCTCCCGTTCGGTCCATGCTGGAGCTCTTTTGCAATTCTGGGACTCCATCATGGTCACCTCTGCTGATGAGCTCTGCATGGTCACCTGCAGCTTGCCACGCTGGCCAAACAGGAAATGAGATTCAAAAGTTCGCGGTTCTTTTCCTGTCTACCTGGCCAGTGCATCTGAGTTGAGAGTGCTGTCCAGAGCGGTCAAAATGGAGCACTCTGGGATAGCTCCCGGAGGCCAATACCGTCGAATTGTGTCCACAGTACCCCAAATTCGAGCCGGCAAGGCCGATTTAAGCGCTAATCCACTTGTCAGGGGTGGAGTAAGGAAATCGATTTTAAGAGCCCTTTAAGTCGAAATAAAGGGCTTCATCGTATGGACGGGTGCAGGTTTACATCGATTTAATGCTGCTAAATTCGACCTAAAGTCCTAGTGTAGACCAGGGCTAAGGTGCCACAAGTACTCCTTTTCTTTTCTCTAATATCTAACAGCAGAGCGGCTAATAGTGGCTAACAGAGGGAGTTTGCCTGGGATCTGCCTGAGAGGAGGTACGCTAAGGGCTGCATTAAGGAGGCTGTGTTGGTGAGTATCTGAGTGTCTGTTTTGGGGACAGTTTGACCTTGTGCTTGATTGGTAGTTTGAAAAGTGTGAATTGGGAATGCTTTCTTCCAGGTGAGCCTTGAGTGGGCCTGACTGTATAAAAAGCCAGTCAGCTGCGAACCAGCTGAGCAGCAAACAGCAGAGTGGCTAACAGAGGGAGTTTGCCTGGGGAGAACCCACTGAGGCTTACATCT